>NC_072416.2:84380000-85808750 GCF_028858775.2 Pan troglodytes | reverse complement strand
CGCACACGCCTGCACCATCAGCTCGGCCACCCCCAGCCCTTTGCATTTATGCTTGATTAAGTAAACAAAAAGTCTGGGCTCAGTTCCTTGGCTGTGCCAGCAACACCCTAGTGCTTGGCGGCCAACCACGGCTGAGGGCAACTGAGCTGAACGGCGCAGATGCAGGACGCCCCCGCCCCCACCCCACCCCAGGGCACGTGGTGGAGGCCTCTCCCAAGGTCAAGATCCAAGGCTGTGGGGGGCAAATCCAAGGCGCTGATTCCCAGAGCCTGTCCCATCGAACCTAACTGGTCACCTGCAGAACAGGCGGCTTGTGTGCATGAAGACAGGACCCAGTGTCAGGGGAAAAAGCTGCCCTGCAAGCTGCCCATCCCTGTGGGCCGCTGCGAGGGTCTGTCTCGGTCAGCACGGCCCCCAGAGCTAGATAATGTCCTGTCTGCTCCAGTTGCCCTGGCCCTGGGGCCCCGGCAGACACCCCAGAGGCAGGTGGGTTGGCAGGGTGCCCTGCTTCCTTCCAGACCCTCTCAGGAGGGTGTGGCTGCAGGGGATGTCGGTGCTGCCTCCGCACACAGGAGCCCCTGGCTCTGCTGCAGCCACCTCACCCACCGATGGCCCAAACACCGCGAGAGGAAGTCGGAAGACGTGGGTGGACCCCAGGTGAGGAACAAACCCCCTAAACCTTGCCCGTGAAACGCCGACTAGAAGCACCACAGACTCGCAGAGAGCGGATGAGATGAGGCCGCCAGCAGGTGTCACTCGAGCCACAGCTGCGTCCCCGCAGGGCTGTACCCCTCCCTTCCTGTTCTGCCAGGCTGGCATGGCCTGAGAAGCTGCATTCCTAATGCTCAGGGGACCCTGCTCGGAGATCCGCTGGGACAGTCACTCAGCACCTGGCCTGCGTGGTCAGCAGCATTGTCTGGGTCCGAAAGCCAGAGCCCTGGGCCAGCACACCCCCTCAGCCAGCCTTGTGGGTAAGCATGGCCGGCAGGCTCTTGCTGCTGCCTGTCTCTCGCCAGGGCCTGCACATCTCACACACTTGTTTCTTTTCCTCCTCTGAAGCCCCACCCGTCAGCTCACACTCTTCCCAAAACATTAGTTTCGGAGCCCGGGGTCCCAGCTGGAGAGAGCGCAGCCCCCACCATGTGCTCCACCTCCTCAGGGCCATGGACAGATGCCCCAGGTCAACACCTCCAAAGAGTACCTGAGAGGTCCCAGGGTGGGGCAAGGTGAACGCTTTCCTGGGAGGAGCAAGGAGCCCACTGCAGACCTGAGCTCACGGCCACAGCCCTGCCCAGGAGACACTCGCTCATGCGCGGCCCCGACCCATGAGTTCTGGCAGGCAAAAGCCCCCACCCACGCTCCCACTACTGTCCCAGAGTCCAGTGAGGAGGGAAAAGGGGAAACATTTCTGGGGCTCCGTGCAAGCAGAGGTCACCTTTCATCCACACACTGCCCCGGGAGCTCGGCACTCTTACTGTGTCCACTTAAAGAAGGAAACTGAGGCAGAGACGGGTAAAATAACCCCAGTGTCACCCAGCTAGAGCAGGACTGAAACCTATGCTGAGCTGATCCGAAACCCACACAGAGCGTCTCTCAGCCAGTCCCATGCTGTGCCTGCCCACTCGGGGCTGAGGCCCGACCCCAAAGCCCGTCCTCTCCCACCCTGGCGGGTCACGGCCTCCGTTCTGGACTGGACCACTGATTCACTCTGGCCCGCCTCACCTGCCTCCTATAGGGCCCGTTTCCCATGGGTGGGCACGGGCCAGAGCCCCCCTCCCATCACAGCTTACTAAATCCCAATTAGATCCACCAACCACATCAGCCTGGGCCTGGGGCAGGGGAGCCCAAGGAGGTGGCTCTGCGGCTGGGAGGAGACGAAGCCTGCAGGGACCCCTTCCTACCCGGAGGCAGGGACGCAGAGAAGCCAACTCACAGAGAAAAGAAGAAACAGGCACCACTGGGAAGGCGGCCAGGCCTCCACCCTGAGGGAACTCAGAAGTGGCTCCTGTGGGCTTCCGATGGCCTCCCCATTCCCGGCTCTGACACCCCTCAGGCTGGCCCATATCGACCAGCACCCATCTTCCACTTGAGCCGCTTTGGCTGGGTTTCTGTCCCCTGTACCCGCTCTCTGCCCAGGATGCCCAGGAACAGACCCCTGTCTTTGGGGTCTTCGCCTGTTGTGCCCCCTCTGGGACCCTCACAGACCAGGGACCAGGCCCTGGGCACAGGTCCAACGTGACAGTGAGAGCCCTGCGCTGGCCAACAGACGGCATTCACAAAGCTCCAGGGCTCTCTCCACGGGTGGCCCCCATGCCCCGTGCCTGTCCCTCCTGCCTCTCTGCACCCGCTTCGTCCCCGGCTGCACGGAGCCCCATTCATTGCACGGCTGTTTCACAAGCACATAAATTACAAGCTAATCCTATACCGCAAGGTATTTGGGTCACTCCTCCGTTTTCACAGCTAATCTTCATATGACATTAAAATTTATCCTTAGGATAAATTCCTAGAATGAAACTGCTTGGTCAAAAGGAAGGGTTTGGGGTTATGGTTTTTCAGAAATTACCCTCAGAAAAGACTATAAGAGAGACCATGTCCCCTACATCGTTACTACTAACACCAGATATTTTTTTATTTTTTGCAATGGAGTCTCATTCTGTCGCCCAGGCTGGAGTGCAGTGTGTGATCTTGGTTCCCTGCAACCTCCGCCTCCCAGGTTTAAGCGATTCTCCTGCCTCAGACTCCCGAGTAGCTGGTACTACAGGCACCCGCCACCACACCCAACTAATCTTTGTATTTTTACTAGAGACAGGGTTTCACCATGTTGGCCAGGCTGGTCTCAAACTGCCCTCACGTACTCCGCCTCCCTCGGCCTCCCAAAGCACTGGAATTACAGGTGTGAGCCACCGCGCCCCGCCCATCAGTTAATATATATATATAATTTTTTTTTTTTTTTTGGTTAATCTTAGCGGAGTTCTGAATAGTTATGTCTGCCGGAATTCACTATGGGCTTAATTGCGTTTCTCCAAAATGCATATGCTGAAGTCCTACCCACCCCCAACCCCGGCATCCTCTGCCACCTTAGAATGTCACCTTGTTTGGAGATAGATAAGGTCTTTAAAGAGGTGGCTGAGTTAAAAATGAAGGCACTGGGGGCCCTCATCCAGTAGGCCTGGTGTCTTTCTATGAAGGGACTCAGAGGCATACAGAGGGACAAGCCCATGAAAACAAAAGAATCAACTCTCCCAGCACCTTGACCCTGACCTTCCAGCCTTAGAACTGCAAGGAAATCAACTGTGGTTTAAGCCATGCTGTCTGTGGTATTTTGTGATGGCAGCCTGAGGACACAGAATTCTCAGTCTCTAGCGAGGTGATTAACTATATAAATAATGAAGTAAAAGGACAGGAGAAGCGTGGCGGCTCACACCTATAATCCCAGCCCTTTGGGAGGCTGAGGCAGGACTGCTTGAGCCCCAGAGTTCCAGACCAGCCTGGGCAACACAGCAAGACCCTGTCTCTACCAAAATTTTTATTATTTTTTTTTTTTTTGAGACAGAGTCCAGCTCTGTCGCGCAGGCTGGAGTGCAGTGGCACGATCTCAGCTCACTGCAACTTCCACCTCCCAGGTTCAAGCAATTCTGCTGTTTCAGCCTCTGGAGTAGCTGGGATTACAAGTGCACACCTCCATGCCCAGCTAATTTTTGTGTTTTTAATAGAGACAAAGTTTCACCATGTTGGCTAGGCTGGTGTCGAATTCCTGACCTCAAGTGATCCACCCGCCTTGGCCTCCCAAAGTGCTGGGATTACAGGCGTGAGTCGCTGCACCCAGCCAAAATTTTGTTGAAATTAGTGTGTTTAGTGGTGCACACCTGTAGTCCAGCTGCTTCAGCCCAGGAGGGGCTGGAGCCCAGGAGATTGAGGCTGCAGTGATCGTGCCACTGCACTCCAGCCTGGGCGGCAGAGCAAGACTCCATCTCTTAAAGTTAGGACAAACCAAGAAAAAGGATAAAAAGCCAGATTGCTGAGAAATATAAATAATGAATGAAAGGAAGAGAGTTTTCTCTCCTTCTGCAGAACCCAGGAAGAAAAGTTGCTAGGCAAACAATCAGACAAGCCCACCCCAGGGGCACCAGGCAGAGGAGGGTGGGGGAGGACTGCCAGGGAAGTGCTTTTTTTTTCGTCTTTTCGCCAGTGCTTCAGCAGGCACTGGGAAAGTGCTCATTCTGAACCAAGAGACCCTGCTTGCTACCCCACCCAAACAGGGAGGATTACTTTATCCAGGAGAGAGGTGGAAAATTCCTCTGAAAAAACAGACTGTAGCCAGAAGCGAAGGCTGCCAAACACACAAGTTTCCACTCAGCTTTTTCATACCTCACTTTAATATATGAACAGTCAGCGGTCCTCAGACACAAGGAGAAGCCTTGGCAGGGACAAAAAAGACCAAAACTTACAAATAAGTGGGAAAAAAGAGGGGGAATCAAAAAATGCAGCAGGTGGGAGAAGACATCGAGGGACCAGAATTTCAATCCTCAGACATAAAATACAAAATGAGAATAAAATGCAATTAAAAAGGAAAGACCAGGGATAAAGAGCTTCTGGAAATTAAAAGTTTAACAGCTAAAAGAAATATTTTGGTAAATAAGCTGGAAGATAAAAATCAAGAAAATCTTTAAGAAACTAGAACAAAAAAAGAGGTAGGCAAAACAGTAAGAAAATTAAAGGACTCATCCAGAACACCCGAACTCTAAACAGCAGGAGTTCTAGAAAGCAGGGAAGGAAAATGGGCAAAGATTTAAACAGGAAAGTCTCCTGGAATGGAAGGGTGTGAGCGTCCAGACTGGAGGGCTCACAGATACCACACAATGAGGGGAGAGACACCCAACCATGAGGGGAGAGACACCCAACCAAGATACAGTGGCATGAAATTCAGAACTCAAATGACAAAGACCCTAAATGCTTCCAGAGAAACGCAAAAACAGATCACAAATGAAGGACCGAGAATCAGAACAGCATGGGCTTCTCAAGAGCAACACTGAACCTAGAAGTCAGTGGGAAACTGCACCCCCACCACCCCCAATTATGAGCAAAAATGATTTTCAACCTAGCATACTATACATACCAATTTATCAAATCATCAAGCCACAGAAACTATATCTTCCATGCATCCTTTCTTAGGAAGCTACTCCAGGATGTGCTCCACCCAAATGAGGGAGGAAACCATGAAAGAAGACATGAGGAGATCAAACACAGGACAAGTGAAGGAAATATCCAGGAAAATGGGGGAAGAATTGGGAAGAAGGCAATCAATCAATAAACAAACGTATTTGTACATTTGTGTGTATTACTGAATCTGGCAGGTTTGCTCAAGTGCAAGCTGCATTTGAGAGGTGTTTCACTGAGCAGTTGGAAGGTGAAAAAAGAACCAATGATTTAAAGAAAATTGCAACTGAAAAAAAGCGAGACAATTACAAACTCAAGTTATGCATGAGAAGTGTACAGAATCAGACTCCATTGCCTGGCTCAGCAGTAAGCAATACTTACATAGTCATAATGAAAAACACTGAGTATGGATTTAACAACAAAAAATGCAATATAGCAATATTGAGATAGCTGGGAGTGGGGAGAATGGGGGTCTAAGGGATTGAAAATCTCCATCTACTACAGTAGGAGTCAACAGATAATGGCTAAAAGTGAGCATGAGCTCAGGAAGCGGCAAACACACCCACTTGGAAACATGGTGGTCAGTCTCTGAAGACACACATGATTTTTGCTCCAAGCTCTATTTTGTTTTTAGCACTAAATGTCACCTTAAACTATGGGCACATAATAGCTCAATAAGGATTAAAAATTTTAAAGAGGAGGGGAAGGAAAGATGCATTTATGAGAAGATTCTCACAATAGTGATATTAACCTCATTTTTCCAGCCACAGAAACTAAGGCTCAGAGGGGACTCGTACGTTGTCAACGTGGGTGAAGACCTGAGCCTGGCCTTGATGCACAGTCCTGCTCCCCATGGAGGACTGGCTGGGGAATGCCAGGTAGGGGCAGGTCCATGATCTCCCCAGAAGGACAAGGGGAGAGGGGTCAGCATAAGTGGTGTCAGAAGGTCTGCAGATGAGGGTGAGGAAGATGATTGTGGCAGGGTGGACATTCCAGAGGCCAAAAGCACCGTTTGCAGACACCATCCCCCTAGGGTGGGAGGTGCCGAGAACAGCAGCTGACCCCAGAGGTGGGCAGCAAATAGGACCCAGATGCATCTTCACCCCACCCAGGTGAGAAGGGATTCGGAAGGCCAGTGCCTCCAGTGTGGGGGTTGAAGGTCCACCAATCTGTGCTGTGGGGACAAGACTCAGACAGTCAACTGAGTGCAGCAGCCACGCCCCAGCTGGCTTCCAGCATGGACTCTGGGCAATGTTTTGACTTTGCTTCTTCCACTCTCCACATGGGTTCATGTGGTCTTTTTTTAACTTTTTCTTTTTAAAAAATACTTTAGAGCAGTTTTAGCTTTACAGAAAAATAAGTGGAAAGTACAGAGAGTTCCCATATACTGTATCCCCTCACCCCCCACTTCCCCTGATATTAGCATCTTGTGGTACATCTGTCGCAACTGATGGGCCAAGACAGATACATTATTAACCAGAGCCATGGTTTTCATCAGGGTCCACGCCTTCCATGGGTGTGCACAAAGGCATCCGGACATATACTCGCCGTTAGAGTATCTCAGAGTAGTATGACTGCCCTACAAATCCCCCAGGCTCCGCCTGTCTGTCCCTCCCCGCCCCCAACCCTGGGCAACCACTGATCTTGTCACTGTCTCCAGAGTTCCGCCTCTTCCAGAATGCCATCTAGTTGGAACCCCACGGGATGTGGCCTCTTCACACGGGCTTCTCCCGCTGAGCACCAGGCATTGAAGGCTGCTCCGCGTCGTCACCGCTGCTTGCTTATCCACTTCCCTATTTAATGGCATCTTCGCTGCTTCCGACTTTGGGCAATTACAAATAAAGGGAATGTCGTTTTCACATCCAAATTAAAAAAAAAAACCCACAAAGATGGGATGGACCAAATCTCAGAATAAAGAGCATTCTTTTAAATCAAATATACGTTATCTTGACTAAAATATACATCATCTTTACTAAAACTCCTGCATCAGCTGCCTTTTGTTTTGTAGTGGGGACAGAAAAACCTTCATGAGCCACCCCAGCAGTAGCCCAGCAGTCAGGAACCCCAGCTGCCGCGTCTGAAGGACACGGTCTGCTGGCATTTGCTGAGCACTTGTGAAATACCGAGACAGCAGCAGGCATGGAGTCACTTCCCCATGACATGCAGAGGCTCAGAGAGGTGAGTCACTTGCCCAAGGCCACACAGCAACAAGAGGTGGAGACCTGGGCCCTCCCCACACTGTTAGCCCTGGAGCCTGGAAGGAGCCTTGGAGACTCCAGACCCAGCCCTTCTGTTCCCCCCTATCCCCGACATGGAGGAAGCCCCACACCCAGTAACTCTGGCTGATTTGTGGACCCAGGGCAAGGCTAAGAAGTGGGGCTCATCTGTAGACCCTACCTGACACTCTGTCCACTGGGAGCACAGTGACTCCCAATGAACATTGGGAGTGACTGAGCATCCTCCCAGCCACACCTGCTGGGGACCGACTCTGCTTTCTCTTACCCCGACCTCACCCGGGAGGGCAAAGCTCTCCCACCTCGCATGAAGGCTGACGCCGCCAAGGCCACTCACCACACATCCGGGCCACGCTAGGGGTTTCCACGGGCCACTGAATCGATTCTCGCACAGCCCCGCGAGGGAGACATTAGCATGTTATTGTGCCCATTTTACAGATGCCAACACAGAGTGATGAGGTTAAGCCACTTGCCCAGGTGCTAACGTCAGGGAAGCGTCTGAGCCAGGACCCCTACCAGGCATGTCTGCTTCCAAAACCCACACTCTGTAGGAATATTCTTTACTGCCACCGGGCAACGGAGCAGGCAAGGCCATCATTCAGGAAGGCCAACTCCGGCTCTGATCACGATCCGGCCCCACCCGGCCCCTCCCTCACTCACTCAGGAGGGCAGACGCCAGTGATGGGGGCTCACTCTGAAGTGCGGCAGCTAGGGAGGGCACCGCCCAAGGTGGCAGCCCTGTGCCCAGCATGGGGGCTCTGGCCCCTGACGGCTGGCTTGTCCTCGGCCGTGGAAGGGTCCTGCTGCTCCTTCTGACCCGCCCACGCCAGCACCATCCTCTCCCAGGTGAGCAGATCAGACGCACAGGCTCAGGAGACCTGGGCGTCCTGCTGGCTTCTGAATTTTAGCCTCTTGCACGCCTTGTGGGGCCTGGAAGAGCAGGAACTGTCCCTTACCCTTAACCCCAGCTTCCTCCCTCCTCTGTGGGGCGTGAACAGGGGAGGCAGGAACAGGACACAGCACATAAGGGTGCCCCTCCCAGTCCTGCCCCTGCCGGACCCATGATCCCCTCACTGCCCGCTGCATAGCTCTGATGTTGGGAACGCTCACCCAGGGGGTGGTGGGGCCCACAGGCTGGCCTGGCAGACAGCAGGGTTAGTGGAAACCCCTGCGAGGCGCGGGGTGGCCAGCAGGGTGCCTGGCTGATGCTGTTACCTGTGCAGAGATGGCACCGCGGGGCAGAACTGGCCCCTCTCCAAGGAGAAGACCCGCCCATCGGCATGGGTGGAAGTCGGACAAATCTGAGCTCGGATCCTGGCTGTTAGCTTCCTAGCCACGTGACCTAGACAGAAGTCCTTGACTTCTCTGAGCCTCACCTTCCCCATACTGTAAGATGGGGATAAAAATCATTCCCTCCAAGCTGCAAAGGAGCACAGGAAAGGGATGAGAGCCTGGGAGCTGCAGCCAGATGCCTGGCACCAACAGCAGTCACAGTCCCCTCACTGTCCCTGCCTGTAAAACAAGGACCACAATCTCCAACTTCAAAGGCACTGGGAGGAACGGGTCTGCATTTACAAAGCATGTTAGACAACACTGGGCACGAGGCCCACCCTGTGTGTCTACTGCATAAAATCCACGGGTGGTCTCGGTGGTCTAACCTGTGAGCATGCAGAGGTCTACAGAAGGTTCTGGAGACTGCTGCTCTTATCGTTACAGTAGCGCCAAGACCCCCTCAAGCTGGTGGCGCCGCCTGGGAACCCTGAAATGCAGGCTCTGCAGATTTTCAGCTCACCCCAACAGCTGCATCAGGAACTGGGGGCTGGGGCCCCACAACGTGGATTTAACAACCTCCAGGGGCCCTAATGCTCCTCAAGCTGAGCCACGGCTCTAGGGCAAAGAGGCTTGAGTTGGAATCACCTGGAGAACTTTGGCAACTAATGACTGGCCTCGCCCCCCGGCCCAGAGACACTGATTCAGCGGGGCTGGGGCAGGCCCGGGCTTGAGGCTTTTAAGAGCTTCCCAGGTGATTCTTATTTCAGAACCAACCACCTTTTAAAAGTATCTTTTAAAAAACTATTTTTTTTTTAATAAATAGAGATGGGGCTTCACTATGTTGTCCAGGCTGGTCTTGAACTCCTGGCCTAAAGAGATCCTTCCACCTTGCCCTCCCCAAAGTGCTGGGATTACAGGCATGAGCCAACATGCCCTCCTCTATTTACATGATCTTTTAGGAGCAACACTCTTGCTGCTGAAGAGCTGTGCCTGAGTGAAGCTCCTGTCTTCTCTTGAGAATCCCTTGGCCCCAGCCGGCACCCGCTCCCGCCACTTCCCCTTGGAACATCTGCATTTCCAACCATCCCAACCTTCCCAAGGGTCAGGGTTCTGGACATGCACGACCCCATAGGCTGAGTGGCTCTGAGTGTGGCGGCCTCAGGCCGAGGACTGCGTGGGAGGGAGGCCGCCCACTTGGGGTGTGGCTCGGAGCACCGGACTCAGGCAGGCCCATGGGCGTGTGTAGCTGTGAGCCGGCACCTGGGGGAAAACCTGGGCACAGGGGCCCCCACACCACTTGGAGCCTGTCTCCGGGCCCCAGGTGAAACCTCACAGGCCTCGGTCTCCTGGGCACTGGGCTCAATGGCCGTGGTGGTGCTGGGAGGAGAGCCCCAATCCTCGTGGAGGACTCACGCTCGGAGAGAGGCAGGCGGGTGGGAGTTGTGTGCTCAGGCTCTGTGCTAAGCCACCAGGGTACAAATCCCAGCTCCGTGGTGATAACTGTACGGCCTGGGGTAGTTAAGCAACCTCAGTCTGCACGTGTGCACAATGAAATATCACAGGATAAAAATGATTCCCACCCCGCAGGGCTGCCTTGAAGACCCAGTTAC
Source organism: Pan troglodytes (assembly GCF_028858775.2). Lineage (NCBI taxonomy): Eukaryota > Metazoa > Chordata > Mammalia > Primates > Hominidae > Pan > Pan troglodytes. The sequence goes on along the minus strand of NC_072416.2, from coordinate 85,798,477 downwards.
TAAGCACAAAGCAATGGGAGTGGCCCCGCAGACATGAGACCCCGGCCGCTGTTGCTCTTGGCACCCCCAAGGAGGCTCCTCCCCCACCAAACACCTGTTGGAGGGTAAACACCCCCGATAGCAGTAACTTAACGCACACTCCAAGAACAACCTGAGTTAAGGAATCCAGGAGTGGCCCATCTGGAGATTCCCTCCTTGGCTATAAGGAACTTCTGAGCCCCTGGCGTGTCCCGTGGAACGTGCGCTGTGCAGGGGCTTGAGGCCCTGAGTTTTGGGTTGAATGAAGGTTGGCAGGTGGAGGTCGTCAGGGGAGGGTATGGGGTGAACATGCCATAGGAACTCTGCGCTGTCTACAAGCCGCTGCGGTTCTCCCATCCCTGCACTTCCCTCCCCACCCCACGGCCCGCAGTAAACCCCGGGTCTCCTTTGCTAGCCCTGGGTCACTTCTTCAGCCCTTGAACCCTGTGCTGTACCCACTGGTGTTGACAGCGGTTTGGCACAACATTCATTACAGCTTCATGAAGGCCCCCCAGGAACCCCTGTTAGATCCTCACGTCTCCCCCGGTCTGCGCTGTGAGACAAAGGGCAACAGGGGGGGCCGGTCCTCCTCCTCCTCCTCCTCGTCACTTCCTTCTTGGGACCTTGGCTGCAGTGTGCATGCTGGCCCTGCTCCTCCTGCTCAGGGGGCCCCTCTGCGAAAATGGCCAGTGACCGTGCAGCACCAAGGGCAGGGTTCAGACCTCTCAGGTGGGTGCCCAGCGGCTGACGATGGGGCTGGGCCCAGGCAGCCTGCGAGCTGCTGGGGGCAGGTGTGGAGGAGGAGAGTGACTGGCCAGGACCCCCGAGGAGGGAAACACTGAGGGTTCAGGAATGACCCACCTGCCCAGCACCGACTGTGTGCTCCAGTAGTCACAGCTGTCACTGTCACCCCACTTCCTCCAAACGCAGACCTCACCATGCCCATTGGTCAGTCGCCAGGTGGAGCCCTGGAAAAGACTTCTCAGCTTCCAGAAGTCTCTTTTTAAAAGAAGCCATGAGCCAGGTGTGCTGGCTCACAGAGTGAGACTCCGTCTTAAAAAGTATATAAAATAAGGCCAGGTGAGGCAGCTCATGCCTGTAATCCCAGCACTTTGGGAGGCCAAGGCAGGTGGATCACTTGAGGTCAGGAGTTCGAGACCAGCCTGGCCAACATGTTGATACCCTGTCTCTACTAAAAATACAAAATTAGCCGGGCATGGTGGCGCATGCCTATAATCCCAGCTACTTCGGAGGCTGAGGCAGGAGAATCCCTTGAACCCGAGAGGTGGAGGTTGCAGTGAGCCGAGATCACGCTACTGCACTCCAGCCAGGGCAACAAGAGTGAAACTCTGTCTCAAAAAATAAAATGAAATAAATAAAAACTAAAAAAAGCTGTGGGGTATGTGTTCAGCAGCTCTCCTCAGAGAGTTGGGCCCAGAGTGACCCAGCCAGGCCACCCCCCAATCTCCACCCGGGAGGAAACGAAAGGACGCAAACGGTCACAGCAGCACGACTCAGGATAGCCCCCAGGTGGAAACAGCCCAAAAGTGACCCAGGGCTGGCAAACAGCCCAAATCTCTGCCAGGTTTAGGCTGTTTCCACCCGTGAGCCATCCTGAGTGGTGGCAGATTCACACAAAACGCGGTGTGAATCATGCAGCTCCCACGCGGGTGAACCCTGAAAACAACGCTGGGCAACAGAAGCGACACACAAAAGGCCAGTCAGCGTATGACTCCACGCATGCGAAACGTCAGGAGCAGCAAACCCACAAAGACAGAAAATGGAGTCTCGGTCACCAGGGGTGGGGAGCCGTGGGAATGGGGAAGGGGTAGCTAGCTAGAGGGTTTCTTCTTGAGACGATGAAAATGTTCTAAAATTGATTATGGTGAGAGTGACACAACTCTGAATATTCTAGAAACCACTGGACTGTACAGTTTAAATGGGTGAATTGTACGGTGTGTGAAATATATGTCAGCAAAGCTGTATTTTTTAAAAGCCAGGCTTACTGGAGCCCTTTTTCTGCAATCAGAGCATGAGGGGGACCCTCCATTTGGGGAGTGACAGCGACAACCTGGCCTCTGGAGGCTGCCCCAGCCTCAGCCCTGGGGAGGGCCGCACAGTTACCCTGTCCCCTCCCAGCTGACAGGGACACACCTAGACTTCTGGGCAACGCCAAGGCCATGTTTGATGGCAACACCCTCCATTCCCATTATGGGGGCTCCATGGTGGCTCTCACAGGAGGAGGATTTCCCAGAAAGCTTGCTCTGCGGCCTCGGGGGACCCCACAGCTGGGCATGTGGTCCCCAGGGAGGACCCCACAGTTTTCAAGCTGTGCCCCTAAACCTCCAAAGACACCCCAAAATCTGCTCAGAGGGTCCTTGTGGCCCATGCGATGTGGGGGAGTGTTCGGGCCAGGACCAGTGCAGGACTCAGAGATGGGGCCTCAGATTTCAGGCACCACTTTCGCTCCGAAGGAGGAAAGTGAGGTGAGGGGGTCCGGAACCCGGGGTCTGCAGCTCCCAAGGGGTTCACAGAGGGAAATACAGGTTGTTTTGTTGGGGAATGAAATTGCATCCTTATTTTCACTAAGCTTTACTTGAAATTTAGCATTTCCTTAAACTAGAAGATGCCTCAAGCCCACAGTGGTACTGGCCACATCGGTGACTCTGTCACTCATGGAAACGGCATGTCCCCCACACAGCGGGAACAAACATCCCAGGGTAGTGTTACCCCAAGTCCTGCCCTGGCTGGGGAGCCCCCCATGAGCCTCACACCCACCCTGCTGGACATCAGAGCAGCCAGCCAGGGAGGAATGAGCCAAGGACATCAGTGTCCACCCTCGCCTGCCCCTGCAACCCTCTATGGATACTGGCTCCGAGTGTCAGCCAGGCCTTGGGGGAGGGATGCTCAAAGCAAGGAAGGTGCTGAGGTCCTTGCAGGACCACACAGCTCCCAGGAGACCAGGATGAGAGCTTGGCCCACGCTGGAACCCAGGCTGGCTGGGCAGTATCCGGGGTGGGCAGAGTGGACTCCTCCATTGAGGCCCCCACTGCTGCCTCAGAATCTGTGGGGCTGGCCTGGGAGGGGCCTGGACACTCCTGTGGCTCCCCTGCCCACAGCCGACCTCCACCAGGTCCCCCTCTGAACTTACCCCGCTGTGGGACCCAGGTAGTAGCGGCCATCGCAGAGAAGGCAAGTCCTCTGCGACCCTGGGACCCCAGGGCCCTTTCATACCCCCAATGCCTTGCCAGCCCTGGAAGGGTGACCAGAGGCTGAGTTGGGGCAGGGCACTGGCTACACCACCTCCCCAGCCCCCCAGCCCCAGCCCACGCTCCCCATCCACTCCAGGTTTAGAGCAGGACCAGGCCTCTCAGTGGCAGGGTGGGCGGGGGGGGTCTGATTTATCAGGAGGAGACCCTGACCATCTCTGGGGCTCCCCCAGACCCCATGCACCCTCAGCTCCTCCTGCAGGTCCCAGCCCTCAGTTCCTCATGGAACTTCTGAGCCCGCCTCTGGCAGACCTCCATCCCAGCCACAGCCTCGCAGAAGGGAGAGCTCTCCTCCCACCCCAGCCACAGCCTCACAGAGGGGAGCTCTCCTTCCTGGCCCTGCCACAGCTGCTGCTTCACAGGAAGGAGAGGCTGTCTGCACCCCCCTCTGCAGCCAAGGGCCACAGCACCTGGTAGTCACTGAGAAATGGGAACACAGCTGGAGACACCCTCCCACCGCCAAAGGACAGCAGCACCCGTTCTCACTCCAGCCACTCTCTGTCCTTGCTCACGGAGGCTTGGGTGCCCCCTGGGAAGCTGACCTCAGACCCAAGCCCAGGAGGAGACAAGGAAATGGCTGGGCTTTCTGGAAACTTCCCCTGAGCCATCACCCAAGAGTCCTGGAGACGCAGGGACGCACAGGACCAGCTGAGGCCTCGGAAGGCAGGCAGCTCTGGGGCAGACGGTGGCAGAGAGGTAGCTTGCGGGGTGGCATGCGGCTGGCTCTGAGGCATCCCCTCCACCCCAAAGGGGCCCCCCCCGACACCTGGAGCTCCTGCCAGGCTGCGTCGTTCTTCTGTTGGATATAAACCATCTCCCAGAACACCACATGTGGACAAGCTCACTCTGAGATCACAGTAGAGTGAGACAGAAACAGGTCACTGTGCCACCCACGATCACCAATCATCCCCCCTCTCGACTAAGGCGAGGGACGGCTGCTTCTTGACCCATCTTCGCATTATTTTGGTGCAGGTCTCCCGTGTCTACAGGCGACAGTGACCAACGCACCCACAAGAGAATCGCCCCCTTTCTAACAGCACTTGGTCTAGTGAGCCCTACGTCCCTAGACCGTCCCCTCCCCACCACCCACCCAAACCCCAAACCCTAGTGGGGCTCTTCCCAACACCCTCTTGCCCCGTGGTTCCTGGGGGAGTGTCCACCCTCACTGCAGGGAGGAATAAACCCGGCCCTTCAACCGGAGCCTTCCGGGGGCTTGGCTGGCTGCATCCACCGTCTGAGACAGTCCTGGGTGTTTGCACAGCAATTGCTCCCGGCTGGCGACTGTAGGTGGGTGCGTTTCTCTCAGAGGAGAATCACGAGGGGAAGCCCTGGGGCCTGGGGTTGGCCAGCGCTCCTGAGAGCAAGAAGGCACTGGTGGGGATTCAGAAGCCCCCAGGCCCAGTCCTGTGGCCTTGGATTCACAGGGCTCAGAACTAGGCCCAGACCACCCTGAAGCCCTTTGCGCAGCTGCGGATCCCAGGTCTGGGCTGTTCCTGTCCCGAACCCCCTCCCCCGGACTCCGTCTATAGGATTTTGGAGTGGCCACCTCCTCCTGCCAGCAGCCCCTCCCGACACAGAGCAGATGGGGGCACTGGCCCTGGCACTCTGGGCCAAGTCGGGTCCAGCTGCCAGGGCGAGAAGTTAGCTGCTGACCCCCGCGCTCCAGGGGACCAGTTTCTTTTTCTTTTTCCTTTTGAGACAGAGTCTCGCTCTGTTGCCCAGGCTGGAGTGCAGTGGCACGATCTCGGCTCACTGCAACCTCCGCCTCCCGGGCTCAAGCAATTCTCCTGTCTCAGCCTCCTGAGTAGCTGGGACTACGGGCGCCCGCCACCAAGCCTGGCTAATTTTTGTATTTTTTGGTAGAGATGGGGTTCCACCATGTTGGCCAAGCTGGTCTCAAACTCCTGACCTCAAGCGATCAGGCCTCAGCCTCCCAAAGTGCTGGGATTACAGGCGCGAGCCACCGTACCCAGCCCAGGGGCCCAGTTTCTATCAAATGCTCCTAACAGTCCCAAGAGACCTCTTCACAGGGCCAGACGGAGGCAGGCGGGCAGGGAGGCCCAGTGCCGCCCCAACGGCAGAACCCTGTGGCCTTGGGAAGTTTGCCGCATCTCTGGCCTCAGTCTCCTCCTCCGGGCAGTAGGAGGACAGCGCCTCACAGGGCTGCTGTGTGGAATCCAAGGAAAGACGCAAAAAGAGCGGTGGTGTAAACGCAGGGAACAGCAGCATCAAAACCTGGAAGGGAGGGGCGAGGAACAACGCACGTCCCCCCCATGGCAGGACTGACGTTCCCCCCTCTGCAGCCCTTCCCCTCCCTCTCCTCACAGCCCACCCCTCTCCCTTTTCTCCTTCTTCCCCTCCCCCTCTCCCTCTCTCCTCTCCTTCTCTCCCTCTCTCCTCTCCTTCTCTCCCTCTCTCTCCTCTCTCTTCTCTCCCTGTCTCTCCTTCTCTCTCTCTCCCCCTCCCCTCCCACCTCTCTGCTAACCACACCCCCATCCAGGCTCAAATGCTCCTTCCCTTTGCCCCCCCGTCCCCACTCTGGCCCGCTCTGGCCCATGACACCAGGACCCTGCCCCTATGGGTGACTCCTGGTCACTGTCGCTGCAGCCCCGCCCCCCTGGCCTCTGCTGTACTCTTCCACACAGGAATGCACCATAAACTTGCTCACGATAGGTCTCTGCAGTGTGGACATAGCCACCCAGGCTCAGCCTGCGCTGGGATCCCAGTCCCCATTGCTGGCCTGAGGGACCCCAGAGCCCAGGTGACTCCCACACTTCTCCCTCCCATGCAGTACTGTGGGCTGGGACCTCCGTTTCCCAAGGGGTTTACCTCCGGCTCTTGTTTTTCTTAACAACTGGACTGGCTCTGGCACACCCAAGGGTGACGTGTGAGGGCCCTTGGGCTCCTTGCGCACTGGGTCCCAGGGTGGCCCTGTTCCTTCTGTCCCTGGTGCTCACAGATGCGCCTCCTGAAGTCTGGGAGGCCCCATGATTCCTCCCCAACCCGCTCACCAGCCTCACTCCCTAGAAGGCATCTCTAGCCCCTTCCCTGCGCCCCATCCGTGCCCCGCAGGAAGCTTTGCAGGGCTGACTGACGGGTCCTATTCCCCCAACCAAGAAGTCCTAAGGCTCTTTGTTCACCACTGTCCCCAGGGCCAGCTTGTTGCCTAGCACACAGTCGGCGCTCAATAGATACTTGTGTGGCCCAACATCCCCCCAGACTCCGTGGCTCCTCCCTCTGCCTGCAGCCGTCGTGGTGTCCGAGGACCGGAGCTGGTAAGCAGAGCCAGATAGTGACAGCCAGACCCCAGACCCCTCCAAGCCGCAGACTGCGATCCTGGCTTTGTCCTGTCGCCGCTTACTGAGCACCTACTGTGTGCATGGCACTGTGCCTGGTACTCTGGAGCCAAGAGACAGACACCCAGCGCAGTTTATCTCAGAAGTCCAACCTCCAACGGAGCAGGCAGCCTGCAGCCAGGTGGGCTGGGGTGCAGGGGAGCCGGGGGCTCACAGTGGTGTCTACAGCCTACGAAAATGTCACAACTCAACAGTAAGAAGACAAATAATCCTTCTTTTTTTTTTTTTTTTCTTAAGACAGGGTCTCGCTCTGTCACCCAGGCTGGAATGCAGTGGCGTGATCATAGCTCACGGCAGCCTTGATTTCCTGAGCTCAAGTGATACTCCTGCTTCAGCCTTCCTCATAGCTGGGACTACAGGCACCACCATGCCCAGCTAATTTTTTGCATTTTTTATAGAAATGGGGTTTTGCCATGTTGCCCAGGCTGGTGCGCAGGGCCCCCCTTTTTTTTTTTTTTGAGACAGAGTCTTACTCTGTTGCCCAGGCTAGAGTGCAGTGGTGCAATCCTGGCTCACTGCAACCTCTGCCTCCCAGGTTCGAGTGATTCTCCTGCCTCAGCTTCCGAGTAGCTGGGATTACAGGCGCCTGCCATCACGCCCAGCTCATTTTCCCATTTTTAGTAGAGATGGAGTTTTGCCATGTTGGCCAGGCTGGTCTCAAACTCCTGGCCTCAGGTGATCTGCCCACCTCGGCCTCCCAAAGTGCTGGAATTACAGGTGTGAGCACTGCGCCCGGCCTGAAATAACCCAATTTTTAAATGGGCAAGGATCTGAACAGGCATTGCTCCAAAGATGTACCAATGGGCCGACAAGCACCTAGAGAGACTCAGCACCAGCCTCCAGGAAATCCATCCCAGAAGTGGCTGCAACCAAAAAGACAGGCGATGACAGGTGCGGATGAGGACGCAGAAACACCAGAGCCCCCATGCTGCTGGCGGGAACGAGTAAACAGTGTGGCCAGGTGGAAAAAGGCTGGGGTGGAGTTAGTGCCGAACACTGTCACTCTGTCTCCCAGGCCTGAGCTCCACCGTCTGTAAAATGGGCACGACACATGGACGTACCTGGCCTCTCGGGGCTGTAGGACAGCAGGGACGATGGCCAATGGCCTGAGGGATGAGGTGTTTGCCACAAGGCCAGGCACAGGCCAGTGTTGTGTCCTCATCCTGCCTTTGCTCCTTTTCCCAGCCTGTCCACACCCTCCTCCCCCAGCGGCTGCCTGGCCTCCCTCCCTCCTCCTGCCTCCTCTTCCTCTGCCCACTTCTCGAGTCCTGGGGCTCCCCTAGGCTCCATCCTGTGCATTTCTCCCCTCCCACTTTCTGTTTTCTTTAAATAATATTTTTTGCCTTATTTCCAAGTTTTATTATTTATATTTTTTTTTTTTTGAGACAGCGTCTCATTATGTCGCCCAGGCTAGAGTGCAGTGGCCCAATCTCAACTCACTGCAACCTGCACCTCCCGGGCTGAAGTGATTCTCCCACCTCAGCCTCCAGAGTGGCTGGGACTGCAGGCGCAGGCTGCCATGCCCCAGCTAATTTTTGTATTTTCTGTAGAGACGGGGCTTCGTTATGATGCCCAGGCTGGTCTCAAACTCCTGAACTCAAGTGATCCGCCCACCTCAGTCTCCCAAAGTGCTGGGATTACAGGCATGAGCCACCACGCCCAGCCACTCCCCTCCCACTATTCAATGCCCCCGGGAGTGGGAGATGCCCCGCCCCTTCCACCCAGACACACCATCCCCACCATGCCACCACGGACGCACCCCTGCCCTGGCTGCGCACAGCTTCTCTGCTGAGCATGTTTCATAGGTGACTCTCAGCCCCTGCACCTGCACCTGCTCCTTCTCCAAATTCCCTCAAAGACAGGACCACCCAGTCCCAGATTCCTGGCCTCTGCCCTACCATGCAGCCCCCCTACCTCCACAGCCCCCACCAGACCCAGCCACTATCTCCACTCCTTGGACACAGGCACCCCTCCCTAGAGGTGGCATCCCTCCCATGACCCGCAGCTTCCTCTCTGGCCCCCATTTCCCTGCCCTGCCAGCACCAGAGTGACCACGTGAACTCAGCCATACAACTTCCACACGGCCCAGCACCAGCTCTCCTGGCATCCACTGGGGGGAAGCGAAGACATCTGTGCACAGGAAAACCTGGACCTGAGAGTTGGCAGCAGCTTTTTAAATTCACGACGTCCCATGCTGGAGACACCCCAGATGCCCTTCAAGGGACAGATGGTTAAACAAACGGCCCATCCACACCGTGGGACACCGCCCAGCAATAAGAAAGAAAGGACTATTTTATTTGGTTTTTTGGTTTGTTGTTTGTTTGTTTTTTGAGACAGAGTCTCACTCTGTCACCCACGCTGGAATGCAACGGTGCGATCTCGGCTCACTGCAACCTCCGCCTCCCAGGTTCAAGTGATTCTCCTGCCTCAGCCTCCGAGTAGCTGTGATTACAGGTACGCACCACCGCACCCGGCTAATTTTACATTTTTAGTAAAGACGGGGTTTCACCATGTTGGCCAGGCTGGTCTCTAACTCCTGACCTCAGGTGATCCACCCGCCTAGGCCTCTCAAAGTGCTGGGATTACAGGCGTGAGCCACGGAGCCCAGCCTGGAATGAACTATTGATATAGGCAACACCTAAGAATCTCCAGCAAATGAGGCTGAGTGACGAAAGCCAGCCCCAAAATGACGAACTGTACTTTTCCGTTTACAGAGCATTTTGGAAACGACAAAACTGAAGGAATGGAGAACAGCTCAGAGGCTGCCATGGCAGCGGGTGTGGCTACAAAAGGGCAACACAAGGGACCCCGGGGCGCGGGTGCTCCCCATCCTGACTGTGTCCACGTCAATATCCGGTTCCGACATGTCATCAGTTGCACAAGATGCTACCTCGGGAGAGACCACATGAGGGGGACACCGGATCTCTGATCTATTCCTCACCACTGCCTGGGAATCTACGGTGATCTCAAAATAAAAAGTGTAATTACAAAAATACAAAACCTGGCCGGGCACAGTGGCTCACACCTGTAATCCCAGCACTTTGGGAGGCCGAGGTGGGCGGATCACGAGGTCAGGAGATCAAGACCATCCTGGCTAACACGGTGAAACCCTGTCTTTACTAAAAATACAAAAAAAAAAAAAAAAAATACAAAAAATTAACCGGGCATGGTGGCGGGCGCCTGTAGTCCCAGCTACTCGGGAGGCTGAGGCAGGAGAATGGTGTGAACCCGGGAGGCGGAGCCTGCAGTGAGCTGAGATCGCGCCACTGCTCTCCCGCCTGGGTGACAGAACGAGACTCTGTCTCAAAAAAAAAAAAAAAAAATATATATATATATATATGTACACACACACACACACACACACACAAAACCAGATTGCGTTGCTGTTCTGCTTAAATCAGACAATGTCATTCCCGGGCCCTGGACAAAATTCAAAGTCCCCCAACCCTGGGGCCTGGAAGCTGTCTGTGCTCAGACCCCGTGGCTGTCTGTGCTCAGACCCCATGCCCTTCTCCCAACTGCGGCAGCCACAGGGCTCTCTGAACACCAAGCAGGCTCTAGCCGTGGTGCCCCTGCACGCGCCGTCTCCCTCCTGCAGGCTCTTCTTCCCTCTCTCCACACCACCGGCCCCTCCTGTCGCTCAGAGCTCGCCTGATTGACCACTCATTGACCCATCCAGCCATGATTTCCGGAGCTCTCCTCTGCTGTCGGGTGCTGTGCCCGGGGCTGACCCCAACAGACCCGGTCTCTTCCCCCACTCGCCTCCCCCTAGCAATGCCTCATTGCAGAGGAGGGAAGGCGACTGGAGCTTCTCAAGGCGTGGTCCCAGCACCACCTGCATTGAATGGCCCTGGCTGTGTGACCCTCCCAGGCATTCCTGGGCTCCCTTCTGGGCAGCCCGGGTCAGGGAGGCTGGGTCAGGCGACCCAGATGTGCACAGAGTTTGAGACTCGTGACTGGAGCTATGGAGTCCCTGCTCCATCACTTCCCACTTCTGTTGCATCTCTGAGCCTGCTTCCCATCTGGAAAATGGGGGAGCCATGCTTTCCCCACAAGGAGACGAAACAAATGAACAGGGAAAGCTCCAGGGCCCGGCCCCACTCACTGGGCAGGAAAGAAACACAGCAGCTGTCACTCAAGTCCATGCCGAGCTGGCAGAGAAGGGCTCAGGACAAGAAAGAAGGTTCTGGGTATCCCATGTTGCCTGGATGCTGACCCCAAGGGTACGGGGCCTCCGGAAGGGGGCGAGGTGAAAGACCAACTCTGCCTGGGTCTACTCCAGCCCAAGCCTCCACCAGGCCTGTAGGAATCTGCTGATCCCGGCCTATTTTTCTACTCACTGTGCAAACTGAGATCAATCTGGGCACGCTTAGGCCCCAGGGAGGATGGACAGGTTCTTTTCTGGGGATCTGTGGATGGGTCCCCGGGAACCTGTGAACCCTCAGGAGAGCCACCAACCCTCATGTGTGCAGGGACCTTCCTTTATTCTGGGAAGGGACGCACAGCTCCTCACGTGTGCAGGGACCAGCGTTTATCCCGGGAGGGGACACGCGGCTCCTCGTGTGTGCAGGGACCAGCGTTTATCCCGGGAGGGGACGCGCGGCTCCTCGTGTGTGCAGGGACCAGCGTTTATCCCGGGAGGGGACGCGCGGCTCCTCGTGTGTGCAGGGACCAGCGTTTATCCCGGGAGGGGACGCGCGGCTCCTCCTGTGTGCAGGGACCAGCGTTTATCCCGGGAGGGGACGCGCGGCTCCTCACGTGTGCAGGGACCAGCGTTTATCCCGGGAGGGGACGCGCGGCTCCTCGTGTGTGCAGGGACCAGCGTTTATCCCGGGAGGGGACGCGCGGCTCCTCGTGTGTGCAGGGACCAGCGTTTATCCCGGGAGGGGACGCGCGGCTCCTCACGTGTGCAGGGACCAGCGTTTATCCCGGGAGGGGACGCGCAGACCCCCTTGTGTGCAGGGACCAGCGTTTATCCTGGGAGAGAACAGACAGCTCCCCACGTGTACAGGGACCTGCCTTTATCCTGGGAAAGGACATGCAGCTCCTGTGTGCATGGACATGTGTTTATCCTGCGGGGGACGTGCGGACCCTTGTGTGTGCAGGGACCAGCACTTATCCTGGGAGGGGACGCACAGCTCCTCCTGTGTACAGGGACCTGCCTTTATCCTTGGAGGGGACGCACAGCTCCTCCTGTATACAGGGGCCTGCGTTTATCCTGGGAGGGGACGTGTAGCTCCTGTGTGCAGGGACCTGCCTTTATCCTGGGAGGGGACACGCGGCTCCTCGTGTGTGCAGGGACCAGCGTTTATCCCGGGAGGGGACGTGTAGCTCCTGTGTGCAGGGACCTGCCTTTATCCTGGGAGGGGACACGCGGCTCCTCACGTGTGCAGGGACCAGCGTTTATCCTGGGAGGGGACACTCGGCTCCTCCTGTCTGCAGGGACCTGCTTTTATCCTGGGAGGGGTCACGCAGCTCTGTGTCCACACCACGCTGGCAGTCCCCCAAGCTTACAAATTGCTGGGAGTGAAACCTCTCTGCCCCTGCTTCACTGTGAGACCTGGGGCAGGGCCCCTCCCTTGGTGGGCCTCAGTTTCCTCATCTGTAAAGCAAGGGGGCCCCTGGAATGCTGGCTCCATCAAGAAAGGCACCTCGGAGCGCCGGAAACAATTCTGCAGCCAGAAACAAGTTTGCAGCGCTGTGATCTCAGCGAGTGTGACCCCGTGAGCCTCACCTTTCCTGTCTTTTAAATGGGAGCGGAATGCCTTATCTCAAGGCATTATCTTAAGGAATGTAAGATATAACGTCTATGATAAAATGCCCAGCACAATACTTGGAACAAAATAGATGTTTTAGAAAGAAAAAGTGTTTTTCTTTCAAAGGAATTCCCTGGCTTTGCAGTTCTAGGTTATCATACACAGTCAGCCCTCTATAGCTTCAGGTTCCAAGTCCACAAATTCAACCAACTGCAGATCAAAAATATATTTAAAAACAACACAATAGGCTGGGCTAGGTGGCTCACACCTGTAATCCCAGCACTTTTGAGAGGCTGAGGTGGGCGGATCACTTGAGGTCAAGAGTTCAAGACCAGTCTGGCCAACATGGTGAAACCCCGTCTCTACCAAAAATACAAAAATTAGCCAGCCATGGTGGTGGGCACCTGTAATCCCAGCTACTCGGGAGGCAGAGGCAGGAGAATGGCTTGAACTCGGGAAGCAGAAACTGCAGTGAGCTGAGTTCACGCTACCTGTAATTCCAGCACTTTGGGAGGCCAAGGCGGGCGGTTCACGAGGTCAGGAGATCAAGACCATCCTGGCTAACACAGTGAAACCCCGTCTCTACTAAACAAAGTACAAAAAATTAGCTGGACATGGTGGTGGGTGCCTGTAGTCCCAGCTACTCGGGAGGCTGAGGCAGGAGAATGGCGTGAATCCAGCAGGCGGAGCTTGCAGTGAGCCGAGATCGCGCCACTGCACTCCAGTCTAGGCGACAGAGTGAGACTCTGTCTCAAAAAAAAAAAAAAAGAAAGAAAGAAACGTAGGTATTGTGCTTGAAAAATTTCTAGTCTACTTTATTTTCCTTTATTTTTTTTGAGACAGAGTCTCACTCTTTCACCCAGGATGGACTGCAGTGGCGCTATCTTGGCTCACTGCAAGCTCCGCCTCCCAGGTTCACGCCATTCTCCTGCCTCAGCCTCCAGAGTAGCTGGGACTACAGGTGCCCGCCACCAAGCCCGGCTAATATTTTTTTGTATTTTTAGTAGAGACGGGGTTTCACTGTGTTAGCCAGGATGGTCTCAATCTCCTGACCTCCTTGGCCTCCGCCCGCCTCGGCCTCCCAAAGTGCTGGGATTACAGGCATGAGCCACCGCGCCCGGCCTCTAGTCTATTTTAATGTACTATATTAATTTCATGAACCACTTGACCCAGAGTTTGAAAAACTCTTACCTACAGCTGCAACTCTAGGCCCTGCTTGCTGTGACCAAATACTCAGGCTGAGACCCCCGCCTTAAAGTTTCCAGTGTCAGTGGTCTTGGATGGACCCCGGCATGGGTCAGTCATCAAAGCTCCCAAGTGATGTCCAGCTACAGACGCTCCAGATGAGTGGTCCTCAACCTGCGCTGAACGTTAGAATCACCTGGAATGTTTAAAAAATAATCCCAGGCCAGGTGCAGTTGCTCACACCTGTAATCCTGTAAAAAAGTTGTTCACACCTGTAAAAGCACTTCAGGAGGCCAAGGTGGGTGGATCGCTTGAGCTCAGGAGTTTGAGACCAGTCTGGGAAACACGACAAAACCTCATCTCTACAACAAATACAAAAATTAGCTGGGCATGGGGGTGCATGCCTGCAGTCCCAGCTACTCAGGAGGCTGAGGTGGGAGGATGGCTTGAGCCCAGGAGGCAGAGGTTGCAGTGAGCCACGATCACACACTATTGCACTCCAGGATGACAGACGGAGCCAGCCCCCGTCTCAAAAAAATTAAAATAAAAAGAATCCCAATGCCCAGGCTGTACCCAGAGGACCTCAATCAGCACCTGTGGGTGGGGCCCGGGCATCTGCATTTTCTAAAGCAACCTAGATGAAGCTCATGCACAGCTAGGGTTAAAGTGAGTGCACCAAGGCAGCATCTCCTGCACTGGAGCCACCTGAGCATCTCCAAACACACATCCTGACCCTGGAGGTCGGTGGCAGGCCTGACACCCTGCATTTCTAACCGTCTCCCAGGGACATTCTTAGTGACTCGAATGTGTAGCCAGGCTTAGGAGGCACAAGCCCAGGACTGTGGTTCTTAATGTGAGGTCCCCAGATCAGCAGCCTCAGCATCGCCTGAAATTTGTAAGAAATATAAATTCTTGGGTGGCATCCCAGGCCCAGAGACTCAGGGGTGGGGCTGTAAATCTGTGTCTTGACACACCTTCCAGGTGGTTCTTTTAACACTCAGGCTTGGGAAGCACTGGCATAGAGCAGCAGACAGAGGCGGGCCCATGTCCTGCCCAACTCAGACTCCACCAGCAGCAGAGAGAGCGACTCTCGGTGTTTTTGGAAAGCATTTGCACCAGCGAGCCTTCCCTGGGTCCAGAACAATACCCATGACATTCATAGGTAGGAGGGAGATGGCACATGTTGAGAAGGAAAAAAATGTCATGACTAAATCATAGAGATGGGGAAGCTGAGGCTGAGGGAGACGTGGCCTCGAACAAATCTGCAGCCTCAGGCTTGGGATAACAACTCTTACCCTACTGCCCTTCCAGACTCAACTCAGGCACTGCCTACCCCCAGAAGCCTCTGCCGCTCCTTCAGGGACACACACACCTGCCCTGCCCCTCCTCAGGTCCCTGCCCTGTGGTGCTCCCATTCAGGACCCCCACTGTGGCATAAGAAACCCTGAATTATTCCATATATCTCGGTTTTGCATCCCTGTTCAGACTCCTTATTCTTCCTGGTAGAACATAGGACATCCTATTTCTTGCATTTTCATTTTTATGTGTTTGTTTCTTTTTTTCCAATCTTCCACGTTACCACAAACTCTGTACTGCGTACATAGTCAATACTCAGCAAATACTTAAGGCTGATTCACTGAGGTTGGACCTGAGCTTTTCTGTCTTTGTGCCTTGAACACGGTCTGAACTTGGCAAATGCTTCTCCAATGACTGAATGAATCAAGCCAAGGAAAAGGGAGCAGTAAAAAGATAGTGAGGAATTAAGCAGACTGGAGGGTACTCATCTTTCCATGGGTCTTTCTTTGCACTTTGCAATGAATGCTACTCATTAAATCGTGGTCCAGAAATGCCTCCCCGTCATGACTGCTGGTATCGCTCCATTATTCACTGCATTCAACACCATCATCTTTCTCATATGAAACACTGGCAGTCTCTTAAGGAGCAATGACAAAGCCAACCACGAAACAAAACTGATCAAGGAATTAGAACAGGCATGTTTTAATGCTAATTGTAAAGTGAGACTGAACTGTGGACATGAGGGTCTGAGAGAAAAACTTTCCTTTAACTACGTCCAATTCTAAGGTCTTGCAATGAAACAGGCATACGAAATAATGATGGTAAACAAAATTACCAAATACCACCGCATTTACTTGCACAAGTCATTCATTCCACAAATATTTATTGACCACCACGTGCCAGCACCATTTTAGTCACTGGGCACATGGCAGTGACCAGCATGGACACAAACCCCTTCCCATATGGAACTTACACTCCAGACCAGTGCTGCCCAATAAAGCTTTCTGCACTGATGGAATGTTCTGGATTTACATTGTCCAATATGGTGGCCACTAGTCCCATGTGGCTGTTGAGCCCGTGAAATGTGGCTGGTACTGGTTCGTGGCCTGTTAGGAACCCAGCCACACAGCAGGAGGTGAGTGGCGAGTGAGTAAGCAAGCAAGTGAAGCTTCGTCTGTATTTACAGCCGCTCTCCAACGCTTGCATTACTGCCTGAGCTCTGCCTCCTGTGAGATCAGCAGCAGCATTAGATTCTCATAGGAATGCAGAGCCTACTGTAAACTGCTCATGCCAGGGACTTAGTTTGCACACTCCTTATGATAATCTAATGTCCGATGATCTGTCACTATCTCCCATCACCCCCAGATGAGACCGTCTAGTTGTAGGAAAACAAACTCAGGGCTCCCACTGATTCTACATGATGGTGAGTTGTATTATTACTTCACTATATATTACAATGTAATAATAATAGAAATAAAGCACACAATAAATAGAATGCGCCTGAATCATCCCAAAACCATCCCTCAACCCTGGGCGGTAGAAAAATTGTCTTCCATGAAACAGGTCCCTGGTGCCAAAAAGGTTGGGGACCATTGCTCTAGAGGACTCACCCATTGAGGCAGATGTAAAGAGAATGGTGGTGAAACAGTTTCACTGACTGGTACAGACAAATCATTCCTTTGCCTGCCTTCGGCTGTGCACCTATGACCCCTGTTATGCTCCAAGAGAAGTGAACACACATATCCTATGGCAGGAATACACCTTAGACTTCAGAGCAACTTCTATACATCTTACTAAAGTCTCACCCTAGGCCGGGCACAGTGGCTCACACCTGTAAACCCAACACTTTGGGAGGCCGAGGCAGGCAGATCGCCTGAGTTCAGTTCAAGACCAGCCTGGCCAACATGGCAAAACACTGTCTCTACTAAAACACAAAAAATTAGGCAGGTGTGGTGGCGTATGCCTGTAATCCCAGCTACTCGGGAGGCTGAGGCATGAGAATGACTTGAGCCCAGGAGGCAGAGGTTGCAATGAGCCAAGATCACTCCACTGCACTCCAGCTTGGGCTACAGGGTGAGACTCCATCTCAAAATAGATAAATAAATAAATAAAAACAAAAAAATAAAGTCTCACCCCCAAACCCACCTCCACAAGCTGGGAGCTGCTCTCCCAGTTGACCAGCAGAGGATGTTACCTCAGAAGACACTCACTTCTTCAGGAAGGACTGACAGGGTAGGGGTGAAAAAATAGGCAGGCATGCCAAGTGGCAGCCCTTCCTGGAGCATGGAATCCATGCACCGACTGAGTAGGAGCAGGCACACTTCTTCTTTTTCTTTTGAGATGGGGTCTGGCTCTGTCAGCAGGCTGGAGTGCAGTGGCACCATCTTGGCTCACTGCAGCCTTGACCTCCGGGGCTCAAGCGATCCTCTCACCTCAGCCTCCTGAGTGGTGGGACCACAGGCGTGCATCACCACACCTGGCTAATTTTTGTATTTTTTGTAGAGACGGGGGTCTCACAATGTTGCCCAGGCTGGTCTCAAACTCCTGGGCTCAAGTGAACCTCCCATCTCGGCCTCCCAAAGTGTTGGGATCGCAGGCGTGGCGCCCACATCTGGCACAGGCGTAGGCACACTTCTGGTGGTTGAGTGTGCCGGAGGGTCCAGGACCAGGCGGTCACTGGCAAGGAGAGATGGTTTGGCTTGAAGAGGATGCCTAGAGCGAAAGTGACTCCAGCCGTCCACCCCACCCAGGCAGGCAGCCGGGAGCGCTCTCCAAGGTCCTGAAGGGACTGCCTCTCTTCTCTTCTCCTCTCCTCTCCAGACTTGGAAGACAGCACCTTACTCAAGTTCGAGCCAGGACCCCAGTGCAGCGGTGGCTCCATCCACCGCATGGCCTCTCACAGCCAGGAAGCTACCAGCGGGGGAAGCGGCCAGTCCACGGAGACACGGACCAATGTGGAAAATTCACACCAACATCACCTATCCTCTAGTACTCACAAGTCTTTTTGTCATCTAAGGACACAAAGGGCGTTACATTCAACATTATTAGCTCACAGTTGAGAGCTCGTCATATTTAGAGTTGTGGAGGCTTGGGGAAAACAGGAAGAAAAAGTCTTGGAAAGGAACAGCAGAGGCTCCTGCCCCCACCCCCACACTCCACCCCTTCTTGCTCTCTCCGGCTGGGTGTCCTCAGAAGAGAAGGGGTCAGAGTTCTCTCTCTCCTTCTCTGTGTCAGCTGGGGCTGCTCACTCACTACTCCAGATCGCTGCTGTAGGCGGGTGCTGGTCCTCACTCCCCGGCCAGCTCATCTCAGCATTCCTCACACAAAGCCCGTCAAACGGCCTCACGGCCGACGTGGGTAGGGGTGCCCTTCAGCCACATTTGTTTCTCAGCTATAACTGGCAACAAAAAAATAGCTGTTTGCTTCTTCCTTTCTCTTTTCACCTTACGGAGCCTTTCACCACCCGCCCCCCGAAGTAGCGGAAAGAGAATCTCGGAGAAAACGCTTTCATCTCCAACTGCTCAGGGCTTACTTCTTGTTTCTGAAATGAGTTTCTGTTGGCATAATCTCCGCACCAATGAACCTGATTCCTTCTAACCTGGGCACTCATTTTAAAAAGAAATTACTTGTTGCATAGTCATAGCCAAGCACAAAGCATATGCCCCATGGTAGTTTATTTTGTTGAGATGAGGGATTTTTCTCCCTAAAAGGGCACTAACAGCATAAACGTGTGTTTAAAATGGAAACAAAGCACACCACTGCCTCTGTCATCTGAGCTCCCCGTTTACAGGCCTGGTGGAGATTCAGAGTCCTTGGCCAGTGGAGAGCAAGCAAGGCCGCAAGGGCGCAGTGGCTGCGTTCTGGGGGACAGGGTGGAAAATGTCTCCGGGTGGCAGGTGTTTTGTGCGCGTGTGTGTGCGCAGGCGCCTGGGGGGATCTGAATTCTGACTGTGGGTGTGTGTGATTTGTGTGGGTTGAGGAATCTGGGCCGGTGAACGGGACCTGAGTATGAGGGGGAGAGGCTTGGGCGTGAGATGACTCATATCTTTCAGGGTGTAGGAGGGCTTATTGGAGGGGGTAACTTTCGATTCGAGGGGTTCTGTGTACACAGCACCCGAAGGAAAGATCTATACCTGTGCGGTGCAGCACCGGCATGCATGGTGGGCCTCAGGGGGCCAGGGGTCCTGGGCAGGGTATGGGTTTGCCCGTCTGTGCATGGGCATTCACCTGCAATTCTGGGCCACTGTACGCACAAGAGAACGAGAGATATAAACGAGAGGAAAGAACAGGAGGTGTTTTTACACAGGGACATTTAGAGAGCGACGTACCTAGCAAAGGCCCAGGCTCTGGGACGGCTGTCCTGAGCGTGATGCCTGCTGGTTCCTCCCAACCCACGCCCACTGGGAGCCTCCACTTCCCAGTGTGGAAAATGAGAACAACAAGAAAATCACCCTCTAGAGGTGTAAGAATTAAGGGCTGTAATTCATTTAACACTTGCCACATGCTTGGCAGACAGTAAGTATCTAATGTTGCTATTTAACATCATTTACATGATCACCAGTCTCCTGTCCAGATGTTGGTTCTAATAATGATCATTGTAAGTGACATGCATTGCCTGGAAACTGTAATGAAAAAACTAACGGTAAATAATAATGTATGCTTACTATATTCCTGGCATAGCCACGCACACCATTCTCAATTAATCCTCACCCACCTTACAGGTATTGTTATCAACCTTTTGTAAAGATGAAGAAACAAGCTCAGAGAGGTTAAGTAACCCAACCAAGGTCACAAAACAGGGCATGTAGGGCAGGGATTCAAGCCCAGGATGCAAGCTGGGGTTGTGACTGGAAGCAGGTGTGCCTGTACCCCACACCCCCAGGCCTCACCATGCAGACGGTAGAAGCTACTCAGCTCAATCAGGGAGGACCCTAAGGGGAGGACACACCTGGAGGAGGAGGAGTTGGCACAGGTGTCCCCAGCTGAAATTCCACACCAATTCCAGCTACATGTGGAATACGCTGGCCGCTGGTGCATCATTCATGAAAATCGCCATTTCCCCAAGTCAGCGCCCAGAGCTGGGCTGAGGTTCCAGAGCTTTGCTGATGGCTGCCCAATATTCCCCCACTTCCTGTGCAAAGGAAAAGTCAGAGTGGAGCTGGGGCCATTAACTCCTTCCTCACTGCGACATGGCTGTCACCACCCACCAGTTGACTGGGAAGGAGGCGTGGAGGTCTCTGCCCCATTCTGGCGATCCCCACACCCTGCAGGCTCCTTCCATGGGCTGCCTGGGGACACTCAGTGCCACAATCACCCCCTTCCCAACAGGAAGCTGGGAGCCCTCCAGAAAAGTGGCCCAGATGTCCAGGCCCGAGTCCCCAAGACCAGAAGGGTCAATTCTATTTCCTGTCATGCCATGTTGCCAACCAAAAGGGAGAGCCGGCCATGAAGCTCCCCATCTGCATCCCTGCCTGGCTTTGCTTATGGGAGAGCTAAGAACCGCATACCCCTTGAGAGGATGTTGACAATCTGGGCTTCTTCCGGCAATGTGATGCGAGAACGAGGGGGGTTTGGTCCCAGACAGATCGGGGATCCCTGCAGCCAAAGGCTGGGACTCCTGAATCACACAGCCCGGGCCTTACTGGCCTCATCTGTAGAATGGACATGATCAGGCAGGACCACAAGGAGGGGAAGGGCTTAGAGGAGCAGGATGCTGAGGGAGCTGTCTGGCTGGAGTGGAGAGCCCAGGGAAGTGGACCTATAGAGAAAAACATCTCTCCCCTTAACCCGTCAGATCCTAAACTACATGGCCAGCCACAGAATCAGATCCTTTCTTCCCTAAAAAGTCACAACATAATCGCCGCTCCTTCTCCCTCAAATGTAAGCTCCGTGAGGGCAAAGATCTGTGTCTGCTTTGCTCAGTGTGGTTTTTCCAAAGCCTAGGACACCTGGCTGTCTGCTTTGCTCAGTGTGGTTTCCCCAGAGCCTGGCACACCTGGCTCATAGCAAACATTCCATCAGTATTTGTTGAATGAAAGAAATGATTCCTCAGGACTCTGGAGATGTCTGAGGAGCGTGGGCAGAGTGGGGTGCTCAGCCTCACCCCCAGATATTCTCGGGAGTTTCAGAGACAACGAAAGCCCTGGCTCCTCTCGTCCCCATGCCCTGCGTGAGCCCGGCCTGCACAGTCCTCCTGGAGCAGGCTCAGCCAGGAGCACCTCTGGAGGACAGGTCTGCAGAGCCTCCTGGCCAGAGCCTGGGGGTGATAGCAGCCCCTGGGCTCCAAACAGCCCAGCTGGAAGCGCCAGGCTGCCTGCCTGTCTCAGCCACCCACATCTGCTGCCCGGGCCTCCCTGTGCCTGCACGCGCGCGCACACACACACACATACACACACACACAGGCCCACAGCCTGGAACCAAGGGAGCACCGTCTGCTCCCGCCCGGCCCTTAGCGCCCCAGGGTCAGGGAAGCTCTCCAACCTGCTCCATGAAAACAACAACGGCACAGAAAAGGCCGCCTGAGACCGGGGCTGGGCACGGCTTTGACAGGCAGGAGCATTATATAATTAACTGCCCCAGACTCCTCCTCCTCTTCGGGTAATAACGAGCCCTGCTTTTCAGTTGCATAAGCCAAAATAATAATTACTCTCCAGCCCCCTGCCACTCCTGGATGTGGCCGTGGAGCAGGTGTTCCGAGCTTTCTTCATGAGACTCGGAGGCAGCGAGCGGGCGGGGAGGACTAGAGCACACGTACGCTCAGGATTTTTATTCCCGGCAGAAGCACAAGTCATTGCTGCGTCTCACTCCCTTCCCAGGCATCCATGCCTGAAACAGGCGAGCCGCCCGAGGGAGGCAGAGGACCCAGTGCCTCTGAGGATGAGCTCCCACATGGGAGTGGACTGGTCGGGGAAGCCAGTTTGTTTGGGGTCTGGCTTCCAGGAAAGGACCGGCTCCGTGCGTGTCAGGTGCACTGAGGAGTGGATATCGGAGAGTCCGGGCAGGCGGGCAGCTGCAGAGCCGGCCAAGGCTCCCTGCACAGAAACCATCTTACAGCAGCAGCAGCAGCAGCAGCAGCAGCAGCAGGCAGCTCCCTGGCTTCCGGCCCCGGCTCTGCCCCGAATGTGGTGGCATCTTAGAATGAAGGCACAGATCGATTCCCTCAACTAATGGTGAAAACGATGCAGCCACTGAAAGACGAGATTCCTGGGCTCTCACTGAGCAGATGGGCCTCCCTCCTCCCTCCAGCAGCCTGCTTCGACAGCGCTAGTCCGCGTCCAACCACCTAGAAGTGTACTGCCTGGCTGTTTTGGTTCGGGTTGGCATCCCCCGCCCCTAGCGCTCCCCATCACTCCCTTTCTCTCGGCTTGGGCAGATTCGGGGCTGAGGAAGGCCCTCGGGCGCTGCAGGAACACCAGAAGCGAAGCTGGGGCCTGATCGAAGGGCGGCCTCCAGGGTGGGGGGCAAAGCCAACAAGGGGAGGGGCCCTTCTCCCAGCCACCTCTGCCCTTGCTGGGTTCCCCAGGGCCGCGGGCCCAGCCTGGCCCTTCCCGCAGGTCTCCGGCCTGCTGTGTCCGACGCACGGAGGCTCTGCTGGGCCCCGCCTGGCTCTGCCCCTGGAAAGCCCCCAACACCCTTCAGCTGGCACAGGGGCACTGTCCCCACCAGGCAGCGGGGCAACCTGTAGCCAGGAGCCGCCGTGGCCTCCAGGGAAGCCCGGGAAAGGCCCCTGGTGCCCACGGCCCAACCGGAGGACGCAGCTCAACTTCCCCAGAGATCCACAGAAGGGGCGCGATCGGAAGCACGTCCCACCCGCCCCGGCCCGGCCCGGCCCGCGGCACCTACCTCCGTCCGAGTAGGTCTCGGTCCCGTAGCCGTCCTGCAGCCCGTTGCTCCAGGTCCCTTCGTATTTGGCCCCGTTGCCCGCGCACTCCCGCACCCCGTAGCGCCCCTTGAATCCGTGCGTCCACTCGCCCTTGTACACCCACTTCCCCTTGCTCTCCAGGCCGATGCCGTGGCGCTTGCCCTGCGCCCAGGTGCCCTGGTACGTGTTGCCGCTGGGCCAGGTGTAGACGCCCAGCACCTCGAAGCCGTGGCTCCACGAGCCGGTGTATTCGCCTTGGCCCTTGGGGCCGGTGCAGACGCCATGGCCGTGCGCCTTGCCGTCCTCCCAGCCTCCACAGTAGGACCCTCCGTCGTCAAAATTAAACCTGCCCCCACTGGACATGCATGTAACTCGGTTCCAGATCCCGCAAACGGTGAAAACGGACTCAGGCGATCGACACAGCAGAGTCGCGGCCGCCGGCGGCCCTGGGTCGCGAGCGTTTTCCGGAGGAGAGGAGGACGCGGCCCCGGAGCGCGGTCTCGGGCGCGGGCGGCCGCGGCGCCGGCTCCGGAGGAATTTCAGTCAATCGGGGGCGATTATTCCTTTTCGAGCTGCGCCGCGGAGCCTGACCAGCGTCTCGCGCTCCCGCTGGAGACAGGACCGGAGGGGAGGGGGAGGGGAGGAGGGAGGGAGGGGGCAGGAGCGGCGGCGGCGGGGCCCGCGGCTCCACCTCAGCGGCGAGAGGGCCCCTCGCCGGCAGCCCCGCGGGGAGGGCGCCGCGCCGAGGCCGGGCGGGGGGCGGCTCAGGCCCGGGCCGCGGCCCCCCACCTGCGGCTGCCGCGCTGCGGGCGCCCGAGGGCGGCGGCGGGGCCCGCGGGCGGCGGCGGCGGCACGGGCGGCGGCGCTGGCGGCTGCACCATATTGGGGGCCGCGGGCCGGGCGCGGGGCGGCGGCGGCAGCAGCAGCAGCAGCAATGCGGCGGCTCGGGCGGCGGCGGCGGCGGTGGCGGCGGCGGCGTGCGCTCCGGGCCCGGCTCGCGCGCTCGGGCCGCGCGGCGCGCGCCCGCACCCCGCCCGCCCGCGCGCCCCCGCCCGGTCCCCGCCCGCGCACCCCCGCCCGCCCCCCGCCCCCCGCCCCCGCCCCCGCCCCCGGAGCGCGGCGGTCCCAAGAGGGGCGCGGCCCGGCAGGCTAGGGCGCGGCGCGCGGGCGGGGACCCCGGGCGCCCCGCCCTCCGCGCCCCCCGCCCCGCTCTCCCCGCCCTGGGCTTCCCCGGGGCCCCCGCCGGACTGGAAACCGGGGTCCAGCCGGGGCGCCCCCGCCCCCTCCGGGAGTGGGATTTAAAGGCACAGGAACTGCGTCATGGGAAGGCGCGCAGCACTCAGGGCGCCCTCGGCCCCCTCCCGGGAGCTGGGCGGTGAGGCCTGCAGAGCAGGACCTGCCAGCTGAGCGCCCCTACCCCTGCCCCTGCCCGCCCCCGCGCCTCGCCCCTCCCGCCGGGCTCGGATCTGCCCCGCCTGCCCCTGACTCGACTGAGGCCCTTTGCAAACCACAGGTGGTTTTCTCCGGTGACAAACAATGCTTCCTTCTTCCTTCCGGGCAGCTTGGGTCCAAGAGTGGGGGGAGGGGGGTTACCCCAGAAAACAGGGATTTGGCGAGTCCCTCTCCCCTATAAATTAAGTGAGAGTCGGGACACACGCATGTATCTTGGAGCAAAGTCACCCGAATTCCGTGCGCCCTGCGCCCTGGCCAACAGGTAGCGCCCCCCCACTCGGGGAACGGTCGCGCTTTTGGGGAGCAAAGTGGGACCGCCATTCGGGCGTTTCTAGGTCTCTCTCTAGACATACTCTCACCCTCCGCCCCCCTTCCCACGCACAAGAGAGTGTCTGATTCTTGGATCCGAGCATCCTGGGATCCATTTAAAATGCATTTCCTGGACCATAAATCCTCAGGCAGTAGCCGGCGTCCCCAACCCTCCTGAAATGCATGCCGGAAATGGCAGCAGACCGGTGCAGTGGGCTGATGGGGGTGTGGAGGCTGCCCAGGGTCCTCACTCCTGGGAGTGTAGGCCGGTGACCGCAGCGCGGTGAGCCAGAAACTGCAAGCCAGGCCTGGAGCCTGAGATTAGGACAGGAGAAGAGGTGCGATTCGGACCCTCCAATCAGCCAGGAGCCCTGCTCAGATCTTCCCCTGTCCGAGAGAATCAGGATGGTCCCCACTCTTGGCTCACTCTTGGCTCACGGGGCTCTCAGGAAAATCAGCCCCTCCTGGGAGTCCCAGAGTTCAACCTCAGTCTCTTGCCTTGGGCACCAAAGCTCCCTTCCCAGAGTACCAGCAGCCAGGAGGACAGTCACCTCCTCATACACCCACTGTCAATGAGGAACATTTAGGGCGATCGGCTTTGTTTTGTTTTGTGCAGTTACAGTGATTCATTGAGCTTTCTAGCGCTGTCTCCCTGTGCCCCTCTACAGAAGTTCTCTAAATGTCTGCGGTGGCATCATTGGACCAGCTACGTCTTGGACTTTATTGGAAGCTGCCAAATTGCTTTCCAAACACCTGGAGCAATTGACCTCTCACCCTTCAGTGTGCCTGGGTTTGTGGTTCTCTATTTCCTGGCCAGCACTGGTGTCCTCAAACTTCTGATTTTCTTTCCATTTATTTTACTTTGTTCATCTAAATGGGTATGAAATAATATCTCTGGGCTGTTTCATGTCCATGGAAATTTCTCTGTTGTAAATGTGTGGGCCAAAGGAACTGCACCTTGTCCTCAAGAGATTCGGGTCGAAACCTTGGCTCCGGGGCCCACCAGCAGTATGGCTTTGGGCAGTCACCTAATGTCCCTGAGCTCAGTTTTCTCATCTGTAAAATGGAGATGGCAGAGTTCCCATAGGGTTACCGTGGGAATTCAAAGGCTAGGCGCCCAGCACTCAGTAAGCGCTCGGGAAGTGGGAAGTAATGTTACTGGAAGCCAGCCCCCCAGGGAGGGTCATGGATTCCTGCATGGAGACACCCAGCCCTCTGCCTGTTGAAATAAACATTGCCACCACTCGTATGTTCTACTTTTCATTTCTTCCATTTTATTTCCAACCCTTTTGCTGCTGAATCAGCAGCCCTCCTTCACACAAGCAGTGGATTGCAACTGAGATCCTATTGAAACACGGTGGTTGCTTCCAAGCAGTTACTGGTCAGCACCTTCCATCTTTGGCCAGTGTACACTCCGCTCCCTTGCAGTTCCAAGACCCCCACCTCCAACTGACCCTCTCTCATCTCCTGCAGTCAGTTACTCCAGCGGTGACAGGCTCTAGTCTCTGAAATGCAGATATTACAGGCATTTGTTCTGTGCAATTTGGAAATCACCGCCCTCCCGATGAAGTAGGGCTGGCAGTATTGATTTCATTTTGGAGGAAACTCTCCAAGCCTATAAACATAGTACCACCCAGCCATTTAAAAACAAAAACCAGGGAGAAGGATAAAAAAGCTGTAACCCACATGTGAGCCAGGCACTAGGATGAAGACAGCACATTAGTCATCTCATGGACTCAGGTGATTTGGAATTACACTCTCCTTTTTAAAAGAATCACTTTTCCCCACCAACGTAAAGTGCCTTGCCAGAGGGAAAATAATGACTGGGCAGGATTCGAGCCCAAGTCTGCCTGGCCTTCCAGCCTGCACCCTTTCTGGCCTCCAGGCATGGGTCCTTGCTGTCTCTTTTGCCTGGTGCCTCTTCCCATGACAGTAGAGCTTTCTGGTCTCAGCTCCAGAGAGGCTTCCTGACTAGTGCAGAAAGAAAGCTCCCCCTGCATCCCCACAAAAGCCTATTGATCTCCTTCAAAGAACTGAGCCACGATCAACTTATCTGTGCTTGCCTTCTTGTCTTTGCCTGTGTTTACCATAACACTGTGAAATGTCCACGAGATCCCCCATTCCACGTGATCTTCTTCTAGTGTGGTGTTGACACCCCTCCTGTTGAGGGAGTGCTTTGGGGGAGCAAAGTGGGACTGCCATTCGGGCGTTTCTAGGTCTCTGTTGAGAGGTGGGCTCTGCATTCCCTTCCCCTGAATCTGGGCCAGTGTGTGATTATCACAGAAGTGACAGGATGTGACTTCAAAGGTCAGTTCATAAACAGCAACACAGCTTCTGCCTCATGCTCTTGGGGTGCTCAAGCTTGGAACCAAGTTGCCATGATGTAAGGAAGCTCAAGCAGCCCCTGAACGTGCCAACATGGAGAGATACAGGGTCCTCCAGCCCACAGCTCCAGCCAGACTCCCAGCCAGCAGCCAGCAGCATTTGACAGCCATAAAAGTGTACCATCTTGAAAGTAGACCCTCCAGACCCCAGGCAGGTCACCCCAGCTAAAGCCACATGCAGCTGAGACAAGCGTTCCCCATCACATCTTGTCAGAATTTCAATTTTCTGAAAAAAAAAAAAAAAAAAAAAGAAGATTGTTGTTTTAAGCCGGGCATCACACAAACCATAACCCAGAGGCCAAATCTAGTCCACTGCCTATTTTCATGAACAGAATTTCACTGAAGCACAACCATGGCCATTCATTTGTGTGTCTAGAGTGGCTTTTACACTGCAACATAAGAGTGGAGTCGTTGTGACAGACACCATATAGCCTACAAAGCCTAAAATATTTACCATCTTGTTCTTTACAGAAAACGTTTACCACTTTTTGCTCACGGGGCTCTCAGGAAAATCAGCCCCTCCTGGGAGTCCCAGAGTTCAACCTCAATCTCTTGGCTTGAGCGCCAAAGCCCCCTCCCCAGAGTACCAGCAGCCAGGAGGACAGTCACCTCCTCATACACCCACTGTCAATGAGGGACATTTAGGGCGGTCGGCTTTGTTTTGTCTTCTGCAGTTACAGTGATGCAGTGAGCTTTCTAGCACTGTCTGCCTGTGTATTAGTCTTCAAGGGCCATCATAACAAAATACCGCAGACTGGGTGACTTCAACAACAGAAATGTCTTATTGTTTTTGAGGCTAAAAGTCCAAGATCAAGTTTCTGGCTGATTCAGTCCCTGGTGAGAGTTCTCTGCCCAGCTTGCAGATGGCCACCTTCCCACTGTGCCACGACCCAAGCCTCTCTCTTTTACTGGGCCCTACATCTCTGCTCTCAGCCAGCCTGCCTTATGTTTCTGCCCTCCATAGACCAGCTTTCTCTGCTGCAATCTGCTCTTCCCATCCTAACAGTCACTAACCTGGACTCTGGAGATCCTGATTCCTGAGTCTTAGGAGAGACATTCAGCCTGGGTCAGGTGTCCCTTTCTGACTCGATTAGCTGTGGTCAAGTAGTGGGGTCCAGGGTCCTCCCTTGTGATGGCAGAAAGATATGATCAGCATTTCTAGTACGAGTAGAGGAAGCAAACTGAGCCAAAAATTGGGATATGGGGTCTGTCGATAAGACATGATTTAAC
This sequence comes from Pan troglodytes, assembly GCF_028858775.2. NCBI lineage: Eukaryota > Metazoa > Chordata > Mammalia > Primates > Hominidae > Pan > Pan troglodytes. The sequence continues at coordinate 85,770,361 of NC_072416.2, read as the reverse complement.
ATTGAGAATGGAAGAGCTTTGAAAAAATGTTGAGCATGATTTTACTTCCTTACTTACTAAGATCTAGAACTATCCATGACTCCAGATAGCGCTGTTACTGGTCATTCAATTTCCAGATGAAGATAATTATGAAAAGAGAGGTGGGAGGAAGGAAGAAGAGGGGGATAAAGCAGAAGTAATTTGGATGGATTAGCAAGGAAAAATAAACTTTGTGATGGTGATGATGATATAAAGGATAGTGAAGATGATGATGTGTTAGTGATGATGATGGGGATGATGGTGGTGATGGTGATGATGGTGGTGATGATGGTGTTGGTGATGGTGATGATGGTGTTAGTGATGATGTGATGATGGTGGTGATGGTGATGATGGTAATAATGGTGATGATGATAGTGATGGTGATGGTGGTGATGGTGATGATGGTAATAATGGTAATGATGATGATAGTGATGGTGATGGTGGTGATGATGGTGATGATGTTGATGGTAATGATGATGGCGATGGTGATGAGGATGGTGATAATGTTAGTGATGATGGTGATGGTGATGGCGATGGTGGTGATGGTGATTGTGATGATAGTGATGATGGTGATGATGGTTATGGTGATGATGATGATGGTTATGGTGATGATGATGGTGATGATGGTAATGATGACAGTGATGGTGATGTAATGGTGGTGATGGTGATGATGGTAATGATGATAGTGGCGATGGTGGTGATGATTATAATGATGGTGATGGTGGTGGTGATGATGGTGATGTGATGGTGGTAATGGTGATGGTGGTGATGATAGTGATGGTGATGATGGTGATAATGGTAATGATGATAGTGATGATGGTAATGGTGGTGATGGTGGTGATGATAGTGATGGTGATGATGGTGTTGGTGATGATGGTGATGATTATAATGATTATAATGATGGTGATGGTGGTGATGATGATGGTAATAATGATGATGATGGTAGTGATGATGGTGATGACAGTGATGGTGATGAGGATTATGAGACTGGTGATGATGGTAGTGATAATGATAGTGATAATTGTTACATGTATGTGCCTGCCTCTGTGCTGAACCTACATTATCATATCATATTTAATCCTAAAGCAACTTTATGAGGCTGGTAGTATTATTATCCTCATTTTACAGATGAGGAAATCTGAAGCTCATAAAGGCCAACTCACTTATCTAAGGTGGAAGTGAAGAAGCAGTTGACAGCACAGCACAGGCTTGCAGCCACCACACTCTTCTGTCTCAAGTGTGTAAATGTCCCCTCGCTGGGAAAAAATGAGTTATCTGTGGCCAAGCCACATATTTGTATAATTTAATGAATACTTAAATAGTAAATGCCCAGATAATGACCACCCAGGTCAAGGAATTAGACATTATTGGAACCCCCAAAACCCACTGTGTGTCCCTCTCCAATCATAACCTTCTCCTCCCTCCAGACAGAGCCATTAACCTGAATTTTTCATCAACTTTGCTCTTCTTTATAATGTTACCACCTGTCTATGTGCATCTTAAGCACTGTGGCCTAGTTTTTCCTGTTTTTGAGCTTCGTGGGACTGGAATCATACCAAATGCATTCTTTTCTGCCCAACATCATGCTTGAGATTCACCCATGTGGCTGGGCTCCTTAGGTTCATTTGTTCTCTTTGCTGTATAATATTCCATCCTATGAATATCTCCAATATGACTGAGCCCTTCTACTGTAGGTAGACATAAGAGTTCCTTATGGTTTGTGGCTGTTTTTATTAAAAACAACTGCTTTTGGCCAGGCACAGTGGCTCACGCCTGTAATCCCAACACTTTGGGAGGCCGAGGTGAGCAGATCACGAGGTCAGGAGATCGAGACCATTCTGGCTAACATGGTGAAACCCCCATCTCTACTAAACCCATAATACAAAAAATTAGCCGGGTGTGGTGGCGGGCACCTGTAGTCCCAGCTACTCAGGAGGCTGAGGCAGGAGAATGGTGTGAATCCAGGAGGCGGAGCTTGCAGTGAGCCTAGATCGCACACTGCACTCTAGCCTGGGCAACAGAGTGAGACTCTGTCTCAAAAAAAAACCAAAACAAAACAAAAAACTTTCACTTTCTTGTCTGTGTATTCTGGAATGTGTGCACACATCTCTTTACCGCAGAACACTCATTGGCTCTCAGCCTTCACCATAAACACCCTCTCCAGGGGTCCCCTGGAGACACTTTAGGTGTCTCTGAGCTCTGTCCGCACCCTGTGCACCCCCATTATAGCATATACTGCTCTGCCACGTAACTATCTTCTAACTCATGGTCTCGTCCACTCAAGTGGGGAGAGGGGAGTGCTGCCAGATTTCTCTTCTTCTCTCTCCTTCTCTCTTCTCCTCCTCAGCACCTGGCACAATGTCCGGCACACAGTAGGGATGCAATCGTTACATTTTTGAGTGAATGATAAATGAACAAACAAATACATGACTGGGAAGTCAGCCTCCTCTGAACATTTGTTGAATCAATGCTTGTCACATAAAGTGAAGGGTGCCGTCTGAAAGTGCTTTTAAGACACTCAGCTGTGGCTATTTCTGTGATCTATGTTTTGACCTTGTTTGACATGAGCTGATATTGCCAACATGGCACTTGGGGACGGCTGTAGAGAGAGTTACAGAGGTCCCACTCACCCCTTCCTGCTCAGCAGATGATGCCAAACACATAAAGACATCCAGACCGGGCGCAGTGGCTCGCACCTGTAATCCCAGCATTTTGGGAGGCTGAGGTGGGTGAATCACCTGAGGTCAGGAGTTTGAGACCAGCCTGGCCAACATGGTGAAACCCCGTCTCTATTAAAAATACAAAAATTAGCCAGGCATGGTGGCACGCACTTGTAGTCCCAGCTACTCAGGAGGCTGAGGCAGGAGAGTCGCTTGAACTCAGGAGGCAGAGGTTAGAGCTGAGATGGCACCTCTGCACTCCAGCCTAGACGACAGAGTGAGACTCCATCTCCAAAATTAAAAAAAAAAAAAAAGAAAGAAAAGAAAAAAGAAAAAGACATCCAAAGAAACGCTTCCCCAGATGGATTGCTTTTATGTCTTCCCTCCTCCTTGGTGGCTCCCAGGGCTAACAGGTATGATTAAACTTCATTAGAATGAGGCTGCCAGTGGTTTCCTCAAGCCTTTATCTTACCTACCGTGGATGTGACTCCCCCTGGAAGGTCACTTACCTACCGTGAATCCGTCCATCCCTATGAAGGCCACTGAGCAGTGTGGGCAGCAGGAAGAGGTTCGTGAATCTGCTGCTTCATCCAGGAAGGCAACAACAGTTGCAGAGTCTGGGCAAGGCTTTGGGAAGGGGCTGAGCTACTCCAGGAGGGTGGGTGCACCCAAAAGTCAAAGCCAGGGTGGAAAGGCTCAGAAATTGGGGAGATGAACCCAAAAGTCATCACAGTGCATTGGAGCCCTGGCCAGTGTAGACCAGCTTCCTGCAGCGTGCAGGCCAGCACAGGCAAGTTCCCACCTGTCCCATCAAGGCAGGTTTTCATCAGTGCTCACTGGCCTCAGGATAACGCCCGGTCTCCTTCACATGGATCCCAAGGCTCTACAGAGCTGCTGTCTGCCGAGCCCTCCTGCCTCCCTGTTGTCACCCCATGCTCCAGTTCCCATATCCCACCTGCTTGAGCTGGCTTCTGCCCGTACATACTCTGTTCCCTCTGCCTGGTCTATTCATTCAGGTCTCTCCTTCTTCCGGGAAGCCTGCCCGGCCCCCCACCCCACCCAAGGCCAGGATGGGTGCTCCTGCCCTGTGCTCCCATCACCTCTCGGGCCATTTGTATCGGCACCCCTGTGGCTGGGTTTGTGTCATCATCAGTGCTTGTCACTGAATGCTTCAAGCAGGGACCAGGTCTCCTGTGTTCATGTTCTCTCCCCGGGGCAGTAAGTGTCTGTATACACTAGGTACTCAATAAATGTGTGTGGGTGACCAAATGAATGAATACGGTGGTGAAGAATTTTCTTCGGATCACAGAGCAGCTGAGAGTAACAAGGGACTGAGGACAGCTCCCTTTCTCTCCCAGAACTTCCCCAACCTTGCCTTCTGCCTGGACGGGCCGGGAGGGCCTCGCCTCCTCCTCCCCTGTGCCAGCGCAGCCTGCAGGGGGCTTGGGTTGCCCAGGGGCCACTCCCCTTTACTGGGGCAAAAGCACTCAGGTGTCTCCGTAAACTCAGCCTTTGTGTGGGATGGGCTTGGCCTGGGCGCTGACAACCTGTTTCAGACCCTGGATCCAGCAGTACCTGAAGCCAAAATACCTCTGAACTGACCCATTTACCAAGGAATAGGCACCAACAAATTCCCTTTTGGCCTAAATCACTTTGAGTTGGATTTTCTAGCATTTAAAAATGAAAAACCTTTTTTTTTTTGAGGCGCAGTTTCGCTCTTGTTGCCCAGGCTGGAGTGCAGTGGCGCAAGCTTGGCTCACCACAACTTCCGCCTCCCAGGTTCAAGCAATTCTCCTGCCTCAGCCTCCTGAGTAGCTGGGATTACAGGCACGCGCCACCACACCCAGCTGATTTTGTATTTTTAGTAGAGACGGGGTTTCTCCATGTTGGTCAGGCCGGTCTCAAACTCCCAACCTCAGGTGATCTGCCTGCCTCGGCCTCCCAAAGTGCTGGGATTACAGGTGTGAGCCACCACGCCTGGCTGAAAATGAAAAACTTTTAAAAAACATTTATTGAGATATAATTTACATTCCACACAGTCCGCCTGTTTGAGGTGTACAGTTCAATGTTTTCAGTGATTCATCAAGTTGTGAACTATCACCACAACGTCATTTTACCTTTTTACTACCCCAGAAAGAAACCCCATACCCTGCCAGGTGCAGTGGCTCACGCTTGTAATCCCAACACTTTGGGAGGCTGAGGCAGGCAGATCCCTTGAGCCCAGGAGTTAGAGACCAGCCTGGTCAACATGGTGAAACCCTGTTTCTACCAAAAACAAAAAATTAGCCGGGCATGGTGGCGCGTGCCTATGGTCCCAGCTACTCGGGAGGCTGAGGTGGAAGAATCACCTGAGCCTGGGAGATCAAGGCTGCAGTGAGCTGTGATGGCACCACCGCACTCCAGCCTGGGCGACAGAGTGAGATCCTATCTCAAAAAAGGAAGGGAAAGGACAGGACAGGAAAGGGGAAAGGAAAGAGGAGAGGAGAGGGAGGAGGGGAGGGAAGGGGAGGGGAGGGGAGGAAGAAAGGAAGAGAGGGAGAGGAAGGAAGGAAGGAAGGAAGGAAAGAGGGCAAGCCCATACTCATTAGCCGTCCCTCCCTCCCCCTTCCCCCACAGTGCCCTCAGCCCCTGGCAGCCACTCACCTGTTTCCTGTTTCCCTGGATTTCTTAGTTCCAGAGATTTCCTGTGAATATAATTCTGTGATATGTGATCTTCTGTGTTGGCATCCTTCACTCAGCGTGCTGTTTTTGAGGTTCCTCCGTGTTGCAGTGTGCATTGGTGCTTTCGTCCCATTTCTGTCCAGTTAATCTTCCACTGTGTGGCTGGACCACACTTTGTTCATCCATTCATCAGTGGATGAAATGTGGGGTGTTTCTAGTTTGGGGCTATGATGAACATGCACGTACAAGTGTTTGGGTGACACACATTTTCAATTTTCTTGGGTATATACCGAAAAGTAAAATCGCCAGGTCATATGGTAACTGCGTATTTTACCTTTTAAGGAGCTGCCAAACTGTTTCCACTGGGGCTGCATCATCCTTCCTTCCCACCAGCAGCATACAGGGGTTCCAGTTTCTCCACATCTTCTTTGACACTTGTTTTTGTCTGTCTTTCTGATGACAGCATCCTCGCTGGTGAAGGGGCGTCTGTCCAGCATCCTTGCCGGTGTGGGGGCATCCATCCAGTGTTCTCGCCAGTGTGGGGGCATTCAGCATCCTTGCCGGTGTGGGGGCATCCGTCCAGTGTCCTCGCCAGTGTGGGGGCATCCAGCGTCCTCGCTGGTGTGGGGGTGTCCAGCATCCTCACTGGTGTTGGGGCATCCAGTCAGGTTGTGATTTGCACTCCCTGATGATGAGAGGTGCTGAGCATCTTTCCAAGCGCTTATTGGCCATCTATATGTCCTCTTTGGAGAATTACCTGTTCAGATCCCTTGCCTATTTTATTTTATTTTTCTCCAAGTTATTGGTAGATGCTTTGCCCATTTTAAAATTTGCACTTTTATTACTGAGTTATAGGTGTTCTTTTCTTTTTTTTTTTTTTTGAGACGGAGTCTCGTTCTGTTGCCCAGGCCGGAGTGCAGTGGCGCCATCTCGGCTCACTGCAAGCTCCTGGGTTCACCCCATTCTCCTGCCTCAGCCTCCCGGGTAGCGGGGACTACAGGCGCCCACCACCTCACCTGGCTAATTTTTTGTATATTTAGTAGAGACAGGGTTTCACGGTGTTAGCCAGGATGGTCTTGATCTCCTGACCTCGTGATCTGCCCATCTCAGCCTCCCAAAGTGCTGGGATTACAGGCATGAGCCACCGCGCCTGGCCTGAGTTATAGTTCTTTATACATTCTGGATACAAGTATCTTATCAGATGTGTAATTTGCAAATATTTTCTTCCATTCCGTGAGTTGTCTTTTCACTTTCTTCATGGTATCGTTTGCAGCACAAATTTTTAATGTCAGTGAAGCCCAATCTAAAATCTTTCTCTTTTTTTAGCTCCTTCTTTGGATGTTGTGGCTGCAGGAGCCTGTGTGATACACTCACCTTCTTTGTGAGGACGCTCAACCGCATCCATCCTCCTCTGCTCCGCGCCCTCACGGCCCTGTGAGGACAGGGAATACAGCGTGTGATGCCGGCCGCCGCCGTTTCAGATGTGGCAGCCCTGCCTCTCAAGTGTGAGTCTTGTGCCCTGAGGATGGGGCATGTGTTGGAACCAAGACATCAGTCTCGTCCCACCCCCATGACCTGTTCTTGGAGACGGTGACTCAGGAGCGTGGACAGACCAGGATAGACCCGGCTCTGAGACACTCACTCCTGCCCCACACTGTGGCCAGAGCCGATGGGACATCCGAGGGCTTCCTGGAGGAAGGGCTGGTCCCAGGATGGCCATCGGGGAGTGGAAGACATGGTTGAGGGGGAGGTCACAGAATGAGAGCTCAAGTGGAACCCCACCCCTTTGGGGCCCAAAGACCGTGGAGCTCCCTTAAGCCTCAGTAACTCTCCCACCCCATGACGGCTTCTGTGGGCTCCACCTTATCCAAGAACATGTCTTGCCTTGGGCTAGCAGGAGTGAGTCTCTGCCCTTCGCCAGGTGGGGAGCTGGGTGGGATCAAGGCTCTTCTTTATGCTCCGACCCCCGCCCCACCCACCCTTGCTGACCCCATACCAGACCCTCCACCCTGAACATTCAACAGCTCACTCAGTATTCATCCAAGAAACGTGAGGTCAGGGCCGGGAATGCAATTAAGAATAAAACAACGCAGACTCCACCTGTGTGGCTGGCGCGTGACACCACTGTGGAAGCTCAGTGCGTTCATTTGGCCAGTGGCGAGTGTAGTTGCTTCTGACGTGAAGACTGCGTCTGGCTGGCAAGCAGTCACGTCAGTTTCAGAATCTCCTAACTGAATAAGAACTAAAGAACTTCCGGAAGCCGGAAGTGAGCTCTGAAGATTTGTGTTCAGTCCTGACTCTGCCCTTTGCTAACTGTGTGGTCTTGGGCAAGTCACACAGCCTTTCTGAGCCTGAGTTGTCACCTGTCAAATGGGAAGAAGAAATCACCCCCTCCTCTCTGCACAGAATTAGGTTGTGTGCACATTGTGAGTGTAAGTGACTGTCCCTGTTAACAGCAGCAGTCCCTCCTGTCCATGCACAACTGTGTACCAGGACTAGGGACTGAGTGTGACTCCACTGCATCCACATAGCCCCGCTCGGGAGGCAGGACCAGGGCTAAGCACGACTGCGCTGCGTCCACACAATCCCACTTGGGAGGCACCCCCAGGAAAGGGAACAGAAGCCTCAAGAGGTGGGAATGGCAGGGCCACTGGCCTGGAAGCTCTGTGTGTTTCCTGGAGAGTTGGGTAAAGAGAACATGAACGTATTACAAGGGAGGGTGGCACTCATGCCCCAAAGTAGAGACCGGGACACCAGTCGCGTAGACAGGCCCTACGCTCCTAGGCAGCCCCGGTGCTGGAGCTGGGATTGCCCCACTGCCTCACAATTGTAAATAACGCCATTGCAGGGACCATGCGCACATGGAGGCTGCTGAGGAGGGTGGTGGGGACAAGCGGTCTAGAAGCTGGCGTCTGAATTAAACTCCTAACGCCACCTCATTCTGGCTGGGCAGCCGGAGGCTCCTTAGGGCCCCAGAGCCTCAGTTTCTTCCCTGTCAGAGCAGCCGCCTCCCAGGGTTGCTGAGAAGAGGAAACGGGAGCCTCCACCATGGCCAGGGTGCCGTGACATCTGCGGTGAGCACGGAGTCACTCTTCCAGATGTTTCCGTGTGTGTGTGTGTGTGTGTGTCTGCTTCCTTCCGATAAATCCCAAAATGTGGAACAGCAGAGCACGTGCACTTTGCAGACTCTCTGTCTGCTGCCCAGTGGTTCTGTGTGTGCCAGGCTGCCCCACCTGCCCACATGCATCAGAGTCCCCTGGACTCTTGTTCGAATGAAGGTTCTGGTCCAGGAAGTCTGTGAGGGGCCCAAGACTCTGCATTTCTATGGTGGTGCTGATGCTGCTGGTCTGGGGCCCACACTCTGAATGGCCAGGGCCCCAGGTATACACGTCTCCCCCTACCACTCCTCTTGCAGGAAGCTGGAGGCAGATGACAGCCCAGGGCAGTGTGTTCACGGCCAGGCTTGACATGTGGTCATCAGGCTGGAGAAGCCCATTCTTGGGACGCTGCCTGCGTCTGGGCAGGGCTCCTGCCTTCTCCGTGGTACCTGAATCTCTGCCATCAGCCACCAGTCCAGCCAGGCTGTTGATGCAGCCGATTCCTGCCAAGCTGATCGGCCCCAGGGAGGATCAGAGCCACCCGCTCTCCGTATGGAGACCAGGCAGTGAAAGGCCTGGCCGGAGGCACTGGGAAAGGCCGGAGCCCTTCGCAGTGGGGCTGGAAAGCTCTCCTGCAGCTTCACAGCCTGTGGGCCTCCGTTCCTGAGGCCGCCTGGCGAGCAGGCCCAGAGAGGATCGCGGACCAAGGGAGACCCCGTCTGGACGGCAGCGACCGTGCAGCGCTGCCGCCGCCTTCTCTCCATGGAAATTCCCGTGTGTGCGATTCCACCCGCAAAAGGTTGCAAATGCCCGTGCACTCCCCGGGCTTGGGGGGAGTAATAACCCAACTTCTTATCCAGATGGATGTTGTGGGGGAGACTGCAAAATATTTAGTTTGTTTTACTTTTCTTTTCTTTTTTCTTTTTTTTCTTTTTTTTTTTGAGATGGAGTCTCGCTCTGTCCCCCAGGCTGGAGTGCAGTGGCGCAATCTCAGCTCACTGCAAGCTCCACCTCCCGGGTTCACGCCATTCTCCTGCCTCAGCCTCCTGAGTAGCTGGGACCACAGGCGCCCGCCACCATGCCTGGCTAATTTTTTTGTATTTTTAGTAGAGACGGGGTTTCACTGTGTTAGCCAGGATGGTCTCGATCTCCTGACCTCGTGATCTGCTCGCCTCGGCCTCCCAAAGTGTTGGGATCACAGGCGTGAGCCACTGCGCCCGGCCTAGTTTGTTTTACTTTTCAAATGAACCATATGAAATTGTCAGCATGTGGCTGTTTTACATCTCTTAAAGGGCAATTTCACATGGTCCGATGTGAACCCTCCCAGCAAACCTTCAGGGTAGTTTTTGTAACTACCGCATGCACAGGACGCGTGATGCTGGCAGGCCTGTGCACAATCATTGTCACGCAATTGCGGATGGCCTTTGCCATACACTCCATGGAACCTAACATGCCACCAAGTGTAAGGGTGCTCTGGGCCCCTTTGCCTGGTGACAGCTGAGGCAAGCCGCTGACGAAGCTCTGCAGATTCAGAAACAGTTTGCTCTCCCCAATGTTTTAGGGCTGCTGTGCATGCCCAGAGCCACACACCTGTGAGGACTGATTAGCTGGCCCAGGAGAAAGGGTCCCCCACCCACCCATGAGCATCTCCCTCCTGCAGTCAGGGGCAGTTCTTACCACCAAGGCCTTGAAGGGCAGTCCTAGCGGAGAGCCGTGGATGGGGGTGGGAAGAGGGAGGCCAGACTGCAAGCTCTCAGCGAGGAGAGGGTTCACCCAGGGGCTGGGGCTGAGCTGAGGCTGAGCCCAGGAGATAAGGGGGCCAGTGCTAGCTGATGGAGGCCTGACCCACCTGGCCCTGCCCTTCCAGAAGGAGGCTCTCCGGGAGAGGAGGCTGGCTTCCCAAGCCAGGCCAAAAATGGCCACAGGAGCAAAAGAAAGAGACCCGCTGGGGGCTGCGTTGTGGTCGGCGTGTGGGGTGGGTGAGGGCTTCCCCACACATGGGAAGGTCTGAAGCTCGTGCTAGCACCAGGTCTAGTGGGGACACCTGGGCCTTCTTATCAGCTTGCTGGGGTCTGGGGCAGAGAGCAAGGGGCAGTGAACACATATGTGTTCACACGTGTGTCACTGAGGGAGTGTGACAGCCCCCGTGAGCCCTGGCACACCAGCATCCCCATCAACATGGGGGTGTTCAACCCAGGCCTCTCCCTACAGCATCCTCACAGCAGTGAGCCTGTCAAAATACACTCACGATTTCCAGCTATGAACAGTTCAGCATGTACCAGACACCCCTGTACCACCCCCCAGATTTTACAAATGTTCATCTTTTCCATATTTGCTTTGGAGTGTTCTTTAAGGAGATGAAAGTTAGAGTTGCAGTTCTCCCCCACCCACCCTGCGCCCCTCCCCCCGCCACAGAGGTCACTCCTCCCTGAAGCTTTGCGTGCCTCTCACGCAGTTTTGCTACCATTGCTGCTATGCCAACACCCGGAAACCACGCGGCACACGGGATTCGCGTAAAGGGCATCACGCTGTCAAATCCTTTAACAACTGGCTTTTTTCCACTCGATATCACATTTTTGTTTGTTTTCTTTTGTTTTTGTTTTGAGACAGACTCTTGCTTTGTAACCCAGGCTGGAGTGCAGCTGCATGATCTCAGTCACTACAACCTCTGCCTCCCAGGTTTAAGCGATTCTCCTGCCTCAGCCTCTTGAGTAGCTGGAATTACAGGCACCTGCCACCATGCCCGGCTAGTTTTTGTATTTTTAGCAGAGACAGGGTTTCACCACGTTGGTCAGACTGGTCTCGAACTCCTGACCTCAAGCCATCCACCCGCCTCAGCCTCCCAAAGTGCTGGGATTATAGGTGTGAGCCACTATGCCCAGCTGATATAACATTTTTGGTTGATCAACATTGACTCAGGTAGCTCTCATTGTTCACCTGAAATGTGGCGCGGGACGCTCCTCCACCCGCAGCTACACCACAGTTCACGCACCATCCTCCTTCCTCCTGGCAGACAGGTTGTTTCCACTTTTCCCTGACAGTCCTTGTTTTTACAGGAAGAGCACAAGACTGCTTAGCCAGAAAGTGGCAAGACTGGAACACGCACACAAGGCTGCAGACCCCAAATTTCCCATTCTTGCCACGTCACAGGCCAAAGTTTACACAGCAGCTCACAGAGCCTGGGTGAAACTACAAACCCCTGGCTGAGCGCACCCCTGGTGCTGGTTTTAAAGATAGGTCCGCAAATTCCTGGGCACTCTGCTCCTCAAGACGGAGAGCTTAATTCTCCCGCCCCTGAGTGCGGGCTGGACTTAGTCATTCATCTCTAACAAGAGATTACGGCAGACATGGAGCAATGTCGCTTCCGAGATGAGGTTACAAAAAGACGGTGGCCTCCGCCTTAGTGTCTCAGCCTCTCTCGCTCTCTGTGGGAAGCTGCTGTCACGCTGTGATCTACCCTACAGAGTCTCAGGTAGCAAGAAACAGACGCTTCCCGCAAGCAGCCAGCAAGGGCCTGAGGCTGGCCGACGACATGGAAGTGGGTCCCGCAGCCCCATTTGGAGCCCCGTGACCCCGGCCCCAGCCAATGCCTTGACTCTGACCACATGAGATCCCTGGGCCAGCACTACTCAGCCAGGCAGCCCCACATTCCCAACCCACAAAAACCATGAGATGATAAACGTGTGTTGTCTTAAGCCCCCGAGGCTGGGGGTATGTTAGGCATCAGCCAATAACAGATGCATGCGTTCAGCACAAGGAGGCCAGGCGAGGGGACACAGATGAACTTGGGCCCAGCAGGTTCTACCACCCACAGCCTCTAGACGTCTCTTCCCCATCCTGTCCTGGCCTCAGAGGGCATGTGACACACACCCTGGGCCTGAGGCCACAGCCACCAACGTGGACCCCGTCACAGTGTGCTGAGCTGTGCCCATGCCAGGACCGACCCCCAGCATGTCCATGTGCACAGGGATGTGGGGATAGTGAGCGCCTCCCTCTCGCAATTTCCCTCTCTCTGCCGGGCCAGCTGCCCTCTCTCCCCCATCCTCTGCCAATTCTCTCGCTGCCTTGACTCTAGAATCCGCACAGAGCCAGCCCCGGTTTGCAGGGGCCTCAGTGGAGCTTTCTTCCTGAGTCTAACTTGCTGACACCAAACCCAGCAGCCTTCGCCACAGGAGGGGTTTGGGACTCCCCGCCAGTGCTGAGGGGCTTGGGAGTCAGACAGATCTGGGTTTCCCATCCCTGCCCACCCCACCCTTCTCCCTGAGCCTCAGGCCTCACTCCCCTCATCTGTGAAGTGGGATCAGTCATCTACCTACCTCCAGATGACAGAGATCCCAGGAGATGAAGCAGCCAGTGCCTAGGGCGTGCCAGATCTCAGGTCACGGTGCAGGCGAGCTCGGGGATTGTCCAGGAAGCTCCCTCTTGCACCCCCTCCTGCTCTCAGGTCATGGCCCAGGCAAGCTCGGGGACTGGCCAGGAGGCTCCCTCTTGCACCCATCCCCTCACTCTCTGTACAAGGCCTTGCTGCTGCCTTGGGTACCACGCTGAGCAGCGCCTCTGTCCCCTGGGCCCTAGTGATGCTGATCCCTCAGCCTGGAATCCCCCCTGCTCCCGGCTAACTCTATTTAGGCAAAATTCACATAACAAAATGTGTCATTTTAACCATTTTATTTTACTTATTTGGTTTTACTTTTTAATTTTAGAGATGACATCTCACTCTGTCGCCCAGGCTGGAGTGCAGTGTGATCACAGCTCACTGCAGCTCCCGACCTCCTGGGCTCGAGTGATCCTCCTGCCTTGGCCTCCCGAGTAGCTGGGACTACAGGCACGCGCCACCATGCCCTGCCTATTTTAACCTGAACGGTACAGTGGCATTTGGTACGTTCACAGAGTTGTCGCAACCAGCAGCACCGTCCATCTGGCACCAGAGCATTCCCATCACCCCAAAACATCACCCCAAAACACCCCGTCCCCGTTAGCAGCCACTCCCCCTTCCCCTCCTGACCCCTGCCCCAAGCCCCTGGCGACCACTCATGAACTTTATGTGTTTATGGATTTGCCTATTGCAGACATTTCACATAAATGGAATCACAATATGTTATCATATTTTATGATTGGATCACAGTTTCCAGGGCATGTTGCGGTGTGACTCAGAGCTTCTTTCCTTTCCGTGGCTGAATAACACCCCACTGTATACACGCTGTGTTTATCTCTTCAACCGTAACAGGCCCTTGGTAGTGTCCAGCCTCTGGCTGTTGCGGGTAATGCTGCTGTGAAGGCGGGTGCGCAGGTATCTGTCTGAGCGCCTGTTTGAATTCTCTTGAGTAGACACCTAGAAGCAGAACTGCTAGGTCATAGGATGACTCTCCATATACTTTTGAGGAACCACCCCCCACACCCAATTCTTACCCGTCCCTCAGAGCTCACTGCTGTCTGGCCTTTGTCCACCTACTTCACATCCCCCCCCACACTTTCCCATTCTACTTGGCTTTGTGGAACCTTCTGGATGAAGGGGGTAAGCCTCCTGCAGGCAGGGATGTGTGCCTCGCTCCCCTGAACCCTGGCCTGGCACGTGAACGCCTGCACTGAGTATCTGCTCATGTGTGAATAGAGGACCACGTGTGGCCAACAGGTGTGCAGAGATGTCGCCAGAGAGCCCATGAATCTAGGAGCGAGGGTCACGCCAGAGTCCGGGGCACACGGTAGGCTGGAAGTGCTGGGAGTCTTCGCCCCAGGAGCAGCCCTCGTCCAACAACAAACAGGAGTCAAGGTTTGCGGTTTGTCCTACGACTGCCCCCTGCCCCCACACTGCAGCAGGACAGAGCCCCAGCTGCTCACTGCCACATCCTGTCTGACTCCTTCCCTTCCCCGCTGCGCCCCCGCTCTCCCACTGTGCTTCTTGGATCCCCTCCCGACAGACTCTTTCTACTCAGATCCCAGCTCCCAGAGAACTGGCTCCCCAGGGAATCCAATCTAAGACAGCAGGGCCAGCCTCTGACCCAAGGGAGGAACCGCTTTGTCATTAGTAAGAATGAATAATAATTTAGAAGGAGAATGAATAGCAAGTAGGAGACCTTCCCAAGGCCACTGCGCCAGGCACGGCGAGATTTCTCCTTCTCTAGGGCTGCACGTGGCCCTGGTCCAGATTTTAGGTGACTCACGTGTGCATGTGTGTGTGTGTGTGTCATAGTGTGTCTCTGTATGCATGTGTAATATACATGTGTAATGTACATATGTATAGATATATGTATGCTTGCATGTGTATATATGTATATATGTGAATTGTCCCTGTGTGCATGGCTGTGTATGTATGTGTATGTATGTGTGTACTGGTACGTGTGTACATGCATGAATGTGTGCGTGTGTGTGTATGTATGTATTAGTGTATGTGTGCATGTGTGAGTTTGCACACCTAATAATATCAAGTGCCTATCATGAGCCCAATATTGTTCTAAGAGTTTTATTTTTTTAACCCACTTAATTCTCACAACACTATAATTCGGGTCCTACAGTCATCCCCATTTTACAGATGAGGGAACTGAGACTCTAGAGGCAAAATGGTTTTCCTATGACCACACAGGTGGTGGCCAGTGGGGCTGGGATGCAAAGCCCTCTGGCTGGCTCCGCACCCACCTCCTCCTGAGCCTCCAAGGCAGATCCTGGAGATGTGAGCAGAGCTGTTTCCCCTGAGCCACACGGCAGAGGGACGCTCTGGCCCATCTTTTCCTTGGTTCTAGCTCCTTCCCATGCTAGGAAGGCAAGAAGGTCAGCGTGTATCTAGCGCGTGTGCTCATGGCACAGTCAGGAGGAAGCACTCCAGGAGACAGGCAGCTCCTGCAAGCTCACGGGGCGTGGGTGGTGTGGGAGACCGGGAGGCTCTAGAACGCCTGCCCGCAGCCTGGCCTCGGAGGGGAGGGGGAACCCCATATGTCCTCCAGGCTGCAGAGGCCTTTCCGTTTCAGCTAAGTGCTGGGAGCTTTGCTCCAAAATCACCCGAGGTCTGCGTAAGCTGCACGCCTTCTCCGACGGCCGATGGCTGGCAGGGCCGGCTCTCTGGTCTGAGGCAGCCCTGCCCCGGCTCTCGGGCACGGCCGCTCTCCAGGGCACCTCCCGCCTGGCCTTGGCTCTTTCAGGGGAGCTGCCTTTGTTCTCCCGAACCTCCAGCTTTAGTGGGAAAGAAAAGGGCCAGGAGGGACCCACAGGCCGGGAGGAGCCTCCCACACGTATATTTAGCTGGAGCTGGGCTGCCGCCCGCCTGGCTCCAGGCCTCATCTGCCTGCTGGACTTGGATCATGGGACCCGAGAGGAGCCGCCTGCGGTGACGCTGCCGACAGACAGACAGGCTGGCCGAGGCCAGAAATGGTATGTTTTGCAGCTTTTCCTGGACCAGAGGTCCCAGGACAGCGCTGGGTTTTTGTTGTTGGAAAATCAACTTGTTTTTTTCCTCCATTTGATTTTTGAAAATTTTGAAGATTAATGAGAAATATAAATCATCATACAGGAAAGTTGAGATCGCCTCTGCTCCACTATACAGCAAGGAAATGAACAGCTTCGCGCACACACAGCAAGGATGACTCTCACAGCACAAGTCTGTGTGCAAGAGGCCAGACCCTGGGAGGCTCCGTTTATGATGACTCAGAGGCCACAACCTTGGAAACTAGCCTGGGGCATTTGGAGCTGGGCTGGCCACCCTTGGGAGAGGAGGGAGGGCCTGGAAGGAGGTCTAGAATGTTCTATGGCTTAATCGGGTGCTGATTATACATGGGAATTGTGAAAATTCATCAAGCTGGACGTTCGCAATTTGTACACTTTTCCGTCTGTATGGGCAAATAAAATGTTTACTAATATTTTGCTAAAATTTTCCCCCTATTCTCAAGGAATCGTCACTATTAATATTTTGGGGTGTTTGCTTATACACATTTTTCCATGCATATACACATTTTTTTTTCCCAGAAAAATAAAATCATCTTCTACCTCCCGTGTGGTCACAGGAGGCAATAAATGCTGAAGCTACACTGTGGGGGTCCCACGCTGAACCCTCCAGCCAAGCCACTCACCTCCTGAGTTGTTGATGCGTGGGCGACAGTAGGAACTCTGTAGGTGTGAGCTCTTTAACTTGCGTTTTTCACTGAATCTAATGCAAACATCTTTCCAAACCAAGAACTAACACTTGTGCCTTACATACAAGGGAACCGTAAACACAGGGCAATGTCCAACTGGATCCTCTAAAATGTTTTTTATCCATCTTGAAGATGTAAATGTTTTGATTGTGGATGGGAAAGTCACAAGAGTGCTTATAAAATATAATGCATTGATTAAATTAGAAATGCATTTTGAAATCAAAAGTGAGATAAGACAGGGTGTGGGGTAGAGACTAGCCAGTTGTTCATCAAATTGCTTCCTCTTACTCCTGACAGTACAGGTTGTCTCCATTTCCCAGCCTCCGTTGCAATCAGGACAGTCACATGACAGAGTCTGTCCAATGAGATTGGGACATAATGGTGGGCACCGCTTCCATGCCTGGCCTTGGAAACTCCTCACACCCAGCCTTCCCCATCTTCTGGCTGGATGCCAGGAATCCTCCCCAGACACTGGAGCCTGGGTGATGGTGAATCCACCACAAGGAAAGGGCCTGGGCCCTGAGTCACCATGTGGAAGACCACCCACACACACCCAACTAGAACTTGTGTGAAGAAGAAACCCATGGCGCCACCTCTCGTAAATGTCTGGGTTGACGGTGCAGCGGTTGACTCACCCTCACGCAATGCGTTAATTTAGAAGACATGCTTCTTCCACTTCACATTCGGGTCCCTTTACTCACATCCATCACCTGTGTCATCAACATTGGTGCCGTTATCTTCAAGAACCACTTCTTGAGTCTTTGATTTCTGTTTTCCGAAGCACATCATTTTCTTTTCACTTCTGAGTTCTTTGAGATTTTAATCCACTCGGGGCACTGTTGAGGGTCATTTTATCAAGACACAACTCTCTGCCAGGCACGGGGCTCACACCTGTAATCCCAGCACTTTGGGAGGCCAAGGTGGGCAGATCACTTGCGCTCGGGATTTTGAGACCAGCCTGGCCGACATGGTGAAACCTCGTTTCTATAAAAAATATAAAAATTAGCTGGGCGTGGTGGCATGCACCTGTAGTCCCAGCTACATGGGAGGCTAAGGTGGGAGGATCTCTTGAACCCGGGAGGCAGAGGTTGCAGTGAGCCAAGATCACACCACTGCACTACAGCCTGGGCGACAGAGTGAGACTTTGACTCTGGAAAAAAAAAAAAATTATGATAGGTTTTATTCCATGTCTGCCGCACGCCCCCCCGCAACACGAACCCCTGCTTTTTGACTTGTAGGCTTGAGTTCTGCTCCCCACGACCAGTGTTTCTTTTTTTTCTTTTCTTTCTTTTTTTCCTTCCTTTCTTTTTTTTTTTTTTTTTTTCCAAGACAGGGTCTCACTCTGTCACCCAGGCTGGAGGCAGTGGTGCAATCATGGTTCCCTGCAGCCTCGACCTCCTGGGCTCAAGTGATTCTCTTGCCTCAGTCTCCTGAGTAGCTAGGACTACCGCCGCCCACCACCATGCCCAGCTAATTTATTTTTATTTTTTGTAAAGAGAAGGTCTTGCTATGTTGCTCAGGCTGGTCTCAAACACCAGGGATCAAGTGATCTTCCTGCCTAAGCCTCCCAAAGTGCTGGGATTACAGGGGTGAGCCACCGTGCCTGGCCCAGTGTTTCTTTTTAAAGACATGTTTAAAAGGCTTATTCATGTCAACATCTACACTGGGAGGTCCTCCCCCAGGAAGAGCTGCTGAATCTGTGGGGTGGTTTTTTGTTGTTGTTTTGTTTTGTTTTTGCCTCCTTTGTTATTGCTTCCCTCCGTTTCTCCTCTCAGAATTTCTTAGTAGAGCCTCATTTGAGGTTGTTTCAGAACAAGGTGTCTTTCCCAAACAATACTTGGTTGTGCAAAGTGAAATCATTAAAAGACTAACCTGTAAAGACTCAATTATTAGATGACTTTCTTTTTAAACTGATATAGTTTGTTTTTATGATTATTTCATTTTTATTTTGGAGATCTGCAAGCCCGTAAAAGGGTAGGGTCAGTAGTATAATAAACAACACCCATGGCCGGGCGCGGTGGCTCACGCCTGTAATTCCAGCACTTTGGGAGGCCGAGGTGGGCAGATCGCCTGAGGTCGGGAGTTCGAGACCAGCCTGGCCAAGAGGGTGAAACCCCGTCTCTACTAAAAATTCAAAAATTAGCCCAGTGTGGTGGTGCGCACCCGTAATCCCAGCAACTCTTGAGGCTGACGCAGGAGAATCACTTGAACCCGGGAGGTGGAGATTGCAGTGAGCTGAGATGGTGCCATTGTACTCCAGCCTGGGCAACAGAGCAAGACTCCATCTCAAAAAACAAAAACAAAAACAAAAAACAAACAAACAAGCAAAAACACCCGTGTACCCACCACTGAACTTCCATAATGATCAATACATGGCCAGTCCTTTTTTTTTTTTTTTCTGAGACGACGTTTCCCTCTTGTCGCCCAGGCTGGGGTGCGATGGCACCATCTCAGCTCACTGCAACCACCGCCTTCCGGGTTCAAGCCGTTCTCCTCCATGGCCAGTCTTGTGTTCTTGCGTTAGCTCCACCACATCTGCCACGCCCGCTGTTGAAAGGGATCTGTTTTGGGAGTGGAGGGAAGCCTTGCCTTATATTTAACGCTATCTCATATACTTACTCAAGATCATTGAAAAAAAAAAACCATTTACTATGGAAAATGACAAACACGCATCTATCTAAGAAGGCAGAGTGTAATGAACCCCGTGTGCTCACCTAGGGTGACACCTGGGGTGCTCACCTAGGGTGCCACCTGGGGTGCCCACCTGGGCCCCATCACCAGCTTCCACCTGGGAGCCATCTTCTCTCCTCCATGCTCCCATTCTACCTCCTCCAGATGGTTCTGAAGCGAAAGCCAAACTAGCTGTCCTCTATCCAGGCAGTGTTCGGGCGGCGTCCAGGCAGTGTCCCCACTGACAGCTGTCTCTGTGTACATGTTATTGAAAGATATCGGGGGGAGGGGGGAGGGAAAGCATTAGGAGATATACCTAATGTAAATGACGAGTTAATGGGTGCAGCACACCAACATGGCACATGTATACATATGTAACAAACCTGCACATTGTACACATGTACCCTAGAACTTAAAGTATAATTGAAAAAAAAGAAAGAAAGAAAGAAAGATATCAACGGGACAGCCCTGGAGATATCCAGGGTTTAGGTCTCAGCACTCCATTTAGGTCTCAGCTGTGTGGCCTTGGGCAGCGACTTCCCATCTCTGAGCATTCTCCCTACAGGGCCTTCCTCACGGGGCTTCTGAGAGCTCTGTGTGAAAACATCTGTGAAATGTGGAACACAAGAAATTCTGATTAGTGTGATTCATATACTTATTTATTTTATTTTTTTGAGACGGAATCTCACTCCGTCACCCAGGCTGGAGTGCAGTGGCACCATCTCGGCTCACTGCAACCTCCACCTCCCGGGTTCAAGTGATTCTCCTGCCACAGCCTCCTGAGTAGCTGGGATCACAGGCGCGTGCCACCACGCTTGGCTAATTTAAAAAATATTTTTGGTAGAGATGTGGTTTCACCATGTTGGCCAGGCTGGTCTCAAACTCCTGACCTTAAGTGATCCACCTGTCTTGGCCTCCCAAAGTGGTGGGATTACATGCGTGAGCCACCACGCCCGGCCTATTTTTGAGACAAGGTCTTACTGTTGCCCAGGCTGGAGTGCAGTGGCATAATCACAGCTCACTGAAACCTCCTGGGCTGGAACCATCCTCCTGCCTCAGCCTCTTGAGTAGCTGGGAGCACATTTTTAAATATATAATTCCAGCTAATTTTTTTAAATTTTTTATTTTTAGAGATGAAGTCTCTCCATGTTGCCCAGACTGGCCTCAAACTCCTGGGTTCAAGTGATCCTCTCACCTTGGCCTGCCAAAGTGCTGGGATTACAGGTGTGGGCCACTGCGCCTGGCCTGATCAGTATTTCTTGATAACTGCTTTTTAAAGTATTTTAAAAGCTGAGGAGGGGTGGCTGGTGCCAGGGTGTGGAGGACAGGTTCGTTCAGTTGCAGTCTGTGCCTCACTGAGGGGTGGGAGGGGTAAGCCCCCATTCAGCTGGGAGGCCTCGAGACCCCCCAGTGGATGAGTGGGAGAGGGTACCTGCTGTTACCCAGGGAACACGAGATACTAGTGGCTGCCTTGCAGGGGTTCAACTGCAACACCAGCCATTCCTCCCAGGGCGCTGTTGGCATATTGGGGTAGGCAGCATGAATCACTGTGTTCACCCCCACAGGCTGCCTGCCCCATAGATGCCCATGGTGACACCGAGTCCAGAAGGCTGGGATTGGAGAAAGAGGCTGGGCATGGTGGCTTACGCCTGTAATCCCAGCACTTTGGGGGAGGCAGAGGATCCCAAGGAGACCGAGGCAGGCAGATCACTTGAGGTTAGGAGTTCAAAACCAGCCTGGCCAACATGGTGAAACCCCGTCTCCACTAAAAACACAAAAATTAGCCAGGAGTGGTGGCGCCTGCCTGTAATCCCAGCTACTCAGGAGGCTGAGGCAGGAGAATCACTTGAACCCGGGAGGTGGAGGTTGCAGTGAGCAGAGATCACACCACTACACTCCAGTCTGGGTGACAGAGCGAGACTCCATCTCAAAAAAAAAAAAAAAAAGAGATGGGGTCCTGTGGCCATGAGGGTGGGGGCCACCATCGCCCACACTGTCGCTCGCACCTGCTGTCTGGGTCACCCCCACCAAAGCTTTCTGCACCCAGCTCCGTCATCCACCCGACCAGCCTGCTGTCCACTCCCTGACATGGGGGAAGCTATCATATGAACTCCCCCAAGTCATAACCCCTGTACCTCTGAACGTGACTTTATTTGGTCATAACCCCCTGTAACTCTGAATGTGACTTTATTTGGTGACAGGGAGGTGATCAAATTAAAATGAGGTCATTAGGGTGGGCTGTAATCCCATATGACCAGGGTGTTTATAAAAAGGGGAAATTTGGACACAGACATGCCCTGAGAGAAGATGTGAAGAAACAGAGAGGGAAGGTGCCGGCTACAAGCCGAGGAGCGCGGCCTGGACCAGGTGCCCCCTCACTGGCCTGGGAAGGAACCAGCCTTGCCCATGCCTTCATCACAGCCTTCTGGCCTCCAGAGTGAGAGAATGATTCTTGTAGCTTAAGCCCCCGGCTGTGGCGTTTGTTATGGCAGCCCAGGGAAATTCATGCACTCATTGGCCAGGACTGATTCCTGCCAGCTGTGGGCAGGCGGTTGCTCGGAGAGGCTGGGAACGCTTCCTTATGAGTCCAGGCTTCGAGGAAGCGGGCAGTCCCCCGGCTCTCCCTGCGGACATCTCTCCCCTGTCATACCCAGCGTGGGCGTGACACCATCGTCTGTCCTCACACAAACCAAGACACTCGCTGGAAAAAAATACCAAGCCCATTCTGGTAACAGCATGATTCGATCTGGGGGACAGGATTTCTGTCTCCCGCCCCTCCAAACCCAGCTTGGGAATTTGAATAAATTGAGGCTTGCTGGAGGGCTTGTTGTTATGGAATTGGAGCAATGAGAAGGAAAAACCATGGAGATGGCTATTTTCTTCCTCTTTTTAAAAATTTAAATTAAATAGTTCATGCAGGGAATGCACACAGATTTGGAAGTATATCCTTAGAATTCAGACATGGGCCTTAAGATTTTCACTCTCACCTCTACAGTCTCACACTGTCTGCCTTCCAGAACAAGGAATCCTTTTCAGAGCCAGTTCAAGAATAGGCCACTAAATGAAAGTGGCTTTAAATTTAAATTGTAAATAATTTAGGTTGGGGGAAGAGAGGCTCCTACAGGTTTCTTTCTCTTTGTCCTGCTAAACATGTAGCACTGGGTTTGGCCAACTTTTCCTGTAAGGGCTGGACAGTGAAGGTTTTTGGCTTTTGCACATATGGTCTCTGTTGCAACCCCTGGGCTCTGCCATTGGAGAAACAGAAGAGCCATAAGTAATATGTCAATGCACAGGTGTGGCTGTGTTCCAATAAAACTTTATTTACAAAAGCAGGCCGCAGTGGGATTTGGCCCAAGGGACATGGTTTGCCAAACCCTGATACAGCTCATCTAAGCTCGGAGGAACTCCAGTGTCCACCCGGATCCCGCTCTCTCAACCCTAGGGGAAAAAACAGCGTGACCCTGAGGCCCTGCTGGGTTTGCATCCTGCCTCCAGAGGTTCATTTCTGGGTGACTCTGGGTAGGTTATCGACTTCTCTGAGCTTCATTGATAAAAAGGAAATTGCCACAGTCCTCCTCTTTCTGGAGCGGAGCGTGGCTGGCATGTAAATATCGTTCAGGAAGGGGACCAGGGAGGCTCCTCCCTTAGGCTGGGGAGTTGGAGGTGTGGGAGCTGGAGAAGCTGGGAGGCAGCGGTAATTAACCAGGCGGCCCACTGGGGGCAGGAGGAAGGGATCAGTGCAGGGAGGAGGGAGCAGGCAGGAGCAGGCAGGGGGAGGCTCCTCGCCTCTCAGCAGAGTCTGGAGCCATCAGCCACTCTTTTTCTAATGCTTGTCTCCGCTCTCTCCTCCTCTAGACTCTGCTGTCCACATGGCAGGGACCAGGGTCATCCTCAGGAATGTACCCCACTCCTTAGCACGAGGTGGCTGCTCCTCAAATCTTGGTTGGATGCACAGATGGGAGATGGGAAGGTCGCTTTGCACAGGGAAAGTGGGTGTCCCTGCTGTCTTAGGGTGGGGTAGGCTAGGGAAGTGACAAAGGGGCCAGGGAGGGAAAAGCAACCGAACCACAAGATGCACAGCGTGGATAATATGTGGATCCTAATTTTAAGAAATCACATAAAAACATCACTGGGGGCTGGGTGCCATAGTTCACGCAGAGGCGGGAGGATCGCTTGAAGCCAGGAGTTCAAGACAGTAACATAGTGAGACTCCATCTCTACAAAAAAAATTAAGAATTAGCCCAGTGTAGTGGCACGCACCTGTGGTCCCAGCTACTTGAGAGGCTGAGGTGGGAGGATTCACTTGAGCCCGGGAGTTTGAGGCTGCAGTGAGCTATGAATGCACCACTGTACTCCAGCCTGTGTGACAGAGTGAGACACTGTCTCAAAATAAAATAAAATAAAAATAAAAAATAGGCTGGGCATGGTGGCTCACACCTGTAATCCCAGCACTTTGGGAGGCCAAGGCAGGCGGATCACCTGAGATCAGGAGTTCGAGACCAACCTGGCCAACGTGGTGAATCCCTGTCTCTACTAAAAATACAAAAATCAGCCAGGCATGGTGGCAGGCACCTGTAATCCCAGCTACTCAGGAGGGTGAGGCAGGAGAATCACTTGAACCCTGCGGAGGTTGCAGTGAGCCAAGATCACGCCACTGCACTCCAGCCTGGGCAAGAGAGCGAGACTCTGTCTCAAAAAAAAAAAAAAAAGACTGAGGACAGGTCTCACACTATGTTCTTACCACAAATAATGGGGACATGGGGAGTGTTTTGGAGGTGCTGGATGTGTTGATTTCCCTGATCATGGTGTTGGTATCATGGCTGTTTGCTGATGTCCAAACTCATCAAATTATGCATTAAATATGTGCAGATTTTTTTTTAAGACAGAGTCTTGCTCTGTTGCCCAGGCTGGAGTGCAGTGGCATGATCTTAGCTCACTGCAACCTCCACTTCCCAGGCTCAAGCAATTCTCATGCCTCAACCTCCTGAGTAGCTGGGATCACAGGTGCGTGCCATCGCGCCTGGCTAATTTTTGTATTTTTTTGTAGATACAGGGTTTCGCCATGTTGGCCAGGCTGTTCTTGAACTCCTGATCTCAAGTGATCCACCCACCTTGGCCTCTCAAAGTGCTGGGATTACAGGCCTGAGTCACTGTAGCTGGCCAGATTTCAATATATTAATTATATCTCAATAAAGCTTTTTTAAAAAAAAAAGCAGTGGCTGAGCAAAAAAAAAAAATTTTAAAGCATTCATCCATCCCCAAGGGTGCATCTGCCCAGCTGGTAGTGTTCAACCCAACAGATCAACCTCCTTCTTTTTTTTTTTTTGAGATGGAGTGTCGCTCTGTCACCCAGGCTGGACTGCAGTGGCGCTATCTCGGCTCACTGCAAGCTCCGCCTCCCGGGTTCATGACATTCTCCTGCCTCAGCCTCCCAAGTCGCTGGGACTACAGGCGCCCGCCACCACGCCCGGCTAATTTTTTATATTTTTAGTAGAGACGGCGTCAACCTCCTTCTTTACAGCAAATAATTTTACATGTCCATTGCTATCCTGAAATGAAATGCATGGAAACCTACAAAACACCTTCTTCAACTCCACATAATGCCCCAACTGTAATACGCAGCTGATCAGAAAGGAACAAACATAAAATAATGGGGTTTCCATGCCTCCCCGGGGAAGAGAGAACAGGGCTGTCATCTGCTTGCCACGGTGGCCCACAGTGGGCATGACAGCAAACGGTGGCACCCAGCCCCAGTGCAGCACCTGGAGCACTCACCTACCTTACCCCGCTTGGCCACGGGGGGTGTGGTTTTCCAAAGTGTGAAAAGCTCTGTTCTCAACCAAAGTTCTGAACACAATGCAGTCTCCCCTCCATCGGCAAAATCCTTGCATTCCTGGTAACAGATGGAGTAAAACTGTGCAGTGCACATTTGTGTGTACAATGAAGTTTGGTCCTAGATACACATGGTCCTGGACAGCTTTCTCACCTGAGTGAACATCCTAGAGGCAGGACCTGGCTAAAGGTCAGGGGGCAGGTGCGCCAGAGACTGCAGAGAACCAGGTGGGCCGGCTTCTCAGGGGCATCTTCCTGGGGAGGGGAGTGTCGGTGGGAACCAGAAGTGTTGGGCAGACCCCAGCCCAGGCAGCAGGGCCATGCCAGGGGGCTACACCTGTAACAGGAGCGAGGGCAGAGCTCTGGAACAGGACTTCGGGTTAAGTCCCAGCTCCAGCACCTGCACCTGTGGGACCTCAGAGAGACACTCAGTCTCTCTGAGCTTGTTTCCTTATTCGAAAAGCATAGCTTCCAAGAATCTCATTTCCAGGCCTCCCTGTGAAGTTTGCATGTGCTCTTGCCTGTGCCTTACTTACAGGCCGTGCACTGTCCATGAGCCCCAGTGGGGTTGTGGTT
This sequence comes from Pan troglodytes, assembly GCF_028858775.2. Classification (NCBI taxonomy): domain Eukaryota; kingdom Metazoa; phylum Chordata; class Mammalia; order Primates; family Hominidae; genus Pan; species Pan troglodytes. Next base: position 85,744,726 of record NC_072416.2, on the reverse strand, counting down.
ATTGCTGGTAGGAGGCCGCGGGCAAGGCCAGAAGCCTGGAGGCCCTGTGAGGATCACGGCCTCATGAGTCAGGTAGGAAGCTGCTGGACAGAGAGATCTCAGAGTGCAAGGTGCACAAATATAGAACTGAAGGCATCGGCCGGGCGCGGTGGCTCACGCTTGTAATCTCAACACTTTGGGAGGCTGAGGCAGGCGGATTACTTGAGGTTAGGAGTTCAAAACCAGACTGGCCAACATGGTGAAACCCCCGTCTCTACTAAAAATACAAAAATTAGCCAGGCGTGGTGGCAGGCACCTGTAATCCCAGCTACTCAAGAGGCTGAGGCAGGAGAATTGCTTGAACCCGGAAGGCGGAGCTTGCAGGGAGCCGAGCCTGTCCTGCACTCTGTCACTGCACTGCAGACTGGGTGATGGAGTGAGAGTCCATCCCAAAAAAGGAAAAGAACTGAGGGCATTAAAATGGCCTTTCCTGTCATGGGTCTTTCCTGGCCCAGCACAGCCCCACGGTGGCTCTCAGCCAAAAAATGACCTGGATCCGGGCTTTCCAGGACGTCCCCTGGCCCCTGCCTCATTCGTCTTCCCTCTGCTGGGGCTGCTCTGCTTGTCACCTCTGGTTAGATTTTAAAAATCCTGCCCGCTCCCCACCACAAGGCCCCCAGGGTGGAACAGGCCTCACCAAGCGGCCAGCTGTCCTGTGGTTCACAAAGCAGCTTAAAACTCCAGTAATAGATGGCCTCGTCCAGGCCCGAGAATGTGACTCAGAAGAAAAATGAAGCTGGGTGTGAATGGCATTCAAGTGAGGGAAAGGCGGCCCGTCGCCCAGCAGCCTTGCCTCTGTCACTGGGCAGGAGTCACCCTCATGTAATGACGGTGCTCACCTTTCCCACCCCGCCTCCCCAGCCTCCAGGTGAAGCCATCCCAGGAGCTTGAGCACCTTGTGCTATATTGTCACCCCCCTCCCGAGGGCGCCATGGAGGCCACACCAGACTATGCCGGCAGGACACGGCCACCACAGCCGGCATTTAATAAACGAGCTTTGGGCTGCCTCTGTGGCTGCAGCTTCTGACTGTAAGATTTCAGTCTTCTTGATTGAATAAGTAAATGAATGAATTCATTCATTCGATAAATATTTGTTAAACTCCTGGTAAGTGTCAGTCCATGAGCTCAAAGCTGAGCAAATAAAGGAGGGAAGGAGAACTAGTCTCCGTGCTTGGAGCCAACCGTCATGCCAATCACAATGAAGACGTCTGGCGTTTTCCAGCAGCTGTTCCTTCTCCCTCCCCACCACTGGAAGGCCCAAGGGCTCCATGGACACAGGGCAGTCTCTGGCCAGGGTGGCTGGCCTCCACCACCAGGCGTTCCTGGGCTCTGGAATAGAGACTCACATGGCCTCAGGGACAGCCACCACCCGGCAAATGAGCCTGCAGGATTTTTACCCAAAAAGAGCTGGTTGCTTTGCGGTTCATCGCAGCTTCCCCAGGGAACTCAGGGCAGGGAGAGCCCTGAGCATCACTAGGTGTACCCTGTGCCCCGCTGATGGGCATGCAGAGACGCAGGATGGGGAGGGACTTGCCCAAGGTCACTCGGGAGTGAGGGGCAGGCTCTGGAACTCCCAGGCCTTGTCAGAACAAGGAATGCAGGGCTCGGGCCAGAAGGTCAGTGGGAAGCCCTGGGACCTGCCTTTGAGGGTCTCCCGTTTGGGCAGGAGACTGTGCTGGCGCGTCCACGGGGCCTGTCCTGCCCCCAGCATCCAGTGTTTGGCACCAAGCTCCGTCACTGCTGCTGGCTGTGAGGCTGTGTGGCCTCCTCTGTGTGTTTACCTAAGGGGTGTTGCCCCTAGGAGCTTCTGTGTTCTCATGGGCAGGACCCAGAACCCCCTCCTCTTGTTCTGGGGAATTTCTCCAATCCAAAGGGAACTCTCTGGATTACAAGACACTAAAGACAAAGGGCCGTCTGAGGCCCCTTCTCCAACTGGCTGGAGTGGGCTTTGGGCACACATGGCCTTGGAACAGCCCATTGGGCAGCCTCTGTGAAATTCCCTAGAAATGATGAGACTTCCCTACGCCCAGTCCCCACCCCGCACGGGGAGTTCACACCAATTGTTCTTCCCCGGGGACTCCTGCCAACCAGGGAACGTGACAGTTCACAGTGAGGGGCCCGAGGCTGTGGGCAGCAGGTCCCGCTGGGGACTCTGGGCAGGATGCCACCTTGAGACGCTGCCGTGGCCACAGCATTCGTGCCAGACCAGCAAGGGTGTCCTGGACACTGCCCAGATGCTGACCCCGTCATCAAAGCAGACACTGGACACTGCCCAGGTGCCAACCCCATCATGGAAGCAGACACTACCTTGTCCCCTCCCGCCCCCCAGCAAGAAGACGCCAAGCCCTGAGAGGTTTGCCTGTGCTCAGCACTGTGTGGAGGAGCGGCATGTTTTCGTGGGCACAGAGACAGCTCTGGTGAGGATGTAAAATAGCACAACTGCCACGGAAAGCAGTCTGGCAGTTCCTCAAACAGTTTAACCTAAAGTTATCACATTTTGTGCCCCCCGCTGCACTGGATATCTACCCAAGGAAATGGAAAACATCTGTCCATATAAAAGCTTGCACGTGAATGTTCACAGAAGCCATGTTCACAATAGCCAAAAGGTGGAAGCAACCCAAATGCCCACCAAATGATAAATGGTTAAACAAAACATGGTCTATCCATGTGATGGAATATTACTCAGCCATGAAAAGGAACGGATCCTGACACATGCTACAATGTGGATGAAACTTGAAAATATGATGCTGGGTAAAAGAAGCCAAACCAAAGACAAATATTGCATGATTCAACTTGTATGAAATGCCCGAATCATAGACACAGAAAACCCGAGTGCTGAGGGATGGAAGGATTGGGGATTGACAGGTAGGGGTTCAGGAGTGATGAAAATGTTCCAAAACTAACTGTGGTGATGGCTGCACAACCCCATGAATCCACGAACTGCTCTTTAAAAAAACTTTAAATGGATGAATTGTATGGTATGTGAATTGTATTTCAATAAAACAGTTAAAAACAAAAACAAAAGTTAATGGAAGGCAAGAATGTAGAACAACTGGAACTCTCCGATACAACTAGAGGGTCTTTAATTGCAGGACTTCGTAGAACTGGCAACATCTATGAAAGCTGACCACACACAGCCCATGACTTCAGGTCTCACCCCCAGGACTCAACAGATGTGAGTGCATTTGTCCACCAAGAGGCATATGCAAGAATATTCACAGCAGCATGAATGGTGTCAGCCCTAACCTGGGAGCAACCCACACAAATGAATACACTGATTTGCTCTATTTGTACCATGGAATATCAGGGAATACTATGCAGCAACAAACATGAATGAGCTAAAACAGCATACAACAGCATGCATGACTTGCACAAACGTGGCAATGGGCGAAAGAAGCCACGCACGCAGAAAGCACATGCTGTCTAATTTCACTTATGGAAATCTCAGAGATAAATCTCTTTTTTTTTTTTTTTTTTTTTTTTTTGAGACAGAGTCTCACTCTGTCACCCAGGCTGGAGTGCAGTGGCGTGATCTCGGCTCACTGCAAGCTCCGCCTCCCGGGTTCACGCCATTCTCCTGCCTCAGCCTCCAGAGTAGCTGGGATTACAGGCGCCCTCCACCACGCCTGGCAAATTTTTTGTATTTTTAGTACAGACGGGGTTTCACCGTGTTAGCCAGGATGGTCTCGATCTCCTGACCTCGTGATCTGCCCGCCTCGGCCTCCCAAAGTGCTGGGATGACAGGCATGAGCCACTGCACCCAGCCTTTTTTTTTTTTTAAGATGAAGTTTTGCTCTGTCGCCAAGGCTGGAGTGCAGAGGCTTAATCTCGGCTCACTGCAACCTCCACCTCCCAGGTTCAAGCAATTCTCTTGCCTCAGCCTCCCAAGTAGCTGGAATTACAGGGACATACAACCACACTCAGCTAATTTTTGTATTTTTGGTAGAGACAGGGTTTCACCATGTTGGCCAGGCTGGTCTCGAACTCCTGACCTCAAGTGATCCACCCACCTCGGCCTCCCAAAGTGTTGGGATTACAGGTGTGAGCCGCTGAGCCCGGCCTAATCTCAGAGATAAAGCTGATTAATGGTCAGATTACTGGTTACTGTCAGGGAGTGGACAGTCTAGGAGGGGACATGAAAGGGGCTTCTGGGGGCTGGTAATGCTCTATTTCTTGACCTGGGTGCTGTTACATGGCTGTGTTCACCCTGTGAAAATTCAGCTCATGACGCATATATGCCACACTTCCATTAAAACTCTACTAGTAGATGGCCGGGCGCGGTGGCTCACGCCTGTAATCCCAGCACTTTGGGAGGCCGAGGCGGGTGGATCATGAGGCCAGGAGATTGAGACGGTCCTGATTAACACGGTGAAACCCCGTCCCTACTAAAAATACAAAAAATTAGCCGGGCATGGTGGCAGGCATCTGTAGTCCCAGCTACTGGGGAGGCTGAGGCAGGAGAATGGCGTGAACCCAGGAGGCGGAGCCTGCAGTGAGCCGAGATCACGCCACTGCACTCCAGCCTGGGCGACAGAGCGAGACTCTGTCTCAAAAAAAAAAAAAAAAAAAAAAGCAAAAAAACCCAACTCTACCAGTAGAAATATATCGGCCGGGCGCGGTGGCTCACGCCTGTCATCCCAACACTTTGGGAGGCTGAGGCAGGTGGATCACCAGGTCAGAAGTTCGAGACCAGCCTGACCAACATGGTGAAACCCCGTCTTTACTAAAAATACAAAAAATTAGTCGGGTGTGGTGGCACACACCTGTAATCCCAGCTATTCAGGAGGCTGAAGCAGAAGTATCATTTGAACCCAAGAGGCGGAAGTTGCAGTGAGCCAAGATTGCGCCACTGCGCTCCAGCCTGGGCGGCAGAGCAAGACTCCGTCTCAAAAAAAATAAAAAATAAAAAGAAATACGTTTTGGCAGTTAATGAAAGAAAACATCCCAATGTCCTTCAATGGATGAGCAGATGAGCAGATAAGCTGTGGTCTCTCCATACGATGGAATAGGATTCAGCTGTAAGAAGGAACAAAGCATCAACACGCTACATCATGGATGGGCCCTGAAAACGCGTGCAAAGAGGAAAAAGCCACACACACAAACTCACACAGTGTGATTCCACTTACACGAAACCTCCAGCACAGGTAAAAGCCGACGAGGGGTGGTCAAGGAAGCGAGGGGACAGGGAGGGGCTGCTCATGGGGACAGAGCTTCTGTGTGGAATGATGAGAAGTTCTGGAATTAAATACTGGTAACAGTGGCAACAACTCTGTGAACGCACAAATGCACACGTCAAAATACGAAAAATGGTGAAGTTCCTATTTAAGAAGAAGTTAACGCAGTGCCAGGCGGGTAGCCCAGCATAAGAAGGGCCCAGACCCCTCATGGACAGGCCGCTCTTGACAACACCTCGGTGTGTATTTTTATTTGGGGTCCTCACTGTCTGCCAGGCTCTAGGATAAGCCTCTTTCCTACTGCCTTAGTCCATGTTCTGTCGCTTATAATAGAATACCTGAAACTGGGAAATTTACAAAGCAAAGGAATTTATTTCTTACAGTTATGGAGTCTGAGAAGTTCAAGGTTGGGGGGAGCCTTCTTGCCGGTGGGAGCCCTCTGTGGCACCCCGAGGTGGCGCAGAGCATCCCCTGGTGCAGGGGCTGAGTGTGCAAGCTCAGGTCTTTCGAATAAAGCCACAGTCCGCTTCCGTGAGAACTCACTCCTCTATTAACCCATTAACCCAGGAATGGCACAGTCCGCTTCCGTGAGAACTCACTCCTCTATTAACCCATTAACCCAGGAATGGCACAGTCCTCATGACCCAATCACCTCTTAAAGGCCCCATCTCTCAACACGGCTGCACTGGGGATTAAGTTTCAACATGCAAGGCTGGGCACGGTGGCTCACACCTGTAATCCCAGCACTTTGGGAGGCCGAGGTGGGTGGATCACCTGAGTTCGGGAGTTCGAGGCTAGCCTGACCAATATGGAGAAACCCCGTCTCTACTGAAAATACAAAAAAAATTAGCCGGATGTGGTGGTGCATGCCTGTAATCCCAGCTACTCGGGAGGCTGAGGCAGGAGAATCGCTTGAACCCAGGAGGCGGAGGTTGTGGTGAGCTGAGATCATGCCATTGCACTCCAGCCTGGGCAACAAGAGTGAAACTCCTTCTCAAAAACAAACAAACAAAAAAAAGTTTCAACATGCATTTCAGAGGGGACAAACATTCAAACCTCAGCATCTACAATCTCTCGTTTCATTCTTGACACTGTCCTGGAGGCATTGCTGTCACCACCCTCATTTTACAGAAGAGGAGTCAGATGCCCAAAGAAGCCAAGCTTCCTGTCCAGTCACAGAGGGCAGAGCCAGACTTGAACCATTCTGCCAAAGGCCACACTTTAGCTGGGCTGCTGCCGCTCTTGGTCTATACAGATGCCTGGCTTCCTACCACCGATGGGAGATCAGGACTAGGGTTCCTCAATCCACAGCTCACCTGGGGTGGCGGCAGGGTGAGCCACTTGCTGACAGGTAGCAAGAAGATGGGTGGATTGTACGGCCCCCGGCAGAACACCACCTCCTCACCAAAGCCTTCCCCTGAGGGGAGGGACAGGGAGGAAGGTGGGACTTGAGCCAATTCCTTAAAATAAATGCCCCTACACACACACACACACACACACACACACACACACACACGTACAACGATGAGGATGCCGATGGCCGTGGCAGCGTTTAGTTCATGGACAGCCCTCTACACCCCAGGCCTGTGGCAGACAGTTCCTGCCTCCTTCCCTTTGATTCCCACAACAGCCTTGAAGCAGGTCCTAGTGTTTTCTCCATTTATAGCTGAGGATACTGAGGCCCAGGGAGGCTCAGCCTGCCATGCAGAGTGGGGATTCCAGCCAGACTTGGACTCCAGAGCCCCCATGCGACACCACTTGCCAACAGGTAACCTGGGTCCCCAGTACTCCCCTGCGATGGCAAGGTGGGGTCAGCACGGCGAGCCTTGGAACCCTCCCCAGGTGGCAGGTTACATAATGAGAGAGAAGCCAAGCTGCAGGCTCAAGGTCAATGTCTAAAAACAAAAGTCTCCATAATTCCCCAGGAGGTGGTGGTAGGTGTTCAGAGGCCACCACCTGTGAGGCTCAAGCTGGCACACTTCCGGAGAGGCCACCAGCATTCTGGCCGGAACTGGAGATGCCCCGCAGGGCTGGGCACGACTGTGTGCGGAAGCAGCGGGCAGGAGTCAAGCTGGCCCTGGCCTGGACTCGTCTCCTCCAGCAGGGAGCAGGTAGGAACCCAGGACTAAGGTCATAGTAAGAGGCGGCCACCCGGGCAGGTGCTAGCCACGGGCCACAGGGAGCTTTTTCAGATCCGGGTTCATGCTCATGAACGAGGAACCTGCCCTAACAGAACCAGGCCTTGCCTGGCCCCGGGAGGGTTCATTTAGTCATTCAACAAGTAGTTACTGGGTGTTGTGATGGTCAATTTTATGCATCACATTGGGTGGGTGATGGCGCCCACAAGTTTGTCAAATGTTATTCTGGATGTTTCCATGAGGGTGTTTTGGAATGAGAGGAACATTTTGATCGGCGGACTTCCAGTAAAGCAGGCTGCCCTCCAGAACATGGGCCTCTTCCAGTCAGTGGAACGAAAAACAAAGAGCAAAAAAACTGATATTCCCCAAGCAAGAAGGAATTCTGCCAGCAGACGACCTGGGACTTGAGCTGCAACATCAGTGCTTCCCCAGTTTGTCAGCCTGGTGGCCCACCCTGCAGACTGCGGACTTGTCAGCCTACACAATCACTTGAGCCAATTCCTTAAAATAAATGCCTCTACACACACACGCACACACACACACAAATGCACACACACGCACGTCCACACACACACCCCCACACACGCACACACATGCATGTGCACACACACCCCAACACAAACGCACACACATATCCACACACACGCACGCGCACACACCCCAACACACACGCACACACACGCACGTGCACACACGCACACACCCCAACACACACGCACACACATGCACACACGCACACACCCCAACAACGCAGTGCACCCCACACACACCCCAACGCATACACACTTGCACACACGCACACCCCAACACACACGCACACACACAAATGCATACACACGCACGTGCACACATGCACACACCCCAACACACGTGCGCACACACATGCAGGTGCACACATGCACACACCCCAGCACAAATGCACACACACGCACACACCCCCAACACACACGTGCACACACGCACGTGCACACACGCACACACCCCAACACATACATGCATGTGCACACACAAATGCACACACCCCAGCACAAAATGCACACACACGCACACACCCCCAACACACACGTGCACACACGCACGTGCACACACGCACACACCCCAACACATACATGCATGTGCACACACAAATGCACACACACGCACGTCCACACACACCCACACACGCACACATGCATGTGCACACACCCCAACACACACGCACATGCACACTCCCCAACACACACGCACACACATGCACACACCCCAACACACGCAGTGCACACCCACACACCCCCAACGCACACATGTGCACACACGTACACACCCCAACACACACGCACACAAATGCACACACACTTGCACACATGCACACACACGTGCACACATGCACACACCCCAACACACATGCACACACACATGCAGGTGCACACATGCACACACCCCAGCACAAATGCACACACACGCACACACCCCAACACACACACCCCAACACACGTGCACACACATGCACGTGCATACAAGCACACACCCAACACACAAATGTGCACACATGCATGTGCACACACGCACACACCCCAACACACACGCACACACCCCAACACACACGCACACACAAATGCACACACACGCATGTGCACACACGCACACACCCCAACGCACACACACGCACACACATGCACACACACGCATGTGCACACACGCACACACAAATGCACACATGCATGTGCACACATGCACACACAAATGCACACACATGCACGTGCACACACGTACACACCACAACACACCCACTCTTTTGGTTCTGTTTCTCTGGAAAACCCCAATAGAGACACCTACTCCCTGAAAGGGCTAGAACTCAGAGGGTCACCCAGCCCCTACAGCCTCAGTCTGCCCTGTCTGTTAAAGGCGGGTAACAGCACCAGAACTTCAATACGTTGCAAGACCAAACAGGACAGGCCAAGTGTGGTGGCTCATGCCTGTAATCCCAGCACTTTAGGAGGCTGAGGTGGGCGAATCACTTCAGGTCAGGAGCTTGAGACCAGCCTAGCCAAAATGGTAAAACACCGTCTCTACTTAAAAAACACAAAAAGTAGCCAGGCATGGTGGTGCGTGCCTGTAATCCCAGCTACTCAGGAGGCTGAGGCAGGAGAATTGCTTGAACCCAGGAGGCAGAGGTTGCAGTCAGCCAAGATTGCTCCATTGCATTCCAGCCTGGGTGACAGAGCAAGACTCTGTCTCAAAACAAACAAACAAACAAACAGGACAGAGCAGCTGCAAAGGCTTTGTGGGCCCGGGAGGCCAAGGCTGTCTGCCAGGTGCAGGGTCCTCCGGAAGCGCTGTGTGACCTAGACCACGGGACTGCACCTCTCTGGGCTTGCATTTCCTTGTCTGTGAAATGGGGTGGTGATAGTTTGACCTCATGGGTAGCGATCCTCCAGTGAGGACCAAACAGAACCGAATGTGTGCAGCAGGTGTAGAGGTGTGCCCACCCGTAGAGGTGCCCAAGAAACTGCATCTGGATATAAATCCGTAGTTAGTCAAGCCAGGGACTTTCTGCATCCCAATCACCTGGGAGCTTGTCTAAAAATGCAGGTTGAGACCAGGCACAGTGGCTCATGTCTGTAATTCCAGCACTTTGGGAAGCCGAGGCGGACGGATCACCTGAGGTCAGGAGTTTGATACCAACCTGACCAACATGGAGAAACCCCGTCTCTACTAAAAATACAAAATTAGCCAGGCGTGGTGGCGCATGCCTGTAATCCCAGCTACTTGGGAGGCTGAGGCAGGAGAATCGCTTGAAGCTGGGAAGTGGAGGTTGCAGTGAGCTGAGATCACACCATTGCACTCCAGCCTGGGCAATAAGAGCGAAACTCCGAATCAAAAAAAAAAAAAAAAAAAAATGCAGGTTGCTGAGCTCCTTCTGACCCGCCAGGTTTCAGTCTCTGGGTAACAGAGCCCGGGATCTGCAACTGAGGCACATCTCCGGCTGACCAGGAGGCATTTTTTATAGAGGGGCAGCTAGGACCCTGCATGCAGACAGGGCTGTGCTCTCTCTAAATGCGCAGCAGCAGGCCTCCAACCTGGGCCGAGCTGAGTTGGGCTGGCGCTGAGTTCTCGGCCACAAACAAACATTGCCTGATAATGAGCTACCTCATTACTTCCCAGACTGGCACCCCCCTCTGCCACCATCTGCCATCTCACCTGTCACCTGGCACGGCCCCCATCCTCCCGTCAACAGGAAGCAGGGCCCTGCTGCCTCGAACCTCCTTCCACCAAGTCGTGCCTGCCTCTGCTCCCACAGGGGGCGGGGGGGGGGGGTCCTGCACCCAGGCCGTGCCACAGACATGAGCTGGGGATGCGGATGGGGGGACAAGCAGTTGGCTCCCCTGGGCACATTCTCACTTGGTTCCTTGGCTGATGTTGAATCTATTAGGCAGGGAACTGGGTTACAGAGTGCAAATTTCCTGAGGTGCAAAGGTGCCAGCCCCAGCTCCATGCTCACTTCCTACAGAGCTCCAGCTCTGTCCAGCGCACTAGGGTGCCGCTGAGAAATGACCTTCTCTGTGGCTGGCAGGGCCATGTGCCCAGCGCTGCCAGTGAGACCTGCAGGTCAGTTCGGGGGCTTCTGGAAAAGCCTTTCCCTCGGCTGTACCGTACACTGCTCTCCCTCCAGCCTGGTACACCTCGTGACCTTGGCGGTGGAGCCACCGTCTTGCAGTCAAGAGGACAGGAGTGGGTGAGGTTGCTGTTCCAGTGGAGCTGCTGCCTGGCCAGTACTGCCTGTGCCTGGATGCCACCCATCCCGGGACGAAACCCTCGCCTTAGCGCACTGAGCCCTGTGTCTGGTTCTGTGGCCCAATGCCACACGCAGCCCCGGCTGGCTCAGGAATAAAGTGAAAATAAAGTGAGACATCTCCCTCACAGCCCTGTCCCGCTCCCAGCTTCCTAGAGGCAAGCAATGTGACCACTTTCTTGGGGTCTTTCCAGAAATTCTGGATGCGTAGATAACCACATGATTGTATGTTGTTTTGCTTTTGTGCCCAAATGGTGGCATAGAGCATGCAGAGCACGCTGTCTGCCCTCGTACCTTCTACCAGACGATGCACCTAGATGTCCTCCACAGGGCCATTACACTGGCTGCGCATCACTGCGCGGTGTCAGTCACCTTAATCGGTTTAACCCGTCCCCTGCCGATGGTCGTTTCCAATCCTTAGGAGCAAACGCTTTGGCAATGATTTTTAAAGGTACTATTTGGACAGATGTTGACGAAAGATGAAGGCGCCCTGTGAAAACCAGGCTCTGAGGCTCAGCCAGAAGGCCAGTAAGGAGGCGTCCCTTCTGATTTCCTTCTCCAACCAGGGCTGGGCTCGGCCCTTTCCAAGCGTAGACCCGCCCCAGGATTGGCCCCACCCTCTGGACCTCCCTTGCTCCCAAAGGCCTGGCCCCACCCCTACTTGGCTCTGCCCAAGGGACAACTGGCTCCTCCCTCAAGCATGGCCCCACCTCCAGGAGTCCTGGCCCCACCCAAAGGCCTGGCCCTGCCCCTTGAGGTCTGGCTTCTCCTCCAGGCCTAGCTCCAGCCCCAAGATCCTGGCACCTGCTCCGGTCCTAGCCCCACCCCTAGGAGACGGGGTTCCACCCCAAGGAGATCTGGCTTCTCCCACAGTCATGGCCTCATCCCCAAGCAAAGCACCACCCCAGGAGGCCTGGCCCCACCCCTTGAGATCTGGCTGCTGCTCCAGGCCTGGCCCCATCCCCAGGAGACCTAGTTCCACCTCAGGGAAATCTGGATTCTCCACTCAGTTATGGCCCCAACCCCAGGGGACGTGGGTTCTCTGCAGGAGCCTGGCTCCGCCCCCAGGCCTAGCTCCACCCTAGGAAGCCTGGACCCACCCCTTGAGGTCTGTCTCCTGCTCCAGGCTTGGCCCCATCCCCAGGAGACCTAGTTCCACCTCAGGGAAATCTGGATTCTCCCCTCATTTATGGCCCCAACCCCAGGGGACGTGGGTTCTCTGCAGAAGCCTGACTCCGCCCCCAGGCCTAGCTCCACCCTAGGAAACCTGGCTCCACCCCTTGAGGTCTGGTTCCTGCTCCAGGCCTGGCCCCATCCCCAGGAGACCTAGTTCTACCTCAAGGAAATCTGAATTCGCCCCCCAGTTATGGCTCCAACTGCAGGGAACGTGGGTTCTCTGCAGAAGCCTGACTTTGCCCCCAAGCCTAGCCCCACCCCAGGAGGCCTGGCTCCACCCCCAGGAGACCTAGTTCCACCCCCAGGAGATATGGCTCCTCCCCCAGTCATGGCCCCACCCCGGGAGGTCTGGCTCCTCCCCGAAAACCCTGGCTCCGCCCCCAGGCTCTTTCTCCCTCACTGGGTCCAGCCCCCACAGCCTAGTTCCCGGGCTGCTGAAACTGCCTGCCTGCTAGTCTTTTCGTCCCCACTCCTGCCCCCTTCTCACTCCCCATCCATGCCACTCACTCTTCTTAAAACCCTCCAGGGGCATTGCGCCCCCGGGGTGAGGACCAAGCCCCAAGACTGGTTCTGGGGCTTTGGGATACTTGCCTCCCTGGCTTTTCTGTGACTACGCACATGCTGCTTCCAACCCCGCCCCTGTTGCGCCCTGCTGCCCAGGGCGCCTCTACCCTGCAGACCCTGCTTCCAACGGCAAGCCAGGTATCTGCTCCCCCAGCCCCCGGGTCCCCCAGCCAGAGCCAGCCACTCTTCTATTGCCCGGTGCCCCCCTCTTCTGCAGAGCTTAGAATTCTAAGAGCTGACGACGTCCACCGCACGCTCGCATTTTGCTTGGCACGTTTCCTGGCATTGTCCGTCTCACTTAATCCTCAAACCGCTTAGGGAAGTCAGACCATTGTTACTCTCGCCCCAGAAGAGGAGACAGGGGCTGTTTGCATCCATGTCCCCTGGGCCCAGCACATGGGGTTTTGTTGGTTGAAAGAATGCGTAAATGGGGTGGGCAAAGGAAGAAAAAGAGGCAAAGACAATTTCAGTTTCCATGGCAACGGAAAGGCTACAGGACCGTGAACAGAGGGGACTGAGGAGGGAGGTGCCCTGGGGAGCAGGATCAACCGTGGAATTTCAAGGTCCAAGGGACCGTAGGTTTCCTCTAGTCCAGATGTTCTCGCCTGGGGTCAAGTTCACCCCCCAGGGAACATTTGGTGATGACGGGAGGCATTTTTGGTTTTCATTTTGCTTAGGGGGTGGGTGCTACTGGCATATAATGGATTGAGACCAGAACTATTGCAGGATGCCCTGCGGTGCACAGGTCAGCCTCCACAACAGAGTGATCCAGCCCAAAATATCAACAGTGCAGAAGCTGAGAAGCCCTGATGTAGTTTAACTCTGCTCTGGGTTAAATTTTCTCTACAACATTCTCCCACCCCCACCAGAGCTTCTTTCAGTCTTTGCTTAATCACTTCCAGTGATGGCGAGCTCACTACCTCTACAGGCAGCTGGTCCAAGGTGATGAGCTTGCACCAGTGCCAGAGCTGGTGAGACACCCAGGGGAAGTTAAGCAAAAGCCTCAACAGCCAGACAAGCAAGCGCTTGGCTGTCACTGAAGGGCTTCAGGAGGAGCAATCCCCTCCCCCAATCCCACCCCACCACACACACACCGCCCAACTTCAGGCTGTCCTTAGATTCTCCTCCATAGAGGGGTCTCCAGAAACAAGGGGCCTGGGAGGAGTTCAGAGGGTCCTGTTAGTTCTTGCCCTAGGATATCTCAGCCTGGAGCGGCAGGGTGGGAGCAGGGAGAGGCAAGAAGGAGGCAGGACTTGGCCACCTTAATTTCTAGAAGTAAAATTAAGTTTCTGAAATAAGAAAGCCTGATTAATGATTTGCATGTGGAAGTATTTAGGGGGAAAGGTATGTATTCTGAAACCCATCGAAAAATAGAATGGATGGGTAGATGGAGTGATGGGTGGATGGGTGGATGAGTAGATGAATAGATGGATGGGTGAATGAATGCGTGGGTGGGTAGGTGGATGGGTGAATGGATGGATGAGTAGATGGATGGATGGGTGAATGATGGGCGGGTGAATAGGTGAATGGATGGATGGATGGATGGATGAATTGATGGGTGGGTGGGTGGAGGAATGGGTGGATGGATGGGTAGATGGATGAATGGATGGATGGGTGAATGGATGGATGGGTGAATGGATGAATTGATGGGTGGGTGGGTGGAGGAATGGGTGGATGGATGGGTAGATGGATGAATGGATGGATAACTGGATGGATGGGTGAATGGATGAATTGATGGGTGGGTGGGTGGAGGAATGGGTGGATGGCTGGATGGCTGGCTGGCTGGCTGGATAGGTGGATGGATGGACGGATGGATGAATGGGTGAGTGAATGGTTTAATGGTTGGATGGGTGGGTGAATAAATGCACAGATATGTGATCAAGCAAATATGGAATATTTTTTCTTGTTCTATGATGAAGCCTATGTCACAGATAAGGAAACAAGGGCCAGAAAGGTTAGGGGAATCACTCAAGGTCACCCAGCTAGTGAATCATGGGGCCAGGATTTGCACCTGGACTGGTGTTGCAGAGCCATTTCTGCACACCCCTCTGGAACTCACCTCTCCCATAGGTAGTTATTGAGGGGCATGGCTGCTCCAGGGTTTATATGGGAGAATCATCCTGGCAGCAGCCTCACCAGAAGGGTTTGTCTTGAGGCTGCATTTGCAGGGCACTCTGTACAACAGCCTCGATGGTACCAATGGGAATAGTGAGATGGGAACAGGTTAAAGGTGTAAACTTAGGAAAATCAGATGCTGTTCCTGACCAAGAGCTCCTTTAGATGCCAGAACAAGAGCAGTGCGTGGAGACAGGCAGGCCCTGCCCTCATGGAAGTGGCACTCTATTTTCCACCTCCTCATTATTATTTTACCAGCAGGTTCTAAAGCAAGGGTTCTTAACCCTTTTCATGCCATGGATCCTTTTGCCATTCCATTGAAGCCTGTGGATCCCTGCCCAGAATAATGTTTTAAATGCATAAATAAATGCACAGACTATAATCAAAGCCAGTTACGTATATAGCTCTAGATGGAGATTTAGTGATAGGGGTTTCTTTATAGCACATTAAATAACCAGCTCTAACCTTCCCATCTCCTCTGCTAGAGGTGGGCCTCTGTGGGGTGGTCAGCTGCTGTGGAATCCTGCAATTCTGGTTTACTGCATTAACCCCAAGGGGTCAGATGGACCTGGGCTCGAATAGCAGTTCACAAGCTGGGGACCCTGAGTAATGACATCCCCCAGCCTGGCTTTTCTCATCTGTAAAGTGGGGGTGATCACGGTGCCTGCCTGGAAGAGGAGGTAAGACAGTGCTGCTATGAGATGTCTGTCGGGACACTAGCTGCGGGGTCCCTATCGAGGTCTCTGTGAACAGCAAAGTCACAGCTGACTGATCCCCCTGAGTCCAGGGTCTGTGTGTGTGAGTTAAAGGTTGGTGAAAACAAACATATAAATTTTTCTTGCTAGGTTCATGGGCCCCCAAAGTCCTCCATGAGTCCCACGGAAATCCCTGCTCCTGGGGGAATCAGACATCCACTGCCTGCACCAGCAGACACTCTTGGCCTGTCCTTGTCCTCCAAGCAGTGGGAACTTTTAAACCTCTTGAGCCCAAGTGACTGCAAGAATGTCCAGGCTGTTAGAGGGCAATGACACCCGCCCCTCCCAACCCCCACGGGCCAGCAGGCTGATGTTTTGCTTTCTGTTCAGCCTGGAAGGGAAGCAGGGTCAGCCCTGAGCCGGGGACAGGCCTGTCAGGGTCCCTCAGACCTTGAGCTGGCAGCTGGGGAGAAGCGAGGCTGTTTTTGTGCCTGCTGAGTCCCTGGGGCCAGCCAGCCAGGAAGGCTACCCAGGGCCAGGCCCCTCTACTCACCAGCCAGACAGCTGTTTTCTTGAAAGTCCTGGCAGGATGGAAAAGCTCTGGCCCAGCCGGGAAGTGGAGACATTACCCAGCTGAGTGATCCCAGCTGTGGCTGGAGCCCTAGGCGTCTGTGATGTGGTCCGAGGCTGGGTGTCTGCCTTACCCATGGGGGAAGGAGTGTTGCCCACTCACCTCCCTGCCCCTGGGGCCCTGGCATCCAGCCCTGCTGCTCCTGCCCAGGCCAGAGGGGAAAATCGAGGGCACTCGGGTAGGGGAACAACCAGGCAAATGGCAAGGGCCGTCCAGATTCCTGGGTGGGGAGGAGATTTCGCTGACCAGAGAGGAGCGGCCCTTCTGAGGAGACGCAAGCCTCACGCAGCCTGTGCCACCGGAGTTTAGCAGGGTTCAAAGCCTGTTTCTGGCTGAGCGGTAGGGGGCCAGTCCTGTAACCTCTAGCGTCCTTTTGGTGGGGATCGTAGGGCATTCAGTCCTAAGAGCGAGCAGGTGTGACAGAACCCGCATGGGGTTGGGGAGAAAAGTGCGCCAGCACTAATTAACAACAGTTGCCCTCTGGGCCCCGGCTTCCCCCATTGTAAACTGGGAGAGCAGGCCTCTAGAACTGACCTGACCCCTTCCTCTGTCCTGGAAACAGAGCCCAGCCTCCTCCTTGGCCAATCATTGAGCCTCCTGCTCTCCTTTAAAAGCTCATTTGGGATCAGGTGCAGGGACTCACACCTGTAATCCCAGCACTTTGGGAGGCCGAGGCGGGAGGATCGCTTGAGTCCAAGAGTTCAAGCCTGAGCAACATGGCAAAACTCCATCTCTACAAAAAATACAAAAAGTAGCCGGGCATGGTGGTGCATGCCTGTGGTCCCAGCTACTTGAGAGACTGAGATGCGACGATCGCTTGAGCCCAGGAGGTCGAGGTTGCAATGAGCTGAGATTGAGCCACAACACTCCAGCCTAGGAGACAGAGCGAGACCCTGTCTCAAAAAAAAAAAAACAAAAAAACACACCGTTTGGTTTAGTTTTGTGCATGGAATGCGGAGAAAGAACAAGAGCATCACCCCCCACGTGGCCTCCACCCCATCGAAGTCCAACTCCTCCGATCCATCCCAGGCGGGGCTGCTTCCCCTCACACACATCCTCACTCATCATCACACCAAACAGACACTCACAGCGGGCACCGGACTGCGTTTCCCACCTCATGTTGTGCCATTAAGCATCAGTGCACGTTACGCTGTCATTCTCGTAAACGCCGCTTGTCCTTGCAACATTATTTATTTATTTATTTATTGCAAAATAGCTGTTTCTCTCATTGTGAGAGCCGTACATACTCATTGCAAAATATTCAGAAGATCGAAAGTGTAACGAGAGGAGGGAGGGCAAGAAGCCGCCATCGTCTCATGACCCAGGAATCATCACTGCGAGCCCCGTGGTGCGTGGATTGCCAGATCGTGATTTTCAAAACTCTCCACATAAATGTATTGATTGATTGATTTCCAAATTTAAGATCATACCTACAGATGTGCTTGCCGCTATATATATTTTTACATCATATGCACGGGTATGCACAAGTATAAGCATACACTGATATATATTCACACTATACATCTATGCATATAATGTTTTTATTTCATTTTATACTCGTACACTTCCACTGAGATTAGGACAGCGAGGACACTAAAATATGTCACCCTTAGAATTTCTGGACACACACGGGCACCTTTTCAGATGTGGCGCTGTCTTTCTGGCTTGCCCCTTTGTGAGGCCTCTCCTGGTAGCCCCGCCACATCCAATCTCCTCTCTTTTCCACCCGCCCCATGCTTTGGGCGCTGACCTACCCCACCCCACTGAGCTCTCTGTCTTTCAGTTGGATTTGCCCAACAGGAGACTGGGACAGAGCGGAGCTTGGGAGGAGAGGGGGGCGTGCCTACCCACTGTCTCCTCCTGGACGCTGGCGATGGGCGGGAGCCTCCTTCCCTTCTGAAAGCCTCATTTCTGTTTGGGCCTACGGGTGGTCCCAGCTTCCCTCTTTCCAGTCCTGTGCTGCTTCCTATCCTTCGACAACCTCCTTTCACCCCCTTCTCAACACACCTTTATAACCCGCCCCTTCACTAGGTCCTTGAACTTGTTCATCTGTTTCTAATCTAGCTCTGTCACTGCATTCTGTTCTGTGCAAGTTCATCGGTTCATGTCTCCCAGCCTCTACGGAGTGACCGTGAGTGGTTTCCGACTTTTCGCAATAATTGTGAAACCCCATTACTCTTGTTTGTTCATGCTTGCCCGTGTGCCTGTCTTTGGGATAAATTCTGGGAAGTGAAATTGTGGGGTTCCAGGATAGGCACATTTTAACATTTCTAACCATCACTGTCTCCTTTTTTAAACCATCTCTTTTGATGATCCCACAATATTCCATCTAGAGAAAACGGAATCATTTATTCTACCATCTCCTCTTGTTGGACGTGTAAGTTGCTTCCAATATTTTCTATTGTGAATAACACTATGATGAGCATCTTTACATGTGAAGCATCTTCTGTACCCAGGATTGCTTCCTGGCTGTGTAGTTTTGTTGAATCTGCTCAGAGAGGACACACGGGCACCTTTAAGGCAGTGTTTGACGGTTCATTTAAAACAATCATACTTGGCCGGGCACGGTGGCTCACGTCTGTAATCCCAGCTCTTTGGGAGGCCGAGGCAGGCAGATCACCAGGTCAGGAGATCGAGACCATCCTGGCTAACACGGTGAAATCCCGTCTCTACTAAAAAAATTTTTAAAAATGAGCTAGGCATGGTGGCAGGTGCCTGTGGTCCCAGCTACTCAGGAGGCTGAGGCAGAAGAATGGCGTGAACCCAGGAGGCGGAGCTTGCAGTGAGCTGAGATCACACCACTGCACTCCAGCCTGGGTGACAGAGCGAGACTCCATCTCAAAAAAAAAAAAAAAAAAAAAAAAAAAAAAAACCATACTTGCCAAAGTTAAACTCTGACCGAGTGATTAAAACTAACAATTACAACTGCTTTATCTCTAGATGTCTATGTGTATTAGTCCGTGTGGGCTGCTATAATAAAAACTCCATGGACTGGGTGGCTTCTAAACAACAGAAATTTGTTTCTCACAGTTCTGGAGGCTGGGAAGTCCAAGATCAAGGCCCCGGGAGACTCGGTGTCTGGTGAGGGCTTGCTTCCTGGTTCACAGATGACGCCTTCTCACCGTGTCCTCACATGAAGGAAGAGGGGCATGAATCCCATTCAAGAGGCTCCCTCTGGACCTCATCACCTACCACAGGCCTCACCTCCTGATGCCATCATTTTGAGTGTTAGGACTTCAACATAGGAATTTTGAGGGGGACACACTCAGCCCGTATCACTGTGCGTCCATTGGTATGAAGGCCATAGCACCTCCACTAGGAGAACAGCATGCACAGTCGCACAGAAACATGTAACCTTAAAAAAATAAAGAAGCGGCCAGGCACAGTGGTTCACACCTGTAATTCCAGCACACTGGGAGGCCGAGGCGGGTGGATCATCCTGAGGTCAGGAGTTTGAGACCAGCCTGGCCAACAGGGCGAAACCGCCTCTCTCCTAAAAGTACAAAAATTAGCTGGGTATGGTGACGCCTGCCTGTAGTCCCAGGTACTTGGGAGGCTGAGGCAGGAGAATCTCTTGGACATGGGAGGCGAAGGTTGCAGGGAGCTGACATCACGCTGCTGCACTCCAGCCTGGGTGACAGACCAAGACTCTGTCTCAAATAAATAAATAAATAAATAAATAAATAGTAAAATAAATAAATAAGCAACAAAAATCTAACCTAAGGCTTCCCCCAGAACTGCTGCTTCCGCTCCCTTTCCTCCTACAAACAGAAGCTAAACGTGCTTGGCTGCTATGTTCCAGCCAGGCTAACAGCGCAGGGAGAGGCCTGGGCTCGGGGTCTCTGTATGGTGTCCTCTCCCTCGTGGGGCTCCCGAGCCCTCTGTTCTGAGAACAGAACCCTTGCTGATTACAAGGGGTCTGTCATCCATCGCTCCTCTCGGCATGAATGAATTTCAGGACTCATTGAAAAAGTGAGTCACTGGCAGGGAATTTCTGACACGTGCTGCAGAAAACCTCGTGATCCAGCGTGCACCTTTCATTCCACCTGATTCAGAAATCCTCCTGCTGGATCCGACGCCTCCGAAGTGCTCATGTTCCCTCTGGAGCCTCAGAGCATCGTCTGTTATCTGACTCCAGCATTCCTCCAGCGGAAGCTTTGCTTTCTCTCAAACACGTGGGTGTTAGGTGGACTCTCCCCTCTCTGCCCTTGAGGAAATCTTGTCCCTCTAAGGAAATGCCAAGCCGGAGCCACATGCACATCTGGGCTCTGATCCCGCCCCCCACTCCAGAGGACCCTGCTGACAGCCCCCCTAATCCAGGGCCGGGTCACTTCCCAATGGAAACCAAAGGGCGGGTCATCTCTGCATTCATTCATCCATCCTTTCCAGGAGCATTTGTATTTTAATGTCGCACACCTTGTGCACCTACTCTATGCCACATACTTGACAGGCATTGTCCGGTCTCACCCGTACAACAGCCCTGTGAGCTAGGTATTATTAGCCCCTTGTACAGATGAGAAGACTGAGGCTCTGGAGTAAAGTCCGCCACTCATGCTTGAGAGTGGTGGAGGCAGGACTCCAGTGCTGACCCACGTATGCGGAGCCCACTCTTTCTCACCATGCCTCGGCCTGGAGCACCTCCTCAGGCATGTCCTCAAAGCACCCACAGGCCAGGGAGGGGGAAGGACACCCGGCCAAGTGCAGTGAAGGTGCCGCCGCCTGGAGGGCTATGTGCAGCAGCCGGGCATAGCACTGTGCCGAGTCGGGGTAGGAGCCGTCTGCTCCCAGCCCGAGCCGCCCACCTGGCCCAGGTGCAGCTACCGCCAAGCTGGGTCTCAGAGCCACAGGGAGCCGGGAGCCAGCCCACTTCCCAGCCCTGCTGTAGCCAGACTCCTGTGGGGGCGCCCTGCCTCCTCCGCTCTCCTGTGGTGTCCCTCTACCTGAGCCCCTGGGGCTGTGTAGACAAACGACCACACATTGCATGGCTTACAGCAGAAATGTACTCTCTTTCTCACAGTCCTGAGGCCAGAAGCCTGGAATCAAGGTGTGTGCTCCCTCTGAAGTCTCTAGGGGAGGACCCTTCCTGCACTGCAAAGTGGGGACAGTGATTGGCACCACGGGGGGTCCTGGGAGAGACTGACTAGGTGTGAGGGCGTCCTGCAGAGGCATTGGGGTCCCTCCATGCAGACACCGTGGCCAGACCTTGCCTGGTTTTATTGGAGAGGGTAGAGCCGTGTCTGGTGGCTCCAGGCATTGCTGGGCTTGTGGCTACACTGCTCCAGTCTCCTCCTCCGTCTTCACATGGCCTCTTCTATCTGTGCCTCTTTGCCTCTTATAGGGACACCTGGCATTGGACTTAGGGTCGCCCCTCCTCCAATACGGCCTCATCTTAACTAATTACATCAGCAATGACCTTATTTCCAAATAAGGTCACATTCCCAAGTACCAGCGGTTTTGACTTGAACGTATCAATTTTTGTTTTTCTTTCGAGACAGGGTCTTGCTCTGTCACCCAGTCTGGAGTGCAGTGGCGAAATCTTGGCTCACTGCAGCCTCCACCTCCCAGGCTCAAGTGATCCTCCCGCCTCAGCCTCCCTAGTAACTGGGACTACAGGTGCGCCCCATCAAGCCTGGCTAATTTTTGTATTTTTGGTAAAGACGGGGTTTCGCCATGTTGGCCAGGCTGGTTTCAAACTCCTGAGCTCAGATGATCCACTGAGCTCGGCTTCCCAAAGTGTTGGGATTATGGGTGTGAGCCACGGAACCCGGCCTTAGATATATCTCTTTAGGGATTCCCCTCTCTACACCCTCCAACAAAAGCAGGGCCGGTCTGGCTGCGCACCTGTGTGGGGAGACTGGAGCCTTTGCAAGGCATTCTCACACCTGGTCAGCACCCCCACGACCCTCTGCGGTGGTGACCATCATTGACCCCACTTCAGAGGCCACGCAGCCTACCCATGGCCGCACAGCTCGAGTGTGGTGGAGCCTCGTGGACCGGGTGTGCGGACCCTGTGCCCCCATACTCTGTCCACCAGGATGGGCTGCCTGTCCCCGAAACACACGGAGGTGGAGGAGGCGGGACTCTCGCAGGGGTTTTCGGGCTAACAGGAGAGGTGCGCGGTGCACAGCAATGGCTGCGTAGGCCCCAGGGCGGCCCAGGGCTGCAGACGCTGGGGGTCTCACGTGCAAACTGTGCTGGGTGTGGGGTGAGCGGCAGTGTCTCGGGATCGGCCACTCCCCACGGGACGCCTCCCGGTGTCCTCACCGGGACGCAAGCTCCGGAGGGGGAGGCCCCGTCTGTTCTGCTCACCATGGCTCCCAACCCCAGAACTCATCCAGACCCCATAAGCACGTGGACTGGGGGAATGGATTCCCTGGTATTCAGGGGAAGGAGAAGTCCAGCCTCAGTTTCCCCGCCTGCAAAAGGGGGTGGGCGGGACGCCTGACGACCTTTGGAAACTGCCCGGGCGCGCCACCTGCTGGACGGCAAAGGCAGCACACCCGGTGGGAGCCGTCTCTAAAAAGCCCCAGGTGCTCAGCCTGGCCCTGCATGACCCACTCCCTCGGGCAAAAAAGGCCAGGAGCCTCATTCCTCCCAGACCCCCGTGGCACAAGTGGCCCCATGCCCTGTGACAGGCAGGGGCCGAAAGGGGAGTCAGGACCTGGGCAGTGGCCCAGGAAGGACATCTGCATCCGGGGAGCCTTGAAACCTCGTCCTCAGCACACTCACACTCACACTCATCATCACACACCACGCACACTCAGACACACACAAGCATTGTCACACACCCACACAAACACGTCTTTCACATACACGCTGGCACACGTACACGGCCACACGATCACACATCCACGCATGCACACTGCCACGTGCTCACACATACGTGCATGCACACTGCCACAAAGACACATCCACGCATGCACGCTGCCAGACACTCACACATACGTGCATGCACACTGCCACACGCTCACACATACATGCATGCACACTGCCACATGCTCACACATACATGCATGCACACTGCCACACACATCCATGCATGCACGCTGCCACACACTCACACATACGTGCATGCACACTGCCACACGCTCACACATACGTGCATGCACACTGCCACGCACATCCACGCATGCATGCTGCCACACACTCACACATACATGCATGCACACTGCCACACGCTCACACATACGTGAATGCAGTGCCACGTGCTCACATACGTGCACACACACTGCCACAAACACTCACACATCCATGCACGCACACTGCCACACGTTCACACATCCACACATGCGCATTGCCACACGCTCACACATATGTGCACACACACTGCCACAGTCACACATCCATGCATGCACCGTGCCACGTGCTCACACCTACGTGCACACACACTGCCACAAGCACCATGCTCTCCCCATGCAGTTCTCCCTGAGAAGGGGAGTGAGGAGCAGGAAGGAGCTCCCAAGCTCCCATGTAGCTCCTTTCCCGGGCATGGTTCCAGCCCTGTGTACACAGAGCTGTGCAGTATCCACCGTTCAGCCTTTCTGCCTTGACATTCTGCTTTGGACCTGTATGCGCGTAGCCTTAGTTCATTTCTTGTCATGGCTCCAGTGTCCCCTTGTGTGAATTTGCCATAATTTATTTATTCATTCTGTCAATGGATGCTTCCAGGTTGCCTGCTATCCTGGGCGACACTACTGTGAACCATAGAGGCTTGTGCTTAAAAGAAGGGCATCTGGCTGTGGGGCACACACACTGTCCACTGCACTGGCCGTTGCATGCAGCCACCCTCTTTTCAGCAAAGTGCACGATGCCCGCTTCCCTTCCTCCCCTCCATCACCCGGGTGGCCAGGTTTTTAAAGTTTTGCCAATGTCCTGGGCGTGGACAAGCATCATGATGTGGCTTTGACTTGCAATGCCTCAGCCAGCAAAGGCACTGGTTCTTCAGACACTTAGTAACCACACATGTTTTCTCTTCTCTGACTTGCTTGTGGCTCCCTTTGCCCGTCTTTCTTTCTTTCTTTCTTTCTTTCCTTTCTTTCTTTCTCTCTCTCTCTCTTTCTTTATCTCTCTCTCTCTTTCTTTCTTCCTTTCTTTCTTAAGACAGAGTCTCACTCTGCTACCCAGACTGGAGTGCAGTGGCCGGATCTTGGCTGACTGCAACCTCTGCCTCCCAGGTTTAAGCAATTCACCTGCCTCAGCCTCCTAAGTGGCTGGGATTACAGGCATGTGCCACCATACCCAGATAATTTTTGTATTTTTAGTAGAGATGGGGTTTCATCATGTTGCTCAGGCTGGTCTTGAACTCCTGAGCTCAGGCGATCTGCCCACCTTGCCCTCCCAACGTGCTGGGACTACAGGTGTGAACCGCTGCACCCGGCCTCCATCTTTCTATTTTCTTGCTTGTCTTTTATGTGTAGATTTTCAGAAGTTCTTTACAGAGTGTGGACACTTACTCTTAGTCCATTAGTTGCATTGCTGATAACTTCTCATCTGTGAGACTTGCATTTTCACTTTATTTACGACAATTATTTTAAACAGAAGTTTTAAAATTTTGACATCAAAGTCATCAGTATTTTCTCCTACAGTTTGTGCTTTGGAGATCTTGTTAAAGAAATCCTTCCCTGCCCCAAGGTCATAAAGATATTATAGTTTTTTCCCCCAAAAACCTCAATGTGTTTTGCTTTCTGCAATTACAGCCCCCTTTGCTGTTAATAGCTGACTCTCCAGCAGAGGACTGTCTGGGACTGTGGGGTAGTTGGCACTCCCAGCCCCCTGCCCTCTCCCTGGTGCCTTCTCCCCTCTCTCCACCCCTATTTTCTCTTCCTTCCTCCCTCTGATCCACATGCCCCCCACCCCCACGCTGGAGTGTGGCCCAACCCCACCCTCCCCAGCACTTCCTCCCAGCTCGGCTCCAGCCTACACCATGGTCAACAAGAGCATGGCCTGCAGACACCGGCCCCAGCCCACAGGAAAGGCAGGGTGGCTTCAGACTGGAATTCCTGCTCTGTCTGCTACAGTAGGAAGGGGGCACTTGGAGGCAGAAAGCCCTGGGTCTGAGCCCAGTTCCATTGCTTGCCTACAGTGTGATCTTAGCCACGTTTCTTAGCCTGCCACCAATGTGTGCCACAAAACATGCCACTACCCACTCCAAATGCCCTGCCCCATGAATGCCACAAAACATGCCACCATGCCCACTCCAAATGTTCTGCCCCATTCCAGCCACAGAACATGCCACCATGCTCACTCCAAACACCCTGCCCCATGCCTGCCACATCATAAGGAACAAAAACCACCAGGGATCCTGCGTCCCATGTCTTCCATGGCCCTTCACATCCACGTCTGCCCCTGCCCACTCTGTTCTCTGCTCAAGGTGCTGACAGCAAAAGTAGACCCTGCTGCCCCCTGGCCTCTGGCTGGCTGTGGGGCGCCCTGGCATGAGATCAGCACAAGGCAGCAGCAGGAGGCTGGTGCTTGCCTCCCCAGAGCCCTTCAGTCCCTCCCCGAAGTTCACACCCTCTGCAGCTCTGAACCCCACACACATTCCCGTCCAGGGTCCAGGGCCACAGCCTTCCTCCCTCAGTCCCAGGGATGGCAGCTCTGCAGCCACCTCCTGAGGGTCGCTGAGCCTGCTGTGGTCCCCACCTGCCCTCACCTGGTAACCCACACCTCTATAAATCATCCCCTGGTGTGGTTCTGAAGCAAGCGTGCCAGGCATTTTCTGACCGAGGGACCAAGACCGCCTTTCTCCTTTGGAGATCTCCAATCCCTACCAACTCAGAGAGAAACGCCCCAGGAAAGTGAGAAAGGCCTGGCAGCAGGCGTCCTAGGAGGTCTCAGAGGCAGCTGACGCAGTGGCGGATGACGGCTGTGTGTGTCCAGGCCGGATCACTGTGCTCCCCAATTTGGCTGTCGTAAAGACGAACGGACGTGGTCGGCACACTGGGGCAGCCTAAGAAGTCAGACCAGCCCTTCCCTGCCCTGAGTGCTGATGAAAGCAGCAAAATGGGGCAAGGGGAGGGGTGGGGGCATGGGGCATGAGGGCCTGGCTTGCCAAAGTCTTCCCTAGCACTTCATCAAGGTTAAAGGGGGTAGCCTCTTCCCACTATCCCCCTGCCTGCTGGAAAGCTAGATTCCATCAGGGAACAAGGACAGTAGGAGAGAGGGTGCCGTAGCGGGAAGGGCCTGGCTCTGAAGTCCTACCTGCCCTCGCTGAGCTCCCCGCCATGCTGTTTCCTACTTGGGTGGCTTGGGCAGGTCCTTCGGCCTCTCTGAGGATTACACAAAAAGTGTCTGTGAAACATTCAGCCCACACGAGCTCTCAGCCACCCTTAGCTTTCACAGCTGCAGTTGGGAGCATTCTTATGACTAACACAAAAAACAGAGCTAAACATGTTCTCTGGACACAAGAAAAAAAATGCATCAATTTCAGTGTTAAATTAATGACCACTGACCTCTATGGCTTTGCTGGACAGAGGAGAACATCAAGACCCAACAGAGGTGAGTGGCCGGCTAGGGCACCCAGTGGCAGCAGAAATGGTCCAGGAACACAGGCCTTTGGAATGTGTCCTTACCATATCAGGGTGTGGCAGACACATTCCAGGGTGACCCTCAGGGAATCACACCCTGTGTGGTCCCCTCACCTTGAGAGTGAGCAGGGCCTGGAACGTGCTTTTGAACAACAGAAAGTGGCAAAGCGAGGGGCAGCTCCTCTGAGCACATTCCATTACGTTAACTCCATATCAGCAGGCTGGAGTGAGGAGATCTCCTGCCAGCCTTGAGGAAGGAAATACCCACGTCGTGAAATGCCCTCGGACGGGGCCACAGAGCAGGGGACAAAGGCAGCTCCCAGGGGACAGTCAGTCATGAAAACAGGCCCTCAGCCCTACAACCACAGGAAATACATTCTGCCAACAGCCTGGATGAACGCAAAGCAGACTCTGCCCCAGTTGGGCCTGCAGATGAGAACGCAGCTCAGCAAACACCTCAAATACAGCTTCGGGAGACCCTGAGCACAGACCAGCTAAGCTGTGCCTGGATGCCTGACCCACAGAAATGACAAGATCATAAATGTGTGTGTTTTGTGTTTTGGTCTGGTTTTTTGAGACAGGGTCTTGCCCTGTCACCCAGGCTGGAGTGCAATGGTGCAATCGTATCTCATTGCAGTCTTGACTTCCTGATCTCAAGCAATCCTCCCACCTCAGGCTTCCAAATATCTGGGACCACAACCACAGGCACGCACCACCACACCCAGCTAATTATTTTTTTCTTGTAGAGATGAGAGGTCTTCCTATGTTGTGTGATTTCAAACTCCTTGGCTCAAGCCGTCCTCCTGCCTCAGCCTCCCAAAGTGCTAGGATTATAGGTGTGAGCCACCCCACCTGGCCGTGTGTTGTTTTAAGTAGTTAAATTTGTAACACAATGCAGCATAGGAAACTAATACACATAGGATCACTCTGTGTGCTCCCAAGCCAAGAGAAAACATCCCGTTCTTCCTACCAACAGCAGACACTCTGCTCCTAATCTCTCCTTTGCTCATGCACTGATTTGCCGAGCACCAAGGCTGTGCCTGTCTCATCTAGGTGCCAGGTGTTATGGTCTTCCCGTTGATCTCATGGTGAGACCACCCCTGACTTCTAAACAGGCTTATGGCTGCACCCCACAGCCTCCCTCGAAGGTAGATATGGCCACATGATGAGGATGAGGATGAAAAGTGATGTGTGTACCTTCTGAGCCTCTCCCTGCACAGACTGGGGAGTCTCCCCCTCCCCTGCCCCTTCCTGCTGGCTGGAGTGCGGCCCACTCTCAGCTCTCTCTGGGAATTACCCTTAGCAGAAGAGAGCTGGCTTGCACAGATGCACACCTACACTGGGGGGCTATAGAGGCCAAGCCCCTCACTCCCACTTGGGACAACTGTGATGGCCTGTGCCAGCCTCAGAGCCCCGGCAGGAGCATCTCAGCCACCTCCTCCCTCTGTTGGTCCTGCCTCTCCCTGAGAGCATGCCCAGGTCCTTCCTGTATGCAAATCTCCATTGCAGGTCTGCTTCCCGGGACCCTGCCCTGCAGCATGTGGACAAGGACCATGCCGGGACCCTGCCCTGCAGCACGTGGACAAGGACCACACACAAGGAGAATTGTGGAATGACAAAGGAGAAGGTGCCCGGGCCACACCAGCTCGACCTTGGTGTGAGAGACTAAGACAGAAATCACCTTCCACCTCTGGCAGTCTCTGCCACTCTGACTGTCTTTGTTAGAGCACCCAAACCAATACTCTCCTTAATATCCCAGGTTAATGATGCATGGGTGTTCAGCGTGGATGGAGTCCCGACCATCCTGGGGCACCTATAAAAATCCCTCCACACAGAAAACTGTGCCTTTCTAGGCTGAGTCCACTCGGATAGGGAGTGCTTCCTTAGTCTGTTTTCTGTTGTTGATAACACAATACCTGAAACTGGGCAATTTATAAAGAAAGGGAATTAATTTCTTACAGTTATGGAGGCCCCAAGTGGCACAGGGCATCCCATAGTGTGGAGGCTGACTGCTCACTCAGGTCTTTCTTCTTCTTCTTATGAAGCCACCAGTCCCACTCCTGTGATAACTGACCCACTCCTGGGATAACCATTAACCCATTAACCCGTTCATCCGTGAGCCCACCAATGTTAACCCATTCATCCGTGAGTCCACCAATGGATTCAACTGATGATGGCAGAGCCCTCTCGACTTAATCACTTCCTCAAGGCCTCACCTCTCAATGCTGCCACTGTAGGGATTCGATTTCAGCATGGGCTTCGGAGAGGACAAACATTCAAACCCTAGCACGTCCCTTTCTCTAATTTGCAGAAAGACACCTCATGCCCTGGCCAAGCCCCCACTTCATGGGCTCGAAGACCCACAAGGGAGAAGGCAGTGAGGGCCCCTTCCTGCCCACAGGAAGCTCGGCACAGACTTGGGAATGCAAATGAGGTTGGTCACCGCATGAACGGGTGGCCCACAAAGAGTAGGAAATCCTTATAAGGAACTTCCTACACAGCCGCGTCTTGGCTGAGAAACATGCGGCTCACACAGAACCATGCGGTGCCTGCCTGAGTGGAAGGTTCCATTTTTAGGATGATTTTCGGACCACACGCGGCAGCCCTACGTGGGAAGCGGCAGAAAGGGGCTCCAGAGGCCGTCAGGAGGCCTCAGATCGTGGAATCTGTGCCAGCACCTTCAAGGGCTCTGCTTATGGGAAAGACCTGAAACTTCGTGGATCAAACGTTGGAAACATATTACAAAGTTTATTACACCAATACACATATTTTGTGCTGAATGCACAAACAGAGAAATAAAACTTGTTGATGAGCAGAGTGCTCTCTGCAGTGCTTCTCAGCGCACCTCAAGGTCAGGAGGTGCAATGAGGTATGTCGTGTCATTTCTGAGGAAGCAGCAGCAGGGCCGCGAGCACGCAGGGGCCACCAGCTGCCTCCAGCTGCAGGGGCCCTCGGCCCTCTCCTGCCCAGTGCTACACCCCTGGAGGAAACGCGCTGGGGTCCACGCACCTGGGACTTCTTGGTCTAGCCAGGGCCTGGTTCATGGAAGCGCTGAGTAAATGGGTGATAATTTGCTCATGGATTGTCCCTAAGCCAGGGCAGCTCCCTATCTGAACCAGTTTTAACGGAATCCATTGGAAATGTGTGTTGAATAACCTCAGGGCCCCTGCCGGATCCCTGGATCCCTTTTTACCATTTTTGTGCTCTCCAAAGCTTTGGAGTGTTTATACCTCCAACAGCCAGCATCAGCAGCTGCTTAAAGCAGTGGTTCCCAAACTTCTTGGCACCAGGGACTGGTTTCATGGAAGACAATTTTTCCATGGACCAGGCAGGGTGAATGGTTTCAGGACGATTCAACTTATTACACTTACCGTTCACTTTATTTCTATTATTATTACATTGTAATATCTAATGAAATAATTATACAACTCGCTATAACGTAGAATCAGTGGGAGCCCTGAGCTTGCTTTCCTGCAACTGGACAATCCCATCTAGGGGTGATGGGAGACAGTGACAGATCATCTGACACGAGTTTCTCATAAGGAGTGCACAACCTGGATTCCTCGAATGACAGTTCACAATAGGGTTCGCGTTCCTAGGAGAATCTGATGCTGCAGCTGATCTGACAGGAGGGGGAGCTCAGGCCGTAATACCAGCGATGGGGAGCAGCTGTAAATACAGAGGAAGCTTCACTCACTCACCTGCTACTCATCTCCTGCTGTGCAACCGAGTTCCTAACAGGCCATGAACCAGTACCAGCCATATTTCAAAGGCTCAAAAGCCACAAGGGACTAGTGGTCACCATATCGGACAATGCAGATCTAGAACATTCCATCAGTGCAGGAAGCTTTATTGGGCAACTCTGGTCTGGAGTGTAAGCTTCATACGGGAAGGGAAGCGTGTCCGTGCTGGTCACTGCCGTGTGACAGATCATCATGCATTAGATTCTCATAAGGAGTGTGCAACCTAGATCCCTTGCATATGCAGCTCACGATAGGGTCCACGCTCCTGTGACAATCTAAGGCCACCACTGATCTGACAGGAGGCGGATCTCAGGTGTTAATGTGAGCCGTGGGCAGCAGCTGTAAATACAGGTGAAGCTTTGCTCACTCACCTGCTGCTCACCTTCTGCCGTGGCCCGGGGGTTGGAGACCTCTGGTTTAGAGGGTGGCCCGTGGGCTCTCTGAAGCCGCTTCACCCTCATGCATGGAAATGCCTGGGAATTTAGACCTCCCTAGACCATCCTTAACCAAAGACAGGTGGGTTCTGGGTGGGTGTATGAAGCCCTCAGCTCCCTGGTCTCAGGCTGGGACATCCCTGGGTGTGACTGACCCTCCACAGTTCCCCTGTGGGGTCAGGCATGCCCCGCCCACCCCAGCTCCTTCAGGCTGCGGAAGGACTGTGCCCACATAGCACCCTGCCCAGCTTCCTTCCTTTTCCAGTCCAGCTTCCCACCCCCAACCTGTGTCCCCAGGGAGTACTCCCTGAATAGTCGCTGCAAACACATCCTCATCCTAGGGGCTGCGTCTGGGCAACTGCTCCTAGGGAAAAGGTCTGGTTACGCAAGCAGATTCCTTGGCACACCGACCCACAGGAGGGAACCCACGCTGTGCCGCCGTAAAAGAAAAACAAATAAAGAAGCGGCGAATTTGGTGACAGCTTTGGAAAATAGTATTTAGTGAGAAAAGCAAGGTGCAGAAACCTGGGTTGTGGTATCTTTATTTTCTGAGCGGGGAAAGATAAAAGTGGACCGTATCTTGTATTTGCTGCCTCCCTAAAGAAAACAAGCCGGAAATACATGAAGCCAATGAAAGCGGACACATAGGGCGCCAGAGCGGGGTAAGGGTTCCCAGGCTCTCTGTATGTTTGGATTATTGAGTCATGTGGATTTGCACAGATCCCAAAACCAAAACACAGATCCCTAGGCCCCGCCGTCCGGGAGTCTGACGCAGCTGCTCTGCGGTGAGGAGACGGAGGCTGTGTTCCCGAGAGGTTCCAAGGGGGACAGTTGCACCGCCAGTCTTGGGGACGTTGTTCTAGATGATTTCTTTGAGTGGTCTGAAACAAAACCGAACCACTCACCAGCAGCGCTGTCTTCCTGGATGCAGCCAGCCCTGCTGGAAACGGGTGGGAAGGCTGTCTTCTTCACTCCCGGGGGCCTCTGACGGTGGGTGTGAGTCAGGGGCTCCTAGGAGAAATCGACCGCCCTTGCCGGCCTCCAAGGGCCCTGGAAAGCCTGAGAGCCTGGCGCTCCTGCCACATCCCCATTGCCATGGCAACGGCAGACACAATGGTTTCTGTGGAGTTCGGATCTATAAATAATTTCTAGATCAGTCTTGGCGAGGTGGATGGGGTGGGCACCGAGGGGAGGTTCCTGGTGGCCGGCGGGATGGGCCACTGTCCACAGGCCATGCCAGGCCTGGGGCAGCGAGGTCACAGCCTCCTGGGTCAGATGCTGTGCCCTGGCCAGTCGGCAGGAGTGGCCTCGGCAGGCTCCGCAGCAGTTTCTGCCCCAGAGACCATGCGTGGGACAGTTCCATCTCATCTGTGAGTCCCGGAGATGTGTGGACCCAGGTTGGCTGCACAGGACCCAGGGTGGCTGGGTAGAGGGGCTGTAAAAAAAATCCCTGCTGGTGATCTGGGGACTGAGGGAGGCTCAGGGGTGGGAGGTGATCACCACCGTTTCTAGGCACTCAGGAGGGCCCTGTTCAGTGTCTCGGCGTTGCTGGGTAGACCCTGGTGGGGTGACAACAGGATCTGAGTGTTTGGACTCCATTCTCTCTGCTTCCTCTGTCCACGTTTTAGGGATGCCCTATTCAATGAGCCCTCTCTCTCTCTTCCTTTTTTTTTTTTTTTCTTTTTCTAGCAGTGTTTCCAGGGAAGGGCTCATATTCCCCACACTAGGGGCTGAGAGGGTGGATGCTTCTGGGTAAATCATTTGAAAATCAAGCAGATCCAACACCTTTGCTGTCTCTGATTAAAGTGAGCTCGCTGGGAGGGGCCCCCAAAGGGCCCCTGAATGGCTATGTGCTGCCTGGCGTTAGGAGTGAGGGGCATGACCCTGACACTGGGAGGGCAGGCGTGTGAGCAAGTGCAGCCTACGGGGAGGCAATTTAACCACGGCCCCGGCGCTGACAACGGCAAATCCTCCTGCGCAGCAGTTCTCCGAGGATTCTTCCTGAGTGAGGCACTGGCATAGGGGCACAAAGGCATATATGTGCCAAAGGCATGACCCACGCCATGCGTTGATTACAGCAGAGACTGAGAGCAGCCTCATGCCTGTTGGTGGAGAGGAGTGGAGAAGGACAGCCTACTCCCCATGCCCTGAGAGCTCTTCTGCAGTCAGCAAAAAGCGTGGTGGCTCCATCCATGTGGACACAGAACAGCTTTCAAGAGAAATAAGAAGGGCTAGACGTGGCAGCTCACGCCTATAATTCCAGCACTTTGGGAGGCTGAGGCGGGCAGATCACCTGAGGTCAGGAGTTAGAGACAAGCCCAGCCAATGTGACAAAACCCTGTCTCTACTAAAAATACAAAAATTAGCTGGGTGTGGTGATGGGCACCTGTAATCCCAGCTACTTGGGTGGCAGACATGAGAATTGCTTGAACCCGGGAGGTGGACGTTTGCAGTGAGCCGAGCTTGTGCCACTGCACTCCAGCCTGGAAGACAGAACAAGACTCTGTCTCAAAAACAAAAAAAAAAAAGAGAGAGAGAGAGAAATAAGAAGAACCAGAGGCACCCAGCGCATGGGCTGCTACTGTCTGTGTAGGAGGCCGAGTAATGTATCACACATGCACACCTAAGTGTGCATACACATATGTGTGCACGACCACATATGCACACATAGCTAGACAAAGGGGGTCTGGGACCCTGAAGATTTGGGGTGGAAGGAAGCTTACTTTTCAGGACATCCTTTCCTGTACTGTTTGGTTGTGGTTGTTTAACCATTTGCATATGTTAATTTTTCAATTAAAAATAGTTGAGCAAGGTGTGGTAGCATGCACCTGTCATCCTAGCTACTCAAGAAGCTGAGGTGGGAGGATTGCTTGAGCCCAGGAGCTTGGGTCTAGCCTGGGCAACATAGCCAGACCCCATCTCCAAAAAGAGTTTTAAAAATAGGTGAGTGGAAGTTTGGAGAAAAAGGAAGGAAGAGGAAAGGAGGCAGGAGGAAGAGAGAGAAAGGTGTACCCCGCACTGCGGAGGCAGCAGGTCCTCACCTGAATCTGTCTCCCCGTTTCCCAGCTGCGTGGCTGTGGACAAGTCACTCGGCCTCCCTGCGACACTACTTTCCTGCCTGTGAAATGGACTCACGGATAAACCAATCTCACCAAGTTGTTGCCAGGATCAAATAAGTCAAAAATGAGAAAGGATTTAGGAAACTGCAACGGGCATTTTCCCTTGAAAATGGCCCCTGGCTCTTGCACACGCGCGTGTGCCAAACAGCTCAGATAATGATTTTCATTTATTCTAATCCTCAGGCTGCCTGAGCTGGGCTTCAGGGGTACGCTGCAGGAAGATCTGAGCACACAGGCCCCGCCGGGGTTCAGATCTGGAGACCCAGCAAGGGCTAATAAAACACAAACTAAATATTCCTCTGGCCTCCCCCACGGAGTGTTTTTCTCTGATTCCGGATCGGCCCTTGGGCTGTTAGAAAACGTCTTCTGGGGACAAAGGGCAAGCGGTGAATTTGTGTCCCCTACAGAGAGGAGGGCTGGAGTTGTGATTCTCTAAGAAGCCACGTGAACCAGAAGCAGCTCTCAGGGGCGGCGGCGTCTGCCCTCAGCCACGCTGGAGTCCACCCCAACTGGCAAGTGGAGAAAAGGAAGGAAAAAATGAGTCAAAAGGAATTGGAAACTGTGTTGCTCACATTTATGAAATGAATGTAGGTCTCCAACATACGCTCTGGCCTGGAGCATTGCTGTCTCTGCGTTAGTAGCTGGGCATGGCTGTGTTGACAGTGGCGGAGGAGAACTCACAGCAGTGGTGAACGTCAAATGTCAAATGTCATTAGAAACCAAGAAGGGGGCAGATTTAAAAAGAAAAAAAGCAGGGAAAGCATTCCACCTTTAAACAGAAGCCTTGGGCAGGGTATGACGCTCGAATCTCATACTTCAAAATGTTTTTGCATCTTGAGGAAACCGTACAGGAACTTGACTGTGAGGAGCTATAGGGCTGCCTGGTCATTTGGATGTGGCCATGTTCACATAAACACTCAGTGCTCGTCAGCTGGAGTTTTGGATTTAGGGAGGTGGAAACAATTTAGACTTGGGGGTGTTTGTGGTCAGCGGTTATAAGTGAGTCTCAGGGTTTTTCCCACAGTTGATGAAAACAGTTTCTTTGACATCAAAAATACATATCTATTTTGAAACAGGGTCTTGCTCTGTCCCCCAGGCTGGAGTGCAGAGGTGCAATCATTACTTACTGGCATCTCCAACTTCTGGGCTCAAGGGATCCTCCTGCCTCAGCCTCCTGAGTAGCTGGGACCACAGGCGCATACCATTTCCCCTGGTTTACTTTTAAATTTTTTGTAGACATGGGATCTCACTCTGTTGCCCAGGCTGGAATGCAGTGGCGTTATCTCAGCTCACTGCAGCCTCTGCGTCTGGGTTCAAGCAATTCTCCTGTCTCAGCCTCCCAAGTAGCTGGGATTACAGGTGTGTGCCACCACATCCAATTTTTTTTTTTTTTTTTGCATTTTTAGTAGAGACAGGGTTTCACCATGTTGGCCAGGCTGGTCTCAAACTTCTGACCTCAAGTGATCCACCCGCCTTGGCCTCCCAAAGTGCTGGGATCACAGGTGTGAGCCACCGCGCCTGGCCTATATATATTTTAATGCAGCCATTGGGCTCCTTCACCAGGCCTGATCCAGTTAATCTGGGACGAGGCTCAGGAAGCTCCATTTTAAGAGTGACACAAGTGACGGGGATGCATGCTAATGTCAGAGAACCCCAGGCTGGAATAGGGGGACCCCAAACCCCAAAGGGCATGCAGGACAATCCTCTGGAAGTGTGGGAGAAAGCTATTATCACTTCAGCTTCAATTTATCTCCTCCTTTTACATTTTCTCTTTTCTCATTTTATAATGTGCTTGAAACTCAGCTGCAGAGCCCAAATGTATGTTTTATAAATAATGATGATAAAAACCAACCCCTGCACTGCCGCTGTGCCACAGCCCTGTTCTAAGCCTTGTAAGCATATTCACTCATTTACTCCTCAGGACTCTGGGAGATATTATTACCGTCTGCTATGAATTGTGTGCCCCTAAAATTCATATACTGAAGCCCTCACCCCCAGTATGACTGTTTGGAATAAGGAAGTGATTGCAGTTTGCCGAGGCCATGAGGGCAAGACCCAGATAAGGTAGGGATTAATATCTGTATTAGTATGTTGTCACACTGTTATAAAGAAATATCCAAGACTGGGTAATTTATAAAGGAAAGAGGTTTAATTGACTCACAGTTCCACATGGCTGGGGAGGCCTCAGGAAACTTACAATCACAGAGGAATGCGAAGAGGAAGCACGGATCTTCTTCACAAGGCGGTAGGAGAGAGAAGAGCAAGAGAGAGCAGGGAAAACTGCCTTATAAAACCACCAGATCTCGTGAGAACTCCCACTGTCACAAGAACAACACACGGGAAACCACCCACATGATCCAATCACGTCCCACCCAGTCCCTCCCTCAACACTTGGGGATTAAATTCAAGATGAGATTTGGGTGAGGACACAGAGCCAAACCATATCGGTATCCTTGAGGCAGGAGAATAGCGTCTGGAGGCAGGGCACCTAAGGCTCTTTCACGCTGATTTCCTAGAACTAAATTGAAAGGAGAACCCTAACTTTCCACATCTAAATAACAAAAGGACCAGAGGCTACCCCTTTGCAAACCCCTACCTTTTCTGCCAGGCAGATGGGAAATTGAAAGTACCTCTGATTGGTTGCTTTTTGCAACCAATCAGACGTTTGTATTGGAATGTAACTTTGTAACTTCACTTCAGCCTCTGATTGTGTGCTTTCCACAACCAATCAGATGTTTGCATAGGAGTGTGAGCTTTGTAACTTCACTTGACCAATCAGACCGATTGCAGGCCGCCACTTCATTTACATGGGGTGAACACCAAGTGGCCACTGGGAAAACTCTAGGGGGTATTTGGACCCGAGAAGATACAGTATCTGGGGCCCTTGAACCCCTATGCCGGGGCTTACTTTCACCCTGTGGAGTGTACTTTCATTTTCAATAAATCTTTGCTCTTGTTGCTTCATTCCTTTCTTGATTTGTTTGCACATTTTGTCCATTTATTTGTTCAAGATGCCAAGAACCTGGACACCTTCAACCGGTAACATTCTCATCAGAGGGACATCAGAGCACATTCTCTCTCTCTCTCCCTCCCTCCCTCTATGCCACGTAAGGACCTAGGAAAAGGTGGCCAACTACAAGGCAGAAGAAAGCTTCATCAGAACCTGACCCTGTTGGCTCCCTGATCTTGGACTTCCGTCTCTGGAACTGTGAAGTCTAAACCACTCAGTCTATGGCATCTGTGTTATGGCAGCAGGAGCTGAGACATCCTGCATCATGCAGATGAGGAAACAGAGGTGCAGAGAGGTGAAGCAGATTGGCTGAGGTAGAACAATGAGAAGGCAGGAGAGATGGGATTTGAATTGAGGTAGTTTTGACTGCGGGTCCAGGCTTTTAATCATGTATTTGGCGCATGCTCCTTTAAAACTAGCAAACAAAAACTCCTAGAGGAATGTGTTTGAAGATGTCTGGAAACGCCTGGGTTGGAAGGAAAGGGTGTGAGAGTCTATGGTAGACAGAATAGTGACCCCCAAAGATGTCCATATCTTAACCCCCAGAACTTGTGGATATCTACCTTGCCAAGAAAATTACCAAGTAATTTACCTTACTTGGCAGAAGAAACTTTGCAGATGTGGTTTAAAAATCTTGAGCTTGGGGGGCTGGTTATCTGGGATTATCCTGGTGGCCCCAATGTCATCACAGGGATCCTGGTGACAGGGAGGCAGAAGTCAGCAAGGAGAGAAGATGCCATCCTGCTGGCTTGGAAGACAGAGGAGGGGCCATGAGCCAAGGAATGCAGGCAGCCTCCAGGAACTGCAGAAGGCAAGCAGACAGATTCTCCCCTGGAGTGTCCGGAAGGAGCAGGCCCGTTTCAGACTTCAGAACTCCTGAACTTTAAGATAATAAATGTGTCCTGTTTTAAGCCACTAGTTTGTGGTAATTTGTTGCAACAATGATAGGGGAAAAATGCAGATTTGGAGGGCAGATGACTAGGGGGATGATGTGGTTGGGGGGAAAGTGATTCTCGGTTTGGAGCTGAAGTAAGGTGGCCTGTATACAGGTTCCTTTGTAATGTGACTTAGCAAATCTGCCAAGGGCTTTGTGAAATTGTGATATAAGAAGAAATATATATTTGGTCTCCATCCTGGTTCCGGACACAGAGCTCCTAAAATCCTCAGAATTCCCTGAGCAATAAGGGTGGGAAGATCATCTTTGGTTATTCATAATGACAACTCTCTTCGTCCATTTGTGTTGCCGTAAAGGAATACTTGAGGCTGGATAATTTATATAGAAAAGAGGTTTATTTGGCTCACAGTTCTGCAGGCTGTATGGGAAGCAGGGCACCAGCATCTGCATCTGGTGAGGACCTCGGGAAGCATCCACTCAGGGCAGAAGGTGAAAAGGAGCAGGTGTCATGTGGAGAGGAGAGAGGCAAGCGGGGGAAGCTGCCAGGCTTTTTAAACGATCAGTTCTCTCAGGAACTGCTAGAGCGAGAGCTCTCGAGAACTCACTCATTACTGCATGGACGGCACCAAGACATTCATGAGGCATCCACCCCCATGACCCAAACACCCCCCCAACCAGGCTCCAGTCCCAACGCTGGGGTCAAAGTTCAATATGAGATTTGGAGGGGACAAATATCCAAACCATTATTAGTAACTACATCTGAGTTTACGCTAATGAGGTGACTCTTGGAGGATGGGGGCTGGTTGCCAGAGGAGGGTTAGAACTTCAGTCCCCCTGCTCCCCAACCCCAACCTCCAAGGAGGGGAGAGGGGCTGGAGATCGACTTAATCCTCAACGGCTGATGATGTCATCAATCATACCTGTCTAATGAGGTCTTCAAAACACCTGTCAATGACTGGAAGGGGGTTTCAAAGAGCTTCTGGGTGGGGTTAGTGAACACATCAAGGTGCAGGGAGGGCAGTGCACCTGGAGAGGGCATGGAAGCTCTGCACCCCTCCTGCGCCTCCCCTACTTACCCCGTCTATTCCACCCCATCCATCCCACCCTGTCCATGACTTGGCTGTTCCTGAGTCATATCCTTTGTAATAAACCAGTAAAAATAAGCAAAGTGTTTCCCTGAGTTCTGTAAGTCATTCTTGCCAATTTTTTGTTTGTTTGTTTGAGGCAAAGTCTTGCTCTGTCACCCAGGCTGGAGTGCAGTGGCTCCACCTTGGCTCACTGCAGCCTCTGCCTCCCAGGTTCAAGCAATTCTCCTGCCTCAGTCTCCTGAGTAGCTGGCACAACAGGCATGCACCACCATGCGTGGCTAATTTTTGTATTTTTAGTAGAGACGGGGTTTCACCATGTTGGCCAGGCTGATCTTAAACTCCTGACCTCATGTGATCTGCCTGTTTCAGCCTCTCAAAGTGCTGGAATTACAGGCATGAGCCACTGTGCCCAGTTTTGCCAATTATCGAATCTGAGGAGGGGGTCATGGGAACCCCTAAATCAGCTATAAATCATAGCTGATCAGTCTGGAGGGAGGCCCAGACTCTCAGTTGGCATCTGAAGTGGAGGCCGTCCTGTGGGACTGAGTCCCTAAATCATGGGATCTGATGCTAACTCCAGGTAGTGTTGGAATTGAGTTGAACTGTAAGACACCCAACTATGTCAGAAAGTTGGAAGATTTGTTGGTGTGGGGAACCCCTACGCTGCCATTTGTTGTCAGAAGCAAAATGTTGCATATAGAAGAAATATTTTTTCCTTTCTAAGCTTTGACAAATATAGAGAATGTGGCAAAAGCAATGTTGTGTGACTTCAGAACCTCAGTCCCAAGAGAACGTGCTGTTACCACTCTCAGCCTTGATGGAATGCTGTGAAGATATCCAGGCTGCCTATGGGAGGATGAGCGGCCATGTGGAGCAGAGGAGCTCTATCTGAGCAGAGCCAGCAACCAGCATGACCACCAGGCCTGTGAGAGAAGCTTCTTAGACCATGCAGCTCCATTAGCCACCAGATGACTGCAGCCACACAGGTGATCCCAAGTGAGACCAGCAGAAGAACCACCCAGCAGAGCCCAACCCAAACTGTCCTGCCTAAGGATACATATATGATAGAGCTGGATCCCATTGCTTCAGAAACAGAGGTGGGTGAACACCTGACAGATTACCTTCTAGCTTTTTCTCCTCTCATCACTTTCCTCACCTCCTACCAATTGCAGTAACAGCAAAAGCAGTGAACATTGGTTCAACATCAGTTATCCTCACACCTTGGACATGGTCAGTTGTATTATCATTTTACAGATAAGGAAACTGGAGCCAAGAGAGCTTAATGGACCTGCCCAAGATCACTCGGCAGGCAAGCAGAGGGAGTGGGATCAGGACCCCATTTTATCTAATGCCAGAGTCACCATTATTGTGGCTTTTGCTATCATGC
Source organism: Pan troglodytes (assembly GCF_028858775.2). Classification (NCBI taxonomy): domain Eukaryota; kingdom Metazoa; phylum Chordata; class Mammalia; order Primates; family Hominidae; genus Pan; species Pan troglodytes. The sequence goes on along the minus strand of NC_072416.2, from coordinate 85,704,220 downwards.
TGCATTCACTCATTCATTCAAGACCAATTTATGGAGTCTTTTATATCTGGTGCTTGGGATGGAAAGATGAACAAGAGAGACGTGGTCCCTTTGTCAATAGCTATCTAATGAAGAATCACAAATCATGATCATCACTGGGCTTTGTGTTGGCTTCAGTGATGAATTTAGGGTGCCTGTGAAAGTGGCCATTTGTTCCAAGTATAAATTATAACTGTGTTCAGCTGTGAGTCACAGGAGCCCTCTTCCAGTGGCTTATACAGCTAAGGGTGGAATTTTTCACATAAGAAGACTGAAGAGGGAGGCCAAGGTGGGTGGATCACCTGAGGTCGGGAGTTTGAGACCAATCTGACCAACATGGAGAAAGCCCGTCTCTACTAAAAACACAAAATTAGCCTGGCACGGTGTCACATGCCTGTAATCCCAGCTACTCTGGAGGCTGAGGCAGGAGAATCACTTGAACCTGGGAGGCAGAGGTTGCAGTGAACTGAGATTGCACCATTGTACTCCAGCCTGGGCAACAAGAGCAAAACTCCATTTCAAAAAAAAAAAAAGACTGAAGATAAGCAGTCCAGGGCCGATGCTGCAGGTCATGAAGTCATATGTACAGTTGGTGTGCCTCACCCCTGTCATGGGATCAATGGCCCCAGGGCAAGAAGGGGCTTGGCTTGTCAGCTTCAGCTAGGCACAAACTCCAGATGAACTGCTTTAGTCACTTGCCCAGCCCCGGACCAACCACTGTGGCTGGAGAGGTGGTGTATGGTGTCTGGCCCAGCCTGGGTCATAGGTATCCTCTACTGGAAAGAGAATGGGGTTTGTCATCAAATGAGGGGAAGTGGAGAGGAATGGCAGGCTGTGTTTCCCAACATGGTTGCAATGATCTCTCTCTTCCTACAAACTCTTCTTACCATGGAATTTTTGCAAAAACTGGGGTCTAGGTTTCTGTCCCTCGAATCCTGGTGGACTTGGGACAATGGTCAGAGTGATGTCTAAGGCTGGGTTGTAAAAGATAAGTCAACTTCCACCTGGTTCTCTTGGGATGCTTCCTCTTGGAAGCCAATCACCGTGGAGAAGCCACAGTAGGTGTTTCAGCCAGTGCCCTAGTTGAGGCACTGGACCTGTGGGTGAGAGAGCCTTCAGAGACTCCAGCTCCCAAACATCAGGTCACCACCCTGAGGCTTCAAGCTGCTCCTGCCAAATCCACAGAGAGCGGGGATGAGCTGTCCCTGCCAAGCCCTGCTCGAATTACAGATTTGTTTATCTGCTTTTTGAGACAGGGTCTCACTCTGTCACCTAGACTGAAGTGCAGTGGTGCAATCATGGCTCACTGCAGCCTCAAGCACCTGGGCTCAGGCTATTCTCCCACTTCAGCCTCTGAGTAGCAGGCTGCCATGCCTCTCCTCCAACAAGGTGGAACTACAGACTGATGTCCAGGCTCAGCCATGTCCCTGCTCACCATTCAATGCTGGCCTTGGGTAGAAGTCATCCTGGGGACAAGTGGCCCCAGGATGGGCTCTGCTCTTGCTGACAGCACCCTGTGCCTCTGTGCGAGTAATACCCCTATGGCTTTGTCCCCTTGCCTCTGAGATTTGAGTTTTTAATAACTGGAAATTACCTTGCTAAACTCTGCTATCATTTCTAATATTTTTTTTTCCTGCAGAAGTAAGTTTTAAATGTAGACATATCATCTGAGAATGATGATAGTTTTGTTTCTTCCTTTCTGACCCTGATACCTTTATTCATTTTCCTTATCCTATGCTGACACAGAAATACAATATTGAAGACAAGCACTGTCATTCTCACCTTGTTTCTGAGTTTCTCAGTTTAAAGAAACTCATGTGCACCATTAAGAATGATGTTTACCGGCCAGGCGTGGTGGCTCACGCCTGTAATCCCAGCACTTTGGGAGGCCGAGGCGGGCAGATCACGACGTCAGGAGATCGAGACCATCCTGGCTAACACAGTGAAACCCCGTCTCTACTAAAAATACAAAAAAACTAGCCAGACGTGGTGGCAGGCGCCTGTAGTCCCAGCTACTCGGGAGGCTGAGACAGGAGAACGGCATGAACCCAGGAGGCAGAGCTTGCAGTGAGCCGAGATCGCACCACTGCACTCCAGCCTGGGTAAAACTGAGACTCCGTCTCAAAAAAAAGAAAGATATTTACTGTAACATTTGGTGGAGATGCTTTTACATATGAAGAAACATTTTTCATCATTTGCCAATAGTTTTTATGATAAAAGGATTTAAATTTTAGCCATTGCTCTTTCTGCATCTGTATGAACAATCACAGGATTTTCTCCTTTAACTTGTACTGTGATGAATGGCATTTATAGATTTTCTAATGTTAAGTCACCTTTACATTACTGGGATAAATGTATATTTGTCATCATATATTACTTCTTTATATGTCAACAGCTGGGTTTGCTAATATTTTGTGTATGATTTTTGTATCTATTTTCATGGATGACTTTCATCTATAATTTTCCTTTCTCACACCATTCTTGTCAGGTTTTTATATCAAGGTTATACTGGCCTCATAGAATGAGTTGGGAAATATTCCCTCTTTTTCTACTCCTTGGAAGAGTTTGTGTAAGACTGTCTGATACTTTAAATGTTTGATAGAACTCATCTGTAAAACTCACTAGGACTGGTGTTTTCTTTGTGGGAAGATTATTATTATTATCGTTTTTTGAGACAGAGTCTTGCTGTGTCACCCAGGCTGGAGTGCAGTGGTGCCATCTCACCTCACTGAAACCTCTGCCTCCCAGGTTCAGGTGATTCTCCTGCCTCAGCCTCCCAAGTAGCTGGGATTACAGGCGTGTGCCACCATGCACGGCTAATTTTTTGTACTTTCAGTAGAGACGCGGTTTTGCCATGTTGGCCAGGCTGGTCTCGAACTCCTGACCTCAGGTGATCCACCTGCCTCAGCCTCCCAAAGTGCTGGGATTACAGATGTAAGCCACCACACCCAGCTATTTGTGTGAAGATTTTAAACTACTGTTCCATTTTATTCAAGGTTATAGGACTATTCAGACTTTCTTTTTCTTTTTGAGTCAGTTTTGGTAGATTATACGTTTTCTAAGAATTTCTCCATTTCCCTGCCACTCCCTGAATTGGAAAAATCCTTGCCTGGCCTTACCTAGCGCATATTCCTTCCTTCTCAACTTTAGCTCATCTCTCAGAATTTACCCTCTTTGCAATCCTTTTTTTTTTTGAAAAATTCTCTTTGGAATCCTAATCTCTTCCTGCTCTTCCCTTCATACGTTGACATCCGGGTCTGGATTATGTGGGCTACAACTAACAGAGCATTGGATTAAAATTGATTAAAGAACAAGGTATTTTTGCTAGTTCGTGAAAGCAGTCTAGGGGGTGGCAGTTCCAGGGCTGACTCAGTGCCACTGAGAACCCAAGCTCTTTCTTTCCGCCCTCGCACCCTCTGCATAATTCACCTGCTTCTTAGGCCTCTCTCCACGTGGTCACATGATGGCTGCTGCAGCTCCAAGAGTCACTGTATGGACATGAAAACACCCAAGAAGAGGAGGCATCTCCTCCTTTGCACCACTTTTATTGGAAAGGAATGCTTTCCCCAGAAGTCCCCACACCCCATGTCCCACGCAGCAGACCTGCCTCCAGGTCCTGCTGGTGCAGCTGAGCTCCAAAGGAGATGGAGACAGTGAGGATGTGGAGCTCACAGATTCTGAAGCAGTGGCAGGCCTGCCAGCCAGGACGAAGATCACATGTCTGCTCTAGCACCCTTGGGCTTAACCCCTGAGCTGTCCTGCCTTACCCTCCCCTGATCTCTCTAGCCTGTTGCCACTAGGCAACTTAACAGAAAATACTAGAACCTGTGGTTGTTGGTAAATGTTTAACAACTGGCTCTCCAGAGGTCAGGGCTTGGGGTAAGCCCTGCTTTGAAGGTTTGCTGATTTCCAAGGTGTAAACACTCCCACTTTGGTTGATTTCCAGGTACCAATGCAAAGTCCCTGAGTGTGGAGTAGGGAAGAGATGCTCACCATCAGCTCTCGTGAGCCCTACGAACCGGCCGTGGTGTACCCCTGACTAGAACCCACAGGAATCCTTACCTTAGAGCTGGGTGTAGGGATGCCCTACCCAGGCTGCAGTGTCATAATTAAGGCATTAAAGGAGCTTGATGGACACAAATGAGACTGTTTGTTGGATCCCTACGATGTGCTGATCACACACAAATGTCATCTCGATGCCTCATGACTATCCCTTTGTCTGATGAAGAAGCTGGGATTCAGAGAGGTGGAGGCACCCGGTGACTTGTATGGAATCAGAATCCAAACCCAGGTCTGTCTTCTTCCAAAGGCTGTGTCCTTTCACCCAAAACAAAGGCCCAGATTCAGAAGAGACCCAGCTTGCTCCCATTCCACCCCAATGACATGCCAGGGGCCAGGATGTTCAAAGTGCAGTATGACTCACAGTCGCCAAAAAGTAGGAAAAAACAAATGTCCATCACTGAGGGGTGGATAAACGAAATGCGGTCCATCCATACAACTCAAACCATCAGCCATAGAGAGGAACAAGGCTCTGACACACCCTACAACGTGATGAAACTTGAACATGATGCTGAGTGACAGAAGTCAGACACAAGGGACCACGTATTACACAATTCATTCCATTTACATGAGAGGCCTAGCGTGGCCAGTCTAGAGGGACAGAAAGTGGATGGGTGTCTGTCAGGGGCTGGAGGGAGGAGGGAATAGGGAGTGACCGACAACAGATATGGGGTATCTTTGTGGGGTGATGGAAATGTTCTAGAACTAGACGGAGGTGTGCACAACGTGTCAGTGTGCATAGTGCCCCTGAAATTATAAAATAAACCAAGCAGTGGAGGATTCCTCGAAAACGGATTTTCCTTGCTCCAGCCTCCCAGGCTGAGGCTCTTGTGTCACTTTCTCAAGTTCACTGCAGGTGGCTTCCCATGCTACCAGGTAAAAAGTAAAGGGGGCGAGGCCAGGCATAGTGGCTCACACCTGTAATCCCAGCACTTTGGGAGGCTGAGGCGGAGGATCACCTGAGGTCAGGAATTTGAGACCAGCCTGGCCAACATGGTGAAACCCCGTCTCTACTAAAAATACAAAATTAGCCAGGTGTGGTGGAGCATGCCTGTAGTCCCAGCTACTCAGGAGGCTGAGGCAGGAAAATTGCTTGGACCTGGGAGGCGGAGGTTACAGTGAGCCGAGATTATGCCATTGCATTCCTGCCTGGGCAACAAGGGTGAAACTCAGTCTCAAAAAAAAAAAAGGAGGCATTTTACATGCATCTTTTGAACTAAGTACTCTCAACTCCCTTGTAATTGGGGAATACTATTAACCCCATTTTACAGTGAAGAAAACTGAGGCTCAGGGAGAAATTAAGGAACTTGCCCATGAGCCCACAGCCAGTCTATGGGAGAGCCAGGACTTGGGCCCAGGCCTGTCTGATTCCAAAGTATTGCTCTAAACTCTTCACTGTAGTAAAGCAACGTCCAGGGTGCGTGGGATTTTCTCCTTCCAGGATGCTAGTTCAGTGGCACGGCAGCTCAGAAGGCTACGTAGGCTGGAAGCTTCCAGGTTTCCCAGCCCTCTGCCCTCCCTCAGCAGGAATGAGGGACTGGTGCTGGGAGGGAAGAGCCCTGTGCTGAGGGCGTCCCAGGCCCGTCCGCCACATCCCTCCAGGACACTCGGCTCTGTTATGACTCGGCTGTGTGGTGTTCGTTAGGCCTCATTTTGCTGACCTTAAAAAGTGACCAACAGCAGACATCAGTGGTCCTCTACAGAGGCTGTGCTACCCCCGGGGGCCTTCTGGAAGTTTTCAGGGGTACAACAAGTGGGACGTCCCCCAGATGAAGAACTCCCCCAATCCCTCTGCTATTCGATGTCCCACCAGGCCCTGGTAAATGAAAAATCCTCTTGTAAAACATGGGTCTAGAACCGAACTCTGGGTGTGTCTGTTTTTTGCATCATTGTCATATACGTTAGATATTCTGGGAATGCAACCACTGTGTGATCAGGGGAGAACTCCCTCTGGAGTTGCCCAGGATTTGGGAAAATCCCATCACCAGCAGCAGTACCTTCATGGTCTTTGAGCCTCCACATGACACACCTGTGTCCCCCTGCAGCTGTGGCTGTCACATTTATGTGACTGTCTGTCTAGGTACAAGCATCAGGCCACTTCATCACGTCACCTGATATGGCCAGACCCGAACATTCACCTTGTAGAATCCACATTATTTTACTATAATTGACTATCCTTTTGCGATTTTTCTCTATGTTACAGTCAGGGCATTATACCGATTTCTTTTTGCAATTGGTTCATAGGTGGGTTAGATTTTCTATGAATTTCATTGCAGAATAATAAAAGAAGCATTACAAAATATTCGATGCTAAAAAAAAAACAGCGTTGGTCGTGTGTGACGGCTCACATCTGTAATCCCAGCACTTTGGGAGGCCAAGGCAGGTGGATCCCTTGAGCCCAGAAGTTTGAGACCAGCCTGGGCAACACAGCAAGACCCCATCTCTATGAAAAAATTTTTAAAAATTAGCCTGGCATAGTGGTGCACACCTATAGTTCCAGCCACTTGAGAGGCTAAGGCAGGAGGATTACTAGAGCCCAGGAGTTCAAGGCTATAGTGAGCCATGATCCCACTACTGCACTCCAGCCTGAGCAACAGTGTGAGACTCTATCAAAAAAAAAATGTGTTAAGGCTGATATGGTTTTGGGAAAACTGAGATATATGATTTCTTAAGATCCCTTCCAGTTTTTAAATAATTAAACCTGACCTCATAAAACTTTTTCCATAATTCTAGTAAAACCAAGTGCATAGTGCCTTTTAAACAATCCCCAAAGCATCGTTGCACCACTGTGACCCAAGTGTGCCCAGAGGCTGATTAAAATTAACAAACCCTGAAGACTCTTAAGAGGCTTCCTTCTGGCCCTTGGTAGAATAATCTCTTCTGCGACATTCAATGACAACATCTTTGCCTTGTTTATTTCCTTTTCACCTTAGCAAAGAGAAGAGCTGATGCCCTAAACTCAAACTTTCTTACGCTGTCTTTGTGCTTTGACAAGTTCAGTGCTTAACTAGAATATTTTTGTTTTTGTTTTCACTGAAAAGAAAAAAAAGAATAAATAGAACTCCAAGGAACTTTGGTAACATATTTTTATGTGCTGGAGTGAGTTCGTGCTGTGTGACATTCCTTTCTATTAATTATTTCTCCTGGGTTTATCTTTCCCTCATCTCTTCTCTAACTGATAATATTCTAACAGCAGCCCACAGGATATTCTGGATGGGCACCACCTTTACTGTCTGCACAGAACAGACTGTTCACAACGGCTGGTGTTGGAGATGCCTTGCAGAAACTGCAGATGAGCCAGGGAGTGAAAAAAAGCAAAAAAGAGAAAGTGGAGAACAGAGTCAACTAAAACCAGGCAGGGAGCGCTGTGGTACCGAGGAGTTCGGGGCTGAAAGATATCCCCCAAAAATGCATGTCCACCCGAAACCTCAGAACGTCGCCTCATTTGGAAATAGGGTCTTTGCAGGTGTAGTTAGTTAAAAATGAGGTTCCATTGGAATAGGATGGGACTTAAATACAATGACAGTGTTGTGAAAAGAAGAGAAGAGGACACAGAAACACACAGAGGGGAAGGTGCATGAAGATGGAGGAAGAGTTGGGAGTGATGTGTCTATGAAACAAGGAAAGCCCAGGAATGCCCAAAGCCCACAGAACCTGGGAGAGGCTACAAAGGTCCTGGCCACAGAGCCTTAGGAGTGAGCATGGTCCTGCTAACACCACACTTGTGTCCTGCAGCACTGTGGGAGAATAAATGGTTATTCTTTTAAGTGACTTAGCAGATGGGCATTTGCTACGCAGCCACAGAAAACCAATCCCGGGATCGCAGGAAAAGTAATCTTAACACTAACCCTAATCCTAACCCTAACCCTAACCCTAATCGTAACCCTAAAGACTAACCTCAACTCTAACCCTAACTCATGACCTTAACAATTAACCCTAACCTTAACCCTAACACTAAACCCAAATGCTAACCCAAAAAGCTAAAGCTAACCCAAAAAGCTAAAGCTAACCCAAAACCATAACCTATCCCTTAACCTAAACACTAATCCAACCCTAACCCAGAAACCTAACCATAACCCAAAGCCATAACCCATAATCCTAATCATAACCCTAACCCCATCTCAGACCCTAACACGAACCCTAACCCTAGCCTGAAACACTACACCTACCCCTAAAACCTAACTCTAACCCTAACCCTAACCCTAAACACTAACCCTAACCCAAAACCCTAACCCTGCCACTAAACCATAAACCTCAGCCAAAACCTAAACCCTAACCCTAACACTAACACTAACCCTAAATCTAACTCCTAAACCTAAACCCTAACCCGAACCCTAAAACCTAACCTTAACAATAAACCTAAACCCTAACACTAACCATAAGCCTAACCCTAACCCTAACTCTAAGCCCTAACCCTAACCCTAAGCCCTAACCCTAACCTAACCCTAACCTACAGGTGGGAGAGCGATCTCCACCTGCCCCACTCTCCTTCCATCTAGCCAGCAACTGCAGAGTTGATGTTTAGAACCTGAGTGGTGTGTAGGGTGGAGGAAGAACCTGCCAGGCTCTTTGCCTCACCTACAGGTGGGTGGTTTAAAAAACTGACCCCGCCCTGGGTATTCCTTTAGCTCCAGGTAAATGAGCCACTTCCTACATGCTGGGGGCACTTGGTGATAGGAATAATGGCTGACATTTACTGAGTTCTTACCATAGTCCTGGAACTATTCAAATGAATATATATGAATTTCAACACTCTATATTCTATCATATTAATAATTTTATTAATAGAGTGTGTATATTCTATTAATGATGTTATCATCAAAATAGCAATTGTATTTTATGAAATCCTAGTCACCGTTCATTGTAAGATACACCATTATGTTACCATGGTTTTAAGAATTAAAAAAAAAAAAACCCTGTCAACTAAACACATCATTACTTGTAAACACAACCTAATTTTAGAGACGTTAAAATTCAAATCTTAGAATCAATAAAATATGAAGCCAGGTACAGTGGCTCATACCTGTAATCCAACGCTCTGGGAGGCTTGGGCGGGAGGATCGCTTAAGCCCAGGAGTTCAAGGCCAGCCTGGGCACCAGAGCAAGACCCCATCTCAACAAAAAGATTAAAAATTAGCCAGACATGGTAGCATGCCTGTAGCCCCAGTTACTCAAGGGGCTGAGGCAGAAGGATCACTTGAACCCAGGAGTTTGAGGCTGCAATGAGCTCCGATCACACCACTACACTCCAGCCTAGGCACAGAATCTATCTCTAAAAAATAAAATAAAAATAAAGAATCAATGAAATGTGGTATTATCATCACCCCTATTTTATGGATAAGGAAATTGAGGCTTATGTCACACAGATTTCAAGGGTAGGGCCAAGATGAAACTCCCTGGCCGTGTGACTCTAGGACCCAGGCTCCTTTTTTCTTTTTTGAGACAGAGTCTTGCTCTGTCGCCCAGGCTGGAGTCCAGTGGTTCCATCTCGGCTCACTGCAAGCTCCACCTCCCGGGTTCACGTCGTTCTCCTGCCTCAGCCTCCCGAGTAGCTGGGACTACAGATGCCCGCCACCATGCCTAGCTAATTGTTTGTACTTTTAGTAGAGACGGGGTTTCACCGTGTTAACCAGGATGGTCTCGATCTCCTGACCTTGTGATCCACCTGCCTCGGCCTCCCAAAGTGCTGAGATTACAGGCTTGAGCCACCATGCCTGGCCTCTAGGGCCCAGGCTGTGAACCACTGTCCCACAGGGGCTATCATTAGGGCACTGCCAGCTCTTCAGCTTCGAGTGTCTTAGGCTGAGTCCACCAGTTATCATCCAATATCCATCCTCTCATTCTTCCTTTAGCATTAGAGCCCTTGAGTTTCCATGGGGCACAGGATCAAGCGCTAAAAGCTACATTGCCAGCCTCTCTTGCAGCTAGATGTGGCTGGTAGAGAAAGAAGAATATAGGAGAGCCAGGGTGACACCATTTAAAAACTCAGCTCCGGCGGAGTGCAGTGGCTCACACCTGTAATCCCAGCACTTTGGGAGGCCGCAGCAGGTGGATCACCTGAGGGCAGGAGTTCAAGGTCAGCCTGACCAACATAGTGAAACCCCGTCTCTACTAAAAATACAAAAAAAAAAAAAAAAAAAAAAATTGGCCGGGCGTAGTGGCAGGTGCCTGTAATCCCAGCTACCCGGAAAGCTGAGGCAGGAGAATCGCTTGAACCAGGGAGGCAGAGGTTGCAGTGAGGTGAGATCACGCCATTGCACTCCAGTCTGGGCAACAAGAGTGAAACTCTGTCTCAAAAACAAAAACAAACAAACAAACAAACACCTCAGCTCTATCTTAAAATTAGCAAGACACATTCCTGGCTGGTCACACTCCATGGTGATAAGACGTTTACAGTTGAGGAAACGGCCTGATGATACCTGCAAGAACAAGAACACACTCCTCTGACAACGGAATGTCCAGGTGTCCCAACACCCATAACAGTGTATGCTCTCAGGATCATGATAGTCGTGCTGGGATGTATTTACGCACTAAGTGCCAAGGATAGTTTTCTTTAAATCAGCAAAGTAAGACACGTTGTCACGCTGTGAGCCCATCCGCATGGAGTAGACACAGCTTAGCTTTTCCATAGATAAGGCCTCTTCATAAGAGGAAGTTAAAACGATGATGAGGTACTCCTCCTCTTGCTTTCTGAGGGTATAACTTTCTTGCTGGGCTGTAACTTTCTGGGCTTTCTGGGCTGTCACTGAGTAGTGTTCAATAAGCCATTTCCTCTCACTGCACTCTGAGACTTACTTTGAATTATTTCCTGTGAAAGATCCGAGAACCCTCTCTTGGGTTCTGGATCAACACGGCCACATGACACAGTTCTGGCCAGTGAGATGTAAAGCTCTGGGCCTTGCTCTCATTTCCTCTTGCCTCCTTGCCTGGCTGGAATATGGACATGCTGGCCGGAGCTGAGGCTGCCCCATCTCAGATCTTAAGATGGAAACCACATGTTAGGCTTGGCAGACCAGCCAGATAGACACCAAAGGGCATCCAAAGTTGCTAGGCTCAATCTGGGGCTGTTTCATGAGAAAGAAACAAGCTTCTATCTTGTTTAAGCCACTGTCATTTTGGCCTTTTTTCTAGCAGCCAGAACGTGTCCTGATGAACACACTCAATGCTGCCCTACAGGCGCAGTCCTGGCCCTCCAAGAGCTACAGGCTCATTAAATGAGAATGAATAGAAAACACCTAATGCCGGGCTGGGCACAGCACGGGCCCTGGGTAAATGTTAGTTCCTCACAAAACATGGCTGACTCTGGCATGAGTTGCTCGGCTAGCTTGTCATTCTCCTGCTTTCTTCAAATCCTATCCATGTATGGTAGGAAAAGCAGTATTACTCTTGTTTTTCTTTTTCTTTCTTTCTTTTTTCTTTTCTTTTATTTATCTTATTTTTTGAAACAGAGTCTCACTCTGTTGCCCAAGCTGGAGTGCAGTGGCATGATCTTGGCTCACTGCAACCTCTGCCTCTTGGGTTCAAGCGATTCTCCTGCCTCAGCCTCCCAAGCAGCTGGTTTTACAGGTATACATCACCACACCCAGCTAAGTTTTTGTATTTTCAGTAGAAACGGGGTTTCACCATGTTGGCCAGGCTGGTCTCCAACTTCTGGCCTCAAGTGATCTGCCCACTTTGGCCTCCCAGAGTCCTGGGATTATGGGCATGAGCCACTGCACCTGGCCATGTTTATTTGTAGAGAGGGTCTTGCTTTGTTGACCAGGCTTGAGTTTCAGTGGTGTAATCAAGGCTCATTGCAGCCTTGACCTCCTGGCCTCAAGTGATCCTCCTGCCTCAGCCTCCTGAGTAGCTGGGACTACAGGCACATGCCACCACACTCGGCTAATTTTCGTATTCTTATTTTTCTAATTTCCCCTTCCAAAACCTCCATCACCTTCCCCTTAACAAATCAAACGTTTTCCTGAAAGGCAGGGCAGTAACAGTCAGCTCCTGCCTTTATATGACAATGGACTTTGGCTGCCATCTCTCCCTGTCCATCTGATAGTGGCTTCCACCTCTCCTCAATGGCCACCCCCAGCCAACTCCCTGTGGTCCTGACAAGGTCAGTGCTCCTTGTCCCCACCCTTCATCAAGCCAGAGGATGCTCATGGTCCAGCCTAGTTCCCCATCCCTCTGGCTACAGTCACTGATTTAGGGATGTGATCTGCATGCAGGCTGGATTGATCTGAATCTTTACTAAGAATTGGCCAATCGTGTTGGAGGGATGAAGGTCAACTGCCTCAATTCTGACCTATGGGGATCACGAAAGCTACAGCAGGGCACATCGCAAATTCCCCCAAAACTTAGTGGCGTAAAACAAGTATTGATTGAGCTTATGGACTCTGGGGGTCAGGACAAGGCACAGTATAGTGCTGGCTTCCAAGGGCTAAGTGTTCCCAAAGAGAGGGATGCCGGCAGAACTGGATTGCCTTTCAGGACCCAGCCTCAGAAGTCATAGAATGTCGCTTCCAACATTTTCCATTGGTTGAGATGGTTACAAATGACACGTGGATAGGACATATGTTGGTGTGGCCAAATTTAGAATACACAACCTGCCACAGAGCCTGGAGCTACTATCATCTTTGCTCAAGTGGATGAAGATATCTAGAAAGTGACATCACCACACGGAGGAAAGCAGAGCAGAGAGAAGGGGAGATATCATTTGAGTCCCTGGATCCAGTTGCGCCTGAAGCTAGACTCACCTGCAGGGGCTTTTTTCCAGTTAAGTGAGCTATTGATAGTATTTTTGCTTGGCCGGGCACGGTGGGTCACACCTGTAATCCCAGCACTTTGGGAGGCCGAGGCGGGTGGATCACCTGAGGTCAGGAGTTCAAGACCAGCCTGGCTAACGTGGTGAAACCCTGTCTCTACTACAAATACAAAAAATTAGCCAGGCGTGGTGGTGGGCACCTGTAATCCCGGCTGCTTGGGAGGCTGAGGCAGGAGAATCGCTTGAACCTGGGAGGCAGAGGTTGCAGTGAGCTGAGATTGCGCCACTGCACTCCAGCCTGGGCAACAAGAGTGAAACTCCACCTCAAAAAAATATATATATACATATATTTATATATATTTTATAATATATAATATATATTATTTTTCCTGTAAGTGATTCAGGTTGAATTTCTGTCATTGGCAGCCAAAAGAGTCCTGAGCTCACTAAGGGGCTCAACTGAGCCGGAACAGGATACTCTGGGACTTCTAGCAGCACAGAGCACTAGCTGGTGCTTGGAAATGATGTTTCCTCTGCTCTTGGCTAGCTGGAATCCCCAGGCCAGCATCCCCAAGATGAAATGTGCCCCTCCCTTTAGAAGGCAAGAATTGATGACAGTGAGTTTTTTGTTTGGTTTGGTTTGAAGTAGCCCAAATGTCCCCTTCCTGCCACGAGGGCAATGCAGCTTCTATCTTACGGCATCTGGGAGGAGCCATTTTTATGGCCTGGATCACTGAGACGGGAAGAGGGAGAGCAAACTGGGGGCTGGCACATTCCTCCCAGCTGGGTCCGGGGAATGCGGCTATTAGGAGAAGGACAGCCGCCACAGCAGGCCCCTGTGATGAACCACACCTCCGCTTTTGCACACCTGATTCCTGGCTGTCAAACCCTGCAAAGAAGGTCTTATCCCCATGCTACAAAGGAGGAAACTGAGGCAGAGAGAAGGGATGCAACTCGCCCCAGATCTATAGCTGGGAAGTTGTGACACCAGGCATTGGATTTCTGACTGCAGAGCGTGAATTCTTTCATGCCACGTTCACGGAGATAGGAGGGACACGGGGGAAGGGCGTTCAGGGCGAGGTGGACGGAGGCTTGGCGTTGTGCAGCGATGGGGCAGCTGGCGTGTCTGCTGTGGCCGCAGCAAAGAGAGGAGGGCCTGGGTGTGGAGTGGACACTGACCAGGCGGCCTTGCTCCGCTCAGATAAATGAGGTTTGGCATCCTGCCGGGCCATTCTTTGGTGGCCTCTGTGTAAGCTGAGGCCTGGCTGTCCTGAGCCTGGCTTCTGGCTGCTGGTGAGTGGCTGTGGACTGTCTCCCGCTTGCCAGCATCGCCTTTGGTGCTTGGCTGGGTACACAGAAATGAGTCACACTCCCCAGTCCTGCCCAAGCTCTCCCTCTCTCTGCCCGGGGCACAGGCTGCCCGGTGTAATCCAAAATAAGCAATGTGTGGCCCCAGGGGTTGGGATGGGCAGGGAGGAAGCCCCATTAGGCATTCCTGTGAGGACAGCGTCCCTGAGCTGGGAGGACCCCGGCAGCTTTAGGCTGGTCAGAGGACGGCATCCGTCAGAGGTCTGAGTTCGGAGATTGTCCGTGCCTCCAATTAGCCACGTGGCCCTGAGCAAGTCCCCTCTGTAGCATGGAGCAAATTGATCCCGGAAGAACCTCCCAGCCAGAGGCTGCTTGTTAGTCCCCATCTTTCAGGCCCCCAACGCTGTTCCACTCCGGCCTTCCTGTGGGCTGGCTCTCATCTTACCTCTCCACTCTAGCTAGCTCAGGTCCTACCGGTAAACCCTTGCCTCCAGCCCCAACATGGTTAGCAAGAGCCAGGTTCTGTTGCTTGCAACCCCAAAACCCTAGCTGGAGAAGCAACTGAGGCATGTTCCATGTCACCCCACCCGTCCCACTGCCCACGTAACCGCCAGCATCCCGAAGGGGCCCAGCGTGCTCAGCTTTGCATTGCACACAGCGTGTTCTGCCTAGTCCCATGGCGGCTCAGAGCCCACACCAGGCCGGAGCCAGGCTGAAGGAATCCATGCTGGCGGCACGGATCCAGCACGGGAAGTGTCGCGAGAAACGCTCTGCAGAGCCTGTGCGGGGAGCTTTCCAGAAGTGGGGTGCGGCCACATGTGTCAGAGCTGCTGGGGAGTGCCAGGCAGGATGTGATTAATGTCGGCCGTGGGTGTGACAGCCAGCCAGCCAGCCCTCAGCCTCATTGTCAGAGTGGCTCGAAGGCAGCCCCCTTTCCTCTCCCCACCCCTGCTCGCAGCAACCACCCCTGCTATGTGTGGCATCCCCTCTCCTCCCTCCAAGTGTACTGATCCACGGTGCCAGTCACTTAAAAATAGCATCCTACCCGAAACGTAGGCATGAGACGGAACTCCAGAAAAGGAGACAGCACCCCTCTTGTGCCTTGGAGCACACAGATTCTTGAGCAATCTGTCCCTGGCGCTGATAAGGAGGGCCTCTCGCCGGCACCTTCTGTTCCACTGGAGAAGGGAAAGCCCATGTTGTAAGTCCCCCCATCTAAAGCCGGCATCTCAGCTCCACAGGGCTGGTGTGCTGGGCCACAGGGCTGCCCAACCAGGGTCACTCTCTCCCTGCCCAGGGGCTGGCCTGAGAACCATACCCTCGCCCTTCCTCACCCTCTCTGCTTCCCGCTGGGGGAACCCTGGCATGAGATGTGAGAGAGGGCGGGGAGGGAGGCTGGGGTACTTATCCCCCATCTTTCTCCCTACAAGGCCAGCACAGGCTGGCCATGACCTTGACAGAAAATCTCAGGTCCCTCCACCTTCCACCCCGCCTCCATCCCTCAGGGCCCATTGGCCCATTGAATTGCGTTCCCTGCAGACTCTATTGTGCGGCATCGTGGGTAATAGTGAAAAAAAAAAACGAAGGAGCCAAAATGTCCAAAAATAGAGGTCAATTGAGCTAATGACAACAGTGGCACTGAGGAATCCTTTGTGGAATTTAAGAAGGATCTTTTAGGCTGCTGTGTTTCTTTGAATCTGAGAAGCCATCATTTGTTATTTGTATTACCAGTGTCATCATAACTCCCATTTTAGGGGGGAAAAAGAAGAAATAGCTGGCACATTTCTTTTGACATTGATTCTAAAACACATCCTTACTTCGAAACATTACAAAGTGAAAAAATATGCAATATGGTAAAATGTAATGATTTGGAGAATGTGTTCTCCATGTATTTTTATGTTTTAAAAAAGTGGGTTAAGATACATTATGCCTGGTATTAAGAAAAAACTAACATGTCTATACATACATAAACTATCCTCATTCAACAATGACCAGATCCTATGAAATATACACGCATACACACCCACAGGAAAAAACCAGGAAGGACAGCTAACAAAAGGCCAGCGGTGTGGATTGCCGGGCCATGGGGCTACATGCACTTTTGGTTTTCTTCTTTGTATTTTTCTATTTCCGATTTTTTGATTTTATAAGTAGACAACTAAAATAATAATCGCTACCACTGATTATCTCCTTTCCGCCTATCAGCACTTAACCTGTGCTGAACGCTTTGTAATGACGATCTCATTCAAGTCTCCAACACCCATGGGAGTAGGAATGCTGGTTACCAGCTGTTCCACACACTGGGAAACGGAGGCTCAGGCAGCTATAAAGCAATGGAGCCGGGACCCAAACCCTGGTCACTCTGACTCCAGAACCGAGGCCCTTAACCATTATATTCTAGACACAAACTTCACCCTAAGGGTTTGCACCTTTTTGAGAATTTAACGCCATGTTGCAAGAGGGCACCCAAGGAAAATGTCACCCCTTTGCTGGCCAGGCAGGGACGCTGAGATGCTGACCACAGAGAGCCAGCCTCACAGCACAGCCTAAACAAAGGCCCAGGGCTGCAGGTGAGGACCTCCAAGTCTCTCTGGTCCTGAAAATGCAACGTGTCTTGTGAGCCAATAAGGAACCCCTTGGATGCCAGCCGGGCTGACATAGCTCAGGGCATCTCCGAGGCACTGTCAGCTGAGGCAGGACAAAGGAAGGGGATGTTCCCATGGCACCACGCTATGCTGCCTTGACAAGGCCCTCTGCACCCTGTTTTGTGGTTCATTCTTATTTTGCTGAAAGGAGCTCTTCCGCTTCCTCCGAGATAAACATTCCTAACATCATTTCTTCTGAGCCGGCCAGCCAAGAGAACAGCTGGGAGCTCTCCGAGCACGGGGAGAGCGCGTTCATTTTCTGGAACTCAGCTGAGAATCTTTTCTCCAGGAGACCCCAATAAGCCATTGCAAATAAACAAAATGAAGTTGCTGGGGAAACTGACGGCCAGGAAGCTAGAGGTGGTGTAGCCCTGGGGAGAAGAATGGAGTGAGCCCCCAACCCTGGGGTTGCTGGTGCTGGGTGCTGCAGTTGGCGGGCGCTGGGCTCCTCTGGATGCCAGGCTCTGCATGTCCAGAACTGCAATCCTGCATGTCCACGAGGCTGCCCCATTGCACAGATGAGGAAGTTGAGGCTCAGAGAAGTGAAGCGAGGGGTCCCACAGCTGGAATCCAGCCTGAGCGTGGCCTTACAGCTTTCCCACTCTTAAAACTCTCCCAGGTCGAGGCCGGGCGCGGTGGCTCACGCCTGTAATCCCAGCACTTTGGGAGGCCGAGGCGGGCGGATCACGAGGTCAGGAGATCGAGACCATCCTGGCTAACACGGTGAAACCCCGTCTCTACTAAAAATACAAAAAAAAAAAATTAGCCGGGCGTGGTAGCGGGCGCCTGTAGTCCCAGCTACTCGGGAGGCTGAGGCAGGAGAATGGCGTGAACCCGGGAGGCGGAGCTTGCAGTGAGCCGAGATCGCGCCACTGCACTCCAGCCTGGGCGACAGAGCGAGACTCCGTCTCAAAAAAAAAAAAAAAAAAAAAAAACAAAACTCTCCCAGGTCACAGTCTCCTTAAGAATCTGGTGAAAGTTACAGACCCTCTGCTTAAAAAAAAAAAAAAAAAAAAAAGTAATCCTAAAGTGCTGAGATTGTAGGTGTGAGCTGCCATGCCTGGCCCCAGTGAAAAAACATTTAAAGCTTCATTAATTAAGACGTGCCTGTCACCTTCCACCACGACTGTGAGGCCTCCCTAGCCACGTGGAACTCTCCAGCTCCAAGAAAGGCCTAGTTTAAATGCCACCTTTTCTGTGAAGCCCTATTGGACTTTCTCAGGCTCATTTTCCCTTTGGACTTCTAGAGCATCTTGTAGACAATGGCAATTATCAAGGCCTGGATATATATGTTATATAATTGTTATGTAATCATTAATGTGGCACAGAACAACAAATACGGATCTTGCAGACAGAAAAAAAATTGTGCTCATCCTCTTTATGAACTTTCTTGATTGATTTCATAAAACATCTATAATCATTGTTTAATCTGAGCTTTTTTTTTATTTTTTGAGACGGAGTTTCGCTCTCGTTGTGCAGGTTGGAGTGCAATGGCATGATCTCAGCTCACTGCAACCTCTGCCTCCCGGGTTCAAGTGATTCTCCTGCCTCAGTCTCCCGAGTAGCTGGCATTACAGGTGCACACTGCCACACCTGGCTAATTTTTGTATTTTTAGTAGAGATGCGGTTTCACCATGTTGGCCAGGCTGGTCCTGAACTCCTGACCTCAAGTGATCTGCCTGCCTTGGCCTCCCAAAGTGCTGGGATTACAGGCATGAGTCACCACGCCCGGCCTGGTCTGGGTTTTTGGATAGCTCATAGACATGAACTCTTCAGGGCAGGAGTCTCCAAAGTGTTTAGATCATAGATCCTAATGGGCAAAACCTTTCCTGCAGGTGTCCACCATATACGTGTATCTTAAAACTTATGAATTATATATATGCATTGCTGCTCTCATATTTTACGTGTAATCATAAAACTCCTAACAAAATGGACTTTTTTTTGAGATGGAGTCTTGCTGTGTTGCCCAGGCTGGAGTACAGTGGTGTGATCTTGGCTCACTGCAACCTGCACCTCCCACATTCAAGATTCTCCTGCCTTAGCCTCCTGAGTAGCTGGGATTACAGGTGCACACCACCATACCTGGCCAATTTTTGTATTTTTAGTAGAGACGGGGTTTAACCATGTTGGCCAGGCTGGTCTTGAACTCCTGACCTCAGGTGATCCACCCACCTCGGCATCCCAAAGTGCTGGGATTACAGGCGTGAGCCACCACGCCCAGCCAAAATGGAAATTTCTAAATGCCAAGTAAAAGATTAAACAAACAATGTCTTTTTAATGTCTTGCTAATTATGATGGTTTCCATTACATCTCAAGGCAAAATATGCATTTGGGGTGAGGATTATTGTCAACAATGATGGATTTTCTAATCTGTACTTTGACTAGACTTCTGGATAATTAGGGTTTGTGTGACTGTCCTCTGTGGGCTGACTGGCTGGCTGCCTTTGTTTTTACCTTGGGATATGTCTGACCAAGAGCACAGGCCAGGAATAAGACAGCTGCTCTGATGTGTTCTCACTCTTTACTCTGCTTGGCTTGTTAGTGTTTCCTGCATTCCACAGTTCCTTTGTATGAATCTTTTTAAGGCATACACCGAATTTAGTTAGAACCAGACAAGATAGGTACCAGCAGCTACAGATCCACTCTGGTAAGCCAATACTTCACCAACGTATGTTGCCATATTTTAAGATCTAACAGACAGGTGTGGTGGCTCACGCCTGTAATCCCAGCACTTTAGGAGGCCAAGGTGGGCAGATTGCTTGAGCCCAGGAGTTCAAGACCAGCCTGGGCCACACAGTGAGGCCCCATCTCTACAAAAAACATAAAAATTAGCCAGGTGTGTTGGCGCATGCCTCTGGTCCCAGCTACTTGGGAGGCTGAGGCAGGAGGATTGTTTGAGCCCAGGATGCAGAGGTCGCAGTGAGCTGAGATCGCACCATCGCACTCCAGCCTGGATTGACAGACCGAGACCCTGTCTCATTTAAAAAAAAAAAAGAGCTAACAAACTGGCAGATGGGACTTCACCGTGAAACTCCCATTCATCCTGCAAGGTTCCCTTGGGTGACAGCTGAAAAGCCACCACCGCAGTGCCACCAAGCCTGAGAGGTGTCCCTGCCTGTGACCTCAGGTCCCCCTTCTGCCTCTTTAGTCCTCCATTCCTTGTTCCACCAATGCCCAATATTAAATTCTCTCTGCTAAACTAACCAGTGCGTTTTCTGTTTTTCTGACTAGACTGTCATAGGTACAGAGAGCCAGCGTCAGCTCAGAGTCAATATTCATAAAACCTGATTTCTTGCTTACTCTTAAGCAATAATCTCATCTCTTCTTCCTGGTCCTCAGTGGATCACCTCACACCCCAGGGGCATGATCACTGCTCTAGAACATAGAACACGTGGGATATTTAATGCTAACTTAATTACCCCCATCACTGGCTTGCTGTGTACCCACTGTGGCAGACTGAATCACGGTCCCCAAAAAGATGCCCACGTCCTAATCCCCAGAACCTGTGGATGTGACCTCATGTGGTAAAAGGGACTTTGCAGATGTGATTAAATTATGTATCTTGGCCGGGTGTGGTGGCTCATGCCTTTAATGCCAACACTTTGGGAGGCTAAGGTGGGAGGATTACTTAAGGCCAGGAATTCAAGATCAACCTGGGCAACACAGTGAGACCTTGTCTCCACAAAAATAATAATAATAATAATAAGGGCAGGGCGCAGTGGCTCATTCCTGTAATCCCAGCACTTTGGGAGGCTGAGGTGGACAGATGACCTGCGGTCAGGAGTTCGAGACCAGCCTGGCCAACATGGGGGAAACCTCGTTTCTGCTAAAAATATAAAAATTAGCCAGGTGTGGTGGCCCGCACCTGCAATACCATCTACTGGGGAGGGTGAGGCAGGAGACTTGCTTGAACACAGGAGGCAGAGGTTGCAGTGAGCTGAGATCATGCAACTGCATTCCAGTCTGGGTGATAAAGCAAGACTCTGTCTCAGAAAAAAAAAAAAAAAGCCAGGCGCGGTAGCTCACGCCTTTAATCTCAGCATTTTGGGAGGCTGAGGCAGGCGGATCATGAGGTCAGGAGATAGAGACCATCCTGGCTAACATGGTGAAACCCTGTCTCTACTAAAAATACAAAAAAGTTAGCCGGGTGTGGTGGTGGGCGCCTGTAGTCCCAGCTACTCGGGAGGCTGAGGCAGGAGAATGGCGTGAACCTGGGAGGTGGAGCTTGCAGTGATCCGAGATTGTGCCACTGCACTCCAGCCTGGGTGACAGTGAGACTCCATCTCAAAATAAATAAATAAATAAAAATAAATAAATAAAAATAAATTACCCACTCTTGGGTATTTCTTCACAGCAGCCTGAGAACAGACTAATACAGTAAATTTGTACTGGGAGTAGGGTGCTGCTATAAGGATACTTGAAAGTGCAGAAGCGACTTTGGAACTGGGTAACTGGCAGAGGTTGGAACAGAGGGCTCAGAAGAAGACAGGAAAATGTGGGGAAGTTTGGAACTTCCTGGAGACTTGGAGAGCTCAGAAGACAGGAGGATGTGGGAAAGTTTGGAACGTCCTGAAGACTTGGTGAATGGCTTTGACCAAAATGCTGACAGTGATGTGAATAAATGAAGTCCAGGCTGAAGTGGTCTCAGATTGAGGTGAGGAACTTGTTGGGAACTGGAGCAAAGGTGACTCTTGCTATGCTTTAGCAAATAGACTGGCAGCATCTTGCCCCTGTCCTAGAGATCTGTGGAACTTTGAACTTGAGAGAGATGATTTAGGGTATCTGGTGGAAAAAATTTATAAGCAGCAGAGCATTCAAGATGTGACTTCGATACTCTTAAAAGCATTCAGTTTTATGTATTCACAAAGGTATGGTTTGGAATTGGAACCTGTGTTTAAAAGGGAAGTAGAGCATAAAAGTTTGGAAAATTTGCAGCCTGACAATGTGATAGAAAAGAAAAACCTATTTTCTGGGTTTTTTTTTGTTTGTTTCTTTGTTTTCTTGAGACAGAGTCTTGCTCTGTTGCCCAGGCTGGAATGCAGCAGCATGATCTCCGTTCGCTGCAACCTCCACCTCCCAGGTTCAAGCGATTCTCCTGCCTCAGCCTCCTGAGTAGCCAGGATTACAGGCACCTGCCACCACACCTGGCTAATTTTTGTATTTTTAGTAGAGACAGGGTTTCACCAGATTGGTCAGGCTGGTCTCGAACTCCTGACCTCAGGTGATCCACTTGCCTCAGCCTCCCAAAGTGCTGGGATTACAGGCATGAGCCACTGTGCCCGGCCAGAAAAGCCTATTTTCTGAGAAGAAATTCAAGCCAGCAGCAGAAATTTGCATAAGTAACAAGAAGCCAAATGTTAATTGACAAGACAATGGGGAAAGTGTCTCCAGGGCATGTCAGAGACCTTCACAGCAGCCCCTCCCATCACAAGCCTGGAGGCCTAGGAGGAAAAAGTGATTTCGAGGGGCAGGCCCTGGGCCTTGCTGCTCTGTGCAGTCTCGGGGCTTCGTGCCCTGCATCCCAGCTGTGGCTAAAAGGGTCCAACACACAGCTCAGGCCATTGCTTCAGAAGGTGCAAGCCCCAAACCTTGGCAGCTGACACATGGTGTTGGGCCTGCAGGTGTACAGAAGTCAAGAATTGAGGTTTGGGCCGGGCACGGTGGCTCACGCCTGTAATCCCAGCACTTTGGGAGGCCAAGGCGGCTGGATTACCTGAGGTCAGGAGTTCAAGACCAGCCTGGCCAACATGGTGAAACCCCGTCTTTACTAAAAATACAAAAATTAGCCAGCTGTGGTGGCACACCCCTGTAATCCCAGCTACTCAGGAGGCCGAGGCAGGAGAATTGCTTGAGCCCAGGAGGCAGAGGTTGCAGTGAGCTGAGATCATGCCACTGCAGTCCAGCCTGGCCAACAGAACAAGACTCTGTCTCCAAAAAAAAAAAAAAGAATTGAGGTTTGGGAACCTCCACCTAGATTTCAGAGGATGTATGAAAACACCTGGATGTCCAGGCAGAAATTTGCTGCAGGGGTGGAGCTCCCTGCTATGGAGAACCTCTGCTAGGGCAGTGCAGGAGGGAAATGTGGGTTTGGAGACCCCACGCAGAGTCCCCATTGGGGCAGTGCCTAGTGGAGCTGTGAGAAGAGAGCCACCATCCTCCAGGCCCCAGAATGGTAGATCTACCAACAGCTTGCATTGTGCACCTGGAAAAGCCACAGACACTCAATGCCAGCCCATGAAAGCAGCTGGGAGGGGCGTGGGAGCCCACCTCTTGCATCAGTGTGACCTGGATGTGAGACATGGAATCAAAGGAGATCATTTTGGAACTTTTAGGTTTAATGACTGCCCCATTGGATTTCGGACTTGCGTGGGGCCTGTAGCCCGTTGGTTTTTGCCAATTTCTCTCATTTGGAATGGGTGCATTTACCCAATGCCTGTACCCCCATTGTATCTGGGAAGTAACTAACTTGCTTTTGATTTTACAGGCTCAAAGGTGAAAAGGACTTGCCTTGTCTCAGATGAGACTTTGGACTTGGACTTTTGGGCTCATGCTGGAATAGTTAAGACTTTAGGGGACCGTTGGAAGTGCATGATTGTGTTTTGAAGTGTGAGGACATGACATTTGGGAGGGGCCAGGGGTGAAATGATATGGTTTGGCTTTGTGTCCCCACTCAAATCTCATCTTGAATTGTAATCCCATAATGCCCACATGTTGTGGGAGGGACCTGGTGGGTAGTAACTGAATCATGGGGGCAGTTTCCCCCATGCTGTTCTCATGATACTGAGTAAGTTCAAGACCAGCCTGGGCAACAAAGGGAGACCTCGTCCCTACAAAAAATTAAGAATTTAGCCAGGCATGGTGGTACACATCTGTGGTCCCACCTACTTGGAGGCTGAGGCAGGAGGATCGCTTGAGCCCCAAGAGGTCAAGGCTGCAGTGAGCTGTGAACACACCACTGCACTCCAGCCTGGGTGACAGAGTGAAACCCTGTCTCAAAAAAAAAAAAAAAGAAAAGAAAAGAAAAGAAAAGAGGGAGACAGGAAGTTCAAAGGTAAAAGAAGGGGATGTGACTGTGGAAGCAGAAGGCAGAGTGATGCGCTTTGGAGACAGAGAAGTAGCCATGAGCCAAGGACTGCAGGCAGCTTCTACAAACTGGAAAAGACAAGGAAATGGATTCCCCTCTGAGCCTCCAGAAAGAACCAGCCCTAGCCAGGTGCGGTGGCTCACACCTGTCATCCCAGCACTTTGGGAGGCCAAGGCGGGCAGATTGCAAGGTCAGGAGATCGAGACCATCCTGGCTAACATGGTGAAACCCTGTCTCTACTAAAAATACAAAAAATTAGCCAGGCGTGGTGGTGGGCGCCTGTAGTCCCAGCTACTTGGGAGGCTGAGGCAGGAGAATCACTTGAACCCGGGAGGCGGAGCTTGCAGTGAGCGGAGATTGCGCCACTGCACTGCAGCCTGGGCGACAGAGTGAGACTTGGTCTCAAGAAAAAAAAAAAAAAAAAAGAACCAGCCCTGATGACACCTTGGTTTTAAACTCATGGAACTCATTTTGAACTTCTGGCCTCCAGAACTGTCAGAGAATAAATTTGTGTTGTTTTAAGCAACTGAGTGTGTGGTAACTATTGTTACAGCAGCAACAGGAAGTTACACTCCTACCCAGAAGGCAGCATAAATCCCTTAAATTTTTCTTTCCCAGTTCCCTGGACAAAGCAAGGAAGCTCGAAAGACTTTGAAGCCTGTCCTCATAGAAAAATGTCAATCCCTGCTTCAGTGTATGCTAAGATGCCAGCTGACTACTAGGAGATTCAACTCTCTTCACAAGAGTCCAACGCAGGCCACACCCCAAGGGCTGTAATAAATTGGCACTGAAGTTCATAAAACTCAATGGTTTCGGCCAGGCGCAGTGGCTCACACCTATAATCCCAGCACTTTGGGAGGCCGAGGCGGGTGGATCACTTGAGGTCAGGAGCCTAAGGCCAGCCTGACCAACATGGTGAACCCCCTTCTATACCAAAAATACAAAATTTAGCTGGGTGTGGGGGCGTGCGCCTGTAGTCCCAGTTACCCGGTAGGCTGAGGCAGGAGAATCGCTTGAACCCGGGAGGCGGAGGGTTGCAGTGAGCCAAGATTGCACCACTGCACTCCAGCCTGGGCAACAGAGTGAGACTCCACCTCAAAACAAACAAACAACTCAATGGTTTCACTTAGGAGCCTTGACTTCCTCCCTGTTTTACTGGCCCAAGTCCATTGATAATGGTATCAGTGTCCACCGCTCTTGGGTGCCTACAATGCGCTGGATCCTCAATATTCATGGTCCTCGAGCCACACAGCAATGCTGCCAGGCATTACGCATTACACAGCGAGAAAACCAAGGCACAGACGGAGTAAGGCACACCCAAGCCCACACAGATAGGAAGTACAGAAACCTGGTTTCCAAAGCGCTGGCCTTTTCCAACGCTCTCACTTATTAACAGCTGCTAACCATTAATAAGCCGACGGGGTGAGGAGCATTCCAGCGCAGTCTGCTCGGGGCCGAGGCGGGGCGGAGGCTAGTGTTCATGCGAGTGATAATCACGGCACAAGATCCAAGTGAACGCTGAGGATTGAGAATGTTGTGGACAACGTGCCTATTCTGCAGGTGTCCTCCGTCAGGGCCAGCCATGGGTTCAACAGCAGGAAACCACGGATAGACAGCCTCTCCAGCCTCCTCCTGGTCACACTTCCTCGGAGACGCTAATGAGTGACAGAGTCAATAACTTCCTTCCCTCCTCCTAGCACTGCTGCTGGTTCTCAGAGAAATAGCCACGTGAACGGGAAGGAAGAAAGTGTGTCCACGGGCTGCGGAATCCATTGCCAGTGGGGCGGGGATTCATCTGGCAGACCTGGCCTGCAGACAACATTGCTGGAATGAGTCCATGCCATGATCTGGGACTGTGAGTGTATCTGCCCAGCTGAAAAATGAGTGATTACTGAGCACCTACATGATTGAAAATGGGCTGTAATGCAGGAGGATGACCACGAAGAGTGCGGGAGCAGCAGGGTAGCAGCAGCCCGGGATGACAGCAGCCCCAGCCCACCACCCTGTGGAAAGCAGCTGAGGTCTAGGGGAGATCTGGGGTCAGACAGATCCGGGTTGGAAACCCGGCACTATAGCTTACCAGGTGTGACCTCACACAAGTTATATAACCTCTCTGAGCCATACTAGCCTCATTTACAGATAGAACTCTCATTGTGTTCTGGCACTCACACTCTGCACAGCCATGGCCTTCAGGGGAGCCTGGCTCCTGCCCCAGAAGGCATAGTCTAACTGCTCAAGGGTGGCCATGGTGACTGTATTCTCCTGGGTGGTTTAACCATGGCCAACTGAGACAATCTGGCCAATGAGAGTCTGCAGAGGGGCTTCGGGGAAAGGTATTTTTTTGCCTTTATAGTCTTTCTTCTGCTACTGGCTGCTGGCTGGAATGGCTGCAGCCACTTGAGTGTATGAGGACAGCCAGGCTGAGGCTAAGGCTGACACGCTAGGAGGGCAGAATGTATAGACGGAAAGAGCTTGGGTCCTCAGTGGTGTCCTTGAGTTAATGAGTCAACCAACTCTGGAGAGCCTCAGACCTCAGGACTTCTTGACAATGGCTTAGGCCCTTTGAGTTGTATTTTCTGACGTGTGCAGCCCAACGCACCCTACCTGGGGCAGGGCTGTGTTGAGGATTAAATGTGTAAAAAGCCTAACATAATGCCAGGCACACAGTAGCTTCTGTTGTTGAGGAGATGATGACACGAGAAATGTCACAGCAAAGCAACATGATGCTGGGGCTTCATTTACTCATGTACGCGTCATGCTCGCCAGCTGGGGACATAAATTCCTCAGGGGAGACACTGTGCCTTGATCCTCTTTCCTATGCCCCAGTGTCTGCCTTAATATATGCTCTGATACTGACTCCATGGTAAACAATGAAGTTTGCCTTCTGTATCCATTAACCATGGCTACAAACATACCGAATAAGAAATCATTGACAAACAATACTCATTAATTCTCACACATCTGCAGGCAGAGGAGGCTGAGGATCAGCTGATCTAGACTGGGTTCAACTGGGCAGCTCTGGACTTACCTATCTTGGGGTCCACTAAGGCCTGCTGATCTGGGCTCATTTCGGCTAGGATGGCTCTGATCCCCGTTTCCCATGTTTCTCGTGGGACCAGACGGCTAACTTGGGCATGTTTCTCTGTGGGTGATGGCAGAGGCATAAGAGAGCAAGCTCAATCGCAAAGACTCTGGTCAGATCCTGCCCACTGTCCTTCCTCATCTCCTTTGCAGCTATGGGTGGCCATTGGTACAGTGTTGTCAAATGAGATTGAAGCAGAAATCTATTAGAGGGTTTCTCAGGGGGAAAAAGAAGCATTTGCTTTTCCTCATCTGCTGGTTTCATCCCTTACTCCCTTTTTCTTGCACTGAATGCAGGATGCGATGCTTGGAGCTATGGCAGTCATATTGCTACCATGAGGAAAAGCCAAGAGAATTGTGGCTGCTGTTCCAACATAACTGAGCATCATTGCTGGTGCAGCGTTAGCAACTGCCCATCTCTGGACTTCTTGTTCTGTGAGAAAATAACCCTCCATATGTTTATGTCACTGTTAATTGCAACCAAAGGCATTTATCACTAAAACCCAGAAGCAACTAAACAGGATAGTGCAGGATCTATACGAAGTGGACCATTGGAATAAATGAGAACGTAATATACTGTGTTTCAATTCAAGTTCCATCAGCCATTCATTCAACAAATGTATATACTAGCCACTCTGAGCAAACAGACGCAGACCCTGCCCTCCGAGGGTGTCTAGGTAGCAGGTTACATGGGTGAAGTCTTATCTAATGACAGAAGCTTGGATGGATAGTGAACAGAACACGTTACTGAAAAATGTTCTCACATCTATTGAAGAAAAATTTGGCCAAGCATATAATTGATCCAGAATCTGAAGATATTGTGAATCGATCAGTTATTTTCTGCACCAGCAACCGGTTCCCAAATATAGGTTACTAAGTGGATTTGCCGGTTGACCCCTGGAAGTCCCTCTGACATGTTGAACTTTACCTTCCTCATTTGCTAATTAAAGAGTTAATCTGGATGACTGCTGAATTCTCCTCCAGTTCAAGTCTTTCCCTTCCTGAGATGAATGCCATGTTATAAGAAAATATTAACAATATTTTGGGAAAATTCCACTTTACAAGCATTTGGGTAAAACCATAGTTATACATGACAAACCATAATTCGTAGATGAGATAGCCCACTCTTTGGAGAAATTAACGTAGTACCATAATCTTTATAGAAGAAAATGTTTCTGTTTGGGAGAAGCATTGTAAAAATTTATGTAAGAAGCCAGAACAGGCCGGGCATGGTGGCTCACGCCTGTAATCCCAGCACTGTGGGAGGCCGAGGGAGGCAGATCACCTGAGGTCAGGAGTTCAAGACCAACCTGGCCAACATGGTGAAACCCCGTCACTACTAAAAATACAAAAATTAGCTGGGCGTGGTGGTGGGAGCCTCTAGTCCCAGCTACTCAGGAGGCTGAGGCAGGAGAATCACTTGAACCCGGGAGGCAGAGGTTGCAGTGAGCCAAGATTGCACCACTGCACTCCAGCCTGAGTGACAAAGCGAGACCCTGTCTCAAAAAAAATAAATAAATAAAAATAAAATGCCAGGCATGGTAGCTCACACCTGTAATCCCAGCACTTTGGGAGGCTGAGGCAGGTGGATCACTTGAGGTCAGGAGTTCGAGACCAGCCTGGCCTACATGGCGAAACCCCATCTCTACTAAAAATACAAATATTAGCTGGGTGTGGTGGTGGGCGCCTGTAATCCCAGCTACTAGGGAGGCTGAGGCAGGAGAATCACTTGAACCCAGAAGGCAGAGGTTGCAGTGAGCCAAGATCACACCACTGCACTCCAGTCTAGGCGACAAAGTGACACTCCATCTCAAAAAAAAAAAAAAAAAGGCAGAAAGACCACCAGCAAACATTTAATAAGCACCAACTGCATACATGGTACCCATCCGGAGCTGGAAATCCAAAGTGACAAACTTAATCAGCCTCAGCCCTGACTCCTGCTCTCAAGGAGCTGAGAATTTAATTAAGCCTCTGGTCTATGTGTATTGTCATGGCCAGCTTCCACAGGAATACACAGGTGGGCTTTACTGTGTCTTGCACCAGTGGTTGTTCCAATGGTTCTGTGCCAGCCTCCTAGTGAAGAGCCATCCCTGGGTAAGAGAAAAGAAGCAGGCATGCCAAGACTCAAATATGTGCAAGGTATCATATGTACGACAGGTGGACCAGCAGGTTAAAAAAGTGTTAACCCTCAAACCACTCTCAAACAAAGTCTTAAGCTGAAGCCAGCTTTCAGATATGTATTATTATACAGTAATACATGTTAATATATATTAATATGCAATTTGTACGTATTAGTATCAGTAGGAACACAGGACCTACATATGCACACACACGTACTTACTAGAGCTGCTGTGGCTCAAATGCAAGGGCAAAATCCTCTGCTTCCTCAGGAACCTCCCAACGTGATTAGGATCACACAGCAGAGAAGACACAGGCTTCATCATCAAGCAGAACTGGACCTGTCCTTCTCGCTGTCTACGCTGGGCAAGCGGCTTCTCTAAACCTCAGTTTCTTCATCTGTAAAAGGGGAAGAATGTTCTACTTGCAAGATTGTTGTGAGGGCCAAGGGAAATGAGGACATGAAACCCCAGCCACCAGCAGGTCTCAACAGGCGTCGGCATCCGGGACACCAGCCACAGCTGTGCGGCTTCAGGAACCTGGTCCACTTGACCCTCCTCGCCAGAGTCATCATCCAGACCCAGCCTTGACCCACAGCTGCTCTGGAGGGGACGGGGCAGTGGGATTTGGGATCGGGAGACCTTGGTTCAAGTCCTAGCCCTGCTGGTATCTGCTGGCCTCCCCCAGGGCCTGATTTCCCCCTCAGCCAGGTGAGGAAAATGACCTATTGATTTTAAAGCATGTCACCAGGGCTAAATGAGGCATGAACGTGCTTTGTCCCCTGGCACTTCTGCCCTTCCTGTTTTCGGTGCCAAAACCCTTAGCCTGGCCAGGCTTGGCGAGAGGCACCGTGAGGCTGCTAGGCTGAGCCCTAGCTCTGTCCTGGCAGGCGGGCCATCCTTTGCAAGTGACCACTCTGCCCCAGTTGTTTCATCTGCAAATGATGACAGCCAGCACCAGCTTCGCTCATGATGGAAGCCCCGGTGTTAAGCCCCTGCCTCCGCCTCCACTCGGCCGGCTCCAGGCAATGCAGCCACTGTGGCAGTGACTGTCAGAATTGCTTTCTTACAAGGTGCTGCTTGCACCAAACTCAGGTGGGGGTGTCTGTGTTGTAAACACAAGCACACACACATACACAGCACATGCCACACACATGCACACACCACACATACCACAGGCATACATATACACACACATAGCACATAGAACACACACATTCCACACACACCACATGCCACACACCACACACATACACCACACCCTACACACATACGCAGCACGTGCCACATGCATGACACACAACACACATACCACAAACATAAACACACATCACACACATACACGGCACATGCCACACACACCACACATATACACACCACACATAACACACATACTACACACATACATAGACACATATATCACACACATACAAAGCACATGCCACACACATACTGCACATACACATATACACACCACATAGCACACACATTTCACACATACCACACATAAACACATACACCACACATACACAGCACATGCCACACACATATACACACCACATAGCACACACACAACACACACACATTTCACACACACCACATGCCACATACATACCACACACGTACCACACACACATATACATACCACATAGCACACACAACGCTCACACATTTCACACATACCACATGCCACACATACACCACACACAACACACACACCTCACACATACATAAACACAATCACATACACAGCACATGCCACACATACACATATACACACCACATAGCACACACAACACACACACTTCACACATACCACATGCCACATACACACCACACACACCACACATACACATATACACACCACACGACACTCACACATTTCAAACATACCACATGCCACATACACACCACACACACCACACATACACATATACACACCACACGACACTCACACATTTCACACATACCACATGCCACACACACACCACACACAACACACATACCACACATAAACACATATGCCACACACATACCACACATACACATATACACACCACATAGCACACACAACATTCACACATTTCACACACATGCCACATACACACATATGCACCACACATACCATACACATATACACACCACACACAACACTCACACATTTCACACATACCACATGCCACACACACAACACACATACCACACATAAACACACATGCCACACACACCACACATATGCATATACACACCACATAGCAGACACAACATTTACACATTTCACACATACGTCACACACACCACAGATAACACACCACACATAAACACATACACAGATACACAGCACATGCCACACACATATACACACCACATAGCACACACACTTTCACATACATACACACCACACATACCCACACACATATACACACCACATAGCACACACACTTTCACATACATACACACCACACATACCCACACACATAAACACATACACCACACACACAGCACATGACACACACACCACACATACACATCACATAGCACACATGCCACACACACCACACACATAACACACACATTCCACACACAAAATGCCACACATATATAAACATATACATAAACACACCATACACAACATACACCTACACACACATACACAGCATATGTCATACACATACACACACCACACATGCCATTTACATAAACACAACATATAAAATACACACCTACACACATCATGCACACACACATCTACACACATACGTACATGTCACATACCACCTACACATATACACACATACACACCACATACCACATATATACACACCACATATCACACATATACCCCAACACACATATACACACATACACACCACACAGATATCACACACGTATACACCACATTGCACATGCATACACACACCATGCAAAAATCACACACCACACAGATATCAAACACATATACACACATTGCACATGCATACACAGACCACACACAAATACATACATATCACATACCTACACACACCTACACATATATACACATACACATCACATAACACACATATCACACATGCCACATACACATACATGCCAACGTACCACACACATACACACACATGCAGACCACATACCACACGTGCCCCTACACACATATGCGCACACACACACACACAGGTAAGGGGTGTTCATTTGGCATCAGGAGCTTGCTCACAGCTCCAGTGCGATGGGACACTTTCCACCCGGGCACTAGCTGTGTTTCTGTTGTTTACGTGATGTAGCCATTCACAGGATCCCCACCTACCTCAAAACACCAGGGTGGCCGGGCGTGGTGGCTCACGCCTGTATTCCTAGCCCTCAGGGAGGCCGAGGCAGGCAAATCACGAGGTCAGGAGATCGAGAGCATCCTGGCTAATACGGTGAAACCCCGTCTCTACTAAAAATACAAAAAATTAGCTGGGCATGGTGGTGGGAGCCTCTAGTCCCAGCTACTCAGGAGGCTGAGGCAGTAGAATAGTGTGAACCTGGGAGGTGGAATTTGCAGTGAGCTGAGATCACGCCACTGCACTCCAGCCTGGGTGAAAGAGCGAGACTCTGTCTCAAAACAAAACGAAGAACAACACCAGGGTGAAGACCTTCTCAAAGCGATGCCAGCCACTGTTTCCTGAGCACCTGCTAAGCATTTGCTAAACATCATCTCAACTAATTCTCCCAGCCATGTTGTGAAGTAGATATTTTTATATCCATTTCACAGAGGAAGTGGTGGGGGGACTGAGGAGGTGAATTGCAAGCTTGGGGAGGGGAATTTGGACACAGACACGCAGGGGAGACAGTCACGTGAAGACAGAGGCAGAGACTGGAGTGATGAGTCCACCAGCGGAGGCCCCCCACAGATGGCTAGCAGCCCTAGGAGGCTGGGAGACAAGCCCTCAGAGCCTCAGAAGGAACCAACTCTGCCAACACCTTGATTTCTGGCCTCCGCCTCCAGAACTCTAAGAGGATTAATTTCTGTTGTTTTAAGTCATCCAGTTCATGATCATTTGTTTACAGCCACCCTAGGAAACTCTGCTTAAAAAAAAAGAAAAAGAAAAACAGGGCCCGACGCAGCGGCTCACACGTGTTCCCAGCACTTTGCAAGGCTGAGGCAGGAGGATTGTTTGAGCCCAGGAGTTCAACACCAGCCTGGCCAACAAAGCAAGACCCTGTCTCTACAAAAAATTTTAAAAATTAGCTGAGTGTGGTGGCACACACCTGTGGTCCCAGCTACGAGGGAGGATGAGGTGGGAGGATTTCTTGAGCCCAGGAATTCGAGGCTGCACTGAGCTATGATCGCACTACTGTGTGCCATCCTGGGCCACAGAGCAAGACCCTGCTGTCTCTTTTTTTTTTTTTTTTTTTTAAGACGGAGTCTTGCTCTGTCGCCCAGGCTGGAGTGCAGTGGCGCAATTTTGGCTCACTGCAAGTTCCGCCTCCCGGGTTCATGCCATTCTCCTGCCTCAGCCCCTCGAGTAGCTGGGACTACAGGCGCCTGCCACCACGCCCTTCTAATTTTTTGTATTTTTAGTAGAGATGGGGTTTCACTGTGTTAGCAAGGATGGTCTCGATCTCCTGACCTAGTGATCTGCCCGCCTCTGCCTCCCAAAGTGCTGGGATTACAGGCGTGAGCCACCGCGCCCGGCAACCCTGTCTCTTAAACAAACAAACAACAAGTAGTTTTAATCTCTGACTGGCCACAAGCCTTACCACCCCCTATTTTATTATACCATCCAGTGTCACTCATTTATTTTTTGCCTGGCCCTCAAACGCATTTATTTATTTATTTAGTTTTTATTGTTTTTGTTTTGTTTTGCTTTTTTGAGACGAAGTCTTGCTCTGTCGCCCAGGCTGGAGATGAAGTCTTGCTCTGTCACCCAGGCTGGAGTGCAGTGGAGTGATCTCAGCTCACTGCAACCTCCGCTTCCCAGGTTCAAGCGATTCTCCTGCCCCAAACTCCCAAGTAGCTGGAATTACAGGTGCCCACCACCACACCAAACTAGTTTTTGTATTTTTAGTAGGGACGGGGGTTTCACAATGCTGGCCAGGTTGGTCTTGAACTCCCAGCCTCAAGTGATCTGCCCAGCTCGGCCTCCCAAAGTGCTGGGATTCATGCACTGCCACACCCGCGCAATAAAAGCTCTTAAAAATGGAGAGAAACATAGACCAAAAACCTGATAGAAAACGGGCAAAAACAGGCATCTTATTGAACAAGATACAAAAAATGGCATCCCCACCTAGTTCTCTCTCCCTTCCAGAGACTTTGAGATGTCGTTATAATTTAATAAATCTGTTTATGCTCAAGCTAGACATCATAGATTCTGTTGTTTCTAATTTATTTGGTGGGCACAGGCTATTTATAGAAATCAATCCACCTTGAATCGTGAAGGCTTTACAGCCTGCAGTACGTCCCAAAGTTACTGACACCAGATCCTGAAACAGTTTTAAAAGAGGAATTCACAGATGTATTTTCAAGCAATTACAGTTTTATCCCAGTGTGAGTACTGCCTTCTAGAGTGACGACTTTGAAGGAGACAGAGTTTTGGGTTTGGGTGAGCCCTGGTATGTTTGTTCAAAAACAGAGCTTTTAGAGTTACACCTCATCACCCAAACAATATGTTATATGCCTTTGGAATGTTTTTTTTTACCCACACTTGAGTCTGGGAGTGTCTCATGTCTTGAGACTTCATTTCAAACAAAACAGTGATGGTAACGTGAAGATGATTCAGATGGCATTGGGAAGCTCTCCAGTTCTTCCATTTTCTTGATACTTCTCTGAACTCTACACAGGATCTAGAGGCGACAGATCGGGTGTCAACCTCTTGAAAAGTCCAGGGTAAGCAGGACTGCCTTTGGAAACTCTCTCAGCATAGAAACAACCTGAATGCCCAACTAGAGGGGATTCTTTGAATAAATCATGCTAAATCAAACAAAGATTTGTGTTGCCCTTAAGAGCCATGATTTAGAATAGAGTCATGGATATGAAAAGACATTTGGGATGTATTGTTAAGTGAAAAAAATAGATTGCAAAATGTGGAGTACCATCCTATTTTTGTGTCGTATACTTTTTTTTTGTAAAAGTATGTGTGCATAAATATATTTGAATACAAAAGTGTCTAGAAGAGTATCTTTTAGAGTTGGTTATGACTGGGAAGTGAGATGATTTGTAGCTTTTTATATTGTTTTTTAGCGAGTTATAATCTGTTCATAAGGAACATGTATTGCATCATAATCAGACAAAACAACACAGTCATTTACATGTTTTTAAAAATCCTGTATTTGCTTGAAAATACTCCAGAAAGAACATGTGTGTATGTCGGGGGTGGGGTGAGAGAAATGGATGGAGTAAGAGTGGCAAAATGTCATCTTTGCTGAAGCTGGCCAAAGGGGACTATGAAAAATCACCACATGATTCTCTTGACTTTTGAGTATGTTTGCACATTTCACAAGTGAAGGTGAAAACAAACACACAAATAAAACCAAGGTCAGCAGTGAGTTCATCCTTGGCTTTTAGAGGATATCACAATTGCAGTGCAAGAAGCACAGAAATACGAGAAACAAATATACAACAGAAATAAGGCTGCAAAACTTAGCGCTAAGAACCCAGGAGCCATCAGCTGTGTGACCTCAGGTCAATAACAGCCTTATGAAGCCTCAGGTCCCTCATCTGTAAAACGGGAGGAAACCCTTGTTGCGTGGCAAGCTTGTGGTTGAGACTGAAAATTCTAATTACTACTGTGGCTGCTGTTGTTCAATCCATAGGCCCTGGAAGTCTGGAAGCAAGAGCTCCACACCCCAACAGTAGTTTCAAACTTTGGTGTGCACTGAGATGACCAGGGTTACTAGCAAACATGCAAATTCCTGGCCAGGCACGGTGGCTCATACCTGTCATCCCAGCACTTAGGGAGGCGGAGGCCAGTGTATGGCTTGAGGTCAGGAGTTGGAGACCAGCCTGGCTAACGTGATGAAACCCCATCTCTACTAAAAATATAGAAAATTAGCTGGGCATGGTGGTGCGTGCCTGTAATACCAGCTACTCGGGAGGCCGAGGCAGGAGAATCGCTTGAATCAGGAGGTAGAGGTTTCAGAGAGCTGAGATCGTGCCACTGCATTCCAGCCTGGGTGACAGAGGGAGACCCTGTCTCAAAAAAAAAATGCGGATTCAAAGGTCCTACCCCTAGGGTCCCTGACTCCATACGTGGGGCCAGGCCTAGGACCCTCCACTTTAAGTAAGACCCCAGGCCATTCCCACTGGGGAAATGCTGCATCTAGCCCCACACCAAAGACACCCGGGTAAGCAGATATGCCACAGACAAAAACGCCTCGCTGTGCAGAAACTGGGGCTGGACGTTGTTCGGGGCTGATTGCCCATTTATGACTCTAGGTGGACTTTGTCTGCAGTCATGGATGGAAAAGCTGGCAAGCAACAGACACCTTTGCAAAAATAGCAAATAAACAATATGTCACATTTGTGGTTTCCTCCTGGGAGGGGCAGAGTCTATGGGCAATTGACTTAGGGCAGAATCCAATTCCAACATGAACTAACTGTGTGGCCCGGGCTGAAGCCCTTGACCATTCAGTATCTGTGTGATGGGAATTCTGATAGCAGTATCAGAAACAGCTCCATGGGGTTTTGTCAATTACACGAGGCTGTCAGGCACCGAGGCCTGGAGCCAGGACCCCATCAGGAAATTTAGGGATCCACTGGATTTATGGCCTCCATGTTCAGGGTGTCAGGTCCCAAACCTTCTCAATCACAGGAAAGCAGGAGTCAGGCCAAGGGAAGGAAGCGCACGTTGCAGCTAGAGACCACACACACCTTGGCAGCACCCCAGGGAGAGACAATTCCCTGCCGCGCCGGGCTTCTCTGCGCACTTCCAGCCCCAATCACTTAAGGAGCCCCTGTCCCACTCTGAGTCTTCTTCTGAGGCCTCTGTTTGTGTTGTCCTGCTCCTGGCTTGGCCTCCAGATCCCTCCTCTCGTGGGGTCCTAGGTCTGAAGGAAAAGCAAGATGGTGGCAGTCTGGGGGAAGAGCATGTGCTTGGGGTCCCTGTGGCCCATTTCTGGGCTTGGCCTGGTCACCTGCTGCAGTCGGTATCACTCATTCAGAACTAAGCAGTAACGCCAGGCGGGTCATGTCCTTCTTGTAAAATTGTTTGTTTGGGGAATTTGTGGTGAACTCCAAATCTCTCTCTCTCTCTCTCTCAAAATTGATACTATTAGAGTCATTTGTGCTTGATTGCAGCTCTGTGGAAGGGACAGCCCCCACTTCTCCCCTCGCCTCTTTGTGGTTATTTGTAGGGCAGTCACAGGAAACCAATACAATGGCATTTCCCCCTAAACATGAGTGTGGCTCTCAGCGCAACCCAGTTCACAATAAATAGTCTATCCTTGCCCTATAGGACCAGGCCTCAGGAAGGGCTTGGGGGCCTCAGAGGCAAATGACATCCAGCCCCTTCAACCCTGCACAACCACAGACCTCACACCCAGTGGTAGCCAATTTGGCTGAACAGCACCCTAGACTGTGGGCTCCCCCTGGTGCTGGGCCCCCTCACAAGGAGGCAGGGCCCACCCTCCTGATCTAGCCTGAGCCCCTGAGTCCTCTCCCAACCTCCTCCCAGCGATCTCAGCCGCTCCAGCAAGGCGTGGGGCTGGTGTCCTTCAGCTGCCTCCCTCTCCAGAGGAGGAGAGGCGGCAGATGTCGAGGCAGAGGTGGAGAAAAGCTCCTGACACGCTTGCAGCCGGGGTCGCCTTGTGCACGGGCAGAGTCAGGGAAGGGGGAGACAGTAGGTGCCCTGTGTGGAAAACCAGAATCTCGGGGCCAGGACCCAGAGAATGCTGGAGGGCCCGGGAGGTCAGCGCCTGCCCTCTCCTTATGAGGGAGGCCCCCTCCCTCAGGCAGCCTGCCTGCTTCAGAGTGGGGAGTCCAGGTTGTCAGTTCTGTAGGGTCGATGGACCTGGTCTCATTTGCCTCTGAGGCCCCCAAGCCCTTCCTGAGGCCTGGTCCTGTAGGGCAGGGATTTCATATTTGTTGTGAACTGGATTGAGCTGAGCCACACCGATGTCTGGGGGGAAATGACATTGTTTCGGTTTCCCTGGCCGCCCTACAAATAACCACAACACGCGTGAGTGAGGGAGGGGTGGGGAGATGGGGGTAGGGGAGGGGTGGGGGGGTGGGAGATGGGGATGGGGGAGAGGTGGGAGATGGGGGTGGGAGAGGGTGGGGGAGTGCGGGAGGGTGGGGGTTGGGGGTTGAAAACAATAGCAATTTACCCTCTCACAGTTCTGGAGGCCAGGAGTCCAAAGTCAAGGTGTGGGCAGGGCTCTGTTCCCTCTGGAGGCTCTAGGGGAGGGTCCTCCCTGTCTCTTGCAGCCTCTGGTAGGCCCAGGCACTCCTCGGCTCCAATCTCTGCCATTCTTGCACATAGTCTCCTTTCCCCCGAAGTCTCTATGTGTTCTTTTCTGTATCTTGTAAGGACAGTCTCATTGCATGTAGGGCTCACCTTAATTCAGTGTGATTTTATCTTGACTCTTACCATAATTATATCTGCAAAGACTCTTTTTCCAAATAAGGTCAGATTCTGAGATTTAGGGTAGAGATAAACTCTGGGGGGACATGATTCAACCTACTAAGCCATTAAATCACAAACAGCACGCAAGAAGGACCAAAAAGGCAGCGGGAAGTGGGGAGGACCTTGATCCAAGGACTTCCACAGCTCAGGCCTCCCTTGTTCCAGCCAGCAAGGGCTTTCCATGAGCACCTTTGACTTCCACTGCTAGTCAGGATGACGGGTTCCTGGCTGTCTTCTACAGATGAGGAAACTGAGGCTCAGAGGCCTCTGAATGCATAGCCAAGTTCACACAGTCAGCCACAGCTGGGACTGGAGCTTACTTGGTACCAAAGCCTGGGGGTTTCACAGCCAGCTCGGCTGGATTGAAGAAGCCCCACCCCCACCCCCAGCACTAATGAGGTTCCAAGATCTTTCTCCAAGGAGCTTGCTTTATCAATAAGAAACGAATCTTTTGTTTTGTTTTGTTTTTGAGACAGAGTCTTACGCTGTCACCCAGGCTGGAGTGCAGTGGCGGGATCACCATTCACCGCAACCTCCCTTTCCCGGGCTCAGGCAATCCTTCCACTGCAGTCTCCCAAGTACCTGGGACTACAGGCACATGCCACCACATCTGGCTAATTTTTGTATTTTTTGTAGAGATGGGATTTCGCCATGTTGCCCAGGCTGGTCTCGAACTCCTGGGCTCAAGGAATCTACCTTCGGCCTCCCAAAGTACTGCGATTACAGATGTGAGCCTCTGAGCCCAGCCAAACTGTCTTGATGTTCACGTTCTTTCACTACCTTAGATTATGAATTTTGGAATGTCGCCAGTTCCCTGGAATCACATTAAGAAGTGAGGTCTAGGAGAACAATGATTAATTTAATTATTAATAGAAATCAGCCTAGACCTGGGAAATAAGATGAGGAGACCCAACTGTCCCCAGCCTTGCCCTTGTGCCCATGTGGGAGGCCATCCTGACTCCATTTAGATTTTTGCTTCTTCCTACACTGACAAAGAACACTGGGGCAGCTCCAGGGAAATGTGCCCAAGGTGTGGAGGGGGCTGGGGGAGTGGAGAGCAATTTTTTTTGTTCCCAACCATGCCTTTCTGCAATCTCTGTTCATCCTCGAAGACCTAAGACTGGAGAATGTGGGGTTTGTTTGTTTTGGAGCGACTGGGGCGGGGAGGGGGGGGTCTCACCATGTTGCCCAGGTTGGTCTTAAACTCTTGGCCTCAAGCGATCCTCCTGCCTCGGTCTACCCAGTAGCTGGAACCACAGGCGTGCCAGATTCGGCTGAAGAGTTTTGTTAGGAAGTTTTCAGCACCTTGGACCATATCCTGAAAAAGTTCATTCATTGATTTAACCAATCTCTAGTGTGCACTGCCCAGAACCAGAGTGTGAGCTCCACAGGGTAGGGAGGGCGCCAGCTTTGCTCTCAGCTGCCCCCGGGCGCTTGGGACCTGGAACCCATGAATGAACAGACCCCGTTCTAGATCAACAGACATTCAAAGCAGCGCTCTAGGGGAAGGGCAGGGGAGGAATGAGCATCCAGCCCCCGCGGCTCTACTTCTATGCCTGTGTGTAAGTGGTGGGATTTAAAGGTGGTTGGGTGCACCGGCCCTTCCCCCACCTGCAATCCGGTGCCAATGCAAGTGCCAGGGGAGGGTGGCGTTTCTGTTTACTTCCAGCCAGGTCAGCTCCCTTGCCCCCTCCCCTGTGTTTGCATTTTCTCGGTTTGGCGAGCTGGTGAAGTAGCCGCGGAAAGAAGGCGGATTTAAAGGCTCCATTTGGACGAGGCTTTTGGAGAAAGCTTGCACCTCCCATCACACCCCCAGGGCAAGTCAGCCGCCTCAAAAGTGCCGGTGCCGGCCCTCTGTGAGCTCAACACCTTCGCACAAACCCCGGGGACGGTTATTATTACCCTCTTTTTCCCGGGGAGGCGCCTGGGGCTCAGAGAGGCCAAGTGACTCGCCCAAGGTCACACAGCTTTGCAGTGGCCGACCCGGGATTGGAACCCGGGGCTCCGGACCCCGCGGCGGCCGTTTCTCGAAGATACCCACTACCTCCCTCTTACACCGCTCAGAAATAAAGCAGGAAGGCCGAACGCCCCGTTTTCGCCGAAAAACAATGCTCCACGCAAATTTGCGGGAACAAAAGCAACCAGAAATCCAGCCCGGGTTTTCCGCCTATCCGATTCCGCGGACCAATCGCGTCTTCACGGCCGCCGAGGGACGGGAGGCGGTGGCCCCAACATGATCGACAGCCCCCAGGGAGGCGTGGCCGCGGAACGGGCGAATGGGATTGGGGACCCGGCACAATCACGGGCCGAGAACGGGCCGCCTGAGCCAATCAGCGGGGGGGGGGACGGGCCAGGCAGGCCCGGGCTGTCGCGAGAGGCGGCCACCCCGCCCACTTCTGCTGATCCCGGCCGCCCGTCAGCCGCGAGCGCGACGATCCCTCCGCTCCTCGGCCGGCGCCTCCTCCGCCGTCGCCGTCGCCGTCGCCGTCGTCGCCGCCGCCGCCGCGCTCGGGCCCGGATCCGTCCGCCGCGCGGGAGCAGCAAGGCCGGCAAGTCCCGGCCGGATCCTTCCGCGCCTCCCGCCGCGCGTCCCTCCCCCTCCAGCGCCCGTTTCGCGGCCGCGGCCCCCAGCGCTCCCCAGGCGGCGACGCCGCGCCCGCGGCCCGGGGTAACGGCCGGCCTGGGCGGAGGCGCGGGCGGCGGCGACGGCATGGCCGGGGCGGCTCCGTCGGGGGGCGGCCCGCAGTGACAGACCCTGCGGCGCGGGGGGAGATGGGGGCGGCCGCCTCCCGGGCGACGACGACGACGACGACGAGGAGCAGCCGCCGCCGCCGCCGCGCACCGGCCGCCGCTGGGCACGGGCGCGGGGAAGGCGCCTCCCCGTGAGCGGGGGGCCCGAGGCCGCTCGCCGCCCCCGGCCGCCCCGGCCGCCCCGGGCCCCCCCGGTGCCCCGCGCGCGCCCGCCCGCCGGCCCCTGACGGGAGCCTTGCCCGGCCCCGGTCCCCGCCCCCGCCCCGGCGCCCGCCCGGCCCGCGGCGCCCGCGCGCCCTCGCCCGGACCCGGCCCCGGCCCGCGCGTCCCCGGTCCCGGCGCGCCCCGGCCGCGGCCCCCGGCGCCCCCCGGCCGCCCCCGCGCGGTCCCCGGCCCCGGGTCGCGGCGCGGCGCGGGCGGCAGCATGGTGGAGAAGCGCTGCCCGCTGCAGAGGGACGGCGTGTACCGCTGGTTCTCGGAGCTGCCGTCGCCGCAGCGCGTGGAGTTCCTGTGCGGCCTGCTGGACCTGTGCATCCCGCTCGAGCTGCGCTTCCTCGGCTCGTGCCTGGAGGACCTGGCCCGCAAGGACTACCACTCGCTGCGCGACTCGGAGATCAAGGCCAACAACCCGGCCGACCTGGGCAGCCTCACCAACCTGACGGACGAGGTGGTGCGCAGCAAGCTGCTGGTGTCGCTGGCGCTGCTGGGCTCGGAGCAGCGCGAGGCGGCGGGCGTGCTCTACCGCACGCTCACGCACATCGACTCCATCATCCACAACTACGGGCTGCAGCTTAACGAGGGCCGCACGGGCGATGAGTTCCTGCTGCTGTTCACCATGGCCTCCAACCACCCGGCCTTCAGCTTCCACCAGAAGCAGGTGCTGCGCCAGGAGCTCACGCAGATCCAGAGCAGCCTGAACGGCGGCGGGGGCCACGGCGGCAAGGGCGCGCCCGGGCCGGGCGGCGCGCTGCCCACTTGCCCGGCCTGCCACAA
This sequence comes from Pan troglodytes, assembly GCF_028858775.2. NCBI lineage: Eukaryota > Metazoa > Chordata > Mammalia > Primates > Hominidae > Pan > Pan troglodytes. The sequence goes on along the minus strand of NC_072416.2, from coordinate 85,661,813 downwards.
GGTGCGTGCCCGCCCCGAGCTCTGCCCTGTACCCCAAGTCTGCATCCCCAACTCTGCACTCCAAGCCTCCAGCCTGCACCGCGACCCCCCGACCCACGCCTCCAGCCTGCACTGAGAGCTCCCACCCAGGTCTCCAGCCTGCACCACGAGCCCCCAGCCCGTATCCCAAGCCCCATCCTAAGCCTCTATGTCGCACCCCAAATGTGTGCCCCACCTCTCCAAGCCTCCACCGTACATCTCAAACCTCCGCCGTACATCCCAAGTCCTCACCCCGTGTCCCAAGCCCCCATCCTAAGCCCGCACTCCTCACCCTAAGTCTGCACTTTAAGCCCCAAGACCGCACCGCGGCCCTGAGCCCACACCCTCAGTCCCCTCTGCGTGCCCCAAAGCCTCCAAACCTCCGCCTCGCGCCCCTTGGGCAGGAGCGGCTGCAGGGGCCCTGGGTCCGAGGATCCGCGGGAGCGGTGCGGGAGACGTCCGCGGTCAGAGCTCACAGTCCCAGGTGCCCTCCTTTCACTTAGCCGGCTGCAAACGCGATAAGGCCTTTGTCCCCTTAATGGGGCCCTTGGGTGACAGATAACACACATTGCGGCGCCTTGGTTTCCCCAAATCTGGTATTTATTACCAGAAAAGGAAGGAGCCGTGGCCACGCCAGAAGCCGCCGGCGAGGTGAACATTGCAAAGGCGCTGGGCTTCGCCGTCTGAGCCGCTCCCTCCACACAGGTGGAGGCCCTGCTTGGAGCCTGTGTCGCTGGGGGCCTGGGCGCGGGACGTGGCTGTCCGTGTGAGCTCATTTATGGACACGTGCATGCTGTATGATGTACGCGTGTGTCGCATGTGGGCATGTATGTGTGCACGTGTGTATTTATGAATGTGAACATGCCTGTGAACGTTGTGTGTGATCGTTTTTAAGAGCCGGGCTACCTGTAACAGACAGAAAAAGACTCCCAGAGCCTTAAATGCCCGTGAAACCTATTTATTGGCGACCCTTAGAAACAAAACCCAGGCTGACTTTGAGTGGGAGGGCACCGATGCCTTAAGGAATGTTAGGTTAGGTTAAAGATCTCCGGTCTCCAAATTGAACCGGAAGGGCGTCCTGGCCATCCACTTAGCGATGTGAACTTTTGTCTAAGTGTTTCAGAACTGAAAACGCAAAGTGTCTGGGGCTCCAGCTATTTTGAACAGCCCCCTGCAATCCAGTGCCAAAATTTCGCTGCCAGAAGAGATTACTTTGACCTGGTGTGATGTGTATTTAGATTACAAACTGATTATTTTTTGGAAGGGAATAGGTTGCAGTCGGGACCAAGTCTTGCTCAGTGCCTCTTTGCAGTGTCTTTAAGCTCTTTGAAGTTAAAACTTTGATAAGACTTTGCTTTTATGAGTGGCTGAGAACACCGTCTGGTTTGCTAGGTTTTTTATGTGTGTGTTTTTAAAGCTGTCTTTCAATCGTAGATTGTGGCTTTTCTTTTTTAATGTCTTCCTGTAAGAAGTGGTTGTAGTACATACATCGGTTTTTTTAAATTGATTTTTGTGTGTGTGACATTTACCTCCAAGACTATAGTTTTCTTTTTAAGTTCGGCTCCCACCCTATATTTCAGGCTGTGTGCTGTGCAGAGGGTCCTAGGAAATGTAGTTGTTTATAGTAATCTACGTAAGTCTTGACATGCCAGCAAGTTGTCACCTATTCGTGGAATCTCAGTCATTTATGGTCAGTTTCATGTGCTGTTACTCCTTTGTGTAGATTCCACCCACTAATAATTTCTATGGCTGTTGCTACAGTAACGTCATCTCTTTAAGGGGATTCTTAATGTGTGAGCACGGGTGCATCACTTTATGCAGACAGTGGTGATTATTATTTTGGTTGGGCAGTGAGCTAAATCTAGAACAAAAATGTCTTTTATAGGAGAGCCTTTCTGTCAAGCAGAAATCCCTTTGATGAGATGAAGGGGCTAATCTATTCCTCTCTGCTCACCCCTGCACCTCCCCCCCTACCCCCCAGTCCCAAGGCCATGGGCACTGAATTTACCAGCTATGCAACCTTGGCCAGGATCCTTCTGCCCCTCAGTGTTGTCCCTGTTGCAGTGGAGGGGATGTAACCTACCTCACAGGCTTGTGTTGAGGATTACATAGGTAACATATATGAGCTTCCAGCAGAGGTGCAGTAAATGCTGCTTTCTCCTTTATGGCCTCTCCGGCTTTTAACATTCCTTTTTATAGAGGTATGCTAACTTAAAGCAAGGCATGTTTTATAGATTGAATTATTTACATCTTGGCTACGAGCGTTTATGTGTTCTAAATTGGTTTTTGAGTAGTTACTTGGAGCTGACAATTTTTTTGTTTCATCTTTGGAAAACTGGAAGATTCTGTGACCCGAAATGAGAGGATTATTATAAGGAGTAACCTTGGGCTGTCATTTCCGTATTTCAAAACAACCGTGGTTTCTAGTTTTCCCTACATCCCTAGTGTCACTGCTAAGCTAATTTCAGCCCCATTCATTTAACTTTCATTTCTGTTGCTGCTTCAAAGCTAAGGCTGACGTTGATGAACCCTTTATTGCTTGGAGCAGGCAACTCAGATGAAATCTAGCATTTAAGTATTTTGCTTTCTTAGTTTCTAAATCTAACATGTGGTGTATTCCTGAAAAAGCAGCCCCGTTAAAGCTGTCTGCATTCTTTTGTAAGCTGTTGTATTTTATTTTGAACTCTTTGAACTTAGAGACTTTGTATTTTTCTTTTAGAGATACAAATGTCAATGGCTTTTTAAATTCTTTATCCAATTTAAATTTTTATTTCTTGGCCTGGCAAGGTGGCTTACGCCTGTAGTCCCGGAAGTTTGGGAGGTCAAGGTGGGCAGATCGCTTGAGCCCAGGAGTTCAACACCAGCCTGGGCAACACATTAAAACCCTGTCTCTACAAAAAATACAAAAATTAGCCAGGAGTGGTGGCACACACTTGTAGTCCCTGCTACTTGGGAGGCCGAGGTGGGATGATTACCTGATCCCAGGAGGTAGAGGCTGTAGGTGAGGTATGATCATGCCACTGCATTCCAGCCTGGGTGACAGAGTGAGACTGTGTCTCAAAAAATTTTTTTTAAATTTATTTTAACTGTATTTTCCGAAATAGTCATTATTTGCAATTCCTTGTCCAAACCCTGTGTTTTTATTTAAAAATTCTTATTCTGAGGACTTCTAGAGGTGTAAAAGTGGGGGGAGTATAAAGTAGACATACCTGTATTTTACTTTCAGAAAGAAAAATACTTCCAGTAGCCACACTGATGGTAGGCTGAATTAGTTGTACTCTTCCTAGTGGCCGGTAATGCTGCTGCTTGTTGCTCCTGCAGTCGCCTATTCCAGGGTGCCAACTGTGGGGGATAGTTGGCTTAGACTTTCCAGTGCCTATTTTACGTAAATAAAAGACCATAGTTTTGGAAATAGTTAAAATAAATCCTTTGCGGCTTTTTCTTTGTGTCAGTGATAATTATATGCTGTGGTATGTGCACATGCTTATTCTTGTTTAAAAAATAACAGCTTTATTGAAAGAGAATTCATATACTATATATACTTCACCCTTTTACAGTGAAGTCAGTGGTTTTTAGTATAGTCATATAGCTGTGCAAGCACGACCACTGCCACTGAACGTTTCCATCACCCCAAAAAGAAACCCAGTGCCTATTAGCAGTCGCTCCCCATTCCCCCTCCCCCCAACCCTTGACCACCCCTTTTTGTCTCTATGGGTGTCTTTTTTGGACGTTGCATATAAGGGGACCACACACCGTGTGGCCCTTTGTGACTGGCTTCCTTCACTCGGTGTCGTGATGTCAGCGCCCGTCCATGCTGTGGGTGTGTCAGCACTTCCTCCTCTTTCGCTGCCGAGTGGCGTTCCCCTGTGTGAAGAGGCCGAGCTGTGCTCACGCATTCTTCAGCGGGTGGACCTTGGAGTTGCTTCACATGCTTGCTTGTAGACTTTTGTCTTCATGGTTAATAGGCTCTTTGTCTTCACCCCCGTGCGCTGTGCCTAACACTTAGCGCATCCTCTGTGGACCGCTGGCGCACGTGTCGGTGCGGGGCTGTCCTGAGGGCTCCTGTTCCACCTGGTGGATTGCTAGGTGCCGTGTGCAGAGCTGTGTAGGTGTGGCCTCAGCCAGCCTGGGGAGCTGCAGTTGGAGGTGGCAGGGAACTCTGTGCTGTCAGTACAGAGCCTCCGGGCTGGTGCATTTGGTCAGCGACAGGTATGGGGGAGCAGGGCCTGGTGGGCGGGGGCGGGGCCCCGCCTGAGCTGCAGCTGTGAGGGCCCTGCCGTTTGTGTTTCAGCATCCTCAGGGTATGGATAATGAACTGCTTCGTGGGGCTGATTTTTTTAAGGGGTACTAAAAAAAATAACGTTTTTAAAGTTTTTGGTGCAGGGGTGTGGTGGGGTGGTGGTCTTCTTTAGGGGTAGGTTCTGTGGAACAGTTCTGGAACTCTCTGTGGCTTGCATTGTGAGTGCCTGAGGATAAGCACTGTGGAAACTTCAGATAGACACAAATACCATGAATAAACCTGCTGAAAATGTCTGTCCAAAGATCAGCAACAGCTTTTGCTTCGTTGCTTTTCGTAAGCTGTTGAAAATCATTGCAGTTCAGAGGTGAAACGTGGGATAGTTCATCCTCTGGTTATCAGGCAAAGTATAATTGGTTTCTTTTGGTTTCTCCTTTAGCCCTAAACTCTGGGCCTATTGCAGCCAAGAGTCATCTAGCATTCCATAAGAACGGACTCTCTCTGGAGCAGCTGTTGTCACTGATGGTTAAAGGAATAGCTGTGACCTAAAATCACTGTTTTGTCTCCATCTTTAACACTTGTTCTCCTGGGCAGCTGGGAACCGCCTGGTCTATGAACTTGTCTGTGAACTAAGTCTTCTGGCTGTCTTTGTATACATTGCTTTTTTTGTTGTTGTTGTTACATTACAGGAGATACAGGAGATAATATTCTAACACATAGTGGATCTTTTTTTATTTTTATTTTTATTTTTTGGCCAGCTGCTACAGGTCTAAAACACTGTCCTCTTTCATAGTAAAGTACAGTACATGATACAGGAATTGGGGCATACAGTCATGTGCTGCTTAAGGACACAGATACGTTCTGAGAAAAGTGTCCTCAGCTGATCTTGTTGTGTGAGCACCGCAGAGTGCACTTGCCCAGACCTGGGTGGCAGAACCCGCGACACCTCTGGGCCACATTGTAGAGCCTGTTGCTCCTCGGCTGTAAACCTGTACAGCATGTTACTGTACTGAATACCGTAGGCAGTTGTAACCCAGTGGTATTTGTGTATCTAAACACAGAATAGGTACAGTAAAAACGCATTATTAGAATCTTAGAGGATCCCTGGTCCGTGTGGTCTGTCAGTGGTGGAAGCATCCTTATGCAGTGCGTGACCGTGCTGGGATGCGGTTCTGATTGCTTTCTTGGTGGTAGTACTTTTGTTGATGCCATGATGGAGCTGCAGTAGCACTGCCATCTACTGTGTAATGGCTTGGATTATGTGGTACTTTAATTACTGTCCTTTGCCCTCACATTAAATGAAGGCCATTTACTTTGACATGGGCTAGTTCACATTTGCCTCATTTAGTTGAACACACATTTGAGTTTTGCTGTTTTATACTGTGTTCTGCAGCACAGTTGTAGAAACTGGAAATTCTGTGTCATATTTGGGTATGATGAGTAATATGATGGTATCATTTGTTCAAGTGCGAAGATAATTGGAGATAGGCATCTGCGTTAGTCTTGTCACTGCAGGTGAAGCGTACCGTTTACTTAGGCTTTAGTTCACCCATTTTCTCTTTAGTCCTGTAAACTTCATCTACCTTTTGGATTAACATGCTTTTCCAACAAATCTACACGAGTCTTAAAACTTCTGAGTCCAGCTAGTAGAATAGAATAGTAAGAGGTACTCGCGCTGGGGCATCTTTGTTTGTTGAATTGATGACGAAGAAATTTTTGTTATGCTAGGAAAAATTTCTGCTTTAGTATTCTCCCCCATCCCCCACCTTAGAGGGATTAGATTTTAGAAAAAGATTCTTCTTTTTTTTTTTTAAAAAACTGCCCGTTGGAACAGTAGTTATCTTGTTAGTTTAAGAAGTGTAGCTGCAAGTTACCTAATTAGGGTACATTATTGAAGCGCTTTTGGTTTTGGACTTTAGTCTTAACATATGCAGTTTAGAAATTAGTTTTAGCAAGGTAATTTTTTTCTCCAGTCTCTGTAGATGTTTTTATTGTAGAGAGACCTGACACATTGTAGAAACATTTCCTGTCAAAGGTAAAAAGAGATCATCCAGAACTAACAAAATAGGTTAATTCTTAGCAGTTTCTGTTTTGTTCTGGGTTAAAAGACCTGAAGCTACTTAAAGTGAGAAGACAGAAGCAAGACAGAGTATCTTTCAAATAATTGCTCTTCTAGCAGCCGTGTGTCATGTCTGATCAGGGCATGATTAAGCAGGACAGGACTTCACATGCCGGCCACAAAGCCCTGGACCCAGCCGTTCACCCTCAGAGAGGGGCACTGTGGACCCCGCCCGCCATTCACTACCCAGCTTGCCAGTGGGGCGGGTGCTTTGCAGGCTCACAGAAAAATCATTCGCCCTTGAAATGTCTTATCTGGGCCTGGACACCTCCTTAGTTTCTCTTGTGTTTCCTTTCTGTGTAAGGCTGGTCCCTCACCGCTGGTTTGGTCACACCCCTCTGTTTCCTCAGGGTCACTTGTAGGTCAGCGTTTGAACTTTGTGATTTCTATCTCCCTCCTTCAATCCAATCTTTGACCTCTAGTATTTGCCCACCTGACCCATAAACAGAGAACCATAATGGTTCTCTGATTTGTGTTTTCAACAAAACCCCACCTTTAACACCACTCACCTCTACCAGCCAACAAAACCCTGCCTTTAAAACCACTCGTCTCTACCAGCCCCTCTTCTCTTGGTCGCTTCACCACTGAGGCCTCCCTGAGCAGCTAGCAGAAAAGGCCTTCCATCCCGCTGGCTGGCGCTGGTCCCCGCGAATAGGTTGGTGTGTGTCTTTCCAGACATGTTTGTGCACATATATGTTCACATGTTCTTTCAAGACACCATACACACGCTTAGATACAGGATCTTACATACATGCTATTCTTCATGCTGTAACACAGTCACTCCTGCTGTCTCTAGTTCCTCGCCTTCAGTTATTCCTCAGCCTCCTGTGACCTGCCTTTTGCCTTGAACCTCTTTGACAAAAACAATTTTTTCGGAAGAGTATTCAGCAATCTCTTCAGTGAAGAAAGGTTTTAAATCGGTAATGTAACCAGAGGTAGGAAATGGAAAAGTGCCAGAGGCTGCTGCATGGAAAGTCCCTTCTCCCACAGATGGCAGGGAAGGGCACCCAGGACGTTTTAAGGGTCAGGCAAGGTTCTCCTTTCCCTGGGTGTTGATAACTTTTATTTCACGTGTAAAAAACATGTTTCTTACCCTCTTCCCAGCCATCCAGTTCCCCTCTTTGCAGATAGCACACTTCCTCGTAGAACCTTCCAGAGAAACCATATGTATTTACAAGTAGATACCTGATGTCCCACTGCACACACAGGTGCCTCCTGGTCTTCTCTTGGCAGTCTTTCCAGATGAGGCTTCTCTGTCAGTCCATAAAGAGCTTGTTCAGTGGCACAAATGTGTCATTTAATCAGGCCCTAGAGATAACATTTTGTTCCATCGCATTATTACAAACCAGTGCATTGTCATTTACATATTATATACATATCACCTACATGTTACAGACAACAGATGGGACCTTTCACATTCAGGCAAGTCTACCTGTGGAGTAGAAATCTGGAAGTGGAGTTGGGTCAAACGGTCTGTGCTTTTGTAATTACTTTACCTGTTGCCGAGATCTACTTTTAGAATTCCCAGAGCTACGTACAAGGCCTGTTTCCCTAACCTTTAACGAGCCCAGCGAGTTAGCACTTGCTGCTTGCGGCCATACAGTTAGGTGGAGACTTGCCCTGGTGTGGTGTGGTTTTATCTTAGGAGTGAGGTTGAATATTGTTTCAAGTAAACGATTTCATTGATATTTGGTGAGTTGTTTGTCTCCTTTGCTCATCTCTGTTGAGTTGTTGGTCTTTTCTTTTTTTAATTCTTACTTTATTTGAGACGGAGTCTCACTCTGTCACCCAGGCTGGAGTGCACTGGTGTGATCTCGGTTCACTGCAACCTTTGCCTCCTGGGTTCAAGCAATTCTTCTGCCTCAGCCACCCAAGTAGCTGGGATTACAGGCACGTGCCACCAAGCCTGGCTAATTTTTTTTTTTTTTTGGTATTTTTAGTAGAGATGGGGTTTCACCATGTTGACCAGGCTGGTCTCAAGCTCCTGACTTCAAGAGATCCTCCCACCTCGGCCTCCCAAAGTGCTGGGATTCCAGGTGTGAGCCACTACGCCTGGCTGGGTTCTTAGTTTTTAGAAACTCCGTAAGTTTCAAGGCATCGTCTTTAGTAGGAATTGCATGTATTTGTTTTCTGGGTTTTTAATCTTGTCTTTTGACTTTGCCATGCAGTTGTTTTCTTTTCTTTTTTTTTAAATGCTGTATTTATCAGTCCTTTTTGGTATGGCTTCTGGGTTTTGTGTCATAATGCATAATGTATAATGCGTTTCTTATCATACATATTATACATATGCATGTATTGTGCATACATAATACACATGACGCCCCGTACATTCTGAAGACAGTCCCCTGCAGTGTCGCCTGGTATGGAACTTGTGTCATTCTCTTTTTATATCAGACGGATCCATCTGGAATTGATTTGGTGTAAGGTACAAAGTTAGTTTTATATTTTCCAGATGACAGCCCATTTGTCCCAGTGCCATCTGTTAAATAGTCTCTGCTCTCCCTCCTAGATCTGAGCTGTCTCTCGTTTACTCCCACATCTATTTGGGTTCACTTCTGGACCCTGCGTTCTTCTTCATGGATGTCTCCATCCAGATGACCTCATGTTGGCCAGGTTCATTGGATACTCTTGGTTTTGTTTCTTACCTCTCGTTCGTTTTTGTGGGTTTCCTACACAGAGGAATCCCCAGGAAGGGTTTTTTTGGGGGATTTTGTTTGGGATAAATATGGCTGTGAGGCGCCTGCCCCGGATGGTGGCTTCTGCAGCCTGGGTGTGCCGGGCCGGCTGGGATCTCGCTGCCTCCGCCAGTTCTGGCACTGCTGGTTTTCCTCTTCTCTGGACATTTGTTTTCAGTTTCTCCTCTGCTTTCCTGCACTTTTGATGATGTTATTCCTCAGACTTCTCTCCTTTTTCTTCTTTGTTTTTGCTTTATAATTCGTGACCTTTTCAGCTGTGGTTTTCCCAGTCACACTGATGAGTCCAAAAAACCTAAAGGCTCAACCAGACCTCCAGCTCCCAGTGAAGGTTCCCAGTAGCTCAGTGTGGCAAAGGCAGGTTTCTGTCTTCCAACCTGCCATGGTTCCCATGTTTCCCCCAAAGTTTGCGTCTTAGAAACTTAATCCCCATTGTGGCAGTGTTGGGACATGGGTAGGTCGGGAGGGCTCTGCCACTGCCATTACAATGAGGTAATATCCTTGTCACCTGAGAGTGGTTTTTGTGAAGGCCGGTGTGGGGCTCCTCTTGCTGGCTTGCTCTCTGGCTCTCTCGCCCTTTCCCCTTCTGCCTTCCACCATGGGATGTCCCAGCAGGAAGGCCCTAAGCAGATACAGGCTCTTGCTGTTGGACTTTGCAGCCTCCAGAACTGTAAGAAATACATTTCTTTTCTTTATAAATTACCTACTCTGTGGTATTCTGTTACAGGAACACAAAACAGACCAAGACACCAACCCTGACCTGCTCTGTCCTTCCCTTCTAATCCCCTCCAGCCAGAGGCCCAGGCCTGTCATAGAGATGCCCTTTTTTATCCCCTCCAGCTGGTTTATGACCAAGTCCTAAATATCTTTAGATTTGTCTCCAGTGACACCGTTACAGCCCCGGTTCAGTGTTCCCTCAGGGCTTCCCTTTCTTCCTGTACTTTCCTTTCTTCCTCTCCTTCCTTTCCCCTCCCGCTTCCCCTTTCCCCCCACCGTTTCTCTCCCTGCCACACTTGCCATGGTGCTCACATACATGGCACACTTCTCTGGACGCAGGCTTAGATTTGAGGCAGTATGCCAGGGAAGCAGGGTGGAGATTAGAATAGTCTTCAGGAAACCAGCATGGCCCCAGCCTAGCCTAACTCCACTTTGCTTCTGATTAGAAATCCGTGTTAGAATGCAAGTCAGTTGATGTCATTGTTTAAAGTCTGCAAGAAACAACTTCATAGCTGCTCCATTTTATTTTCTAATTAAATAGTTCAGAAGCATTGGTACCTTAACTCTTTTTAGAAATAACACTGATGTGCCCAACTCTGACCTTGACCTAGGTCTAGCCTCATTAACATTCCAGTCTTCTGGCCTGGGTCTGCCCGCTGTAACCCTTTTTGGTCTCCCTGGCCTGGGTCCGCCTCCATAACCCCCTCTGGTGTCACTGACCCCCTCTTAGCCTCTGACATCAGTTCCCTTGTGTCACTGGAATGGTCCTGGTCAAATGTATGCTGCAGGAGCCTCGTTTCTGGCTTACGGGTCTTAGCATGATGTGCCATGGCCTTTGTGATCTGTCCCCTGCCTGTCCATACACACCTCTCTCTGTAGGCGCAGTTCCTCCTACTCACTGTGCTTTCTCCTGTGCCCTTGGAGAGGCTGTTCTCTTAGACTGGACACCGGTTACCTGTGATACCCCCATCCGCATTATTGGTTCATAGATACCAGTCATTTTGTTGTTGCATCCTTATCTTAGACCTTATGTGCTGGGTTCTGTTTCTGCCCAAGACTTTGACTTTGGCAGAGACTGACTTTTTAAATCACTAGAGCCTAGCAGTTCCTACCACCTACTAGGGGCTCACCTGCGGAGCATCCGTTAAACCCAGGGGCAGGAGGTGTTGGGTGGATGAAAAGCCGCCGTAGTACAAGTGCTTTTTCCCTTTGGCTTTTTCTTTTCAGTGGCCACAGTAGTCACTCCTGTAACCAACTCATACTTTTTATCTTTTTAATTTTTGCCTTTATCCAATGACTACCTCTCATATATTATGTAGCTGGAGATTCTAGTGAAGTTTAACTTGAATTTTAACATCTGTATTCTACTTTCTTATTTTTATTTATTTATTTTTTTTGAGACAGTGTCTTGCTCTGTCACCCAGGCTGGAGTGCAGTGGCGCAATCTCGGCTCACTGCAAGCTCCGCCTCCCGTGTTCACACCATTCTCCTGCCTCAGCCTCCTGAGTAGCTGGGACTACAAGCATCCGCCACCATGCCAGGCTAATTTTTTGTATTTTTAGTAGAGACGGAGTTTCACCGTGTTAGCCAGGATGGTCTCGATCTCCTGACCTTGTGATCCGCCTGCCTCAGCCTCCCAAAGCGCTGGGATTATAGGTGTGAGCCACCGCGCCTGGCCCTACTTTCTTATTTTTAACTTTATATTTTTCAAAAGCTGGCATGCAAGGCCAGGTGCACTGGCTCACACCTGTAACCTCAGCACTTTGGGAGACCAAGGCAGGTGGATCACTTGAGGCCAGGAGTTCAAGACCAGCCTGGCAACATGGCAAAACCCCATCTCTATTTAAAAAAAAAAAAGAAAAAGAAGAAGAAAAAACTGGCATACAAAAGCTTTCATTGGGAAGAACTCTCTGACACGAGAGTTGGGCTTTAGGTTACCTGGGTTGCACTCATACAAGGTTGTGAATGCGTCAGCTGAGAGCTCGGAAGAAGCTGCGTGGCATCATGATGCTTTGGTGGCCTTGTCTCCTGTGGAGCCTGTGGAGGCATGTGTGTGGATGAGTTCATTTCCATGGAGTAACATTTTTAGTTCTGCAAGTAAGTTTGTCTGGATTATGTTTCTTTAATGCTTTTAAAACTTTAAATCATGGTAAGCCTCGATGTTTTAGTTTGCTACATAATGTTTGTTTTAGTTTGCTACATAATGTCAATAAATTGAAAAACCGTTACTCATTCTAATTAAGGTTTCATTTGTATTTCTTTTATACTTTCAACAGTGACATCAGATTAACTCTTTAGAAGGGATCATTATGGCATCATTTGTCTAATTATTTGGGACATTTGCATAAAAGCATCAATAGAATTACCAGAAGGAAATTATATCCTTAGGTTTCTTTTTTTTTTTTTGAGACGGAGTCTCATGTTGTCACCCAGGCTGGAGTGCAATGGTGCGATCTCAGCTCACTGCAAACCTCTGTCTCCCGGGTTCAAGTGACTCTTCTGCCTCAGCCTCCTAAGTAACTGGGATTACAGGCACCCGCCACCACACCCGGCTAATTTTTGTATTTTTAGTAGAGACAGGGTTTCACCATGTTGGTCAGGGTTGTCTTGAACTCCTGACCTCAGGTGATCTGCCCGCCTCGGCCTCCCACTGTGCTGGGATTCCAGGTGTGAGCCACCATGCCCAGCCTATCCTTAGGTTTCTTACTGACTCTAATTAAAACATGTATATATAGGAACTAGTGCTAGAAGGATTGATAGTCTAGACTTGAAAAAAGATTAAACTGTTTGAAATAGGAAGAGATTTAGTGTATGGGGAAGAGGAACAACCCTCACCCCTACTCTGTTTTGGGCATTTTAATAAAATTTAGAAGCTTGAGCATAATGCTAACAACCTAGTTATAGTAAAATTAGTAAAATTGGCCGGGTGCGGTGGCTCATGCCTGTAATCCTAGCACTTTGGGAGGCCGAGGCGGGCGGATCACAAGGTCAGGAATTTGAGTCCAGCCTGACCAATATGGTGAAACCCCATCTCTACTAAAAATACAAAAATTAGCTGGGCGTGGTGGCGGGCGCCTGTTATCCCAGCTACTCGGGAGACTGAGGCAGGAGAATTGTTTGAACCTGGGAGGCAGAGGTTGCAGTGAGCCAAGATGGCGCCACTGCACTCCAGCCTGGGCAACAGTGAGACTCCGTCTCAAAAAAAAAAAAAAAAATTAGTAAAATTAATGAGATACTTTGAAAGCACAGAGTATTGAGGTTGTGTGGGAAGCACTGTGTGGTGTGTAAACTCTACCCGGACACAAATAGATACTCACAGAACTTGCACGCCACCTCTGGGAGATTCTCCTGACTCCAGGTTCCTGGTAGAGTATCTTTCATACGTGAGAACTCAGGCCATTTTCCAGTCGGTTCCAACCTTCTCTGCACCCCGACTCCCAGGGCTTTTTTCTATTCTTTTCCACCACTGATCAGTTTCGCCTATTCTAAAACTTCATTTAAGCAGAATCATGGAATTCCTGCTGGCTTATTATCTGTTGGCTTCCTTCGTTGCGTGATTTTAGTGGCTGGTCTAGGGATGACACTGTAGATTCTGAACTTTCCACACTGCATTGTGCCACACGTCGTGCAGTGTGTCATTTCTCAAAGCACTTATATGTGTGGGTTGTTTTTTAAATAGGTGGAAGGCTTTTAAACCAGCATACCGTTAATATTGTATTGAGGAAGTTAATTTATCAATGTTATTTTTCCTTTTACAATTGCTAATAAAGATATGAGGTGAGGAGCAGCAGGCTACAGGGAGGAGCGATGCGTGGGGGCGTATCAGTGGTTCTAGGTGCGTGCAATGATGGGCAGCGGACTCGGGAGCGATGCGTGGAGGCGTGTGAGTGTTCCCCAGGTGTGTGCGGTGAGGGGCAGCAGGTTCAGGCGGATGCGGTGGGGGCGTGTCGGTGTTCCCCAGGTGTGTGCGGTGAGGGGCAGCAGACTTGGGAGCGATGCGTGGAGGCGTGTGAGTGTTCCCCAGGTGTGTGCGGTGAGGGGCAGCAGGTTCAGGCGGATGCGGTGGGGGCGTGTCGGTGTTCCCCAGGTGTGTGCGGTGAGGGGCAGCAGACTTGGGAGCGATGCGTGGAGGCGTGTGAGTGTTCCCCAGGTGTGTGCGGTGAGGGGCAGCAGGCTCAGGGGGATGCGGTGGGGGCGTGGCGGTGTTCCCCAGGTGTGTGCGGTGAGGGGAAGCAGACTCAGGGGAGCCATGTGGTGGAGGTGTGTCGGTGTTCTCCAGGTGTGTGCGGTGAGGGGCAGCAGGCTCAAGGGGATGCGGTGGGGGCGTGGCGGTGTTCCCCAGGTGCAGGAGGCTGCTCTGAGAGTGTCGCATGTATTTCATTTAATCCTCATAACAGCTCCATGAGTCAGGTTCTATTTTTGTCCCCATTTTAGCAATAAGAAAACAGGCACAGAGAGGTTAAGTATAAATAATTTGACAAAGACGACATTAGTGAGTGGCTATTTTTATTATGTGAAGTTAAAATTGTTTGTGTGTTGACTTCATCATTTAAAGTGAGAGGAAGAACCTGAGGAATATGAAATGAGATGAGGGAGAGAGCCCCAGACTCTGCGGCTGGTAGAAATGTAGGGAGTGTGACCTCATCCCCGGCTTCTGCCAGCTCTGCTGATGCCTGGGGCTGCCCCATGTGCGCGGCCGGCCCTGGGCGGGATCCATGGTCTTGGTGACAAAGCTCCTCTCCCTGCCTTCGCCCCAGCGGCTCGTTTTTATTCATTCAGCACAGAGTATGTAACTGATAGTCCTCAGTACCGCAGTCTGATACTTTGTTGGGGTTCCTTTTTTTCTTTTCATTTAAAGGTAAAACCTCCATTTAGTGAAATGTACATATTTTAAGTGTGTCATCTGGTGTTTTCACCACTTCAATTGTTTTTGGTTTTGTTTTTTTTTTGTTGTTGTTGTTGTTGTTTTTGAGACTGAGTCTCTGTCAGGCTAGAGTACAATGTAGCGATCTTGGCTCACTGCAACCTCTGCCTCCTGGGTTCAAGCAATTCTCCCGCCTCAGCCTGCTGAGTAGCTGGGATTACAGGCACGCACCACCATGCCCGGCTAATTTTTGTATTTTTATTAGAGACAAGGTTTCACCATGTTGGTCAGGCTGGTCTCAAACTCCTGACCTTGTGATCTGCCCTCCTCAGCCTTCCAAAGTGCTGGGATTACAGGCACGAGCCACCGCGCCCGGCCACCACTTCAGTTTTGACAGAAGCAGTAAGCCTTGATGCGGGTTTGTGCGGTATGACCGTCAGCCCAGAGAATTCCCTCCCGCCATTTTCCAGTCAGTTCCCACCTTCTCCCACCCCCCACCCCCAGGCCTTAAAAACTCTTTCTCCCTCTGTTCTGTTTCTTTTCCACCATTGATTAGTTTTGCCATTTCTAAAACTTCATTTAAGCAGATTCATGGAATTCCATTTTATCTGTTGGCTTCCTTTGTTGCATGATTTTAGTGGCTGGTCTAGAGATGACACTGTAGATACTGAACTTTACACAGTCTGCTTAGAGTTAATACCATACCCCGCCTTGTGCAGTGTAAGAAGCTGGTCACTGTCTTGCAACCAGGTGCTTTCCCAGTCCTTGCTGTGGCAAGTGTACATGTTACATCTATGCTATAGACATCACAACATATATAGTATTGTTGTTTGCTTCAGTATGAATGTACCTTTAAAAAAATTACGAGGAAAATATTGTCTTTTATATATACTCACATATTTACCTTTTTTCCCCCAACCCCTAAGTGGAACCAGGTCTATTTACCATTTTGGTGCTTTTCATTCCTTACTGATCCAGTTTGTTACCATGTCCTTTCAGTCTGGCAAACTCACTCTAGTATTTTCGAGAGTGTAGGTGTGCTGGCAAGAAAGGCTCTTAGTTTTCTTTCATCAGAACATGTTTTGCTTTCACCCGCACTATTGAAGGATGTTTGCACTGGACGTGAGGTCCTTTGTTGGCAGCTTTCTTCTACTGGGACTTTGAGAGAAGTCGAGACCCTGTCTCTCCTCCAGGGCTCTGCTGTTGGCGGCTCCCCTGTGCTCACAAGTTGTTTTTCTCCAGCTGGCTTTAAGATGGACTGTCTTTGGTATTTGAGCAGCCTGACTGTGATGTGTCCAAGTGTTTTATTGAATTTATCTTATTTGGTGTCCTGAACTTACTGGATCTGTAAATTTACGCCTTCTGCCAGCTGTGGGAAATTTTCAGCCATAATTTCTCCAAAATGTTTTTCTGCCTTAATCTCTCTCTCCTTATGGGACTCCAGCTCTAGGTATGTTAAACTGTGTGATATTGTCCCTGAAGCTTTGTTCGATTGTTTTCCTTTCAGATCTTTTTCTCTCTCTGTTCTTTGGGTTGGATACTTTTTATTGATCCATCTTCAGATTCACTGAGTCTTCTGTTACCTCCAGTCTGCTGTTAAAGCTCGTCCACAGGATTTTTCTTCGTTTAGAAATAGCATTTTTTAGTTCTGGAATTTCCTTTTTTTTTTTTTTTTTTAAGACAGAGTCTTGCTCTGCCACCCAGGCTGGAGTACAGTGGCACACTCTCGGCTCACTGCAACCTCCGACTCCTGGGTTCAAGCGATTCTCCTATTTCAACCTCCCAAGTAGCTGGGATTACAGGCACCCACCACCACACTCAGGTAATTTTTGTATTTTTTTGTAGAGACAGGGTTTTGCCATGTTGGCCAGGCTAGTCTTGAACTTCTGACCTCAGGTGATCCGCCTGCCTTGGCCTCCCTAAATGCTGAGATTACAGGCGTGAGCCACTGCACCTGGCCCTGGAATTTCCATTTTTTAAGAAATGTTCTGTTTCTCTCTTGAGACCCGTTTGGCTTGTCCAGCCTAAGTCCCTTTGCCTTTCTGTTCCTGAGCCCCGTTGTGAGGGCTCCTGAGTCCTGCCTGTGCTGGCAGCATGGGTGTGTCCTGTGCCTGGTCTCCAGAGCTAACTCTTTCCTCTTTGTACAGGTTATATTTTTGTTTCTTTCCATGTCTAGTAATTGTGGCTTGCTTCTTGGATTTTGTGAGTGATCCGTTGTAGAAACTCTGGACTTCATTCTATCCTCCTGAAGATTGATGATGCTTTGTTTTAGCAGGCAGTCAGTTTGGCTGGACTCAAACTCCAGATACTCTTCCTGTGTTATCAGCAGCTAATATCTCTGCTCAGTTGCTGTAGTGTGACCTTGCTGTCCTGGACCTGCCCCGTGCCTGCCTGTTGCAGGGCTCACACAGAGTTGATGTGCAGAGCGTGCTGTCCCCTCCCAGGGTGCTCTCCCTTCCAGGGTTTCCCCTGTCGCTTTCCAGCTGCGATCATCTACCAGAATTCCCCTCTCTGGTTTTTCAGGTGAGACTGTGGGGTTCTCTGTGAGCTTTAGCTGCCCCCCTTCTCTGAGGAGGACCAGGTTCTGCCCCAGGACAAGAAACCCATGCAGTGCTCAGCTCGCTCTGGGCACAGGCTCCCTCCAGTTTCTGCTTGTCTTGGTCCTGTTCAGTTTGTTTTTTTTTTTTTTTTTTTTTTTTTTTTTTTTTTTTTTTTTAGGGAGTGGTGATGACTCTTAACGAGCATGCTGCCTTCAAGCAGTTTGTTTTTTTATGCTTTGTCCAGAGTTTATAGTTATCTGCAAGAGGATTGGTCCAATGTCTCAGCCATTACTGAAGGTAGAACCACCTGCTTTATATACTCCAGGGGTTGCAGAAATAAATACGAACCATGTGTTCTAGGAAGAATTCACTCTCCCTGAGGAAGGGAGGCTGTGAAGGGGGGTTTTATACTAACTGGAACATGCGCTGTTAAAAGGATGAGGTGCTGTGGGGAGAGAAGGCTAGGATGGCCCAGTGCCTTGAAGTTCATGGGTCCATTTGGAGGATGTCAGTGGAATGCTTGTCTACATGCTCTAGCCCCGGTGGCGGTCAGCCACGGGAAGGAGAGTCAGGCGTGTGGTGAACTTGCCGGAGAAGCAGGCCTGGGCTAGGCTTCACCTGTAGGTGTGAAGTTCAGATGGGCAGATACCAGGTGCCTAGGGGATGAGGGTCTGGTCATAGCTGCAGTGGGAGGTAAATCTGAAACTTTTTGGCCTGAATGTCTTCTGTGATCAATCCAGGTGAGCCCTTTCTGGTCTGATCTTTTGTTGCATGGCTGACAGTAAGAGATGGGGTCCCTGGCTCTGAAGCAGCGATGCCTTGTTCATAATAGGGTGTCCCAAGAAGACTCCTGGAATAGAGTTTGTGGTGCCTGCAGAAACAAAGCCTGCTAGCCGATTTTACTGACACTTTCTGGACCTTGGATGCACTCTTGTTTTCAACCAGGGGTTTCTCGCTCCTGGCCTCTTCAAGTCCTGTTCTTTCCCATCCTAGATGCCTAAGTGTTCTGAAACCGAACCTGTACTGTGGCTGGTATCCCCAAAGGGCTGTAAAGCAGCCACTTGAACGTGCTCACTGCTTTGAATGGCCCATCTCAGGGAGCTGAATATTATAGTGGGAACCAAAATGGTCATGATAGCGCAGTTTAGTTATTGTGATTAGACATTTAGCCAGCTTCTCTAAGAAAACCCCAGTATTTAAGCATATTCCTGGCCAAATATTCACAATAACAATATTGTGTGTATTATGTACTTAACGTCAGAAGTCCTGAAGATGGGCCGGGCACGGTGGCTCACGCCTGTAATCCCAGCACTTTGGGAGGCCAAGGCAGGTGGATCACCTAAGGTCAGGAGTTTGAGACCAGCCTGGCCAACATGGTGGAACCCTGTCTCTGGTAATAATACAAAAATTAGCTGGGTGTGGTGGCGCCTGCCTGTTATCCCAGCTACTCGGGAGGCTGAGACAGGAGAATCGCTTGAACCCAGGAGGCGGAGGTTGCAGTGAGCTGAGATCGTACCGTTGCACTCCAGCCTGGGGAACAAGAGCGAAACTCCATCTCCAAAAAAAAAAAAGTCCTGAAGATAAAGATAACCTCAGGGAATGTCTCATCTGCCATCCTCTTGGATGTGGCATCAGTGGAGTTAGATTGCATCTATGCCTGCAATGGAGAGGGTGCTGGCTGCAGCGTCTGCCCCTGAAGCTGTTGCAGCTCACTGTTTCTAACATTACCAGTGTCACATCATTTAAATTTTTTCTTACGCTGGGTGCAGTGGTTCATGCCTGTAATCCCACTCACCACTTTTGGGAGGCTGAGTTGGGAGGATCTCTTAAGGCCAGTAGTGCAAGACCAGCCTGGGCAACATAGGGAGACCCCCATCTGTACAAAAAATAAAAACAATTAGCCGGGCGCTGTGGTACACGCCTGTAGTCCCAGCTACTCAGGAGGCTGAGGTGGGAGATTGCACTGAGCTGTGGTTGTGCCACTGCACTCCAGCCTGGGCAACAGAGCGAGCCCCTATCTCAAAGATAAAACATAAAAAGTGCATTTTTCTTGAGGGGGAAGGGACCATCATGGTGGCCGTATTGCTTTACTTTCTGACGGTGTCGTCTTCAGAGATTGTTGAGATTGGGTTGTTGGTTCCCACGTGGCCATGTCCTGTCAGTGTTGCTTCTGTGTGTTCCCTCGCTGTCACCTGTTGCTCCTAAGTGCTGACGTTGTACCTTTTTTGAGCAGCCTCTGATTGGTTTCTCCCCCACCCGGCCCGCGCCACAGCGGTGCTGCTGGTGGTCTGCTCTGTGGGGCCGTGTTGAGAGGGAAGCTCTGAGGGAGAGGCTTTGCATGCGTGCCTCGGTGCACGGTGCCGGCCTGGATCCCTGTGGCTGTGGAATGGGCACTTGCTGTTTGCCAGGCTCCATCCTGAGAGCCATGCTTGGTGGACTGGCTACTTCAATCCTTGCACCAACCCTCGGAAGTCAATATGGTGGCTGTCCCCACTTTACAGATAGGGACACAGGCTTGGAAATGTCACATCACTTGTGTCGCACGGCTAGTGATGGGGGTGGCCCTCCCGAGGGTCTGACTCTAGGGCCGGCATTTGGCATCACTACAGGAAGTTGACACTTTCACTATTATGTTTATTCCTCTTACTTCAGTTCCACCCCCTACCCCCAGCCCAGTTTTATTGACACTTGCACTTGTCTGTGCAAGCATTTTCTCTCCTGTTGCATAAAGTTGTTTTTTTTAGTGGAGGGTAGTAGTTGCTCAGAAGCACTGGAAGACAGCAGTGGTCAGAGCCTGGTCAGCAGTGAAGGTCAGCGCCATTGCCGGCCTCCCACCCTAGTGGTGAGTAGGTCGCTGCTGGACAGGAGGGCAAGGAGGGGCTAGGAAGGCAGAAATGAGTTGTTGCTCATGAGTACAAGCAAGATGCTGGTGTTCTCTCTGAAGTCAATACATCCGTTAAGATGCCCTTTGAACCCTGTTTTATGGGATTACAGGACTAGGAAGTATGTCTTTAGCCTACCTAGGGCTCTCGACTTCAGACTCCCTCTGTTTCTACAGGCAGTGTCTGGAACAGGGATTCTGGGTGTGTTGGAGGCTGACTGTAGGGAAGCCCTACCCCAGAGGTCCCATGTGGTTGGCCCCTGGTGGGATGTCTTGGCACCTGGAGGCCTGGAAGCCCCCGCGGGTGGGCAGTTGGGGCCGGTGTTCCTAGAGGAGGCCGTGCTGCCCTGTGGCTATTTGTGAAAGAGATTTGCATCTGGTCACTCTGGGAGCTTGTCTAGTTAAGTACTGGGTTCCCTTTGCTGAGATTTTAAGCAGTAATCTTTTTTCTCTCTTTCTCTTTTTAATGAGTAGAGCTCTAGGTTAAGAAATATTAAAAGGAATGTTTTTACATGGAAAATGTTTTTTTGGTTAGCGTTGGCTTTCACTTGGTCTAAGTCAGCAAATAGCTTTCACTCTTAAACTGTCTGTCTTCTTGTTCTGGTTTTTAGAGACACGTAATGACTATTTTAGCAAAATGCTTACAAATCTATTTTGTTTTTATGTTTTATGTTTTTTACGTTAACTTAAAAGTATTTAACAGACGTTACTCCTTCCTGTATAGAGGTAGGTTAAGTGGAAAACAAATTGAAAACACTATTTTTTCATAGTCATGTTTACTGTATTTTGTTTGTGGGGGTAGACACTTTGAAGTTCATGTTAACCCCTGATGTGCCCGGCCCTCGAGATAAGTGTGGAAGGAAAGTGTGGTTATGGTTTTAGAAGCTTGCTTTTTCTATACTTTTCATATCATTCACATCTTGTAGGGAGGTATTTATATTTAGACTTAATATCTGTAACTTTTTTAAATTCTAAAAGTAGTGATTGTTCCTCACAGAAAAATTGGAAAACAGAAAAATAAAATAAAAATTACCCAGAGATAAATGCTATTAATATTTCGGTGTCCCTTTGTCTTTTCTCAGTGCCTGTTTGCACACAACTGATGTACGTTCTGCCCATTTTCACATTATCTGTGAGCATCCTGCATGCCTTTTAAGACTGCATAATATTCAGTCATCTGGACATACACATTTAGCGACCTATTTCAATAGTAATCTGTTGCTGGGATGTTTATGTTGTTTGTTTTTCTTTTTGCTCAAGCTGAGATAAATCTCCTTACACACAAACCTTTGACTACATCGCTGATTGACTGTATCCTAACAGCAGACTCCTCCCAGTGGGATTAGTGGGTGAAAAGCTACAGATGGAAAAAAAGTTCAGCACATCCTGCCTCCTTGCTGTCCAGACAGTGGCCCCAGTTTACACTCAGCTGAGGACGAGGCCACCCCCCTGCAGCTTTATGAGCATTTGACTCCTGAGAACATTTTAACTGTAGTCCAAGTAATTAAATAATTATTCAAGCTGTCATGTGCTTGTTTTCATTATTTATTTATTTATTTATTTATTTATTTGAGTTGGGGTCTCGTGCTGTCTCCCAGGTTGGAGTGTGGTGATGCAATCATAGCTCATTGCAGCCTCAACTTCCCAGGTTCAAGTGATCCCCCCACCTCAGCCTCCTGAGCAGCCAGGTACAGGCACACACCACCACACCCGGGTAATTTCTAAATTGTGGTAGAGATGTGGTCTCACTATGTTGCCCAGGCTGGTCTTGAACTCCTGACCTCAGGAGTTCCACCCGCCTAAGCCTCCCAAAGTGCTGGGATTACAGGTGTGAACCACTGCTCCTGGCCCCAGGCTGGTTTTGAACTACTGGGCTCAAGCGATCCTCCTGCCTCAGCCCCCCAAAGTGCTGGGATTGCAGGCGTGAGCCACTGTGCCTGGCAAGTGCACTGGTTTTAGAACAGACGATCACATGTCGTGGTAAAGTCTCTACTTGAGAAGATAGGCCCTGGCCCCCAGTGCAGGCAACACGGAGCTGGGGTGGCTGTGGGTGGCTCTGTCCTCATCCCCAGTGCTTCTGGGGGTGTGCTGCCCACAGGGGTGCAGCAGATGCTGCAGACACAGGGAGCCCTGCCTTCCGGGAGGCCCAGTTCCCGGTGCCCCTCCTGGATCCTCCCAGAGCTCCGAGTCTCTGTGACAGCACTGAAGCAATTTAATTGTCCTCCAGCCACACCGCAAGCACCACAATAATAACAGCAACTAACATTTTGAATGCTAACATTTTTCCAGTTCACAGTACTAGAAATGCATTTTACTGAATTCTCACAAAAGCCTTAGGTAGGTGCCATTATTTCCATCCCACAGTGGATGAAACAGGGGCTGCCCTGTGTGGACCCAGCACTGGCCGCCGAGACGGCTCCTGACCGCTGTGCTCCGCTCGCCTCCTTGGATTTAATCTGCACAAATCACAGACCTCTGTAGTTACGGGACCTAAAGTCTGCACTTGATTCTGCTCCCTACTGGCCAGATGACCTTGGGGAAGGCATTTAGGAACTGACATTCAGTTTTTGTTTTTAACATGCAGATAATTTGATCTGTGTACGTCACGTACTGCAGGGATCAGATGGATGATCTCATATGGCTGCATAATGGATACTTGGGAAGAAGTGTACAAAAGGTGGTTATAGCCGGGTGCATTGTCTCACGCCTGTGGCCCCAGCTACTCGGGAGGCTGAGGCAGGAGGATGACTTGAGCCTGGCAATTTGAGACCAGCCTGGGCAACATAGACCATGTCTCCAAAAAAACAGACAAAAATGCTAGTTCTTTTATTCTCCATGGTCTCTCACAATGTGTCTTGACATCGTAGGCATTCCATTGGCACCTGGCTTTTTAAACTGACCGT
The DNA here is from genome assembly GCF_028858775.2 of Pan troglodytes. NCBI lineage: Eukaryota > Metazoa > Chordata > Mammalia > Primates > Hominidae > Pan > Pan troglodytes. The sequence goes on along the minus strand of NC_072416.2, from coordinate 85,638,841 downwards.
ATTCTTTTTAAAGATGTCTAGACCTGGCTTTCTCAGCCTGTGTGGTTTGCCAGCTCCCAGGTATTCCACATGCAGACGCAGTACTCAATATTAGGGAAAATAAACTGTATCAGGGAGGGCCTCTCAGCCTTGGCACTCCTGAGGCCTGCGGGCAGGTACTTCCTTGCTCTGGAGCTGTCCTGGGCTCTGCAGGATGTTTAACAGCATCGCTGGTCTCCATTGGCTGCATGCCACGAGAATCCCCACCCCAGTTCACAGAAAATGTTTTCAGCTATGGCCAGATGTCCCCTGGGGACAAAATTGCCCCCAATTGAGAACCACTAGGTTAGGGAATAATAAGACTTTATAAGTTAAGTTAGGAAAAACATCTAACAGTGTGCTAAAAAACGGGGGAAGGGGTTTGAACCTGAGGCAGTAGATGATAAGGAACTGTTTGTAGGTTAAGCCTGGCATGGTGGCATGCGCCTCCTGTAGTCCCAGCTTCTCTGGAGGCTGAAGTGGAGGACCACTTTTTTTTTTTTTGACTATGTAATTAAGGGTATCATTTTTTGTAATATAAGAACATATTCTAAAACAGCTGAATGAACATGCACAACACAATGTGATGACACATACTCTCCTGAATTTATGTAATTTTTCCTTAAGATATCTCTTAATGAGCAATATTATTTTTAAAATGTTAAATAAAATCCTTACCATTGGCCAGTGGGATACTGAATACCACTATTTAAGGAAGAAACCTGAAATGGTTACGTACAGATGTCACCATCTGTACGTCTACCCTTCCTACTTTCAAAAGGCCACTTAAACTTCTTCATATAAAAAAACACATGAATCTTTAGAGAACACATACAAATAAATGAAGATTTACATCTAATAATCTATCTTAAATGTACCATTCTTAAGAGACAGAATCTTACCTCGAAATAGCCATTAGAAAAAACCGTTGGGCCAGGCGCGGTGGCTCACGCTTGTAATCCCAGTACTTTGGGAGCCAGGTGCAGTGGCTCACGTCTGTAATCCCAGCACTTTGGGGGCCAAGTGCAGTGGCTCACGCCTGTAATCCCAGCACTTTGGGAGGCTGAGGCGGGCGGACCACGAGGTCAGGAGATTGAAACTATCCTGGCTAACACGGTGAAACCCCATCTCTACTAAAAATACAAAAAATTAGCCGGGCGTGGTGGTGCGCGCCTGTAGTCCCAGCTACTCGAGAAGCTGAGGCAGGAGAATGGTGTGAACCCGGGAGGCGGAGCTTGCAGTGAGCTGAGATCGCACCACTGCACTCCAGCCTGGGCGACAGAGCGAGACTCCATCTCAAAAGAAAAAGAAACCGTTCGACCAGGGAAATTCAGAGTCCCCAAGGAAGTCAAGTTGTCATCTCCAGATCCTTGACACCTATTCCAGTTTTCAGAACCAACGGGAATTGGTGGGATGACATTAAAAATAGGCTTCTGATCCTACTGTTGAGAAAGGGATGCTTTATTCATGTCATAGTGGTACATCTGTCCTCCAGAGGTACTCACACCGTGAACAGAAATGGCAGACATTTTATTACCAATCATATTTGCTCCAGGAAAGCTTGCCTGACAGTAAACTGTGCCCAGTTTCTCTGGCTTAATTACCCCAGGGGTGCAGAGTTCGATGAAATCTTTTTCTGTTTTCGCTTGGGGCAGTGTTACATTATTGGGGCTTGATAAAAACCAGATCTCCATTATCCTTAATTTTGGGTTTAGTGTCTGGTAAACTGAGAGGCTTGCAGTCCTCATTCGAGTTTCCTTTTAAAAGGAAGAATCGTCTTCTCCCGCCAGAGGAGAAAGCAGACAGTTTTCATCTATCAACAGGTCTGATCTGGTGGAGGACCACTTTTGAGGCCAGGAGTTAGAGGTCAGATGGGGCAACATAGCGGGACCCTGTCTCTTTAGTTAAAAAAAAAAAACAAAAAACAACACAATTTTTTTTTCCATGAAAAACACCTGACCTCCAAAGTGACTGTGAGGCTTTTCCAGGGCTTGTTTTTATGTGGCATGCTGATGTGAATACTGTTCAGGTCCGTATTTGTAAAGAAACAAGGTGAGGAGGGCAGTGGCAGGCTGCCCCTCTGGTGGGCACGGTTAGATGTGACTGTCCCAGTAGGGGCTCCTAGCCATGGAGAGTGGAAGCCATCACAACTTCACTTTCTCCAGCCTCTAACTGGGAATCGAGCATTCCCTGCCTTTATGGAAGCAGGCAGGAATCCACAGTCATACGAACAGTACCTGTGACTTGGTCACAGATGCAGTCACAGATACTTTGATTGCACAGTTGTAGAAAGCGTCTTCAAGTCTCCTTCATGCTCAGCGCTCCTGTGAAGTGAGCTGAGACCCACAGACTGTGTTCGAGAAGCCCATTCGTCTTCTAATACTTAGATGACGGTTTTCAATATAATTGGCTTTGTTTGCAGTCCTGTGTATTTTATGCATTTAAAATATGTTTCTTAGAAGGGCTCAGTAGGTGTCATCGAACTGCCAGAGAGGTCGCTGGCACAAAGAAAAGGTTAAAATCCTGCTCTAAAAGCTCACTGCCGTTTTTCTGAGCAGTTTTCAAATGCCCACCAGTGGGGTGCAGCGAGTCTTCTGCAGACCGAGGCTGCTGTCAGTGTTGGGGGGCTGTGCTTCCATCTGACTGCGTCAGCACATCCCACTTGGATGTCTTTGGAGGAGCTTTCAGGAAATAGATTTTTAGAAATTAATTCTCTTCTAAAAGTTATGGTCAGGTCTGTGAACATTAAAGTGGGTTGTAAGCACAGAGCTGTAAAGAAGCCCGTGTGGTGCTGGGTTTTTTCTGTCAGGCGGCATGAACTGAGGACAAACCTTTTTTTAAAAAAAGCGTAAATACCTGAGGCGGTGGGTAGTTAGCAGGGGTCACAACCTGCAGCCAGCGTCAGCTCTTCTGCAGGCGTAGCTCCTCACCCTTGCCTGGAAGGGCCTTTGATTCCCTCTGGTCTAATTGCGCAGTGCGGGGATTCCCTTTTCCATCCCATCTAAAGGGACGTTGCGGAGACCGGGCTCGGTGGCTCACGCATGTAATCCCAGCTAAGGCGGGAGGATGGCTTGAGCCCAGGAGTTTGAGATCAGCCTGGGTAACATGGTGAGACCCTGGCTCTGTTTATTTTTTTTTAATAAAAAAATAAGAGGAGGCTGTCGAGCCTTTGTTTTGATCATGGTGAAGATTTACCTTGAAATATTCATGCAGCAGCATTATCATGTGGGAGCTGGTTAGAAATGCAAGATTCTCAGGCCCACCCCGGACCTCATGAATCAAACCTGCGTTTCAGCCAGATCCGGAGGCATTTTGCACATTAAAGTTTGGAAGCAGAGGCCTCGTCTCTTTAAACTGTAACAGTAAGAAGGGTGATTGCATAAGAGCCAGAGGCGGGCTGCCCAAGTCCAGGTGCCCCTAGATGTGCGGCCACTGTGGAACCTCAGTCAGCTTTCCTGGAAGAGCCCCAGGGGCGGGTGTGCCCCGTGACTACCAGTAGCTTGCTTCAGAGTCATATTTCATTCCTGGGTTGGCGCTTTGTAGATGTGGTGGAACAATCTGATTGTCTGTTACATAATGTAGATTGCAGAAGTTTTTGTTTGAAATAGAAGTGCTTTTCGTTTGATTCTGAATTTCATTAAAATTTGGTGATATCATGATGTATTTTACAGATCCTTATTAACGGCCTGCTTCATGCCAGGCCCAGTTCGAAGTGCAAAGGAACAGCAGTGAACAAAGCAAACCAGGAACACAGCTGCCTTGCTGAGCATCGAGAAGTCTTGCTAAGAAGGACGTTTGAGTATAGATGGGAAGGCACAGGGGCGCTTCCAGGCAGAGGGGACAGCCAGGGCAAGGGCCCCAGGCAGATGTGACTGCTGTGCCCAGGGCAGCAGTGCATGGAGTGAAGAGCTGGGGGAGGACTGGATGCCAGGTTGCAGGGGCCAGGCAGAGGGTTTTTGTGGGTTGTGGGAAGAGGCTGGCTGTGGAGAGGAAGAGAGCAGCTTATCGTTGCCTTCCTAGCAGTAGCAGAAGGCAGCCTTTGGAGCCGGTCAGTCTTCCCTCTCGTGCACATCAGGCCAGATGACGAGTCCTGCGGGTGAGCCTGAGTCAGAGACCACTTGAGTGGAACATAGGTCACGTGGAGCAAACTAACTTCACCAAAAATAACCCCAAAACAGCATTTCTGGGAAACACAAGTGAAGACAGCTTTCAATGTAAACAAAGGAACAAAGTTACGATAAAGGCTTGGTTGGAAAAAGTGAACATGTGAAAAACTAAGAAGAAATTCATTGGGAAAATATACGGAGGAAAACAGGTCTTTCTTTTCCAGTATTTGCCATTCTAAAGAGTTTTCCTTCCTGTCTTGATGTCAGATGCAGTGTGTGTTTTGCTAGGGTGGCTCACGGGCTTTCCCCTTCCAGTTGTGGTTGTGGCAGACGGACCTACAGCCTTTAGCTCTTCCTGTCTGCGTGGGGAAAAGACTTCCTGTTTTCTCTGGGTCTCCTCTTTGTCCTTGCCGGGATTGGACCGGATGATGGGTGCAGTATAAAACCTGGACTTGGGGTCGTGGTTGGTTCTCAGCCTAGCTGCAAATTAGAATCACCAGAGAAGCTTCAGGCACAAAACAAAAGAAGCCCCGTTTCCAGAAACTCTGATTTTGGTGTGGAGTGTGGGATGTGGTTTTCTCAGGGCCTTGGTGTTCCAGTGTGCTGTCGAGGCCGAGAAGCACTAATCAGTACTGCTCTCCTTCTCTCCAAGGCTGTGTTTTCCCCTGCTCAGCCCTCCTCTCCCCTTCCTCCCCTAGCAGGCTGAGAGTTGGGAGGCTGGCTTTCCTTTGTGTCTCTTTGGAGTGTTTTAGGGTGGGCAGGCGGTGTGTGTGTGCGAGAACGCACTGATCACACGTGTTTCTTTTTGGGGCAGGAAGGTTTGCCACTACCAGCAAAGTTGGAACTGCTGATGCTGGTTGTCAAGACAGCTCACTCTCAGCTGTGCGTGCTGGTGTGCACCTGTGGTCCCAGTTACTCAGGAGGCTCAGGTGGAAGGATCACTTGAGCCCAGGAGGTCGAGGCTGCGGTGAGTTATGATTGTGCCACTGCATTCCAGCCTGAGTGACAGAAGAGACTCTGTTTTTTTTGTTTTTTGTTTTTTTTTCCTCCTGAGACGGAGTCTTGCTCTGTCACCCAGGATGGAGTGCAATATGGTGTAATCTCAGCTCACTGCAACCTCCACCTCCCGCGTTCAAGTGATCCCCCTGCCTCAGCCTCCCGAGTAGCTGGGATTACAGGTGCCCGCCACCACACCTGGCTAATTTTTGTATTTTTAGTAGAGACGAGGTTTCATTCACCATGTTGGCCAGGCTGGTCTCGAACTCCTGACCTCAGGTGATCCGTCCGCCTCGGCCTCCCAGAGTGCTGGGATTACAGACATGAGCCACCGTGCCCAGCTGAGACTCTGTCTCTTAAAAAAGAGAAAAGGCAGCTCACTTTCTCTTCTTAGAACCAGGACTTAGAATATGTACCAAAGCAGCTAAGAGAATGTGGAGGTTCATGCATCAGGCCAAATCGAATGGGCTCTGCTGTGGTTATATTTCTTTTGTTTTCTTGAGACAGGGTCTCGCTATCGCCCAGGCTGGAGTGCAGTGGTGTGATCATACCTCACTGCAGCTTCAAACTCCTGGGCTCAAGCAATGCTCCCACCTTAGCCTCCCAAGTAGCTGGGACTGCAGGCATAGGCCACGACACCCAGCTAATTTTTGTGTTTTTGTAGAGATGGGGGTCTCAATGTGTTTGCCTAGGCTGACCTTGAACTCGTGGCCTCAAGTGATCCTCCTGCTTTGGCCTCCCAAAGTGCTGGAGTTACAGGTGTGAATCACTGCACCTAGCTGTGTTTCTTTTTTCTTTTTCTTTTTCTTTGAGACAGAGTTTTACTCTCGTTGCCCAGGCTGGAGTGCAATGGCACAATCTCGGCTCCCTACAACCTCCAACTCCGGGGTTCAAGCGATTCTCCTGCTTCAGCCTCCCCAGTAGCTGAGATTACAGGCGTGCACCACCATGCCTGGCTAATTTCGTATTTTTAGTAGAGACGGGTTTCACCATGTTGGTCAGGCTGGTCTCAAACTCCTGACCTCAGGTGATGTGCCTGCCTCGGCCTCCCAAAGTGCTGGGATTACAGGCGTGAGCCACTAAGCCTGGCCTCGGCCGTGTTTGTTTTTTTTCTTTTTTCTTTTTGTGAGATGGAGTCTCTGTCGCCCAGGCTGGAGTGCTGTGGCGCGATCTCGGCTCACTGCAAGCTCCACCTTCCGGGTTCACACCATTCTCCTGCCTCAGCCTCCTGAGTAGCTGGGACTACAAGCACCCGCCACCACGCCTGGCTAATTTTTTGTATTTTTAGTAGAGACGGGGTTTCACCGTGTTAGCCAGGAGGGTCTTGATCTCCCGACCTTGTGATCCACCTGCCTCGGCCTCCCAAAGTGCTGGGATTACAGGCGTGAGCCACCGCGCCCGGCCTTGGCTGTGTTTCTTGTACAGTTAACGTGTTAACCTCCTGAGTTGTCTTGCAAAGTAATATGTACTGTTTGGAACTAAAAATCTCCTTGTGTAAGATTTGTATCGTACTTGTATCGGTTCTATTATCTTGTTTAATGGGAAAGGAGTTCATTTCTGGGTTCTCTAACCATAGAATAATGAAAGAGACTTTGTTAAATCGGAAGGAAATCACCCAATTTAAATTACAAATATAAGAAATTCAAAAAATTTTATTTTCTTGATAACATGTTATTAAGTTATCCAAAGAATTGACTTTCTGGAGGAGTTGCTGCATGGCTAGGACTTTTTTTTTTTTTTTTACTTTTTTAGAAATTTAAATAGAGACAGGGTCTCGCTGTTACCCAGGCCAGTATCAAACTCATAGTTTCAAGCAGTCCTCCTGCCTCAGCCTCCCAAAGTGCTGGGATTATAGCCATGAGCTGCTGCGCCCAGCCTTATTTTCTCGAGTTACATAAACTTCCCAATTATGTAGCCCTGTGACGAGTTGCTTTTCTTGGAAGGCATCTGTTGAGCCGCGTGGGATCTGTTAGTCCCTCTCCCTGCATGAACAGCCCAGGAGGGCTTCTTGCTAGGGGGGCAGGGGCTTTGACAGAGCTGGGAGCAGAGGATCTCGCTATGGACTTGGGTGTGGCCCTTGTGGCTTGCTGTCTGTGGAATACAGCAGGTGCTGGTCCTGCCGGAGTGGCGGCAGTCTCCACCCTTTCCTCCCAACTCCAGCTTCCGCCTCCACTTTCATCCTGTCTGAGGTCGAGGCCACGCCTACCTGGCCAGCCCTCTGCAGAGCGAGTGCTGGGATCTGTGCTTGTAAGTGAACTTAGGGGATGTTTTGGTCAACTGCCACCTACCGTCCAGGTATGAGATGAAAGAACAAGCGGAGGCTGGAGAGGTCAGGCCATTTTCCAGGCTGCTTGTGCCATGTACTTTCCCATACTGTGAATGCAGCATTGCTTATCAGCTCTTTTGATGAACTTTAAAATCTTACGCCTCTCATAGCTTCCGAAATTTTGAAATACATTGAGACTGTAAAGAAGTTACAGCATTGGCCATTTTTATTCTTCTAAATCCTATAAGTTATAAATGTGTTTTGGCTGTGAAATTTTAAAATACCGATGGGGGGGGGGGGAATGAAGGTTATTGCTACCCCCCTCCTCTCGCCCCTCTGGGCCCCTTCCGGCTTATTCCACATTCACACCATCACTGAACCCAGGAAGCAGGAGGGGTGGGACGAGCCTGGCTAGCCCGTGGCTTGTTTCTGCACTTGTTGTGTGTTGGGAGCACTGGTGGTCAGGAGGGCCTTCCCCACCCACAGCTTGGGGGCGGCCGTCACCTGCAGGTACACTGTCTGTGCTTAGCAGGTCTCTGTCGATGGGGACTGAGGGTGTGCCCCGCTTTCCCTATCACAGACACTCCTGCAGTAGGCACACCCCATCAGGTCATTTTCTCACGTGTGAGTACTTGGTATGGTGAATTCCTAGAAATGGAATTGGGATGTAATTTTAGGATATGCTTTTTCAAACTGTACCCCAAATAGACCCAGTTGTATTCTGTTCTTTGCTGTTGTTTTTAAAGCATTTTATGATTTAAGATTTATAGGAGAATGTTAAGTCCTGCTGTGTAATTCGTTTTATAGGGAGCTATTTGATTTGAAGAAATATGAAAATAAAAGTTTGCCTCAAATAAAAATATATAATTCATGCCACCTTGGCTAACATAGTTTCTTTTTTTTTTTCTTGGAGATAGAGTCTTACTCTGTTGCCCAGGCTGGAGTGTAGTGTCACCATCTTGGCTCGCTGCAGCCCCTGCCTCCTGGGATCAAGTGATCCTCCCACGTCAGCCTCCCGAGTAGCTGGGACTACAGGCACTTGCCATCACGCCTGGCTAATTTTTGTATTTTTAATAGAGATGGGGTTTCACCATGTTGGCCAGGCTGGTCTTGAACTCCTGGGCTCAAGAGATCCACCTGCCTCGGCCTCCTAAAGTGCTGGGATAACAGGCATGAGCCACCGCGCCCAGCCTCTTTGGCTACCATAGTTTCTGTGCACCCCGATGAACCCCAGCCACAAGACGGAAGCTCCCGTGTTTGACTCAAGTTATCTGAGCTCTTTTGCACTTTCAGTGGAGAGTAGTAGGTGAAATTTTCATCTTTCTTGGGGAAGGCTTATTATTATAGTAATACATGTTTTGTAGAAAAATGGAAACCAAGGTAATTATGAAAGACTTAATTAACAAATAAAATTGTCCCCTATTAACTCCGTGGGAGAAAATAAGATGATTCTGTTTCTGTTCCATCAGATCACTCCAAGAACTGAGGCCCCTGTCAGCAGTGTCAGTAATAGTTTGGAGAATGCCCTGCACACATCAGCACATTCCACGGAGGAGTCGCTGCCCAAGAGGCCCTTAGGAAAACACAGCAAAGGTGAGTGCACGCATGGGTTTCAGGAGGACGTCTGACGGACGGAGGATGGGCACACCCCAGATCCCCGTGAGGGCATTGTTAAATGCTTTCAGATCTTTCATAAATGCCAATCTTATGTGTATTTTTCTAAATTCTATAAGCAATACATGAATATGCTTTGGCTGTAAAAATCTCAATTATTGATGTTTTTTAAGGAGAAGTCCAGACGTGGTTTCTCACGCCTGTAATCCCAGCACTTTGGGAGACTGAGGTGGGCGGATCACCTGAGGTTGGGAGTTTGAGACCAGCCTGACCAACATGAAGAAACCCCATCTCTACTAAAAATACAAAATTAGCTGGGTGTGGTGGCGGGCATCTGTAATCCCAGCTACTCGGGAGGCTGAGGCAGGAGAATCGCTTGAACCCAGGAGGCGGAGGTCGTGGTAAGCCAAGATCACGCCATTGCACTCCAGCCTGGGCAACAAGAGCAAAACTCCGTCTGAAGAAAAAAAAAAAAAAAAAAAATTAGCCAGGCCTTGTGGTGCATGCCTGTAATCCCAGCTACTTGAGAGGCTGAGGCAGGAGAATTGCTTGAACCCAGGAGGTGGAGGTTGCAGTGAGCCGAGATCGTGCCACTGCCCTCCAGTCTGGGTGACAGAGTGAGATTACATCTCAAAAAAAAAAAAGGGTGGGAGGAATAAGTTTTACACCCTCCTCCCCACCCCACATGGAAATCAGCCTTAACCACTAGAGCAGTGTTGTCCTGAAGCGCTCTCTGTGGTGACGGAGTGTTTTCCACCTGCACTGAGTTGGTCGTCAGCAGCCACACGTGCCTTCCGCGCACTTGAAACATGGCTAATGTGACTGGCTACCTGAGTCTTTATTTTTCTTTAACGTACACGTGGACAGCTCAGCATGGGTAGTGAGGCGCGGCCTGAGCCCCTGTGGCTCCGCACGCCAGCCTCTGCCGTGTTATGATCAGCTGCAAAGTTGGTAACCATGCCATAGTAGTGGAGGCTTTGGGGAGGGGAGAGTAAGGTGGTTTGTAGGACTAGATGGACCAGATAATGCATACCTGGTAAAATAAATGCTTGTGTGGTTTGCAGAATCGTCTGTAGTGGGGAGACAGACACCAGGGTGGCGCTTTCCAGTGGGGTCACTGGTCCTGAGCCCCCATGGCATAGAGGTACCGAGGCCGGCTGTGTCCACATCTGCTGGCCTCTATTCCCCCTGTGTTATTTACAAAGATGTTTGTCTCCTAGCAGGTGCGCCACGTGAGGCCCAGAGCCGCACTCGCTCACCCTGTGCGCTCTCCCCCCACCGCCCCCCACCGCCCCCCACCGTCCCCCACCGTCCCCGTCCCTGGCACGGCGCTTTGTGCCTTCCACAGGCTTCATAACTGCTTTGTTTCTAAAGTCCCGTTCTGACAATGCCATCGAGAGCCACCTGTCTCTGATTTAGATCCTAACTCAGGAAGGACCCATTTCCCCAGCAGCTGCAGCCTCTGTTGATGTAATGAGCACGGTATGGTATGGAGACGGTAACTCCTTACTGCAGCCCTGCGAGGGCTCCTGTCCCCACTTGACCCTCGTAGCAACCACCTGAGGTCGCAACAGTCTTTGTCTTATCCACTGCTCTTGGGAGGGTCTGTGGCTCTTGGTTGAGCCTCTTCACCGCACCCTCATCCTGGTGATGCCGTGGTGCTCCAACCCCAGAACACCCTCTGCTGTAGAAAGGGCTCCTCCTCTTCCTTCCCCCATGCCATCCCAGGAGAAAGGCCTGCCGTGGAGTGCCGCTTCCTTTGTCCCCAGACAGTCCAGCCTAGGAACCTGTGCCCTGCACACCCTGTGAATCTTAAGGGATGGACCCTTCAGTGCTTTTTCTTGAGGATGTAATTATTGACATCCCCATTCTTTTTTTTTTTCTTGTATAATTTCAAAGTAGCGAGTATCTGTCATTGTCTTGTCTGCATGCTTTGGTGCCCAGAGAGACAGAGGGTGAGCTGACTCTCATGTGAGCTGTGGCAAAGCCTGCGTAGGCTGGCGGGTCGGCTCTGAGGCCACGACTGGTCGTTCTCAAACCCCACAGTGCTTAAAATACCGCAGCGAGCAGACGCTCTTAATTACCTGCAACATTCTCCATTCATTAGTCATAGAGGGTCGTGGTTTCTCTTGTCCGGAAATTGGCAAGCGAGTTAACTTGGTTTTCTTAGTCACTTTTCATGTGAATCCTTTTAATATTCTGTTGGGTGCAGGTTATTGCCCTTCAGAAAGTCTAAAGTCACAGTAAGTTGTATAGTTTTATTACTATAAACTTTTCTGTCTGTCTTTTCTGTATCCTACTTCTGTTTTGGTTTTTCTTTGCTTCTTCAGAAGTCTTACAGTGATACAGTTTAATTTACAGAGTGGTCAGACATTTAAAAAATTTCTTAGTATGTAAAAGGTTTGGGAAGCTTTTATATACTTGAACAACAGTCCAAGCACATGACTAACTTACATGACAGATACTGACTTACATCATCTTCATAACAGCCCTGTGAGGGCTGATTATACCTATTTAATTCTAACTGATCCCATGTGGTGATTTTTACCCCATTTTACAGATGGGAGAACTGAGTCACAGATAAGAAATTTTCCTGAGGTCAGCTGGGATTCAAAGCCAGAGCTAATGCTCTTAACCCTGTGGCTGGCTGAAGAAAATAGCAGAGGAAAAGAAAGGTGGGACTGTACTGAAAGTGGAAAACACACCATTGTGTGGGCAGTGCCTATAAGTACACATTAACCAGTGAAATCATTCCTTTTTTTCCTGACCTATTTATTGTGAACATTTTCCAGTTCAGGAGTAGAGATTGTAGCCTAGTAAACCCCGTACCCGGTGCCTGGCTGCAGCTCCAGGTCACTGTGTGTGGCTTCTGAGCCCCCTGCCCCTCGTGGGTGTGGCTGAGAACTGCGGTGCACTCTCCGAGCGCTCCAGTCCCTGTGTTGATGATTTACTGAAACTTAGGGAAGCTGTCGTAGTGTACAAGCTGAGATGGAAACTGCTTTTACTAATACTCTCAACACAGTAAGTTCTGTAACTTTGGACTTTGAGGAATTATAATTTTTAAAAGTTTTCTTTTTGTGAGACAGTGAAGGAGGTATACTTTCATTAAACTTGTTTGTATACCAGTAGTTCTCAATCTTTTTGGTCTTAGGACCCCTTTGCACTCTGAAAAATTAGAGATTCCAAAGAATCCATGTTTATGTGGGTCACATCTGTAGGTATTTACCATATTATCGATTGAAACTGAGTTTTTAAAAATTATTTTAAATGAATGTTTTCCATTGTGTGCCCCTGGGGTTTGTGTTTGCCATGCAGCGTTGTTACAGCTGAAGAGAGCTAAAGACCAAACTCCAAAACAAAATCTATCCCAACCAATTAGAACATGAATTCTAAGAAGACAAGAATTCACCTAAAATCTAAATTCTTTTTTTTTTTTTTTTTTTTGAGACAGAGTCTCGCTCTGTCGCCCAGGCTGGAGTGCAGTGGCGCAATCACAGCTCACTGCAAGCTCCGCCTCCTGGGTTCACGCCATTCTCTTGCCTCAGCCTCCCGAGTAGCTGGGACTACAGGTGCCGGCCACCACAACCAGCTATTTTTTTATATTTTTAGTAGAGACGTGGTTTCACCGTGTTAGCCAGGATAGTCTCTATCTCCTGACCTCGTGATCCGCCCGCCTCGGCTTCCCAAAGTGCTGGGATTACAGGCGTGAGCCACCGCGCCCGGCCCTAAAATCTAAATGCTAAAATGCCCGCAGTCTGTGGCCTTTCCTGGGTTGTGCTGGGATTCCAGTGTGTAGCTGAAATCGAGAAGCCTTGATTCAATTTCCTTATTGGTTCTTTATCTAACATTTTATTATGAGGACTTTGAAACACACGGTAAAGTTGAAAAAGTTTTACAGTGAGTACCCTTCACCTAGATTAGACAGTTCCATTTTACCGCATAGATGCTTTTCAACTTACAGTGGGGGCTGCAAGTTGAAGATACCACAAGTTGCAATGCACTGAATACACCACACCTACTGCACATCATGGCTTAGCCTAGCCTACCTTAAATGTGCTCAGAACACTTGCATTAGCCTACAGGTGGGCAAAATTATCTGACACACAGCCTACTTCATCGTGAAGTGTTGACTCTCATGTAATCTATTGAGTCTCTACTGAAAGTGGAAAACGGAATGGTTGTATGGGCGCTCGAAGCAGTTTCTTCTGAATGCATGTTGCTTTTGCACTGTTGTAAAGTCGAAAAATCATCAACTCCAGCCATCTTCAGTCAGGGACCATCTGTACTTACTATTTTTAAGCTGGTTGCCTGTAGCATTCCTCAGCCACGGATTCTGATTTGAACCCCAGGGCACAGAGCATCATCTGAGTGATGGTTTTCTCAATTTCCCTGAAGAAAATGTGATCAGAGACACAGGAGGAGTCAAGTTCTTCATCATAGAAGAGCTTCTGTAGGACGCTAGGACTTTGCGCCCTCTATGAGCCCCCCAGTTAAGAGAAGCAACAGAAATGCAATACACATCTTTACCTTTTCAGGCTCTACTCTGAGTTAATGTTGAGCCACTCCATGTGACACAGAAGCCTCTTGTCACTGTGTTGTTCAGTGGGGTGCCGAGGCCAGCTCATGGTATCTCCTGAGAGCTGGTCGTTCACTTTCCAGTATTTTTTTTTGCAGGGGGGGGACAGAGTTTCACTCTTGTTGCCCAGGCTGGAAGACAATGGCACGATCTCGGTTCACCACAACCTCCACCTCCTGGGTTCAAGCAATTCTCCTGCCTCAGCCTCCCTAGCAGCTGGGATTACAGGCATGTGCTACCACACCTGCCTAATTTTGTATTTTTAGTAGAGATGGGGTTTCTCCATGTTGGTCAGGCTGGTCTTGAATTCCCGACCTCAGGTGATCTGCCCGCCTCGGCCTCCCACAGTGCTGGGATTACAGATGTGAGCCACGGCGCTTGGCCTCCAGGATTTTTTAAAGCCCGCTGATGTTGCATTGGTGGCTGATGGTGGCATGTCGTCAGCCGTGGCAGAGCATTTATGCTTTGTGGATCGGCAGATGACACAGATCAGGGGCCGCCCCGTCCTCACCAGTTGTCAGCCGTTTACCAGGCATCATCAGTGCAGCTCTGCCCTGTCCTGTATGTGTACTTGTCACATGGGTCCAGCTACGTGTGCTCTGCACCATGTAAAACAGGGCTAGGATTTTTGCATCTATTCTAAGAAAGGAAAAGGAAAAAGATGATAGTCTTTTATATTATCCATACTATTTACTATTCCCACTGCTCTTCATTTTATCCTGAAAATTGGAATTTCCATCTGGTCTCATTTCCCGTCAGCCTGAAGAACTTCCTTTCACATTTCTTTCAGTGCAGTTCTGCTGACAGTGGATTTTAGTTTTCATTTATCTGAAAATATCTTTGTTTTGCCTTCATTCTGGCTAATTATGGAATTCTTCATTGAGAGTTTTTGTTTTAACTTTAACAATGTCATTTTGCTATATTCTGGCTCTTATTTTTCTAAAGAAAAGTCCTCTAGCATTTCTGTCGCTGTATGCCGTGGGCCATTTTTCTCTGGCTGCGTTGAGGATGTTGTCTTTGGTTTGGAATGGTTTGTCTGTGATGTGCCTTGGTGTAATTTTCTTTTATTTCATTTCTTGTTTACTGAACTGCTTGTCTCAGCTTATGTTTTGCACTACAACAGAAACTTTTCAGCCAGTATTGAAGTATTCTTTCTTCCTCATTCTCCTCCTCTTCTCCATCTGAGACTCCAGTTCTCATGTATGAGAAATCTTTGGTCTTGTCCCACAGATCTGAGGTGAAGCTCAGTTCATTTTTCAAATTCTTCTCTCTCTCTCCCTCAGATGGGACATTTTGTTTTTATCTGTCTTCAAGCTCTTGTACCCTTCTGTCATTTTCAGTCTGCTGGTACACCAAGCTAATGGACGTTTTCATACCAGATACTGTATTTTTAGTTTCAGAATTTCTGTATGGTTCTTTTTTATAATTTCTCTTTTTCTGCTGAGATTCTGTCCATTCATTTATTGTGGGCATTTTTGTTTTTACATCTTTGAATGTCATTATAATAGCTGCTTTCAAATCCTGGTCTGCCAGTTCCAGCATTGGGGTCACTTAGGGCTGGTGTCCATTCATCGCGTTTTCTCTTGAGTATTCCTCACATTTCCCTATTTTTATGAATGTCTAATTCTAGATTGTGCCATTGTGTGTGATTATAGAGTTTCCAGCTTTTCTCGTGTTCTGAAGAGTGTTGTTTCTCTCTTGCAACAGGGAATATTGTCTGGACAAGGTCGAGGCTTCTGCTGGTGGGGGCAGGCAGCAGATGGAGGTGCCTTAGTCCTTAGACCGCACCAGCTGTGTGAAGTCGGCCCTCCACCCGTGGCTGGGGCAGCCAGGTGTGTGGCGGGCACGCGCAGAGCCTGGGCTTTGTCTGGGACGCTCTCCTTGGTGAGCAGCTGCGCTCATCCCAGCCCTATCCCCTCTTCCCAGGGCTGGGCACTGACGGGGGAACTGACAGGGCCCGCCCTCGGGTGAAAAGCACAAACCCGCACCCTCCCATGTTCTGCGGCCTTCCTCCAGGTTCTGCCTGCTCCCACTACTCTCCAGTGACTTCAGAGGGGTGTTTTGTTCTGTAAATACATTTTTTTCCCCAGAATCGTTCTTTGTTATTTGTGGAAGGGTTGGTCCTATAGGAGCTGTTGCCATGACTGTGGCCCAGCGGGCCCAGGTCATGCCACCTGCCCCTAGTTGGGCTCTGCCTGAGCGCTGCTCGCTCCCAAGCATGGCTTTGTCCCCCAGGAGCACCCCCTTCCTTCCAGCAGGTGGCTTTGCTGGAGGTTGTCACAGGTCAGCGTTCCATCTTCCAGCTTGTTCAGAAGCCAATCTGCCCCTCTATTTCGCCTCCCCTCCCAGGCTGTGTCCACTCCTCTGTCAAGGGAGACGGGTGCTTGGCGTCCCCCTCTGTATTCAGCCTTCTGTCCTTTCTCAGGGCCGCCAAGGTATCTCCACCTGGGCGTGGGCACATGTGTGCACTTGGGCCACCTGAGCCCTCCTCCCTGTCACGTCACAGCCATGCTGCTGGAAGGCATGGGGCTTCGCTGTTTGTTTCAGCTGCACCACTCACCCCAGCCTCAGCACCTGCACCTCCCTGAAACTGCTGTCACGAGGGGGGTCACCAGGGGCTCCTCAGCTGACAAGCAGGGTAGGTGCTTTCAGAGCTCACTACCTTTTCTTGGCATTTGTGACTGCCCTGCCCCAAACTCCATCCTCCCTTGGCTGCTTCTGTTTTTTTTAAATTGTGAAATGTCATCCCTGTGAAGCTGGTGGGCTCCATTAAATCAGTTTCCTGAGAACACCCTTGCCTGGCTTTCCCCTTGCCTCTCTATTTCCTTTGAAATTCCCTCTTCTTGTGTCCCTCAAAAGCTGGTGGTCCTGATAGCGCTCTTCTGTACCCTACTTTACTCTTTGCCTGAGCCGTCTTACCCAAGCCTGTTTTGCAGCCACTATCCCTCTCTTGGTGGCTTTCAGCTCTGAGTTCAGCTGAGACCCTTACAGACTCCAAGTCCTCGTCAGCCACTGATAACGTGAATATTTCCACCCATGCAGCCAGTGGGTATGCAGTCGCCCACCCAGCATGGAGCTGCCAGCTCCTGCCTGCCCTTAACATGGTTCCCACATTGGTGATTGATCCCAGCATTTGAGTGCTTAGAGCGAAACCTGTAAGTCCAAGGTAGCTCCTCTCCCACATGTGGCTCTGGCCCTGCAAGGCTATCATTGTTTCTTCCCCCTCATCTGGGCCTCCATCTTATCTGTCACTTCGTGGGTCCCTCTGTCTCTGGCCTTGCCCCTCTTCAGTCTGTCAAGCAGGGAGCAGTCCAGTACACACTGCGTCACTGCACGCCCCTGCTTACGGCTTGTCCGCGGTGGCTCAAGAACGCTGCAGTCAGCCCACACTTGCCCAACCCCGTGCCGTGCAGGGAGAGCTGGGATTCCTTTTGCTCAGGTGAGGACATGCGGCTTTGAGGGGTGAAATGACTGCCCAGGCTCGTGAGCTAGAAAGTATCACATTTCAAACCAAGACGTCTGAATGCAGCAGACCTGCAGGATTTCTTTCCGTGTTCACTGTGGTGTCACCAGCCAGGGAGCTGCTGCCTCTGTGTGACCTTCTTCCTTCCCTGTATCAGCTCCTGACACTCCCCTTCCGCTCTGATGACAACAGCACTGTCCTGCTCCTGGGCCCTGACTGTAGCATCCCCCTGCCCAGAATAGGCCCTGCCCTTGAAGCCTAGCACAGCATCACTTCTTTGAACCTTTTCATTTTTATATCACTTATGGCTGGCGCTGCGCTTAGAACGTACTAATGCCGAGCAGAATGTTTACCTTAATATGTAAATAAGTGACCTTCCTAAGGCCCCTAAATTGAAGTGCCACATCACTAATCATTAGAAATGGAAATTTGTCTGGGCATGGTGGCTCACGCCTGTAATCCCAGCACTTTGGGAGGCTGAGTTGGGTGGATCACCTGAGGTCAGGAGTTTGAGACCAGTCTGATCAACATGGTGAAACCCCGCTTCTACTTGAAATACAAAGATTAGCTGGGTGTGGTAGCCACGTGCCTGTAATATCAGGTGCTTGGGAGGCTAAGGCAGGAGAGTTGCTTGAACCCGGGAGGCGAAGGTTGCAGTGAGCCGGGATCATGCCATTGCATTCCAGCCTGGGCAACAAGAGAAAAACTCTATCTCAAAAAAAAAAAAAGGCTGGGCGCGATGTCTCATGCCTGTAATCCCAGCACTTTGGGAGGCCGAGGCGGGCGGATCACCTGAGGTCAGGAGTTTGAGACCAGCCTGGCTAATATGGTGAAAGCCCATTTCTACTAAAAATGCAAAAAATTAGCCGGGCATGGTGGCACGCACCTGTAATCCCACCTACTCGGGAGGCTAAGGCAGGAGAATCGCTTGAACCCAGGAGGCAGAGGTTGTTGTGAGCTAAGATCGTGCCATTACGCTCCAGCTTGGGCAACAAGAGCGAAACTCCATCTCAAAAAAAAGAAAAGGAAAAGGTGTTCACTTCCTGTTTTTCCTACTTTAAAAATATTATCAGGCCAGGCGCAGTGGCTCATGCTTGTAATCCCAGCACTTTGGGAGGCCAAGGCAGGCAGATCACTTGAGCTCAGGAGTTCCACACCAGCCTGGGCAACATGGTGAAAATCCGTCTCTACAAAAAAAGATGGCACATGCCTATAATCCCAGCTACTCACTCAGGAGGCTGAGGCAGGAGAACTGCTTGAGCCTGGCAGGTGGAGGTTGCAATGAGCCGAGATCATGCCATTACACTCCAGTCTGGGCAACAGGAGTGAAAGCCTCTCTCAAAAAAAAAAAAAAAAGAATCTATTATCAGCTTTATGTTTTCCCAATTACTCACTACTTTTGTTTCTCTTTGTGAAGAACTAACAAATGAAATTAATGCAATGTAGCTAGATAATAAAAAACCAAAGAAAAATAAATTATATCATGTTCTTAAGTATAACATGGCATGTCCTAAAAAGATGTAGGGAAGAAGGAGCAGCTTAATCAGTGTGATGGTGAATGTTCAAATTCTAATAACAGCTACAAGAGGTAATGCTTCTAGAAATTATCCCATTAACATAGACAAGCAAATGAAAGTGAGAAAGTCAGTTGATATTTTAGGAAAATTATTATTTAACTGCAAGTCTTAAGAATACAGTTTTCCAATTTTTAAATGAAAACTGGCTTTTGGTAATAACATTTTAAAGCAGGAAGTATCTACGGTGTGATCGTGGTACAGCTCTTAGTTCAAGTATGAAGACATTTGGTTGTCTTGTATATGACCTAGAAGAAGGGGTGTCTGCTGGAAAACAATGCTGTTCTTTTTCTCTTTATTTTTTGAGACAGGGTCTCACTCTGTTGCCCAGGCTGCAGTGCAGTGCCTCAATTTTTCAGTTCACTGCAGCCTCGACCTCTGGGGCTTAAGCAATCCTCCTGCCTCAGCCTCCCCAGTAACTGAGACCACAGGCACACACCACCACACCCAGCTAATTTTCATATTTTTTGTAGAGACAGGGTTTTGCCATGTTGGCCAGGCTGGTCTTGAACTCCTGGGCTCAAGCCATCCACCCATCTCGGCCTCCCAAAGTGCTGGGATCACAAGCGTGAGCCCCCATGCCCAGCTTATCCTGGGTCATTTTTTAAACTCTCCCCTCTACCATAAATAATATTCCCTTTACTGTGATTTTTTAAGCATAATTTTGTAAATTGTTGAAGTGGTTTCTCATTGTTGGGAATGTAGATTAAACCACTTAATAAAGATACCTTGAAAGCAAATTAAAGAAAGACATTTGGCAGAAAACTACTGGTTTTCTTCTGTAGGTCTCTGTCGACCTAAAGAGAAAGGGATTGGGGTTTGCTCTCTTGGTGGCGTTGCTGAATTGGTGGGGGTCTGTCGCTGCGCCTCTGCACCTCTGTGATTTGCTGAGTGCTCCTCTCTCCTCCCTCGTGATCATGGATGGAGGGCCTAGGAGCCCAGGAACCATGGTGCCCTTCCCCCTGTGCTGTGCCCCTCACCCTCTCTTCCCTGCATCTATCCCTTTCTACTTCTCTTCAGAGTTTTAGAGATAGGAACATTAAAGTGTGCCCAATTGTTTTTATGAGGTTTTGTTCTAGAGAAAGGATGTAAGGAAGCTTGTAAAGACAGACCACAACAGGGTTAAGAGACGCCTGGGATGTGTTGGGTCAGCTACAGCTGTGTAACAGCCAACCAGCAGAGCTCAGGAGCACCCAAGATGAGTGCCTTCCTCACGGATGTGTGGGCTGGCTGGTGTCAGCTGGGCCATGCTGCGTGACTGTTCAGGCCGTAGTGGCTGGGGTGGCTCTGACTCAGGCGTCCCTCATCCTCCTTGAACTGGGGACCAAGGGCACATGGGAGCCATGAGGATTCGTAAGGCCAAGCTTGGGCCGGCACACGGTCGCTTCTGCCTGTTTCTGATGTCCGCAGTGAGTCTTATGGCCACAGCTCCAAATTCAAGGATAGGAAAGTCTACACTACCGTAAGCCAGCTGCAGCATGGGTTTCAGTGTGACGAGGGGTAAAGAACTGTGGCAGAGAATTCAGACTACTGCAAAGTACACAGACAATTCAGAGAACAGAGGCTGATCTTTTTGATAAGCATCCTACTTAGGGAAACTCCAATTAGCATTTTGTGGGAGGCTGAGGGGATATTGCATTTGTCAGATGAAAGCTGGGTGCCATGAAAAAAGAAAACATGAAGACCAAGAGAGAGTTGTTGGGATGTAAAAGTGACCACCAGAGCAAAACATTCAGTAGTGTTCGAGGATTGCCGAATGTGGAGATACAAGGTAGAAGGTGAGTGGCGCAAATGGGCAGCCAAGCTCAGCCTCTGAAATGCAGGGTGGCTGGAAGAGAAGATGAAAGGAAGGAGCATGTTCAGTACGCACGGGAAGAAAACGGCCTCGTGAGTCTTCACACGAAAGGGCAGACTGAGTGCTGAGAAAGGTGAGTTGAAAACACCCATGTCGAGACGCATTGTTGTTTTTTTTGATAAGGGATCAAGAAATGATCTTACACGTTTTCAAAGGAGAACAACAAAACAGATTTCACCTGTGAAGAAACCAGAATCAGGCTAACATTGGACTTGCCATTTGCAACAGTGGATGCCAGAGGACTGTGGCAAGCCAAGTTTTGAATGAAAGTTATTTTCATTCAGAATAACAAAATGTTTCAGATTTTGGAGCATTTTGGATTTTGGATTTTCAGATTAGGAATACAACCTATATAAGGAAATGGAAGACATTAATGATTGTGAAGATTATCTTCCTATGGAAGAATGGTATGCATTGCAAGCAGTAGATTACACATATATTAATGCAATTAGGTTTTTTTCTACCAGCAGAAAAAAGAAAGGCAGTTAACTCCAGAGGACTCATACCTGCTTGTACACACAGATTGTCCAGGGATGTCATGATTCAAGTCGCCAGTCATCAGGGAAATGCACATCAAAGCCACAGGAGAGTATCATTTCTATTCACCGAGGTAATGGAAGTCAGAAGGACAGAATAGCAAATGTTAGGATCAGAAGCAGCTGGAGCTTTCATCCACAGCTGTTGGGAGGATTAAATGGTACAACCATTAAGAAAACAATTTGGCATTTCTTATGAAGTGATAAATGTATCTTATATTCCTGCAGTTCTCATCCTAGGGAATTTATCCCAAAGAAATGAAAGCGTACATCCACAACAGCACTTGGAGATGAAGGCTTATAGCAGCTTATGCATAATAGCCCCAAACTGGAAATAACCCAGATGTCCATGAGTAGGAGAATGGATAAACAAGCTGTGGTATATTTATACAATGGAAGAGAACTCAGTCATTTTCCAAGCTAATACATGTAACCACATCGGAATCTCAAAAATACAATGTTGAATGAAAGCAGGGCCCGTGTATGGTCCTGTTTATATGACGTTCAAGACTTTTTAGAGAATTGAAAAGCACTGCGTCTTGATTCAAGGATTAGTGATCACATGGGCATATAAATGTACCCAAACTCATTGAATTGTACACTTCAGATCTCTGCATTTTGCTCTATGTAAATTTCGCCTCAAATTAAAAGAAAAACACCTGACCCCCTTGCCGTTTCACACAGGCCCTTTGCAGTCTGGCAGGTGTCCAGGCTGCCTGCTTAGTTCCCCCTGGCCCAAAATATGTGTGGGTGGAGGGGTGAGGTCTGTTTCTTCCCCCATCTTTAAGAATATGTATGTGTCTTATAAGGCTCTGCCCCAAAAGAGCTTTGCCGGAGTGTCTTTTCCTAGTCTATTGGCAGAATTCTGTCTTCCTGTTGAGTCTTAGATGACGTTATATGTATTTTGAATGTGAAAATTCTCATGTGGTATTTGTGTTACTAAATTGTCTTCTCATGTAGAATGTTGGTTTGCTGGCCGGGCACGGTGGCTCATACCTGTAATCCCAGCACTTCTTGAGGCCAAGGCAGGTGGATCACCTGAGGTCAGGAGTTCAAGACCAGCGTGGCCAACATGGTGAAACCCCCGTCTCTACTAAAAATACAAAAAAACTAGCCAGGCATGGTGGTGTGTGCCTGTAATCCCAGTGACTCGGAAGGCTGAGACAAGAGAATTGCTTGGGAGGTGGAGGTTGCAGTGAGCCAAGATCGCGCCACTGCACTCCAGCCCGGGTGGCAGAGCGAAACTCTATCTCAAAAAAAAAAAAAAAAGTCAGTTTGCTGACCTCAGCTGTAAACCAAGGAAAGCAAAGCCACTTTTTCATCATCTCATTTGCTCAAAAGGTAGAGTTTGTTGTCAGCATTTCCACTGACACTCTGATTCAGGAGCTGGCAAACTTTTTCTGTAAAGGGCCAGGTAATTCATGTTTTTGTGTTTGTGGGTCATGTGTAGTCTCTGTCTCATAATTTTTTTTTTTTTTGAGATGGAGTCTCCCTCTGTCGCCCAGGCTGGAGTGCGGTGGCGCAATCTCAGCTCACTGTAACCTCTGCCTTCCAGGTTCAAGTGATTCTCTCACCTCAGCCTCCTTAATAGCTGAGATTACAGGTGCGTGCTACCACTCCCAGCTAATTTTTGTATTTTTAGTAGAGACGAGGTTTTGCCATGTTGGCCAGGCTGGTCTCAAATTTCTGACCTCAAGTGATCCACCCACCTTGGTCTCCCAAAGTGCTGGGATTACAGGCGTGAGCCACCGCACCCTGCCAATTTTTTTTTTTAAGTCTTTTTTTTTTTTTTTTTTGAGACGGAGTTTTGCTCTTGTTGCCCAGGTTGGAGTGCAATGGCGCGATCTTGGCTCACTGCAACGTCTGCCTCCCGGGTTTAAGTGATTCTTCTGCCTTAGCTTCCCAAATAGCTGGGACTACAGGCATGTGCCACCGTGCCTGGCCAAAATTGTTTAAGAAAAATACTGTCGATGTTTGGAGCAAGGAGTACCTAAAAATATTTTTTAAATCAATTGGGAAGATGATAGGACCTAGAAAAATAGGTTGATTTCCAAACAGCATGCGTAATTAGATGGAATCTTCTTTAATTAAAAAATTAGTTTTCCCTCAACAATCATTATTTAATTTGCTTTATTTTAAAATTTGGCATCAAAAGAGACACTACAACCGTGTTCTGGAAAAATGTTTGTGATATGCTGTGGTTTTGCCCTGGTCTTCAGTTCTTGGCCAGATGGTCAGCATGTGTGTTTCTCAGGTCGGCGCGTCATCACATAGTCGTAGCGGCTGAGCCCACACGCCGTGGCTTGAGGGACTATCTGGTAATAAAATACCAAAGTAAACTTCAAAGGAACATCTGATCACATGGTGGCCTGTTAAAACCTATACCAAGTAATTCCTGAAGACTTGGAAGAATGGATTATGATCCTTCAGAGTAAAAACAAAATACAGGAAGATAACACAGCAATCATAATTAACAGAAAGAAAGAAATTCAACCTCTCCAATCAAAAAAATAAGCACTGACAGACAATGCCTTTCTTCTGATGGTACACACTGAGGGAATAGATCTGCGTCTTTAAAAATGGTTCATTTTAGGCCAGGTGCAGTGGCTCACGCCTGTAATCGCAGCACTTTGGGAGGCTGAGGTGGGTGGATCATGAGGTCAAGAGATCGAGACCATCCTGGTCAACATGGTGAAACCCTGTTTCTACTAAAAATACAAAAATTAGCTGGGCGTGGTAGAGCACACCTGTAGTCCCAGCTGCTTCGGAGGCTGAGGCAGGAGAATTGCTTGAACCTGGGAGGCAGAGGTTGCAGTGAGCTGATATCACACCGCTGCACTCCAGCCTGGTGACACAGCAAGACTCCGTCTCAAAAAAAAAAAAAAGTTTATTTTGAAAAACAAAATCACAAATTTATAGAAAAGTTGTCACTACAATATAAACAACTTTCCTGAAACATTGGGAGTGAATCGTGGATCTGATCCCCCAACATCCCCAAATCGTGATCATGTGTTTTCTGCAAACAATAAGTACCGCCATCAAGATCAGGAAGTTGGCATTGAGCTGTCACCACCCTCTAATTCTCAGGCTTACTCCCATTCCGGCCATTGTCCCAGTAATGCCTTTTATACCCAGAGGATCAAGTTCGGAATCCCAGGGTGCATTTGGCCTCCTTTGTATCCTTCAGTAGCTGCTCCTCCATCTTTCCTTGTCTTTCATGACCTGGATACTTTAGAAGATGATGAACCACTGATTCTGCCAACCATCCCACAATCTGGGTTTGTTCGATACTTCTCCTGACTAGATTCAGGCTGTACATCTTTGCCAGGAACATGCTACGCTGCTCTCACTGTGTCCTGTCGGGCGGTACAAGCTCTCAATTTGTTCCATTACTGATGACAGTCACTGTATTAATTTTCATGCTATCTGCCAGGATTCTCCTGTGTAAAAATTGCTTTCTAACTAGATAAATAGTCTGTTTCTTATCAGACTTTCAGCTTAATCATTTATTTAAGTTTGTATGGGATTATTGTTTCCTGTTTTATTCAGTGAGTTATAATCCATTAATGTCGTTACTCTGATGTTGAAGCTGTACCAGATTTGGCTGGTGGGAGCCCCCTGAAAACTGATGTTTTGTGTCTTTTTAATATGTCCTGTCATTCTATGAGCAATTCCTTGCTTTCTGACGTAACAAGATGTTCAACACTCAGCTTTCTTTCCCCTAGCCTTGAAATCAACAATTTCCAACGGCCTCGGTTCATTTAGTGGGAAATGGGTTTTAGAAGCCAAAATCTGATGCTGTGTGTGCCCTGCTGATGGAATGTGGCTGCTCCAGGCCTTCTCAGTGACAGTCTAGCACCACAGGGCCCTTTCTGTTTTTTTCCTTTTCTTTCTTTCTTTCTTTCTTTCTTTTTTTTTTTTTTTTCTGTGATAGAGTCTCACTCTGTCACCCAGGCTGCAGTGCAGTGGCACAGTCTCGGCTCACTGTAATCTCCGCCTCCCAGGTTCAAGTGATTCTCATGCCTCAGCCTCCTGAGGAGCTGGGACTACAGGCATGGGCCATTACACCTAGTTAATTTTTGTATTTTTAGTAGAGATTGGGTTTCCCCATTTTGGCCAGGCTGGTCTTGAACTCCTGGTCTCAAGTGATCTGCCTGCCTCAGCCTCCCAAAGTGCTGGGATTATAGTCATGAGCTACAGCTCCTGGCTTTTTTGGTTTTTGTTTTTGAGATAGTATCTCACTCTGTCACCCAGGCTAGAGTGCAGTGGTGTGATCACTGCTCATTGCATCCTTGAACTCCTGGGCTCAAGGGATCCCCCAGCCTTGGCCTCCCGAGTAGCTGGGGCTACAGGTGTGTACCACCACACCCAGCTAATTTTTTAAATTTTTAGTAGAAACGGGGTCTCGCCATGTTGCCCAGGCTGGTCTCTAACTTCTCAGCTCAGGCAGTTCTTCTGCCTTGGCCTCCCAAAGTGCTGGGATTACAGGTGTGAGCCCCCATGCCTGGCCACTGTCAGCATCTTTTAAATTTACTGATCCCAACTCAGCTGACTTACCTGGTAGCAAATAAAAGGCTCACTTGACAATTCCTGCATTGATAAAAAGCCGCCCACTTAAAAAAAACAGGTTTCTTGGAAGCAGCAGTGTTTTCTCATTGAATCTTTTGTAGAGCCATCAGTGACCCCAGTCTGCCTGGAGCCCACTTACCAGTGCCGGTGGGAGGTGGAAACCCGACCACCATCCCGGCCTCTGTCCTTCCGGTCACAGTTGTCTTAGGAATTCTATCCGCAGGCATCGAAAGCTGCTTGGGACCGCGTTAATGATTTTTGTTTTCAACCATCAAACCTATTTTGAACAACTCAAAAGCGGAATAGACTGCTTTTATATTACCCAGATATTTCACATTTCTCTTGCTTTTCTTTCATTCCTGATGGTCCAAGTTTCCTTCCCGCTCATTTTCCTTCTGTTCAAAGAACTTTAGCAGTTCTTTCAGAGCAGGCCCGCTGACAAACAGTCCTCTCAGTTTTCCTTCATCTGAGGGTGTCTTATTTCACCTTCACTGGATGTAGAGTTACAGTTGGTAGTTATTTGCCTTTAGTACTTTAAAATATGATTCTACTTTCTTCTGGCCTTCATGGTTTCTGATGAGAAAGTCCCAGTCATTTGAATGGTTTTCTCCTATGAGGTAATGTATTGTTTTTGATTGCTTTCAAGACTTTTTTTGTCTTTAGTTTTTAGCATTGTGCTTATGACGTGTGTGGGTGTTGATTTCTTTGGGCTTATCTTGTTTGGATAAGCTCATTGAGCTTCTTATGCATAGGCTTATGTCTCTCACAAAATTTGGGACTTTTTCAGCCATTGTCCCACCCCTAAAGTTTTAATTTTTTTTTCTGTAAATTTTCATTTGGTTCTTTACACCTGGATTTGTGCAGGCTTTCTGTCTGTCTGTGCATCTCAGGAGTGTTTGCCCCTCCCTGTTGGGGCATTGTGACAGTAGCTGCTTCGGTGTCTTTGGTAGTTCTAGCATCTGTGCCATCTCAGTGTTGGGATCTGTTGATTTTCTTGAATAGTATGATATGAGACTCTGACTCATCTTTAATCCTACAGAGAATGTTGATGCTTTTGGTTTGGTGCAGTTGACCTGGTTGGGTTCTGACAGCAAGTACTGTGCAGCCTTCTGTGGGGTGTGGCTGTGGTGCCAGCTCCATTTTCCAAGCTGTGGCGGTGCTGTTTGGCCTCGTCCTTCGGGGGCATTGCTTGCCATCCAGCCTGAGACTCTGCTGGAGGTGTGTTCGGCAGTTCAGATTCTTCCATGTGCAGCCCCCGGGTGAACGCACCCACAACGCCATGGGGTTGCTTCCCTGAAATCTTCCCTCTCTGCTATCCTTCTGTACTTCCAGTTCCCAGGGGCTCCCCTTTTTGGTCCTCCAGCCAGAAAGCTGGGGCTTTAGCCCTCTCTGCTGTGCACTTCAGTGACCATCCCCATCTTCATGGGAAGACAGAGAGAAGAAAAGGCAGTGAGGAGGTGTCACCCCACCTGGAATTGCAGCCCCCACATCAGAGAGGAGCGTCTCCCTTCCCGGGGCTTTCGTTGCTGCTCCGTCTTACCTGGAACCAGAGTCCCCCAACACTACGTTTTCATAGATCATCTTTAGTTCAGTTTCCCTGAAACACAGATTGGCCCCAAAAAAGTAAGAGGAAAGCTGTAACAACTTTATAAGAGTGCCTTTTTAATGCGCTAGAATATGTGGCTATTTATTGATGAATTATGTTTAATCTCAGAGTTGTGGATTGTACCTTTAAGAAAAACATATTTTCCTACAATAAAGCCCCTAATTTTATTTGCTAAAATCAGAGTTCTAGTTCAGATTTTGTTTTGTGTTCTTACTCTGGAGGCACAAATGGAGTAACACCAGTATGTTTATGTTGAAGAGGAGTTTTGTATTGCCTTTCAAACTTGAATCCAATAGAACTACAGACTTAAACAATAAATATGAATGGGAGATAAGGAAAATCAAGACAGAAAAAAAGAAATGGACTTAATAAAAGATTTTTGTACATAAATACTTCTTCTGACCCCAAGACAAAACCGGGAAAGATGAAGCATATTAAGATAATGTAGGTGACTCTATTAGTAATCAGCTTGAGTATTTATATGAAGGTGTATGGGAGGCCGGGCGCGGTGGCTCACGCCTGTAATCCCAGCACTTTGGGAGGCCGAGGCGGGCAGATCACGAGGTCGGGAGATCGAGACCATCCTGGCTAACACGGTGAAACCCAGTGTCTACTAAAAATACAAAAAATTAGCTGGGCGTGGTGGCGGGTGCCTGTAGTCCCAGCTACTTGGGAGGCTGAGGCGTGAACCCGGGAGGCGGAGCTTGCAGTGAGCCGAGATGGCGCCACTGCACTCCAGCCTGGGTGACAGAGCGAAACTCTATCTCCAAAAAAAAAAAAAAAAAAAACTTTATGGGAACAGTCGCATATATATAATAGCAGATAGAAGACTGATGTTAGAGAGTATTTCTATGCTTTCATCTGAAAATGAGGGGCAGGGCTGGGCGTGAAGGTGCGGGCCTGTAGGCCCAGTACTTTGGGAGGCCAAGGCAGGCAGATCACTTGAGTCCAGGAGTTCCAGAGCAGCCTGGGTGACATGGCGAAACCCCGTGTCTACAAAAAAAAAATACAAAAATCGGCTGGGCATGGTGATGCATGTCTGTAGAGCCAGCTACTCAGGAGGCTGAGGTGGGTGGATCACTTGAACCCGGGAGGTCGAGGCTGCAGTGAGCCAAGATCACACCACTGCACTTCAGCCTGGGCGACAGAGTGAGACCCTGTCAAAAAGAAAATGGGTATTTTGTTGTGAGGAATCAGTTTATGCATAGTCTGGGATGTGGCCAGTGACCTCTGGATACTGGTGCCTTCCTGAAACATGTTGCAAATTCTGTTTTATAAAATGTCTGATCTCTCTGTCTAAAACTTTAGAATCAGCTGGGCACGGTGGCTCATGCCTGTAATCCCAGCACTTTGGGAGGCCAAGGTGGGTGGATCACTTGAGGTTAGGAGTTCGAGACCAGGCTGACCAATATGGCGAAACCCTGTCTCTAGTAAAAATGCAAAAATTAGCCAGGCGTGGTGGTGTGCGCCTGTAATCCCAGGTACTCAGGAGGCTGAGGCACAAGAATCGCTTGAACTCAGGAGATGGAGGTTGCAGTGAGCTGAGATTGCACCACTGCACTCCAGCCTGGGCGACAGAGCAAAACTCTTATCTTAAAAAAAAAAAAAAATTGTAAACATAAAAGCATACTGTCGCATGCATTTCAGTCAGTGAATTCAAAGTGCATGTTAGGCCGGGCACAGCGGCTTTCACCTGTAGTCTTGGCTGCGTAGAAAGCTGAGGCAGGAGGATTGCTGGAGCCCTGGAGTTCGAGCGCAGCCTGGGTAACATAGGCAGGCCCCATCTCTAAAATAAATAAACTTTTAAAAATGCTTGTTAGCAGCATAAAATTGTGTGGGAAAATGTTTGGTTCGTTTTAATTAAAGGATGTAGAGAGCTGCTGGTGGACAGCAAACTACTTCACAACTATTGTGCTGATTGTCCTGTGGTTTGATTTACCAACCTAGTCATTGCAGAATTAGATATATGAGATACAGAATTGATGTGGTTGCCTGTATTTTGACTTTGTAACATTTTAATCATCCTCTAAGATCTTGTTTGTTTAAAATGTATGTGGTTTTTTAATGTAACTTGTAAGATGTGTTTATTTTCTATGGATATCTCGTAGTTATACCTACATCTTTTGGGTTGGAGGTGTATGTGATATTTTGATATATGTATATAATGTGTAATGATCAAATCAGAGTGAGGTGTCTATCTCAAGATTTAATCTTTTTATTTTTTAATTTATAGGAATATCATAGGTTTTTGATTCAGCTTTGCTTTACTTTGGAAATCGCACTTGGTCATTAAGGCAAAGTGCCAAGGGGGAGACTGCTTAGCAAAGTGAGGAGTAAGAACTTGTGGCCAGGCACAGTGGCTCACGCCTGTAATCCCAGCACTTTGGGAGGCCGAGGCGGGTGAATCACAAGGTCAGGAGATTGAGACCAGCCTGGTCAACATAGTGAAACCCCCATCTCTACTAAAAATACAAAAATTAGCTGGGCATGGTGGTGCGTGCCTGTAGTCCCAGCTGCTCAGGAGGCTGAGGCAGGAGAATCACTTGAACCTGGGAGGCAGAGGTTGCAGTGAGCTGAGATCATGCCACTCCAGCCTGGCGACAGAGCAAGACTCCCTCTAAAAAAAAAAAAAAGAAAAAAAAAAAGAACTTGTATGAGGGTCGTCCTCCCAGGCCTTTTGGAATCCTATAAAGAAGATTCCATAATCCATACCCAGGGCACTTCAGAAAGGAAACTTAGTAGTATTCATGGCTTGTCTTAGCTTGTTTAAATAGCAATATAGTGGTAAATTTAGCTCCTAGGTTTCTGAGTCCCCTATAAACCAGAAATACATCTTAACTAAATAATACAGTCTGCTCATTAGTAACAAAGGTGAGGCAGGACACTTCACCTCTGGAGCCAGAGGCTCCATGGAGATAAATCAGTTGCATTTCAGGGACTCCACTGTAGGGCCCTCTGCTGTTCCTCTGTAGCGGGAGGAAGACCGGGGCAGTGCTGACGGTGGGCCCGGGCCTCCTGTGAATGCCCCAAGCAGGAGGAAGACCGGGGGCAGTGCTGACCGTGGGCCCAGGCCTCGTGTGAATGCCCCAGCAGGGCCCTTTATTTCTTGGGGATTTTATATCTTTATACTTACTAGGACCATTTCCTGTTTTTATTCATATTTGATTACAAACTATTGGCCCTTTTAAGCTACTATCCGCATTAAACAAATGAGGAAGCAGACACAAAACTGACCTTAGTTACTCAATGAATATTCGAACTCAGGTCTTGGGAGGCATCATTCCGTCTCCTTCCCGTGTGTCATTAACTGTGAGTTGCTACTGGCTGGAAGACTTTCTCTGTATCTAAAAAAGTAAACACATTGCCCACAAAACTAACATGCTGCTTTTTATTGGTCATAGTTTTATTGAAAGAGCCCTTTAAGACTTGGCTGCAGAGTTTCATAATATCATTCTTGTACATGCATAGAAAGGAAAATATCCAAATAAATGAGGTGAGGTGCTCCTGCAGTTGACGCACAGAGTCCAGCCCCCGTGCACGCCGTCCAGCCGGCTGGGTCGGGGCGTGCATTCCTCCTGTGCAGTGGGCTCTGTGTGCCATGCAGCGCTGCGGTACCACACCATTGGAGCGCGTGCCCGGTTGCTGTTTTGGAGTTTCTCCTAAGCTACTGTACCCGCTTTGTGGGTGGGTTGCTGGCTTTTTCCTCATTTTCTCCATAGGTGGCAGGCTGTCACAACCGTGTTATTCCTGCCACATGGCCAGCAGCAGGTGTGAGATGGTCCTGGCATCTGATTGTAGAGGCACTGAAGTGTAAAAGGAAAAAATCAGAAGCTGTACACCTTGGCATCGAAACACCGTGGTGTGGTGCAGTTGGACCAAAGGGAGGCCTGACTTCGGACATCACCATTCTTATTCCAGCTTCCCTCGCTTTTTCAGTTACTACGTTAGAGTACTGGTTTCTAAATGTAGGTGTTGATTCAATTATAAAATGATAGTCTATGTGAATATACATTTTATCGAAGGCTGTGTGATCTAACTTGTAAGACTTGAGGAAAATGCCTGTTGTGTACCTGGAATGAGAAAAGAAGAAAGGTTTGAACAGACAAACATTTCAAAGGGAAAAGTATATCATCCTTTGTGTTCTTACTTCAGAAGGAGGGCGCAGGCCTGGCCCAGCCTCGGGTCCCTTTGCCCCAGCCGTGTTTGTCCCCACACAGGCCTGCCTGGGTGCGGTGCTGACCAGCCTCAGTGCTCGAGGAGAGCCTCCTCATGGCCTTGGCTGCCACGCGCTGTGGCCGGATCGCCATTTTTACGCACGTGAACGCTTTCCTCACGGAGGCTTTCTGGCCAGCACGGATCCTGTCTTTGTGGTACCCCTGGCTCTGCTCTCTCAGGTGATGGGGTGATGTTTGCCCCTGAATTTTTTTTTTTTTTTTTGAGATGGAATTTCACTCTTGTTGCCCAGGCTGGAGTGCAATGGCGCAAATCTCAGCCCACTGCCACCTCTGCCTCCTGGGGTCAAGTGATCCTCCTGCCTCAGCCTCCCAAGTAGCTGTGATTACAGGCATGAGCCACCACGCCCGGCTAATTTTGTATTTTTACTAGAGACGGAGTTTCTCCATGTTGGTCAGGCTGGTCTCTAACTCCTGACCTCAGGTGATCCACCTGCCTCAGCCTCCCAAAGTGCTGGGATTACAGGCGTGAGCTCCCGGCCGCCCCTGAATTTATCTAGGCATTTGCTTACGCTCCACAGAAGGCAGTGGGGCTGACCAGGGAGGGAGGGGAAGGCAGCCACACTGGGGGCAGACTGGAAGTGGGTTGTAATGAGTGTCTGCGTGCAGATAGGTATTCGCTTTGAGATGGCAAAACCACATTACAGAAATGTGGGGAAAAGCTACTCTTCACTTCGCCACCATACACAGCTGTTCCCATCACTTTCGATCGTTTAGTTTTAGTGTTTTCATTTCCATTTTAAACAAAACTCTCATCATGTTATGCATAGAATTTGTAATTTTCCAGTTAATATCCGAGGCTTTTTTCTTTTTTTCTTTTAAGTTCTGGGGTACGTGTGCAGGCTGTGCAGGTTGTTACATAGGTAAATGTGTGCCATGGTGTGTTGCTGCACCCATCAGCCCATCACTTAGGCATGAGCCCGGCATGTGTGAGCTATTTATCTTGCTGCTCTATCAGCCTTTTTTCTTGTTGTGGTTTTTCGAATCACAGCCTCTAATGGCTGCAGAGTTGAGAGCGTGCTGAAATCTTTCCTGACCTTGACTCAGGCTGGTCACCCAGCCCCCGCACTAGCCCGGCCCCTCACTCCTTGTGCCTGGTCTTCCCTCTCTCCCAGGCTCCTCTTCTCAGCCTTCAGAGCCCGCGGAGCACATGGGGTCCAGGGCAGGAGTAGAGGGAGCCTCGCTGCGTCGCTCCTGGGCCCGGAGGTGCCCTGGCGGGGGGCAGCCACTGCCCAGGCTAGCCATTCTGCAGAGGGATGCGCCAACATTTGGGGCCTAGAATTGGAAATGCCTCTTTTATTTGAAAACAGCTGAATAACATTCATCTGCTTTTTCCCATTTTCCTGTCCAGATATGAAATATGAGTGAGTCACTTCCTACTCTCAGTCCAGATGGGTTTTTTTTCCTTTTACTTTTTTCATAAACCCTAATATTATTCAGTCCTGGGACATGAGGTACACATGGTGTTTGTGGCCAGGGAGAATGCTGACTACATGTTTCTGTATTCATTGACACTATATGTTGTTTAAAAAAGTAAAATACATGGATTAGAGTGATGTCATTGTGGGAAGTTTTAGAAGTACTGCTTTAGAAAAACATAAAAGCTATGTATTTGCTGAGAGTCTGACTGAGGAAGTCAGGCAGGAACAGCGTGTAGTTCCACTGAGTGAACATCAGCAGGGCTGTGTAGCCTCTAAATGTGCTGTGCTCTTTGTTTTGCCAGAAAGGAAATAAACATTTGTATTTTTTATAGTAATTCCTTCCTGTGAGGTGCTATTTTCAGCTTAAAGAACTCTAAACCGAGTGGACTCCCGCATCCGTGAGATGCACGAGGTTCCCTGGCGGAGCAGGTGGTGCCGCTGGGAGCGCAGCGCCCGCTGCCTCGTGCTCCACGACCCTCACAGCACCTGCAGGGTGACCTGGGACGTGGCCGGGTGTTTGTAGCACACGCTGGGGAGCGAGCGAGGTTGGTTGGTTCAGCGCAGGGTTGGCCGGCTCATTCTGCAGATACAGGGAGTCAGTGTCGTTGGCTCCAGGAGCAGGGTGGTGTCTGGCACAGCTCCTCAGCCATGGTATCACGGGGTGGCCACAGAGGACATGCAGATGAGGGGCATGTGGAGGCCCACAGAGCTGCTCACGGACGGGCGGGTGTTGGTTTAGACAGCGCTGTCCGGGAGCACACCGCCCAGCGTGGCAGCCACTAGCCTCCCGTGGCTGCAGAACCCTCAGCGTGGTTCTTCAGGACAACTGGGGGTTGAACGTTTAATTTTATTCCTTCTTAATTAACTTAACTTGCCACGGGTGATTTGGGCAGTGCAGGCTTAGAACCATCCCCAGAGCGTGTGCACAGAGCAGGTCCTTGCTCTAGGAGAGGTTCGTGTATGTTAGGAGAAGAAGTTGCCAAAAAATGTGGGGAATCGTTTAAAAAATTATAATGTACTATAGGACTTCTCAGAGTCCTTAATATCCTAATGTACATTGACAGTTTACAAGGAGTTTCTGAGATTTTTTTTCCCCAAAAAACTTCTTTTTTTTTTTTTTTTTTTTTTTGAGGAGAAGTCTCACTTTGTTGCCCAGGCTGGAGTGCAATGGCGCGATCTCGGCTCACTGCAACCTCCGCCTCCCAGGTTCAAGCGATTCTCCTGCCTCAGCCTCCCGAGTAGCTGGGATTACAGGCGCCCGCCACTACACCCAGCTAATTTTTTGTCTTTTCAGTAGAGACAGGGATTCACCATGTTGGCCAGGCTGCTCTCGAACTCCTGACTTTGTGATTCGCCTGCCTCGGCCCCCCCAAAGTGCTGGGATACCAGGCGTGAGCCACTGCTCCCAACCACCCCAAAAAACTTTTTGGCCATACGGTTTTTTGAGGTGGCCGTGACCTTGTGTGAGCACTGGCGCCCGTGGAGAGGGCTGTGGAGAACGGTGGTGCAGGAGACCAGGCGGTCTTTGGGTGCCTGCAGGAACTGTCACATTCACAGTTCTGAGAAGTTGTGTTGAGTATTTCACGTTGGACAAAGTTAGATTCTACAAATTAGCAGACATCCCCGTCGCACGCGGCCAGGTGGCCTCCAGACCCAGCGAAGGCTGGTGGAGGAAGGAGGGAGAATGCTCCCGTAGCCTCTTTCCCAGTTATGTGTAAAGCTGCGGTGTGGGGCTTCTGGCGCCTGGGAAGTGTGGAAGCTGGCAGAGCCGGGTGTGTTGGGCAGTGAGAAACTTCAGCGCCGGATCAGCGGGGCAGGCCTGCCTTGATGAGGCTGAGTCAGAAACTACAGCATGTTCGATACGCGGCTGTTTTATTTTGAGCAGATATTTGGGCTCATTTAAAAATAGTGCTTAAAACCTAATTGTATCATCTTATTTTTGATGAGAAAAACACGCACCAGTGTACGTGGAAAACGGGATGAGTAGGCTGATGCCTTCCGGGCTCCCTGGTGAGGCCGCTCGTCCTTCTGGCTGTCCATCCCGTGCAGCTTCATTCACTGCAGCCTGGCTCTGCTCCTAGACGGTGCTATCTTCCTGACTCCCCCAGGACTGCTGTTCTGATCTCCTCATCCTTGCCCTCACAGAGAAGGATGAGAATGAATTCTCCTGAAAAGAAAGGCCAGGCACGGTGGCTCTCGCCTGTAAATCCAGCACGTTGGGAGGCTGAGGCGGGCGGATCACCTGAGGTCAGGAGTTTGAGACCAGCTTGGCCAACATGGCAAAACCCCATCTCTTCTAAAAGTACAAAAATCAGCCAGGCACGGTGGTGCATGTGCCTGTAATCCCAGCTACTGGGGAGGCCGAGGCACGAGAATCGCTTGAACCCAGGAGGCAGAGGTTGCAGTGAGCCGCCGAGACAGAGTGAGACTCCGTCTCAAAAAAAAAAAAAAAAAGAAGAAAATACATAGAAGAGGCCCCCCAGGTGACTGTGTTCTTGGGGAAATATTGTCTTAACCAGTCACAGTTGAAAATGCTGAGCATTACCTTTTCAGAAGTTGGGACAGATTCGTAACGGTTTTGAGGGTGAACCCGGGAGGCTGCACAGATTCTCAGTTGTAGCTACTGCTGGGCTCTCGCTGGGTCCATAAACGTGTGTCTGTACTCCAGTGCCGTTCCTGCCCTTCCATTGCCAGGTGTGGCTTTGCTTTCCCTCCTTTCTGTTGTGAATCTGCCCTGCATTGGTGCTGCCGCCCGCCTTCCTCTCTGGGCTCTGGTTCTAGGTGAGATGCCACCAAAGTGACAGGACAGCCTTGGGTGCTGAGAACTTGGTTTTGAAAACTGCTAAATATCAAATGCTAAATAATCATGTATATACTTCAAGCTCTTATTTCATTTTTGTTTTTTGTTTTACTTTTACAGTGAGTGTT
Source organism: Pan troglodytes (assembly GCF_028858775.2). NCBI lineage: Eukaryota > Metazoa > Chordata > Mammalia > Primates > Hominidae > Pan > Pan troglodytes. The sequence continues at coordinate 85,603,081 of NC_072416.2, read as the reverse complement.
GAAAAGATAGACCTGAAGGGATTATCACACACAAAAAATGACAGAAATGTTGAATGTTCCTTTGAGGTAAGATGCTAAGTTTTTTCCCCCTCTCTCCTGGAAGGGTAGGAAGAAAACACTTACCCTGGAGATGCTTTTCTTTCCTAGCTAAGGCTGTGCCTTGTGCAAAGCCCCGTGCCAGTGCTGTATAGGAAGCTGGCCCTGAGCTCGGGGTGGGCTGTCTCCAGGGTGGGGGTTGTTGGCTGCGGGGCCTCTACAGGCGGGAAGGGTGGGGGCTCGGGCAGGGCCTGGGGTTGTCAGTTCAGGTGTGAATGGTGCATACTTCAGGGGGCTAAATAGCAGAACTGGATGAGGCAGCCTGCAGAGCAGCGCACACAGAACCCGGGGCCGTGGTGCCTCTGGAGACTGATGATGAAAGCTCCTTGGTCTGGGCAGGGAACGCTCCTTAAACTGACACGTTCAGATGCTGGGAGCTGGTCACTGAAGTTGGGTACCACAAAGAATCAGGAGAGATGAGCAGTGTTGTGTTTCCCGGTGACCCACGGTGACCAGGGTCGAGACGGCCAGAAGCCCATTTCCCTCTCACAGCAGGGCATGCAGGAGGCCACCCCGTTCCCTGGACGGGTACAGGCCCCCTCTGGCTACTCTGTGCCATCCCTAGGATGTGGCCCTCTGCTCCCGGCCCAAGGTGCTAGCCAGGGCACCAGTCCTCACGCGTTCATCCTGGGCAGCAGGAGGAAGAAAGGCAGGCTTGAAATCTTTCTCTTAAGGAACATTCCTGAAAGCAGCCTCTAGACACTTCACTTATATTTTGTTGGCCAGATTTAATTTCTTGGTCCCACCTAGATGCCTAAGAGGCTGGGAAATGTGTCCCGGCTGATGGTGCCGAGCTCCCAGTCAGGGCTCTGTCAGGAACCCTGACAGGGGGACATTCTCCTTGGACCACATGGGCATCGAGTGCTGACTGCTCTTGAAGGTCGGTTCCCAGCGTCATTGGAGAGCGCTCTCCAGACAGAACTCCTGTGAGCATCTGGCATGACTCATCTGCGCAGCTTACTAATTTTTTGAAGAGTGTAGCTACACGAAAATACTTCAAATCCTTTTTCCACTAAAGGGACAAGTCTCCACTTGGTTTGGGAGACTGTGTTGTGACAAGCAGTTGTTACGCTGTGCGTTTTTCTTTTGAAAATGTAAGGAAAATCCTCAGCTGCTGAGGTTTGGAGGTTGCTGGTGCCTGTGATGGTAGTGCCGGAGTCTCGGCGCCCACGGAGTTTCTGGGTCTCATGTCGTGCAGCCCAGGCGGAGCCCAGGGAAAGACCACAGGGGCCCTCTGAATGCCCTGGAACGCAGCAGCGGTCCCAGTGATCCTAGGTATTTGCTGACATTTTGCAGTGGTCGCGTGTGACACCTTCCTTCATTCCTTGCATTGCGGTGTCAGGCCTCTTCAGATACTGGTGGGGACTGTGCACTTAAGAAGGTGCTGTGCACGGAGCTGTCTTCACATATGGTCATAGCCCAGTGGGCTTTGATTTGCTCCCAATCCTTAGTCCAGTTAGTCCAGTTATTTGTGGTGAGGAAATCAGGAGTCAGGTCCACACAGTGTAAGGTGTGAGAACTTCATACAACCTGACCGGGCATAGCTTTGCTTTGCTTTTCTCTTCTCTTTTCTTTTTTTTTTTTTCCAGACAGAGCCTTGCTCTGTCGCCCAGGCTGGAGTGCAGTGACGCGATCTCGGCTCACTGTAAGCTCCGCCTCCCGGGTTCACACCATTTTCCTGCCTCAGCCTCCTGAGTAGCTGGGACTACAGGTGCCCGCCACCATGCCCGGCTAATTTTTTGTATTTTTAGTAGAGATGGGGTTTCACCATGTTAGCCAGGTTGGTCTCAATCTCCTGACCTCCTGATCCACCCGCCTCGGCCTCCCAAAGTGCTGGGATTACAGGCGTGAGCCACTGTAACTGGCCTTTTCTTTTCCTTTCCTTTCTCTTTTCTTTTCTTTTTTCTTTCTTTTTTTTGACACTGTCTTGCTCTGTCACCAGGCTGGAGTGCAGTAGCATGATCTTGGTTCACTACAGCCTCGATCTCCTGGGCTTAAGCAGTCCCCTCACCTTAGCCTCCTAGTAGCTGGGACCACAGGCACATGCCACCATACCCAGCTAATTTTTTGTACTTTTGTGGAGATAGGGTTTCACCGTGTTGTTCAGGCTGGTCTCAAACTCCCCTGCTCAAGCGATCTGCCCACCTCAGCCTCCCAAAGTGCTGGGATTACAGGCATGAGCGCACCTGGCCAGATTTTTCTATTTTAGAAATCAAGTTGATTCTGAAAGTTAGCGGGGCACAGTGGCTCACACCTGTAATCCCAGCACTTTGGGAGGCCAAGGTGGGTGGATCATTTGGGGTCAGGAGTTCAAGACCAGCCTAGGCAACATGGTGAAACCCTGACTCTACTAAAAATACAAAAATTAGCCGGGCGTGGTGGCGGGCACCCGTAGTCCCAGCTACTCGGGAGGCTGAGGCCGGGGAATCGCTTGAACCTGGGAGGCAGAGGTTGCAGTGAGCCGAGATTGTACCACTGCACTCCAGCCTGGGCAACAGAGCGAGACCGCATCTCAAAAAAAAAAAAAAAAAAAGAAAGAAAGAAAGAAATCAAGTTAAAGTGATATGGAAAGAACTTGAGTAATTAATTTTGAAAAGAAGAAACGAATTGGAAGACTTGCACAACCTGATTTCAAGACCTCTCGAACAGCAGGATCACAACGCTGTGAGGTAGCAAAAGGGAAGGCAGCACAGATGAGTGGGACAGAAGAGGCTCCAGACAGACTCACACACACAGGCCGGGTATGAAGGAGTGCCACCAAGAAAGGATGCGCTTTTCAGCAGACACCCTGGAACAGACATCCGTATGCAGGAGAAGCGAGCCTTGACTACCGCCGCTGCCCTTACACCAAATTAACTTAGAAGTGATCCGAGACCTAAATGTAAACCCAAAACAAAAACTGCTGGGAGGACACAAACTTTGTGATTTTAAATTAGGTGAAGATTTCTGAGATACAGTGCTGAAAACATCCATAAAAGACAACATCGATGAATTAGAATATATTAAGATTTAAAACTTTCTCTTTGAGAGACACTATGCAGAGAATGAAAAGGCAAAGATTAGGAGAAAATATTTGCAAGTCATGTAGCTGATGAAGGATTTATATGTTCAAAATGTATAAAGAATTCTCAAAACTTTTTTTTAAGAGATGGGGTCTCCGGCTGGGCGCGGTGGCTCACGCCTGTAATCCCAGCACTTTGGGAGCCCAAGGCGGATGGATCACCTGAGGTCAGGAGTTTGAGACCAGCCTAGCCAAGATGGCAAAACCCTCTCTGTAGTAAAAATAGAAAAATTAGCCAGGCGTGGTAGCCGGTATCTGTAATCCCAGCTGCTTGGGAGGCTGAGGCAGGAGAATTGCTTGAAGCCAGGAGGCGGAGGTTGCAGTGAGCCAAGATCATGCCACTGCACTCCAGCCTGGGCAACAAAAGCAAAACTGCCTGGGAAAAAAAAAAAGAGATGGTGTCTCCTTCTGTCACCCAGACTGGTCTTGAACTCTTGCCTCAAGGGATCCTCCTGTCCTGGCCGCCTAGGTTGCTGGCATGAGCCGCCATGCCCAACAAGTTGCTTCTTCTTACTAAGTTTTGAGAGTTCTGCCAGGTGTAGTGGCACATGCCTGCAGTTCCAGCTACTCGGGAGGCTGAGGCAGGAATATCCCTTGAGGCCAGGAGTTCAAGACTAGCCTGGGCAACAGTGAGACCCTGTCTCCACAAAGAAAAAAAAAGATGATTTGCCAAGGAAGATACATGGGTGGCACATAAACACATGTGAAAAGATAGTCACCATCCTCATCATTAGGAAAATGCTAAGTCAACCACAGTGAAAGGGTACTGCACACCTCTTGAAATACTGGAATGAAAAACGCCGGCCCCACCCACCTCAGGCTGCGGTGTGGGGGAGCTAGAATCACATTCACTGATGGTGGGAATGTGAAATGGTGCAGCCATTTCGGAAAACAGTCTGGCAGTTTCTTAAAAAGTATGACCCGTAAGTTCCAGCCTAGGTATTTACCCTGGGGGAATTAAGCACATGTTCATAAAAGATTCACGCATGAGTGTTTATAGCAGCTTTGTTTGTAACGTTCCAAGACTGTCAACAACGAAGACACCCGTTCACAGGCGCGTGGACAGGCCAACCCTGGTGTTACGTCCACGCAGTGGAATACCACCCGGCAGTAATGCTGAGGGGTCTCAGAATGGACAACTGAGATACTCAGCCATATGCACGAATCTCGTGTTGTGTGAAAGAAACTAGACGACTCCTTCCAAAAAGTTTATACTCAGTGAGTCCGTTTATGAGTCTAGTTACATAAAATTCTAGAAAATGCAGACTCATCTGTAGCAACAGAAAGCAGTCAGTGGTTTCCTGGGGAGGGGCTGGAGGACACCTCAGGGGTGATGCTCCCTGCCATGGTGGGACATGGCTCACAGGTGCCCTTAGATCAGAACAGCAGACGGACCCCTTTAAATACGTGCAGTTCATCGTCAGTTATAATTCATTACAACTCCTTTTGTTAAAAAAAATACTTGAAGATTCAAATTTTCCTTTTGTCCATAGAACCTTGAGTAATGAAAATCAAATTGTCCTTTAAGTAAGTTGTCCTTTGTAAGTGGAAATAAATAGCAATTATACTGTGACCAGAGCAATAAGCCAGCATTCGTAGTAATGTCTGCTGTGCTTCGCTGAGGTGGAACAGTCTGTTGCTGACAGTATGGCAAGATTCAAAGAAACGTGTTTTTCTAAAAACTTTCACTTATTCAGGGAGAAATAAGTAACTTCTCCCTGCCCCACTGATTTTCTCAGCCGGTTTCTCGTTTTAATTTTTATATATCGTTGTTTTCCAGGATACAAAAGGTTACTGTTTTATAGGAAGATATAAGTAACTGGATTAAGATGACTTCAAGCTTTTTTTCTATGGAGTTGGTTTTGATTTTGCTGAAATTATAATCGCTAGTTCCTAGTTGCTGAGGAAATCAAATCAATATGCAGGAATCAAATGATGGAACCTTTTTGATATAAAGTCAGCATGTAGGCAGCTGAAGCAGGAGCATCACCTGGAGGCCAGGAGACTGTGACTAGCCTGGGCAACACAGTGAGACCCGTCTCTTAAAAAAAGAAAAAAAAATCATAGAGGCCAGGTGCAGTGGCTCATGCCTGTAAACCCCAGTACTGTGGGAGGCTGAGGCAGACGGATCGCTTGAGCCAGCCTGGGTGACATGGTGAAACCCCATCACTGCAAAAAAGTACAAAAAGTAGTTGGTCATTGTGGCACTCACCTATATTGCCAGCTACTGAGGAGGCTGAGGTGGGAGGATCACTTGAGCCTGGGAGGTCAAGGCTGCAGTGAGCCAAGATCATGCCACTGCACTCCAACTTGGGCGACAGTGAGAGACCTTGTCTCAAAAAAGAAAAAAAATGATAAAACAATACTAATAAACAACTCTTATTAAACCATCCTTTAAAGTCACCCAGACGTTATTTTAGTGTTATCTTTTCTTTAAAAGTTTATTTTTTCACTTGGGTGGCTGAAGCACAAGGATCGCTTAAACCCGGGAGGCGGAGGTTGGTTGCAGTGAGCTGAGATCGCGCCACTGCACTCCAGCCTGGGCAGCAGAGCAAAACTCTGTCTCAAAAAAAAAAAAAGTTCATACCCCAAGCAACACTGACTGCTCCGAGTATGCTGTCAGTCACCGTTAGCAAAGAAGGAGTCCTGGCAAGTGAGGCTTCCCTGAGTCTCTGTTTTTATCACGTGTACACGTGCACAGCAGAGGGCCCAGTGATTCCTCAGGCATTGCCAGAGCAGCAGGCGCTAGGTAGACCCTGCCCTCCAAGGTTGGGGGACCTGTGGTGATGAGTGTGGCTGCAGAAGGTGACCCCTGGCAGAGCTGAGTGGAGATTCGGGGTGTCTTCATGTCTCACCCAGTATCCAACACTGTTTCCACTGGAGCTGTTTTGTGTTTGTTTGCTGATTGACAAGGACTTAGAAAGCTGCTCCTTCCCCCACATCTTCCCCTGTTGGCTGGAGCTCCTCTGGCGTGCACGCGAGCCCGCGTCCCGTCGGGTTTTTGCTCTGCTCTGTGGACGGCTGCCTTGTCTTCCTGCCTTGAGTTGAGCGTTTCATTCCTACTGGCCTGGTTTTCATTTCAGAGAACTCTTGAGCTCTGACAGTTCTTTTTTCATAGCATCCTGTTCTCGGATATGCCTTCTTCTCTTAGCTTAGTAAGAGTATTGATGAAAATTTTTTTAGTTTTCTTAGAGTCCACGCTTTCCCTCGGCTGCTGTGTTCTCCTTGCTGGCTTTGCCTGTCTCTGTGCTGGGCCTTGGCTCTCCTCAGGGGTCTCCAAAGGTCTGGGGGATCCTGGGCTGCCTGTCCCCTTAGGGGTGTGGCTGAGCCCTGCCCCCAGAGGTGCCTGGCTGAGCCTTTTCTTGTGCAGAATGAGGCCGCATGGCTCCAGTGGCTCTGGAGGGGGAGGCTGTGTGGAAAAACACTGATGTTCAGAGCCAGTCCACAGTGAGCCAGAGGAACTAGACCCTGCGTGTGAGGACATCCTGAGCATGCACGGGCTGTGTGCACATTGGGCTTTGGGGTGTGATGAAGATGCGTTACAATTCGTCCAGATAAGGCTAAGTAGCTTTTCAGGGACGTGATAGAAGATGCTGTGCCAGAATCTAATTGGCAACACTTTTTCTTGGTGAAATGTAAAGTAATGGGGTAGCTGGTTGTGGATGCTTGTGAGTATGGTTGGACACGTGTCCCCATAGTACAGGTCAGGCAGGTATGACAAGAGGACGCTCTTCCCGCCCCCATGCCCCTCCAACGGCCGGTTCCCCTTCTGGCGCTCTGGGGCAAGTGGGCAGGTGAGGTAGAGGGCTCTGCTGGGTCTGGATCGTGGCTGCTGCAGCTTAGCCGTCAGCCAGCATCACCTGCAGAGCGACATGGGCTGGTCTCCGCCTGACTGTGCGGTCTCTGTTTCCAGTGCTCACTTTCTGATAGCCTTAGGGAGGAATGTGAGCTGCACCTGCAAGTCAGAGAAAAATGTATCCGAACACAAAGTAGAAGAGTCCTGTGTAATTAAAGTGCATAACAGTTGGAAAAGCAGGTTGTCTGTTTCAACATAAGATGATCTGTCCGTACCAGGTTTTATCGCTGGGGTGGTGGATTTCACATCTTCCCTGGGTTAGGGCGCAGTAGGAAAGATACAGCCTAGAGGCAGGTGTGAGAGCTGTGCAGAGGAGACGTTTTCTATGACACGCTTTACCTTGAAAGAGACACGCTGTCAGCAGCGCGGGGGCCAGCCATCTTCACGGCAGGGGTTTGTGTCTGTTGGTGGTGGTGTTCTTGGAGTTCTGTGTGGGGAGCAGCTTAGGAACCTCTCCCCAAGATTTTTGGTGTTGAGAGATTTTAATATTTAAGGCAGAGAAGGAGCTCAAACATTTTCTTTTCTTTTCTTTTCTTTCTTTCTTTTTTTTTTTTTTTTGATAGAGTTTCGCTCTTGTTGCCCAGGCTGGAGTGCAATGGCGCGATCTCGGCTCACTGCAGCCTCCACCTCCCGGGTTCAAGCAGTTCTCCCACCTCAGTCTCCCGAGTAGCTAGGATTACAGGCGCCTGCCACCATGCCCGCCCAATTTTGTATTTTTAGTAGAGACAGGGTTTCTCCACGTTGGTCAGGCTGGTCTCGAACTCCTGACCTCAGGTGATCCGCCCACCTCAGCCTCCCAAAGTGCTGGGATTACAGGTGTGAGCCACTGCGCCCGGCCTCAAGCATTTTCATTTTAGGTGTGGAAGATTCTGGGTGGCAAGGTGCACACCTTGCAGCCGTTAGTTCCAGGGACGCTGCTGCTTGCCTTGATGAATTCTGGTAGGCACTGGGGTTCTGGTGAAGAAGAGGTGGCCCTTCCCTCGACTGGCCTGTGTATTATGAGGGCGTGATGAAACAGACCCAGGAGTGACGCTACGTGATGTGATGAGACTGGCCTCAGTTTCAGCAGGCAGGAGGGTGGACACCTCGGGGACTAGACTGCAGGCCCGTGGGTGTGGGTGTGGGTGAGGGAGCAGAGGTGGTTTGGGTGCCTGTGAGCTCTCTTTGCTCTAAATCAGTGTTAATACAGCGTTTTCTTTTGCATAAGGTATTTGGTCATTTTATTTGCCGACTTGAAATCCCCCAGCTTCTTGTGGACTTGAGTGCAATTTGCATTTGGTGCTTGTCCCTTCCCGACCTGGCCTCCTCCCTGTCATTTCAGGCCATCCCCTCTGTCCATCTCAATCCTGTAGCTAACTTCTTATTTGCCTTTCAGAAGTCAACCCAAGCTCTTCTCCATGCAGAAACTCCCTCTAATGTGCAAAAAGTACGCTCTCCTTCCCCCTCAGTCAGCTTTGTTTAGCACCTCATGTGATGACCATTGTGATAGCCGGGGGAAAGCTGAGGAAAAAGACACCGCCCCTTCCCCCCTGGAGCTTAGCGTGCATGTGGGGAGATGGACCTCCGTGGAGCCATGCAGTGACACCGCCCGCTGCTGCATGCTGGGAAGGAAAGCTGATGCTCACAAGGGCTGGGCACACCAGACATTGCAGAACCTCCTCCAGAAAGCCCTTTTCACTGCTCTTCCCCAGCAGTGATCACTGCTGCCCTAGTGATCACTGCCCTGTCCTGTTGCTATCAATGGACTCACACTGTCCCCACAGCTCTGCAGTGTCCTGAGAGCAGGGCCTGGGCTCACTGTGTGCCCACAGCACCTGGGCGGGCGCACCACGGGCCCTTACTGGTGGTCGAAGGGCTGCTCTCTGGGAATGTGTCGGTCTTGTATCTGAGGCACATAGGCTCCCCTAAGAAGGGGAGGTCCCCTGAGGAAGTTGAACAGGGCACACACAAGCAATTGTCAGGGATTTTCTAGAACTTACAGGAGGCAGCTGTAGACCCCACTCTGGAGTAATTTGGTGATATCTGAATAATTGCATAAAACAAGTTAGACTTTAGAGGGCCTGGAGCTATGTGACTCTTCTTTCTGTAACAAGTCAAGGGATGCTTAGGTGCTTCCCACAGCAGGTGCGCGGCCCACTGGGCTCAGCTGCCGACTGAACGTGTGCCCCAGTCGTACCAGGACACCTGCTGGGAACCAAGTATGTGGCGTCTGTTTCTAAGGTTTGTTTGTTTGTTTGTTTGTTTGTTTTTAAGGTCTTATGGTCTGATTCTTCAATAACATCAGTAACCAAATCTTCCTCTGAAGTGACTGAATTTATTTCAAAGGTAAGGTAATCAAGGGCTCTTATAAAAATTAAAAGAATCACATTCCCCAGTGGCTGATGATACCACGGAGTAATTTCAGAGGCCCCTCCCTTCAGCTAGCGAGTGAGCGTGCGCAGGGCGGGGCCTCCTGCCCAGCCGCAGTGGAGTCCCAGGCCCGCTGCTGACATGAGCGTTGCTGCGAGCACAGGTCCGTGACCCCGCGGATGCCTCCTTCAGTTGTTGAGACTGAGATGAGGCTGAGAGATGCGCCGGGCATGAGCGACTGATGAGGACATTTGGTTTCTTTTGTTACTTTTCAGTCCCCCAGGTTTCCTTGGCAAAGGCTGGGGGAGAGAGGCACGCTCAGGTGGCTGAGTGGGTAGAGACTTCACCTAGTTTTACCTTTATCTGTTTTTATTTATTTATTTATTTTATTATTATTTTTTTAAGAGACTGGATCTTGCTCTCTCGCCCAGGCTGGGTTGTGGTGGTACCATCATCACAGCTCACTGCAGCCTTGACCTCCTGGGGCTCAAGTGGTCCTCCCACGTTTATCTTTACAAATATCTGGTTCAGCAGATACCATTGAACAGAAAGTTCCACTACTAAATAAATGCCTCTTTGTCTCCGTGTGCATGTGTACACACAGTTGTAACTGCACACGTGTTTAGGGCCCGCTGGCCTGTGCTGTAGCGTGAGCGACTGTCTCAGCCAAAGTGATGCCTCTCAGGCAGTCAGCTTTGTGAATGGGGTAACATATGTAAATGTCTCCAAAGAGAGCCTTACTTTTCATTATGAAGCCAAGGCCTCATCCTGCAGGAGAACATGGAGTGAGGACGATGTCTGATGACGCTTATCTTTTTGGCCTCTTGGGCATTGAAGAACACGACAGTGCCACGCCTTCGAGGGTAACACACACCCCCCGCCCCCGGGAATCTGCTTTTCCCTCTGTAGTGTTTAAAATACTAAATCTCCTCGCCTCTGTGTGTAGTTTCCCCTTTTGTTAAACACAGCTTCCCTGGACTCCACTCCTGCTGGCTGGAACTTCGACCTCTCATTGGGCTTTTGTCTCAGTGTTTTGTTTTGTTTTTTTTTTTCTTTGAGATGGAGTCTCACTCTGTTGTCCAGACTGGAGTGCAGTGGTATGATCTTGGCTGACTGCAACCTCCACCTCCCGGGTTCAAGCAATTCTCCTGCCTTAGTCTCCCAAGTAGCTGGGATCACAGGTGCACACCACCACGCCCAGCTCTCTCTTTTTTTTTTTTTTTTAATTTTTAGTAGAGACAGTTTCACCATGTTGGCCGGCTGGTCTTGAACTCCTGACCTCAGGTGATCTGTCCTCGTCGGCCTCCCAGAGTGCTGGTATTACAGGTGTGAGCCACTGCACCTGGCCTAATTTTGGAAAATTCTTATCCATTTTCTCCTCAAGCATTTCTTCTGCCGCATCCTCCCCTCTCCTGGACTCCGGCGGCACGAGCCTCAGACCCCTGGTGCTGCCGCCCCACGGCTCTCCCATGCTTGTGCATTTCTCTGTGTGTACGTCTGGGCGGTTCCTGTGCCCGTTTCCACACCAGCCGATTCCCTCAGTTCTGCCCAGGCTGCTGTGGAGCCTGTCCATGTACCCAAGTCCTCATTTCTGCTGCCAGGGGTTTCTTTTGTGTTTTTGCCCCTAGGTTTTCCATTTGACGTGTTCATGAAGTTTCCATCTCTCTGCTGAAACGTGTTCATGAAAGTTCCCGTTTGTTTGTGCATGTTGTCGTTTTCACTAGGTCCTTTAGTATATCCGTCATAGCTGTTTAAAGTCCCTGTCACGTAGGTCCCACATCTGAGTTATTTCTGAATCTGGTTCTAATGATTGCTTTATCTCTTGACAGTAGTTTTTTCCCCCTTTATTCCTTTTTTTTTTTTGGTATGTCTTGCAAATGTTGACTGAATGTCAGACATGTTTAGATGACCATGGAGCCGGAGGAGAGCGAGATTTATGCCCGGAAAGGGTCAACACCTCTTCTGCCAGGGCCCTTAGTGGGGTCCTGGAGGCCATCTGGGCAGGATGAAGCTGGCGCTGGGCTCTCTTGCTGCCTCTGTTACCCTCAGGGCCTCTCCAGTGAAGGCAGCTGCTGCCCGAGTCTGGAGGGTCTTCTCCGCCGTTTTGCTTCACTCCCAGCTTTCAGCCGTCCCTGCAGGCCTGTGGCACACAGCAGGGCACTCTCTACCCTCTCGGCGCCTTTTCGGGGGTAGACCGCTGCTGCTTGTTTGCGACCTGGTGCTGGGCTTGTGGGGGCAAGGGCCTTCACTCTCGCAGCCCAGGCTGATCCTGGGCAGGCCTGTGTGCCTGGGCTTCGGGGCGGCACTTCCTCAGTGCCTTGCCCTCCCCGGCAGGAGCTGACCTCCTCCAGCGCCAGAGCGCTTTTGCTTTTCCCCTTCTTCCAGGAGCAGCGGGCCTTGTTGTGACTGGTGGCAGAGGAAGGGAAGTATTGTCCCTGCCCCACTCCTAAAAACCGGGCCTTTGGTTTGGGCTCTGGGGCCAGGAGCAATTTTTGTCCCTCCTGCAGCGTCTTAAGGGCTTTTCCTCAGATCCAGAGAGTGGTCCCGGGAATTGCACTAGGCCTGGTGCCCGGTCCCCAGGTGCCACCGATGGGGCTCTCTCTGGCTCCTCCTGCGGAAAAGAACTTGGAAAGAAGGGCCCACTTGCCCCGCCTGGGGCTCCGGCATTTCTGTTGGCCACGTCAGCCTGTGTCAGTGTGTCCATCGGAGCCTGTCTCTCCAGACCTGCTGGTGTGGCAGCCACCAGGGCCTTGTGCCCTGGCTTGTCATGGGGGCAGGTCCTGTTTGAAATTAAGTTGACTTAGTGGCCCAGCAACTCTCAGATGGGCTCAAGGAACGTTGTGATTGTGCAGATTGTCAAGCTTTTCCAGATGTAACTGTGAGAGCAATGTTCTTTTGTGACTTTCTACACCCTAAGTGGATGTGGGCCCCAGAATAGCTCTGACGGGAGGTGTAAATCATATCAGACCAGCAGGCGGCACCATGGAGCACCTGCCCCAGGTTTTCCTGCAGTAGCAGAATTCTGCTGGTGTTGGATGGGTCTGGACACACCTCCTCTGCCTTGTCCTCTCTTCCAGCTATGTCAGCTCTATCCTGAAGAGAACTTGGAGAAACTCATTCCTTTCTTAGCTGGTCCGGATGCATTTTATGTGGAGCGAAACCACGTGGATCTGGACTCAGGCCTGAGGTGAGGCCCTTACCAGGCACCCGGCGCGTCCACAGCTGGCAAGGACAGGCTAGTCCTGTGGTCAATGCTGTGGTCCTCCAAGGAGCTCCGGGGGGACGCGCGGCCACCTGGACCTGGGTCTCTACTTGGCCTCTAGGGATTTCCATTAGTTCTAGAGGATTCGGGAGCCCTCAGTAAGCTAAGAGTGGTTCTGAGTGTGTGAGGAAGGGAATTCTAGGGTGGGTCCCACCACGTCGTGGGCTTTGGCAGTCCTGTGAAATAATCCTGGGCTGCTGTTTCCGTCCTGTAGTCCAAGGTTGAGACTATTCCCAGATAAAATTGGCGTCTCTTAAACAGTTTCTCTGGACCCTCGATCGTGTCTTGGCTCACGTGGCACACGAAGTAACATGGCCTACCAGTTCCGTAAATGTGCTGCTGCCGGGGCCCTGGGGACCAGTGTCCAAGCACCTTTCTGGCTGGTGGGTGGCACTGATCTCATGTCACAGGGCGTGACTCCTGTCGTCGACCTTGGTGACCATGAATACAGCATTGAGAGGAAGGGCTTGAAGAAGCAGTGGCAGTCGGGCAAGAACTCAGTTGAATTAAAGCAGGAGGAATATGAGGCTCTGGCACTTCTGGGTTTTTTCCTCTAATACACATTTCTCTTGATTAAAAGTTAAATTTTTTTCTTTCAATTCGTCAGCAGGAATGCCATTTTAATGTTGATAAGACCACTTGTTTGCCTTTTAGGTACCTGGCCTCATTACCTTCTCACGTGTTGAAAAATGACCATGTCAGGAGGTTTCTCAGCACTTCCTCTCCCCCACAGCAGCTTCAGAGTCCAAGTGAGTTTGTAAAATATGATTAAATATAAATTAAAAAAAAAAACAACAGCTGGGCGCAGTGGCTCATGCTTGTAATCCAAGCACTTTGGGAGGCTGAGGCGGGCAGATCACCTGAGGTTGGGAGTTCAAGACTAGCCTGACCAACATGGAAAAACCCTGTCTCTACTAAAAATACAAAATTAGGCTGGGCGCAGTGGCTCACGCCTGTAATCCCAATACTTTGGGAGGCTGAGGTGGGTGGATCATGAGGTCAGGAGTTCAAGACCAGCCCGGCCAATATGGTGAAACCCCGTGTCTACTAAAAATACAAAAAAATTAGCCAGGCTTGGTGATGCATGCCTGCAGTCCCCGCTACTTGGGAGGCTGAGGCAGAAGAATCACTAGAACCCAGAAGGCGGTGGTTGCAGTGAGCCGAGATTGCACCACTGCACTCCAGCATGGTTGATAGAGCAAGACTCCATCTCCAAAATAAAATAAAAATACAAAATTAGCCAGGCGTGGTGGCAGGCGCCTGTAGTCCCAGCTACTCAGCAGGCTGAGGCAGGAGAATCACTTGAACCCGGGAGGCGGTGGTTGCAGTGAGCCGAGATTGCCCCACTGCACTCCAGCATGGTTGATAGAGCAAGACTCCATCTCCAAAATAAAATAAAAATACAAAATTAGCCGGGCGTGGTGGCAGGCGCCTGTAGTCCCAGCTACTCGGGAGGCTGAGGCAGGAGAATCACTTGAACCCAGGAGGCAGAGGTTGCAGTGAGCCGAGATCGCACCATTGCACTCCAGCCTGGGCAACAAGAGCAAAACACCGTCTCAAAAAATAATAAAATAAAACAAATATTTTCATTGTCTGTAAATTTTTATGGTATTTATTTTTAAATTTATAGGTCCTGGCAATCCCTCCCTTTCTAAAGTAGGTACCGTGATGGGTGTGTCTGGAAGGTGAGAAATCTTCTATGTAACCAGCACAGTTCAGATAAGCATTTTACAACGTTTACTTTGAGTTCTGTGTAAAGTTGTTCCAAGAATTAAGTCATGCTCAAGTTGAGTCTTGGATGATATTGAGAAGAATTGAGTAGAGATGATTGAATTTACAATTTCCAAAAAAAGAGTTCTCTAAGCCACTGGAATCAGAATTCCCAGGGACTCTTCCCCAGTGCAAGGTCCTGGGCCCCATTGTAGACGTAGAAAATCAGAATTTCCAAGAATCTGGCTGTGAGAAACCTGCTCCCAGAAGCATAGGGTCGTGCTTCTGAGGAGCGTCCTCTGTCCGCACGGGCCCTGGGTAGCTGCAGTCGTATGCCGGCAACACAGAGGCTCCCATCTTTGCTGACAGTGAGGTGGGCTGTCACAGACCAGTGCACACGCACCCCCATAGGGAGTCTCGTGGAGGTGTTGTCTGGGCGCGAGGTTTCGAGGAGTAGACTGGCATCCTCCTGGTGTCGGGGTAGGGTAAGCGCCCAGTCAGCGGGTGTGACTTTGCAGTTAAGGAGCAAGGCCAGAGTGGAGTGCTGCTCACACCTTCTAGCCTTCTACGTTTTACTTTTCTAAAAAAATTGTATTTGAACATTAAAGATTTAATAGTCTATTTTGATGTATGATTTATCAGTGTCATTCTGTGACTTAGAAGTAACAGAAATACCTATCGGAGTAGCATGTTTTTAAAAAATACAAGTAACAGAAACTTGGCAGCTAAAGCAGAAGTCTGGTGGGGACAGATACGTACACATACATAATACACGTATGTACACACAAGTAGACGCATACTCCCAAGCACAGGCAGAGGCATGTGTGTGTATATGCACAGCCGCCTGTATGCACACGTGTGCACAGGCATGCATTACAGAAATCTTAGCTGCAGAAAGGTGGTTGGGGAGGGAAGGCAGTCATAGCACACCAGTGTTTGCAGTTCAGGGTGGCCTGTGACAACAGGGCCGGCCAAGAGGCAGAGGCTGGCACAGAAAGGCCTAGAAGTGAGGTCTGTGGTGGAGTCTGTGGTTGTGGAAGCCACAGTCTCTGTGTGTCCCTCCTGCCCCTGTCCCACAGGCCTGTGTGTGGAGTGGCTGGTATCCCGTCCTCGCAGAGCGGAGCCCAGCACCACGGGCAGCACCCGGCCGGCTCAGCCGCCCCCTTGCCTCACTGCTCCCATGCGGGCAGCGCGGGCTCAGCCCTGGCCTACCGGACGCAGATGGACACATCACCTGCCATCCTCATGCCTTCCAGTCTGCAGACCCCTCAGACCCAGGAGCAGAATGGGATTCTAGACTGGCTTAGGAAACTGCGTTTGCACAAGTATTACCCCGTCTTTAAGCAGCTCTCCATGGAGAAGGTATGTCGGTTTTCTGGCTGGCCATACAGAATTGCTAGATTGTTTTCTCAAGACCTCCCTGGGGGCATTGAGTTTCCAAACCAACACAAGGTGGAGGAAGTAGGGAGGCCGAGGCGCCTGTTCTTACGGGAGACGGTGGGCTTTGCAGAGGCCGCCTGCAGCTGCAGCCAGACACAAACAGGACATGTTGTAAACAAACAGCTTGTCTAGGGGCTTCAAGACCTTCACAAACTAGATGCTCTGCGTGACGAGAGGGACAGTCCGTCCCCAGAGCCCTGCTGTGGACAGAAATCCTGAGCTCTGGCACGGTGCCCCTTTTAGACATCTCTCGGCGTAGCTGGCGCAGACACTGCGGCGGGCCAGATCTAGAGGAATGGGTGCATTTTACATCTTCCAAGCAGTCGTACCTAGAGAATTCTTATGAGGAACATTTTTTCACTGTTAAAAAAATTCAGAAATTTCTTAAGTCTTGATGTCAATGATAAAACTAGATTAAACCCATACAAGGTATTTGAGCTCTGGACTCCCTCTGCTGGGCAAACCGGCTTGGTGGCTTTTATCTATGTAAAAATTTCATTTCTCGAAAAATCTACAATTGAACCTAGAAATCAAGCTTTTACTACATAGTTAAATCCAAATTGTAAGTATATTTGTAATACCCTTTGTTTAGGATTTGTGAATGTTTTTTTCTTTTTTTGAGATGGAGAGTCTTGCACTGCCACCTGGGCTGGAGTGCAATGGTAAGATCTCGGCTCCCTGCAACCTCTGCCTCCCGGGTTCAAGCGATTCTCCTGCCTCAGCCTCCTGAATAGGTGGGATTACAGGTGCCCACCAGCACACCTGGCTAATATTTTGTATTTTTAGTAGAATCAGGGTTTCCCTATGTTGGCCAGGCTAGTCTCGAACTCCTGACTCATGATCTGCCCACCTCGGTCTCCCAAAGTGCTGGGATTACAGGCATGAGCCACCGCGCCTGGCCAAGGATTTGTGAATCTTAAAAAGCAGAGATTTTACTAACCTTGTTCATAATTAGTTTTAAATGTTTTATTCTTAGTTTGCATTGAGATGGCCTAAATCACAAATCATGTTAGGAAATAACATGAAAATTAGAGGCTGGTGTGTTTGCGTAGCACCAGCCTACACAATGGAGTAGCCACACAACCATTCAGCGTGGATGGCATCTGCTTTTCTGCATCACTTGCTACCTGACAAAGTTGCTGTCATCCCTGGCCAGGTGCGGTGGCTCACGCTTGTAATCCCAGCACTTTGGGAGGCCGAGGCAGGTGGATCATCTGAGGTCAGGAGTTCAAGACCAGCCTGGCCAAGATGGTGAAACCCTGTATCTACTAAAAATACAAAAATTAGCTGGGCGTGGTGGTGGGTGCCTGTAATCCCAGCTACTCGGGAGGCTGAGGCAGAGAATTGCTTGAACCCGGGAGGTGGAGGTTGCAGTGAGCCGAGATCGCACCACTGCACTCCAGCCTAGGTGACGGAGTGAAACTCCGTCTCAAAAAACAAAAAAAAAAAAACAAAATAAGAGCAAGATTTTTGTCTCAAAAAAAGGAAAAAAAAGACGACCATCCCGCAGAGGGTGATGAGTTCTGAAGGGATGGCACTGTGATGGGGCCGTCCTGGGGAGGGTGGGGGTGGCACGCTATCATAACTTGCATCTCCACGGTGATTCAAACTGTGACTTATGCAAGACGTTTTCTTTAGTCACCTGCCCCAAAGCATGTACCTGCTGGTATTTACTCACAGAGCAGAGGGCAAGTGGGCACCTTTGGCAGAGCCGCCAGCCTGTGAGGTGGTGCACCCATCCACACAGCCTGCACAGAAGGTGCCCTGGAGGGGCCGGGGACACTCTTGCTCAGAACTGCGTCTCGGAGTTGAACCGTTGACACCAAGTCATTTAGCAAGTAAAGGGTCTAGGATTCCCCAGCCTGTAATTGCTGAGTTCAGCTGGATCTGTTTGCATATCCCAGAGGTAGAATAAATGTACTGAATTCAACTCCAAGTTCTTTGTTCTCAGAGTCCTACTTACGTCTCCGTAACTTTGTAATTTGTTTTTTCTGTGAAAGTTTTTGAGCCTTACTGAAGAAGATCTGAATAAATTTGAGTCTCTCACCATGGGGGCAAAGAAGAAGCTCAAGACCCAGCTGGAGCTGGAAAAGTGAGTGTGAAGTGGGTTTTGAAACCTGTGTTTATTTCCATTTCTCGTGTGCCGAATGGAGTGCTGAGGCTTCCAGTGCTAAATACTAGTGATTGGATTAGTTTCTGTTGCTTATCCAGTCCTTAGCCATGCTTTTATTTATTTTTATTTATTTATTTTTTGAGACGGATTATTTTTATTTATTTATTTTTTGAGACGGAGTCTCGCTCTGTCGTGCCCAGGCTAGAGTGCAGTGGTGCAATCTCGGCTCACTGCAACCTCTGCCTCTCGGGTTCAAGCGATTCTCCTGCCTCAGTCTCCCAAGTAGCTGGGATTACAGGCACCCGCCACCATGCCTGGCTAATTTTTTGTATTTTTAGAAGAGACCGGGTTTTACCATATTGGCCAAGCTGATGTCAAACTCTGGACCTCAGGTGATCTGCCCGCCTGGGCCTCCCAACGTGCTGGGATTACAGGCCTGAGCCACCGCGCCTGGCCTAGTCATGCTTTTAAAGTTCTACAGATGTGTCTTAGGTTTGACAGGAAAGGACCTTTATAGTAAATTTGACCAATCAGAATGAGTTCCTTGCCTTAATGCTCTGGGGGGAATTTCCCTGTGGTGTGGAGTAGACCCATCTCGAAGTCGCCCTGTATCAAAGCCGCCCTGTGGTGTGGAGTAGACCCGTCTTGAAGCCGCATGTGAGGCAGCACCAGTAGGCAGTGCTCACTTATTCCTGTGCTTGATTATTTCACAGGGAGAAGTCAGAGAGACGGTGCCTGAACTCCTCGGCCCCGCCGCTGGTCACCAGCAGTGGTGTGGCTCGAGTGCCCCCCACCAGCCACGTCGGGCCTGTGCAGTCGGGGCGGGGCAGCCATGCAGCAGGTGAACAAGGGTGTGTCGGGCAGATGGGTTACTCATACACAGAGAGGGCCAGTGTGCCGGGCAGGTGGGTTACTCATATACAGAGAGGGCCAGTGTGCCGGGCAGGTGGGTTACGCAGACACAGAGAGGGCCGGTGTGCCGGGCAGGTGGGTTACTCGTACACAGAGAGGGCTGGTGTGCCAGGCAGGTGGGTTACTCGTACACAGAGAGGGCTGGTGTGCCAGGCAGGTGGGTTACTCGTACACAGAGAGGGCCGGTGTGCCGGGCAGGTGGGTTACGCAGACACAGAGAGGGCCTTGTGTTCTGTTTGATCATTAGATTTCAAATCACACCTATTTGATTTTTACATTTTTAAATCTTTATACTCATTTTCCATTAACTATTATCGTCTCTGCCATAAGAAAATCGAAGGGACAGTTGGCTTAGGAGCTAGAGGGCAGTCACCTCCCTGAAGTTGCTTGGGCAAAATGATCAGGTCCAGAAACTGCCACAGTGAGAGCGAGCGCGTGGGGGTGAGCAGAAATGAGATGGGAGTAGCCTGGCCGCCCCCCCCCCCAGCAGGACTGGTGCCCAGAGGCCACGTTTAAGTCAGTGCCTTTAATGTTGACCCATCAGTGACATGGTTCTCCATGGACCTTCCTGCTTTGGGGGACCCTCAGTCTCAGCGATTTGGTTGTCATCCTCCCCTCTCAGAAAGGGCGGGACACCTGGCGCGCTTGCTCCGTTGTCTCACAAGAGGAGCCGGGTTTTCTTCACAATAGAAATCGGAGGAGCAGTAGCTCAGGAGGGAAAAAAAAAACCTGGCAGGATGGATTTGAAGTGGTGATTTGACTGAAAAGATCTCCGTGACTCGGCCGGCCTCGTGAGATGGGGTGCGGTGTAGTGTTGTGATAGTTCCTGGGGGTGCGCTGGGGGTGCCCTTCACAGGGCGTTGTTCTGGGGTTGATGGTGGGGGCCGGCAGGGCCCTGGCTGAGGGGGTGTTGAGCAGCGCTGCCATTTGAATCTCTGCTGCATCCATCACCGTGCGGCCTGGGCCGGCGTGTTCATTTTCTGACTCTCAGAGCCCTGCGTTTCCCTGGAAGGAGCACCTGCCGACAGTGCGATGCAGGGGCACGGGGCGGGCTGAGCCTGCAGGGGCGCTAGCTGATGGCTGCTCCTCTGTCCCTTTTCTGCAGAGCTGCGGGTGGAAGTGGAGCAGCCCCATCACCAGCTGCCCCGGGAAGGCAGTTCCTCGGAGTACTCCAGCTCCTCCTCCAGCCCCATGGGGGTACAGGCCCGGGAAGAGAGCTCCGACAGCGCTGAGGAGAATGACAGACGTAAGGGCACGTGCGCGGCTCTGGCTCGACCTGGCCCAGCTGTGGAATGGCACTGACCACTCTGTTTCCCTCTCTAGGTGTGGAGATTCACTTGGAGAGCTCTGACAAGGAGAAGCCGGTGATGCTGCTGAATCACTTCACTTCCAGTTCCGCCAGACCCACGGCCCAGGTTCTCCCTGTGCAGAATGAGGCCAGCTCCAATCCATCAGGCCACCACCCCCTGCCCCCGCAGATGCTGAGCGCAGCCTCACACATCGCACCCATCCGCATGCTGAATTCCGTGCACAAGCCGGAAAGAGGGAGCGCGGACATGAAGCTCCTCTCGTCTTCTGTGCACTCACTTTTGTCTCTAGAAGAAAGGAATAAAGGATCTGGACCAAGAAGCAGCATGAAAGTGGACAAGAGCTTTGGCAGCGCCATGATGGACGTGCTGCCCGCGTCCGCACCCCACCAGCCTGTGCAGGTCCTCTCTGGGCTTTCGGAGAGCAGCTCCATGTCACCCACAGTCTCCTTTGGTCCCCGGACCAAAGTCGTGCATGCATCCACGCTGGACAGGGTGCTGAAGACAGCACAGCAACCGGCCCTGGTCGTGGAGACCAGCACGGCCGCCACGGGGACGCCCAGCACAGTCCTCCACGCCGCCCGTCCGCCCATCAAACTGCTGCTGTCGTCATCTGTTCCTGCTGATTCTGCCATTTCTGGGCAAACTTCCTGTCCTAATAATGTGCAAATAAGTGTGCCCCCTGCAATAATAAACCCCCGGACTGCTCTGTACACAGCCAACACCAAAGTTGCCTTTTCTGCAATGAGCAGTATGCCAGTGGGCCCCCTGCAGGGTGGCTTCTGTGCAAACAGCAACACTGCCTCTCCCAGCAGCCACCCCTCCACGTCCTTTGCCAACATGGCCACGTTGCCCAGCTGCCCAGCCCCCAGCTCCAGCCCGGCGCTGTCCTCCGTCCCTGAAAGCAGTTTCTATAGCAGCAGTGGCGGTGGCGGCTCCACAGGAAACATTCCTGCCTCGAATCCGAACCACCACCACCACCACCACCATCAGCAGCCCCCGGCACCCCCGCAGCCCGCCCCACCCCCGCCGGGCTGCATTGTGTGCACGTCCTGTGGCTGCAGCGGCAGCTGCGGCTCGAGTGGCCTGACTGTCAGCTACGCCAACTACTTCCAGCACCCGTTCTCCGGTCCGTCCGTGTTCACCTTCCCGTTCTTGCCCTTCAGTCCCATGTGCAGCAGCGGCTACGTCAGCGCCCAGCAGTACGGCGGCGGCTCCACCTTCCCCGTCGTGCACGCCCCTTACAGCAGCAGTGGGACCCCAGACCCTGTCCTGAGTGGGCAGTCCACGTTTGCCGTGCCACCCATGCAGAACTTCATGGCAGGGACAGCAGGGGTGTACCAGACCCAAGGACTGGTGGGCAGTAGCAATGGTTCCAGTCACAAAAAGAGCGGGAACCTATCTTGTTACAACTGCGGGGCCACTGGTCACCGCGCCCAGGACTGCAAACAGCCGTCCATGGACTTCAACCGGCCAGGTAAGCGCGCGCCATGGCCGCGCCCACCAGGCTCCCGCAGGACCAGTGCACACAAATGCTTGGTTTTTATGAAGAGTAAACTTCTTTCTTTGTAAAGCAAATAATTTTTCGAATGCTCTTTGAAAGCGCGTGGAAATCTTCACGATAGGCCGTGAGGTCCCCAGAAGGGCTGCTGTTGGGTCTAAAACGGCCATGATGATTTCATACAGCCTCTGGTTCTAGAAGGTGCTTAGCCAGTGTGGACAGGGCCTCCCTGGGCTGCCGTGTCCTGATTCGAGCCCAGAGAGGCACGTGTGAGGGATTCAGTGCTGCCCCCTGGCTTAACACTGGGGCCCTCAGGCTGTGGCGCATTGTCATTCTGGACCCTCTGGGGTGGGGCTTGCTGTCCCCTCTGCCCCTCCCTGCCGGCGCGGCTGTGGGTGTGGGGGGCTGTCACCCCTCAGCCGTGCTGCATCTTCCATTCCCTCCTGTTTTATCTCCGCTATTTTTTTGTCTCTTTTAGTCAAATCCCAGTGGATGTCTGATGTAGTTGTAATAGGGTTCTTCTTGCTGTCTGTTTTGGAAACTGGGGACTGGGAAGGTGGGTCCCAACTCTGACAACTCATGGTGCCACCTTGCCAAAGTCACTTGGTCTCTGCAGACTTCCAGTTGCTTCTAAGGGTTGCACTAGATCTGTGATTCTCAGACCTGCCTGTACATCACGGTCACCTGGAGAGCTTTTAGAAACACGCCTGCTGACTCAGCAGGCCTGCAGGCAAGGTGGGTTGACAGGCGCTCTGCCATGCGGGCCCGGGTGGGCCTGTGCCTCCCTTCATAAAGCTGGCTGCATCTCCAGAGGCACGGGGCACTCGCCAGCGCTCACCTGCCCTCACCCAGTGAAAGGACGCATGTTAGAGCAGCCCGCCTGACGTGTGCAGAGCCCGACTCCCAGAGGAAGCTCCCAAAGAAAAAGATGGTGAACTTTTCCTGAGTCATTTCACCCCGGTCAGATTTGATAAACTTGTAAAATTAGGTCCCATTTTGCAGGGGCAGGAAGGGAGTAGAAACGGTCAGGATGGGTGGCCTAGATTTCCAGCACCAGAATCTTGCCCAGTGGCTCTGGACATGACTGGACAGATTGGTGGTTGGTGGTGATTCTACAGTCATTCAAATTTGACCTCTTTTTTCCCCTCTCTCTAGGTACTTTTAGGTTGAAATACGCCCCTCCAGCAGAAAGTCTGGACTCCACAGATTGATATTTTTCTCTGGCAACAGAACGTTATTAAGCCATGGAGACATAAGGAAAATTAAATACAAAACTGAGAAGTCTAGTTGCTGTTGAGCTTAATCTTTTTAATCCAAAGGTGCTTTACTTTTCCTAGACTGGATAGAAAATCTAGCGTAGAAGTGCATCAAACTCGATTTATTGCCAAAACCCTAGATTGGAGCTTGGTGTCAGAACTCGCCTAGTGGGCATCTCTGTGGCTGGTGAGATCGGCCACCTCCACTTTTGGTTGCAGTGCAGAGACGCCATGTCTCCCGAAGAGCATTGCCATCACTGGCCCTCCTAGGCTCACACGTCAATTCCAGGGCAGCTACACGTGGTCTGAATCGAGAACCGAGCTTGGAGTTCTCCAAGTGGAGTTCCACCCGCCGGACTCCTGACACCCCTGGGCTAGGGAAAATGTCGACTTTGTTTTGTTCTGTTCCTAAAGTGATTAGCACTAATCTCTGGGATTTTTAAGGATTGCACTACAGAAGAATGTACCCTGATGTAAATCTCTGCGGTTCTGGGAGCCAAACTCCTCTGAGAACAGTCAGTGCAAGAGACTCCAATAATCCATATTGAAAGAGTCAGCACCAGCAGAGGCTACTCGACTTAGGACGCAACAGAGGTTTTAGTATTTCCTTCCCTCCTCCAAGCACTTGTAGCAGTTTCAGGTTTTTAATTTTTTTCTGCAAATAAATCTAAACTACATTATTAAATAGAAATAGTTTACTCGCAACAACTTAATTTCTAAGGGTCCAAGTCCCAGAGAATCCATAGTCGTCAAAGCTTTGAGAGTATCTTTCTTCCCAGCCGGTCAGTGGCTTTGAGCCCTATCTTCCACTACAAATGACCTCTCGAGGGGGGACGGCGACAGCGCGGCTCTGTGAGTGGCTGTGAGGATGCTGCATGTCCTCAGCAGAGTTTGCAAGTTGCTGTATCTCCCACGGGCTCCCCAAGAACCTCCAACCCCGAGGCTTATCGCTAGCGGATTCACACCTGAGACAGACATTTCAATAATGATACAGTTCTGTCATTTATCAGCAAAAGATTGGGAATTTTCTCCTGTCAACTTCTTTTGTATTAGGCTGTGTATTGATAGTTAATTCCGTTAAAAATTACTTGGAAAACAGTGGGAAGTGGTAGGACTCTGGAAGAGGCCACACACCCGAGAGCTGCGAGATCTGTGCAAGTCTGGTTTTGGTTAGGTAGTAATAAAAGTCCTCACTGTAGATCTCTAAATTTCAACCCACGGAAATGAAAGCCTTTTGTCTGAAATTTACGGACTTAAATCTTCAAGGTTAAAGGGAATTTTCTGCTCAAATAATACTCTTATCGAAAATGCTAAAGTCTTCGATGTTAAAATACTGATTGGTAAAATCTTGCAGTTGGGATTTTGCAGTTGGATATTTATTTTTTAAAAAATTATAATATTCAGACTATTCTTAAAATGGGACAATCAGCCTCATGAAAAATTGATGTAAATCAGAAGAATACCCTAGAATGAGGCCTTGTGATGTGAGCGTTCAATTTGAAGAGCAGTTCCTAACTTCATAGAAACTAAAGCAGAAAGTTGTTACATTTTTTTTATGACAGGCTTTTAGTAGAATTTTTTAGTTTTATTTTAGTTGAATTTTATTTCTATGCAATGCAGAATTAACAGACCTCTCCTCATGGTACACAGTATTACAGTGTTGAAGTAATGGTGATGCTTATTACAACAGCTGTTTAGGGGAATGTTACGTTGATCTCTTAAATTGTAAACACTACAAAATGTCAAAATAATGAGAACTGACACAACTTTGCCTTAAAGAGTACTAGACTGGACCTTCTCATATTACGTTTAAGGAAGACTTAGAGTGTTCATTGATGTTTACGATTTTAATATTTCTGAAGGCCATTACAGTGGCCTGGATATGTGCTGAAAGCCAAACTTTTAAATTTTTTGGTTTTTTAAACAAAGAAATATTTTAAATAAAATCCTATTTCAACACTGAAATTGTTGAAAACCGTCTCATAACAAAAGGAAAAAACATTGGAATTTTTGTTTTAGTGGTCAGTATAGGGGAATGAAAGCGTCTGTTGTTACCCACGTAACTATTTTGATAAGTATTAGAGGTTAACCTTAAATCCAGCAAAACATTAAAACAGAAACTTTTCAACTTGGAGCCTGCCATTCAGCGTTGAGGTAGATGAGTTCCAACACTGTCACGGCTGTGTTCCCAGCAGCGAAGGCCTCTGCGGAGCTGCCAGTCGTCTTGAACGTGCATGGGCGGCGTGTGACATCTCCGGGGAGGCCGTCCGAAGTCGAGAATCGTCAGCTGTAAGTAGGAACTACACAGTGCAGAGAAAATGGAACCACCCATCCGTGAGGCCTCTTTCCTGAGGGAGCCGCACACTTGGACTTGAGAGTTTGCCAGCAGTGAGCTCGGATGCATCTCTCCAAAAGCAACCAAGATCGGCGCGCCTGAAGAGCGTTTTGCGGTCATCAGACTCCTCATCTGAAAACACAGAACATACTGACCCTTTCAAGTCCTTAGTCATTTTCCTGAAATTGTGGTCTGTTTCAGAATGCTGTGGCAACCAGGTAGGTGTGGCACGGGCCACGTGCCACGTCTTTGCCCTTTGTAGTCTGTCAGATATTAAAGTTTCTAACCCTGTTTTTTTAATCTCCAAGAATGGGGAAAGTGGAATGTAGAGATGGAAGCAGAACGTGATGTTGGGATACAACAGCTATTTAATCCTTTTTTATTTTTTAAGCAAAACACTCAGTTTTCTACCTTATTTTCTAATGTTGATTTCATGGTAATACTGACAGTTGGAAGTGTTTAACATAAAAACTCATTGCTAAAGAGCACTGAGGAAATGGGAGCTAGCGCACTTGTAATAAAAATAAAGACAAAATATTTTCTTGAATGCATATATGTGATTGGGTATTTTAAAAACCAGTATCATCTGTCATCTCCAAAAGATTACAGGAGTCAGCTTGTTAATATAGTAGTGTTAGTAGGTTCCGTATTTTTAATTCAGTACTTAGAATTCTAGGTCCTTTATTGCCCAAAGTCAGCACAGTTAGTTTATACCACAGACTCTGTCTTGGGGCACAGTAGTGGGGCGGGGTAGTGACTTTGCCTAAACATCACCCAGCTGGAACGCCTCCCATCTGAACAGAGGCTGAGCGGGGCTTTAGGCACTTGCCAGATGGGAACTGGGTTGCACCCTCCTTGCTCCCTGTCATTTTCTTGTCACTCTTCCTGCTTCCCAGTGTTTTATTTTATGCCTTGCTCGTTGTACATCATGATGACTGATGGTCTTCAAGGTTGTGAGGAAAGCCGTCTCCCTGCTTGACTCGACTGCTGTCCCAGAGGAGAGTTCTGTGCGACCTGAGCGGGGGTGGCTGCCATTTCCAGCATGCAGGTGACTTCCAAAGAATGAGTCAGGTGGCACTGAAAGCCATGGGTTCTGAAGAGGTGAATTTGTTGAAAAGTCCCAAGGGTCTGAATGAAAGCATCTTTAATCAACACTCAACACTCGCAATATTCTAGAAAACCATATACTGTGCTGGTTGAGGCCAAAGGTTAACATTGCTCCACTGTTCACCAAGGAAGGGGGCAGTGGCCATCCGCCGCGGCCTCACGTGCGTTGTAACAAGCCCTCATCACATGTATGAGTCTTACGTGCACAAAAAGAGAAGGCTTTGGTACTGAAACTGGACACCTTGTGTACTCGATACCTTCACAGCTTCTATTGGACATATTTTCTTTTTAGGAATGAAGGAAAATTCTCCCATTTTTGAGCCATTCTTTTGTCAATTCTACAAAATTGCATGTAACTTTATAAATATTTTTAAAAGATATAGTTTTGTAAATATTTAATATTCCGCTAATTTGATTTTGAATTGTAAATGTCAAGTATTCTGTTTTTGGGGTTTTTATGTTTTATTATACTTTGTTAAAAAGGACAAATTGTACATTTTTAGAATGTTTTTATGAGTAAATTTAATGTACTGAAAATAAAAATTTTAAAAAAGGCTGTTTTATTTCACTAGGTCTTTGTCTCAGAATATGAAGCACACACCTTTTCAAATCAGTCTGAATCTCCAAACTAGGGGTTCCATCCTTTCTAGCCTCTCAGATTTACAAAAGGGATACCTGATTTTAAATCTGTTGATTCTCTATCAAGTTGCCAAGTTTTGTGTTTTTTTTTTTTTCCAGATGGAGTTTCGCTCTTGTTGCCCAGGCTGGAATGCGGTGACACGATCTCAGCTCACACCAACCTCCCTGGTTCAAGCGATTCTCCTGCCTCAGCCTCCCGAGTAGCTGGGATTACAGGCATGCGCCACCACGCCCGGCTAATTTTGTATTTTTTAGTAAAGACTTGGGCTTCTCCATGTTGGGCAGGCTGGTCTAGAACTTCGGAGCTCAGGTGATCCTCCTGCCTCAGCCTCCCAAAGTGCTGGGATTACAGGCGTGAGCCACCACACCTGGCCAAGTTTTGTATTTTTTTTTTTTTTTAAGTGTCCCTGCTAATAACAAAGATGTAAATTCCTGATTTGGGGTTAAAGATGTTCCAGCATGAGTTTCCATGAAAATGAAAGTTGGCATGAATGGATCTCAGATACCTTGGGAATGTGGCCCTGCCCTGAAGTAGCTCTTTCCCAGGGAGGGAGCAGGCCTGCTGCGGAGGTGGGTGACACAGTGACACAAGCCACCAGCTGCCACATCAGCCTGTGACTGACTCGGCATTGTACAGAATCACTCCCATGGCATCTAAGACCACACCCTTCTGGATTTGGGAGGTGGCAACATACTGAGCATGTGCGCTGGTGATGTCAGGGAAGTGAGTGGGGCTACAGCACCCACGGGGAGCTCCGAAGATGGGACAAGGACGCAGACGCTTCTATTGAGCAGCTGGCCTGGGAAGGCAGTTTTCTCAGGTCACTCCCTTGTATTTGTCAACACTTTTAGGTGCCTACTTAAACCGGAGCTGGGCTCAGAGTTCCCTAGATGATGAGGTTGGCCACTTTTTGTCTGGTCTGAGTGCTGAAGTGTGTGTGTGCTGCATCTGTACACGGTGCCAGCAGCTCCCCACTGGGTCCCCCAAGGGTACACTTTCTCGACCACACACACATACCTAATAAATACTTACGGTGGTGGGTGGTTTACAGCAGTAGGTTGTTGGGTGTTTAGTCCCACAAAACATGTAGGTCAATTCGCATCCATCCTCATAGCCCGTGGCACGTGAGTTCTCAAGAGGACTTGGCTTTGTAAAGGCCAGACCTGGTGGCAGGGCCTTGGCCAAGGTGGAGGGTGCCCTTGACAAGGCAGAGGCCCTCGGAGGGCAATGCTCCTCCATGTGAGTGCCCCCTCTGCACGAGAGGACCAGCCTGGATGCCCCTCCTTGGAAATACAAGGACCCCCTTGGCTTTGGAAAGTACAAACAGTGTGGGATCCAAGTCTCAAATACGGAATCCCATTAAACTGGGCTTTGATGACAGTTTTTAATTGTGCCTTTATTCAACTTAGTTCATTAAAAATGTTTTAAAGATCCTATAAATAAAGTGACCACTCACGTGGGATATAGGTCACCCCTCAGCATGTTATTTTTTTTCTTAAAAAGCAGTATTTCTTATAGGAATCTTACTGATCACACGGTAGTTACAGTAATGTCAGATATGATGTATACAGTCTAAACGAGACAGGCCAGTTAAGAATTTACATAATGTAAAAATACACATATTAAAAGTTCGCCAAGTGGACAGACGCATGCGGGGGTGGGGGGAGCAGGTGACAGGAACTCCTTTAACAATCAGTAGAGGGCCCAGATGCAAAGAATCTGGTTTTCCCCGTTACAGTAAACAGCTTTCACTAACGTATACAGGTATTTCATACACATCTAAACACACAAGGGTAAGTTGTGACCTGCTACACATAGGGTCTACAGTGGTGTAATTGTGATTTTCCTGTGATACTCCCAAGAAAACTATAAATAGTGAACCCCATGCAAGTAGTGGGAAGCACTAGTCTTTTATCACAGGTTGAACCTGAGGAGGTTTAACTCTTGACATTAGTATCTGTACAGAGCGTACGGCTCTTTTTGCTATGTTTTCTCCACAACTGACATGCACTTGGTGTGGGAGAATTCTGATGGCTGTCTGACCTAACAGTGATAACTACTATTCAAAATGTGGGTACCTTTTCAGTAATACTGAGTTACACATTTAACATTAAAAAAACAAAAACGTGGATCATCCACAGCTTTAAGCCGGAAGGCAGAAGGGAGCGTGTCTGAATGTTAATGTTTTCAGTTACACTATTTTGTGGTTTCTCCCGCTGTACTCCAGAGTGACACTGGTACACTGCTACTTTCCGTAACAACACAGGCACTAGTTTGAACTCAGACAAAACCTGAAACAGAAGAAATGCCACTCTTTCTCCAGGGTCTTTTAAGAAACTCGATCAAAATTATAAATTATTCAAGTTTCCTTTTGAGTGGTGTCTTTATGTGTGTAACTATCTAGAGAACAAACCAAACCAGAAATGTCTACCCCTGCAAGGGTGCGGACTTTGGGTGTGGTTCTGTTAGGAGTCAGGGACCTTCAGCACTTTACAGTCAGGGCCGTTTTCTTACACAGCCCGTTTACCCTGCATTTGTGCCAACTGTGATGGCAAATGCGTTTTGCGGGGGTTACGCTTCACAACTCAGGCCTAAAGATCCTCTTAGGGAGATCTCTCTAGCTGAGTAGAAAACTTCTACCCAAAAAGGCGGCGGGTTCTGTGAACCTGAAGAGAAGACTCAGGGTCTCTCTGAAAGCCTTTAAATTACTGCTGGAATTACAAGTTCCTATTAGTGAGAAAAGAGCATTAAAATAACTTGAAGGTCTATTTTATTGGCAACTTAGAATGCAAAGTATTTTATTTTTAAACTTTTAAAATTTGAAAACAAGCTAGCCTACATTAAATAATATAGTTTCCAAAGCTGAATGTGCTCACTTGGAGCTCAGTTTTTCTGCTTGAAACACAAACACAACTTCCTAACACTCCTAGGTGGGAACACTACTGTTTGATGATCTGTGATTAGACGAACTGATCGATCTCAGTTGGTAACATCCCTTTTTTTTCCTTGGTAAGGGTTTAAAAAATTCTAGAATAGATGCATTTTTTCTGGTTTTACACTGACAATTTCATCCCGAACGTCTCCTGGGAGGCATAGACCATGTACAGGAATCCATCTTCATCTTTCTCACTCTCATACACCTCTGAGATTGGTGTGGAGACGCTGACCATGCTGTGTCCGTTCACCAACAGGAAGAAGGCCTGATTAGCATTGAGCTGTAAGCGCCTTCTATTGAAAGAAAACAACGTGAAGAAATATTGACAACAATACAAGAAGGATGAAGCATGTGTTAAAATATCACCCACTCTGATCAGTAAAATATAAAAATGTTCTAAATGCTCTTGAATCCAATACTTCTCATAAAGCACAGGACATTTCCTTTGATTATATTGACATGAGCTATAATCACTGAAAGATTACGTATTAGGCTGATTTTAAACTAGTATACTGTCTGAACAGCTGTTAAACTGTCTAATGTAAGAAAGCAGTTCAAATACAGTTTCCAAACTATTCTAAGATCTAAGCCTGCCACTCACTGAGTCTACATTCTCTTTAACTAACTAGCTTTGCTGTACAAAACCTTAATAACTTGTAACACTGATTTTAAACAGGAAACATCTACATGTTATGAAAGAAACGGGCTCTGCAGTCTAGCAAGTAATATAAAACCTCAAAAAAACATTTTATAGTTTAAGTTGAAATTGTTTTAATCATAACTGAATCAGAACTGAATTCAGCTGAAAAATATTTTTTAAAGATTTTAACCAGAACTAAAGATTTATCTGTAAGTTTCATAAAGAATAAGAAGTTACTCAAAGGAAATTTATTATGAAACAAAGGTGACTGAATACCTAATTATCTTGATGAGCTCACTCATGTTGACATGGTCAGGTACAAGGAACTTTGTTTTATCCAGAACAGGAAGCTGCTTCTCACCCTTGTATCGTTCTATTATCACCTGGAAAAGAAGCCAGAAGTGATTTTAAAATAGTCATCAGGGCCAGGCGCGGTGGCTCACGCCTGTAATCCCAGCACTGTGGGAGGCCGAGGCGGGCACATCACGAGGTCAGGAGACTGAGACTACCCTGGCTAACATGGTGAAACCCCATCTCTACTAAAAATACAAAAAAAAATTAGCCGGGCATCGTGGCGGGTGCCTGTAGTCCCAGCTACTCAGGAGGCTGAGGCAGGAGAATGGCGTGAACCCGGGAGGTGGAGCTTGCAGTGAGCCGAGATCGCGCCACTGCACTCCAGCCTGGGTGACAGAGCGAGACTCCATCTCAAAAAAAAAAAAGTCATCAGGCTGGGCATGGTGGCACATGCCTGTAATCCCAGCACTTTGGGAGGGTGAGGCGAGCAGATCACCTGAGGTCAGGAGTTCGAGACCAGCCTGGTCAACATGGCAAAACCCCGTCTCTACTAAAAATACAAAAATTATCCAGGTGTGGTGGCAGGTGCCTGTAATCCCTTCCAGCTACTCGGGAGGCTGAGACAAGCTTGAACCTAGGAGGCAGCGGTTGCAGTGAGCTGAGATTGCGCCACTGCACTCCAGCCTAGGGCACAGAGCTAGACTGTCTCCAATAAATAAATAAAATAGTCATCAACAATTAAAAATATACAAAATGCCTCCTACAGTCTAACTGGCACATGCCAAAATGGGCTTTGAAACAGCACATTCACTAGTTTCCTCATAGCTCTCCTGTGAAGAGTGATCATTTGCTAGCTTAGACATCTACCCCTTACAAAATATGGTACAAGAGAGACGATATGGCTGCCGTCAGGTAGGAAGTGGGGGAAGATACTTGGCTATGTATCCTTTCATTCTGTTTCAGTTTTGGAACCATGAAAAATATATACCTAGTCAGAAAAAGACCTGAAGCCTTACCGAGGCAGAGAGGCTGGGAACTAGGTTCAAGCACAAAACATCTGAAACTCTCAATTCCAAAACTACCATATCCTGAGACATGGCTGAAGTTTTTTTTTTTTTTTTTTTTTTTTGAGACAGAGTCTTGCTCTGTCGCCCAGGCTGGAATGTAGTGGCACGATCTTGGCTCACTGCAACCTCCGACTCCCGGGTTCAAGCAATTCTCCTGCCTCAGCCTCCTGAGTAGCTAGGATTACAGGCACCCGCCACCACGCCCAGCTGATTTTTGTATTTTTAGTAGAGATGGGGTTTCACCATGTTGGTCAGGCTGGTCTCGAACCCCTGACCTCGTGATCCACCTGCCTCGGCCTTCCAAAGTGCTGGGATTACAGGTGTGAGCCACCGCGTCCGGCCAGCTGAAGTTCTAATGAAAGTAAATGCATGTGTTTTGGGAGTCACGGTGACTCAGGCTGGTTGTTCTGGTGCATAAGGAGGTGAGGCTATGCGTTCCAGGCCAACCTGGGAAACATAAAAACCTCTCATCCATTAAAAAAGAAAAAAAAGTAAATGCCTGTGTTTTAATAAATGTGGAAGTTCCTAATTATAGTAATATGCTCAATGTTTTTCCACACTAGAGACTGTCTAGTTGACATGAAAAAATTATATTTGACAAGGCAAGTAGAGTCCATTATTAGCTGGTTCTAGAGACAAAGTTTTGTGCATAATGACCTGGTACTTTCATTTTGATAAAATATTTCTTTAAATGAGGTTAAAAATACAAATATTTGAGGCCAGGTGCGGTGGCTCACGCCTCTAATCCCAGAATTTTGGGATGCCAAGGCAGGCAGATCACGAGGTCAGGAGACTGAGACCATCCTGGCTAACATGGTGAAACCCCGTCTCTACTAAAAATACAAAAAAAATTAGCCGCGCATGGTGGTGGGCGCCTGCAGTCCCAGCTACTCAGGAGGCTGAGGCAGGAGAATGGCGTGAACCCGGGAGGTGAAGCTTGCAGTGAGCCGAGATCACGCCACTACACTCCAGCCTGGGTGACAGAGCGAGACTGCATCTCAAAAAAAAAAAAAATTTTATATATACATACATACACACACACACACACACACACACACGTATTTGAACTACACAGGGAACAAATATAGTTTCATGTTATGAATTTAAATAAAGCCATCAGGCCGGCGTGGTGACTCACGCCTGTAATCCCAGCACTTTGGGAGGCCGAGGTGGGCGGATCATGAGGTCAAGAGATCAAGACCATCCTGGCCAACATGGTGAAACCCTGTCTCTACTAAAAATACAAAAATTAGCTGGGCGTAGTGGCACATTCCTGTAGTCCCAGCTATTCAGGAGGCTGAGGCAGGAGAATCACTTGAACCTGGGAGGCGGAGGTTGCAGTGAGCCGAGATCGCGCCACTACACTCCAGCCTGGGCGACACAGCAAGACTCCGTCTCAAAATAAATAAATAAATAAATAAATAATCCATTGGCTCCTCACTATGCTTCCTTTCTATGGAGCAAAATATTTTGGTTTTTTTTAGTTTTAAGCTGCTATAATATCTGACCACAGATGAGCCTCTGAGTCTCATTAGCGTCTGTGTTTACTGAACGCTGCGGACATCTTCTCTATATACAGTAATTCTTCCACCCTGTCACAACAAAGAGAAGTTGAGTGGCAGGAATGGGAAATCTTTACATGCTTCTTTGGGAAAGAAAAATGCTTATTTGTACATTGTTCCATTGTGTGAGACCTACATAGGGATCAGTGTAAGGCCGAGTCAAGCTGTCATCACCTTCCTTGGTAAGTTTGAGAGCTTTAGCGGGCACGTTCAGAAGTGTGATATCCACAAGGAAATATCAGTGTGTAGGCTCCAGCTGCCTGAGTTTAAGTGGTAGCAGAAATTAGAGGCAGTACAGAAATCTTGGCTCCTGAGGCCAGCCAGTGGCTCATGCCTATAATCCCAACACTTTGAGAGATCAAGGTGGAGGAGCATTTGAGCCCAGGAGTTTGAGATCAGCCTGGGTTGTTAAACATAGCAAGACCCTGTCTCTACAAAAAACTTTAAAAATTAGCCAGGTGTGGTGGTGTGTGCCTCTAGTCAGAGCTACTCAGGAGGCTGAGGAGGGAGGACTGCTTGAGCACAAGGTGGCTGAGACTGCACTGAGCTATGATCGCACCACTGCACTCCAGCCTGGGAAAGAGAGTGAGACCCTGTCTCTTAAAAAAAAGGATACCGCTCTCTAGGTTGTGAAACTGACACCCAGGGTTTGGCTGTCTGGTGATTCCTGTAAAAACCCCTGTCAAGTGGATGCACTTATGTAGTGCTCTCCTCTGCGTACATTCATGACTGAAACCGAGGCCTGAGACTACCTACCGGGATTTTGGTTGGATGCTGCTCTCGAATAAGTCGGACATCTTCTACTCTTTGTTCTGCAATGAAATGAAGAGACAGAAGCATTATTAAGGGCCAGGCAGCTTCTTCCCAGCACTGCTGCTGGTTCTCCATCCAAGTTCAGCTGTTAGCTGTGGCACAGCAGAACACTGAAGACATCTTTCCTAGGACTTAAAGAAACAAAACACGAACACTTCAAATCTGATCAAGGTTTGTATCTAAGGCCAAGGGCAACATAACATACATGGCTCTATCAGGTGATAGGACAAAGACCAGGAATATGGGACAACTAGTTTCAAGGAATTGGGAGCCCAAAGTTTGTGGTCAGATATACAAGGCAGACCCACTGCATGAGTCCCAGTCCTTCCTCCAAAGACCACTACCACCTATAATATTAACTTCAATTTTTGTTAATTTTCCACACTTTAAGTTGGAAATGGAATCCATTATAAACCAGGAAATGCAATTTTTCCCTTATCACTTCCAGCTTTTTAATGATATGGTGCCTAAGAGAAAATAAACTGCTCAAGAGAATGGAATATGATGCCTGTAATCCCAGCACCTTGGGAGGCTGAGGTGGGCAGATCACTTGAGGTCAGGAGTTCGAGACCAGCCTGGCCAACATGGTGAAACCCTGTCCCGTCTCTACTAAAAGTATAAAAATTAGCTGGGCGTGATGGCACATGCCTGTAATCCCAGCTACTCGGGAGGCTGAGGCAGGAGAATCACTTGAACCTGGGACACGGAGGTTGCAGTGAGCGGACATTGCACCACTGCACTCCAGCATGGGCGACAGAGCCAGACTCCATCTCAAAAAAAAAAAAAAAAAATCTTTTCTCTCTTTTAATAGAATCACTTATTGATAATTTCAACAACTGTACTAGACTGTGGGCAATACAGGGAAAAAAAACAAGCCAAGTGCAGTTCCCAGAAACCCAAAAATACAGTTAGAGAGAAGTCATTTACAAAGCAATATGTGTGTTAAAAAAAAAAAAAAGGCAATATGTGAACATACGACTTAGATGGCATTATTTAAAACCTCCAAAAAAAAAAATGAGCAAAATAACCTTGATTTACTATGGTAGGATTGATTCTCATGGTAAGCGCAAATAAATAATCAATGTCACGAACTTCCTGAGACAGAAAAAATATGGTGTGACCTACATAAATATGACGTGACTCTAATATCATTGCCAATCTCATTTGGATTAAAAAAAATTTTAGTATCATTCTTTTTTTGAGACAGAGTCTCACTCTGTCACCCAGGCTGGACTGCAGTGGTGCAATCTCCGCTCACTGCAAGCTCCGCCTCCTGGGTTCACGCCATTCTCCTGCCTCAGCCTCCTGAGTAGCTGGGACTACAGGCGCCCGCCACCACACCCAGCTGATTTTTTTTGTATTTTTAGTAGAGACGGTTTCACCCTGTTAACCAGGATGGTCTCCATCTCCTGACCTCGTGATCCGCCCACCTCAGCCTCCCAAAATGCTGGGATTACAGGCGTGAGCCACCAAGCCCAGCCCAATTTTAGTATCACTCTTTATAAAAACTTCTAAAATTCCTGTGTTCAAGTACAGCCATAAGTTCGACTTCTGTTTCCCCATCCAAAACTTTAAAATCAGCTTCTAAGATACATTGCTAAATATAAACATCTTTGCGACAAGGATTGCAAACTCATGGATTTCTACCAGTGCATATTCCTATTGAATAAATATGCAAATGATAAATTTGGTGGCTGGGCGCAGTGGCTCATGCCTGTAACCCCAGCACTTTGGGAGGCCGAGGCGGGTGGATCACGAGGTCAGGAGTTTGAGACTAGCCTGGCCACAATGGTGATAGCCCATCTCTACTAAAAATACAAAAATGAGCTGGGCGCGGCGTCCGGCGCCTGTAATCCCAGCTACTAGGGAGGCTGAGGCAGGAGAATCGCTTGAACCCGGGAGGCACAGGTTGCAGTCAGCCGAGATCACGCCACTGCACTCTAGTCTGGGCGACAGAGCAAGACTTTTGTCTCAAAAAAAAATGAAAAATAAAAATAATAATGACAAATTTCGCTACTGTTAACAGTAAAATTAACCTAGTGGCTCTTATCCTTTGACTCCTTCTCTACTTCCCAGCGAGATTCTCAGTGACCCCTCATCATCACCTCTCCTAAGTATGAGACCTCTTCCTATGCCTGTTCTACCCCAGACCCTCTTCACGATAAAAATCTCCATTGTGTCAGTGTAGATTCAGTGTATAGGGTAAATCACGATTTAATTCACTCCAGCGAATAAGTGATACCTCTTTCATATATCCTGGAATGTTTCACATTTAAACGCTTATCCTAATAAATCTAAAAGTAGAAACGTTCAGGCAGAGGGGAAAGAATTTTTTTTTTTTTGAGACGGAGTCTTGCTCTGTCACCCAGGCTGGAGTGCAGTGGCGCGATCTCTGCTCACTGCAAGCTCCGCCTCCCAGGTTCACGCCATTCTCCTCCCTCAGCATCCCAAGTAGCTGGGACTACAGGCGCCCGCCACCACGCCCGGCTAATTTTTTGTATTTTTAGTAGAGACCGGGTTTCATCATGTTAGCCAGGATGGTCTCAATCTCCTGACCTTGTGATCCGCCCACCTTGGCCTCCCAAAGTGTTGGGATTACAGGCGTGTGCCACCACGCCCGGCTGGAAACATTTTTTTAATATAAGAAACTAGGTTTGGCTGGGTGCGGTGGCTCACGCTCGTTAACCCAGCACTTTGGGAGGCCAAGGCGGGCGGATCACCTGAGGTCAGGAGTTAGAGACCATCCTGGCCAACACGGTGAAACCCTGTCTTTACTAAAAATACAAAAATTAGCTGGGCGTGATGGCGGGCGCCCGTAATCCCAGCTACTCAGGAGGCTAAGGCAGGAGAATCACTTGAATCCAGGAGGCGGAGGTTGCAGTGAGCTGAGATCATGCCACTGCACTCCAGCCTGGGTGACAGCGTGAGATCCTGTCTCAAAAAAAAAAAAAAAAAAAGGAAAGAAGAAAAAAACAGGCTCTATGAAGTTTCAAAGTCTGAAACTATAGTGTTTAAAGTTATCTTTATCCTGATTTATTCCCAAAACACGACCTAAAAAGACAAAAATGATTATTTTCATGAAAGGTGGGAAGTATATAAAAGACAAGTTACTTCCTTAAGCTGTAAAGAATAACACCCAAGTCCCATAGGAGCATCTTAGCATGCTGTCCAGCAGCAATGAAAAGGCAGTGCTGAGCCTGGAGTAACTGGCTGTACACGGTACACACGGATGCTCCACTCTCATTCTTCAGGAGACAGCTGTTTTAGAGGCTAACAGTATATTTAACAAAAGCATTATCAGCAGCACAGTCAATGGCATAGAAGGAGGGCAAGTCTTTTACTCCGTTTCCTAATGCTGTAATCATCTGTTTCTGTCTTTCTCAACAGACTGCCCCGCTGGCAGTCAAAGACCCAGCTCCAGTCCAATCTGTGTCCCCACAGGGCTCAGGCTTGTACACAGAAGAGAGTTCATCAACAACTGAATGAAAGCTGTAAAACAGAAATGAACACTGCTCCACATGCACAGCAAAATCTAACCTGCTTCCCCAGATTCCTTTCTTCTAAAACAAAAAAGATCCTTAAAAGCCTTCACAAACATTAAAACAAACGGTGGGAGCCTAAGGCGTCCTATTTTTAAGAACACATTCTTTGCAAAGTTGTTTTGAGATCCCTTCAGTCATTTTAAGTAAAATTTCAGTTTTTCCAGGATTTTCCAGGATTTACTTCTCAGAGAGAAACTGAAGCACTCCCCCTCCCCCAGGCCAGGCGTGGTGGCTCACACCTGTAATCCCAGGACTTTGGGAAACCAAGGTGGGAGGATCACTTGAGACCAGCCTGGGCCACACAGCAACAACTCTATTTGTCTGTTTGGTTTCTTTTTTTGGTAGAGATGAGCTCTCACTGTGTTGCCCAGGCTGGTCTTGAACTCCCAAACTCAAGCGATCCTGCCTTCGCCTCCCAAAATGCTGGGATTACAGGTGTGAACCACCATGCCCCACACAATTTTAATTTTTGAAGTTCATTCAATATTTCCAACACATCTCCAAGGACACACTATGTCTCCTGACTCACACAGTCTTGGTCCACTTAATATACTGGAAATGATGGCTACCTACTGGAGACTGGAAGAATTCATGCCAGGTTAAAAGTACCAGTCCAGACTCTGCCACTAGGTGGACCATGATCTTCACCACCAGGCCCCACCCAGTTTCTTTAGCTACAAAAGGAAGGGGTTGTTTTCAGTGAGCCTTAAAATCCATTTCAATTTTGAGAACCCTGTCAATCCTGGTAGAGTTTATCAGCAGAGCTATATTCAGTATTAACCTTAAACTCACTCACTTGGAAAGAGAAAGCACCACTCAAGCTAACTGGGGCTAATCTTAGGCTCCATAAAGAGGTTCTCTCTAAGGATTCATTTCCCTCACTTACTGTGCTACACATGTCTGAAAACTGTCAGTACTCATGATCAAAATTACCAAAATATTCATGAACTAGAAAAAATTTTTTTTAATTACCAAAATCAGAAGCAAGGAAAGGTAACAGCTGTTAAGATATTTGACACATTTCTACAAAGTGACTATTAAAGAGATATTTAAAGGGGAGGGGGCAAAATAAAGGTGAGCCAAGGGAAAAACCCTGAAAACACAGTATATACAAGATATATACATCAATGGGAAAAAAATGGGGCATTATTGCTGGTCTACCCTCAGGGCCACTTTTAGGTTCCAGGAAATTCCTTGTTCGGATGTGTCAGTCTCACATTTCCTACCCTTACTACCCACTCTTCGCAGAGACTTTTCCAGAATAACCCAAAAGTACTAAGCAAAAAAGAAAATAACTACAGTTTCTGTTATGAGAAAAAGGGCATCTCTCCTACATAAATGTTCCCAATTAACTTTTCATTGGTGAAAACAGAAGCCAGGTCTGAGGGGGGCCGCTGGATCGCTTTAGCCCGGGAGGTCGAGGCTGCAGTGGGCTGTGATTGCACCACTGCACTCCAGCCCAGGTGACAGAGTGAGACCCTGTCTCAAAATAAAAAAGAAAAGAAAATCTGTCTTTAATGCTGCTCTCAGGGCTCAATAAGCCTAGACACTATAGTAAAGAGTTCATTAAGGTGACTAACAAGAAAACTACTAACAAAAAAGGCACGTGTAAGTCTTGCTAACCAACGGACTGCCTCAAGAGGCTGTTTGAAAAGATATGCTTGGCAAGCTAAGGTCCATTTTCATTTACTGAAGTTTCTCAGGCATAAGAAAAAAAATAATGGTCAATGAGACCTGCAAAACTATATCCAAACTCAAATGAATGCTAAACTCTTTCTAGACTCCGGGAAACTAGGCAAAAGCAGACAAACAGCACCACTGTGTGGGCTCCTGACGAGGATGGCGGCAGGCATTCGCAGTCCACCGCGATGAACACGGTGCTTCCCTTCCAAACCGGTGTCTGGAACTTGGGCAACAACAGATACCTGGATCTGCGGCGTTCTCTTGCTCAAGCGGGAAATAATCACTTCGCATCATCTGCGTGGAGTAAATATTGTGATGGTGACACCTGCACGTTTAACCAAATGCCAGGACACCTAAGTTGGGTTTCCAGTCTGAACCGGCAGAAAAGGGATGTATTCGGTATTCCTGGTGCCAAGGTGAGAACGTAACCGCAAACCCAAGAGAAGTCTCCCACCCCAGCTCCTGGGCTACAGACAGGAACTGGCAACACCGCTGTGGGCCGTCCCGGGCGCGGCGAGGCCGGGGCCCAGCACATTCCCCTCCTCTCGACCCAGGCACTGAGGTCTGTAAGAGGCACTCGCACCCGGGCGGGCTCCCTCGACGGGAAAACCAGCCCTGAAGGTGACGCGCTGGGTCCCGGCGCAGCCCCGCTTCAGAGCCGAACTGCCCAGCGCGGCCCCGGGGGCTGTTGGGCCCCAGAAGCGCGACCCTCGCCCGCAGCGCGCTTGCGGGGGCGGCGGTGGCCGGGGTACGGCAGGCAGCCCGCCGCGGAGGGCGCGGGGTGATTCAGCAGGCCCGGGGCCCCGAGCGCACCGGCCCCCGCCCGCCCTCCGCCGGCTGCCTCCTCCCAGGCCTCCGAGGGGTCCGCAGGCCGCCCCGGCCCAGACCAGCCCCTGGCCCTCCCGGCTCGGCCCCGGCCTGGGTCCCTCACGGGGCCCCGGGGCCCGCATCCCTCGGCCCCGCCGGCCGGCAGCCACCGGCCCCGCTCGGCCTCCCGGCTCGGCCCCGGCCCCTCACGGCGTCCCAGGCCCTGCCGCCCTCCACAGCTCGGACCCCGGCCCCGCCGCACCCGCCGCCCTCGCGGCGACACTCACCGAAGGTGCGGCGCTGCTTGAAGGTCTTCTCCGACGGCATGGTGCGGGGATCTGGGCGGCGGCGGCGGCGACGACGCGAGGATCCCGGCGGCTCCTGGGGGCGGCGGCTGCTGCTGCGGCGGCGAATCCGACTCTGGCGATAGCCACTTCCCTTGTATCTCCTCAGCCCGCAGCCTGGTCAGGTGACTCGCGACGCGTCACCGAGAGGCGGGGCCAGAGCCGGCCGGGGCCGCCGCCATGACGGGCGTGGCGGAACCCAGCAGCGGCACGCAGCGTGGGGGCGGAGCAGGTGTGTGCGCGTGCGCGTTGGGCGAAATGCGCGCTCTGCGCATGCTCCCGGTCGTGCCCCAGCGCCGCCCAGCACCGCTGGGAGCCTGAGGCCCCTGAGGTGACGGTTGGGGGCTGGGCCGCACCACGGGGCTGTGGGCGCTCGGGAGCCTGCTGCCCGGTCCTGAGGAGATGGCAGCGCGGGGCGGGGGAGGCTGAGCCACAGGCGGGGTGTCCCGGGGCACTCTTGAGGGAGCGGTCAGAGGAAGGGACATGGGGCAAACCCGACCATCCTTTCCCCTCCAGAGAGAGACTTGGTGGTGCTGCACGAGACGCCGGGCTGGCACCCCGGGCTGAGGCGCGCAGGGCAGGCCGCGCCGTCTCCGGGAGGCAGGGTCGCCGCTCGCCCGTGGAGCCCTGGCTCCCTCTGCGTGCAGGGGCGCGCGTGGTCCGTGGGTGGCTTCCGGGGAGCGGCCGCTGGTGACCTCCGCCCGCGGTCACTCGACGCCCAGCCTTGGCGCGTTTGCGCAACTGCTTTTGTCCCGAGCCTTCATTCTGGGCGCAGTCCTCTCTCCTAGTCCCCCCGCCGCGGCGCCTGGAACTCTCCTGGTGGCTGTAAGATATTCCTACCGTTAGGTCGTCTGTGGCGACCGCCAGGCCTGCCCCACATCGCTAGCCGCCCTGTCTACCCCTCAGCCTCCCAGCCACTAAACTCGCTGGACAACCTTACACTAGTGACAGTGTTTGAGTCTCAGACTCATCTGTGAAAGGGCAGTCATATTTGAGGACTCCAAATGGGCTGCAGTGCGTAAACCACCATGCGATATTTGGTTGCTATTGCCCACCTCAGCCTGTGGCCAATGTGTCTCTGTAGGAACAGCACTAGATTCTTTGGGGTTTTTTTGAGACAGGGTCTTGCTCTGTTGCCCAGCCTGGAATGCAGTGGCACGATCATAGCTCGCGGCGGCCTCGGTCGCCTGGGCTCAAGGGATCCTCCTGCCTCAGCCTCCCGAGAAGCTGGGAGTAGAGCCGGGATCTCGCTGTGTTGCCCAGGCTGGTCTTGAACTCCTGGCCTCAAGCAACCCTCCCGCCTCGGCCTCCTTAAGAGTTGGGATTACAGGCGTGAGCCACTGCTCCCGGCTATTTGGCTGTTTTTGTTCTTTAACATCTAATACTTTGAAAGAGCCCCATAGTTCCAGGATTTCTCCTTTTGACTTTGTAAAAGCCTTTCTTCTATCCCAATTGGATAAAGTAATTGGATTAGGCTAATACACGCTACACTGTGAGCTTGAATCATACAAAACATGAAAATAGCGGGGGGCGGTGGCTCCAGCCTGTAAACCCAGCTCTCAGGGAGGCAGAGGCTGGGAGGATCGCTTGAGCCCAGGAGTTTGAGACCTGACTGGGCAACATAGCAAGGCCCCGTCCTCCACAAAAAAGAAAAAAAAAAGTATGAAAATATATTTCTCGCGCCAGGTGCGGCGACTCATGCCTGTAATTCCAGCACTTTGGGAGGCCAAGGCAGGAGGATCACGAGGTCAAGAGTTCGAGACCAGCCTGGTCAACATGGCGAAACCCCCATCTCTACTAAAAATACAAAAATTAGCCGGGTGTGGTGGCAGGCGCCTGTAATCCCAGCTACTTGGGAGACTGAGGCAGGAGAATCGCTTGAAACCAGAAGGCAGAGGTTGCAGTGAGCCAAGATCCTGCCACTGCACTCCAGCCTGGGGGAAAGAGCGAAACTCCATCTCAAAAAAAAAAAAGAAAGAAAATATATTTCTCAAAGTGGTTTTATACAGTTGGGATTTCTTCTAGAGAAGCCAACTACTGTCATAGATCCTTGTATAATTAATTTACTCCCACCATCAGAAGAATGACGTTAGTTGTAGTTCTTTATTCCACCACTGTTTATTTTATTTATTTATTTATTTGTTTTTTGAGACAGAGCCTTGCACTGTTGCCCAGGCTGGAGTGCAGTGGCGTGATCTCAGCTCACTGCAACCTCCACCTCCCGGGTTAAGGTGATTCTCCTGCCTCAGCCTCCCCAGTAGCTGGGAATACAGGTGCCTGCCACCACGCCCAGCTAATTTTCGTATTTGTAGTAGAGACAGGGTTTCACCATGTTGGCCAGGCTGGTCTTGAACTCCCGACCTCAGCTGATCCACACGCCTTGGCCTCCCAAAGTGCTGGGATTACAGGCACGAGCCACCGCGCCCAGCCAATTGTACCACTTTTTGTGAAATAACGGTGCATTTGTGCAGGTGGCACTTTCTGTCCCTGATTTTTTTGTCATAGTTCTTTACCTCAGACATCTCTGATAGTCATACAATTAATAAAGAAGAGTACTTAAACATTCTCTCTGGTTTCCAGATTCCGAAATTTTTAACCTCTGAAGCTGTGCCTTCACGTGATCTAGGACAGCGTTCAGAATATGTCTACAGTCTGTTGGTTTGTATTCTGTGAAAATAGAAAAAAAAATCCGGTAAGCGCATATTATGTACCTACCTTCTGCCAAACAACAAAGTATCAGTTTTGAAGTCTTAAAAGA
This sequence comes from Pan troglodytes, assembly GCF_028858775.2. Taxonomy (NCBI): domain Eukaryota; kingdom Metazoa; phylum Chordata; class Mammalia; order Primates; family Hominidae; genus Pan; species Pan troglodytes. Next base: position 85,559,691 of record NC_072416.2, on the reverse strand, counting down.
GTGGAGTCTGTGTTGCTTTCTTTTCTGGATTTTTATGATATTAAGTATTGACTGGTGAGTGCGTTCTTGGCTGAATTGCTGCTTTGTAAGAAATGGGCTTTTTCTTTCTCTTGCTGGACAACTGTTCCAAATGCAAGAAGAAGGGAAAAAATCGATATCTGGCATATGGAGATGGGGGAGGGGAAGCAGAGTCTCATATTTTCCTACCCTTGGGCATCCATAAAGCTTTACCAAATTACTCCAGGCCTTGGGTTCATTGCCAGAGGAAGTAGCATCGACAGTTGTGTAGTAATGGGCCAGGGTTACTCTGCGTGTTTTTGAAATATAGGACTGAAGTCCACATTTGCAAAGCTGACACTTCTACGCCTAACTTCTAATTCCAACTTGAATCTAAAGCCACATATCCTTCCATGGCTCTCAGAAAAGAATCCAAAATGATTGGGGTTTAAAGATGGCTCATAGGTTTCATTCCCATGTAAGAATAACACATTTAGTTAAATAATATATATCTATTGTATATATATTATAATAATGTACATTTATATACAAATAAATATAAGAAACAACTTCATGTAACTTTTGGAAGCATAAGTGTGCTTGAGTATTTATGAAACATTTCATGTGACCCAAAAGACTGCAGTTTAGTAGAAATTTAATATAGTAGTGAACAATATTCAGAGTGGTAAATTAATATTACTCATGAATTATTTTAAGCTAGTTAATATAAGCATAGTGTAATATAAACGTTAATGTTCCCTGTAATAATCCATGTAAAGTAGAAAAGCAAGAACACATCTTTCATTTTAATTTACTCAGTGTTTTCTCTAGGAATTTCATGGTGCCTTTAAACTACCAAATAATCATTCATTCTTGAAAGTCCAGCAGCGGCACCCTATTCCTTTTTTCATACCATGAAATGACCATAACCGTGGGGAAATGATGTAACTGCTAAGAATTGAATGTGATGGCCCAGCTTGAGTGATGTAAGTGGCTGTAAATCATGCTGTCTAGCTGTGTGTAAGAACCTGTCAAATGAATCACAAAACATTAACCTGACCTACAGAAAGCATCGGGGTTATTTTTTGCCACACTCAATATGGACGGCAAGTCACGCGGAGAATTTGCTCCAGGCCTCAGGCCGCCTCGGCCTCTCCCTCCTCTCCTCTTTCTGATTGGAAGAGAGAGGCCACCGGCTTTGTCGTCTGCACCACTATAGGCCCAGTGTCCTATCCATCGTGGTGTCATCGCTTTGCTCTTGAGAGCAAGTAAACAAACAAGTATTGCTCAAGAGGAGTGCAGGGAGCTATTCTCAGAAAGGATTTGGTCAGGAGGATTTAGGGGTTGACACTGAATAGACTGCAGTCTTCAGAATGTCTTCCCTGGAGAATCCAGGGAATAAGTAGCTAGAGCAGGCTGTATGTTCAGTGTCTTCCTCCCCAGGGAAGTCTGGCCTTTTCAGCTTCAAGAATCTGCAAAGTAGAACGCGTGGTAAAGCATTGACAAATCAGTCACGCGACCCGCAGCTGTTTCCTAAATGACTGTGTAACACCAGGTGGAACGGGCTGAGGTTCCACCATGTTTTTGTTTGCCTGTTTGTTTAATTCTAAACAAATTCTGTAGGACTGCTCTGTTTATAGCTTTTGCTCCATTCTGGGACTGTTAACGTGTGCAACTGTGGAGGCTCCATCAGCCCGCTTATTTTAAACTGCAATCCTCTTGTTCAAAGTTTGAATATTTTCCCTTCTTTCCAGTTAGTGTGACTAGTTCTTTTGAGCAGTGGGTAAGATCCCATTTTTTCACATCCGGATGTTGAGAACTCATTGGGATACAGTTAACGTGGCTTTCTTTCTTTCTTTTTTTTCTCTCTGTCGCCCAGGCTGGAATGCACCATTGCCCAGTGCATGTGGCGCAATCTCGGGTCACTGCAAGCTCCGCCTCCCGGGTTCACACCATTCTCCTGCTTTAGCCTCCTGAGTAGCTGGGACTATAGGCGCCCGCCAACACGCCCAGCTAATTTTTTGTACTTTTAGTAGAGACGGGGTTTCACCGTGTTAGCCAGGATGGTCTCGATCTTCTGACCTCATGATCCACCCGCCTCGGCCTCCCAAAGTGCTGGGATTACAGGTGTAAGCCACCGCGCCCTGCCCAGTTAACATGGTTTTCCTCAGTCCAAGAAATACTACTTGTGACCTTTGAGGCAACCAATTGGAAAATGCCCAGCCCTATATTCGACTTATTTCCTTAGATGTTATCAGTTCTCACTAACAAAGAGGTCATTGTTGTAAAGCCTCATCTTAGTGTTAAAACAAATGATCTCTTCTGTCTAGTTCTTCCTCGTTTTAGAATGCACGCACCCTCCTTATTCTTTAAAGGATACATTTCTACATAAAGGATTGTAAACGTGTTCCAAGGACGTATTCAGTTGTCAGGATTCAATGTGTGGTAGTTTTCTGCTGGCACTGTCTTTCCCCTTGGGTTCCTTCCCACCAACAGGTATTGCTGAAGCGCTCACGGTCATTCTTTTCTTTCTATTATTATTATTTTTGTAGAGATGGGGTTTCACTTCGTTGCCCAAGCTAGTCTCCTGGGCTCAAGCAATCTTCCCTGCTCAGCCTCCCAAAGTGTTGGGATTCTGGGTGTGAGCCACCACTCCCAGCCTTTTCTTTCTATTCTAAATGGTCAGTGCTAATTCCATCCTTCCACAACTTTGGGTACACAGCCTTCCATTATTCTTGCTGTCTGTCTTTTGTCCCTCTAATCCTGTGCTTTTCATCCTTGGTTATTCATATATCACCAACCATCTTCTATGGTTACTATTTTCTTTCAAACAGCTCATTTTTTATTTAAGGTATATTAAAATAGATTTGCCATTGCAGTAATGACCCTGCAATCATAAGTTTGATGTACTAGTTACATGTCTCAAATACTAAACCAGAATAAAGGCCGGGTGCAGTGGCTCATGCCTGTAATCCTAGCACTTTGGGATGCCGAGGTGGATGGATCGCCTCAGGTCAGGAATTCAAGACCAGCCTGGCCAACATGGCAAAAACCCATCTCTATTAAAGATACAAAAATTAGCCAAGTGTGGTGGCACTCGCCTGTAATCCCAGCTACTCGGGGAGGCTGAGGCAGGACAATAGCTTGAACCCGGGAGGCGGGGGCTGCAGTGAGCTGAGATTGTGCCACTGCACTCCAGCCTGGGTGACACAGCGAGACTCCGTCTCTAAATAAATAAATAAATAAATATAAAATGTTTCTGTACCACATAAAATCGTCCTGCATACAATTCATCTGCATACCACGCTGCTCACTGAAGCCTGAGTTGGCTTCCCAAAACACCACTTTCATCACTGTGTCATTCCCGAATTTGCGAGGGCTTCATCTGGTCTTCCACGAGTTCACATTCTAACTCCAACCTATATTTTATCTCTTTTTCTTGTCATTTTTCATTTCCATCCTATATTTTCAGCTTCTGCTCAGACCACACCCTGGACTGAACCAGCCTCCTGTTTCCCTCAGGCCTCCTGAGTCCCTGATCTCCGGCAAGTGATGCTCCTTCTCACCATTGTCTGTGCCATTGCCTTGAAAACTCCCTTCCTGGCCTCGCCTACTACATGAGCCAGGGACAACCAGCTGTCCTTTTTTTCTTTTCTTTTTTTTTTTTTTTGAGAAAGAGTCTTGCTCTGTCGCCTAGGCTGGAGTGCAGTGGCTCAATCTCGGCTCACTGCAACCTCCACCTCCCGGGTTCAAGTAATTCTTCTGCCTCAGCCTCCTGAGTAGCTGGGATTACAGGTGCCCGCCACCATGCCCGGCTAATTTTTGTATTTTTTCAGTAGAGACAAGGTTTCACCATGTTGGCCAGGCTGATCTTGAACTCCCAACCTCAGGTGATCTGCCCGCCTTGGCCTCCCAAAGTTCTAGGATTACAGGTGTGAGCCACCAGGCCTGGCCGCTATCCTTTTTTTCTAGAACATTCTCCCATCAAGTGTTCTCCTCCTGGCTAACTCCAAATTTTCCTTTGATTTATAAATGTCATTTCCTCAAAGAACCTTTGATCATCCAAAGTCTGGTCTCTGCTATAAGATCTTGTTAGTTTTACTTATTGTTAGAGCATTACAATTTATAATTTATGTATTTATCTATGTGGTTACTTGTTTAATGGCTGATCTCCCTGGTAGATAGCAGGATGTTATTAGTTGAAACCATTTTTTTTTTTTTTTGAGACAGAGTCTTGCTCTGTCGCCCAGGCTGGAGTGCAGTGGCACGATCTCGGCTCACTGCAAGCTCTGCCTTCCGGGTTCACACCATTCTCCTGCCTCAGCCTCCCGAGTAGCTGGGACTACAGGCACCTGCCACCACACCTGGCTAATTTTTTGTATTTTTAGTAGAGACGGGGTTTCACCGTGTTAGCCAGGATGGTCTCAATCTCCTGACCTCATGATCTGCCCGCCTCGGCCTCCCAAAGTGCTGGGATTACAGGCGTGAGCCACCGCGCCTGGCCTTTTTTTTTTTTTTTTTTTTTTTGAGATAGAGTGTCCCTCTATCATCCAGGCTGGAGTGCAGTGGCACGATTTCAGCTCACTGCATCCTCCACCTTCTGAGTTCAAGCAATTCACCTGCGTCAGCCTCGTGAGTAGCTGGGATTACAGGCACACACCACCACGTCCGGCTAATTTTTATATTTTTAGTAGAAATGGGTTTTCACCGTGTTGGCCAGGCTTGTCTCGAACTCCTGACCTCAGGTGATCTGCCCACCTCGGCCTCCCGAAGCGCTGGGATTATACGTGTAAGCCACCGTGCTCAGCCTACTTTTTAAAAAGACATACATATATATATTTCTGTAGATATATTTGGAGCTTATATTGAGCAAGAGAATATTCCAAATTGCTAACAGTGATTATCTCGAAGGATGTGAGGGGATTGAACGGTGATCAACAAAAACTTTTGTTTTACCTGTAGTGTTTATCTTAACAGTGAGGAAATATTTATATATTATTTGCATAATTAAGAATGAAGCCAGGTGCGGTGGCACGTGCCTGTAATCCTAGCACTCTGGGAGGCTGACCCAGGCAGATCACTTGAAGTCAAGAGTTAGAGACTAGCCTGGCCAACATGGTGAAACCTTGTCTCTACATCCCTTTCTCTTCTAAAAATACAAAAAGTAGTGAGGCATGGTGGTGCACATCTGTAATCTCAACACTTTGGGAGGCAGGAGGCGGGTGGATCACTTGAGTCCAGGAGTTCCAGACCAGCCCGGGCAACATGGCGAAACCCCATCTCTACAAAAAAGAAAAAAATACAAAAAAAAATACAAAAAAAAAATCAGCCTCGATGGTGCTTGCTTGTAGTCCTAGCTCAGAAGCTGAGGTGGGAGGATCACCTGAGCCCGGGAGGTCAAGGCTGTAGTAAGCTGATATTGTAGCAGGATGAGCCACAGACAAAACTCCTCAGACACCGGATTAAAGAAGGAAGAGGTTTTTATTTGGCTGGGAGTGTCGGCAGACTGGCGTCTTAAGAGCCGAGCTCCCCGAAAAAGAAGTTCTTGGCCTTTTTAAAGGGTTACAACTTTAAGGGGTCCACGTGAAAGGGTCGTGATACATGAAGCAAGCGTGGGAAATGTGACTGGAGGTTACATGCATCAGCTAACAGAACAAAAAGTTTCACAATGCTTTTTTTCATACAGTGTCTGGAATTTACAGATAACACAAGTAGTTTAGGTCCGGGATTGATGTTATTATTATTACTTTTTTTAACTCCTAGGGCCGGGTGGTGGTGCCAAGGTTGTCTGGCTATTTATCTTACTTTTGTTTTTTTCCAACTTTTTGCTTTTTCTCTCCTCCTGTCTTGTAAACTAGGCAAGGTGGGGGGAGGAGGGCAGCAGGAGTAGTAGTGGTCTCCTTCCTTAATATTGCACCACTGTACTCCAGCCCGGGTGACAAAGCAAGACCCTGTATCAAAAAAAAAAAAAAAAGGCCTGGCGCGGTGGCTCATGCCTTTAATCCCAGCACTTTGGGAGGCCGAGGCAGGCGGATCACGAGGTCAGGAGATCGAGACCATCTTGGCTAACACGGTGAAACCCTGTCTCTACTAAAAATACAAAAAATTAGCCGGGCGTGGTGGCGGGCGCCTGTAGTCCCAGCTACTTGGGAGGCTGAGGCAGGAGAATTGCTTGAACCTGGGAGTTGGAGGTTGCAGTGAGTCAAGATCGCGCCACTGCACTCCAGCCTGGCAACAGAGCAAGACTCCCTCTCAAAAAAAAAAAAAAAAAAAAATTGGTAGCAGTAAATAATACTGGTAAAGTCACCTGGCACATGTATATACACAATATATGCACTGAATAGATGTTCGTGGTGGTCACTGATTCATCCAACAATGATAAATTACGCAACTACTATGTACCAAGCACTATGCTGTGTCTGTGGCTGTAACTATTAATAGTATAATAGTTCCAACTAGGCCAGGTGTGCTGGCTCATGGCTCATACCTGTCATCCTAGCACTTTGGGAGGCCAAAGTGGGTGGATCACCTGAGGTCAGGAGTTCGAGACCAGCGGGCCATGACATACCTGTGAATGAGTGGGTCAACCTTGTGAAAGGAGTTTGCTTTTAGTTTATTTATTATGGTCACTGGAAGGAGGAGCATTCTGACAACTGGGGGATGGACTGAAAAACAAAGAAAAGCAAGAGTAATCAGTCAGGTACTGTTTTTCAATAGTGTGGGCCTGAGATGCTCAAGGTTTGGACATAGGCGCGTCTGTATAGATTTTTTTTTTTTTTTTTTTTTTGGTTTTGGTGGGGCTTTATTTTATTTTATTTTTTTTGAGACGGAGTCTCGCTCTGCCGCCCAGGCTGAGGTGCAATGGCACGATCTCGGCTCACTGCAAGCTCCACCTCTCAGGTTCACGCCATTCTCCTGCCTCAGCCTCCCGAGTAGCTGGGACTACAGGCTCCCACCACCATGCGCGGCTAATTTTTTGTAATTTTTTTTAGTAGAGATGGGGTTTCACCGTGTTAGCCAGGATGGTCTCGATCTCCTGACCTCGTGATCTGCTCTGTTCGGCCTCCCAAAGTGCTGGGATTACAGGCATGAGCCACCGCGCCTGGCCTTGGTGGTGATTTTTTTTTTTTGAGACAGGGTCTTGCTCTGTTGTCCAGGCTGGAATGCAGTGGTGTGATCACAGCTCACTGGAGCCACCAACTCCCGGGCTCAAGCGATCCTCCCGACTCAGCCTCCCGAGTAGGCACCACCATGCCCACCTAATTTTTTAAATTATTTGTAGATATGGGGGCGTCTCACTATGTGGGTAGGCTGGTCTCCAACTCCTGGGCTTAACCGATCTACCCGCCTCGGCCTCCCAAAGTGCTAGAATTACAGGCGTGAGCCACTGCGCCTGGCCTGTGTGGTTTGTTTGTTTGTTTGTTTGTTTGAAGAGACAGGGTTTCACCATGTTGGTCAGGCGGGTCTCAAACTCCTGACCTCAGGTGATCCACCCTTCTCCGCCTCCCAAAGTGCTGGGATTACAGACGTGAGCCACCGCGCCCAGCCATTTGTGGCTATTTTTGTTTTTTGTTTGTTTTGGAGACAGGGTCACGCTGTGTTGCCCAGGCTGAAGTGCAGTGGCACCATCACGGGTCACTGCAGCCTCGGCCTCCTGGGATCAAGCGATCCTCCCGTCTCAGCCTCTCTTTCTAAAATTTTGTTTTGTAGACAGGGTCTCGCTGTATTGCCCAGGCCGGTCTCGAGCTCCTGGCCTCGACTGATACTCCCGCCTGGGCCTCCAAGAGATGGGGTCCGAGGCGAGCCCACGGTGACGTGCGCGGCTGCTCTGGTGAGAGGACGCCTTCGCGGTCACCACCCGCGGACCTGGGAGACGACCCCGCTCAGCGGCCTCGGCGGAGCCCAGCTGGAGCAGGCGTGCGCGGCTCCCAGCAGCTGCAGGAACAGGCGCCCTTTGGGCGGCGCCGCATGGCAGGGCCTCCCTTTCCAGACCGGGCGCGCATCCCCGGATCTCTTGGGCCGCGCCGGCCACCGCCCCTCCAAGCCCTTCCCGGGGCTTCCGCAGGGAGCTCGGGATCCCCGAAGGTCCCTGCAGAGCCCCGCAGCTCGGGCCTTTTGGTTACCATAAGGCGGAGACGATGGAACGCGCGTTGTTTCGATGGACAAAAGGGCTTCTAGGCGCCCTTTGGGGTTCTGGCTGCAGTCTCTGTATTTGGAGGCTGTAAGGCGCATCTTTCTACTCACCGGCCGGCGCGGCACAGTTTCGGGCGCCGGAAGCGGGACGCACGGGCGCGAGGGGCGACCCCTATCTCCACAAAAGCCGCGGCGCGAAGTGGTCGTTGAGCAGCCTCGTTAGCGCAGTAGGCAGCGCGTCAGTCTCATAATCTGAAGGTCGTGAGTTCGAGCCTCACACGGGGCAGCCTAGCGTTTTCCACTCGGCATCACCACTTTCTTTTCCCATGCCCGCCACGGGCGGCGCCCTCACGCTGGAGGGGAGGGCAGCAGTATGGGGTCTCTGAGGTCGCCGCCCCGCGGGGAGGGGGTGGCGCGGCCGGGGCGGAGCTCCACGTAGGGGCGGGGCTAGGCTCTCCAGGGGGCGTGGCGAGCTCTGCGGCGGGGGCGTGGCTCGGCGCTGGCGGGGCGGGGTCGCGCTGGAGCGTGCGCACAGGCGGCAGCAGTGGCCGTCACTGGGCGGCATGGCGGTGTGTGCTCGCCTTTGCGGCGTGGGTCCGTCGCGCGGATGTCGGCGCCGCCAGCAGCGCCGGGGCCCGGCCGAGACGGCGGCAGCCGACAGCGAGCCGGACACAGACCCCGAGGAGGAGCGCATCGAGGCTAGCGCCGCGGTGTTGGCCGGGGTGGGGGGCGGCTTGTGCGCGGGCCCCTCGCCGCCGCCCCCGCGCTGCTCGCTGCTGGAGCTGCCGCCCGAGCTGCTGGTGGAGATCTTCGCGTCGCTGCCGGGCACGGACCTACCCAGCTTGGCCCAGGTCTGCACGAAGTTCCGGCGCATCCTCCACACCGACACCATCTGGAGGAGGCGTTGCCGTGAGGGTGAGCGCGCGGGGGTGGCGGGGCCGGGAGGGGCGGGGGTCCCTGCCAGGTGGAGGCCTCGGACCTGGGAGTGGCGGGGGCGGTGGCCCCGGCCGGGGGCCACCAGATGGGCGCGGGGCCCGGCGATGTGGTGTTTTGGGTGTGGGTGGGGAGCGGCCGCGGTGACACCACGTTGAGGGGGCCAGGGAGGTATTTGAGGCGGTTAGGGAGGGTCCGAGGGGTCCAAGAGAGGCAGACGGGGCTAGGGAGGGGTTGAGGGCGTCAGGGAGGCATCGAAGAGGCCCTGACGCGGGGCACGGGACACCACGGGGCCGAGGCCGTGCCGGGAGCTGGGGCTGGGATCCCCCGAGGTCTGCGCGGGGCCTAAGCTGACGCCTGGGGGCCGCCTCCTCTGCCCCTGCCTTGAAGGCGAGCCGAGGGTGCCCCGCTGGCCCTGACCAGAGACGAGGTGAACTTGAAGAAATGGGAGCAGGCCGGGCGCGGTTTCACGCCTGTAATCTCAGCACTTAGGGAGGCCGAGGCGGGCGGGTCACCTGAGGTCAGGAGTTCGAGACCAGCCTGGTGAAGATGGTAAAACCCCGTCTCTACTTACAAAAATACAAAAATTAGCCGGGCGTGGTAGCGGGCGCCTGTAATCCCAGCTACTCGGGAGGGTGAGGCAGAAGAATGGCTTGAACCCGGGAGGCGGAGGTGGCACTGAGCCAAGATCTGGGCCATTGCACTCTAGCCTAGGCGACAGAGTGCGACTTCGTCTCAAACAACAGCAACAAAAAAATTACGGGAGTAGGGGAAGCCCAGTGTCGGGGGCTCCTGATGGTGGGAGCGTGGAGAGACGGATGGATCACAGCGGTGCGGGCTGGACTTTTGCCTTCAGCAGTATTGGATGTAACAGATCACAGGAGGAGATGTTTATTTAATCTGGAGTTCAGGGCTCTCTCTGTTTAAAGGTTGACAGCTCTTTGATGTTCAAGCAGCTCATATTTAGGTAAAAAGGACAGGTTAGAAAACATCCAAGCGATGCACAACAGCAAAAGGAACAAAGTAAATACCATCAGAGACCCCAGCAGTCAAAAATAAACCACTCTTAACATTTTAAAAAACCTCTGAGTCGTGTGTACCTTCTTCCCTAAAGGATATAATGCAATATATATTCTCTTAGAGACAGTGTAGTGTAAACAATGCTACATAGTATTTCACTCCCTGCATGTAGCACAGACTCGTCCCTCACTGATAAGCTTTGAAGTCTGCATTTTTTCCATGCATAAACAGTGCCTTGAAGACTGCTTTGTGCATTTTATAGAAATTTAGGAGATTGACATGTATCCTTGGGAACTTCTGAGATTGTCTTGGTGGGATGCACTTCCTTCTTTTTTTTTTTTTTTTTGAGACGGAGTCTCACTCTGTCACCCTGGCTGTGGAGTGCAGTGGTGCGGTCTTGGCTCACTGCAACCTCCGTCTCCCAGGTTCAAGTGATTCTCCCGCATCAGCCTCCAAGTAGCTGGGACTACAGATGCGTGCCACCGTGCCCAGCCAGTTTTTGTATTTTTAGTAGAGACGGGGGTTTCACTATGTTGGCCAGGATGGTCTCGAACTCCTGACCTTGTGATTCACCCGCCTCGGCCTCCCAAAGTGTTGGGATTACAGGCGCGAGCCCCCGCGCTGGCTGGTAGGGTGCAGTTCCTCAAGTGGGATTGTGGATTTGTAGGACTGCATGTTGATGAAACCTTTGCAGCCTGTTGTCGGGCTCTTTGAGTTTGCACCCCAAGGAGGTCTGCATGAGAAGAACCCTTTCTCCAAGTCCTCCCGGACAGAGTTCGTCATAAATTATTTTTGTTGCTTAATGGTCGAGGCCCCTGATTTGGAGTCAGCTGACTTGGGCCCCAGCCCAGGCTCGTGTTTATCTGCTGTGAGATCCTGGACAAGCTGCTTCACCTTCCCAAGTCCTGTTGGGAGCATGAGTGGGAAGTGCTGCTCCTGGAGGTGCTTGGAGGGTGAATGAGGTGATGCCTGTGAAGCCCTCTCCCCTAAATGGTAGCTGGTGGGTGTTGATGATTCTTGGCTATTTTTATTGTGCCTTTTTGCGAATTCCTTATTTGTGGCTTTTTTTGGTCTTTTTTCTCTTAAGATGTCTGTTTTTGTCTTTTTCTCTTAGAGTGTCTATTTTTGTCTTACAAATTGTGAGAACTGAGTATTAGTAATACAAAATTTTTGTCATGTACATGGAAAGTAAAGTTCTTTTTACATTTTAAGATTGAGACAAAGGCAGTTCCACTTCTCTTTCCCTGTGAAGTCTACCCATTTGCTCTGGTTTGCACTTCGTGTAGCTGTAAGACTCAGATTCCCCAAGGATGTGTCATTGTGCTTTGAAGTTTCTCCATTAGGCGGCCAGACCTGTGTGGTGACCTCTGGGGGGTTTGTTTGGGAAACCGTAAGGTATATATGGCTCAGCAGAGGGATAACAAGGTTTTTTGTGTAATCAAAAATTCAAAGGTATACTGTAGAATAGAACAACCGGAATTACAACTCAGAGTAAATTCTTAGAATTACTAACAGAAATGTGAAAAGTCCTGGTGGAGATGTAGAAAGCGACTGGGGACAGATATAGGACCCTTCAGTCCTTTCTTTCCCAGTGCTGCGGTTCTCAGCGCAGCTGTCCTGGGACAACAGACACTGTGACGTAGAATGAAAGCATCTTGTTCACCCAAGTGACCTGCTAACGTGAGAATTCTCATTTTGAGACATTAAAAACACACTTTGGCAGGCCAAGGCTGGCGGATCACTTGAGCCCAGGAGTTCAAGACCAGCCTCGGCAACATGGTAAAACCCCCATCTCTACAAAAAATACAAAAGTTAGCCAGTCATGGTGGTGCGTGCCTGTGGAAGGCTGAGGTGGGAGGATCACCTGACCCTGAGGCGGTCGAGGCTGCAGTGAGCCGTGAACATGCTACTGCACTCCAGTCCGGGTGACAGAGTGAGACCCTTTCGCAAAAAAAACCCATGAGAAACAAAAGTAATGAACCAGGCATATTTCCAGCCATCCCCAATAAAGGACTTAAATCATTTGTCATATTTGCTTTTGGTTCCTTTTTCTTTTTTTTTTTTTAGACGGAGTCTCACTCTGTCACCAGGCTGGAGTGCAGTGGTGCATTCTTGGTTCACTACAGCCTCTGCCTCCTGAGTTCAAGCAATTCTCCTGCCTCAGCCTCTTAAGTAGCTGGGACTACAGGCGCCCGCCACTATGCCCGGCTAATTTTTGTATTTTTAGTAGAGACTGGGTTTCACCGTGTTGGCCGGGATGGCCTTGATATCCTCACCTCGTGATCCGCCTGCCTCGGCCTCCCAAAGTGCTGGGATTACAGGCGTGAGCCACTGCGGCAGGCCTTTTTTTTTTTTTATTTTTGGAGCGGAGTCTCGCTCTCTTGCCCAGGCTGGAGTGCAGTGGCCCAAGTTGTATTTTTAAGTTCTATTCATGTTAATACATTTTAGTTCTGTCTTTTTAAATGGTATGCGGGCTGGGCGCAGTGGCTCACACCTGTAATTCCAGCACTTTGGGAGGCCAAGGCGGGCAGATCACCCGAGATGAGGAGTTGGAGACCAGCCTGGCCGACATGGTGAAACCCCGTCTCTACTAAAAATTCAAAAATTAGCTGGGTGTGGTGGTGGGCGTCTGTAATCCCAGCTATTCTGGAGGCTGAGGCAAGAGAATTGCTGGGTCTGTCCCACAGACCCTGGCTGATGGATGAAATGAGTACTCAGACACAGGTATGCAGTGTTAAGAGCAGCTAGGTGACTTCCTGGCTTTAGTGGCCAGAGAGCAGCCCCGAGAAGCTGGAGCTGCTTGCTTTTATTCAGTGCAGGCACAATGCGGAAAACCTGGGGCAAACACAATCTGCAGGTAATTAACATTTATTGTTCCCCTTTCAGGGAACATCATGTGCTGAGGATCAAAGGTCAGTTCCTGGTCAACATAAGTAAACAAGCCTGTTTAAGATGAATTCCTCCACACTCCTTGTACCTACCCCATGCCCTCTGCCTCAGGGTTATAGAAAAGCTGCCTTCAGCTATTCTCCCCCCAGCTCTGCAGAACCTTCCCACCTTTCAGAAGGTTTGCGTCCTTTCCCTGTAGATTTTCCCACCCCTCTGACTGATCTGTCCTACAGAGAATTGCTTGAACCTGGGAGGTGGAGGTTGCGGTGAGCCAAGATTATGCATGCCATTGCACTCCAGCCTGGGCTACAAGAGTGAGACTCCGTCTCAAAAAAACAAAACAAAACAAAAAGGTATGTGATGGTTCATAACTCTGAGTGGTCACAGAGTTCTTTTGCTGATTTTTATTTTTTCACTGGGTGCAGTGTGGCAGTGAACTCTCATATCTTTGGATACATCTATATCTATATCTATATATATATATTTTGTTTTTTTTTTTTTTAGATGGAGTCTCGCTCTGTCGCCCTGGCTGGAGTGCAGGGGCGCCATCTCTGCTCACTGCAAGCTCCGCCTCCTGGGTTCACGCCATTCTCCTGCCTCAGCCTCCCGAGTAGCTGGGACTACAGGCGCCCGCCACTGCACCCTGCTAATTTTTTTGTCTTTTTAGTAGAGACGGGGTTTCACCGTGTTAGCCAGGTTGGTCTCGATCTCCTGACCTCATGATACAGGCGCCTCTGCCTCCCAAAGTGCTGGGATTACAGGCGTGAGCCACCGCGCCCAGCCAGGATGCGTATATATTTGAACATTTTTCTGAGGATTATATCCAGAAGTGGTGTTGCCTGGGTAGGCAGGGGTGAGATAAGCAGTTTTGCTAGATGCTTCCCAGAGTGATTTCCCTTTGTACACCTGTCAGCAGGCCATGGATGGGCAAGTCCCAGAAGGAGAAACTTAACTGCCCGGATGCAGTATTGCACAGTAGCTGCCAGCACTTTTAAGTTTCTCATTTAATCCAGTGAATTCTCTAATTCCGCTAAATTCTCTCTAATTTTAATGATTCCTCTTTAAAAATCGATGCCAATTTGGGTGAATTTTATTCACCATTTATTTTGCATTTTTATTTTGTGCCATTTTATTTTGCATTTGCCTGATAACTAGTGAGGGTGCACATTTAAAAAATATATTTATTGATCATTTGGATTTATTTTATTTATCTTTCATTTTTGCTCCTTTTTTCCTTTCTTTGATTTGTGGATTTTATTTATGTAATCTGGATAGATTTCTGGTTTTGTTTTGTTTTTTTTTTGAGATGGAGTTTCGCTCTTGTTGCCCAGGCTGGAGTGCAATGGCGCTATCTTGGCTCACCGCAACCTCTGCCTCTCGGGTTCAAGCAATTCTCCTGCCTCAGCCTCCTGAATAACTGGGATTACAGGTGTGCACCACCATGCTTGGCTAATTTTTTGTATTTTTAGTAGAGACGGGGTTTCTCCAGGTTGGTCAGGCTGGTCTCGAACTCCCAACCTCAGGTGATCTGCCTGCCTCGGGCTCCCAAAGTGCTGGGATTACAGGCATGAGCCACTGTGCCTGGCCTAGATTTCTGTTTTTTTATATATACATGTTTTTTCTTTTTTTTTTTTTTGAGACTGGGTCTCTTTCTGTCACCCAGGCTAGAGTGTAGTGGTGCAGTCACGGCTCACTACAGCCTCAACCTCCCTGGCTGAAGTGATCCTCCCACCTCAGCCTCCCAAGAAGCTGGGAGTACAGGCGTGCACCACCACACCCAGCTAATTTTTTTGTATTATTTTGTAGAGATGGGGTCTCACTGTGTTGCCCCCGCTGGTCTTGAACTCCTGGCCTCAAGTGATCTGCCCACCTTGGCCTCCTAAAGTACTGGGATTACAGGCGTGAGCTGCTGCATCTGGCTTGTTTAATATATTGAAAAACATTTTCTCATTGTCTATAGTCATTTGCTTTTCAACTTCATTTATAGTGACTTTGGCAAAATTTCCAACTTTTTTGAGACAGGGTCTCCCTCGTGATGTCACCCAGGTTGGAGTGTAGTGGCGCTATTATGGCTCACTGTGGCCTTGACTTCTCCGGCATAAATGATCCTCCCACCTCAGCCTCCTGAGTAGCTGAGACTATAGGCACGTGCCAACACACCTGGCTAATTTTTGTAACTTTTTGTAGAGACAGATTTTTACCATGTTGCCCAGGCTGGTCTGGAACTCCTGGGCTCAAGTGGTCCGCCCGCCTCGGCCTCCCAAAGTGCTAGAATTACTGGCGTGAGCCACCGTCCCCAGCCTAAAATTTCCAACTTTAATCAAAATTATAGATTTCAAACTTTATGCTTAAATGATCAGTTTACACCCCAAAGTTACGAACATGGTAAACAACTAGATTTTCAGTTTCACGAGTTCATTGTGGCAGCTTTAATTCCACCTCATCTAGGTCAGGCATCAGACCGTGGGCAAGCCTGTGTGGTATTACAGGTGTCTTACTTTGTTAGTCTAATTGTGCTTGGAAATACAGATAGGAATAGTCGTATATGAGACAGATCGGGTCTTAGTTTTCTGAGCCCTGAAACTTCATCTGTCCTAACATTTCGTTATGGTGGATACTGATAAGGCCAAGGGCAGGCCAGTTCAAGTGAGAAACAGGGCTGGCCCCAGCCTTGTGAGGAGGAGCAGAGCTTGGGCTGCCTGGGAGGTGCATGGTCCTTGCCCACCTGGCGTCCTGGCAGAGGTATAAGGGTGGCTCCACTTTTTAGTGTCTTGGGGGTTGGTGAGTGAGGCTGATTTCTGTGTTTACCACCCAGTTTCTACTTGTCTGCTTTCTGTGTTTATTTTCTTCTTTTCACAGATGTTGAATACTTTCTGCCATTTAATAATGGGGCCAGGTGTGGTGTCTCATACCTGTAATCCCAGCACTTTGGGAGGCCAAGTTGGGCAGATCATATGAGGTCAGGAGTTTGAGACCAGCCTGGCCAACATGGTGAAACCCCTGTCTCTACTAAAAATACAAAAATTAGCTGGACGTGGTGACTCACACCTGTAATCCCAGTTACTTGGGTGACTGAGGCAGGAGAATAGCTTGAACCTTGGAGGCAGAGGTTACAGTGAGCTGAGATTGCGCCACTGCACTCCAGCCTGGGCGACAGAGTAAGACTCTTGTCTTAACAAAAAAAAAAAAAAGAAAGAAAAAAAGAAAATTGAGTTTCCCACAACAGAGAGCAAGCAACAAAAATGGGAGTGGGAAAAAGGGAACCTCTGCCTGTCTTTTAATGCTTCAGATAATTTTGGGCCATGACTGACTTTAGGATGTGGGTGAGGCTTGCGTGTTTAAGGCTCTTTCTAAAGGGATAGGATGCTGTGGCAGTGGACAGCAGGGGGAATACACTGGCAACTGGAAATGAGGTGGTTATTTATAATATGTTTGGTCAGTGAGAAGCTGAAGATTTCCATTGTCCTGTTGGCAATAGTAAGTTGGTTATTTTTATACTACTGTGGCCTCTCTGGCCCCTGCATGTCGGGAAGTGGAGTGACTCAGGCTGAGGGTGGTGGCAGGGGCAGCTTGTAGCTGGTGGGTTAAATCTTTTCTAATAGTGTTTCTTTGGGCAGGTGAAGGGAGTTCCCACTGAAAGCCATGTCTGTACTTCTGATGTTGGGGCAGGCAGATCACAAATAAGGGCTCCTTCTCCGGATAGGAAACAAAACCAAACTCACTCCAGCCCGCAGGGCCTGGCAGGGTGGGTGTGGGACCCTTCTTTGATGTGTCGCCCTCGGCCTCTGGCAGTTCCTTGCCTGAGGAGTATAAAGAAGCCTTCACTTTCTGGGGTGCTGGGGCAGGAGCTGGCTGCCTCTCTTGCTGTGGCCCTGCCTGGGCTTGTTTTGGTTAGTCGTTGCCCTTTTAGTTGATGTGTTGTGAAATGTCAGCCCATTTTGGCACTGTTTGTTTATCTATTTATTTATTTATTTATTTTTTGAGACGGAGTCTTGCTCTGTTGCCCAGGCTGGAGGGCAGTGGCATGATCTCGGCTCACTTCATCCTCTACTTCCCGGGTTCAAGCAGTTCTCTTCCTCAGCCTCCCAGGTAGCTGGGATCACAAACACGCACCACCATGCCCAGCTAATTTTTGTTTTGTTTTTGTTTTTGTTTTTGTTTTTTGAGACGGAGTCTCACTCTGTCACCCAGGCTGGAGTGCAGTGGCGCGATCTCGGCTCACTGCAAGCTCCGCCTCCTGGGTTCACGCCATTCTCCTGCCTCAGCCTCCCGAGTAGCTGGGACTACAGGCGCCCGACACCATGCTCGGCTAATTTTTTTGTATTTTTAGTAGAGACAGGGTTTCACTGTGTTAGCCAAGATGGTGTCGATCTCCTGACCTTGTGATCTGCCCGCCTCGGCCTCCCAAAGTGCTGGGATTACAGGCGTGAGCCACTGTGCCCGGCCAGCTTCAGGAATTGGCTGGGTGCTGTGGATCACATCTGTTATCTCAGCACTTTGGGAGGCTGAGGCAGGAGGATCACCTGAGGCCAGGAGTTGGAGACCAGCCTGGGCAACATGGCAAGACCATGTGAAAAAAGAGGCCGGGTGCAGTGGCTCACACCTGTAATCCCAGCACTTTGGGAGGCTGAGGCGGGTAGATCACCTGAGGTCAGTATTTCGAGACCAGCCTGGTCAATATGGTGAAACCCCGTCTCTACAGAAAGTACAAAAATTAGTGGGGTGTGGTGGCGTGCCTGTAGTCCCAGCTACTTGGGAGGCTGAGGCAGAAGAACTAACTGCTTGAACCCAGGAGGCAGAGGTTGCAGTGAGCCAAGATCACAGCACTGCACTCCAGCCCTGGTGACAGAGTGAGACTCTGTCTCAAAAAAAAGGAAATTAACCAGGTGTGGTGGCACACGCCTGTGGCCCCAGCTACTCAGGTGGCTGAAGTGGGAGAATCACATGAGCCCAGGAGTTTGAGTGTGCAGTGACCTGTGATCTTACCACTGCACTCCAGCCTGAGTGATGGAGTGACACCCTACCTCTAAAAAAACAAAAAGAAATGCTTCATGATTCTTGTTAGCAGACAGTTGTTGAGCCCACTGGTTCTGATGGAATGGGTGGCGGGTGGGCAGCTGGATAAACGCACCGTCCAGGCAGTAGCAACACCATGACTGAGCCAGGAGATGGGAACACTGGCCCGTGTCCTGACATACAGTGGGGTCTCAGCACTGTGGGGAAAGCCTTTTTCCTTTTCCTCTGCCTTTTCACTGGGAAGGAGGGCAGTTCTCTACATTTTTGCAAGTTGAATATCATCCACCACTGTCTAGAGAAACGTAGTCATTTCACTTAGCAAAGCACAAGGAAAATAAAGGAAAATGGTGCTTATTAGGGGAGCATTTTATTTTTCCCTACTCTGTTGCCTAGACTGGAGTGCAATGGCATGATCTCGGCTCACTGCCACCTCCACATCCTGGGTTCATATGATCCTCCTTCCTCAGCCTCCCCAGTAGCTAGGACTACATGCATGTGCCACCATACCTGGCTAATTTTTGTGTTTTTAGTAGAAATGGGGTTTTGCCATGTTGTCCAGACTGGTCTCGAACTCCTGAGCTCAAGCAGTCTGCCCACCTCGGCCTCCTAAAGTGCTGGGATTACAGACATGAGCCACTGCACCCAGCCCAAACATTTTTTAAGACTATTTTTTTTTAACTTAAAAAAAAAAAAATTTAAAAACAAAAGTGAATCTGGCACCTGGAAGGTGTTGAGTGGAGGTTTCCCCTTCCCCACTTCTCATGGGACACGCCCTGAGAAGGGCGTTGCTAGAGGTCCTGGCGCTGCACGCTCACTGATCCTGTTTGTAATGCAATGACGTAATGCATCTGAGGGTCTGGGGTTTGTCTTTCTGTCTGGAAAGGGCATGTACACACAGGGCATCTTGGGATCTTGCAGGGGAACAAGTGTCCTCTCAAAAAACAAGTGTGTCCCTGCTGTCTCTCCCCTTTCTGGGTCAGCGTCCTTTGACAGGAACGCCGTCCCTGGCCGCCGGGGTGATGGAGAGAATTAGCCACGACTCATCAGGCCTGCCTGGCATGAATGGAGGAAGAGGACGCATCTGAAATCTCGGGCAGGTCCTGGGTGATAGGATTGTAGAGTCAGACTCACAGAAGGGTCGTGAACAGTGTCACCGAGTGATTGCTTGTGCCCTTTGGGAAGGAGTGGTATCGGGGATGACCACTGCATCTTAGCGAGAGGGGACTCCCTTGGCCAGTGGGTGCCTGTCGTGGGTGCCAGAGGAGGGGCGGAAGTCCTGGCTGGAGGGGGCAGTCTTCTCAAGGCTCCTGTCCACATGGCGACTGTCATTGCAGGGATGAGATTGTTTGAGCAGGAGGCACGCTGGCTCAGTGGTCACCTCATTGTTTAGCGCCCACCTACTCTGATGTTTGATAGGAGATGCCTGGGGGCTGCGTCCAGGCTTTGTTTTTTGCATTCCATCCTGAGGGGATGCTGGCTGTGGGAGTGTTTGCACAGCTGCTGCATTATTTAAAAACAGCAAGTTTTCCATGCAGTCAGGCTGGTGGCTGCAGAGCTGGGAGTGTTGGGGAGTGCCGGGCCGCAGTTGGGGCGCTGTTCTTGGAGCCCGGGGGCATGTCCCCCCTGCCACCGCCAGCTCATTCCCTGTGCCTTAACTTCCTTTTTAGCCTCAGAAGCAGAAAAACTTAAGCCATATTTCCTATGGATTGTAATTATCCCCTAATTTAGCGCAAGTACAAACGCAGTCTTTCCAATCAGTGTCATCTTTTGGTTTTATTTGGAAAACTGAGTGTAAAGCGGGTAGGTCACCAGCCAGCAGGTCCCTCAGCACTCGCCGCCCCCTCTGCTCCTGGCTTCACTCTGCTCCAGGGAGGCTGAGGCCCAGCAGTGTCCCAGGGGCCGCAGTGGCTGCCTCTGCCTGTCTCACAGGGCCCTCTCTCTCGGGTTCCCTGCCTGCATGCCCAGGGTCACCCCACTGCCTCCTCAGTCATCCCCACCCACAGGCTCCTATTCCCCTGGGTCTGGCGGCCCGGTGGCTGGCGCAGCCCTTCCAGCTGAACTCTGCAGTGCTGACTGCAGTCCCTGGTGTCGAGTGCCCCAGGGCTGGGCAAAGCTCTCTCCACACTCAGGCACCTGCCAAGTTGCCCCAGATGGCATCTTAGTGTGGTGCCTTTCTCAAGTGGTGCTTTTGGGAGGAAGATGCCAAGTGCCTTCTTACTGCAGTCCCCCTAGTGCCAGTGCCGTGCACAGAATAGTGACTCTGTGTGTCCCTGTCCCTCCCATCCCAGTGTGCTGAGTGCGGGCTCGGCCACGCTGGCCAGGCTGCCACCTCCCGTCCTCTTCATCTTCCCTTCCCAGGGGTAGGGGGTGCTCACGAAGCAGATGAGTCTTCCCCGGGCCCCTGAGAGGGAGGGGAGAGTGCAACAGGTGGACAGTAAAGGCCCTTCCAAAGCATTCCCACCAGAGAGATGGACTAGATGCAGGCCCCATTCAGGCCTGTGCTGCAGGGACGGGGTTTCCAGTAAGTGCCACCACTCAGCAGTGAGCTCTGTTGGACAAGAAGATGGTGTGCAGAGGTTGGTGGCCCCTGGCAGTTGAGTCATGAAAGGGCACAGCTTCAGTGTAGCTGGACTCAGGTCAGGTCACTGGGCTGTTTTGTTCCTCTTGGCAAAACAGCTTTTAAATAGCATTTTTTTTTGAAATTTTCTTATTTATTTATTTATTTTTGAGACGGAGTCTCAGTCTGTCGCCTGGCTGACAGAAAGTGAGACCCTGTCTCAAAAACAAGAGAAATTTATGAAAAATAGTCACGCTGTGGAAAACAGTATTGTAGTTCCTCAAAAATTTAAACTTAGAAATACCATCTGATCTAGCAGTCTCCTTCTGGGTATATTCCCCCCATAAAAGAAAGGAAGGGACTCAGATATTTTGACACCTATGTCCGAAGCAGTTTTATTCACAGTAGCCAAAAGGCGGAGCCATCCCAGGTGCCCATCCATGAATAAACGGATGAACACAGCATGGTCCCCGCAGGCTGGAATACAATCCATTCTTAAAAAGGAAGGAAATCCTGATGATGCGCGGAGCTGAAGGACATTATGCTCAGTGAAATAAACAGTCACCAAAGGACAAGTACGGCATGCTTCCACTTGGATGAGGTGTCTTAGAATAGTCAAAAAGCAGAGAGACAGAAGGCAGAATGGTGGGTGCCGAGGACGGGGCTGGGGAAGTGTGGAGTTGCCGCTCCGTGGGGACAGTTTGTCTGGGAAGATGAAAAGGTTCTTCGCGTGGATGGTGGAGGAGGCTGCACGGCGATGTGGAGGTGCTGAGTGCCCCTGAGCCGTACAGTCAACAGTGGGTAAAATGGTAGCTTTTATGTTTATTTTTACCATGATAACAAAACTAAATTGCCACTTCAAATATTCCAATCAGAAGATGACCTCTTACAAGAGGAAATGAAAAAAATAAAGGCCGGGTGCAGTGGTTCACGCCTGTATTCCTAGCACTTTGGGAGGCCGAGGCAGGCAGATCACTTGAGGTCAGGAGTTCGAGACATGGCGAAACCCCGTCACTACTAAAAATACAAAAATTGGCCAGGTGTGGTGGCGGGCACGTGTAATCCCAGCTACTTGGTAGGCTGAGGCAGGAGAATCACTTGAACTTGGGAGGTGGAGGTTGCAGTGAGCCGAGATGGTGCCACTGGACTCCGGCCTGGGCAACAAGAGCGAAACTCTATCTCAAAAAGACAAATAAACAAAAAACAAAGAAAACCATCTAAATTAAATCCTTTGCAATCAGAACAGCTGCTTCAGTAGATTTTGCCAACTGCCAATCATGTTGGACTGAGGTTATCTGTTCCTCTTTCTGAAACTATTAAGTTGGATAATTTACCCAGCACACTTCCTCTTATAAAGGCAAAAAAAAAAAAAAAAGGAAATAGACTAGTAAGGAAACTTTTAGCAAGCACACTGCATTAACAGCCTGCAACACTGAACCTGTTGCCTGGAAGCGGATAGGCAGCACAGGTTGTGCTGGCCGGCTGGAGTTGGGTTGGATCTGTGCAGCAGGGTGGGAGTTAACACTTGCCAGTCTTTCTGGAAGGAAGGGTGCATGGTTGCTGGAAAGGACACTGGCCTGAGAGCTGTGTTAAGGGCAGTTTCCCTTGATGACTTATGAGAAGGTTTATAGAACAATAAAAGGATGTGTAATTGTTCTTAACCCCTATTTTTTAAAAGACTTTTTTCATCATGTGGAAAATATCGAACATTACTTATAGGAGCAGTTGTGTCAGAATGACATTTATTCTCCTCTGGTTCATTTGTCGTGACCTTTTGGTGACAGTAGGAAAAACCCACTAAGGATTGTTGTATTCATTAGCACTGTGCCATCATTTTGCTTTTCTTCTGAATTTGAATAACATTTTTGTGGATGCTTTATCAAGTTGTTGATTTCATCTCCTACTTGGTATTAGCAATACATTTGCTGGTGAGGTATACAGAGAATGATGGTGGCCATGGGCTCTGTCGATGTGGCTATCCTAGCTAAAAACGCTGGACTCATTCAGAAGTCCAAGCAGTTAATAAAAGGCTACGTGCATTGTTTCTGACAGGTTAGAGGATTCATTGGGCTCAGTGAAAATTCATGAAACTAAGTCACCAGCCTTCAGCAATCTAAGCAAAGATAAACTGCCTCAGGAACAGTATTGATGGCTTGCAGAGGACTGGCTTATGACTTCAGGCGGCATAAACAACAAGCACAAATGGATGCGTTTTCCAGTGTCCACCCATCTGGCCGTTGGCGCAGGGAATCAGAGCATCTTGTCTGCAGCATTAAGGCAACTACGAAAATGCGTCAGAGGAGAAGCACCCACAGTCCAGACTGCTTTGTCAGTGAGGTGTCATGTGCACTGGTGGCATCTGGAACCTGGAAAGGGGCTGTCCTTTAAACCACACAGCAAACTGAAGCTCCAGTCTCATTATGCAGTAACTAATGATTTTGAAGTGCGTCATTTGTGTAAGAAGAGGATAAAGTACTTATGGAGAGTCAGAGGAAATAGTGGCAGCTGACTGGTGGGTCTCAGGAAGAGCCACCTGATCATCAGGGCACTGGCAGGACCCCCCTGGGAATCTTGATGTGCTTCAGTGGTCGGGGGTTGGTGTGGAGCTCGGCTCAGTGAGAGCAGGTAGGCCAGTTGTTATTATTTCCTGACTTCAGTGAGTGTGACCCACTGAGCTGGTCTGAGGGTGAGTGGTCTGCAGGGATATTGACAACCCACAGTCCCTCAGATTGACAACCCATGTTACATGCAAGTTATCATTTCATCCCTGCTTTGGATTCACAAACACCATATTTCTTTCTGTTTGTTTGTTTGTTTATTTATTTATTTTTTTGAGACAGGGTCTCACTGTGTTGCCCAGGCTGGAGTGCAGTGGCTTGATTGTCACTGACAGCAGCCTTGAACTCCTGGGCTCAAGAATCCTCCCACATCAAACTGCCGGTGTTACAGGTGTGCCACTGTGCCTGGCTAATTTTTAAAAAAAATTTTGTAGAGGTGGGGTCTCACTGTGTTGCTCAGATTGGTCTTGAACTCCTGGGTTCAAGCAAGCCTTCTGCCTTGGCCTCCCAAAGTGCTGGGATTACAAGTGTGAGCCCTTGCGCCCGTCTTGTTGTTTCTTTTTTATTTTCCACATTGCTATTTTGGAGGTCGCCAGAGAGTGCTCCATCTACCCTTAGATGTGTGTGCCCCTTTCTTTGCAGAAGAGTGGACGTCACACTCCCAGCAGCCGGCCCGTCTGCCCTCTGCCTCCCCTCTCTCCATGTAGCAGCCCATCGTGGATGATCCTGTTGGCTGGAGCTCTTTCATCAGTTTCTTTACCAGCAACTGTGGTACATAAATATTTTCCCATTTTTCCTCAGTGGCAATCTCTGTGTCCACTCCTTTCCTGGAAGCCAGTCCTGTTCCCTGGCTGTTTCCAGGTGACCCCTGCATGCCTCCCTCTGCCTCCCAGCTCTGCCCTCCCGGCTCTGCCACACCTGGAGTGCTCAGGGCCCTTCCCACTCTGTCTGGGCGTTTCCAGGCCTCTGCTCTGCCCTGCCCTGATCCTGCCCACTCTCTTCACCTCTGTCTGGGCCCTTGCCACCACAGCCGTGGGTGTTGCCTCCTAGGAGGTGTTTTATGATAAGGAGCATTTTTTTTTCCTAAATAAACTAAATATTATAGGATTTATTAAAAAATTGCAAGGAAGGGCAGAGAGTTCCCATATGCTCGGGTTTCTCCAGTTGTGACCGTCTTCTGTTAGTATGGCATATTTGTCGCACTTAACAAACCAATAATGATGCGTTATGATTAACCACGCCTGCACTTGGTTCAGATTTCCGCAGTTTTCACTCACATCCTTTTCTTCTCCCAGAATCCCATCTGGGAGCCCCCGTGGCATTTAGTCCTCGTGCCTCCTCTGCCTCCTCTGGGCTGTGACAGTTTCTTAGACTCTGCTTGGTTTTGGTGACGTTGACCGATTTGTTTTTTGTTTTGTTTTGTGTTTTTGAGAAGCAGTCTTGCACTGTTGCCCAGGCTGGAGTGCAGTGGCGCAATCTTGGCTCACGGCAACCTTCGCCTCCCGGATTCCAGCGATTCTCCTGCCTCAGCCTCCTGAGTAGCTGGGATTACAGGCGGCTGCCACCACACCCGGCTAATTTTTGTATTTTCAATAGAGACAGGGTTTCACCATGTTGGCCAGGCTGGCCTTGAACTCCTGACCTCAAGTGATCTGCCTGGCCTCCCAAAGTGCTGGGATTACAAGCGTGAACCACCTTGCCCGGCCTACACCCAGTGTTTTTCATACAGTTGTTTCATACATTGTCAACTAAGAGAAAAGTGTATTTTGCTCAGAACTTTTCCAGAAATTGTTTGGAAATGCATGTTACCATGGCAGCGCTGAATATGGTGGGCCGCATGGGCAGAGATGTTCACAGCCCGTGCAGGGCTCCTCCAGCCATCCCGGGTATCTTGCTGAGATGCTGATGCCTGGGACTCCCTGCCGAGCTCCCAAGGAGGCCGTGCTGCAGGTCCTTGGACCACGCCCAGAGCAGCCTGGCTCTGCTGAAGTCTCACCTGAGCATCACATGTCAAAACGTACCTTGATGGATTTCTGTATTCCTTCCTGTTACAATTAGGGCAATATTATTTGTTTACAATTGTGTATAGAATCGTTTCTTTGCTTTCATGAGGATCTAGGAGGTGTTAGTAATATTTGTTTTAAGGAGTGGGATTGGTCTGAGGGGTTGAGAGCCACTGCCTTGCCAGGGAGCTCGCTGCCCCTGCTCAGGAGCCTTTTGAGGCTCCCCTCTGCCTGCAGCAGAAGTCCTGACCCCTTGGCCTGGCCCAGAGGCTCATTCCGCCTGCCTCTGTTTACCTCCCTCTACTCCCAGTTTGAATCTCGCCTTAAAGCAAATTGGTTTTCTCTTTCTGTCATCACTGCAAAGACCTTTATATCCTCACAGAAAATGCTGTAATTATTGGGTGGCCTGCCTGATATATATATATATATATATATATATATATATATATATATATATATTTAAGAGACGGGGTCTTGCTCCGTCACTCAGGCTGGATTGCAGTGGTGTTATCTTGGCCCACTGCAGGCTCGACCTCCTGGACTCAGATGATCTTCCCACCTCAGCCTCCTGAGTAGTGTGCCACCATGCCTGGCTAATTATTGTATTCTTTGTAGAGATGGGCTCTCGCCATGTTGCCCAGGCTGGTCTCTAACTCCTGAGCTCAGGTAATCTGCCTGCCCTGGCCTCCCAAAGTGCTGGGATTACAGGCATGAGCCACCGGATAAAATGTTTTGTAATCTGCAAAGTGAAACTAAATGATGGTATCAGCGGTGGGATTTCCTCCCGGGGTTCACTGTAGCTGATAAATCATACCTAGTGGTTGTACTGCATTCTGGAGGGCTGTGGCCTGGGGTGACGCGTCCCTCAGTCTGACGGGTGGGCAGTTGGATGCCCCCGCCCAGGCCTCTGGTTCGGTATTTGGCCTGAGCATTCTGACTTCCACATTGACAGGTGCTCCCTGGACCTCTGGAATGGAGAAGAGTCGGCGCAAACTGGCCCAGGTCTGGCTGCGTCCTGGTGCACCCCCTGTGCCTCCCCACTGCACACCTGGCCATCCAGGGCCTCCTGGCTGCTGCAGCGCTCACTAGAGTGCCCTGTGGTTCTTCAGGGCAGAGTCTGGCAGCTGCACAGAGCATACTAGCCCCTTTTGAGCTTCGTGCTGTGTCCTGGTGAAATGTTTCCCTGGGGTCAGCCCTCCTGTGCGGTGAGGCGTTTTGTGGGATGAGCTCCACGGCCTGGTGGAGTCCCTGTTGCCGCACTTTGTCTGCAGCCCCTTCCTGGTTGGCTGACTTGACAGAAATAACTGGACTCCGGTGATCACTTGGAAGGACAGATTGTGTTGTATCAACATAACCAAAATAAGATTGTAATGGAACAGGAGGTGGGGCGGCTGCCAGCCTGCGGCCGCAGCTCTCACCCCGCCAGCCCTGCCCTCCCCGTCCTTGCTCTGCATCAGCGTCTTTCCCCTTCCCCCTCCCATTTGTAAACATTTGCTGGTGAATATTCTTTTATCTCCAACTAGAATCGTAGGATGTTGAGAGCTCGGAAGGGGGAGCTGACAGATGATCCGGTCCAGTTCCTTTAACTTACAGATGAAAAATGAAGACGTTGCTCCAGTTATTTGTAACACAGACTAAGTCTTTTATTATCATTTGCCTTTTTCCTCCACAGCTCAAGACAGTGTTGGTTTTGCTGAGAGTCCCTCTCAGGAGACTCTCACAGAGTCCCTGTCCAGTTCTCTGATGATTCTTTGATTTCCCCGTAGCACTTAACCATGTAGCAAGAGATTTTCATTAAAAAACTATTTATTCCTGCCATTCTTGCCAGTCACCCTGGACAGTTGGAGAGCTCCTCTAAAACAAAATTCTCTGGAGGCAATTGCAGAATTTTCTTCATTATTATTCTATCATTGACAAATTTTCACTTAAGAAATTCTTACCAGTCCTTGGTCCTCCTTGGCAGGCAAGCGTCAGATGCCCCAGGTCACCCAGGAGGCCCCTAGACCGTGAGGCAAAGGAGATGAGCCGGTGTTGATTTATTTTTATTTTTATTTTTTTTGAGGCAGAGTCTTGCTCTTGTTGCCCAGGCTGTAGTGCAGTGGTGCGATCTTGGCTCACTGCCACCTCTGCCTCCTGAGTTCAAGCGATTCCCCTGCCTCAGCCTCCCTAGCAGCTGGGATTACAGGCATGCGCCACCATGCCTGGCTAATTTTGTATTTTCAGTAGAGATGGGGTTTCTCCATGTTGGTCAGGCTGATCTCGAACTCCCGACCTCAGGTGATCTGCCCACCTCGGCTTCCCAAAGTGGTGGGATTACAGGCATGAGCCGCCGCGCCTGGCTTTTGTTTTATTTTTAACCTGCACCTGGTGTTGGTTTTTTCTCTGTCATTACTAGCAGGAGTCAGCCTGGATGGTCGTCAGAGCGGCCCTTGGGCTGCTTCATGCTGCATGTCAGCTCCTCATCCCTGGCCCTGACTGAAGGGAGGACAAAGGTCCTGGTCCCCAGGCCTGTTTGTAGTAAAGACAGGGGTCCCTGACTCCCCTGGTCATAAGGACAAAGTAATTGTTAAATAAATGTTTAAACTCTGGCCATGCACAGTGGCTCACGCCTGTAATCCCAGCACTTTGGGAGGCCAGATCACTTGTGGTCAGGAGTTGGAGACCAGCCTGGCCAACATGGTGAATTAA
The DNA here is from genome assembly GCF_028858775.2 of Pan troglodytes. NCBI lineage: Eukaryota > Metazoa > Chordata > Mammalia > Primates > Hominidae > Pan > Pan troglodytes. Next base: position 85,531,897 of record NC_072416.2, on the reverse strand, counting down.
AACCCCATCTCTACTAAAAATACAAAAATTGGCCCAGCATGGTGTTGTGTGCCTGTAGTCCTAGCTACTCAGGAGGGTGAGGCAGGAGAATCTCTTGAACCTGGGAGGCAGAGGTTGCAGTGACCCGAGATTGCACCAGTGCACTTCAGCCTGGGCAGCAGAGCGAGACTCCATCCATCCATCCATCCATCCATCAATCAATAAATGTATGTATGTATGTTTTACCTGTAGCCACTATACTACAGCCTGGGCAGCAGAGCGAAACTCCATGTCTAAATAAATGAATGAATGGTATGTTTTAACTATAGCCACTACACTACAGCCTGGGCAACATAGTGGGACATGAGACTCCATTTCTAAATAAATAAATGTATGTATGTATGTATGTTTTACCTGTAGCCACTACATTACAGCCTGGGCAACATAGTGAGACGCTATCTCTAAAAAAAAAAAAGATAACTCAGTAATGACGGCACATTGAAAAGATAATAATTAGTTATACTGAGTTAAATAAAATATTACCATGAATTTTACCTGTTAATTGTACCCTTTTTGATGTGGCTACTAGAAAATGTGAATGCTATTTGTGGCTCACGTTGTGTTTCCATCAGGGCAGCCCCGGCCTAGATCTGGAATCAGCAGCTCCCTGGGCTCTGTGGGAGATCTTCAAGTGACTCACTCTTCTCATTCCTGTTTTCTTCTCCAAAGAACTAAAATGCGTCTCCTCGCTGGGTGTGTTTATTAGGGGACCCACTCTGGGCAGTCCTCACTGGAGCCTACTGGATTTAGGATGTGGTTTCCCAGGTCCTCCCGCTAAGGGGGACCCGTAGGCCACAACTGAGAGGAGACACAGGCCTTCTAGGAGCCTTGAGGTTCAGAAGTGGAGGCAGGGGACATGCTGTCAAGGCACGAGCCTGGACGGCCCCGCTGGAAAGAGGTTTGCTGAGTAGCAGCTACCTCGCCTTGACTGCTGTCTCCACCCTGTCTGCTTCTCGAGCTTTACTTTGAGTACGGTCAGTGCTTCCAGTTAGAGAAGCATTTGGGGTAATAGCATCCATGCTATTGAAAAGAAGGGATGAGGCCTCTGCGCGAGTAGGGCTTATCAAAAGGCATGTGATGAGGGACAGCACTTTGGAGCTACCTGGGTAGCCTGACCGCATCGTATCGACGTTCCTGTATTGTGACTGCTGAATGAGCTCTGATGGCCATCAACTTCACTGGGCCTCGGTTTCCCTCACTGCCACAGGGAGGGTCCTGACCTTCAAGGTCACTGTCAGGCTCTCACGCCTGCACAGGGCATAACACAGTCAATGTGAGCTGCAGTGGTCCATGTGGAGACCCAGCCACCCCGTCCCGTCTCCTGTGTTGTGCCCCTGCCACATTCTCACTGCGAAGGAAGCTTTTTGATCTAGGCTTCAATTCTTGGTCCTAGCTGACCATAAGCTCCAGGTCCTTTGTGGAGTCATGTCACCTCTCTGCACTTGTTTTCTCTGTTAAAATGGAGACGACAGTGGTGCCTGTCTTATGGGACTGCTGTAGGATGCAGTGAGGTGATGCCCAGCATGGCTTGGCATGGTACACAGCACGTGGAAAGCTCAATGCAGGTGTTGCCAGTAGCAGCTCTTGGCCCATGCGCAGTTCTGTAGTTGTGTGGATTAGTCCCTGGCGGTCTTTCCTTTCAGAGGCTAGCGGAGACCCAAGCCGGAGGACCTGGGATTTTGCTTGGGACGTGCTGGGTGTTGGTGATTGTGAAAAGTGCAGCTGTGGTGGGGTGGGAGTAGGGGACAGAGAGGAGGGTGCTGTCAGCAGGTGAGGGTGTGAGGACAGGGGTTGGGGGAGGTGTCCAGGGCCCTGCACTGGGCCCTGGCCAAGCCTAGCCAGTGGAGAAGGGACAGTGTTCACCCCTTCCCCCATGTCTTGCACGGTCCCCTCTTGGCCTTGGGCTGAGTTGAACACACAGGCAGCACAGGGAAGTACATGGGGTGGACTGGCCTCTGGCACTGTCTGAACCCTAACACCAGTGGTGAATTTGTTTCCATGGAAACATGGCACTGTGTCCAGACAACTGAATTCTGCCTCACCTTGTTCATAAACTAGGGATTGTCTGATATTGGTTTGTGTGGTTAGGCTTCTAGAGCTTATTAGAATAGACAATGCAGATTATTATTTTGTAAAGGGTGACATTGACTAAAATAGAATAATGTCTTCATCGGTGAACAAGGGTGTTGACTGAATGTGGAGAAGTCAGTGAAATCTCCACAGAGACAGATGCACTCTGGAGATGGGGCTGAGGCTAGGTGTGCACCTCCCCTGCCAGCCATCAGCAACCTGCCCACGTCTGTCGCGTTATGAGTTGTTGATCTTAAATTTCTGCAAATGTTTCTTGTTACAGAGTATGGTGTTTGCGAAAACTTGCGGAAGCTGGAGATCACAGGCGTGTCTTGTCGGGACGTCTATGCGAAGCGTGAGTGAATCTATTTGTTACCATCCATGATTAACTTTGTACCAGAAGCAGACAGTGCACATCAATGATAAATAATCAAAGTGATTTAGTCCACACTTTTGTTTTCTCAGACACCATCTTACAGTCACATTTTGAATAGAGCACTGGTAGTAACAGCACTAAAATTAGGGAGGGGACACTGTGTTCTCCCATTCTGGGCATCGTAGATACTAGTGTCTTTTACCAGGCATCGAGGCCCTTTAGAGCTGAGAAATGTAGGCTGCACCAGAGCGAGTTGGGTGTTCCTGGAGGCTGCCTGTTTCTCTGGCTTCTGGGCCTCCAGCCTTCAGGATGGGACTGCCTGTGGTCATTGGGAAATGAAGCTGTGGTGCCTTCCGTCCAAGCCCCAGGTACGGAGAACAGCCCCCCTGCTAGAGTTCTCCTTCCCTTTAGCATTCTGTGAGCAGGCTGAGCCCCCCAGCCCCGTTTCATGTTTCTCTGGTTCACCCGCTTTCCAGAGTCAACTGTGACACTCACCGATCAGGCAGAGAGGCTCCTTGGCCCCAGGCTGTCTTCCCGCGGGTGTTTCTTCAGTGCCAGGGACTTTCCCATTTCTTGCTCACTGGACGAAGCTCTTGGCTTTTTTGGATGGTCAGAGGGTTTCTGTGAGTGTCTCATAGCCCAAGTTTTCATCTTCTGACCATTCTTTGAGCTTCTTTTCTTTCTTCTTTTTCATTTCTGCAAGGCTGTTGCTCTTTGAGTTTCTTAGGCCATTTGGGTCATATCGTCTCAAAGTGACATGAAGACATATTTCTCTCTAAGAGTTGTCAGCACCAAAAGTCATATCCTGGTAGGGACACAGGTGTTTGGCCTGCCCAGGTGTTAGGGTTTCCTGTAACAGCCATAGGAGTGTACACATGGATGCTCCTTCCAGCTGTGGGGGTCAGAGGTGTTGCCTGAGCACTGAGTCCTCCTGTCCTGTGGGAGAGGCCATCCGGGCATAGGCAGGCAGGAGGCAGTGTGGTCGAGGGTAGGGCAGGGGGTGGGCACAGAAGAGGGGATAGGAGGACAGGGCATTGGGAGATTTCTTTTCACTGCTGATTCTTGACCCCTTGAAAGTGTTTGCAAAATGCGGAGAATTCACATGATCTGTTTCCGACAGTGTTTATTCCCCGCAGTGTTAGTCTGCAGTGGCCAAAGCAAATGTCAGTGTTCATTTTCACAGCGCAGCAACTGTGTTTCTGTGAATTTGCTTAAAGGCTTATCCAGGAGAAAATTACTTAGCTTTGGGAACAGGTGGTGGAAGAAAATCAGCCTTAGCTCCAGAAACGGGTGGTGTAGTTGGGCAACCTTGGTTGACCTGTGACGAGGCTGGCCTGAGTTAGCAGGCTGGGAAACGCCAGGTGGGTGCTGGGCAAAGTGAGTATGTTAGCCGGGGTAAGTGTTCTCTAGACGGTCATCCCAGATGCTCACCGGCCAGGACACCTGCCCTCCCACCTCCTGAGCCCCAGTGAGCTGTGGCCTGGGGCCTGCCGGGAGTGTGCTGGCCCCGGGAGGAGTGTGATCAAATATAGAAAGGATTTCCAAGCTTGCTGCCACCATGAGTTTCTGGTGGCACCACTGATGGAAGAAAAACGTGTCACAGTGTTGTTCTCTCCAGCAGGTTTCTCAGAGCCACCTCCCTGTGTCCTGGGTGGCTGCATAAACACGAGGGGATTGTATCACACTGGTGAGGGGCAGGCATTGGGTCGTATTCACACTGTTTGCACAGTCCTGTAAAGGGAGCCATCCTTAGCCCTTTCCCTGCTGTGTCTGTTCAGGTATAAACCCTCGCGTGAAGTCGGGACGTTTTGTGAAAATTCTCCCTGATTATGAGCACATGGCGTACAGAGACGTTTACACCTGCCGTATGTACCTCCTGTGAGCTTTGGCTTCTGCGGCAGCCAGCACGGCCAAGAACTGCATGGGGAGGGCCCTCTGATTCACACATGGGACAGCTTTGGTCCTGGAGCAAGCGGACCTCGTGGCTTTTTGTCATCCTTTCACGTTCACTTGCTGCAGCGTGGCTCTGCTTCAGCTGTGACAGAGATCACACCTGTGTGTTGGACCCAGGCCGCATTTGGCTTACCTTTCTGCAGTGGTTTCTGGGTAGTACCAGTCGAGATCACTTTAATGCACATTTTCACATGTATCGTTTATTGAGGAGCTACTGCAAAAATTCATGCAGAGGCAGAGAGGAACGAACAGAGTAGAAGCTTTAAAATTTTATTCTAAAGTGAAATATGAATATTTGACTTCTGACCTTTATTAGTTTTAATCACATTTTAATAGCCTTTGTGAATTAAAAATCACATATGCATATACCCTCAATAGACAAAGGCAGGTAGCAACAGTTGACTCCTTTTTTTTTTTTTTTTGAGGCAGAGTCTCACTCTGTCACCCAAGCTGGAGTGCAGTGTCACAATCTCACCTCGCTGCAACCTCTGCCTCCTGGGTTCAAGTAATACTACCACCTCAGCCTCCCAGGTAGCGAGGATTACAGGCGTACACCACCATGCCCAGCAATTTTTTTTGTATTTTTAGTAGAGATGGGGTTTCATCATGTTGGCCAGGCTGGTCTCAAGTGATCTGCCCACCTCGGCCTCCCAGAGTTCTGGGATTACAGGCATGAGCTACCGTGCCTGGCTAACAGTTGACTCTTTAGAACTTAATTCTTCTTTTTGGCCAGACATGGTGGCTCATGCCTGTAATCCCAGCGCTTTGGGAGGCCGAGGCAGGTGGATCATCTGAGGTCAGGAGTTCGAGACCAGTCTGGCCAACATGGTGAAACTCATCTCTACTAAAAGTACAAAAATTAGCTGGGTGTGGTGGCGTGTGCTTGTAATCCCAGGTACCCAGAGGCTGAGGTGGGGGAATCGCTTGAACCCGGGAGGTGAAGGTTGCAGTGAGCCGAGATCACGCCATTGCACTCCAGCCTGGGCGACAAGAGTGAGACTCTGTCTCAAAAAAAAAAAAAAAAAAAAAAAAACCAAATTTTTTTGATGGAGCTCTGGAAATTTTTCTAAGCCACAGTTACAGCAATTTAATGCTGTCTCCACTTTTTTTTTTGAGACAGGGTCTGTCTTGTTGCCCAGGTTGGAGTGCAGTGGCACAATCACAGCTCATTGTATCCTTGAACTCCTGGGCTGAAGCGATCCTCCTGCCTCAGTCTCCTTAGTAGCTGGGACTAGAGGCGTGTGCCACCATGCCTGGTTAATTTTTCAGTTTTTTGTAGTGACAGGTCTCACTATGTTGCCCAGGCTGGTCTTGTACTCTTGGGCTCATTCAGTCCTCCCACCTTGGCCTCTCAAAGTATTGGGATTGCAGGGGTAGCCATTGCACCTGGCTTGTTTCCACTTTTTATTAGCTCAGAGTGGTTGAGTGGCGATGGAGACAATGAATTTCAGCTGTCCAGAAAGAGATTCAAAACACCTACCTGCCCTAAAAGCTGTGTTGCAGTTTCTAGAGGCTCGTGGAGCCCCTACTACTGCTTTCAGTCCACCCCGATGGCCCATGAGTCAGCATGGTCTGTTGGGAGCAGACCTACATCTTAAGTTTCATAAATGCCCGATTTCTAAAAGCAGAAAGAGTAATTTCACCTAACGTCCTGCCAGATCTCAGCAGATCACTGCAGCTGGGGAACTGGGTCCCGCTTTACTGAGGGGACCTTCGTGCAGTTGGTGCGGAGGTGCCTGGATTTGGTTAGCACGCTTCAGGGTGGTGTCTGAACCCTTTACACGCCTGCTAACAACACTGCCTTGTTGAGGTGTGAACTGTCTAGCTGAGTGGAGGTCAGAGCCAGGGGACCTCTCAGGAGTCTGTGGACAGGGAACACGGGGCTGGAAGGGGCCGAGGTGGAAAAGGAGGGGTGGGCAACGTTTGAAGACATTTGTGCTGTTCTAGACTGACCAGTCCTTCCTCTGAGCAGTCAGTGAGGAGAGCTGTGGGAGGGGACAGTCGACTTAGTGAGCGTTGACAACAGTCTCTCCTCGGTGCTGACAGGAATGTGCTGGCTTTTCTTTCTTTTTTTTTTTTTTTTTGAGATGGAGTCTCACTCTGTCACCCAGGCTGGAGTGCGGTGGTGTGATCTCAGCTCACTGCAGCCTCTGCCTCCCGGGTTCAAGCAATTCTCGTGCCTCAGCGTCCCAAGTAGCTGGGACTCCAGGCGCCTGCCACCACGCCCGGCTAATTTTTGTATTTTTAGTAGAGACAGGGTTTCACCATGTTGGCCAGGCTGGTTTTGAACTCCTGACCTCAGGTGATTGGGCAAGGGCTTTTCAATACAAGGGGACAAGCACTGAGAGGCTCCTCATGTCGCATGTCTGTCTCACGATTTCTCTGGAATGTGCACTGTGGACCTGGGATGGAATTCTGACCAGCCTCTGGGGAGGCCGTGCAGCTGGGGCCTGGCGAGTCTTCAGAGTTGCACTGGGGGCAGGGGACATTCCTTTTGTCCCCGAGGCAGGTGGAGGGAAGCTTCCTGTAGCTCACGAGGAAGAGACCTCCTCCCCACGCTGCCGGACTGGCCTCTCGAGCATCCAGGCTGCGCAGCCTCCTATTGGGATGTAGCGCCAGTTGCTTCGAGCTGGCGGCTTTATCATACGTGGGTTTTGATTGACATACTGTTGTTCATGCTGAAGTTTGAGTGTCGTTATAAAAACACAAAGTCATTGTAGAAAACTTGAAAAATTTAGAAAATAAAATGAAAAACAGCAGTTAAACATTGGTTGCGTTTCTCTTTGGACAAATTTAAATGGATGACCTACTAGAATATCAGGAAGAAAAAGTTCTTGTGTGTGAAAAAAGAAAGCCAATTTCAACAGCCTCAACCTATGCCTGTGATGTGTGGGTTTTCAGTATTCAGCTGCTCTTAGTGTGTCTTCATGGAGAGCGTCTCAAAATTTGTTCTCTCACAGCAGCCAAACCTTTCGGAAAAGTCTGCCCTGATTGGCTTCTGAGTATTTTGGGGCCGTGTGTGGCTTGTGTTTCCATCATTCACGTGGGCCGTTAACTGGTCGTGTTGAAGTCCTTTGGACCTTGTGCTGTGGGCCCAACATCTTATTTTATTTTATGATAGAGATGGGGGTCTCGCTTTATTGCCCAGGCTGGTCTTAAACTCCTGGCTTCAAGCAGTCCTTCTGCCTTGGCCTCCCAAAGCGTTGGGATTACAGGCGTGAGCCACTGCGCCTGGCTGAGCTGACATCCCTGAGTGTAGGACTGTCCTGGGTGGGAACAAGCCCATACGGTAGAAGGCTGGGACCCTAATGTTGAGGAGTAGTTTCTTCTATTTTTATTTTTTTGAGATTGAGTCTCACCCAGTGTCACCCAGGCTGGAGTGCAGTGGCGCGATCTTGGCTCATTGCAACCTCCACCTCCCGGTTCAAGTGACTCTCTTGCCTCAGCCTCTTGAGTAGCTGGGATTACAGGCATATGCCACCATGCCCAACTACTTTTTGTATTTTTAGTAGAGACGGGGTTTTGCCAGTTTGGCCAGGCTGGTCTCAAACTCCTGACCTCAGGTGATCCATCTACCTCAGCCACCCAAAGTGCTGGGATTACAGGCGTGAGCCAGTGTGCCCGGCCTGTGGAGTAGTTTTGTGACCTCAGAGTCACTACTTTTGGGGTATCTTTTCTTTTTTCCTTGGGTGCATGAGGTTGCCTGGCACTCTGGATAATACGCATTTGTAAGGCGTTGGGAGTGTTAAGGGGAAGCCTGTTGTCCTGACAGCAGATCTGATACATCTGCTTCTCTGCACGTTGGTGAAGCCAGTCAAAGTGCATTTCTGGGTTTTTTTTTTTTTGAGACAGGATCTCGCTCTGTTGCCCAGGCTGGAGTACTGGCGGGGTCATGGCTCACTGCAGCCTTCATCTCCCCGGGCTCAGATGACTGACCTCAGCTCCTAGTTAGCTGGGACTACTGGTGTGTGCCACCACACCTGGCTAATTTTTCTATTTTTTTTGTAGAGACAAGGGCTCCCTATGTTACCCAGGCCAGTCTGGAACTCCTGGGCTCAAGTGATTATCCCGCCTCAGCTTCCCAAAGTGTTGGGATTACAGGCGTGAGCCACCGCGCCTGGACAATGTTCTGTACTTCTTAAAATATGTAAAACACCAATTCATTTTAGCCTTTACTCAGATATTAACAATGATATCTTCTAAAAATATGGAGTGCCTTGCTTAGAAATGTAGTAGAATTCCTTACAAACGTCCGTTCCTCTGAAACTGGAGGTGAACGCACGGAGCAGGCGCACATGAGGCAGAATCCCATTATGTAGCTGTGGGAGCATAGCGGGGGCCGCAGAGACGTCCGCATCCTAGTCCCCAAGCCTGTGGAGTTGTCATCTAATCGGTATGGGGGTCTCCCAGGGCTGCTGGAGCAGATGAACACAAAGAGGGTCTAAAATAACAGAAACCCACTTTCTCACAGGCTGGAGGCCAGAGGTTCAAGACACGGTGTCCGGGGCCCTGCTCCCTCCGAAGGCTCTTGCGGAGCCTCCTTCCCGCCTCTCACAGGCTGGAGGCCACAGGTTCAAGACACGGTGTCCAGGGCCCTGCTCCCTCTGAAGGCTCTTGCGGAGCCTCCTTCCCGCCTTTCACAGGCTGGAGGCCACAGGTTCAAGACACGGTGTCCGGGGCCCTGCTCCCTCCGAAGGCTCTTGCGGAGCCTCCTTCCCGCCTCTCACAGGCTGGAGGCCACAGGTTCAAGACACGGTGTCCGGGGCCCTGCTCCCTCCGAAGGCTCTTGCGGAGCCTCCTTCCCGCCTCTTCCTGCTCTGGCCACGTTGCCGCAGCCCCTGCCTCTGTCCCCACGTGGCCCCCTCTGTCTCTGAGTCTCTGTCTTCTCGGAAGGACAACAGTCAGTGGATCGGGCCCTTTCTGCACAAGCATTCCTTTACCCTAACGTGCTCACGGCTACATTACATCTTGATTACTTCCACAGAGGGCCACATTCTGAGGTTCCAGGGGACGTGAATTTTGAGGGAGACCACTCAGCCCAGCCTCCACAGTAATGGGGACTTTGTGGGTAAAGGTGTGGGCCCTGAGGCAAGGGGGGCATCCTGGACCACCTAGGCAGGCCTTGTGTCATCACAGGGTCTTTGTACAAGGCGGGTTCTCGGTGGGAGTAACAGTGAGAGGCAGGAGAGGCTGCATGCGGCTCTGAAAGTGGAGGAGGGCCCAGGAGCCGAGCAGGGCAGCAGCCTTGGAAGCTGGACAAGGCGGGGAGTGGACCCCTGCAGCCTCCAGGAGGCTGCAGCCCTGGCCACGCCTCGGCTGACGGAAATAGAGCTCATGTTAATGCAGTTTCTTCCATAGAGTTCCCTGAGCAACACAGGCCAACACCTTTAGTTAGGGGCATCCACCCACAAAATCTCCATCCCCGCCAGTCTCCTAGCATGGAGCCCACCTGTGGCACGTGGGCCAAGGTTCAGGGACTCTGAGTCAGGACGGGTGCGCACCAGAACCCAGATGTGCTGGCGCCTGGGCCGGTGCTGGAAGGAGAAAGTGTAACCTCACCTTTCACGGTCCTTTCCCATTTGGCTTCATTTTGAATTCATTTCGGGAGCATTTATGCCGGGACTCCCAGGGCAGATAGATGCCTACTTTCAGTGCCTGGAATTAGAGGAATGAGTCACCTCAAAAGATTATTCTGACGTTTCCCAGGCTCTCCTGTGAGGCCAGATCTGTGCTCCCAGAGTGGGGTCCTGGACAGCAGCATCCATGTTTTCTGGGAACTTGATGGACACGGCTTCCCTGGCCTCTTCCCACACCTGTCGTGTCTGGACCTCCGGGCTGGACCTGAACAGGCCTGTGGGATTCGGATGATACTGCAGTTTGCGGACTTCTGGCCTGGATTATTTTCTTTCATTTTAGCCTTTACCCAGATATTAACAATTTTTTTTTTTGGTTATGTTACTTTCTTTTTAATAAGGGTTAAAATCTTACAGGTCTCAGCATCTGGTAATCTACTACCAGATGTTAAAACAACATTTAGTGAGAGGTAGCGATGTCCTTATTCACATTCTCATCTTTTAAATCATCTATTTAATTTTTGGTACTGAAAAACTGCGTAACATTCAAAGCAGAAATAAGGTTGTTGGTTTTCCTGTGTAGTTGTTTAGCCTCCTAGATTGTCAGAGAAGTGTTTATTTCTTTATAACTGACAGATAATAATTGTGTATATTATGTCTTTATGGGGCACAGTGTGATGTGTTGGCATCTGTGTATGTTGTGGAATGATTAAATTGCACTGAGCTTCTCAGCCTGGCCACACATCACAGTCACCTGGGAGCTTCTCAGAAACCCTGACAGGGGCCCCCCACCCCACCCCACATCGCCTTGCTGATTGACTTGGCTGCCGTGGAGCCTGGCGTTGACGTTTTCCCGTGTCCCTAGTGATTCTGACGCGCAGTCGGGTGGAGAGCCACTGTACAAACGAAGAGCGTCTCTCCATGTGAAGCTGATGTATATATATATTTTTGTTGTTGTTGAGACAGAGTCTCGCTCTGTCGCCCAGGCTGGAGTGCAGTGGCATGATTTTGGCTCACTTCAACCTCCGCCTCCTGGGTTCAAGCGATTCTCCTGCCTCCGCCTCCCACGTAGCTGGGATTATAGGCGTACGCCACGATGTCTGGCTAATTTTTTTATTTTTAGTAGAGACGGGATTTCACCATGTTGGCCAGGCTGGTCTTAAACTCCTGACCTCAGGTGATCCGCCCGCCTCGGCCTCCTAAAGTTCTGGGATTACAGGTGTGAGTGAGCCACCGCACCCAGCCCTATCCCTTGCTATTTCATATGGGAAGATAATGTGGCAGCTGCCCAGAAGTGAGCCCTCGAAGTGGCCTGGGCTTGCGGGAAGGCCTGACCATCTGCTGCCCTTGACTGAGACACTCAGGAGCCTTGTGGGGCACTGAAGTGCAGGGAACGTTGTTCCTGGCTCCTTTTCCCCCCCACCAGAGCCCACTTCAGGGAGGACCGCATCCTCTGAATTTAGAAAGATAGGCATCTAGATGACATGTTTATAATAAAAATGGTGAGGCATTAGGGTATAGAGATCACGCTCACGCTCGTACGTGTCCAACTCTGCTCTTGACCGTTTGAATGGGAGCTTAATTCCTATTGAAATCCATGGATTCATCTCTTGAATGAATCCGTTTGCTTGTGCGATAACCATGCTTCATAAGGACTCTTTTTAAAGTGCGTGTTCTCAGACACAGGCTTTGCGATTCCACGAGGAAGTCTGTGTCCCCTCTGGGTCTGCGCGCTGGCAGCCCATCTGGCCACGCTGTTTCTCTGACTCATCTCTTGGGATGGTTTTGATGGCCGTCGCAGACTAAAGGAGCCGACATCTGGTCAGCAGCGGCCGTTGCTTCCCAAGTACAGCGAAGGTGTTGCCGCTTTGACCAACACGCAGAGCTTCAAGATGCAGGGAGGCTGTCTCTTTAGAACTGGCATCTCGGAGGCTGCTGGGTTTTTATTTCAGAAATGCTGCTTTTCAGCACAACAGGGAACTCCCACTTTGGGATTGCCAGGCGTCTGAGGCAGGCTCATTGGGCAGTGTTCCTAGCACTTAAAGCGGGAGCTGAGGGGAGGGGACAGGAGGAGAGAGCACCATGCTGAATAGTGTTTTTTTTTTTTTACCCTAGTATTTCATGATGAAATTTTGAAAACAGAAAAGTTGGAAGAATTGTCCAGTGAACCCCCATTTTGTTATCACCCAGCTGCCCAGCAGTCCATCCCTGCAGCCATCCGTGGACTTATTTTCTGATGCATTTCACACTTGCAGGCGTCAGTACGTTTCACTCCTAAATGCTTCAGTGTGCATTTCATTGTCAAGGTCAGTGTGTGTTTATGGTTCCTGATCACACACCCGTCTAGGTGTGACCGTAAAGTAACAAGACCGGCTTGACTGTGTCCTGTGAATGGACTCAGGATTGTTCCGAAAGGGGTGTCTGTGTGTGGGGTGGGTGGCAGCAGCCTGCACACAGCCGGGGCTCATTTAGGAACTTCGTAAACGATGGTCTGGGCTGAATCTTGGGAGCTGTTGGTGGAGTCTAGCATCTTCTCCAAAGGCTTGAGAAGTTTCTTATTCCCTGTGCCCTAGATCCACGTGGCGACCTACTTGCTGCCGTCCTGGCTTTCTTGCCCTCCCTGCTCCATCTTCCTTCCCGTGGTCTGGAGTGGTCTTGCCACTGCAGTGCTCTGAAACCCCCACGGCCCCCACTGCCTGCAGAGCCCCGAGATCCTGCCCATTCGTTCAGTCACACATGCTCACTCAAGCAGATACAGGTGCAGGGCAGCAGACATAAACCGTGTCCGCCAGCATGCTGACTGTGCATGTGGCCTCTGAGTGATGGGATTACTGGCGAGCTTTACGTTTCCTTTTTCCAAATTGTCTTCAGTGACTGTGTATGTGCTGCTTTTGAAATAGAGGGGATTTTTTTTTTTTTTTTTTTTGAGATAGGGTCTTGCTCTGTTGCACAGGCTGGAGTGCAGTGGCACGATCATAGCTCACTACAGCCTCCGCCTCCCGGGCTCAAGTGGTCCTCCTACCTCAACCTCCTGGGTAGCTGGGACCACAACTCATGCCACCACACCGGGCTGATGGAAATTTATTTTAAAAAAATAGCTGATCCAGTTGATTTTTTTTTTTTTCAGATGGAGTCTTGCTCTGTTGCCCAGGCTGGAGTGCAGTGGCGTGGTCTCGGCTCACTGCAGCCTCTGCCTCCCTGTTCAAGTGATTCTCCTGCCTCAGCCTCCCGAGTAGCTGGGATTACAGGCACTTGCCACTATGCCTGGCTAATTTTTTGTATTCTAAGTAGAGACGGGGTTTCACCATGTTGGCCAGGCTGGTCTCGAACTCCTCGTGATCCATCTGCCTTGGCCTCTCAAAGTACTGGGATTACAGGCGCGAGCCACCATGCCCAGCCTGCAGCTGAAATTTTAATCTGCAGGCCCATGACATTTTGTTCTCTGCCCCAACCTGTTCCACAATCCCTGACTTTCACGGTTGTGTCAGCTGCCACTGGGGCTTCCGGGGGATTATATTTTATTTTCTTCATATCTCATTCTCTTCTTGTTTTGATTGCTGTAGTTAGAATAGTTCATTTTCATAGCACTTGTCTTTTAAAATTTGGAGTATCACTGGTTGCTCTCACCTCTTCATATGGACTTTGGAATCATTTTGTTACATTATTTTTTAAAACCTGTGGATTTGAGTTGGGATGACATTATTGATGATTAGCTGGGGGAGTTTTTGTCTTCACAGTGTTTTCTCCCCATGTATGAATGTTTCCTGTCTCTGTCTTTACTGAAGTCTTGTAAAGCTGTGAGTGGACTTATGTGCCTCCTGCTGCCGAGGCTTGGTCTGCTGCTCCTCCTACCGAGTGAGCGATGCTTCTGCTGGATTCCTGTGTACTCCCTCATTACCTGCCTTGCTGAGTGCTCAGTTGTTCTGCGGGATCCAGGGTTTGCGGGAGCTTTCCAGGTACACAGGCGCCAGGCCTGCTTCTCCACCCTGCGCTGGTCCTGCCTGCTGCTCTGGTGGGTGTCCTGGGTGAGTGCAGGCCGCCCTCTCATAGGCAGCCCTCATATGATGGCTCCCAGCACTTTCTGTCCCACTGTTAGGGGCCCTGGGACCTGTGCTTCCAGTGACCCAGATGGGTGAGGCTGTAACAGCCTGGGCCGGCTGCCTCTGCCCTTTGGTGACCGTGATGGGGAGGTGTCCACAAAGCACCCTATATGTTGGCTTATCCTCCTGCCAGGTCTGTAGTCTCTACCCGGTCACCCCTTCTTCCTGGGACCATGCCCCAGATCAGCTGCTACCCTCAAGCTCTACCATTAGGGGACCCAGGCCTGTTCAGGGAAAGTCACGGGGTGCCACCTTCTCCCCCATCATGATGCTCACTGCTTTCTCTTGATGGGTAAGGCTTCCCGAATGATGGGAACTAACAGTGGTGGTGAAGGCGAGGCAGACTTCATCAGGCATTTAGCATCCAAGGGGTGGCTCATGAGTGCAGATACAGTGCAGGGGCTGGAGAGGGGCTGGGCTGGGCTGAGCTGACGTAGGAGCCTGAGGCTGATGGAGAGTGGGCAGGTAGGGTGGAGAGGCAGGAAGGTTGGTGGCAGCCACATGGCTGAGGGCCTAGAGCCTGGCCAGGGAGTCGTCGAGAGAGGCAGTGGGTGGGCTGGGGGTTCAGGCCTGCCTGGAGGGGAGGCAGCTGGTGCAGTGGCCCATACCCCATGGGGTGAAGGCCTGGGCAGGGCCCAGGGGCAGCTTCGAGGGTGACCTGGAGCTGCTCAGGAAGTGAGATGGCCCAGCCTGACCTGACCATTGGCTGGCAAGGAACGGGATGGAGAAGTTGTGTCCTGGGCCTTCAGCGAGTGTGACATTGTCATTGTTGGGATAGCTTTAAAGATCTGATTGCTTATGACATGCCTTGTAGCGCTACCAGCATCTTGGCATTTGGCAGGTCTAGTCCAGCTCGCTGTTTGCACGTCTTCTGTCTTATTCCTAGAAGAGAGAGTTCCCAGCCTTGCTTGATTTCCCCCCATTGATGGGAGGCTCATCACTTTATGGGAGACTCATTTTACTTAGGCCTTCTGAGGATAGTTTCATTCTGATAGATTTTTTTTTTTTTTTTTTTTTTTTTTGGAGACTGAGTTTCCCTCTGTCACCCAGGCTGGAGTGCAGTTGTGTGATCTCGGCTCACTGCAAGCTCCACCTCCCAGGTTCATGCCATTCTCCTGCCTCAGCCTCCCAAGTAGCTGGGACTACAGGCGCCCGCCACCACACCCGGCTAATTTTTTGTAGTTTTAGTAGAGACGGGGTTTCACCGTGTTAGCCAGGATGGTCTGAATCTCCTGACCTTGTAATCCGCCCAGAGTGCTGGGATTAAAGGCGTGAGCCACCGCACCCGGCCTCATTCTGATACATCTTTAGAGGCTTGGTGTGCATGTGTTTGGAGGGCTCTTGCAAGCCTTTTGTGAGTCCTCATGGTTCCTTCGTCCCTCTCGGGGTTCCTGGGCTCCCTGCGGCACGCTGGGTCTAACACAGAGACTTGCTCTTTCTCTCCTCCTGTAGTGCTTCACCGATATAGACACATTTTGGGATTGTGGCAGCCAGATATCGGGCCATACGGAGGACTGCTGAACGTGGTGGTAAGTCCCGGAGCCTCGCGACGGGGTCTGTGCACGGGCAGGAGTGGTGCCTTACGTGGGGGAATTTGACGGCCTCTTCTACCTGGGTACAAGCTGGCCCAGATGTGCGTTTGAGGTAATTACCAAAAAATTCTTGCTCTGTCACTTTTCAGGAGCCAATTTTATTTTCCAAATGAGCAAAGGTTTGCTTAGAGCAACACTTTGGCCTTGTGGCCCGTCCTTGGACTCTCTGGTCTGAGGGGGTGGCTTGTGAGGGCCTTTGCTTCCTGGACGCCGAGGCCCATCGCGCACACGTTGGCAGGGTCTGGAGCCCGCCCTCAGCCAGGTCCTTCTGTTCCTGGTCCTTGCCCCCCATGTTCCAGCCATGGTGCACTCTGACGTCTGTTTCCTTGGGTTCTGCTGTGGACCCCCTCTGACCACCCTGCCTCCCACCCCCTGTGCCCTCCTGCTGGAGCCTCTTGAACGGAAAGCCCTGCTCTGACTTTGTTGAGCTCTGGGCAGGTGGCTGGCCCCTGCTAGAAAGTGCTAGAACGTTGCAGGCGGAAGTCCAGGCTGGTGGCAGAGTCGTCTCCGTTTCCCTTCTCCCGGCAGCCTGCTTGCCGTTGGGGTCTGAGGACCCGTGAGGACATTTCTTTCCTGTTTGTTGGGTCTGCCATGGCAGTGCCTGTCTAGTCCTGGGTACTTGATCATGGCTGGAGATGGAAGTCTGGCTTTCTTTTTTATTAAATTCCTGTTTTTCAGTGAAGTTTTCCTTCTCTTTGTTAATCTTTTTGGGTACAGTAGTGAAAGTTTCTTTCAAGTCTAGCCCCCGCCTTTTCTCCTGATCTCCAGGTGTGTTGGATGCCCCCCACCCCTCACTGTGCGCCTGGGCACTTGCTGGGTGCCGTGGCCTGGTCTCCTCAAGAGGCCCTGGCCCCGGCCTGCAGGCAAAGTGGAGTCAGGGCACCTGCTCTGCGCAGGCCCGGGGTGTGCGCGCGTCTCAGGCTTGGGGAGGCGTCTCGTTCTCATTCCGGGTCGGCCCAGGGTATGCGCGTGTCTCAGGCTTGGGGAAGCGTCCCGTTCTCATTCCGGGTCGCTCTCCTTCCCAGGACACAACCCTCTGTAGGGCCCAGCCGGAGGCCGTCCATGCACTCTATCCCCAGGCCCTGATTCCTCCTTTTCTCTTCCTGGCTTTGTGAGTCATGCTTTGCTTGGCCCCTTCGCGTCTCAGCAGCCACTCTGCTTCCCTCCTCCACCTCCCACCCCTCACTCAGGATTCCGCAGGTGCCTCGTGCAACTGCCTGTGTGCAGCATGGGGCTGTGTTCTCTGGTTGCCATCTTTGGCGTTTGGCCGCGGTAGTCCTGGCTCCTGTGTAGCCCTGGTCTCCGTGTGCACCTCTCCAGCCTGCCGGTGCCAGACATGGGCCTTCCTCCCCAGCCAGTGGTCAGTGGCCTCAGGAAGCGGGGAGAAGGCCCTGCCCCTCGCCTCTCAGCCTGTCCCTTCTCTTCAGGGCCTTGGGTCCTCGTCACTGGGCTACCTTCATTGCTCTCTGATGTGTTCAGTCTTTTTTTCTTTTTCTTGTTTTCTTTCTCCTGGAATTAGGAGAGAGTGTTCAGTCTTCGTGGCTGGTCTCAGCAGGAGGGCAGGTTTGATAGGAGCTCTGGGGCCAGGGCCAGGAGCAGATGTCTGCTTGTAGTTTTAGTTTCTGTGTTTCTCGGTCACCTGCCAATTTATGTTGAAAAGTAGCTGCTCATTCAACACAGTGAAGTTGTCTGACTTTTCTTGGTATTTGCAGGTGTCCCTGTGGAGTGAGGAGGTGGTGCTCTGTGGGGTCTCCATGGTGCCAGTGTCTGCATGGTGTCTGCATGGCTTCCGGTCTGCCCTCCCACCCTCTTCCCCTCCCTCCCTCCCACCCTGCCTCCCGCCCTCCCCGCACCCTCCTGCTGGAGCCTCTTGAACTTTCCAGAAAGCCCCACCCTGACTTTGTTGAGCTCTGGGCAGGCAGCTGGCCCCTGAGGTGTCACTGTTGCCGTCGTTCTTGCTGTGTTGAAAATCCGGTGCTGGTGTTCGCATTGTGATCTGCTCCTTTTTGTGGGACCAGGGGCTGAGCCCAGGGAGGGCGGGTGAGTCTGTCTCCCCGTGGCCTCTGCACAGGTTCTTCCAGGCCTGGCATGCATGGCCCCTGGGCAGATGGCTCCTCTGCGGCTCTGGGCTTTGTTCCTCAGGTGGGGTTCGGGGCAGGGATGGGCTCTGCCCCCAGGTGGGGTTCGGGGCAGGGATGGGCTCTGCCCCCAGGTGGGGTTTGGGGCAGGGATGGGCTCTGCCCCCAGTTGGGGTTTGGGGCAGGGATGGGCTCTGCCCCCAGGTGGGGTTTGGGGCAGGGATGGGCTCTGCCCCCAGGTGGGGTTTGGGGAAGGGATGGGCTCTGCCGGAGGTGGGGTTTGGGGCAGGGATGGGCTCTGCCCCCAGGTGGGGTTTTCATCTGCTGGGAGCCGCTGTGGAGGAACCCGCTCTGCGTTTGTTGTGTTGGGCGTCGCGTGGTCCAGCCTTGCTTTTAGGATGTTTCCTCTGAGAGACCAGCCCGGCAGCTCACAGGCTGGGCAGATTGCTTTCCTTTCTTTTAGTGGAGGAAGGGTGGTAATTGTTTTACTTACTGGCAGTGAGTAATAGAGTAAAAAAAAAACCCCAAAAAACAAAAAGCGGTGGATAATTGGGGAAAGTGGAGTCTGTGAGAGAACAGCACATGCTCACGCTTGACCCAGGCTCGTGAGCCCCAGAAATGATGGAATTTTCTCCTTGGTTGCTGGAGCTGGCAGTCTCATGGATCCCAGCTCTCCCAGAAGGGGGTGACGCTAGGCTGTCCTTCCTTATAGGCATGTGGCCGCTGTGGCCAGAGCGTGCTGGGGCCCACCCGCCTCTGCGTTTGCACAGTCAGCGCCCGGACACGCGAGATTGCACGGGCAGCGCACTCCTCGGCTCTTCCCGCTCCTGAGCGCCCCTCCCGGGGTCTTGGCGTCTCTCTCCTCCCCTGCACTTCGGTTTTGAAGCAAATACCAGGCCCGTGGCATTTCAGCTGTCCGTCCCTCCGGGCAGCGCCCTAAGAAAGGGGGTGTTTCCTGCATCTCCGTGTCACTGCCACACCTGACAAAAGTGGCACACGCTCCTTCCGTTGCCTGTTGCCCAGGCCATGGGACGCTTCCCTGATCATCTCAAAGCCGCCTTTGAATGGCAGTTTGTTCAGCTCAGGATGCGAACGAGGCCCTTGCACTGCTGTTGTTCACTCTTTCCTGTTGGGAGATGCACCCCCTTTCCCTCTGTCTGGTCGGCACCTCACCCCGTCTCACTTTCTGGATTATTCTGCCTCCTCCTGGTGTCCACCTGCATCTCAGAGCTGGAAGATAGTGCTGGGATTCGAGGCATCTCGAGGGTGGGCATGCAGGTCCCATGTGCTGGTCTGGCAGGAGCTTCTCTGTGCGATTGCAGTGCGGGGAGCTGTGCGGGGCCGCCCTTGCTCCGGCCCGGGAGCCACTCGTGGACCTTTGTCCATCTCCTCCTGTAGGTGGATGGCCTGTTCATCATCGGGTGGATGTACCTGCCTCCCCATGACCCCCACGTCGATGACCCCATGAGATTCAAGCCTCTGTTCAGGATTCACCTGATGGAGAGGAAGGCTGCCACAGTGGAGTGCATGTACGGCCACAAAGGGCCCCACCACGGCCACATCCAGGTGTGTGCAGCGGCGGGGCTGGGTCCTCACTGTCCCAGGGCTGTCCTGTGTGGGCTCCAGCCAGGCCTGCCGTGCTATTCTCAGCTGCAGACCTGGGCTGTAGCAGATGGGCGGGTGGGAGGGAGGCTCCGCCCTGCCCTGCTGTGCATTGTTCACGCCTCTGTGGCGCAGTGGACTCTGCAGCGGTCACTTGCTGGACCCCTCTTGATTCTGCTCTCAGTTAGAGCCGCTGGTTCTTTGCAACTTCAGTTCCTCTGTCTTTTTTTCCTGTTTGCAAGAATATCAGTGTGGAATCAAGTGCGCTCTCTGTTCTCTGATCTGGTCTGGCAGTGGCCCCCACGGTGAGCACAGCGCGTCATCTGCCACACCTTGCGTGTGAGATGCAGCCCTTTTGCTGCTCTGTGTCACGCTGGGAAATGCAAACGCCCCTCTCTCAGATGTGCCACTGCCTCCTGCTCTTGGGGGAGTGTTGCTCAGGGAGACTCAGCTCCCTCCGCTGGCACCGCGTTGGTTGCATCTTGGGTGCCTGCAGTGGGGTTTGGTGGGTGTGGTGAGGGAGGGGTCGTGGCCACCTGCCTGGCGTAGGGGATCCTGTGATGGACTCTGTTCCTCACTCTCCTCTTTCCTTGTGTTGCAAACACTGAAGATTGTGAAGAAGGATGAGTTCTCCACCAAGTGCAACCAGACGGACCACCACAGGATGTCCGGCGGGAGGCAGGAGGTGAGCCCACCAGCTGGCCCTGTGTTCACATGGCGCGGACCTTTCCTTTCCCCACGGGGAAAGTACAGACCCATGCGGGAGAGAAGTCAGCAGCATGCGACCTGCATGGTGGCTGTTTCACATGGTTCAGCCGGTATTGTCAGTGCAGACCGTGCATCCAGCACACTCGAGGAACAGCATCGTGCGGGCGGGCAGGTTGCCGGTCCCCTCCCCCTGCAGAACAAACGAACCACACAGGCCGTTTCTTCAGTTGGCTCTGCTTTGCCCCTCTGGCGGGCACATCCACTTGCTGAGGGGTTGCTGGGAGGCTGCTTTTCTAGGATGTGAGCTGCAGGGAGACCCGAGGGCTGCACCCAGAGTTCCTGTGTTTCCCACCCTTGAGCAGACCATGTGGAGGCTTCCGGATCGTGCCAGTGCAGCGGGGAAGCCTGTGTGTGATTGTTTGCCTGAGTATTTTAATATTGCCCTTGAGTTTTAGCTTTCAAGGATCTAAGTCTTATTGCCCTCTCAAAATACTCTTAAGAAGGAAGGTGTGGTGGCTCACACCTGTATTCCCAGCTCTTTGGGAGGCTGAGGCAAGAGGATCACTTAAAGTCAGGAGTTCAAAACCAGCCTGGGCAACATAGTGAGACCCTGTCTCTACAAAAACCAAAAATATTAGCTGGGTATGGTGGCATGCCAGCTACTCAGGAGGCTGAGGTGGGAGGATTGTCTGAGCCCAGGAGGTGGAGGCTGCAGTGAGCTATGATCGCACCACCGCACTCCCATGTGGGTGGCAGAGTGAGACCCTGCCTCAAAAGAAAAAACAAAAAATTAGCCAGGCATGCTACCATGCTACGGGGTTATGCCATGTTGCCCAGGCTGGTCACAAACTCCTGGGCTCAAGCCGTCTTCCCACCTTGACCTCCCAAAGTGCTGGGATTGCAGGTGTGAGCCATCGCGCGCAGCCAGGGTGTGCTTTTCTTAGCTAGTTTGAGTTGTGGTTTCCCCATCAGCTAGAGGACTGCAGAGAAGGTTGAGATGAACCAAATGTCCTGTTTCTCGGAATCCTTTGCAAGTAAGTGACGTTCCTGTTTTCTTGAATAGATGGCATGTGAAGATGATCAGTAACGGAAATGTTTTAATTATGCTGTTATTTTAGATTTGATTTTATATACAGAAACACAACGTATGTGTGTGATTGCTGTGGTTCAATTTTTTTTTTTTTTTTTTTTTGAGACGGAGTCTCGCTCTGTTGCCCAGGCTGGAGTGCAGTGATGTGATCTTGGCTCACTGCAACTTCCGCCTTCCCGGTTCAGGCAGTTCTACTGCCTCAGCCTCCTGAGGAGCTGGGCTTAGAGGCACCTGCCACCATGCCTGGCTAATTTTTGTATTTTTAGTAGAGATGGGGTTTCACCATGTTGGCCAGGCTGGTCTCAGACTCCTGACCTCAGGCGATCCACCCACCTCGGCCTCCCAAAGTGCCGGGATTACAGGTGTGAGCCACCGCTCCTGGCCTTATGGTTCACATTTAAGTGAAAAATGTCAACAGATTTTTCAAGAGTAGAAACTCCTCAGCTGTTGAGCCCTTAAAAAAGAAAGCCATATTACATTTCTGGTACTATATACGTTGGGATTAGGAAAAGTTTCTGTAAGCCTACTTCTGTGTGTGGGCTCACTGATTTTGAACTGGAGTAGTGTTTTTCCTGATTGTAAATATAACAACATGTGCTCCTTGTGGAAATGAGAGAAACACCCAGGAGTGAGGGTGAGAGGGAAGGTATTGCTGGAATCTTGACGGGGGGAGTTTATGTTTCCCTTATTCTGAGTGAGGCCAGCCTAGTGTCTTGGGGTCAGGAGGTCTCTGTGGTTTTATGAACTGTTTCATGAACTGTCTGGTCATAGCCTGTGCCTCTCTTTCTGTTTGGTGTTGGCGGGTTTCAAGTGGGTTTGTAGGAGCTTGTTAACTATTAGGAAATTGAAGCCCTTCCAGATAGGAGTTGCCAGGTTTTTTTCTTATTCCTTTTTTTTGTCTTTGGATTTCTCTTATGGTGTGTTTTCCATCCGCGGAATTTTTTATTTTTAATGTTAATTTTTAAGAGCGAGCGTGTCTCACTTTGTTGCCCAGGCAGGTCTCAAACTCCTGGGCTCGAGTGATCTTACCGCCTTGGCCTCCCAAAGTGCTGGGGCTACAGGCATGAGCCACCACGCCCAGCCGTATTTTTAATTTTTACATAAGCAGATGTATCCATCTTTCTTTAAAAGACTCTCAGTTTAGTGCCATCCTGAGATCTCTCCCCGAAGCACATATGTTTACAAATGAGCTCATGCTTTTATTTTTCTCTTGTGTCTGTGTCTGGTTCCGTTGGATCTATTCTGATGTGAAATGTAAGGCTTAGCCCCAGCCTTGGTTCTGTGCAGACCTGATCTGTTATCTCCACACTGGATGCGTGATAACCACACTTCCTACATCAATTTGTAGCACTGCTTTTGTCCTAGGTTACCCTGTATACTTGGTTCATTTCTGGACTTGATATTCTGATCCATATGTCTGTCTGCATGTCAGTACCACACTATTCTCATTCTTATAGTTTTTGTTTGTTTTTGAGATGTAGTCTCGCCCTGTCCCCCACACTGGAGTACAGTGGTATGATCTTGGCTCACTGCAACCTCCGTCTCCTGGGTTCAGGTGATTCTCCTGCCTCAGCCTCACTCCCAAGTAGCTGGTATTACAGGCGCCTGCCACCACGCCTGCCTAATTTTTATATTTTTAGCGGAGACAGGGTTTCCCCATGTTGGTCAGGTTGGTCTCGAACTCCTGACCTCAGGTGATCTGCCCACCTCGGCCTCCCAAAGTGCTGGGATTATAGGCCGAGCCACCGCGCCCGGCCGAATTCTTGTAGTTTTATCGCTATGTTTTATTTTATTTATGGCTTAGAGATAGGGTCTCACTGTGTTGCCCAGGCTGGGCTCAAGTGATCCTCCTACCTCAGCCTCCCAAAGTGTTGGGATTACAGCTGTGAGCCATTGCACTGGCCTATCACTGTATTTTAATTGCCTGTATTCCTCTTCTATTTTGGAATGTTCCCGGCTCATCTTGTTTATTTGCTGTGTGAACTCTAGAAGCAGCTATTTCCCAGAAACATCCTCTTGCTGTCTCTTCTTGCAATTGGAATAGCAGCACGCTTATGGTCAGTGTATGGGGTGCTGCCGTTTGTGTGATGTCCACACCCCCATCCGACATACTCCCTTGGCTCGTCCCGCTTCTGAGCTCCCCCTCCGGGAGTTGACAGGGTGAGGGTGCCACTGTCCCAGGTAGGGCAGAGGCTGGGGCTGCTGACGGTGCTGCACCACCTATCCTCGAGTGAGAGCAGCCTCTCCTCTTCTGCAGGGGCTGCACTGGCTGCGCCCTCCTGTGGGGCTTGTCACCTGCTCCCATAGTCACTTCGTTCATCTTGAGGCCTGCAGTGTCCTCGCTGCTTTTCTCTCACGACGTGTAGGGGTTCAGAGGGTGGGGCTGTCTGTGGATTCATGCATCAGCTGGGAGCTCCTCTCCACTAAAGGCCAGAGAGCAGGTAGGTCACCAGGAGAGCTGCGTTCCAGGAAGAGGACATCCCAGAAGGTCTGGACATGGTGACACATCCTGATAATTTTCACAACTGAGGTGAAAGATCAGGGACAGGATTTCGGTACTGCCCTGAGCTCTGCTGGCTGAGAACTTCTGGATCAGCACTGTATTAGTCCATTTTCACGCTGCTGATAAAGACATACCCAAGACTGGGTAATTTATAAGGGAAAGAGGTTGAATGGACTTACAGTTCGATGTGGCTGGGGAGGCCTCAAATCATGGTGGAAGGCGAAAGGCACATCTTACATGGCGGCAGGCAAAAAAAGAGAGAACTTGTGCAGGGGAACTCCCCTTTATAAAACCATTGCATCTCGTGAGACTTATTCACTATCATGAGAGCAGCATGGAAAAGACCCCACCCCCATGATTCAGTTACCTCCCGGGGTCCCTCCCATGACATGGGAATTGGAAGAGCTACAGTTCAAGATGAGATTTGGGTGGGGACACAGCCAAACCACATCAAGCACGTTCCAAGGGAGTGGAGTCCTGTCTGCCCAGGGAGGTTGGAGGGGCCAGGCTGTGGACAGGGGAGGCTTCGAGGGCAATGCAGTCTCTTTGGCATCCCTGCATCTCTGTGTGGGTCACCCCTGCCCCAGGAGGCCATTCCTTGTACCCAGGCTGCGTCACTGGCATGATCTGATGATGTTCCCAGGGTTGTGGGTTCCCTCAGCCGTGGGTCATTGTGAGAAATGGGACGCTCGGGCCCACCCAGACCTGGCCTTTTCTGTATGGGTGCCGGGCCAGGGCAAGCCACCATGTCCCTTCCCACCCCTGTGAGTTTCAGGCCCGCCCCCCCCGCCCCAAGACTGAGGCTTTTGGAAATCTCAGACCTGTGAAAGGAGCAGAGAAGGGAGGATGGGCCATGCTCCTGTTTCAAGCAGGCAGCAGGCATCCTTGTCACCCTCAGCCCCCTCTGCCAGCGCTGCCATGAGGGTCGCGAGTACAATCTGTTTAGTGAGCAGGCCCTGGGTAAACGTGAAATTGATCATTGTCGTGCATGTCCTGGGCTCCCTGTTTTTTTTTTTTTTCTTGTGGCTTGTATGTGTTGCTCTGATGAGTAATTTCATAATAAACATGCTTGGGACGGCCTTATTCTGGGTAACAGGGTCTGGTTGGTGGTCCCGTTGCTTGGACCTCTTTATGCAAAGTGAGGTCATGGCTACACATGCTCATCTTCCTGATGGTGTCAAGTTGAAGTCGCAGTACTCACAGTGGTAACATTGAAATCTTTGTTCATTTCATTCAGTTACTTTTGTTTCTGTCTGTTATTTAAAGCGCCTTTCCTCAAGTTCAGCCACTCAGGTTTTAATTTTGATGAGGTCCAATTTGTGAAACTTTTTGTTTTCTTTTATGGTTATTTTCTGAATCCTAAAAAAGTCCTAAAAATTGAGTCCTAAAAAAACTCAGTTTGCAAAGATAGGCTCCATTTTTTTTTTTTTAATAGAAGTTTGGTAGCATCACATCAGGTTCTGCATTTGTGTGGAGGCCTGTGCCCCATCTTGAATGATCTTGTGTGTGGCATAAGGCGGGGTCGTGGTTCCTTCTTCTCCATATGAAAACCCAACTGATGGAGCACCTTGCTGAAAACCTTCCTTTCCTGAGGGGCAGGTGTGGGCACTTCCGCTGCAATCAGGCAGCTGGGTCCACATGAGGGTTTCTCACCTCCTGGCTCTGTTGGTGCCCGTGTGAGGCCTGAGGCTTGCACGCCGTCTCATGACGGGAGCTTATACTGGGCAAGTCCTGAGAGCAGCCTGGTCCTCCCGTTTGCTCTTCGTTTTCCTGATGGCCTGTCTATCCCAGTTCTTTGCTTTTCCGTAGGAATTTCAGACTTGGCGAGTCCAGTCTGTGTAGTGCCTGGTGGGCTTGTGGTTGGCGTGAGGTCGGATCTGTAGATCAATCTGGAGAGAACTGCTCTTGGAACGAGGCCAAGATGGGTCCCACACCCCACACGTGGCATCTCTGTGTACCCAGGCATTTTTACTTCCTTTCAGCGGTGTTTTGTGGTTTTCAGAATAGATCTTAAACGTATTTTGTAACATTTATTCCCAAGTCTTAAGTTTTTTGAGGATTTTGTACATAGAATTTTTTTAAATTTTATTTTTATATTTTGTGCTGCTAGGACATAAAAATCCAGGTGGCTTCTGTGTTGACCATGTGGTCCTGCCAGGTGCTCAGTGCAGCTCCTGCAGTGATTTCTGTTTCTTGTCGGAGTTTGGAGCAGTGATGTATGAAAGCGATTGACCATCGTGTTTCCTCTTTTTTGTGAGTTGCTTATGCGTCCCTTTCAGAGTTAAGTCTAGATAATGACTGGAAACACTGTATTGAGCTGGGAACTTGGAAGTTTGGGTGAATTTTGTAAATTGTGTAGAATCAAACCATTAAGCACGAAATATCCTCAGCACCATGTGATGGCAGAATGCAGGGCGGACTGGTGGGGCTGTGGAGTTTTTGGGAACCCCCTTAACATACCTGCTTTTCCTTTGAAAAAGGAAAATCCACCCAGTCACTGGCCGAGGGCTCAGTGCATCGTCCTTGGCTGACTCGCACGGCTCAGGGTTGGTGGTGAGGGCTCCTGGAACACTCAGGCTCCCAGGAGCCAGAGAAGCAGGCTGAGGGGCTGTGCTGTGCAGGGCCAGAGTCTGTGTAGATGCTGTTCCTGCCCCACCGGTGGGCATGGAAGGGAGGCCCACCCTGAGTTCTGGTCATGGCTGTGGCCCCCGCCTCACCTGGGCTTCCTGCAGCCCCTGCTGCCTCCCACCCAGCAGACCAAGGGCCCGGAACCTTCACTTTTTGTTGGCAGGCACCTCTGACGTGGGGTCAAATCCGGCAGCTCCCCTTTCTCTTCCCAGCGCCGAGTCCATCCTCCCCCACCAGGAGGGCCCTGCAGGTGCCTGTGCACTGACAAAGAAGGACACACTGTCTCCTCTCGGCGGCACAGCCGGCAGCCTCTTCACAGCCTCCTGTCATATGGATATTCATGACCTGTGTTCTTTTGGAAGGAGTTTCGGACGTGGCTGAGGGAGGAATGGGGGCGCACGCTGGAGGACATTTTCCACGAGCACATGCAGGAGCTAATCCTGATGAAGTTCATCTACACCAGTCAGTACGAGTGAGTGCGGCTCCTGCTCGGTGCTGGGGCAGCCCTCTCCTGGTGTGTGCTGGGGACCAGCCCTGTCCCGGTGGGTGCTGGGGCATAGTCCTTTGTCTCAGTGGGTGCTGGGGTTCAGCCCTCTCTCCTGCTGGGGGCTGGGAGTGCAGCCCCTCTCTCTCTGGGTGCTTGGAGCATAGTTCTCTCTTTCTGTGGGTACTTGGAACACAGTCCCTCTCTCTGCGGGTGCTGGGAGTGCAGGCCTCCCTGTAGCTGCTGTGGCACAGCCCCAGACCCCATCCTTCACCCGGGTGTCTGTTTTTATCTGATTTCCTGTCACCCCTGCCAACACTGGCACTCTAGAGCTCAGCCCCGCTCAGCCCAGTGCGGGGATCCCCTCCATGGTGACTTGGGCTCCTTTCTCCCGGGTAATGGAGCAAACTGGCACTTCCTTTTCCCTCCCACCTAAAGCTCTGCCCTGGTGCTGATGCCCCCCTTAACCCCAGAAGTCCTGTTGGAAGCGTGCGTGCTGGTGCGTGGTGGGGGTGAGGGCTCCCCTGGGCGCATTGCTGCCCACAGGCCTGGTGGACACCTGGCCCTGGTTGAGCTGAGCTGCCCGCCCTACCCCGCCCTGCAAAGCTCATCCCTGGCACCTTGGGCGTTCTCAGTCCTGCCTGCCCCACGAGGTCTCCTGTACTGACCCGTCCGCTCCCCACAGCAACTGCCTGACCTACCGCCGCATCTACCTGCCGCCCAGCCACCCCGACGACCTCATCAAGCCTGGCCTCTTCAAAGGTACCTATGGCAGCCACGGCCTGGAGATCGTGATGCTCAGCTTCCACGGCCGGCGTGCCAGGGGCACCAAGATCACGGTGAGTGGCGGCTGCCCTGGTTGGTGGGGCTCTGGGAGCACCTGGCCCAACTGGGCTGTGGAGTCAGGGAAGTTGGGCAGACACTGATCCCCAGCACCCTTGCTCCTCAGAGTGGGCTTGCACCTGCAGCCCCGGGAGCTTGGGAAAGCAGATTCTCGGGCCCCAGCCAGCCCCACTGAACCAGAATTGCATTTCCACGAGACCCTCAGGGAGTCTGTGTGCTTCCAAGGTGGCCTTTCCACAGCACCGCTCAGCCCTGGCCACCCTGGCAGCCCTGTGGGGTTTAGGAAGTCTGGACAGCAGACCCCACACAGAGGCTTCGATTTAATTGGGGACAGCCTGGGAAAGGGGCCCCTCCAGCAGCTGCATGGAGACCCTTGTGCTTGCAGACAGCTCCCACCCTGTCTGAGCTTCAGCAGCTCCTCTCCTTGGAGTGGCCTGAGGGTGGGCTGTGTGGTGAGCCCAGCAGTGAACAGGGGCTCATTGTCCCATGCCAGGGCTCCTGGCACATGCTGCCCGCCTGCCCTGAATGGTTATTGGGGATTCTGGCAGACAGCGCCTGAAGGGGCAAAGCCTATTCCCCGAGCCTCCAGGGATCAGGGCCACATCTGGCATAATGAGGCATTCCCTGGACCCCAGAGTTTTGGCTCCTGGACTCCTCACGGAGTTTTGGGGCTGACGCATCTTCCCAGGGCTCGGCTCCCGAGCTCTGCCTTTCAGGCAGACAGATGTGGGCTGCCCCCTTGGGCTGCTGCCCAGCTCTGGGATGTTCTTTGAACTTCTCTGGGCGCAGTTGAGCAGGTATGAGCCACCGTCCTCAGGGGCACTCATAGGTGTTGCTGGCCCTGCCACTTTCTAAGGGATTCTGAGACTTCTTCTTCTGTAAGGGACGTTGCTAAGTCAGTAGGAGGGCTGGTGCCAGCTCGCTCAGCCAGAGGTGGATCTGGGCTGGAGCCCACACAGTGGTACTGCAGCTGCTGCTGGCCTGAGCCCTGCTGACTGCCACCTGCTCCACAGGGCGACCCCAACATCCCCGCTGGGCAGCAGACAGTGGAGATCGACCTGAGGCATCGGATCCAGCTGCCTGACCTCGAGAACCAGCGCAACTTCAATGAGCTCTCCCGCATCGTCCTGGAGGTGCGCGAGAGGGTGCGCCAGGAGCAGCAGGAAGGCGGGCACGAGGCGGGCGAGGGTCGTGGCCGGCAGGGCCCCCGGGAGTCCCAGCCAAGCCCTGCCCAGCCCAGGGCAGAGGCGCCCAGCAAGGGCCCAGGTGGGACACCTGGTGAGGATGGTGGCGAGCCTGGGGATGCCGTAGCTGCGGCCGAGCAGCCTGCCCAGTGTGGGCAGGGGCAGCCGTTCGTGCTGCCCGTGGGCGTGAGCTCCAGGAATGAGGACTACCCCCGAACCTGCAGGATGTGGTAAGGATGCGGCGGGTACTGGGGCCTGAAGGTGGGACAGCATGGGCTTCAGCGAGGGCCCCAGCCCCACACCTAGCACAGGCGGAGAGGGCCTGTGACCTCACAGAGGGCGGCAGCCGGTGCTTTGGGACAGGAGTGGGGCCTCTGACCCCTTGGGCCATGTTCCCCAGCACCTGAGCAAGCGGCCGCGCAGCTGGGTCCCGTCTTGGAGGCTCCTGTCCTTCCACCCCTTCTGGGGTACCTCAGAGCTGCAGGGGCGTGAGGCTTCCAGATGCCTCACATCCCTGCAATAGTGCCGCTCCCCCAGGGGCTTCTAAAGCTACTTGTTTGCAGTCAATCAAGTGAAATATCATGTAAACTGTCCAGCAGCTTTGAAAGTAGGGAATGAACAAGGCCCCTTCCCCACCCACCCTGTGGAAAGCCCGTCTGGTTTGGTGTCCTCCTGGTCAGCGTCTTGCCGGTCACCTTTGGCCATCTCCCGGTGCGTGGTTCAGATGTGGGTCCTGCTTTCCCGCCCCCTCCCTCCTCTGTGCCTGCCTGCCTCTGCTGTGCCGGGCCAGTGCCTTGGTGGCCAGTGGAGTGGACACCAGCTGCGACTGCGTGGGAGGGGCTGGCATTGCCGCTGCCACTGCAGGGCTTGGGCGGCTGACATGGGACGAGGCCTGCACAGCTGCCAGCTCCTGTCTCGCTGACTTTTTTTATACAGTTTTGTCTGGGCCACCGCCTTCAGTGCCACGGGCCCCTTGCTGTCCAGGCTGCTCCTCATAGATGAACAAGGCCCTGCCCCGTGTCATTACCCTTTAGAGCTGTTTAAATTCAAATGTACTGAAACTGAACATGAAAAATCCAGGCTCTCAGCCGCCCAGGCCATGTTTCAAGTGCTACATGGCCACATGTGGCTGGTGGACAGTGCAGCTCTAGAACATTCCATCACCACAGAGGGTTCTGCTGGACAGTGGCCTTGGGGGCTGTTTTGAGGGTCCGCCTGTCAGTCTCCTGGCATCAAAGTCATTCTGCCATTGTCAAGTTACAGTTATTTTCCTTTTACCTCCAAGCCACTATGTGCGTATGCCGCTATGTGTCTGTATTTCCCGCTAAACTTCCTGTCACGGAGGGAAGGGTGCCACAGGCCCAGCTCCTGGAGGGGGTTTGGATGTCTGGGTGGGGGGAAGGGTGCCACAGGCCCAGCTCCCGGAGGGGGTTTGGATGTCTGGGTGGGGGGAAGGGTGCCACAGGCCCAGCTCCCGGAGGGGGTTTGGATGTCTGGGTGGGGGGAAGGGTGCCACAGGCCCAGCTCCCGGAGGGGGTTTGGATGTCTGGGTGGGGGGAAGGGTGCCACAGGCCCAGCTCCCGGAGGGGGTTTGGATGTCTGGGTGGGGGGAAGGGTGCCACAGTTCCAGCTCCCGGAGGGGGTTTGGATGTCTGGGCGGGGCTTTCTTCATGTTCCATGTATGATAACGGTGACTGGGGGGTTTACAGAGAGAGGCATACAAATAGTGTTGGAGTGTTGTTTTCGCTAATATAAATGTTTGAATAGCTAAAAAAGGAAAAAGCTCTGTTACCCTTCAAACATCTCAGAACTCCTAATACCTCACAGTGGGCTCAGAGCCAGTTTGCGAGTTACAGCACGTGCTGCAGCCCCTGGCCAGGAAGACCTGTCCAGCCCCCATCCCCAGCTAACCTGCAGGACAGTCCCTGCCGTGCTGAATATGGGGGCTCCCGGGCCCTTCCCTGTCTAGTTGATGGATCTGCAGGGCCTGGCCACGGCACCTGTACAGGGAATGCCTGTTGCTTTTTTTCTGACCACAGTGCCGATGGCTGCACCTGCCTCTGGGCCCTGGAACTTCTCCCCGAGCTTGAGAAGCCCTCTGAGGCCAGGCCCTGGTCCACGGGGCTGTTCTTTCCCCCGGCCTTTGGAGCCTCAGTGGGTGATTCCAGGCCAGCCCCTTGCTTCTCGTCATCTGTTGGAAGAATTTAGCTGCTTGCAAGACAGACATAAGTGTCTTCCTGTCTGATGTTGACCTCAAAGCCATAAATGGGTGTTTGCGACTTCTGAGTTAATGTCAGCTGCAGGCTGCCTGTATTAGAGCTAATTGTATGGGGACATAACTCCCAGACATTAAGATTTTTTTTCACATTGGGCCTCCTTTATGAAATGTGTGTTTTGGAACAGAGCTCTTTGGGCCTGCAGAGACCTCGTTTTAGTTCAGTGTTTCGGCAGTGTGCAGTCAGTGGGTGAATCCCTCACGGGTGCTGCGAGTCAGCGCCCATCCCCCGAGCAGCCCCGAGCTCTGGCCTCTGCGTCCATCATCAGGTGGGCTCGGCCTGCGCCCTTAGCTACCCCTTCAGAGACAGGCTCAGCCCACACCCCCAGCTGCCCCTGCAGAGACAGGCTGGCTCTGGGAGTCAGCTTCTGGCTGATGAACAGTGGATGTGGCTCTTGCGGCACAGAGGGGGGTCGCAGAATGCTGTACGTGGTGTGCATTTGACTCAGCCCTCCCCCAGCTCACAGTTTCCTCCTTGTTTCTGCTCAGTTTTTATGGCACAGGCCTCATCGCGGGCCACGGCTTCACCAGCCCTGAACGCACCCCCGGGGTCTTCATCCTCTTCGATGAGGACCGCTTCGGGTTCGTCTGGCTGGAGCTGAAATCCTTCAGCCTGTACAGCCGGGTCCAGGCCACCTTCCGGAACGCAGATGCGCCTTCCCCACAGGCCTTCGATGAGATGCTCAAGAACATTCAGTCCCTCACCTCCTGACTGGCCACATCCTTGCTGCCACATCCCGGGTGGCTCTGGGGCTCTGAACTCTGACCTGTGAATAGAAGCAGCATGCACTTTGGAAATCCAGCCTTTTGACCAGAACGCACACCTCGTCGGGGGGCCCAGCCCAGCCACCCCCCAGCACTTTATGTAGAGAGTGTGACATAGACCTGCATATTTGTCAGTGCCATGATGGAAGAAGCTGAGCATGTCTTACCAAAAACAGAGAGAACGAGCCTGAATACAGCAGATGTAGGGGACAGCCGTGGGACCGCGTGAGAATTGAAGCGGTGGGGTTGCCGCACCCTGGGCTGGCTGGCGGTTTTCTCGGGAAGCAGGACCCTCCTGACTGGTGCTCTTCCTGTGAGCGGATAGAGTGATAGACTGGGTCGTGTGTGAGACGCATGTGCTCCACCCCACTCCTTTTGGGGGAAGCCAGGCAACAGTAGCCTCTGGGAGGGGGTCAGGAAGAGGCGAACAGCTCAGGCAGCGCAGGTGTGATGGGCACAGTATGCAGAGCAAGCTCGGGAAGTTGGTAGGATCTCAGGCTTGGGGCCGGGACTCTGGAGTGAATCCCCATTTCTCTACCAGCTTGCTTGGAGTTTGGACAGAAGCATTTCACCTCTGATCTCAGCTTCCCCACCTGTGGAGTGGGTTTAGTGACCTGAGTCACTAGGGAATGTCACCTGAATGCACAGCCCAGCCCATGCACCTGCCCCAGCCCCTCCAGCTTTGGAGCCAAGGCCATCGTTCCAGCCACTTGACTGTCCTCGACGGCCTGTTCCAGACAGGGCGTTTGTTTTGTCCATGCCTTCCTCCCTGCACGCACGCGGCGTCAAAACCAAGCTGCCGGCCACTGTCTCCAGAACGCAAGGCTCCAGGCCCGTGTGTCTGAAGCAGTGAGTGGTCCACACAGGTGCCAGGAGTGCCCATGTGAGATGACGAGGAAACCCCTTTGCAGGTGAGGGGACAGCTTTCTAGAAAAGCCACACCTGCATCTGGGGACACACTTTGGAAAGCAGGACCCTCCAGCCTGGAGACCCCGTGGACTGATGCCTCCACTGCTGTGTGCCCCATGTTGTGTTAACACCTGCGTGTGGGGACCCCATCTGAGGTCTTGGCTGAGGTTGGCATCTCCTGAAGAACAGAGAGCACGGTGTCCAGAGCTGGCCCTTCCCCCAGCCCACAGCCAGCTCCGTGCCCGAGTGGGCGTCCCCAGTGAGCCTTTCCTCTCTGCTGCTTGTCCTTGTGCCTGGGCTGCTCCAAGTCCTTGTGCTGGGCACCCTGGACACATCCTGCTGGTGAGGGACCTCGGGAAGGTGACAGTCTGTGTGCCTTGGTGTGGAGACCAACCTGAGGATGTCCTGGGAAATGTTTTCCTGATGAATTTCTCCTTGACTGGCCTTTAAAAAACATAAGAATTCCCATTGCCCAGCCTCAGTGCATTTGGCAAATGCTTACTTTGCTTCCCAGAGTCAGAGAATTGGCAAAGGTTCCTAAATGGTAATCTGGCCGGCCTGGGAGAAAGACTCACGAGAAAAGCCAGTGGAGAAAGCGCCCTTCCAGGGCTGCAGCAGCGGGAGCCACGCAGACCCCGAGGCGCGCCTGCTGGCTCTTGTGTGTGGCCCCAGTTTCTAGCGGCTTTTGCAGCATTAGCCTACAAGCTTTGTCACTCCCTGCCCTCTGTGGTGGTCACTGTTTTTCTCTCGTGCCAAATGAGGCAGTCTCTGAGTGACGGTGACTGTGGCCTTGAAGCCTGGAGGACCATTGGGCATGTAGATTGGCACCTTGAAGATTCACCATTGTTTAAATAAAATCAAGCAAATGCTTTTTTACCAAGAGCTCGAGCCTCGCTCTAAGGGACGCAGTCCTAGAGGCGTGCCCTTTGGGGCTTGAAGAGCACACTGTGGGACGCACGTGCTTCTGATTAAAGGAATCTCAGATCTCAATCACGCTTCCAGTGTTTGGGTATAGAAATGGCTTCCACCCATCATGTCTCAGCCATGGGCTGTTGGTCAGTTCATGTGGCTCCTGGTTCTGGTGTGTATGTTGGGGGGGTCTCTCCACAGTGGTGACCTGCAGTGATGCCAGGCAGGGCCAGAGCCACACAGCCAGGAAAGGGAGGCCTTTTTGGCCGCACAGCCAGTCCCTTCAGTCGTGACTACAGGTCTTGTTTTTTCCGCTCCGATGTGTCCTTAGCCAGTTCTTGGCTCCGGTTCTGTAGGGACAGGCACTGAATCTGCGCGCCTCAAAACAGCAGCTTCCCTTCTGGGGGAGGGCATCCACCCTCTCAGGGGAGCCTGCAGGTGGTCCATTTCCTGCAGGTGAGAACTCGGAAGGGCTGATGTCGTCATCAGAGGCCTAAGGGCAGCTGAGAGTTGGATAAAACCGGTTCCAAGGAGGAGGCTGAGTAACCCAGTTCAGGACAGCCAAGCGCATTAGGCTTGATTGGGGAAGGTGGCAAGTGGAGTTGGGAGGTTGGGACTCTCCATCTTTTGCACCACGGATGCCCTTCTGTCGCTGTCTCACTCTGGGGCAGGATCAAGTCTGCTCTCTGGAGTGGGGCTGTCTGCAGCGCAGCTCTGCACACCTGAACGTGTTCTTTGTCACTTGTTTGGAAATGATGTGATTGAAGATTTCAGAGAGGTCATTGGAAGCTTTTCTGTGCTGGCACTGAATGTTCATTTGCATGAGGAAGTTGCAAACGACTTCTGCAGGCTGAGATTCAAGGCAGGTGGTATTGGGGTCCCTCAGCCCACCTGGGCCGTGACCTCAAGTGTCCGCTGCTGAGTGTGAGTGGCTTTGCAGGCCTGGTGGTGGGAGAGCCTCAGGCTCCCTCCTTCTTCGTTCCTGACCATGCCCTGGGCCCCTTCAGTCTGCCTGCGGCTCTGTGGCATCCCTGCCCTGACACTGGGCACCTGTGCCCCTAGCAAGCCCACCTGGCACACGAGGAGGGAGGGGTGGGTGGCCATGTCCTTCCTCTAGCCACATGCCCTGCTGGCCGCTCCATTCTGAGCTTTGTGCAGAACCGGGTCTGAGCTGGAGATTTTTCTCTGAGAACCTGCAGTTGTGCTGCAGCCGCACGCAAGGGCCCTTCAGCCGCTGGCTCTGGCTTCCCTGACTCCTCGGGGCTTGTTCACCCCCAGGCTTTCTCACCTGCACACAGTTAGGCCATTTTCAATGCTCGTGGGCAGTCACGGACAGCAGCAGAAACTCCTCAGCCCCTTTGTTACTTCAGAACGCCTGCCCACATGCATCTTCTGAGCTCGTGTTGTCCTCATGGCCGTGGGGTCTTGAGTGGGAACAGGAGATGCTGAGCTGTGGTCCACCGTCCAAGGCGCTGCAGAAAGCAGCTAGGCTCTTTTAGGATGTTTCTATTCTGGTTGCTGCCTTCGTGGTGTAACTTTTAAGAACACTTATGGGAATGTGCTCATAGAACCATCACCTGTCCTGAGAATAAAACTCCTGGAATCATGATCAAGTCCAGTGTTAACGTGGCCCAACCTGTCTGTACTTCTGGGGAGAGACCAGGAACATCACTGGACTCCTCATCCCCGTAATTATTTAGAGAAGAAGCAAGCAGCAGATAGTCTCCATGCGGCTGGTACTTTTTTTGTTGTTTTTTGAGACAGGGTCTTGCTCTGTCACCTGGGCTGGAGTGCAGAGGGGCGATCATGGCTCACTGAGGCCTCAACCTACTAGGCTCAAGCTGTCTGCCCGCCTTAGCCTCCCAAGTAGCTGGGACCACAGGCACCCACCACCACCACGCCTGGCTAACTTGTTTTTGTAGAGATGGAGTTTTGCCATGTTGCTCAGGTTGGTCTCGAACTCCCGATCTCAGGTGATCCACCCGCCTCGGCCTCCCAAAGTGCTGGGATTACAGGCGTAAGCCCCTGCGCCCAGCCTTGGGGCCTGTCTTTGAATGGGAACGAGACTGTGCAAACCGTGGACTACCCTGTGTCACCCACAGCTCAGTGGCCTGCCGGCCCTCAGGGGCTGCTGGCCGGGAGACCAGCCAGAGCACGAGGGGGGTCAGGGCTGTGTGGGTTTTGGCCTGATTCTGCATTTGGTTGTTCCTGGGGGCCATGTAGCCTGCCTGCATTAGGAAAGTGCTGTGCCATCTGATCATGAGCCCCTCTGCGCCCGCTGGTAAGGTGACCTTGCAGCAGGAGCTGTGCCCTGCCCGGGTAGGCACCCACTGGGTAGGACCGGAGCAATCCTGGCAGCCGCCACCTGCAACCGTGCACTTGTTTCTCCTCACAGTTTCAAGTAAATCCGTTTTTGAAGGCTTGTTGTGTGTTTTGTGATTTCTTTGGGAATATGAGTCGGACGGAGGCGAGAGCCTTAAGCCTTGCAAGCTGTCGGCCTGGGAACCCAGACTTCCCAGCTTCTTGACGAAGTGTCAGATTTCCCGCATTGACAGAAGGGAGCATTGAAGGGATGCCTTGGAGCCCAGACAGTGGTTGTCCCTGTGTCCTTCCCTTTGACCTGGCATCAGAGGTGTCTCCAGTCCCTACCCAGGGACCCAGAGGAGTTCAGGCCCCAGTAGATTTTCTTAGATTTAAGCCAAAGTGAGTTGCATTATCTGCAACGAGGACAGATATGGGAGAGAATGTGCTGAGAGCCAGGCAGACGAACTAAGGATCTCATTGATCTTTCTTTTCTGTTTACTAAACTAATATGTTCTTGTAAACAGTTCTTCAGCATAGACAGTGAAAGTACCCCCCGTTCTCATCCCAGCCTCCCCGTGAATCACTGCTGCTAATTAATGCTGTTAGCTTGGAATTGTAGAAACAGGATGTTTTCCATGGTAATGCACTCAAAGTACACCCTCGATTGGCAGAAATTGGCAAGTGTGATTTTCCAAGTGTTGGCAGTGATGCAGGGGAACAGGAACGCAGGTGGGGCAGCTGTTTTGGGGACAGCTGGTACTAGCTCATGGCACTAAGGACACGGGCCCAGGGACTGGCATCTGCGTCCTGAGGTGTCCACCCTAGGGCAACGCGAGAGACTGGGTATGGGCCACGCAGGGATGTTCATTGCTACACTGTGACAATTGTCACAGGCCGGAAGGAGGCGGGTGGACTACGGTGGAGCCACCCATGCTGTTACCTGGCAGACGGGCACACAGCCTTGTTCCATTGCAAAACAAGTGAGAGATGGTATTGGTGTAACATGTAAAAATGCAGATACTTAATTTTTATCAATTCATGTGTGGGGAAAAGCTGAAGATACGCGTGGGAATGGTGTGGTCACTTCTAGGGGTGTCGGAGGGTAGAACTTCAGCTCTGTTTTGCTTTAAAAAGAGTAAGGGTCGCATGGCAGAACTAGCGTCTGTTCACCTGTTGATCCTGATACCGTGGATTACGAGACCCCCCCTCTTTTCTGTGTGGTTCAGAAACAAGCCCCTCAGACAGGACACAGTGCCCAGAGGCAGTGACCTGCAGGCCCACCCACTGCCATCTCCACTGGTCTCAGGGTTGCCGCATAGCCTGCCAGCTGCGGCTGCTTCCTGGGTGCCCTCCAGGGAGAGCAGGGGATCGTGGGTCCCTGGCGGTGGGTGTTTCTTTCTCCGGGGAGAGCAGGGGATCGTAGGTCCCCGGTGGTGGGTGTTTCCTTCTCTAAGGTTTGCTGCTATTTCCAGGCCTTTCTGTGGGGCCTGGGTCCTGTCCCGGGACCAAGCCACGGGGTCATCCTCAGCTGCACTGGGCGTGCCAACCACAAAGGAGTCACTCGCTACAAGCAGCACCATGCAGCCTCCTGTCTGGACGAGACCCTGCACCCCACAGACTGGAGACGCACCCCGATTTCCCAGGTCACAGGGGGAAGTGTGGATCTGATAAGGGACTAAATGTGGCGTCTTTCATACGTTTCTCTTACATATTTTATTTTAAAATGAAAAAAAAATCAGGTCATGGGGAATGAGTAGAAGGCTGCTGCCTGCTGCAGTTCCCCTCTTGCTCCGAGAGCGGGGATGGCCCAGCTGGGGGGACCTGCTCCGGGCCTGGGTGCCGCAGCCTCACAGACACAAGGGCACAGGCTTTGTTCTCCAGGGATCTGTCCGACACCATCGTCCCCCCGGGGGCTCAGACCCTGCACTTTTCTGTCTGCTGCTGGGGTTGAGGGGACAGCAGATGGGCAGCGAGGGCTGGTGGCTGCCCAGGCTGGCCATGCCCAACACCAGCAGGTGAGGCGGAGGCCGAGAGGGTGTTGTGGCCGGGTCACCTGGGCCCATATGGAGTTCACTCCTCCCTCTGGGGGCCGCTTGGCTGTGCTGCCGGAGGCATGGCGCTTTCCCCACCCGATGGATGGCGGGGCTTCATCCTTCCTCCCCTTGCAGGAGGCTGGGTGCCCAGGGTCCTCCGTTTGTCCCCTCTCCTTAGGGGAGGTCCCTTTTTGCGGTGTGACCTCTAGTGGGCATTTAGGGTCACTGCAGAGGGCTTGCCCCCAGCCAGCAATGTGAAACAAAATGCCATTTGGACCTACCCCAGCCCCCTCCCCATTTTGACTTGAAAATCCCCAAGTGACAGAAGGCACAATGCGTGTCCTTCCTATCTTTGCCTCTGTCCCTCTTCTTCCTGAGGGGTGCGATCCCTGGCGCCTTCCCTTCTTGTGTGCCGGCGTGGGCCCTCCCTGCCGTCGCTGAAGCCCACCTGCACTGCCTCTGAGCCACGGAGGTCCTGGAAGCAAGGTGGAAAGGTGCTGGAGGGCCAGGGGGAGGCGCCCCTGCAGCGCTGTCCCTCCCCAGCAAACAAGCAGCTGGGCTCTGCTGGGTATTCTCCATGGCACTGTGTTTGGCAGACATTAACCACGGAACAACCAGGGGTGCTCGTGTGGCTGGGATCAGCCCACTCCACAGGAGAGGAAGCAGCAGCTCAGAGAGGCTGAGTAATCTGCCCAGGGTCACACAGCCAGGGAGTATTAGCCCAGGGCCCCAGCCCCGCAGCCTCACCTCTCCCAAACATGCTCCTCTAGGAAGAGCCGCCGCCGGTGACGCTCAGTGTCAGTTGTTCTGGGACCCTTTCACCGAGTGTGGGGTGGAATCAGAAGCGCCAGCTCACACAGCAGTGGGGCCAGAGCAGTCCCGGCTGAAGCTGGGCGCTGATGAACTTGGACTGGAAATCTTAACTTGGGCTCAGCCAGAGTGTATTGCTTATAAAACCACGACTTTTCCCTTCCCATATGAGGACTTCTAGTACCTTGAATTCGGTTCTCATATAAAAACACGAGGGTGCTGTTTTACAGAAACACAGGGAGGCTAAGCCTGGCACGCTGCGGCCACGTGGGAATAAAACTTGGGCTCCTGGGACTCACATTTCAAACCCGGAGCCAGCTAAGGCCTCTGACGGCGCAGCCCCCATGCCCCTCACAAATGTGGGTGGAGCTGGGTCAGCATCTGGCTTCCGCATCCCCATCTGCCGTGCGCCCCTGCCTTTCCAGCCTGTGGCTCACCTTGCCCAGCCCCACGGCCTGATGCCCTGGCTGCATCTGCCTTGGCTGGGGCTCCTCTGGGCATCTGGAGTTGCTGCTTCCTGGCTCCTTACAGGATGTTTGCAGAAACTGCAGGTCTGCAGAGGACAGACGGCTCTGCCCGCAGGGAGGACAGGCAACTGGTGCTCCTTCCCACACGTACCTATGCAACTGGCCCCAGGTCTGGCTGTCCTGAGCTCTCCCTGCCTGGCCCTGCTGATGAACATGCCCTTGTCAAGGAGCAGAGTCGGTGGAAAGAGGCAATGGACCTACCCAGGGTGCGAAGATGCTTCTCAGAGTGAGGCCTGAGAAGCAGCTTCCGGCCCCAGGGCCAAGCAGTAGGAACTGACAAAGCACGGAGGGTCCACGTGTGTGCACAGCCGAGCTGCAAACCCAAGGTCGTCATGTGAGAGCCCTACCCACTGCCTCAAGGGAGAAAACGGCTTGGCTCTAGGAGTCAGGCCTGCGGTGGGGCCCAGGCAGCCCCTCACTGGCTGAGACCCTTGCAGTGTTCTCGATGCTCAAGCCTTGTCCGCTCGCCTCGGGGCAGAGCATCACCTCGGCACAGTTGGTGTTTGGGGCCAGGTGAGTCTGTGCGCCGGGCCGCTCCATGCGTTGTGGGAGGTTGAGCAGCATCCTTTGCCCCAACAATGGATGGCAGTCCCTCCTATCTGTCAGCCAACAGGCCCAGACAAGCCAGGTGTCCCCCGGGCCACTAGGCACTACCGGGTTGTGACCTGCACCTCCCATGCGGCAAACAGTGCTAAGCACTGGGGACACGGCAGTGAACACTGACGGCTCTGACCCCACACAGACCACAACACATCATGTCCCGGGATACGTGCTCTTGGGGCTGCCCCGATCACAGACACATCAGGAGGCAGTGGACTTCCAGGTGCAGGGAGGGTCAGGGCTGAGGTGGAAGTGGGCAGGGGCGGTCGTGTGCTGCTTGGCTTAGGTGACACCTGGCCTGGCACCTGGTGGGTGAGGAGGGGCTAGTGAGATGCTGTGTCCTCAGCTGTCTTCCTCTCCACCTGGGGGAGACATAATTCCCAGAAACCTCAGCAGGGGCCGACTCCTCACTGGCCAGAGCCAGCCCCACGCCACCCAGGAACCAACTCTGGCCCAGGGAAAGGGGTTTCCGTGAGGCTTGAGTCTGTCGTGGCTCCCCTGCAGTTCTGGGGCTACCTTCCCCGGGCACATTCCACCCAGTTCCTGAGCAAAGCAAAGAGGCAATGGCCAGTGGGCCACCGTCTGCCATGCAGGCCAGTCGGTTTGCTCCCATGGATTGGGTGGGTGTGAAGCTCAGCGTCACCAGGAAGCTGTTGGGAGAAATGCACACCCCAGTTCCCGCACGCTGAGATGTGCCCTGGGGAGGGGGTTTGAGCATTTGCAGTTTCCAAGGCCCCCAGAGCAGCTGTCCTGTGGCTGTCATCTGCCGCCACTGCACTAAACAAAGCACTTTCGTTTCAACATCTCTGGGGAAGAGGATTCCAGAGAACACACTTCAGGAAAATGCACAATTTTACATGCCCAGCTAGCAGTCCTTTGCCCTTTAGTGAGAAAGGGTTGAGCTGTCCTTCTTTTTCCTTCCTTTTAAAAAGCATTTGGGCTGGAGCAGTGCCTCACGCCTGTAATCCCAGCATTTTGGGAGGCCGAGGCAGGGGGATCACTTGAGGTCAGGAGTTTAAGACCAGCCTGGCCAACATGGTGAAGCTCTGTCTCTACCAAAAAATACAAAAATTAGCCGAGTGTGGTGGCACACGCCTGTAATCCCAGCTACTCGGGAGACTGAGGTGGGAGAATTGCTTGAACCTGAGAGGCAGAGGTTGCAGTCAGCCAAGATTGTGCCACCGCACTCCAGCCTGCGCGACAAAATGAGACGCTGTCTCAAAAAAATAAATAGCTGGGTGTGGTGGTGGTGGTGATGGGGGGTGCCTGTAATCCCAGCTACGTGGGAGGCTGAGGCAGGAGGATCACCTGAATCCGGGAAGCAGAGGTTGCAGTGAGTAGAGATCGCACCACTGCACTCCAGCCTGGGCGATAATGAGAGATTCCATTCCCCCACCCCCTGCCCCGAAAAAAAAGAAATTAAAAAAAAAATAAAAAGGGTTTGGTTAGGTTTTTGAGGTATAAGCTATTTATAGTGAAATTTTACCGTGTGTGCAGTTCTGAGATGACAGATGGTTGTAAATAAGCACCATCAGGACATGGAGTGCTCCAGCCCCCATCAAAATCCCTTCATGCTGACGCTGCAGTCTCTGCCTCCCCAGATCTCCAGCCCCTGGCGCCCCTGATCTGCTCTCCACCCCATAGTTCAGCCTCAACCAGAATGTCTGGGGAGTGGGCTCTCCCAGCAGGGAGTCTGTCTGCCTTTCTCCTTTGGCAGGGTGTGGCTCAGCCTTTGTGCATTATTGCTCCTCTAATAATGCACAATTACTGCTCCTCCAAGGAGCCTCATCAGACGTTTTTCCAATACCCTCGTGAAATTTTACCACCACAGACATACTGTTTGTGTACTGTGTGTATACCTGTGCTTCCTACTTCAAGAGAGGAAGACAGTTCCAGCTACTCAGGAGGAGGCAGGAGGATTGCTTGAGCCCAGGAGGTTGAGGCTGCAGTGAGCCACTATCACACCCCTGCACTCCAGCCTGGGTGACAGTGGGACACCCTGTCTCTAAAAAAGGCAAGATGTGTTTCCCCCTACCTGCCAAGGACCAGTGTTTGCCCATCTGCAGGAAGCAGCACCTTGCTAAGAATGCGGGACTTCAGCACGATGCCCTGAGATCCATCCATGGTGTTGCCTGAATCAACTGCTCATCCCTCGGATTGCTGAGCAGGATTCACAGGGTGGAGGCACCACAATGTATCTGTGTCCCCAGAAAGAATATTTGCAGTTTCCAGTTAGACACTTTATCAATAAAATCACTATAAACATCTGTGTGATTTTTTGTGTGGACATAAATTTTCATTCCTTTAAATACCTAAAAGTGGGACTGCTGTGTCACATGTTAAGCACATGTTGCATCAGAGGAGAAACTGCCACATTTTCCCGAGCGGATGAAGGAGTACCCCTGTGCCACATCCTCGCCATCCCTTACGGTGTACTCAGTGTTCTTTTTTTGAGACAGGGTCTCGCTCTGTTGCCCAGGCTGGAATGCAGTGGCCTGATCTCAGCCCACTGCAACCTCTGCCTCTCGGGTTCAAGTGATTCTCCTGCCTCAGCCTCCCCAGTAGCTGGGACTACAGGCATGCACCACCATGCCCGGCTAATTTTTTGTATTTTCAGTAGAGACGGGGTTTCACCGTGTTAGTCAGGATGGCCTCGAACAACAGGAGGCGGAACTACAGGCATGACCAAGAAGGTCAGGACATAGGCGGCTGGAGCCATCCTGCGGGGGATGCCAGGAGCCAGTGCAGAACATGTCCTGAAGTTGTCCTGACTGCAGAGTGGAGTGGCTGGAACATTCACCCCACCCTGTCACTGCTGATGGCTGTCCCCACACATGGGTCGAGCAACTCTCGCAGTTGGAAGGAGCCATTAGCAGGTGAAAGTGAGGCTGTTTGCCTCAGTGGCCCACTGCTTCTCTGCCCTGTCTAGCCAGGTTGATGGTCCCCTCTGGTCTGGTGGTAGCTTCTGCTGCTCAGGTGTCAGGCCTCTCTGCAGGGCCACCACTAGCCCAGGGTGCTCCTGTGTAAGTTCACATATGGCGCTGCTTTGGAGCAGGCTAAGGCCCAGGCTGGGGTGCATGACTTGGTTAGCTGAGCACAGGATAAATGCAAGCCTCACTTGTGTTCTTGGCAAGGGACCCTTGATTAGTGAAGAAACCACACAACTGTGCCCAGGAACCCTGCTTCTGTCTGGGTATAGGCTGCCTGGGGAGGTGTGATCTGGGAGGAACCTGCAACTCTCTCCCTGGGATCAAGGAGGTTCTGTGGGTTTGGCTTGGGTCCCCATTACCTTGGGTTCACAAAGATCTCATTCTGCTCCTCTTTCCCTCTACTTGGGGGCTTTGGAAACAAAAGCCTAGAACAGGCAGTGGTAGTGGCCAAACTTCCAGCCTGAAGCACACTCACGTCACAAACTGACGTGTGCTGGACTCTGTGTCTGGCTTTTTTTTTTTCCTTGAGACAGGGTCTGGCCCTGTCACCTGGGCTGGATGGAATCATGGCTCATTACATCCTCAACCCCCTGGGCTTAAGTGATCCTCCCACCTCAAACTCCCAAGTAGCTGGGACCACAGGCATGTGCCACCATGCCTAATTTTTAAATTTTTTGCAGAGATGAGATCTCACTATGTTGCCAAGGCTGGTCTCAAACTCCTGGGCTCAAGAGATCTTCCCACCTTGGCCTCCCAAAGTGCTGGGATTACAGATGTGAGCTACCATGACAGTCCCTGGTTTTTAGGCACTTTTCATGCTCTTTCATATTTGATCTTCTGAAACTTCCTTGGGATTGGTTCTATGGTTATCCTTATTTTAGACATAAAACTGAAGCTCAGGAAAGTTAGGCAACTTGTCTGATACCTGTCTCTGATAAGAGGCAGAGCAAGGATTGGGATCTAGGCCTTGTTACTCAGAACACAGGGGCAGGGTGGCTGGAGTTTCCTTCACATCCCCAGCCTGTGTCATGATGGATTTGCTTTCCTGGTTTTGAACATCACACACATGGAATTGTCTGTACATTCTGGGGTCTGACTTCATTGTACGCTTCATCCACATTGTTGTGGGTTGTGGTTGTGTGCCCTTTTCCACTGTTGTACAGAATTTCCTCTCTGTGAACATGCCATACTTTCTTTTTAAAATCTTTTTTTCCTATGGATGGACATCTGGATCA
Organism: Pan troglodytes; assembly: GCF_028858775.2. Lineage (NCBI taxonomy): Eukaryota > Metazoa > Chordata > Mammalia > Primates > Hominidae > Pan > Pan troglodytes. The sequence goes on along the minus strand of NC_072416.2, from coordinate 85,487,777 downwards.
TTTCCAGTTTGGGGCCATCAGGAAGAAAGCTGCTGTGGGTAGTTTTGTTCATGTCTTCTGGTACACATAAGCTCTCATTTCTCTTGGGTGAGTTGAGGAATTAGTTGGTCACCAGGTATTCATATGTTTAGGTTTTGTAAATACTACCAGTTTGCCAATGTGGTTTTATCAATTTCATGAGCCATGTATGAGGGTTCCAGCTGTGACATCCTCGACAAACTAGGTATTGTCAGTCCTTTTAATTTTAGCCATTCTTGGGTGGGTGAGGGCAGTGAAGAGCTATTCTTGACATGGAATGACAAGACCTAGTGTGCCCGAGGTGAAGGCCTGAGCGTCCAGGGGAGCATGAGCCTGTCTTCTATGCCCTGCTGTGCTATGGCAATGTTTCAGTGTGCTCAGGAGGAAAACAGACAGCAGAGAAGCCGAGTGCTCCAAAGTGGGCAGAAATGAGACAGGCATAATGTGCTAGGCTAATGGTGACTCTTGGAATTTTGTCATTAGCTACAAAGAGGGCAGTGACATGATTTACACACACACACGGGGTGGGGTATCTGAAATATTAGGCAGCTAGTATGGCAGGGGCACCGCCTAATCAGCATGGATGCTGGCCAGGAGAGGACGTGTGTATGTGCTGGCTGGAAACAGTCCTGCTCATAGGTCACGATCTTAATGATTAAATAACAAGGCAAGAAATCCGAGAGGGCAGTGCCTGGGAGCACCCTGTTTGCTCTGTGGCCAGAATGCAGCACACTGAAGTACTGCCTATCAGGGTTAGAGGTGCTCGTGATGGTTTGGGCAAATACAAATATTAATCCAGAGTATTTGAGTCTGCATGAAAATACTGAAAAGTGAGGGAAGACCCAACCGTTTCCAAGAAATACAAATGGGAACTGGCGATAACTTAAAGAACATAATCAGAGAGGCAGAGGGCATTGGGTTTTACTAAAATATGAAGACATAACGTCCTGTCTCCACGTCAGCAACTGCCCAAAGTACACGCGTTCAAGCGAAAAGAGCGGGTGGGGTGGGGAGGCTCAGGGCCAGCCAGAGCTTCGGTGCTTGCACGCCCAGGCCTCCGGGTGACGACTGCTTCCAATTCCGCGGCCTTTAAACCCCAGGTTGTTTAAAAAAAAAAAAAAAAAAAAAAAAAAGAAAACCTATTTCTCTAAAAGTCACGATTCGAGCCCCATCTGAGGACGCAGCGATCCAGCGCCAACTCATTATCTGAGATAAAGGAGTGATTTTACCAGAAGCGCCTATGCAAGACGCAGGGCCCCGCGCGGGCTGCTCCCACCTCTTTCTCTCCTTGCAGGCTACCGAGACCCTGGCTGGGGCGGCCGGCGGCCCCTCCGGCGCATCCGTCGGAAATGATGAGTGGCTCCAGTGGCCGGGGTCTGCAGGACCTACCCCAGCGGGCATGGCGGGAGCCCCGCAGCCCCACACAGCCGCGCTCTGAGCCGCTGACCCCGCGTCTCTGCGTGAGGGACCAATCAGCTGCCAGCTAAGTTCACATACCTAGAAGGCCAATTTTGATTGGCTGGGCGCGGGCTAGTCCGCGGGACGGGCGGGCGCGCGGGCGCTGTTGGGCTCCTCTGAGCGGTTGAGGTTGGGGCTGGGGTTGGGCTCGGGTTGGGTTCCGCCTGGGGCAGGAGGGAAAGGCGGGAGCCAGGGCGTCAGGGCCTGCGGACGATGTGTGTGTGAACGGGCGCGTCAGCCATAAGAAGCCATATGCGTGCGAGCCGGTCCCCACCGTCCCCGCGGCGTTGTCACCATCATCATGAGGCCACTGGAGCAGCCTCAGGCGCTGCTGACGGGGAGCCGGGCGCGGGGTGCGTCGGGCTCTGCAGGTTGGTACTCACACCCAGCGCGCAGGATGGCAGGCAAGTGAGTCCTGAATCCTGCCCGCGGCTACCCGACACCTCGCCTATGAGTTCCCGGCCCGGCATTGCTCCATGACCTATGCATGGGCACAACTCTTGAGCGCCACCCACAGGAACCTCACTTACATTGGCTTAACAAAAACGCAACTGATGGTTCCACATAACTGAAAATGTCAGAAGTAGGCCTTCAGGCATGGACGTATCCAGGTACACATTGACCATGGTCCTGGAGGGTTTCTCTCCATCTCTCAGCTTCCTTCCTTTTTGCTGGCTTCCCTTGTGGAGGCAAGATGATCACCAGGACCTCCTGAGGTTTACATGTTATCAGATTATCAACCTCAACAAAAAGGAGATTCTTTTTTTTCCCAGCCTTCCAGGCTGGGCAGTGGTGAGTTTGGCCCACCTGAACTACAAGGACTGAGATGGGTGTGGCCCCCCCTCCCCACCAGGAATATAGCAGTGCTGTCATTACCAGAAGGGGCCTCAGATGCTGTGGAGGGCAGTGCCCCATCCTCTGTTTTCAAGCATTATCTGGGAGAGTTGATGCTTGAACCTATTACTCTCACAAAAATAGCAATAATAATAATGGTTATTATGACAGTGAAACCCAAAAACACTTATATGGCTCTTACGGTTTCCACATACAAAGCACTTTGACCCACTACTGTCAGGGAAGCAGGGCTTTGCACCCACTGGAGACGCTTCATCCAGCCAACATTCAAGCAGTTTGTTGGGGAGTGGAACAGGGAAGAGCAACACAGGCTGTGTAACCCCAAATGCTTTGTCATCCCAGAGACAAAGCACCCGGGTTTTTATAGTGGAAGGAGGTTCATTAATGGACAGTTTGACGATGTTTTTTCTTCAGTATTTCAGTAAGTTGAGGGTGTCTGACAGATCATCCTAGGTGATGTGATTGGCAGCTACATGTCTTGGAAAGTTCTCAGCAGGTTGGAATGCTCCTGTCTTTTCTGATGCTCCAAGCACAAGTGTAGCTGGAGTCAGCTTGAAGCTGGTTGGCTTGGGAATGCAGGATTCCATGACAGCCAGCCCCCAGGAGCCCCTAGACATTCACGCATGAGCTAGCACACGCCTGCTTCTGATGTCACCCTCTCACTCTTCTTGGGCTCAGAGGATCCCCCCATCCCCGCCACCCGTGGGCTTTATTGTTAAGAGTCAGTTCTGAGAAGACAGGTCCAGGCCTGTGCCCTAGCATCCCTGCCCCCTAGTTTACACAAACCCTAAGCTTTTCTGTTCTTCTCTTCTAGGAATAGCACATTTCAGACCTACGAGAAAGAAGTGTGCCTCCCCCGTCATTCGGTAAGGAAAGCAAATCCTCAGCCACTTGGCCCTGACCCCAACATACCCCTGTGGGGTGAGGAGAGCAGGGAATGTGGGTCCAGAAGCTGCATCCCATGAGAGAATCCTCCAAACACAAAAGTGTGGTTGCAGGAGCTATCCCTGGGCCTCCAGAACACCTCCCAGGCCCTCACAACACCTCAGAGTTCAGGAGGCCACCTAATATACCTGCTCTGGGCATCAGCTTCTCCGTGTGCCCCTGGAGGTGATGGCAGCCCCTCTCCTTCCTGCCTGAGGGTGTTGCGAAGGTCACATGGGATGGATGTGGAAGCTCTTGCAGACCAGAGTGTGACAGATGGCCATAAAGGCAGCACTCATGTGCGCATAAGCTCTAGAGCTGCTTGTACATGCCCATTTTCAGAGGGGACCACGAGACTTGCTCATTGTAGCACAGCAGGAAGCGGCTGAGAATCCCAGCGCACCTGATTTGCAAGCTCCGGGGGATCGCCCTCCAAATGACCTTGGAGGCCTCAGGGCGAGCCACGGTAGCCTGCCTCTTTCCAAGCTGCAGTAGGAGCTGGGGACCCTGCCCCCGGACACCATCTTTCTGAGCACGGATCTACTGTGCTTGAGAGCCTCCTGTCCCCCTGCAAATGCAGCATCAAGCTCAGTTCTGTCATTTCTGGATCTTACTCAGATGCACCCTGGCCCCTGGGCCATCTGCTGTGAGTGCCAGACCAGATTCGGGGGCCGCCTGCCTGTGTCCAGGGTGGAAGGAGCACTGCCTTACTGGGTCCCTGTGTCCCTGAGACCCCGAAAGCAGGTAGGTGACTTGAACCAGGAGGTCTTCACCTAGGGTCCAGGGTGAATGTCAGTTGACCAGTCACCCCTCAGAATTAGAAGTATTATATGCATGGATATTTTAACATTTCAGGGAGACAGTTTGATATTATTTATTTATTTATTTTCATGTCAGATGGGTAATATGCTGTCATTGTAGCAAGGTCTGAGGGAGGCACACCTCACACATGTGCATGAGTACCCAGTTATCATGCTTATGAACTATAAAAGGATCTGTGATTTTTAAACAGTTTTTTCTAAAAACTAGACTTCTAGAGGTTTGATTGGCATGTGATAAACTGCACGTGTGTCAAATGTACAATGTGGTAAGTCTTGCCGTAGGTATTCCCCCCTGAACCCACCACCACCATCAAGATAATGAGCATATACACAACCCTTAATCATGTCCGTGGGCTCCTTTGTAACTTTACCCAACATTCCATACCCTGACATCCCCAGGCAACCACTGACCTGCTTTCTGTCACTGTAGATTCATTTGCATTTTTGATAATTTTATATAAATGGGGTCATAGACTTTGTACTCTTTTGTCTGGCTTCTTTCACTTGGCATAATTATTTTGAGATTCTTCCGTGTGATCATGGGCATCAATAGTCATTCTTTTTATTATTGAGTAATGCTGCATTATATGAATAGGCCACAGTTTATTCATTCACCCAGAAGGACATTTGGGTTGTTTCTACTTCTTATGTGTTACACACAAAGCTGCTATGAACATTTGTGTACAAGGCTTTGTATGCACATATGCTGTCATTCTTCTTGGGTAAATACCAAGGAGTGGAATTCCTGAATCATATGGTAGGTGTATGTTTAACTTTAAAAAAGAAACCTGTTGACTGTTTTCCACCATTTTACATCTCTACTAGCAGTGTCTAAAGTTCCAATTCCTCACATCGTCACCAACACTTGGTTTAGCTGATGTTTTTAATTTGAGCCATCTTAATGGGTATCTGTCTCATCGTAGTTTTCATTTGTATACCCGTGATAATTGGTGATGTCAAGGATCTCTTCATGTGCTTTTGCCATCTGCACGTCTTACTCGATGAGGCATCTGTTTGTTTTGCCCCTTTGAAAGAATTGTTTTTTAAATTACTGAGTTTTGATAGTTCTTTATATATTCTAGATACAAATTCTAGATACAAGTTCTTGATCCGAGATTCAATTTGTAAATATCTTTCCATGTCTTTGGCCTGCCTTTCCTTTTTTGAGACCGGGCCTCGCTCTGTTGCCCAGATTGGAGTGCACAATCATGGCTCACTACAAACTTGAACTCCCTAACTCAAGCAATCCTCCCCCCTCACCCCCCAAGTAGCTGGGACCACAGGCGTGCACCACCATACGAGGCTAATTTTGTTTTATTTTTCATGGAGATGAGGTCTCACTATGTTGCCCTGGCTAGTCTCAAACACCTGGACTCAAGTGACCCACCCGCCTCGGCCTCCCAAAGTGCTGGGATTACAGGCATGAGCTGCCACCACACCTGGCCAAGCCTCTTTTCTTAATAAATTACACTGCCTCAGCTATTCCTTTATAGCCATACAAGTGGACTGACAGTTGTTCATATATGTATGAATTTATTTCTGAACCCTCTTCTCTTCTGATCTAATTGTCTATCTTTATGCTAATACTACACTGTCTTGATTATTGTGTCTTGACTTTATAATGCCTGGAAATCAAGTAGTGTTCATTTTCAAACTTTGTTTTTCTTTTTCAGACTTGGCTCTTCTCTTTTTTTTTTTTTTAATTTCCATGTGAATTTTAGAATCAGTTTGTCAATTTCTACAAAAGTACCCTACTGGAATTTTGATTGGGACTGTGTGGGCTTTGTAGATCAGTTTGAAGAGAATTGTCTTTTGAAAAATATTGAATCTTTTGACCCATAAACATGATACATTTCTATGTTTATTTAGGTTTTCTTTAATATTTCCCATAAATATTTTGTAGCTCTTATTATATAGGCTTTACACATCTTTTGTCAGATTTACCCATAAGTATTTCATAATTTTGATAACATTGTTTTTGAATTTCAATTTGTGACTTTTCATTGCTGTTATTAGAAGTACAACTGATTTTTTGTCTATTGTTCTTGTATTCTACAATATTGCTAAACCTATTTATTCTAGTAGCTCTTTTTGTGGATTCCATCAGCTATTCTACATAGATGATTGTGTCATCTGCAAATAGAGATGGCTTTCTTTCTCCCTTTTCAATTTGGAGACTTTTATTTTTCTTGCTTGATACACTGGCTAGACCTTTCAGTACAGTGTTAAATAGAGCAGTGAGAGGAGACATTCTTGTCCTGCTTATGAGGGATGGCATTCAGTTTTTCTTTTTCTTTTCTTTTCTTTCTTTTTTTTTTTTTTTTTTTTTTTTTGAGATGGAGTCTCACTCTGCTGCTCAGGCTGGAGTGCAGTGGCATGATTTCGGCTCACTGCAAACTCCGTCTCCCAGGTTCAAGCGATTCTCCTGCCTCAGTCTCCCGGGTAGCTGAGATTACAGGTGCCCACCACCACTCCCGGCTAATTTTTGTATTTTTAGTAGAGATGGGGTTTCACCATGTTGGCTAGTCTAGTCTCAAACACCTGATCTCAAGTGATCCACCTGCCTCGGCCTCCCAAAATGCTGGGATTATTGGCATGAGCCACTGCTCCCGGCCTTCCTCCCGTGTCTAATAGCCTCTACCACTACGTGCAGAGCTGTAACTCCTCCTCCTGCTGTAACCTCCTCCTCATCCTGTTGCCCGAACCATGTGCCTCGTTGAACCCGCAGCTGAGAGGTGGGACCACCCTGTCTTTCCGCTGGAGAAGCTGCAGGGTCACAGTGCCAAGGGTGGGCTTTAGGGAGGGTGAGGAACTGAGGCAAGAGTGTAATTTGCTATAATTCACATACATGTGATTGCATGTACATTCTTTTTTGAAAAATGCAAATGGTAGTGTAGTGAACTCACGGTGCTGCATCTTCCTCACTTTACAGCCTGTCTCAGAGTTTATTCCGTGTCAGTCCAGACAGCTCTGTTCCATTATTCCCAAGGCTGCCTATACCCTGTTGCCCGATGTCTGTCATTTATTGTCTCTTACTGAAAGGTATTCGGGCTGTCCATTCACTCCTGACAATGGTGCAACAAATATTTCTGTGCATAGGACACTTTGCAGATGTGAAAGTATCCTCATAGGACACATTCCTGCAAGTGGAATTGCCGCATCAAAGGCTGTCTATTTTAGAACCTGATAAACTTTGTTAAGATGCCAGCAGAGCCCTCTTCATAGCTGAGAGCACTGAGGCACAGGGATGCTAAGTGTCATGCCCAAGGGCCCCAGCTGGAGACCACCAGACCAGGACAGAGCCAGGTCTCCCAATACCAACCTGTGTGCTCTGCCAGGGCACAGGTGCAGATGGTGGGTAGGGAGGCCAGGTGAGCCACGGAGGTCCCGTGTGTCCCAACAGTGGGCATGTTGTAGAGGGTAGACCACAGTCCCATATCTGGAGTGGTTGGGTGTGCTTGTGGGTGGGAACAGCTCTCCAGGGCCTGCCCTGATACTAAGACCCAGCCAGGGGGTCTTCTGGGGGATGGCTCCATCAGGGAGTCGTTGGGGACAGGCATGGCTCCATCCCCTTCTGAATCTTCTCCTCCCATCCTCTCTGTTAGAGTCAAAAGACGGTTCAGTTTTCTATCCCCCAAACCGCCAAGATGTGCCCCTGCCTATGCCACCGCTTTGGGGGCCGCCTCCCGATGCCTAGGGACCAGGCAGTGTTGCCCTACTGGGTGCCCCAGGTCCTGAGGTCTCAGCAGCAGGTAAGGAGGAGGCGCACACTGCAGTGAGAACTGAAGAGTGAGGTGGGGGCCGGGGGAAGGGGAGATGGGAGGAAGAAGGGGAAGAGGGGTACCTGGGCTCTGCTCCCACAAAGGCCTCTGCTGGTGTCCAGAGAAGATCCCCTGGCAGCTGTGGCCATGGGCTTGGGAGCACAGAGGGCAGGTGTGGCTCAGGGAGGGCTGGCTCAGGTCTCCCAGTTGGCACTGGAAGGGCAGGGCCGCGCTGCTCTCTGCAGAGGGGTGATTGTTCTGGCACCCACTGCTGCTGCTGCTGCTTTCCTCCCTCTCTTCCTCCCCCTCTGCACTCTCCCTGGCCTCTCTCACCTCCCTGCCTCCTCCTTCCCACACTACCTCCCTTCCCTGGCCCAGCCCCTCCTCTGACTCTCTCCCCTGGCCCTGGCTGCATGGAGGGAGGTGGGAAGGAGGGTGCCCGGGACGGACCACCAGTAGATGGCCTATCCTCTCTGCTCTTGCTGGCCGCCTCCACAGCGCTAGTTCTGGGCAGCGGCAGCCGGTCTCTTCCTAGCCCCCTGGGCCTCTCGCTCCCCTGCTTTCCCTGTGTCCTGGGTGGTAGACAAGGGCTTCCTTGCTTCCCCCTGACTTCCAGTTGCTGGTTTTCCATTATTGGGTGGCAGGCTGTCCTCAGAGAAAAGAGCCCGCAGACCTCATAAGGAGGAGCCCTTGGCTTTTATCTTGAGCTGGCCAGTGCCCCTCCTGGAGGTTTGGAGTCCCAATCACCAGGCCTTCCCCCTTGGAGGGTCGCCAGGCTGACTGCTTGCCTCCATTCTTGTCTTTTAGATAGTCAGGAGGCAGCAGAGTTTGAAAGGCATCCAAGGTAACTCCAGTGTGTGTGTGTCTCATATCATCCCCCTCCCCAGGAAGGTGGGGTTCGTGAGCATCATGATGGTGGGGGCAGACCTCTCATCCCCAGACACCTGCCCACAGTGTGACAGTGACCTGAATGTGGCTTCCCTTCCCCTGCTCAACAGCCATCCCTGGTCACCCACTACCTTCCCCCAGTGAGCCCAGAGAAACCTCTGCTCTACAGGCAGACCCTACCCATCTGCCAGCATCGGCTCTCTGGATGAAACCAACTCCCAGCCTGGGCTTGGATGAGACCTTAAGTGGTTTTATTAAGCTCCAATCTTCTATAATTTATGACATAGTATGTGTGTGTATATATATTTATGACATAGTACATATTCCTATGTGTACCCTCTTATATACTCATACATTCATATATTCATGGCATATTGTATATTCAAAACATAATAATTATGTATCTATTCATTACATAGTATGCTCATACATTCATATATTTGTGACCTAGTGTATGTACATTCACATGTTCATGATAGACATAGTATATACTCACATTCATGTATTCACAATACAATATGTATTCATATGAGGGGCGTTGAAAAAGTTTATGGAAAATGCATATAATACGCTGGGTGCAGTGGCTCACACCTGTAGTCCCAGCACTTTGGGTAGCTGAAGAGGCTGGAATGCCTGAGCTTAGGAGTTTGAGACCAGCCTGGGCAACATAGTGAAACCTTGTCTCTACTAAAATACAAAGAATTAGCTGGGTGTGGCGGCACATGTCTGTAGTCCCAGCTACTTAGGAGGCTGAGGCATGAGAATTGCTTGAACCTGGGAGGCAGAGGTTGCAGTGAGCTGAGATCACACCATTGCACTCCAGCCTGGGCAACAGAGTGAGACTCTGTCTCCAAAAAAAAAAAAAAAAAAAAAAAGAAAAAGAAAAGAAAGAAAAAGAAAATGCATATAATAAAGCAGTGAAACAATGTATGGATTTCAATTTTTTTTTGCACCAAACTAAACTAATACTAACTTATTTTAACATATCTGAACAGAATCTAATTTGAGGTGCTAAGAAGGAAAAGACATCAGTTTAAAAAGAGTCCCTATCAGAGCAGCATGAATTCTGCTAAAATTGAACCCAGAACAAACATCACATTTATGGTGAAGTTTGGGTGGAACAATGGTAAACTCACTGATGCTTTATGACAAGTTTATGGTGACAGTGTACCACAGAACAGCAGTTTCCAGATGGGTGACTCATTTAAGAAGGGATGAGGCGATGTTGAAGGTGCAGCCTGCATCGCCAGCCCATCCACATCAGTTTGTGAGAAAAAACATTCATCGTGTTCATGCCCTAACTGAAGAGGACTGATGATTACCAGCAGAAACACTAGCCAACACCATAGACATCTCAACTGGCTCAGCTTACACAATTCTGACTGCAAAATCAAAGTTGAGCAAACCTTCCACTCAGAGGGCACCAAACCCATTGTGTCCAGATCAGCTGCAGACAAGAACAGAGCTTTCAGTGGAAATTCTAAAGAAGTGGGATCAAGATCCTAAAACATTTCTTTGAAGAATTGTAACAGGAGTGAAAACATGGCTTTGCCAGTACCATCCTGAAGACAAAGCACAACCAAAGCAATGGCTATCGAGAGCTGAACGTGGTCCCATCATGGTAAGAGTGGATGGGACAAGAGCAGAGGTCATGGCAACAGTTTTTTGGGATGCTCAAGGCATTTTGCTTGTAGACTTTCTGGAGGACCAAAGAATGGTAACATCTGCTTGCTTATTTATTTATTTATTTATTTATTGAGATGCAGTCTCACTTTGTCACCCAGGCTTGCAGTGGCGCAATCTCGGCTCACCACAACTTCCTCCTCTTGGGTTCAAGTGATTCTCCTTCCTCAGCCTCCTGAGTAGCTGGGATTACAGGTGTGTGCCACCATGCCTGGCTAATTTTTGTATTTTTAGTAGAGATGGGATTTCACCATGTTGGTCAGGCTGGTCTGGAACTCCTGACCTCGTGATCCTCCCACCTTGGCCTCCCAAAGTGCTGGGATTACAGGCGTGAACCACTGTGCCCGGCCAACATCTGCTTATTATGGGAGTGTTTTGAGGAAGTTAGCCAAAGCTCTAGCAGAAAAACACTCTGGAAAGCTCCACCAGAGTCCTTCTCTACCACAGCAAGGCTCCTGCTCATTCCTCTTGTCAAACAAGGGCAACTTTGTGAGAGTTTTGATGGGAAATTATTAGGCATCCACCTTACAGCCAAATTACAGTCCTGATTTGGCTCTTTCTGTCTTCTTTGTTTTCTAATCTTAAAAAATCTTTAAAGGGCACCCATTTTCTTCAGTTAATAATGTAAAAAAAGACTGCATTGATGTGGTTAAATTCCCAGGACCCTCAGCTCTTTCAAGATGGACTAAGCAGCTGGTGTCATCACTGACAAAAGTGTCTTGACCTTGTAGAGCTTATGTTGAGAAACAAAGTTGATATTTTTTATTTTTTATTTTTATTTTTAGTTTGTTTTAGGATGGAGTCTCACTCTGTCACCCAGGCTGGAGTGCAATGACGTGATCTCGGCTCACTGCAACCTCTGCCACCTGGGTTCAAGCAATTCTCCTGCCTCAGCCTCCCAAGTAGCTGGGACTATAGAAGTGTACCACCATACCCAGCTGATTTCTGTATTTTTATTAGAGATGGGTTTTACCATGTTGGCCAGGCTGGTCTTGAACTCCTGACCTCAGGTGATCCACCTGCCTTAGCCTCCCAAAGTGCTGGGATGACAGGCGTGAGCCACCGTGCCTGGCCTATTTTTATCTTTTAATTCCATTTTCTACAAACTTTTTGCAGTCCCTTTATGTATTCATAGTTAAGTATATTTATGTATTTGTGTGTCTGTGACCTGGTATGTAGATTGATCCGTCTGTGACCTGGCACATATGTGTATTCCTGCTCTCATGACATAGTATATGGGGAGATCAGGACCTCCACCCCCACCATTACTTTCTTTGTCTCTAAAAGGAGTAGGCTAGACTTGATCTTGAAGGTGTTTTCTGTTGTGGAGGGCTGCCGTGTCTGTGTTTTCTGGGCTGGCATCATGTCCTTCTCTTGGTGCACCAACTCTTTGTAGTGAGTTTGCCTTGATGGAATCTATGAATGAGTAAATCTGTGAATGGAGTTGGGGTCCCTGGAAAAGGTAAGTGATTTGAGTGGAACCCCCAGAGGCAGGGGTTGGGGAACGCTTGGGAAATAAATAATCACCAACCAACTGCTCACCTCTTATGGCTCTTCGAACCGTAGAATCACACATGTTGGGTTTATTTTTATTAAATATTTTTGGCTTTGAAACCTTTGCATCTTTTAAGAAAAGCTAAAAGCTTAGTTGACATGCATCATCTGGTATCTGATACTTAAAATAAAAATGGCATTAATTTTTACTCCAATCATTGTTTTGTAGTTTAGGTGGCTTATATAAGTAATGTTTCAAGCCTCAAAACCATTCACGCCAGAAGATTTCCCAGCACAGAATTAAGAGAGCAGATCTTATTGCTGCCAGGAGAATTATGACCGTTCTCCCCTCTGGCCGCAAGTACAGAGTGATTTAAAAATGTGAGACATTTTCTTTGGCCGCAAATCTGACTGATTTCCATTTTAATGAGAAAGTCCACATTTCTGATCTTACATTTTTTCTTGTAAAGACAGACTTAGGTGCTTTTCTCCTCTATGTTTTTGTGGCATAATTTTTCATAAGGAAAGTATATTTATGATATTTACATTAATATAATTAATGTATATTTTATATTAGTAGCATATTAACAGTGTAATAAAAAATAAAAACAAACTCTAGTATCCAGAGGATCACATGCTGACCAGACCCCGTGTAGAAAGTGCTGAAGAGCATCAAGGAAATGGAAACGTCGGAATTCCATCTGTGCTTGTGGCTTTCCTTAAACTTTTGTTATGGAAAATTTCAAATATACCCCAAAGTGGAGATTGGCTTAAATCAGCCCCACGTGCCCATCACTCAGCTCCAGTCATTATCCAGTGTGGTTCCTCTGATCTTCACCACCCACTCCTGCTCCAAAAAAGAGGATTTGGAAACAAGTCCCAGCTAGACATTGCACATGTTCCATATGCTGTTCTAAAAGAGAAAGCCTCTTGAAAAACAGCCCCAAGGCTGCCGTTACCCAGGTTATCATAAACCCGCAAGACGGCCTTTATCTCGTGAGCTCCGGGTCAGTGTCCCCACCCCGGGGCTGTGGCTGGGTCCTGGAAGTCCCCGTTTCCCGGAGGCTCTGGGGCTGGTGTTGCAGCCTCCTCGTGGCTCACAGAGTCCCGGAGAACACGCCCTGTCCTCAACCCACCTTTTCTTTGCCTAGCAGCCCCGCTGGATGCATGCTGCTGGCACAACTGCTGGCGGATCTGCGGTGATGAGTGCCTGTTGTCCAAGTTCCAGCAGCTCCAGGCCCCCTACCAGGACCAGCTACTGGCTCCCGCAGCGCGTCTGCTGCCCCTCGGCCTACTGACCCTCCTCCAGGCCATCCCGAGGGTCATCATGGCCATTCGGTGAGCAGGTGGGGGATGGGGGACAGTGGGTGGCCCTGGCATGGTGACGTCCACCTGAGGGAGGCTTGGTGGCCATCAGCGATGTGGAAGAGTGGGGGGTGGGGGTTAACTTGACAGGCGTCCAAGGCCTGGCACTGTGAATGTGTCCTGTGGTGCTCTGCACAGCGCAGGCTCTGCCCCGCCTCACCTAGAGATGCCAGGGCAGCCTGGGGGCGGCGGGGGCCTCGTGGGGGTGGCAGGGGCCTCGTGGGGCACTTCCACCCCTTCCCTCTTCCCAAGTTCTAAAATGGCCCTGCTCCCAGAAGGACACGGGTCCCCGTTTCCATAAATTTCCATTGTTATGTTGGGGTTGACGGTGCATCTTAACAGCCACTCACCCTCCAGCCTCTGAGCTCTGAGCACCCCCTCAGGTATGGGGACCTCTTGCCTGTCCCCAGCTTGAGCCCCAGCCGCCAGTCTCCATACTAGAAAGCCCCTTCCCCTGGTCTCTAGTCCCTATCCTCGCCCACGGTTCGAGTTTTGACCCTGGCACCCTTGCTGCCCACAGCCATGGCTTTCTGCTGGGATACCGCCCCCAGGAAGCCTCCAGGGCCACTCCCCGGGCCACAGCTGGGCTTCGGGGAACAGCTACTTCCTCTTCCTCCTTTACTCTCGGCCTAGGCAGTGGCTCCTCTGCAAAGCCTCTCTCCCCTCCTCCTCCTGCTCATTGCCCAGTGCAGCTCCTTCCTGCCTGGGGGCCTGCATCACACTGCATGGATGAGGAGACCTGTGAACAAACGCACACACACAGTCGAATTTACATGCATTTACTTGTTTGCTCGTTGTCTCCTCCATGCAATTGCAAGAGGAAGATTCTAGAAAATGTGCAGCGTCTGCAGGTAGCTGCCAGGTGTCCTGTCCTGTTTTCTAGTTGTTCACAGCAGGAGCTTAGCCCGGTCTTGGTCACTCTGCCACGGCTGGGAGCGGGAGACTCTCCCCTGTTTTTCAGGTTGTCCATTCTCCTAGAGTTGGATGTTGCCTCCCACTCCCTGGGCAGTCACAGTTGAGGCTGTGATGTGCATCGGGGTACGGGTCCCTTGTGGGCCTGGGCGCCAGCCTCTCCAGGCCATGCATTGGGAAGGGGGCCAGGAGCGGGCGCCGTGAGCTCTGTTTGGTCTCTGAGCATGAGCAGTATCTGGGCAACAGCGAGAGCTTTCCTTCTTTGTCGTTTTTCTTGTGGATTTATCTTTCTTTTTATGTTTGGCAGCTTGATGATCACATTTAGTTTGACTCCTTTGTACCCACACTGGGAGAAGCAAAGAAGAACACTTGGCCTTAAAGGATGGGCAAGGCTGGGCATGGTGGCCCACACCTGGATCCCAGCCTTAGAGGATGGGCGAGGCCGGTCACGGTGGCCCACACCTGCATCCCAGCCTTAAAGGATGGGTGAGGCCGGGCTCGGTGGCCCACAGCTGGATCCCAGCCTTAAAGGATGGGCGAGGCCGGGTGTGGTGGCCCACACCTGCATCCCAGCCTTAAAGGATGGGCAAGGTGTGGTGGCCTACACCCGGATCCCAGTACTTTGGGAGGCCAAGGTGGGAGGATCACTTGAGCCCAGGAGTTCAAGACCAGCTTGGGCAACATAGCGAGACCCCATCTCCACACAAAATAAAAAAATTAGCTGAGTGTAGTGCTGTGGTCCCAGCTACTTGGGAGAACGAGGTGGGAAGATTGCTTGAGCCCAGGAGAGTGCAGTTGCAGTGAGCTGATTGTGCCAGTGCACTCCAGCCTGGGCAACAGAGCAAGATCCTATCTCTAAAAGAAATTTAAGAAACAATTTTAAAGGATCAATGTTAAGTAGATGGTCAGGGGGCCCAAAAGGGAATTGCTAAGCCCTGGCCTCAGGCTCAAATTACCTGGTAAGATGGAAGGAATGGAAGGAAGGAGAGGGGAAGAAAAAGAGAAAGATGCCTGGGCTTCGTCTAGAGATTTGGAGTAACTGTTCTGGGGAGGGCCTGGGCATGCTCTTGTTTTGAAGTTCCCCAGAAGTGCAGTCCAGGTGGAGACCCGCCTGCATGTTGGTGCAGCTTCCTGTTTTCCAGCCCCTGAATTCTGGCACTTGGAGGGCCCCATCTCTTCCTGTCCTTATCAACAGCTTGTCTAGAAAGACCCAGGAAGTCACTCACTCTGTGGTGTTGGTGATTCATATGCTTCCATAGCAGGTGTCTGCTTCTGAGCCAAGCTCCCAGGGCAGCGGAGCAGGCACCAACCAGCATCCCAGGGGAGGGCACAGCTTGTCCAGCTGGGATGTTTGGGTGCCCTGTGAGATGCCCCAAGCCACCAACCCAGCTTATCTCAGGAGAAGCCTCGGCTGCCCGTCTGCCGGCCTGGAGAGATGTGCTACAGCAGCCGGGGGTGGGGGGAGAGGGTGGGCTTAGAATCTCTTGGCAGGGAGCCCCCAAGAGCAGGGTGAGACCTGCCTTCATTTCACCTGTCCCCTTCACAGTTCTGCAAAGCCAGCATTATCATCCCTTTTCAGAAGGTGTGGGCACTCAGGTGGAATGCCTCACCCCAGTCCTGCGGCTGGAAAGCGATATGGCCAGGACTGCACCCCACCCCTCGTCCCTGCACCCCTTCCCTGCCTGGGATTCCTCCAGCCCTGTGCACTGTGGAGCGCTTCTGCCTTCCGCTCATGGAGGTTTCCCAAGGGTACGCGCTGAGGGCAGCTGGTCTCAGCCTGGGGCCGGGTCCTAGTAACTGTCTCTCTTTGCTTTCCAGCCAGTGTTTTGGGGTTTGAAGTTGGAATCTGCAGCTACTGTCAAGAACAGCCACAAAAATGTGTCACGATCAAGATCTTTGAGAGTCCACCAATCAGGAGGCATCTGTGACAGTAGCTGTCTTCTCAGAACAGAATCCACACCCAGGATTCAACCCAAATTATTTCTCATCAGGTGATTCTTGGTTGTAGCAAAGTTCATGTGAATGTGGGTGAGTTTCTGTTATGAATGTGGTCAATAAATGTTATTTGTGAAACTCTAAACTGGCCACCTCTTAAATGATAACCTCTGACTTCCCTTCATTAAGGGGGGACTTGTCCCCATATCCGTGTCCCTGGGGGAGGGCAGCTATTTCCGAGTGTCTCTTCAGGGACAGCAGACCCACTGGATGAGGGCCCGAAAATGGTTTCAGCACCTGTGTCAGGTGGGTCTCCCTTTAAGTAGCATAACATTGTATATGTGAATTGAATTTTAAAATCTGAGATCTCTTTTACATGTCATAAAATTCACTCTTTTAGAGTGTACGATTCAGTGGTTTTTAATATATTTACAGAGTTTTGCAACCATCACTGCTCATTCTAGAACATTCACTGCAAAAAGTCCCATACCATTAAGCAGTCACTCCTTCCCGTCTCCCCCAATCCCTGGTGACTTCTGATCTACTTTTTGTCTCTGGATTTGCCTGTTCTGGGACATTTTATCTCAATGCTGTCATCCGATAAGTGGTTTTTTATGACTGGCTTCTTTCACTCAGTATTAGGCTTCATCCGTGTTGAGGCATATGTCAGTATGTCATTTCTTTTGATGGTTGAATTTTGGGTTGTTTCTGCTTTTCGGTGATTCTACTTTGTGAATAATGTGGTTATGAACATTTGTGTACAAGTGTTTGTGTGGACAGAGGTTTGCATTTCTCTGGGGTGTACACCTGGGAGTGGAATTGCTGGATCATATATTACTCCATGTTTCATGTTTTGAGGAACTGCCCAGCTCTTGTCCGCAGCAGCTGTGCCATTTTATATGCCCACCAGCGGGCATGAGGGTTCCCATTTCCCTGCATCCTCATGACACTTGTTTCATCTGTGACTTTGCTGATAGCCATCCTAGCAGGTATGGAGTGGTATCTCATTGTGGTTTCCATTTGCATTTTCCTAATGACTAATGATGTTGAACGTCTTTCCATGTGCTTATTGGACATTTGTATAACTTCTTTGGAGAAGCGTCTATTCAAATACTTTGTCTATATATAGATATATAGATACACACATATACACACACACACACACAGACATATACATATATATAGATATGCCCCCCTAACACATATATATATTTTTGAGACAGGGTCTCACTCTGTCACCCAGGCTGGAGTGCAGTGGTGCAATCATAACTCACCAAAGCCTTGACCTCCTGTGCTCAAGCAATCCTCCTGCCTCAGCCTCTCATGTAGTTGGGACCACAGGCACATGCCACCATACCTGGCTATTAATAGTTTTTTAAATTTTTGTAGAGACGGGTCTCACTTTGTTGCCTAGACTGGTCTTGAACTCCTGGGCTCAAATGATCTTCCTGCCTCTGCCTCCCACAGTGCTGGGATTACAGGCATAAGCCACCATGCCTGGCTGTTTGTCTACATTTTAATTGGGTTGTCTATTCATCTTTTTATTATTGACTTGTAGGTATTCTGTGTATTTTCTGGATACTAGACCCATTTTCTTGATGATGTCCTTTGAAGTAGATGTGGGTTTTAAATTGTTGTGAAATACGGTTTATATTTTCCTAGGTTGCATGGACTTTAGGTCGTATGCTCATATCTAAGAAACTGTTGCTGGATTCGAGATCACAAGGACTTGCACTTGTGTTTTCTTCTTTTTTTTTTTTTGAGACAGAGTCTCGCTCTGTTGCCCAGGCTGGAGTGCAGTGGTGCGATCTTGGCTCACTGTAAGCTCCACCTCTTGGGTTCAGGCGATTCTCCTGCCTCAGCCTCCCAAGTAGCTGGGATTACAGGTGCCTGCCACCAGGCCTGGCTAATTTTTGTATTTTTAGTAGAGACAGGGTTTCTCCATGTTGGCCAGGCTGGTCTTGAACTCATGACCTCAAGTGATCTGTCCACCTCGGCCTCCGAAAGTGCTGGGATTACAGGGGTGAGCCACTGCACCCAGCCTTGTGTTTTCTTCTAAGAGTGTTATTGTTCTAGCTCTTACATTTAGGTTTTTAAAATCTATTTTGAGTTTAATTTCTGTATATGGTATGAGGTAGGGGTCCAGCTTCATTCTTTTGCTTGTGGATATCCAGTTGTCCTGCATAACACCATGAAATGATAAAATTATAGACATGGAGGCAGATTAGTGGTTTCTGGGAGCTCAGGAAGGGTCTGGGTCTGGTGGGAAGGAAGGGCCTGTGTTTATAGAGGGGCAGCGCGAGGCATTCTTGTGGCTGGAAACACATCAGTGGCAGTGTTCTGGTTGCAGTATTGTACTATGGTTTTGCCATGTGTTACCAATTGGGGCAAACCGAATAAAGGATAACATGGGGCTTCTCTGTATTATCTCTTTTTTTTTTTTTTTTTTTTTTTTGAGACCGGGTCTCACTCTGTCGCCCAGGCTGGAGTCCAGTGGTGCGATCTTGCCTCACTGCAACCTCCGTCCCTGGGGCTCAAGTGATCCTCCCACCTTAGTCTCCTGAGTAGCTGGGATTACAGGCTCACACCACCACGCCTGGCTAAGTTTTGTATTTTTAGTAGAGGTGGGGTTTCACCATGTTGGCCTGGCTGGTCTCAAACTCCTGACCTCAAGTGATCCTGCCTGCCTTGGCGTCCCAAAGTGCTGGGATTACAGGTGTGAGCCACTGTTCCTGGCCTCTCTGTATTATTTATTATATGTGTACATGACTCTGTAATTATCTCAAAATGATAAGTTTAATTGTAGAAGCAACACAATTCACTGTGAAAGACTTTAAGGATACAGAAAACTACAAAGAAGAAAATAGAAACCACTCAGTTCCTCCCCTGAGCAGATCTCTGTTATTACTGCCTGGGCAGGAAGGAAAGGACACATTCCTCCGGGGGTGACCAAACGGAGGACCTAAAGGTGACAAACAGGCTCAGACAGTAGTTCGCACCTGTAATCCCAGCTACTCAAGAGGCTGGGGAAGATTACTTGAGGCCAGGAGTTCGAGACCTGACTGAGTAACATAGCGAGACCCTGTCTCTACAAAAAATATGAAAATTAGCCAGGCATAGTGGTGCATGCCTCTAGTCCCAACTACTTGGGAGGCTGAGGTGGGAAGATCTCTTGAGCCCAGGAGTTTAAGGCTACAATGAACTGTGATCACACCGCTGCACTCCTGCCTGGGCAACACAGTAAGACCCTGTCTCTCTAAAAAAAAGTGTCAAACAGGAACCAGACTCTGGGATGCTTGAACTGGGGGGTTCACCTTAGAGACAAGGAAGAAAGACGTGGGAGTCTCAGATATACAGAACAAAGAGGGCTACAGTGAGCGGGCCAGGGCCTCGGTGTATCTTGGGCACATCCGTATCTGCAGTGGCCACCGTGGAGGGAGTGGAAGCCGTGTTCTCCAGGGGCACATCTTCAGTGGCCCTAGGGCAACATTAAACATCATTTATTCAATCAGCAGATATTTATTGGATGCCTGGCACCAGGGAGACAGCATAAGAAGACATGTGCTGCCCCCAGGATGCCACTGGGCGGCGAGGGTATTGTAATTCAGGTGGGGGTCGTTGCCATCCTGCCTGAGGCACACACGAACCCAAGGAGGGCCCAGGAGCTCCGTCAGTGACCTGCTAACCATTCCCACATTGCCACAAGGACCAGCAACCTCTGTCTGGGGTGTTCTTGCTGTGGGAGCCACTGCAGGGACAGGCTGGATGTACAGGACGTGATGCCCCAGGAGCAGCCCTTGGCCGATGATGGGTGGGAGGTGTGGGTCAGCACTTCTGCCCCCGCATCCTTCGACGGGGATGACTCTGGGCCGCGTTGCCAGCAGGACTGAGCCCCTACCGCCCACAGGGGCCACCTTCTTGCTAATGTCCTTCATCCCAGCTCTCCTTCCTCCCCTCACCTTCCCACTCCCTCACAGGGCTTCCTGCATCACCTCCCCCAGAAAACACTTGCACTCAATCCTTGCCTCAGGCTCTGCTTTTGGGGTGAACTCAAGATAAGACAAGGTGAGCAGATCCCATCTCACCAGTCAGGGAGGAAGCGCCATCGGAGCAGAGACCTGAAGACAATTCCAGGAAACCTGGCAATGAAAGGTGAGACCAGAGTGCCAGGGCACAGGCACAGCAGGGGTGGACAGTCTGGAGGTGACAGGTGGGGGCATTCCGGCCACTTAAGCAGGGTGGCTGGGTCGTGGCATGGGCAGCCAAGAGCACTGGAGGATGAACCGGATGGCAGAGAGCATGGGAGGCTTTGGGAGGCTGCCAGGGCTTCACATTTGTATGGCTAAATCCTGCACCACAGCCAGGTTCAGGGCATATTCGAGAAGGCCATGAAGGCTGGGGTCCCCTGACCGTGTCAGTGGCAGGGGAGGACAGGTCAAGGCAGCGGCCACAGCAGCCTGTGACCACAGGCTGCATTTTGGAGACACCACTCCAGCTGAAGAGTGTTGGATGGAATAGAGTGGCAAGAGTGGACACGGGAAACCAGCTTGGAGGCTGCAGCAGGAAACCTGGTGGGGGACGATGGTGTCTGGACCTCGGTGGTGGTGGCAGTGGCTGTGTTCCAGGTGGGTGGGGTTATTTGGCTCTGTTGTCTACATCTGTGCAGGTGTGCTCTTGGGGAGTGGTACCTGAGGCTGCACCACATGTCCTGAATAACCCAGTGACAATGTCGCTGCAGCCCACACGGGACCACGGCTTCCATAGACGGACCCCAGGCAGCCCTCCGCCTGCAGGCGTTGTCATGAAACTTGGCGTTAGGAGCCACAAGAGGGCACTGTTGAGAGACTTTAGCATAGAAGCCCCAGAAGGCAAGCGCTGGAGGGGGCTTCAGTTGCCCAGGTCAGCCCATGGTTTGTGGGAGAGGGAGCTGTGACTTCCTGGACCTGGTGGGGCCAGGGGAGGTGAAATGTGGGGTAACCGTTTAAAGGGTTTTGGTGAAGATGCTCCTGTTGTCTGCACCCTGGACTCAAGTCAGGAGCCCAGAGAAACACTCTGTCCCTTCCTCCCCATCTCCCTTCCACCCAGCCACACAGCCCTCCCTTCCTCCTCCCCGTCTCCCTTCCACCCAGCCACACAGCCCTCCCTTCCTCCCCATCTCCCTTCCACCCAGCCACACAGCCCTCCCTTCCTCCCCATCTCCCTTCCACCCAGCCACACAGCCCTCCCTTCCTCCTCCCCTGCTCCCTTCCACCCAGCCACACAGCCCTCCCTTCCTCCCCATCTCCCTTCCACCCAGCCACACAGCCCTCCCTTCCTCCCCATCTCCCTTCCACCCAGCCACACAGCCCTCCCTTCCTCCCCATCTCCCTTCCACCCAGCCACACAGCCCTCCCTTCCTCCCCATCTCCCTTCCACCCAGCCACACAGCCCTCCCTTCCTCCCCATCTCCCTTCCACCCAGCCACACAGCCCTCCCTTCCTCCCCATCTCCCTTCCACCCAGCCACACAGCCCTCCCTTCCTCCTCCCCTGCTCCCTTCCTTTTTCCTCCCCTCTGCCTCTCTTCCCCTCACTCTGCCCCAGGCCATTAACTGGGTAATGACCACACATCCCAGCCCTGCGCAGTGGAACTTTCTGTGATGGTGGAAAAGTTGGTCTGTACCGTCTGGTTCAGGAGCCATGAACCACATGTGGCTGGAGTCCCACTGGCCCAGCCAGGCCGCCATGGCAGGTGGAGGCACTGCAGTCTGCCCAGCCTGGCCCAGTCCAGGCCTTGGTGGCTTCTCGGGCTGCTCCTGGCAGTGCCTGGCCCCACCTTCTGAGAGCTCTCTGGTGACCCATGTGCCAAGACTTGAGGCCTGGGAGGGGCTGTGGGGACACTGGTCCAATCACCTCATTCGCAGATGGGGACAGTGAGGCCCAGAGAGGGCCATGCCCTGTCCCAAGCCGCACAAAAGCTGGTGGCAGATGCGAGACTTGGCCTTGGCTCTCCTGCAGCCCATCCAGGCCACCTTTCCTTCGGCGGCGTCCCAGTTCCAGGTGCTGCCTCTCCACTTGTCCACTCTGGGGAGACCCTTTCCAAGCCTCCCCGTTAGAGGAATTGCAAATGGTTTGTGCTGCCTGGGCACTGTAGCAAAGACCCCTGAGGTCACCAGGCCCTTGAGGAAGAACCTCTGTGATCACTTAGTGATGTTTGGTCCCGGCTGGGCTGAGGCTCAGTGGTGTGAGTGTCAGGGAGCTTTTGTAGCTGTCCCAGGGACTCTTGCCATGCTTGATACACAACAGGTGCCGCATAAGTACTTGTTGATTTTGGATACCTGCTGTTTTCTCTGGTGGGCATTGCACTGGGGGATCTGGGAGCCCTGGGAGTCCACTGGGGCACTTGGAAGCTTCCTGTTTTCACTTTCGTCATTTCCAAGAGAGATAGTGCTGTTTGAGGCCCCCTCACCGCTTTTTTTTTTTTTTTTTTTTTTTTTTTTTGAGACGGAGTCTCGCTCTGTCGCCCAGGCTGGAGTGCAGTGGTGCAATCTCAGCTCACTGCAAGCTCCGCCTCCTGGTTTCACACCATTCTCCTGCCTCAGCCTCCCGAGTAGCTGGGACTACAGGCACCTGCCACCATGCCTGGCTAACTTTTTGTATTTTTAGTAGAGATGGGGTTTTACCGTGTTAGCCAGGATGGTCTCGATCTCCTGACCTCGTGATCTGCCTGCCTCGGCCTCCCATAGTGCTGGGATTACAGGTGTGAGCCACCGTGCCCTGCCGAGGCCCCGTTTTTATGTTAAAACAACAAACCTTCAGGCCAACCCATGAGCAGTGGAAGGGGCGGCATTCCGAAGGAGGCCACCTTGGCATTCCAGATGTGGGGATGTCGTCTCAGCACCAGCCAGGCAAGTGTGTCCTTCCCAGCACACTGGCAGGGTGTGAGATTCCAGAAATCACAGGACACCAGCTCCCTGGTCCCAGGTGGGGAGCAGGAGGTGGTGGAGAGCAGGTGTCCGCGTGTGTCTTTGGCCGCTCTGCCCTGGCTGCTGAGGTTCGCCCCTCACATCGCCGACAGCACGGGCTCTGGGCAGTGGGAGATCCTGGGTTCTGGGGTGCTTGCAGCGCCAGGCAGAGTCCCCTAGGAGGTGATTATGAAGCACAGCTCCTTGCCCACGTGAGCTTCAGGAGCCTCAGCCTCCACCCTGCACCCCCAGCTGACCTCTGCTCTCTGTCTTAGCAAGGCCCTCCACCCACTGCCCTTTATCCTACCTTCTCTCCTTCCTCCCAGAAACCGTTCTGCCTATAAAAACAGGTATATGAATCTGAAATTTTTAAAAGGGGCAAAGATTAAAAAAAAATCTAACCACCTTGCATTTTCCCTCTTCTCTGCTCCGTGTTTCCTGTAAACTTGTAGTTGACCTAAAGGTTTGATAGACTGGCCTGTCATATTTTCTTTAAGGCGGCTTCCTGGGCCGGGCTCCGTGCCCGCCATGCATGTGTCAGCAGGCTCACGACGCTGTAGGCCTCACTCTTGAAATGCAAAGACTGACCAGGAGGCCCTGGCAAGTCAGCCCGAGCCCAGCAGACCTTGCCCATGGCTTTAGCATCCCTTGGTGATCATGAACTGGATACACTGTTTCACTGGGGCCTACAAAATAGGACTCAAAAGCTTTTAGAGCCGGGCACAGTGGCTCATACCTATTATCCCAGCTCTTAGGGAGGCAGAGATGGGAGGATCGCTTGAGCCCAGGAGTTTGAGAACTGCCTGGGCAATATACCGAGACCCTGTTCTCCACAAAAAGGTGTGTAAACTCCTGTGGTGTAATGAACATTCAGCAGGCTCCTCCCCTTAGATAAGGGAGTGTTTGTAAATTCCTGTGGTGTAATGAACATTCAGCAGGCTCCTCCCCCTAGATAAGGGAGTGTGTGTAAGCACCTGTGGTATAATGAACCTTCTTCAGGCTCCTCCTCTTTGCTGTCTGTTTCAGACATGAACTGTGAGCTGAATAGTCTGGTTCACATCCTGATTCCACAGCTTACTGTGTGTTGGATCTCTGTGCCTCAGTTTCCTCATATTTAAAATGGGGATAATAATGGCTTCTACCTCATAAGGTTGCTGTGATGATTTAATGAATTAATAATTATAAAGCACTTTTAACAGTGCCTGGCAGGCAAGTGCTCAGGAAGTGTTTGATAAATAAATGACTAAATCATTGGTATTTACCAGTGAGGTGCATTGTTTGCTCTGTGTGTTCATGAATGGTCCTGGACTCTTGAGCATTGTGGTCCATGTTGCACGCGGCCCAGGGGATGATGAAGGGCAGTGTTCCGGACAGCCCTGTTGTTGGACTGCTAATCTGACTCTCTTGTTTTGGTTTACGCATTTTACGAGGTGCCTACTATGTGCTAGGGGACGTCCCAGCACCTCGTGGGCTGCTGACAACCGGTGTGAGGCCTCTTAATTGGCTTCTAACATAACTGCACTCTTCCTGAGCTGTTTAATGGCCTTGAGTAATGAGCTCTCCCCATCTCAGTATTTGTTTAATGCCGTATTCATGGTCATAAATAGTGGCACCATTACTTTCAGGAGAACTGTAATGATGTATGTGTTTGGTGAAGTTTCCAGCTCCTGACCCTTAGGTGCTAGATCTGTTTGAGGCCATGTGAAATGTTTTGCGTCACTTGCAAGAAAGAAAAAAGAGGTGCTGTTTTTCCTCAGAAAAGGAAGAGGCATTTTACAGCCAAACCTTGTTCGACTGTAGAACATTTGTCAAAGACTGCAGAAAACAAACATGGACATTTCTAGTACTTCTCCTAAAGGAAGGAGTTGGGCTTCTTACAACCAGAACAATGATTCTGTTCCTCCATTTGCTAATCTGTTCATCAGTACCCTCATCCACTTATCCATCCATCCATCCACCCACCTATCCATCTGTTCATCATTCATCTACCTATCTATCCATTCATCCTTCAGTCACTCATTCATCCTTCAGTCACTCATTCATCCATCCACTGACCCATCCACTCAATCATTCACCCAGCCAGCCAGCCAGCCACCATCCATTCATCTACCTATCAGTCATCCATCAACCCACCCATCCACTCAACAATTCATCCACCGTCCTTTCATTTACCCCTCCATTTACCCACCTACTCACCCACCCATCTACCCACTCATCCATTCATCCATTCACTCACACACACTCTCATTCACCCACCCACTCATCTGTTCATCCATTCATCCATCCATCCACCCACTCACCCACCCACCCACCCACCTATCCACATACTCACCCATTCACCCAGCCACTCATTCATCTATTATCTGTCTATCCATACACCTACCGATCGACTCATCCACCCATCTATGTAAAGTCAAAACATGGTTAGGCCCAGCCATCGTAAGCCATGGCTGCCCGTCTGTTTTCTTTGTTTTGTGCATCTTGCGTCCCATGTGTCTCCTTGCACTGGAGTGTCAGCTCCCAGAGACTGGGTACTGCAGCTGATTTGCTCATCCTGAATGGGACACAGGTGAGGACAGGATGGAGGAGGGGCAGGTGGGGCTGTGTCGGGGAGGGGCAGGGGCAGAGGAGTGGAGGAGAGGAGGAGCTCAGTTGGAGGGGCCTCTGAGACACTGAGGGGTGACACTGGCTTGCTGGTTGGATGAAAAGTAACACTGAGCTGCCCAGGCTGAGACACAGTCTGGGGTCCAAGAGCCCTGGTGGCAATTGGTGAACATAGCGCTCTGGGCAAGGCCAGCGACTTCAACTTTCTGGATGTTCATTTTTTTACCTGCTAAGTGAGGTAGTTGCTGGTGACGTGCTCAGCCAGTGCCAGGCACAGAGTGAGCTGCAGGTATTGAATGCATCCTCCATAGTAATGTCATACTCTGAAGCAGGTACCATTGGCATCCCCATTATCCAGATGAGGAAATGGGGGTGCAAAGCTTGGATTTTGGCTCTGCTGCCTCTCACAGTGTAGATGTGAAATGTGCAGGGGCCTGGGAGAGCCAGAGCCCTGGAACTGCCCTTCGCTACCCAAGTCACTGTGACTTCCTTCCAGATCCCTGGGGTCCCTTAGGGTCCTGGTTCAAGGGCTCGCTTGGAAGGAAACCAAGAGGCTGTAATTGTCTACCTCTGGAAACAGTGAAAAGATGTAAAATGAAAATATTATCATGTCATCATTTCTTTTCTATGGAAATAGTTACTTTCCTTCCCACCCACCCCACCTTCAACTGCTCTAAATACGTTTTCTTGGGGTTTCCAAACATCTCTTTTACTTTTGTCCTCCCAGGTGAGAGAGAAGCTGATTATGGCCAGATCTGGCACAGAAAGCCCCTGTTTGTGCAATCCTGCATTCTTCCTTTTTAAATAAAATTTAAGACCATCTGAAACGACTTGCCAGCTTGACCTCCCGGCTCTGGTTCTCACTTGAGTTTCTGAAATGCGTATGAGTCCAGCCTGCTAATGTGCTGAAATGACTGTGCTCACCTTAGGGAAGTGTTAATGCCTTGAGCATTTTCCCACCAGTTGTCTTGCAGCTGGTGAGAAAAATGCGCGCCAACCTCCCCCACGGACTGTGAGGTCACAGCCTTCCCGTCCTTTTCAGGAGCTGCCATCTCAGCTCTTGATTCTAATGGATGGCAGCCACACTTGAAGATGCACCAGAGGAAGACGTAGCTGCTCCCCTCTGTGTTCCCAGATGGGATGGTGTCCTTGGGAACTGATCTCAGACATGTCGTGGTAGCCAGCCTCCAGGATAGCCCCCAGCAGTCCCACCCCCGGAATTCACGCGCTTGTGTAGCCCCTCCTACATTATATCACATAGGTCTGTGTGACCAATAGAATCTGCAGAAGTGATGCCACAGTACTTCCAAGATTAGGTCATGAAAGGTCCTGTTGCTTCCCTCTTGGTTTCTTTCCCTCTCCCTCTCCTCTCTCCTTTCTCTTGGACCCTTTGCTCTGGGGAAACCAGCTGCCACATCACCATCAGCCTTATGACCATGCCACATGGTAAGGAGCTGAAATCTCAGCAGCCACATGAGTGAGCTCGGCAGCGGATCCTTTAGGCCCCATTATGCAATCCTGGATTGCAGCTGTGGACATCCACTTAACTAGCAAGACTGAGCCAGAACCACCCAGATGAGCTGCTCCTGGATTCCCAACTCTCAAAAACTGTGAGAGATGTTCAACGGTGGTTGTTTGAAACTGCTGAGTCTCAGTATAATTTGTTACACAGCATTAGCTAACTCATACACGTCACGTTTCTGCAGCAGAATACCTTGGACCTGGGGAGAGCTGGAGATAATTACTCAGTACCACCCAGTACATGGGAAAGTGATTACTGACAGGCTCAGAAATGTTAAGAAGATGCTTAAAAGAAATGGGCTCATGAGCCTTCTTTGCTGAAGTATTAATTACTAGATCTGAATGTTTTGCTTTTCTGTGATGGAAAAGGTGAAGAAAATAGGGCTTTTTTTTTTTTCTTTTGAAGAGATGGGATTTCCCTCTGTCGCTTAGGCTTAACTGCAGTGGTTCAGTCATAGCTCATGGCAGCCTCAAACTGGACTCAAGGAAATGACTGATATTTTTTGAGCACCAGCAGTAACGATAGTTACTCTTCACTGTTTTCTCCCTGCCAGGTGTTCCACAGACATCCTACATGCATGACATTGATTCACTCTTACATTTGACAGGTGAGGAGACCGAGGCTCAGACAACCACACCATTCCATGGGTTTTGTTCAAAGGGATTTGGGGCCAGAGTAGGACTGAGTGCAACTTCATGGGGGTAGACCATGGGGGAAGGCAGGGCATCGGCATGCCCGAGAGAATCTCTGCAGGAGGCAGGAGTTCAGAAACTAGCTACTTAAAGGGGTAATGATCTGTGTCAAGGGTGCTAATTAAAATTTGGGGTTTTAAAGAAAAAGTTGGCTGAGTGTGGTAGCTCATATCTGTAATCTCAACACTTTGGGAGGCTAAGGAAGGTGGATCACTTGAGGTCAGGAGTTCGAGACCAGCCTGGCCAACATGACGAAACCTCGTTTCTACTAAAAGTACAAAAATTAGCTGGCCGTGGTGGCGGGTGCTTGTAATCCCAGCTACTTGGGAGGCTGAGGCAGAAGAATTGCTTGAACCTGGGAGGCGGAGGTTGTAGTGAGCCAAGATAATGTCACTGCATTGCAGCCTGGGGGACAGTGTGAGACCCCATCTCAAAAAAAAAGAAAAAAACAACTTTCCAGTTCACGAAAGGAGTGCTTTCACTGAATGCAAGAATAGATTTTCCCTCTTGGTGTGTAAAGTTCTCGGTCATCTGACCCTCTCTGCCAAGAGAGCCCTTCCTGCCCCATTTCTGCCCGTTTGGGCTCCTCTTCCTAGAGAGGCTGCTCCCTGGTGCTGTCCCGTATTCCTAGCCTGTCTTCCTTCAGGGTCCAGGCTGGAAGCCTTTGGGGGCAGTGTTGGGGCTCTCCATGTGCCCAGTGCTCAGCCCAGTGCTGGGGCAGAGATGGTGCTCAGGAAAGATCTTGAAAAATGAGCAGGTCTCCAGCCGAGGGGAATCTTACACCTTCCACCTGTTTCCTCAGGATTGCAGGAGCTCCTCAGACAAGATCTGTGGCAACAGTAACAATAAAAGCATCCCATGCGGACCAAACTCCTGCTGCAGTAAGAGCTAAACATATGGTGTCTTACTTTGCCCTTGTTATTACCCCTGAGGGCAGATGGTGCAGTCCCTCTTTATAGAGAAGGCTATAGAAGCCCCAGAGCCATCAGGAATTGGAGGTGATGCCTAAAGCCGGCAGCGCCCAGAGCAGGGTGTTCAACCTTGCAGGGTTGTTAGGGCAAGAGGATTGCGGGGGGAGGGGGGGTGGGCGCAGCACACCCTCCTCCTCATACCACCTCACTTTGTCTCCCACTGCCCCTCCCAGCGTCAGCAGCCCAGGCCACTGTGTGTGCCAAGTCTCCTGTATATCTTTCGCCTTTTGCTGAGGAAATGCTATTATGAAGACAAAATGAGAATCAGTTACTTAGGGGCCAGGTGCAGTGGCTCATGCCTGCAATCCCAGCACTTTGGAAGGCCAAGGAGGGCAGATAACTTGAGCCTGGAAGTTTGAGACCAACCTGGGCAACATAGTGAGACCCCGTCTCTATAAAAATTAAAAAATTAGCCGGGCATGATGGCACACACCTGTAGTCCCAGCTACTCAGGAGGCCGAGGAAGATCCCTTGAACCCAGGAGGTCAAGGCTGCAGTGAGCCGTGATTGCGCCACTGCACTCCGGCTTGGGTGACAAAGTGAGACCCTGTCTCAAAAATAAGCCCCACCCCCCAAAAAACCCAGTTACTTAGAGCTTTGCAGAAATCTTCAAAATCTATCAAAACCATCCCATCCAATATAAATTACTGTATACATTATAACGAGCTAAAATAAGCACATTTTTGGTAAATTACTAAATTTCATAAGTTCCTCAAGTTGGTTTCATCCAGTAAAATGCTCCCTTTGGGGAAGTGGCACGAGGAGAATCAACTGAAGCCAGGGCTGTCGCTCATCCTGGCAGGCAGTTGGGACCCGGTTCCATCAGGGGCTTTCTGAGGACGTGTGCAGGCTCCACGGGGGTTACTGCTCTCTCCCTGCGCTGGTGTGGGCTGTCCCACAGGGTGATGTGTCCTTGGCATTTCTGTAGCTGGATGGCTTCTGCAGGTCCCATGAGGCGGTGGCAGAGAGGCTGGGCTGAAAGCAAGATGTACATGGTGCAGCTAGGCAGGGTGCTGGCTACACCTGTGCACAGCTGGTTGGTGCAGAAATTGCTGGAGCAAAATGGCATCAAGGTCATGGAGTGTCCAACATGCCAGCCTCAGAGACTGACCTGCTCCTCCCCGCCATGCCCCGGGCTTTCCCACACACCTCCTTTGCTCACACAACTCCCTTTCTATCCAAGCAGGATCACGTTTGTCCTATGCAAAGTGGAAAATGGGCCATTCCATTGACCAACACCCCATTTGAACATCTTTCCGTGGACTTTACTGGCTGCTCCTAGGCCTAGGATTTGGGCGTAAAGCCATTAAGATTCATGGTAACATTTACATGTCAAGGGCAGTTTGGAGAATATTTATTGGTTGGTTCGCTGTGAAATTTGCGTGTGGTTTATACATTTGTCTTCAAACCGGCCAGACTTTCTAGGGTCTTCCCAAGGTCAGACACAGAAGTGCAATTGCTCATCACAGGATAAATGTGCATTACAGATGTCGAGGAGATGAAAACATTCCTTTTCCCGACATAAGCTGTTTGTGGTTCTCTTTGTCCCTTTCTCTAGGCAAGTTTATTTTTCCTGACTGCCATTACTAACTAAACTCTGTCTGCCTCACTTACAAGCTCCTGGGAGGGAACCGAGTCTTGGGAGGTAAAATTGATGATGGACTGTTTTCCAGACCAGGGCTTGAAGACACAACGCTTGTTGGCAGTTAACCAACTTCCTGGTGAGCCCCATATAGGAAATCTACATTCAGCTTCTTAGGGAGAAATCCTGACTTTCTTATAATGAATAAATGTATGACACTAAACACTTCACTTGTCCATTGAACAAATATTTACCAAGCACTCATCACACATCAGGCGCTGGGCTTGGTACTGTACGTGTGTGAAGTCATTTAGTTCTTTTCATAATCCTGTGTCATAGACTTTGTGCTCATTTTACAGGTGTGGTTGGTTGGTCAAAGAGAGAAGAGTAAAAATCTCTTCTACCCCTTCCTTTCTGCTATTTTTTCATACATTTCACTTCTACATGTATTACAAATGCCACAGTACATTGTTATTATATTTGTATTTTTATTATTTAATGTTTTATTATTAGTAGTAGTATTTGAATTGGAGTCTCGCTCTGTCACCCAGGCTGGAGTGCAATGGTGTGATCTCGACTCACTGCAACCTCCGCCTCCTGGGTTCAAGCGATTCTTCTGCCTCAGCCTCCTGAGTAGCTGGGATTACAGGTGCCTACCATGCCTGGCTAATTTTTGTATTTTTAGTAGAGATGGGTTTTCACCATAGTGGTCAGTCTGGTCGCAAACTCCTGACCCCAAGTGACCTGCCCACCTCAGCCTCCCAAAGTGCTGGGAATACAGGCGTGAGCCACTGCACCTGGCCAGTATTGTTATTTTTATACCTGTTTTTCCAAATAATTGTATTTGTATTAAACAGTTAACAATATCTCTTTGGCTATCCTAGGGTTTACAGTATACATCCATCTTTAATTTTTCACCATCTACCTACAAATAAGATATCATGCATGTGTAATGGAAGAATTTCATAGTTCCAATTTCTCCCTCCCATCTTTTGTATATTGTCATACATGCATTTAAGAATCCATAATCCTTTGCTTCTATTTTTGCCTTAGACCAGGGGCGTCCAATCTTTTGGCTTCTCTGGGCCACATTGGAAGAAGAATTGTCTTGGGCCACACATAAAATACACTAACTAACACTAACTATAGCTGATGAGCTAAAAAAAAAAAAGAAAAAAAGAAAAAGAAAAAAACATATCTGATCATGTTTTTAAAAAGTCTACAAATTTGTGTTGGGCCACATTCAAAGCTGCCCTGGGCTGTGTGTGGCCTGTGGGCCATGGGTGGGACAAGCTTGCTTTAGACATTAAATATTTTAGAGTGATTTAAAAGTTCTTTCATCCAAACCTTCATCTGAACAATTTCCAGAGCTCTTTGTTTCTGTGTATAGAACCAAGTTTCTGTCTGGTTTCATGTTCCTTCTACCTGAAAAAGTTCCTTTAATTTATTGTAGCACAAGTCTACTGATACTTAGTCGTCTCAGATTTTATTTTTCTGAAATTAAAAAGTTGCTTTCACTTATGAAAGATATTTTTCCCTGGGGTAGAAATCTGTGCTGACAGTTATTTATCTCTCAGCACTTTAAAGATGACACTTCATTATCTGCTGGATTATATAGTTTCTGATGAGAAATCTGCTGTCATTCTTAACTTCGCTCTTTAGTTTCTTGGGCTGCCCTTAAATATGTTCTCTTTCTCTTTATTTTTTAGTAGTTTAAATATTATATGTCTTTAAAATCCTGCTTGGGGTTCTCTAATCTTCTTGGATTTATGGCTTGATGTCTTTGATTAATTTTGTAAACTTCTCAGCCATTGACTACAAATATATCTTCCACCATTATTGTTCCCTCTTTTTCCTTCTTAGATTCCAGTCGCGTGTGTGTTAGATTATGTATATTGTCCCAAGGGTTTTTAAAACATCATCATCGTCATCATCGTTGCCCTCCTACCCCTCTCCCTCCTCCTCCCCTCCATCTCCTTCCCTTCCCCCTCTCCTCTCCTCTTTTCCACCTCTTCCTCCTTCCCTCCTCCTCTTTCCCCACTCCTCCTCCGATCTTCCTCCCCCTCTCCCACTCCTCTCCCTTCCCTCCTCCTCCTCTTCCTCCCCTTCTCCTTCCCCTCCTCCCACCCCTCCCCTGCCCCTTCCTCCTCGTGTTTAGTTTGGATAATTTCTATTATGCTGTCTTAAGTTCGTTCCTTTCCTCCACTGTGCGGAGTCTACTGATGTGCATGAGAAGGACATTCTTTATATCTGTCACCACCTATTTTATTTCATAGGCCTCACCTCATTTGTTTCTCCTCTCTCAGGCATGATCTCTTAAATTGATGACCGTTTCAACAGTTTCATTTTCTTAGCTCTATAGTATGGCAAGATGAGTCTGGTATTTATTATTCTAGCATTGCCAGAAGCATGCCTTTATTTCAAACTTGTCTTTGCCTTTAATGTTTATTTCTTGTAGGTAGCATATCATTGGTCTCCTACCTGCTTGGATCAGAATGAGCAGGATTTTTCTGAGTCTAGGCCAGCATTGAGAACAATCTCAGATACATTCCTTATGTGCTCATAGAGACTGCAGCTTGATGTTTCTGAGGTGAAAAGGGAGTGATGGGTGTGCAGTGTTAGGACTGCTGACTCTGGGATCAGACAGACCAGGTTCACATCCCAGCTGGGCAGGACACTTAGCCTGTCTGAGGCTTGTTTTCCTCATGCATGGAAAAGAATGACAAATGATTGTTGTGAGAATTAACTGGAGCGATCCCTATCACCCTCTCTCTCCTTTACCACAGGACTGGTGTTCAATAGATTTTTTTTTTGAGATGGAGTCTCGCTCTGTCACCTAGGCTAGAGTGCAGTGGCGTAATCTTAGCTCACTGCAACCTCTGCCTCCCGGGTTCAAGGGATTCTCCTGCCTCAGCCTCCTGAGGGGCTGAGATTATGGGTATGCACCATCATGCACAGCTAATTTTTGTATTTTTCATAGAGACAGGGTTTTACCATGTTGGCCAGGCTGGTCTTGAACTCCTGACCTCAGGTGATCCACCCGCCTCAGCCTCCCAAACTGCTAGGATTACAGGCATGAGCCACTGCACCTGGCCTCTTCAATAGATGCTTATTAAATACTTTTGAATGAATGGGAGCTTTTTAAAGTTCTACTGGTTTCTTAAGATAAATATGTAGTTCCAGATCATTCATTCTGTTCCTTAAGATCCTATATCTGGAAGATTCCACTTGCCTTGCCACCAGTTTTACTGCCTCCCCTCATGCTTGCTTTCTCCAACATGCTTTTTCAAATTAATTGGAATATGTCCATTTATGCAGCTCCTATCCTGTGATGTGCCATTTGTACTTTGCTTTACCTGCTAATAGAGACATTCGATTTAGGAGACTCTGATATTATAGAAAGAGCCTGACTTAGGAGTCATGAAAACAAACATTTTTTGCCAGCTTGCTTGCCATGTGACCTTGGACAAATCTTTTAGCCTTTTCTGAGCCTCAGTGTCTCAGTCTGTAGAAGAGGGGGATAATAATTATAAAGAGGGATAAGGGGCCTGAGGTGTCAGAACCAGATCAGAGGAAGTCCTCAAATACTTTTCTTTCTCATCCTCCAACCCCCAACCCCCATTTCTCCTGTGATTCCATTAGATGTAGGCAGGGGCTCGAGCCAACCAAAGATCCCCAGTGAGGACGGGTGGGAGAGATAAGGAAAGAGAGGCGTGCACTGTGTTTTCTGGTCATCACCTGGCATTAGCTGTTACCTTTTTTTTTGAGACGAAGTCTCGCTCTGTTGTCAAGGCTGGAGTACAGTGGCGTGATCTCGGCTCACTGCAACTCTGCCTCCCGGGTTCAAGCAATTCTCCTGCCTCAGTCTCCCAAGTAGCTGGGACTACAGGCGCATGCTGCTACGCCTGGCTAATTTTTTGTATTTTAGTAGAGACAGAGTTTCACCATGTTGCCCAGGCTGGTAGTGAACTCCTGAGCTCAGGCAATCCGCCCGCCTTGGCCTCCCAAAGTGCTGGGATTATGGGCGTGAGCCACTATGCTGGGCCTTTTGTTTTGTTTTGTTTTGTTTCTTTTTTTTGAGACAGAGTCTTACTCTGTCACCCAGGCTGGAGTGCAGTGGCGTGATCTCAGCTCACTGCAACCTCCATCTTCCATGTTCAAGTGATCCTCCTGCCTCAGCTTCCCAAGTAGCTGGGATTACAGGTGCTTACCACCACGCCCGGCTAATTTTTGTATTTTTAGTAGAGAGAGGGTTTCACCATGTTGGCTAGGCTGGTGTCGAACTCCTGACCTTGTGATCTGCCCATCTCAGCCTCCCAAAGTGCTGGGATTATAGGCATGAGCCATCGCGCCCAGCCTAGCTGTTACTTTTGATCTCCTTTCACACTCAGCTAAACTAACTTTTAATTCACTTCCTGTATTTGTCTCTACCCTCCTGAAAAGAAAGCAGAATATCAACCTTAGAATGCACAAGAATTGCAAAATTCTACCCCTAAAGTAAGATGGTTGTGTTTCTTTAGAGAACAAGCTCTGGGGGTGGGAAATTACTCTGCCAGTGCTCCCCAGGCCCCTCCCCTTCCATATCTCCAAATCCTGACAGCCTAATTGTCAGCAAGGAGACAAATCCGATCCACAGACACTGCCGCAGAGCAGAGCAGCCTCCCCACGGCCTCTGGACAGCGTGGGGAAGCAGGTGGTCCAGGAAGAGAACCTCATATCCCATTACTTGACTCAGTAGGAGGGTTTTCATGATCTTGTAACTCAAGGTGTGTTCCATGGACCAGGCTTTGGCATCCCTTGGAGCTTAGAAAGACAGAAATGCAGCCTCATTCCCGACTCCAGATGCAGAATCTGCACCTTAACCAGACCCAGGTGACATGTCTGTGCTGTAAGGATTCAGATGTGCTGCTTTGTATGGCCAATGAAGGGAGTTTGGGACGAGCCAGAGCTGCAGGCATGGAGTGGGTGGCATTTGGTACAGTCTGAGGCTGTCAGGCAGGCTGCACAGCAGGTCCACAGGAGCCTGTGGAGAGGTAGCTCGAGTGGGAACAGCTCTGTGCCCAACAGGCTGTGACCCAGTTGAAACCCTGCCTCCCATTGCTCCCCTAGTTATGGGGGCAGGGAAAGTGTCACCCTGTAGACAGGGACAAAGAGACTGCCTGGGTGTTCAGGGGATGCTGGAAATGCCAGCCTTTTGGCATCTGGAGACCTGGAGGGGGTCTTGTGCCCTGGTGGTGGTTGGGGGTAAGGAGCAGCCTCTCCTGCTGCAGGGAGAGGAAACCCAGTTCAACCCTTTCCCCAGTCTAGTGAACAGAGAGACCCTGGGCAGCTGTTCTTTGGAGATTTGCTTGTCTCTACTTCTTTTCTTTTTTTCTTTTTTTTTTTTTTTTTGAGACGGTTTCACTTTGTCACCCAGGCTGGAGTGCAGTGGTGTAATCTCAGCTTACTGCAACCTCTGCCTCTCAGGCTCAAGCCATCCTCCCACCTCAGCTTCCCTAGTAGCTGACACTACAGGCACATACCACCATGCCTGCCTAATTTTTGTATTTTTTTGTAGAGACAGGATTTCACTATGTCGCCCAGGCTGGTCTTGAACTACTAGACTCAAGTGATTCGTCTGCCTTGGCCTCCCAAAGTGCTGGGATTACACGTGTGAGCCACAGCACCTGGCCACATTATTTCTTTTTAAGAGATGGCTCTGTTGCCCAGGCTGGAGTGCAGTGGTGCAATTATAGCCGACTGCAGCCTCGACCTCCCTGGCTCAAACTATCCTCCCGCGTCAACCTCCTGAGTAGCTGGTACTACAGGCATGCACCACCAAGCCTGGCTAATTTAAAGAAAAAAAATTTTTTTAGAGACAGGTTCTTGCTGTGTTGCCCAGGCTGGTCTCAAACTCCTGGCCTCAAGTGACCCTCTCGCCTTGGCCTCCAAAAGCATTGAGATAACAAGTGTGAGCCACCATGCCCAGCCCATGTACATGTTTTTTATGGACAGAGGTTTGCATTTCTCTTGGGTATATACCTAGGAGTGGAATTGATGAATCATATGGTAAATCTATAGCTAACATTTTGAGGCACTGCCAAGCTGCTTTCAGTAGCAGCTCCACTACTGCCTTCCCACCAGCATTGCGTGTGGATTCTAATTTCTCCTCATCCTTACCAACTATTGTCTGTCTTTTTGATTCTGGCCACCCTAGCAGACATGGCGTGTGGTATCTCGTTGCGATTGCGACTTGCTTTTTTCCTGATACATCCTCTCGTGTGCTTATTGGTATCTATCCATTTCTGAATCTTCTTTGGAGAAATGTCTCCTCAATGCTTTGCCCCATTTTATTTATTTATTTATTTATTTATTTATTTATTTATTTATTTATTTAGAGACAGAGTCTCCCTCTGTCTCCCAGGCTGGCGTGCAATGGCGCCACCTTGACTCACTGCAACCTCTGCCTCCTGGGTTCAAGCGATTCTCCTGCCTCAGCCTCCCAAGTAGCTGGGGACAGGCACGTGCCGCCACCCAGATAATTTTTGTATTTTTAGTAGAGATGGGGTTTCACCATGTTGGCTAGGCTGGTCTCGAACTCCTGACTTCAGGTGATCAGCCCACCTCGGCCTCCCAAAGTGCTGGGATTACAGGCGCGAGCCACTGCCCCTGGCCCTTTGCCCCATTTTAAATTAGCTACCATTTTATTTTTACATTGTAAGCATTCTTTCTATATCTTGGATACAAGTCCTTTATTTGTTATATCTACATAATATTTTAAAACCCACTTTTTTTCCCCACTATACAATACGCTATGACAATTTCCATGTCAGATTTCCTTTATGATTTCACCTTCAGAAGAATAGCACTCCATGGCATGGTCTAGTGCACCGTGATGCATGTAATCACTACCTAACGTTGGTCATTTAGGTTACATCTCATCTTCTGATATTATGAACACGGCTACAAGAAACGTCTTCGTTGTCCAGTCTTTACATCAAACTGTGACTATTCCTTTGGTGTAATTTTCTAGAACTTTCCTGGGTAAAGGGGTGTACCCGGGTTTAAGGCTTATGGTTGACAAATCACCCTCTGGAAAGATGGTTCCAATGTTCACTCCCCACCCAGGCGTGCATGAAAACGCTCATTTTGCTCATATCATATTGAGTCTTGGGTCTAATTTTGGCAACTATTGAGAGTCTTGGTGAACAGCAAACTCCTGGTGTGGAATTTCCCAAACTCTGTGCTATGAAAACACTAATCTAGAAGATGGCTGTTGGGGGGAAATCAATGCTAGTACAATAGTAGTTTTCTCTCTAAAAATGACTATTGTCTTGAATGTAAGCACCATAGTAAATTGTGTGTGTGTGTGTATATGGTTTTCATTAGTTCATTTATTGGACAAGTATTTATCAGGCACCTGGGTTATTTATCTTTTATTTATTGAGTTGTAAAAATTATTGATATATTCTAGGCACAAATCTCACACTAGATATATGACGAGATGTCTAGTACAAGGTACTGTAAATATTTATTTCTATCCATGGATTACCTGTTCCCTCTTTGACAGTGTCCTCTGAAGCTTTTTAGGTTTGATGAGGTTTATATATACATTTTTCCTTTTGTTGCTTGTGGTTTTGGTGCCATAGCTCAGAATCCTTTGGAAATCCCCAATGTCATGAATATTTATCCCCATGTTTTAAGAGCTTAAAATTTGGGGTCTTACATTTAAGGGCTTGATCCACTTTGAGTTAATTTCTTGTGTATGGAGTGGGATGGGGGTTCCCCCTTCACTCTCTTGCAGGTGAACACGTTTTGCCTTCCTTGTTTAGAAGTCCTCTCTGAGTATTGTGGGGAGAACAAATTGTAGGGACAAGAAGGATGCCGGGAGACGGATTTCCCACTCCTCGGTGAAAATCTGTCTTGAAGAAGGTCTGCTCCAGAGCCAGCTGATGAAGATAGAACGTGATTGGAAAACCACAGCTCGGCCGCCATCATGGTAATGATTGATGTTGGAAAGGGTCATCAGTAGATGCTAAAACTAGGGCGTGAAAATTTCATAGGTAACAGGATTTTTACATAGTCTCAAAGAACCTCTTCACAGGATACTAATTACAAAGGGTGAAGTCTTAACTTTAAAGTGAAGAAAGCTGGCAGACAACA
This sequence comes from Pan troglodytes, assembly GCF_028858775.2. Lineage (NCBI taxonomy): Eukaryota > Metazoa > Chordata > Mammalia > Primates > Hominidae > Pan > Pan troglodytes. The sequence goes on along the minus strand of NC_072416.2, from coordinate 85,449,208 downwards.
CCTTAATCAATATCAGCATCATCCATGCATGCACAGATAGACTTCATGGCGGCACCGAGAAGGATGCAATGGAACTTCTGCGGATTTCCTGCCCGGAATGCAAACCCTGAGTCTAACCATCGGGAAATATCAGACAAACTCCAACTGAAGAACTTTCTATCAAATAATTGGCCTGAGAGAAAGGCCAGAAAGACTGAGGAATGTCCCAGATGAAGGAGACTAAAGAGATAAAAAAGATGTGACAACTGACTGCAACGCATAGTTCAGTATTTTCTTTGGTACACAAGCCTTTATTGGGACACTTGGTAAAATGGGAGTCAGGTCAGCAGATTTGATAGTAACACTGTATCCAAGCAATTCTCCTGGTTTTGAGGATTGTGCTGTCTTGAGAAAGAGAATGTCTTTGCTTTCAGGAAATACACATTGAAGTATTTAGGGGCACCAGGGGTGTTATGTCTTGGGTATCAGATCTTTTTAAATTTTCACACCAGCTTATTTTTATCCCTGTTTTCCAGATGAGAAAACTGAGGCTCAGAGCCGTGAGATGCGAGCCAGGGTGGAGGCAGCTCTGCTTGGTGCCTCTTCTCTTGCTGGTTTGTGCATCCACGACTTACCTCTGCCCATCTGCTTGGTGTGAGCAGGTGCAGCTCTGTTCTGGTCCCTGGTGTAGCCCCTGAGCCTGGCTCAACTGCCTGCCCCGTGACAGGAGCTCAGTAAATACCTTCTGCTTGAAGGGCCACCGTGGAACTTAGCACAATTAATATCTTGGCTTTGGGGCTGAACCTTGGCTCAAATTCCAGCTCTGCTACTCAGAAGCTGTGTAACTTTGGATAAGTTAACTAACTTATCTGGGACACAATTTTTCATATCTCATTCCTATTGCATGGCGGTTATGCTGAAGATCTAATAACACAGGCTGGGCATGGTGGCTCACGCCTGTAATCCCAGCACTTTGGGAGGCTGAGGCGGATGGATCATCTGAGGTCAGGAGTTCGAAAGCAGCCTGACCAATATGGTGAAACCCCATCTCTACTAAAAATACAAAAATTAGCCAGGTGTGGTGGTGTGCACCTGTAATCCCAGCTGCTCGGGAGGCTGAGACAGGAAAACTGCTTGAACGCAGGAGATGGAGGTTGCAGTGAGCTGAGATTGCACCATTGCACTGCAGCCTGGGTGACAGAGCAAGACTCCTAAAAAAAAAAAAAAATCTAATGACACAATGATGCGGATAAAGTGCTTACTGCAACACCTGGCCTGGCACAGAAGTGCAGTTCACATTTACTGAATGAATGAGCGAGCAGGCTAGTGAATGAATGAAAGGTTCAAGTGACCTATACCTCCGGGGGACGCTAGCTTGTCCTTCACCAGTATTTATCGGAAGTGCCAGGGAGAGATTCGCTTGGAAATTTAATTGAACAAATGATGCATCCCCATCATCTGTGTGCTTGTGCGTGTCCTTCCTGCTCTCTCTCCCACCCCGTGGAAGCTCCGGGCAGCAGCCCCTGCCTGCCTCATCCGTGTCTTTCCCCAGCACACACACACTGTCATGCGCGGCCGGCACACACGCCTCCTCGCTGACAACTCCTCCTGTTTCTCTTTATGACGTATTGGCTAGGTGTGTCCCGGTGCCAGGTCATACCCAGGGCACTGAGCGACTGTGGCTTCTGATTTTGTCTGCCCTGCACCTCTAATTTCTTCCCCTGTGGCCCCCCAATCTTGCTTATGGACGGGGCTCCCTTGGCTCGCTCATCCTCCTCCTGGAGGTCCCCTGGGCTCCTCTCCAAGGTGCTCCTTGCTCCCAGCTGCAGGAAGCCCGCATCCTCTGGCTCATGGGCCAGGCTGGTGGTGCCTGTCCTTTGACGGTGCAGCACCTGCACTCTCGCATTGCTGCCCGAGCCCAGTGAGGCCAGCCCACCCTGCTTTCCTTACGAGCACGAGGTGCTCGTGCCCTATTGACTTCCTCTGCTAACTGGGACTGGAGAGGCTGGCAGCTCAGGACGTCCGAGGCGGCTGCTGGGTCCTGCAAGCCGGACACCAAGTGGGCGCCACATCTCTGCCGGCCAGGAGGTGGTGCTGTCCCCTGGTTTATGGCTCGAGGTGAAGGCAAGTAGAGACTCTCCCACTTGTCCCGAAAATGCTGCCTTAAGATCAAGGGAAAACAATAGGTATTTGAGCCAGTTATCTAGAAGGAAAAATCAAATCAAATCAATGAGCGCAGCTCTATTCAGGTCCTGCATCCAAGCTTTGAGGACCCGTCTTAGAGTGAGGAAGGGACTTCTTTGAGCCCTGCCTGGAAATCCTGTGGGAAAGGATGGCAGGGCTGAGACTCAGGGCTGCTTTTCTGAGAGACGGAGACGGCAGCTCTGGGCTGTGCACAGTCCCTGCCTCTTGCCCAATGCCCCTAGGAAAGTGACGGGGCCACCCGAGCCTCAGGTCCTCACCTGAGAAATGGAGATAAAAGTTCAGGCGCCGTGGCATGGTCGAGGCATGGTCGGGCTCCGTGGCGTGGTTGGGCGCCGTGGCGTGGTCGACGGCTATAACTGAGCCTGTGAACATGCAGCGTGGTCCTCGCCTGCTGCCTGGGACACCCCCGCTTCGACTGGGATGTTGGTCCTGTTGCTATGGTCAGAGACTGTGGGGGCTCTGAGATACGCTTGTCACTGAGAGGGGCTTTGTTGGAGAATGCAGCCCTCTTGATGTCTAGGGGAGTGGGCCTGACATTTATGGAGCACCTGCCGTGTTCAGGGACCAAGTGCACACAGATGAACACCCAACCCCGCCTCTCAGACTCACAGGGGTAAGCGTGTCCTGCTCCCTCTGGAGTTTCTGGGGAACATGGGCAGAGTGTGGTCTCTTCTGTCCCAGGTGCGTTGGAGGAAATGACTTTTGAGCTGAGTGTTAAGGGACAATTAGGATTTCTTAGGCGGAAGTCGTGTGGGAAGGGCATTTGACAGAGGGAACAGCCTAGGTGGAGGTGTGGAGGCAGGAAAGCATCCTGCATGGCTGAAGGGCTGCGGGGCAGCCTGGAGGAGGAGGACAGGCGGTGTGTGGTGGGTCCCTGCAAGTGTGGGCATCACCCTAGGCCCATTAGTGCAGGCTGGGGTGTTCTTTAAGCCAGGGCAAAGAAATCCCTGACAAGGAGGGACAAGTGCAGGCTGCGCCAGTGTTTGCTGTCCTCTGAAAAAGGGTGGAGGCCACTGGCGAGGTTCCAAGTGGCTTTTCTCAGAGCTCAGAGATCTCAGCCTGAAAGTGCAGAAAGGGAAAGAATCCTCAGATTCAGCAAATCTACTATTTATGTCTCTTCTCTTCCTGCTCCTTTCTTTTTTTTTTTTTTTTTTTTTTTTTTTTGAGATGGGGTCTTTCTCTGTTGCCTAGGCTGGAATGCGATGGTGCGATCTTGGCTCACTGCAACCTCTGCCTCCCAGGTTCAAGCAATTCTCCTGCCTCAGCCTCCCGAGTAGCTGGGATTACAGGTGCCCACCACGATGGCCAGCTAATTTTTGTATTTTTAGTAGAGAAAGGGTTTCGCCATGTTGGCCAGGCTGGTCTCAAACTCCTGACCTCAAACGATCTGCCTGCCTCAGCCTCCCAAAGTGCTGGGATTATAGGCGTGAGCCACCATGCCTGGCCTTCTGCTCCTTTCTTTTCATTTTTATTTTTATTTTTTGGCGATGGAGTCTTGCTCTGTTACCCAGGCTGGAATGCAGTGGTGAAGTCACAGCTCGCTGCAACCTCAACCTGCTGGCCTCAAGCAATTCTCTGGCCTCAGCCTCCCGAAGTGCTGGGATTATGGGTGTGAGCCGCCGCACCCGGCCATTGCCTCATGGTTTCTCCCTCTGGTCTCAAGGCCTGGGTGTTTTTTCTTTTCCTCCGACGCTCTCTGCAGCTTCATGCTTGGGCAGGCGACTTGTGGAGCTGTTTTTGCTCTGGGTTCCTGGGCCTGGGGCCTAGGGTACCTCTGTCCCTCGGACACCTCAGTCTTATGTTCAAAGAACCACCCCTAGACTTCAGAGGCGGTCACGGGAGGTGGTCTTAGGCCCCAGGCCCCTTCCGACGCCTCCTCTGTGCTTTCTCCCACCCGCCTGCGCCCACCGCCCAGGCAAGGTTAAGTTTGTAAAAGCCCCTTTTGAATCTCCCAGAGTTTTATCTGGAGGGCCGTCTAAATCACTTCGAAGGCTGTTGGCTGAACTCAGTAAATAAACACAGGGAGCCCTGGGGGCGCTGTGACTTACGGTCTCCTTGTCATTTCCCCCAGAATGCACATCAGCGAACAGTGCCTGCCATTCTAAGGGGCTCTTTGACTCTGAACACACACAGTCTCCTCCTGGGCTGATTCCCTGCACGCTGGCATTTGGCTTTCTGTAGAGAGCCAGCATCAGCCATGGCCAGGGTTAATTCACTGTGGTGGGGACAGTGCCAGGGTTGTCTGGGCTCAGGACCCAGGGATGGTGTGGCTGCCCCCATGCGTCCATATGGAGGGCAGGAGGGATCCTGCTGGTGGGAGCAGGATTTAAATGCTTCGAGGTGACGCAGGGCAAGATGACTGTCCCCAGTCACGAAATCATCTCACTGGAGTGCTTGGGGGAGGGGGCAGGGCCAAGCGTCCGCCTTGCCTCGCAGAACAACATTTTGGTTTTCACACTCACCACTGAAAAGTCATTAAATTGAAAGGAAACCTGTGCCCCGTTCCCTCCGTAGTCACGCCAGCGCCGTCCCCAGGCACCTCACAGTGTAGCTTTTGTTCAGGAGTCCGGAGTGTAAAATTGGAGTGGCAGATTGTCGGTGCACACATTTAGAATTTCCTGGCTTTCATCAGCTGCGCCACTCAAATGACAATATTTAATCCCAAATGTTTCCTTCCCTTACCCTACCCCCCCATTTCATGAGTCAGAGGGCTTCCCCCCACATTTGCAAAGTAGACTTCTCTTCCATTTCTTCAACCATAATGAAAAGTATATTTACGATTTTTTTCCCCTATGTATTTGTGATTATACAAACTCTCCTGAACATTTTAAGGGGCCTTTCTTAGGAGAAGTTGACTTCCTGGTTTTGAGTTGAATGTAACTCTCTCCTTTGCTGGCTTCTCCACTCCCACCATTCATTTCATAAGGACAAGGTCATGCACATTTGAATTCTACGGGTCGGATCTCATAGCAGTAATCTTGTGCCATTTCATTCCATTGGATGTGGCTGGAGTGATATTGCTCATTGATTTGAGTCAGGCGGCTTTTTTGTTATTTAGGGATTTTTTCATTGCAGTCATTTTTATTAAAGAAGGGTTTGTTGTAGATGAGAGAATTAGCTGAAATTTAAAACTCGAAGTTTCTTTTTGTTGCTTGGTCACTTTGTAGAATCCATTGTTTAGCAAGACAGGCCTTCTGAGGCAACCCAACAAAAAGATTTTCAACAACACATTGCATGTTGGTCCTCTGATATACAGGCGCATATGCATACGATCACAGTTTACATTTTGCAGTGTGCTGGAGAGTCTCCCAAGTAACATTTCATGTCAAAGAAAGCCTGTAAAAGCGCGTCTACGAGAAGCACTTTGGAGTGAGAAGCAGGTGTGACTCCTTGGTGTGTCAACCTGAGCGGGTTCCGATCCTCTGGTATCACTGGGTCCTGGGTTCTGACACGCGAGTGGATTCTTATACCTGGCGGGTTCTGATACCTGGCTCAGACCCTGATGGGCTGACGGTGGGGTTCACATGTCCTGTGGCCAGGCTGCCGTGCCCAATGGTCCAGTCAGACACCCATCTGGGTGCTGCTGAGAAGGTGCTGGTGGATGTCGTCAGCCTCTCCCATCAGCTGACCTCAAGGGAAGCAGATTACCCTTGACAGTGTGGGTGGGCCTTATCCAATCAGGGGAGGACCTTATGAGCAAACTCCGAGGTTTTTCTGGGAGGGAGGAATTCTGCCTCAAGACCATAGCATCAGCTCCTGCCTGGGTTTCCAGCCTGCCGGCTTGCCCTACACATTTCAGACTTACCAGCCTCCACAGTTATATGAGGAATTCCTAAAAATCTGTCTCTCTCTCTTTACACACACGTGCACACACATATTAAACCTCCTGCTAGTTCTGTTTCTCCGGAGAGCTGTGGCTGACACTGGCTGAGAGGAGCAAGGGTTTCAGGCTAGAGCTGCATAACAATGGTCTCTGGCCACTGGGTGTCTGCAAAAATCAGAAATGTGCTTCTCCATGCCTCTCTAGGTCTTCTAGGGATTTTGGGTTGCTTTCCAGTACACACGTGTTCATGTGTGTGCATGTGTGTGGGCAGTGGCGTGTGCATGTTCATTCAGGACACACGCCACTGCAGGTGAGTTCCCTGGTGGACACACCCCCTTCAGTAGACACAGGCTATAACGCCCACAGTCACTGCCTTGGGCAGGGTCCTGGGAGAGGGCGTCTGAGGCAGTGAACTTTTGAGTGGGCCATGATGACCTCCTATGGACCAAGGCTAAATCAATGGTGGCAAGCCCCAAATATCTACTAGGATGGCACTGTATGTGGGCCAAATGCAGAAGATGTTGGGGGACCGTGCAGCCACATCGTCAGGTCCCCACCCAGCTCCTCCCCTCGTGAACTTGTACCTGAGCCAGCTGGCTGACCCCCTACCCTCCGGGCTGCAGGTATAAAAGGGGGATGAAATTAGCAGTTGTCTCATTGGATGGTGGGGAACGGGGGTGGGGTGGGAATGCGTTAATGCAGGTGAAGCCCTCAGAAAGGTCCCCCACTTTGGGGCACCACATAGGATGAGTGCTTTCATTCTTAGGAGGACAAGCTCCTGCTTGGAGGTCAGGTGGAGTTGGGCTCATGCTGCAGGCTGGCCCCTCACATGCTCTGTGGCTTTAGGGAAGCTCCTAAACCTCTCTGAGGCTCATCTGTAGGAGGAAAGCTAAGAGACTGAGATGTCTCATAAACTTGCTGAGATGATTATGTTCAAAGAGAAGGAGGACAGTCTGTGGTGAGATGCCAGGCCTGGAGGAAGCTGTCGTTGGCAGCCTGCTGTGCTGGGCACTGCCGTGTGTGCACACATTGTTAGGGCCCGGGCCAGGACAGTGAGGCACCGAGGTGTAAAACTGGAGGTGACACCTGGTCTCAGGTGCCAACCCTGCATTGCATGGCTCTGAGAGTGAGCACCTCCTTAAATTTTGCACCGGCGGGTACCTCTCTTGCTTCACTCTAGTCCTGGCCCTGCACGTTACCCCATGGAAATGCCATAACAGTTTTGCAAGGCCAGGGGATCGGCCCCTTGCACAGATTAGGACAGAGGCTCAAAGAGATGGGAAAACAGACCCAAGCCCCCTGCCCCCCGACCTCCCTGGTTACTGAGATCTTGGAAGGTGGTGACCGCACCTTATTCATCTCATGTAATCACATACGGCACCTGGCATGTAGTGGGTGTCAAATAGATGCTTACATGTATTCAGTGAATGAAAGGGAAAAGGGAGGACTGAAACTCTGATATGGCTTCATAGGAACCTGGCCGTCCACTCCACCCACCTGCCTTAGCAAAGTGCCCTTGGTGAGGCTGAGGGACTAGGCAGCCAGGACTCCTGAGGGGACCTTATCAGAGAGGGAAGCCACCTCGGACTGAGTGGTGAGTGCTGCTCCAAGACTGCCCTAAAACTGGATTTGAACAAAAGACCACATGCCGTATGACTCCATTGGAATGAAACATCCAGAGCAGGCAAAGCCACAGAGGCAGGAAGCAGGCGAGTGGTTGCCAGGGGCTGGGAGAGTGGGGCCAGGAAGTGGCTGCTCAGAGAATGGGCTTCCTTTTGGGGTGATGAAAATGTTCTATAACTAGAGGGTGGCAATGGTGGCATAGCTTTATAAATGGGCTAAATGCTACAGAATTCTACATTTTGAAAATAGTTAAAATGATACATTTTCTTTTGAGACAGGGTCTTACTGTGTCTGGCAGTCTGGACTGAGTGTGGCTCACTGCAGACTCAACCTCTCTGGGCGTAGGTGATTCTCCTGCCTCAGCCTCCCAAGTAGCTGGGACAACAAGTGTGCACCACTACATCCCAACTATTTTTTTTTTTTTTTTTTTTTTTGGTAGAGATGGGGCTTCTGTGTGTTGCCCAGGTTGTTTTTTTTTTTGGTTTTTTTTGAGATGGAGTTTCGCTGTTATAGCCCAGGCTGGAGTGCAATAGCGTGATCTCGGCTCACTGTAACCTTGTCCTCCCGGGTTCAAGCAATTCTCCTGCCTCAGCCTCCCAAGTAGCTGGGATTATAGCCATGCATCACCACATCCAGCTAATTTCTTGTATTTTTTTTTTTTTTTTGTAGACATGGGGTTTCATCTTGTTGGCCAGGCTGGTCTTGAACTCCTGACCTCAAGTGATCTGCTTGCTTCTGCCCGCCTCAGCTTCTCAAAGTGTTGGGATTACAGGCGTGAGCCAGGCTAGTCTTGAACTCCTGGGCTTAAGCAGTCTACCCACTTTGGCCTCCCAAAGTGCTGAGATTACAGGTGTGAACCACCATGCCCAGCCTAAATTTTACGTTATGTATATTGTACCACAATAAAAACCCTGGAATCAACAGAACTCTTTGGGTTTAAGTGACAGAAACAAGATTCAGGCAAGGCAGTGAGTAGTTCCTAGAATGGAAGCTGAGGCTGAGCAACCAGATTGCAGGAAGGGTCTCAAAACTGCCAGACTCTGTGACATCTCCACTCCTGCCTGGTTTTCCTCCATGACCAGCATCCCCAGGTCAGCAACATCTCTGGAGCTGAGGCTGGAAGAATGTGGCGGGGGCTCCTTTGAGAGCATGGCAGCTTCTAATGGACCCGCGTGGTTAGTTTGAGAGAAACAGTCACCAGAAGACAGCCGTATGTGTCTGGGCTGGGAGACCTAACATTTCAGAGCCACCAACCCTGCATCACTGGCTGACAGGTGGCTGGACATCGTGTCACCACTGTCTTCTGGGAATAAACATTTCTCAGCTTTCCATGGGAAGTCTCTGTCTGTGTCTTGTTCCAGCTCATTTAGAGCAACTATCATTTATCAAATATCCTCCCCTCCAAAGCCTCCTGGATGCCTACAAAGGCTTGGGCCAGATGGCAGAATTCACCAAAGATACAAAGGCCCCAACACGGGGATGTACTTGGAGAGGGAGAGGGATGAGGAGGTTCATGTGGGGAAGGGGTCGTCCGTGGGAGAGTCGGGATGGGAGAAGGAGAAGATGCTTCTAAGCTTCAGTCTGAGAGGCAGCTGGGGGTTTTCCAGCTCACGGAGTGTTTGTGCCAAGGCAAGACAATGGAATAGGTCCCCACAAGAACAGAAACAGTCCCCACACCCAGAAGCTGCGAGTCTCCAGGGAGAACTGGGCAGTTAACGGATAAATTGGGGCCTTGCAGACTTGCAGCTCTGCTCACCCGCAGCGTGGTCCCAGGAGTGCACAGTGTGGGTTTGGGGCGTGGCTGTGCCGGTTTGCAAATCCTTAGGTGCTTGTCCAACAATGGGTCTTGGTGGTTGGGTCTGTTGCTGCTGGAATGTCTGTCGGCTCAGCTTTTGACTAAAAGCCAGTGGAAGGTCTCCTTGCCAGATCCCCCAAAATAGTTTCACCCATTGCTCAGGAAAGAGATTGTAAGAGCTCTAAGAGAAACAAACAGAAAACCAACATCAAACATGAGTAGTGTCCTGGGGGATTTCCTTCCTAACCTTGGTTTTGGAGTTAATCTGCTTCAAAAGTTCTTTGACTGGTGTGTGTGTGTGTGTGTGTGTGTGTGCGCGCGCGCGCGCGTGTGTATCGTGTGTGTGTGTGTGTATATGAAAAGAAATACTGAGAATAAAATGTTCTTATTTATTTAGTTATTTTGAGGCAGGTCTTGCTCCGTCACCTAGGCTGGAGTGCAGTGACCCAGTCACGGCTTGCTGCTTGACTTCCAGTGATCCTCCGACCTCAGCCTCCTGAACAGCTGGTCCCACAGGTGTGAGCCACTATGCCTGGCTACTTTTTGCATTTTTTGGTAGAGATGGCATTTCGCCATGTTGCCCAGGCTGGTCTCGAACTCCTGGGCTCAAGCGATCCTTCTGCCTTGGCCTCCTAAAGTACTGGGATTACGGGCATGAGCCACTACACCCAGCCTATCATGGTCTAATAAAGCCTTGTTGCTCGCCAGAGTTTCCTCTCTGTACCTTGGGGATACCCCTTGCTTGGGTAGAGAGGAGGGAAATTACTTTCCTTCTTACCTCTCCATTCTTCTTGTGCACAGGCTTTGAAGGAATGAGAGAGAAGTGGGCCACTGCATTCTCATTCCTGTAAGGCTCTGTGCCAGGACTCGCCCCATCTGTATATTTTGAGCCTTTTATTATTAACCAAAGTGATCTTGATTGATAACAATACAAAGGCAAAGCTGGGAGTGCTCTGATTTCTAGCTTCAGCTCCTTATTCATTGATTCATTATTCATTATTGATTAATAGATAATAATTCTTTATTTTATTTGCCTTATCAGTTCCTCTCTCCTGGAAGGTTGGAGAAGGGAAGAGTGCTGCACAAATTTCTTCTTGGAATTTTAAATTTTACTTTTAAATTATGGGTCCTTAATGATTCTTTTTCTAATAACTCCTGAATTCTTGTGATTCAACAGAGGGTATTAATCACAAATGTGTTTCTTTCTCCTTTTTTTGGCGGGGGTGGAGTCTTTATTTCTTTATAGATTGCTTTATAGATTATACAAGCCAGGCAGTAATTTATCTTCAAGGTTAAACATTCAGATAATTCTGAAGTTCAGAGAAAAAGGTGATATCCCCTTTCCTCCCCGGATAATTGAAACCTGAATGGTTTAGATGGCTCCTTCCTGGGCACTTCTGCACGTGTACGGAGAGTAAGCCTTTTCTCACAGGTTGCCGCATCAGTGGAAAAGTCCCATACCTATTAATAGGTTCAATGGCATTTCCCAGCACCTGTTGTGTGTCAGGTGTAAAGCTGGGAGCTGCAGATTGAATAATGAACAAAAATGGGAGGCCGAGGCAGGTGGATCATGAGGTCAGGAGATCGAGACCATCCTGGTGGTCTAACATGGTGAAACCCCGTCTCTACTAAAAATACAAAAAATTAGCTGGGCGAGGTGGCGGGCACCTATAGTCCCAGCTACTTGGGAGGCTGAGGCAGGAGAATGGCATGAACCCGGGGGGAGGAGCCTGCAGTGAGCTGAGATTGCACCACTGCACTCCAGCCTGGGTGACAGCGAGACTCCGTCTCAAAAAAAAAAAGAAAAAATGGTCCCCTCATTCCACAGCTCACAGGCTCCAGGCATATGATGCTGGAACTTAGTTTTTCCTTCCCATTTCACAATATATCTAGGATTTCTCCCCATGTCTGTCTGCCCTGTACTCTTTAATGTCCAGAGGCAACATTGAATTTTGATGGACCTCAAATTGACTTCTGATTGATTTGCCATTATTAAAAAGCAAAGCAGCAGAAGTCTTGGTTTACATCTCTTTGAGAACCTGAGTGTTTGATAAGATTTAAAGATTTTTTTGATGGCAGGACACAGTACCCTGATAGGACAGGACACTATTACTTACAGCTGCAAATGGGAGCTGGCTGCCAGGCAGGGCCATGCAGGGGGCTGCACCCAGGGATGGGTAACAGTGAGCGGCTGTAGCCAGCAGCTTATATGTGGTCAGCGGAGTATACTTAACCAGGTTTTGTGGGCTCCTGTGGACCAATTTGAAAAATTTTGTGGGCTTCAAAGCATAGGGCTATCCCTAGCTGTCAGGTACCTGGCCCTGGGGAGACAGGTAAGGTATGTAGGGGCTCAGGGCATGAGCTCTGATAGGACAGTGGATGGAGCGTGGGCTTGTTCAAGAGGGGACTTGACAGCATCTCAAACTGGTTCAGGACAGAATTTTTATTTTATTTTATTTTTAAAAAATTATTTATTTATTTATTTATTTTTGAGACAGAGTCTTACTCTGTTGCCCAAACTGGATTGCAGTGGCATGGTCTTGGCTCACTGCAACCTCTGCCTCCCAGATTCAAGCGATTCTTGTGCCTTAGTTTCCTGAGTAGCTGGGATTACAGGTGTGCACCACTACCCCCAGCTAATTTTTATATTTTTAGTAGAGACGGGGTTTCTCCATGTTTTCCAGGCTGGTCTCAAACTCCTGACCTCAACTGATTTGCCCGCCCTGGCCTCCCAAAGTGCTGGGATTACAGGCGTGAGTCACTGTGCCTGGCCAGGACAGGATTCTGAAGGAACACTGTATTACACCTGACCAATGCATGGTAGACTTTAAATGAGTCTCAACCAGGGGAATCACTGCATAGATTTCATTTTTTTTTAAATCAGAGGTCTCACATATTTATTACTAAACCCAGCCAAACAACGTGTTCATAACAGATTCAGAGAAAAAAATACATATTCCCAATAAAACATGTCTAACTCTCCTGATAGGGGTGACATTTTCAGCTTGATATGGTAACATGATTGTGACCTTCAGACAGCATAAATGTGTGTGCCATCCAATGTGCAATTCCTAGTAGACCCAGCTAAGTTCTTCTCCAATGTCTCCTTTTGGAGTTGTACCTGATTTTATTACCAGTTTTCATCCAAATCCACTGAGGAATGGGACGATTTTGCTTTTGTTTCTTGGCCAGGAATCACTTAATTCTGAAAGTCTTGTGAGAAGACATAGCAAGAAGTGGAGTCAAGCACACATCATGATGGCAGAGAAAGGAAGGTGGGGGGCTACTCCATAGATTTCTGAGACTGACCTTCTTTCCTACGAAGTTTTACTCTCTACACTCATAGTCAGTGAGTGACAAGTGGTATATCTGGTTCATTCCTGGGCATGAATGAAAAGAGAACAAACAAATCCATTTTCTGGGTAAGAACAGTAACACCTCCCATTTGAATGTTGTGTAACAGTTTATAAAACATCTTCAAGTACAAGCTCTCACTGAATCTTCACTGCAAACCTGTGAAGTGGGTAAGGATATTTCTATCATTGAACAGATAAGGAAATAGAGGCTCAGAGAAGTCAAGAAACTGGCCCAGGGTCACACAGCTCAGAAGTGCAGAGCGAAGTCTTGAATTGGGGTTTTGTGGTGCTTCATCTATGAGCTTTCAATTTCAGCCATCATGGGTTGTAGCTTCTCTGCTCCGTGTTTGATCTTTGCTCCACGTGGGTATCTCTGGCTGTTGCCATGGGTCTGAAGAACATGCCCATGGTCACGTAGGACAACTACAGTCTTCAACAGAAAGCGCCATCTCTCTGCTTCATGCCCGTGGTTGATTTTATACCTGTAGCAAGGACACTTTCCTATTCGAGGGCTGCTGAGCCATGGCAACCTTGAAAGGTTATAATACCACAGTACGAACGATTTCCAAATGTCCGTTGTCAACGCCCAGCACAGCCCTAATACCTGGAGAAGTGAAGAAGGTTCCAGAGGAGGAAAGAAAGCCTTTGAATCATTTTGTCAGGCACATGTCACTCCACTTGAATTATTTTTCATGAAGGCGAATGCTTTTCAATTGTCCAAGGCAGGGATCCGTCACTTTCAAGCGCACTTGATGTGTTGCTGTTTTAAAAATTAAATACGCAGAGTTTGCAGAATGGACACGGCCTTTCGGTTTTTTAATTTAAGGTTTAAAAAGTGCTTTCACGCTGTAATCCCTGGGGGGACAGGAAAGGCTGTTTGCTCCAGCCCTTGGCCTCCAGGAAATCTGGCCAGACCACCTACGGGAAATTAGCCTCCAGCACTTGGCTTAGCTGGGAGGTGACAGCAGCCCCCTCTCTCCACTGTGGCCCTGCAGTCCCAGCTACATAATCTAATCTTTCAAGATATTTTTCTCTGGACAGGCAGGGAGCTGAGTAACTAAACAGACACACCACTGCTAATCCCTTTTTCCTGAGGCTGAAGGGTTTAACTCCTTGCCTTCTGTGTTAAGGCAGTGAGCTCAAAATGGGCTGTTGGGATTGACATCAGAATATTTTTTTTTTTTTTTTTGAGATGGAGTCTTGCTTTGTCGCCCAGGCTGGAGTGCAGTGGTGCGATCTCGGCTCACTGCAAGCTCCACCTCCTGGGTTCACGCCATTCTCCTGCCTCAGCCTCCCGAGTAGCTGGGACTACAGGCGCCCACCACCACGCCCGGCTAATTTTTTGTATTTTTAGTAGAGACGGGGTTTCACCATGTTAGCCAGGATGGTCTTCATCTCCTGACCTCGTGATCTGCCTGCCTCAGCCTCCCAAAGTGCTGGGATTACAGGCGTGAGCCACCGCGCCCGGCTGACGTCAGAATTTTTTAAGCAGCACTTGGTTTTGTGTTCTTTGTGCAAACAGAATGATCAGAGCTGATGCTCCTCGATTTCCCTGGACCTACCGTGTGTCTGGCACTGCTCTAAGTGCTTCAAATAGAGGAACTAGGTTACTCCTACCTCAAGAAGTGGGTACTATAATTATGCACAGAGATGTTAAGTACCTTGCCCAAGTTCACACAGTGGTGGGGAGTGGGTTCAAAGCCAGGCCACTGCATGGGAGTCTGTGCTCTTCATCCCTGTGCTGCTTGTTAAACAGGAAGAGCTCAAAATGGCTCTGAACTGTCCACTAGTCAATTTTCTTTCACTCATTGATTCATTCACTCGCTGTTTGTATTCAGCACCTGCAGTATGCAAATGCCAAGATGGTTTAGATCGAGGCACTCATGGTCTTCCCAGAAGCTGACAGCCAGCTGTGGAAATGAACAAATCCATAACTAATTATGCTGCAGAAGGCAGAGGGCACCCATAGCTGTGCTGGAGCCAGCGGAGCAAGGGGAACTTTTAGCCCAGAGGAAGCAGGAGAGCCAGGGAAGGCTTTCCTGCAGGGTCAGGAGGAGGGAGAGATGGCACCTTCCAGGATGAGGTGATGGGGTGCATTCAGGGCAGTGCACTCTGGGAAACTCCCTGGGCCCAGCTGGTATTGCCCCCTCCCTTGGAAGCTGGTGATCAGCATGGGGCCTACAAGAGGGAGTAGAGCCACGGCAGAGAGGAACCTATGTTTTATTAGCTTGGCATGGGCAGGGTCTTAATCAGACTCTCTTGAAAAGGCAGGTCAAATGAAGGATTTCACCTGACCTTATAGGTCAATGTCTTTGGAGACAGCATTTCCAGGTGTTATATGGTGCAGAGGGGTCCCTCGTGACACCACGTGATGTAGGACTCTATTTCTGCTTGTCAAAGTATGCATAGACTGCCCCGACAAAGGCTTCTCTAGACAGCTCAGCAGCTTTTGCTGTGAGGCTCAGCTGGCTTTATTTCCCTCCCCCTAGAAGACTCTGGGGCTCCAGTAAAGCCCCTCCCACTCCAGGACACAGGCTGGGGGCAGGTTCTTGACCCTCATCCATCACAGTGCATCTACTTGCTGGTGTAGGATGTGAGTGGGTTCCAGCTGGTTCCATCCCAGTGGCAGCAGACAAACCATCCTTGCATTCTCTCGCCATGGTCTCAGCCTGGGGTGGCACATGGAGCGACCCCGGTGGAATGCCCCTTTCTTCAAGCCCAGGCTGAGATGTTTTCCTTCAGCTTGGCAGAGCTAATGCTGAAAGCTGCTCTCAGCCTGCTGAGTTTAGAGGCCAATAGGCTCTGCAACAGGGGAGCACAAAGATATTTGGAACTGGAAGTTGCTGTCTGTTGTTTTGAAAGGTGCAAAATGTTTAAATAATTACTTCCAAACGTGGAGACCACTTTCCTCCTCCCATCTGAGCTGGGCGCTCCTTCCTCCAGATTTGGCCTCCCTTTTGATTTCTCCCTGCTCGATTTCCTTCCCCATCTTTATAGCCCCTTTCTTCCGCCTGGTTTCTCCTTTGCTCCTCTCCCTCCCACTTGGAGCTTGGAGTGATTTCTAAGGGTGCCTCATTAACAACTTGGATATCTCTTGACTACTTCTTTCTTCTCTTGTTTGTTTTCACTGTTTCTCTTAAATAACCATGTGGACGGGGCCCTGTTTGTTTTTCTTGCCTAGTGTCTCCCTGCCAGTCAGTTCTTCAGCAAACAAAGGCTTTGTGAGTCCCCAGGGCTTGCCAAGATGAGAGGGAAGGGAAGAGCTCTTCCCAGAGGAGAGGATTCCATCAGACACACCTGGGGAAAGGGCCCATTTGGAAGTGCTCTTTTCCAGGTGGTGGAACGTGTGGAACAGCTGTCATGTATAGATCAGGAAGCTGGGGGGCCAGTTGCACAGGGTCACACAGTCCATGATGCAAGTGGTGTGAATCCATGGTCTGTCTACCCCAGCACCGTCCTATAGAAACATAATATGATCCACACGTGTGATTTTAAATTTTTCAGCAGCCACATTCTAAAAAGTGAAAGTGAAATTACATTTATTTATTTATTTATTTATTTATTTATTTATTTATTTATTTATTTTGAGATGGAGCCTCACTCTGTCGCCCAGGCTGGAGTGCAGTGGTACAATCTTGGCTCACTGCAACCTCCGCCTCCTGGGTTCAAGTGTTTCTTCTGCCTCAGTCTCCTCAGTAGCTGGGATTACAGGCACGTACCACCATGCCTGGCTAATTTTTGTATTTTTAGTAGAGACGGGGTCTCCCCATGTTGCTCAGGCTGGTCTCAAACTCCTGGCTTCAAGTGATCTGCCAGCCTCGGCCTCCCAAAGTGCTGGGATTACAGATGTGAACCACTGCACCCGGCTGAAATTAATTTTAATAATATATTTTATTTAACTCATCGTATCCAAAGTATTACCCTGTCCACATGTAAGCAACAGTAGAATATTAATGAGATATTTACATTCTCTTTTTCATATGAAGCCTTTGAAATCCAGTGTGTGACTTATTCTGAGGGCATGTCTCAGTTCCAGCTGTGTTTCAGGTGCTCTGAAGCCACAGTACGAACCATTTTCCGCACCACGGTGTTTACGACGCCTTCTGTGTTCCTCATCCTTAGTTCCTGTGGAAGCCTGTGTCTGTGTGGCTTAGTGGGGCTGGTGCTGACTCCGGGGCTGGTGCTGACTCTAGGGCTGGACAGCGCCATCTGAATCCTGCACCGCCTCTGGGTGGTTTGGGATTCTTTGAATCTCAGCCACGTGCTTCCCCTACTTTTTCTCTTACAACCTTCACAGTTCTGCAGTGGGCCTTTCTCTTTTACAAATGAGGTAACTGAGGTTCAGAGGGGAAGAGCTGCTGACTCACCCAAGGTCACACAGTACGTGGCAAGGTGGGGACAGAAAAAAAATCCCTTCCATCCCAGGTCACCTGACGCCAAGCCCTGCCCTCCTGATGACGTGGTTTGCAGTGTCAGGTCCTAGAAGCTTTATGGGTTCCGGGATGCCCGATGCCCTTTGTATCCACTTCTGAGACATTCTGGGCTTGCCCGGCTCAGGGCAAGCAGCAGGACTCAGCCTTCCACTGAGGGCCCTCTTTTACCAAGCCCCGGAACTGGTTGTCCAGCTTCCCCTGTGCCCAGTGCTCAGGGAATGCCCTGGCAGGCTGGTGGGGATAGTGCGTGAGAATGCACCAGGGTGTCAGATTCTTCCTCACGGGAACAGTTACTAAAGAATAGGTCACCAACTGGGCACGGTGGCTCACACACCTGTAATCCCAGTACGTTGGGAGGCTGAGGCAGGAGGATCCCTTGAGCCCAGGAGTTTGAGACCAGCCTGAGCAACACAGCAAGACCCATCTCTAGAAAAAAAATACAAAAATAAGCTGGGGATGGTGATGCACACCTGTAGTTCCAGCTATTTGGGAGGCTGAGGTGGGGAGGACTGCATGACCCCAGGAGGTCTAGGCTGCAGTGGGCCACGGTCATGCCACTGCACTCCAGCCTGGGCAAGAGAGCAAGTCCCTGTCTCAAAAAAAAAAAAAAAAAAAAAAAAAGAAAGAAAGAAAAGAATGGGTCAGCATCCAGTGATAGAATCTAACATTTATGGAACAATTACTATGCACAATGAACCGGGCAGGAGATTATAGATCCCCCTCACACGGCATCCCTTTGATGTGTTCCGCCTGCTGTCTGGGAGCTGGCGCAGGATACCTCTCTGGAGTGTGTACATCATGTCATGTCTGTGTGAAATCAGCTGGGCTGGTGGCATTCACACCACAGCAATTGGCAAATGCTGCGAATCAGGGTTCCCTGACTTAAAAGCCGGCTGTTGAACACTGGCCTGCACACCACTGCGTCTTCCCAGAGTAGTATCAGCTGAGCCTCTTGATTTTGTGGAAAGAAAGCTGAAGCAGCATGAGAAGTTCAAGTTCAATGTAAAGCCTGCCTATGACCATTTCAAGGTATTTTTTTAATCAACAAGGTAAAATTAATTTCAGACCCTTTCCTTGTCAAAGACAAAGAAAAAAAAGAAAAGTGGTCATGTATGTTCTTAGTATTTCACTTTTATTTGCCTAGAGTGACCCTGGTTTTTTTTTATTTCTTGAGAACTTTATTATATATTTTAATAGCAAAAAATATGACTTTAGAACAATGGGGAAATATTGAAAGCATATCATAAAAATATTAAGTTGTCTTTAGGGGCAAATTTGCGCACATGTGGATTAGTAGTTTTATAAAATATATAATGTAACTATTTTTTTTTGATGCTAATTAAATACACCAGTCACTGAAAAACTTTTTTTTTTTAATAAAGAGATTAGTCCTTTATGTGAACTCACTTTACCTAGGTTTCTAATTTGGAAAGCAAGAAAACGGGAAGATATAAGAGAAAAAAAGGTGAAAACATTACTTTTCCTTTTGATGTAATGCTACTGAGCTTCAACATCATCTTTGGAATCAGAGAATTCTGCTTGCACATTTTGTTTTCTTTCTAGTCATTTTTTCAACAAATGTCTGAGTCAGACTTTGTGCTAGGAACTGGGGAAACCCCAGAGAATAAGACCAATGTGGTCCCAGCTCACATAGGCCTGAGCCCAGGAGGGGAGATGGACAAATGCTGTAGAACCACAACGTGGTTAGAATTATAAGGGGAAGGTGCAGGTGCACGTGAGTTTGTGAAAGGGAGCCCTAAGCTAGTAGAGGGCGAGATTGGTGTCTGCGCCCTGGGGCGTTGTCCCTGGAAAGTCATGCTTATGCTGAAACCTGAGGAAGGAAGGAGATGGCTGGTGAAGAGCAGAGGGAAGGATGTTGTAGGTTGGGGGAACAGCGTGTGCCAGTAGGAGGGATAGCATTTGCGAAGACCCTGAGGCTGGAAGGCGCTTGGTGAGTTTGACTCAAGTCTGCCCCAGGTATAAAGTGATGGAGAAAGCCCCTCATGGGAGGCCTAAGCTGTGGAAGGAGCCATATCCTTCAGTGCCCCGTCCGCACCCAACTGCCCAGTGGGCAGGCTTCGTGCCATGGTTGCCTGTGTTGTTAGATGCCGGGTTTCCATCCCAGAAGGCAGACCTGGAACTGGGTGTGTGGAGAATCCTGGGAGCAGCATGGAGAAAGGGTGTCTTCCCGTGACAGCCTCTCCTCCTCTCCTGTGAGCACCATGAACCCCTGGCAGGGCTCTTCCTCCACTGGGCAATGCCTGGCTCTGGTTGTCTGCTGTGCTGTGCAGCTCCTGGCACACAGATTTAGCTTGGTGGTTGTGTCACATTCTGTTAGTACTTTACCCACTATCCATCCCTCCTTTTCCTTTTTGCCAAAACTGTGCCTTAGTCAGAGCACCCAGCCCCACTGCTGGTCCATGGTATGGTTTGGTCCCCACCCGAATCCCATGTCGAATTGTAATCCTTAGTGTTGGAGGAGAGGCCTGATGGAAGGTGATTGGATCATGGGGGCGGACTTCCCCCTTGCTGTTCTCGTGATAGTGAGTTCTCATGAGATCTCGTTGTTTGAAAGTGTGTAGCACCTCCCTCTTGCCTCTCTCTCTCCTGCTGCCATGTGAAGATGTGCCTGCTTTCCTTTCGCCTTCCACCATGACTGTAAGTTTCCTGAGGCCTCCCCAGTTATGCTCCCTGTACAGCCTGTGGAACTGTGAGTCAATTCAACCTCTTTTCTTTATAAATTACCCAGTCTCAGATAGTTCCTTATAGTAATGTGAGAATGAGCTAATACAGACCATGACCTGTCAGACCCTGCAGCCCCCATTCATAAGTGAAGTATTATTGGAACGCAGCCACCCTTATTCACTGAGGGGCTGTGTGTGTCTGCTTTTGCATTACAACAACAGGGTTGAGTAGTTTTTGTTTGTTTGTTTGCTTAATTTGGGAAGGAGAGCTTTATTTCTCATAAAGGGTTGCAGCCTGCAGGGTGGCCAGTCTGACAGGCTGGGAAGCAGAAACAGATACTTCAAGGGAGAGGAAAAGGGAACAGGAATTTATGTAGAGCAGGGAGGCCAAATATACATATTCAATAAGCTATAGGAGGAGTCATGAATATTTATGAAAGGAGAAACACACGTGCACGATTGAGCTTCGTGCTCCTTCGTGGGCTCCATGTAGAAAAAATGGCGGCCTTGGCGTAATCTGAGGGTGGAGTTTGCAGCGCTCTGACGTCAAGGGTGAAGTGGAGGACAGGAAAACCCTCACTGCGCATCCTCCACACACTGGCCAGAACCACTCCGTGGTCGGTGGTCTCTTATCAGGCAAAAAGGAGGGGCAGCATCAGGCTGTAGGTTGATGTCAGCGATGGAGGCTTTTGTAAGGACTGCTTTCTGTTTAGCCCTTAGGGGAGAAAGCGTGATCATGGCTAGTGAGGGAGGGGTATAACGAGTGTGTCTGACCCTCCATGCCATCATGGCTGAGAACTCAATTTTCAAGTTTGCTCTGGGGTCCAGGGTTGAGTAGTTTTGATGGAAACTTTTACTTCCTCTTCCCAAGTATTATTGTTATTTATTTATTTATTTATTTATTTATTTATTTATTTATTGAGATGAGGTCTCGCTCTGTCACCCAGGCTGGAGTGCATTGGCATGATCACGGCTCATGGCAGCCTGGAATTCCTGGGCTCAAGTGATCCTCATGCCTTGGTCTCCCAAAGTGCTGGGACCACAGGGCTTAGCTACCACGACCAACCTCCAATTATTTTGGAGGCCCACAAATTTCTACCATCTGGTCCTTTATGAAAACGTTTGCTGCCCCTGATCTGAGTCAACCATGATGATCCTGTACTCGGATTTTCTGGTGTCCCTGGTGGCTGGTGCGCAGACCTGGAGTGTGAAACATTGAATGAGTTCATTAGCTTCCCTGAATCTCCATCTGGATCTGTGCACACTCTACGTACGTTATTTCAGATGATAGTCACAACAGCCTGTGAGGCAGGCACTAATGTTATCTGAGAGCTGAGGAGATGAAGGAACAGAGAGGCCTAGTAACCCACCTGAGATCACACAGCTTGTGAATGGTAGCTGGGATTTTTTTTTTTTTTTTTTGAGACAAGGGCTTGCTCTGTTGCTCAGGCTGGAGTGCAGTGGTGCAATCTTGGCTCCTGACCTTTCACAGAAGATCCGTTAGCATGGGATAGGAGTTAAGCTCAGGGGCTTTAGGGTCTAACCGCCGGAATTGAAATCCTAGTTCTACTGCTTACTGAGCCTCAGTCTCCCTATCTGTTGAATAGGGAGATAACATCAGGAACTCACAGGGCTCCTGAAAGGGTTAGGTGGCTGATGATAGGATAAACACTTGGTATATAGTAAGTGGCCAATAAAACCAGCCATGATCGTTCACTCAAACCCAGTCTTTGGCAAAAAGAAAAATACAAGCTTAAACTCAACCGTGTGGTGAGTCATTTGTTAGGTCAGTACAAAAGTAAAAGTAATCACGGTTTACTTTTGCACCAACCTGATATTAAAAAATAACTGGAGGCTGGGCATGGTGGCTCCCATGTGTAATCCCAGCACTTTAGGAAGCTGAGGTGGGAGGATACCTTGAGACTAGGAGTTGGAGACTGCACCACTACACTCCAGCCTGGGTGATGGAACAACAACCCACCTCTTAAAGGAAAAAAAAAAAGACCAAAAAACAAAAAACTGGGAAGAGGAAGTAAAAACCATTGCATGGAGTCCAGTGTGGGGTGAACCCTTGACCTGTGAGTCCCAGTTTTATCAGTTTTTTCCTTTTTTTTTTTTTTTTTTTGGAGACAGATCTCAGTTTGTCACCCAGGCTAGAGTGCAGTGCTACAATCATAGCTCACTGTAGCCTTGACCTCCTGGGCTCAAGGGATTCTCTAACCTCAGCCTCCTGAGTAGTTGGGACTACAGCAACATGCCACCATGCCCAGCTAATTTTTGTATTTTTTGTAGAGACGGGGTTTCGCCATGTTGCCCAGGCTACTCTCGATCCCCTAGGGCCTCAGCCTCCCAAGGTCCTGGGATTACAGGCGTGAGCCACCATGCCTGGCCCCCTGTTTCATCTTTTAAAAAAATTTTAAACTTTTTCCTGGCCTTCCCGACTCACGCACCAATCCCAATTTTGTCTCGTTCATTTCGATAAGAGGTAAGAGGGGTGCTTTGTTACTCCCACTTTTCTGCAGAGGAAAGTGAGGCTTAGAAAGGAACATTCTCTAGCTTGTGGTCTTTAGTGGGTGAGTGGCAGGTGGGCGCTGTGTGTGGAGCCCCGACCTTGCCCTCTGTGCCCAAAGTGGACAGCAGGTGGGCGCTATGTGACCAGTCCCAGCCCTGCCAGCAGAATCCACAATGATTTTTAATTCTCTCTGCAAAGAAGTGGAAATCCAGGCCTGAGTCACCTGCCAAGGACCACAGTGGGAGTTAAATCTGAACCCAGAGCAGCATTGGGAGCCGTGGGGTTTGTGGTGTGAGGCCAGGGTTACCAGCTCAGGCCTCATGTTTTTGGCCTATGAGTTTCTGTGGAGTCCGTTAATAAGCAAATGGATCTATTTAAGTGAAAACGCTTAGAGGCAGGGAATTTAATTACTCAATGACTTTTTCTTTCTTTTTTATCACTGAAATTAGTTAAAAAATAATTTTGAAATGTATGGCTGACACTTTGCCAGGAACATGCTATGTGTAAAATCATTCCTCTCTACATCACGTATTCATAAATTCATTTTCATGAATTCATGTATTCAGACTGGTCACCTGTTTCCATAGATCATTTGGAGCCCACCTTCAGGGATGTTTTTTTTTCCTCAAACAAATTAAGATTTTAACTTTTCCTTGAGGGAATAAAATCCTGAGTGACACACACAGACTCACATTATCTATCATCTATCTATCTATCTAGTATATATTTATGAATGTGCATATATGTACTCCGTATGGATGAGTATATACATTCAAATTATCTTGATACAGTTTTTTTTTTTTTTTTGAGATCTCGCTCTGTCGCCCAGACTGGAGTGCAGTGGCACGATCTCGGCTCATTGGAACCTCCGCCTCCCAGGTTCAAGCGATTCTCCTGCCTCAGCGTCCCACGTAGCTGGGATTACAGACACATGCCACCGTGCCTGGCTAATTTTTGTATTTTTAGTAGAGACAGGGTTTTGCCATATTGGCCGGGCTGGTCTCAAACTCCTGACCTCAGGTGATTTGCCTGCCTTGGCCTCCCAAAGTGCTGGATTACAGTATGAGCCACCTCGCCTGGCCCCTCTTAAAACTTTTTTCTACCTACTACCTAAAGTATACATACTTATTAAAGAAACGCATTTCCATCTTTTCAATAGGCAACCCTATTAAATGTGGTGTCTTTCTTTCTTGTGAGTATCTGTTTTTTGGTGCCTCAGTATGCATACTTACAGTTTTATATTTTTCTTTTTTTGCTTGAAATTATAAGCATTTCCCCAGGTATTACACAGTCTTTAAATTATTTTTGGTGGCTGCCTGATAGTTCATCAATTAGATATTTAGGTTAATTAATCACATTCCTATTATTGAACCTTGAGCTGCTTCTAACTTTTCAATATTACCAATAACATAAAGCCATAAATAGCATAGTATAACATATTTTCTCCCCGCATTTAGTATTATTTTCTTAGGGATAGATTCCCCAAAGTGGGATTTCTGGATCAAAGAATGTGAATATTTTCCTACATTTTTTAATTTTTATTTTTAGATTTTTTTTTTTTTTTCTGAGACATGGTTTTGCTCTGTGTCCCAGGCTGGAGTGCAGTGGAAATCACAGCTCACTTGACCTCCTGGCCTCAAGTGATCCTCCTGCCTCAGTCTCCCAAAGTACTGGGATTACAGGTGTGAGCTACCACGCCTAGCAGAGTATGAATATTTTGGAGGCTCCAAAAATAACAAGAATAAAAATCATGACAGGAATTGATGTTTATTGGCATCACTGTCAATGGACGGGCCCTGCACTCCGTCTTTTTATCAGCATGAGCTCGCTGACCTTTCACAAAACCCCTCTGAGGAAGGTCCTGTGCTCCCTGAGCTCAGTGAGACCCTGCATCTGGGGAGGCTGAGCCAGACCTGAATCCACATGCTTCTCCACTGCCACTGGGCCTCCCGCTTGTTTACAACTTGGCCATGTCTACACATCACCAGCTTTGCATTTTATTTTTTAATTAGTTTTTTTTTTTTTTTTTCTGAGACAGGGTCTTGTTCTGTTACTCAGGCTGGAGAGCAGTGGCATGATCCCAGCTCACTGCAACCTCTGCCTTCCAGGCTCAAGCCATCCTCCTGCCATAACCTCATGATTAGCTGGAGCTGCAGGTATGTGCCACCATGCCTGCCTAATTAAATTTTTTTTTTTTTTTTTAGAGATGGGGTCTCACTATGTTGCCCAGGCTGGTCTCGAACTTCTGGCCTCAAGCGATACTCCTGCCTTGGCTTTCCAAATTGTTGAGATTACAGGCATGAGCCACTGCGCCGGGCCCAGCTTTGCATTTTATGGAACAATCGAGGGTTGCAATGAGGAGCTGTGTTGCTTCAGCCTGGAGGAGGGTCCTTCCCAGGAGGCACTGCAGTAACAAAACGAGGCACCTGATCAGCTGGGCTGGGCCTCTCAGGCGGGGTCCTTCTTCTGAGCTGAGATTGGGGTGTCTGCGCATCTCAGGGGTCCTTCTTCCGAGCCGAGGTTAGGGTGGCTGTGTGTCTCACGGCTGCCATAGCAAAGCGCCATACATCTGGAGGCTTAGAACAAGAGGAATTTATTGTCTCACAGTTCTGGGGACCAGAAGTCCAGAGCGGAGCTGTCAGTGGGGCCGGTTCCTGGTTGTTATGGCCCCTTTAACAATGTGGGCACCTCTTAGGTTGTTCCCTGCCCAGCTTGGGGGTGGTGGCTCTGCTGAGACGCAGCGGCTGCAGCTGCCATCTGGCTCCGCATGCACAGAGATACCCCTGTCCTCTCCTTCCTCTCTGCTGCCTCCTCCATCCCTTCCTCTGTCTGGAGCCTTTCAGGCACGAATGCATCAACCAGACAAGCAAGGGTCAGAGAGGAACGTGTAAAAGCAAAGAAGGAGAAGCTGGCCCTCCCTGCCTACCTGCCCGAGGGAGAAGGTGCCGCTCTGTGGTTTTGCGGTGCGGGGAGGGGGTGTGAGAACACCAACCCGGTGTGGGGCTCAGTGAGGAAGGATGTGCCAGGAGGAGCAGGTAACCTCTCACCACTGTTTCAAGAGCCCCCAAATCCAGCTCCAGGAGGACCCCCTGTCTTGCCCTGTAAAATGTTGAACTGACCTCCTCTGAGAATCCACCCACTCAGCACATAATTATGGAGGCCCACCTGGTGCCAGGCCCATGGGCCCCAGCAGTGACTACAGCAGCCCCCAGCCTTGTGCCTGTGGACCCCTGATCCTCAGCCAACAACCCCCATGGCATGGATTCATGTCCCGTGGTTGCAGAAACAGGGGGCTTACAATAACACGAATCAATTCTTTCACAGTTCAGAAAGCCAGAAGTCACATTTCAAGGTGCCACATGCCCTCTGAAACCTGTGGGGAAAATCTGATCTGTGCCCTTTTCTTGGCTTCTTGTGTGGCCGGCAGTCCTTGGCGTTCCTTGGATGGTGGCTTCGTCACTCCAGTCCTGGCTCCGTCTCCATGTGGCCTCTCCCCTCTGTGTCTGTGTCCTCTCTTCTTACAAAGACAGCAGTCGTTGGATGAGGGCCCACCTCCCTCCAGTATGATCTTGTCTTCACTTCATCACATCTGCAAAGACCCTCTTCCAAATAAGGTCACGTCACAGGTACCAGCGGTTTAGGGCTTGGGTATATCTTTGGGGACATGATTAAGCCCACCAATGGAGAAAATAAAGCAGGGAGAGGCAGTGCCAGGGTTGAAGGGGGAGCGTGATTTTGGAATCAGGGCTGCTCCAAGCATTGGCACGGTGTGGCTGAGGCACCAACATCCCCATGCCCGTAGCCTTACGGTCCAGGACAAGAGTGACCCACCTGCTTGTGACCCAATGAGTACTGCTGCCCATCCCCACCCCCTTTTCATTTTATTCTTTCCCTTTGAAGCTGAGATGAAAGCCCCCGAGGGTGTCATTTGGTCACCAAGACTCCCTCTCTGCCTCCCACTTTCTTGCCCCTTCTTTGCGGCCCGACACTTGCCTGGCTTTGCAGGGCAGGGCTCTTTTCAGCCTGGGCTTCAGGTGAGAAGTTGACACATACCCACTAAAGCTGCCTCATAAAAGCTGGAACTATATTGAGCAAAGGATTCCATCTCCTGTCCTCCGCCAGCGGCAGTGTGTACCGGCTTTCATTCCTGGCCAAGTACTCCAGGGAGGTAGCACTGCAAACCATGTTTCTGAATAAATGTTTGCACCGTATAATTTTCCTTTGGTGTAAAGCATTCCGTGCACGCAGCAAGAAAGGTAGAAATAAAGCCAGTCTAGCTGCACGAAGACAGTGAATCTACGAGACTGAGGAAGGAGGAAAGAGGACGGACACTGAAGGAGGGAGGTTCACTGTGGCTGCTTTGGATGCTCATTGGGGTTCCTTGTCCTTGCTGTGGAGCGGTGAAACAGGGCTCCCCAGGATGTATTTCCGGAGGGTGGAGAGAGGGACACATTTGTCCAGTTTCCCCTGTGCCTATTTGTTACAAATGTTTCAGATAATTTTTTCACTTGTTAATGCTGCTTTTGTTTGAGATCATGAACTAGCTCACAGATTTTGTTTTCTTTTTTTTCTTGTGTTAATAGACTGTTTACTGCAATTTATAGAAAAGTGAAGCCCTTAGTAGAGTTCCCATGCACCGCCTCCCCTCCAGCCTCCCGTATTGTTACCATCTTGCCTTAGTGTGGTACATGTGTGACAGGTGATGAGCCAGCATTGACACATTGTTATTGAATGTAGTGCATAGTTTACACGAGGCTTCCCTCTGTGTTGAACATGCTGTGGGTTTGGACGCATGCATCCTGACAAGTCTCCAGCATTGTAGTATCCACAGAGGAGTTTCACGGCTCTAAACATCCTCTGTGCTCTGCCTATTCATCCCTCCCCCTGTTCCCTTTCACCCTGCCAACCCTGATCTTTTTACTGTCTCCATAGTTTTGCCTTTTCCAGAATGTCCTAGAGCTGGGAATCATATAGCGTGCAGCCTTTTCAGGCTGGCTTCTTTCTTTCTTTCGTTTTGTTTGTTTGTTTGTTTGTTTTTTGAGACGGAGTCTCAGTCTGTTGCCCAGGCTGGAGTGCAGTGGTACAATCTTGGCTCACTGCAACCTCCGCCTTCCCAGGTTCAAGCAATTCTCCTGCTTCAGCCTCCTGAGTAGCTGGGATTACAGGTGCCCACCACCATGTCTGGCTAATTTTTGTATTTTTAGTAGAGATGGGGTTTCGCTATGTTGGCTAGGCTGGTCTTGAATTCCTGACCTCAAGTGATCTGCCCCCCTCGGCCTCCCAAAGTATTGGGATTACAGGCATGAGCCACTGCACCTGGCCAGGCTGGCTTCTTTCTTATGCATTTTTATGCATTTAAGTTTCTTCCATGTCTCTTGAGAAAACATTTTATGGAAGTAAAACATACATGCAGATATGTGCATCAATGATACTTGTCAGTGCACCAAATTTTCACAGCATGAATCCACCCATGTAATCAGTCCCAGACTCAGTGGCAGTCAGTGGCCAGCCCTGGGAAGGCCTCATGTGCACTCCCATCACCCCCATTTCTTCTTACTAGAGGTGTCCACTCTGGTGGTCACCACGGTTTTTCCTGTTTGTGCGTCTTTCTGTGTCTGGCTTCTTTCACTCAGCGTTGTATCTGTGAGATTCATTGGTGCCATTGGGCATGGTCGTAGGTGGCTCCTTTTCACTGCTGTCTACTACTCCATGGCAAGCCTCTCCCTTGACTTTTTATCCATTCTATTGCTGATGGGCATTTGAATAGTGTCTAGTTCGGAGCTATTATAAATCGCGTTAGACCTGACTATGGGGGAGTGCAGGCATACAACTACTTTCGACCCACGAACATGGCAATTCCACATGACTCATCTAATACATGTTTTTTGGCGAGCACATGCCCACATTGCTGTTGGGTGAGAGCAGGTTTCGACGACATCGTTTTGCAGTGAGGATGTGGCGAGGGCCTGGCTGCCACCATGCAGGCAATCTTGTCTGTGCATCTATGAATGATACATAATTTGGCATCTCTTGAACTATGAGGCTGACTAAGGGCGGGCTTTGGCTTAAAAATAGTTTTTCATTCTTTATGTCTATTGTCTTGGTTAATCTCTGAGTGTTATGAGGTATGTGAGTGGGACTTCAATGCCTGTCTTGATCAAGGAGGTTCTGGGGAACCCCAGATGTTTGCCCCCATACCCCTCCCCTTGTCCTCAGCTTATGTTTGGCTGTGGCCGGGTGCAGTGGCTCATGCCTATAATCCCAGCACTTTGGGAGGCTGAGGTGGGCAAATCACTTGAGGTCAGGAGTTTGAGACCAGCCTGGCTAACATGGTGAAACCCTGTCTCTACCAAAAATACACAAATTAGCTGGCCGTGGTGGTGCACACTTGTAGTCCCAGCTACTTGGGAGGCTGAGGTGGGAGAACTGCTTGAACCTGGGAGGTGGCAGCTGCAGTGAGCTGAGATTGCACCACTGCGCTCCAGCCTGGGTGACAGAGCGAGACCGTGTCTCAAAAAAAAAAAAAAAAAAAAGAATATTGGGGGGCCCTGCTCCTCACCTGGTTATTTCATGGTCCAGCTTTGAGAGTTCTGTCACTTGATTTTCAATTTGATGAAGAAGCCATCAGGATGTGGAAGCCCTGGATTCCCCTTCACACCCAGAACCATTCTCTCCAACGACCCAGCTGGAGACATTGCTGCCTCCCACAAAGAGATGAGAAAGGGTGTCTTGGCAATAACATGTAACTGCTGTTGATTGAGCACCTGCCTGGAATGTGCTGTATCCATACCTGGATATGAGCACGTATTCTAGGCACCATGCTGAGGATGGTTGAGCCAGGTGGTTGGACTCTGCAGCCCACGTGCTTAGCTGTACCTTTCACAGGTTCTCAAAGCTTATGAAAGGGCAGCTGGGACTTTCTCAGATGACATTCTAGCTTCTCATTGGTCAGTTTCTCATAACGGTGGTTGCATTTTCTAATTCTTCTGAAGACCTTAAAATTGTTCTTAGCATTTGCTCCTCTCTTCTGAAGATGCAGCCTCTTGGAAATTAGAGGGAAGGTGCAGGCATCCCACATGGCCTTCGGGTGGATCAGATTTTTTTTTTCACCTCTTTTAGGTTCAGTGTTGGGTGTGATTCCCAAAGACTGCTGTGTACCTGGAGGGGCTC
Source organism: Pan troglodytes (assembly GCF_028858775.2). Lineage (NCBI taxonomy): Eukaryota > Metazoa > Chordata > Mammalia > Primates > Hominidae > Pan > Pan troglodytes. Next base: position 85,419,628 of record NC_072416.2, on the reverse strand, counting down.
CCCTCAGGGTCTTCCTGTTGGCTGGTTCCTGCCCCTCTCAGCTCCTGGAGTCAGCGGTGTGTAGGGGACCTCCATCTATTTCACTCTGCACTTGGCTGAGCCCTTTCAGCCCCGTTATCTCAGTCGATTGAATCTTTTCTGCTGAGTCCATGCAGCTGCAATGATCCCTCCAGCCTCTTGCCCAAGTTCACTGCTGGCCTTGGCACTTCTGTGTGTTCACACACTCCTAGTGTTCTTCATCCTTTCACGTCAACTAATTGTGTTTGGCTGAAGGAAGATAAATAAACACATCCAAGAACCCCAAGGATTTAAAATTGGCCAGCTTATTAAGGGCTGAATCTCATAATATTTTTGGCATAAGTATACACTTAAAATTAATTTTGGTTGAATATCCCACTGGTAAAATCTGGACTTATCCATTGCATTAAATATAATCTAACTGGATATGTTAAGTATCCTTTAAGTGAGTATTTAGTGAAGTGTGCTGATAGCATGCTGGCAGGGGTGGGAATACAGAGATGAACTAGAGCTGGGTCTTGCTGTCAAGTTGCTCACAGACTGATGAGTATATTCCATCCGTGGGGTGCTCACTATGTGCAAATCCCCATGCTGAGACCCTACCTGTGTTAGTGCCAAGCTCAGTCCCATTATTTTCTAATTTTACAGGTGTTGAAGAAAGTGAGCCTTTTTGTGTTGGCATTGATGGTAAAAACCATTTCTTCCACATCATTTTCTGCCAACAATTGCTTTTTCTTTCTTTTGGGCTATGTTGTTAGGATAGATCTCTCCAAATGGGGTTATATGGCCGTGGCAACATCTTTTTCTTTAAAATATTTACAATTGTTTTACAAATGTCATAAATATTTAAAAAAACTTTTAAAAAACTTTTAGGTTTAGGGTACATGTGTAGCTTCATTATATAGGCAAGTTGCATGTCATGCGCGTTTGCTGTAAAGATTATTTCACCACCCAGGTAATAAGCATAATATCTCAGAGGTAGTTTTTCGATCCTCTCCCTCCTCTCACCCTCTACCCTCACATAGGCCCCAGTATCTATTGATCCCTTCTTTTTGTCCATACATACTCAATAATTATCTCCTACTTATAAGTGAGAACATGTGGTATTTGATTTTCTGTTCCTGTGTTAGTTTGCTTAGGATAATGGCCTCCAGCTCCATCCATGTTGCTGCAAAGGACATGATCTTGTTCTTTATTATGGCTGCACAGTATTCCATGATGTGTATGTACCACATTTTCTTTATTCAGTCTACTGCTGATGGACACTTAGATTGATTCCGTGACTTTGCTATTGTGAATAATGCTGTGATGAACACACGTGTGCATATGTCTTTCCTGTAGAATGATTTATATTCCTTTGGGTATATACCCCATTATGGGATTGCTGGGTTGGATTGCTGGGTTCTGCCTTAAGTTCTTTGAGAAATTGCTGCCCTTCTTTCCACAGTGGCGGAACTATACGGCCCCACCAGCAGTGTGTGAGCATTCCATTTTCTCCCGACCTCAAGAGATCCACCCACCTCGGCCTCCCAGAGTGCTGGGATTACAGATGTGAGCCACCATGCCCGGCCGACAGGTTCCTGTTTAACAGAGTTGCTGGTCCACCCTGGCCAGCTGAACTAGAAGGTCACTAATTTGTCTGTAGTGACTCGGCTTGTGTTGCTCACAAAGCCTCGGCTCCCCTTTTCTCAGGGACAGTTTCTGGCATGTTGTCTAAACCTTCCTGGTGTCTCTCTTGAGTTTTGGCTTGCCATTGCTCATCTGTGGAGTTACCAGTGGGATGGTGGGTGACTGTCGTACATGATGTATTCACTTACTGAAATTTGATTGTGTCTGCCGGGTGCTCGGTTCAGTGGTGGGGCAGGCAATGCAGGGGTGAGTGCAGTCAACGTGGCTCCTTACTCCGAGTGCCCAATCTCGTGGATGAATCTCAGCAAAGCCTCAGTTGCTCCATTTGCAGAAAGGGCATGGGGTTATTTCCTGGCCTCTCTCCCAAACAAAACCTCTGAAAACACACTGGAAGCCCAAACATTTCAGCCTCCTCATTACCAAAATAATTTTAGGTGTGTTACGAGTTACGAATAGTGCAACCCAAATTAAGTGGCAAGAAATGTATTGGAATAGATGAAATTGTGGGAGGGATTTTGTTTTTCACTTTTACTTTTGAAGTGACTACAGCTTCATAGGAAATTACAAAAATAGTACAAAGGATCTCCCGAGCCCTCCCTGCAGCTCTCCCCAGTGGGGGTGTCTTATGTAACTGCTGCAAAATAGCAGCCCCAGGAAATTGACATTGGGACAATACTAGACTCCAGACCTTGTTCAGATTCCACTGGTTTTTACACGCATGTGTGTGTGTGTGTGTGTGTGTTGCTGTGCTCTTGGTCTCTTGTATAGATCTGTGTAACCACTACCACCATCAGGATACAGGATAATTTAATCACCAGAAAGGAGCTTGCTGGGGCTACACGGGGGAGATTAAAAAAACTGACAAATAGGCTGGGCGTGGTGGCTCACGCCTGTAATCCCAGCACTTTGGGAGGCTGAGGCAGGCGGATCACAAGGTCAGGTGTTTGAGACCAGCCTGGCCAACATAGTGAAACCCTGTCTCTATTAAAAATACAAAAAATTAGCCGGACGTGGTGGTGGGCACCTTTAATCCCAGCTACGTGGGAGGCTGAGGCAGGAGAATGGCTTGAACCTGGGAGGCGGAGGTGGCAGTGAGCCAAGATCACGCCATTGCACTCCAGCCTGGGCGACAGTGCGAGACTCTGTCTCAAAAAACAAACAAAAAACCCAAAAAAAACAAAAAACCGACAAATACAATTTACATATATTTGTGGTGGAAAACATGTTTTGAAATTTGTGTACATGGTGAAATGGCTAAATCAAGCTAAGTAACATATATTACCTCACATACTCTTTTTTTTTTTTTTTTTTTGGTGAGAACACAATCTACTCTTGTAGCAATTTTCATGTATATGATACATTGTTATTAACTATAGTTACCATGTTACTTACAATAGCTCTCTTGAACTTATTCTTTCTCTCTTTTTTTTTTCTTTTTGAGACAGAGTCTCACTGTGTTGCCCAGGCTGGAGTGCAGTGGCACGCGATCTCGGCTCACTGCAAGCTCCACCTCCCGGGTTCACGCCATTCTTCTGCCTCAGCCTCCCGAGTAGCTGGGACTACAGGCACCTGCCACCGGGCCGGGCTAATTTTTCGTATTTTTAGTAGAGACGGGGTTTCACCGTGGTCTTGATCTCCTGACTTTGTGATCTGCCTGCCTCGGCCTCCCAAAGTGCTGGGATTACAGGCGTGAGCCACCGCGCCTGGCCTTGAACTTATTCTTTCTATGTAACTGAAATTTTGTATCTTTGACCAACATTTTCCCAATCTCTTTCCCCCAACCGCAGCCCCTGGTAACCACCATTCCACTCTGTACTTCTATGAGTTCAACTTTTTCAGATTCCACAGATAAGCGAGATCATGCAGAACTTGTCTTTCTATGCAATATTATGTTTGTACTTTACTTAACATAATGACCTCCAGGTTTATTGATGTTGTTGCAAATGATAGCCTGAATAGTATTCTATTGTGTATATACAACCCTACTTTTTCTTTGTCCGTCCATCCATGATGAGCACTTAGGTTGATCCTGTATCTTGGCTATTATGAATAGTGTTGCAATAGACATGAGATTGCGGATGTCTCTTCAACATGCCAATTTCATTTCTTTTGGATATATTCCCTGTGGTAGGATTCCTGCATCATATGATGGTTCTATTTTTAATTGTTTGAGGAATGTCCACACTGTTTTCCATAGTGGCTATACTAATTTATATTCCCACCAACAGTGTATGAGGGTTCTAAGGGGGAGAATTTTGAATGTTAAAAAATGTTACGTGATTAGAAAATGTTTATTATCAGAGAAAGACATCTGATACATGACCTCTGCCAGTCAGAAATGGGGGTGATCTCTTTTTAGTTGTCTGCCAATTGTTGTTGCTTCCTTACTTTAATAACTGTCATGCTTTTCTTCTAGGGACTTTCTTTAGAAACCTCTTCTCCATGGCTCCTTTCATTTTATTTTCCTAAAATGTCTACTTGCATGTTGACTTGCATATCCATCCCACCTTTCCTGGGCTTGTTTTAAGCAGGTTAGGGCTGAGGGCTTTGTTTCCTCATATCCTCCATGACGGCTAGGACTCTTGGTTATTCAATAAATGCTTCAGTGAGTCTGCTTCTATGAGGACAATGGGCCCACTGTTGGAGGGTGGAGCGAGCAGGGCTCTGAAGTCAAAACTGCTGGGTTCAATCCCCGTTTCACCTGGTCATGGATGGGAGAGCAGTTTGCTCAGCTTTCCTGCACCTTGCCTCATCCTTCTGAAAATGGAGGGAACGTGCTTCCTGGTACCCAGCCCTGGGAGGGTGCTCAGAAAAGACTAAGCGGCTTCCTTTGTGTCCAGGGCAGAAGGATCTAGGGCTGCTTGAGGCATGGTTCCCCCAAATCCAGGGGTGCCACCCTCACTGTGTGTTCCTCACAGACTGGGAAGATGGAGAGAAGGACTGTGGGAAACTGGACAGAGTCGATGAGACCATTCCAAAGCAGAGGTGGCCCCGGCTGCGTGATGCACAGATAAGCATTGAGTATCTCAACCTACGGAAATTCTGTGGATGTCTTGCTGTTTGTCTCCTGTCTGCACGATCGATTGTGTCAACAAACAGTGGGCAATTAGCTGCCCTGATTTTCGGAACCGAGCCACCGGGGAGCTGGTTGAACAGTCTCCCACTGCTTTGATTAAAGAGGTGCAGTTGCTGAGCCTTTAGGCCTTATTTCTGAAAAATGGATATGAAAGCCGTGGTTGGAGCTGCTTTTCCTCTTGGGATTTTCACATAAAATCAGAGACTAATCCCTCATCTAATACCAATTTGGTAAGGGCTGGGTTAGAACATAGTCAACTCCACTTGTGAACACCGGTTAAGATTTCTTTATAGAAAGCTATACTATTTTCAGAAGCATTTCAGACAAACATCCTAAGAAGACTTAGCAGGCTCAAGATGTTTACCTTGGACCTGAATCTTATTTCTAATTAACCGAGTCTTCAACAGTCCATCAGAGAATGCAGTTACCTGCCAAATTTCACACCTAAGGGGAAAAAATATTCCCAATAAAATTTTCCTTAAAAAAAAAAATCCACTCACTTTTACCACTAAGACGTTCTCGGCATATTTAAATCAATCATTTTCCACGAACACACAGAAAACTAATGTTCTGGATCCCAAGCCTGTCTTTGTGGGTCGCAGGTTTCCGGGAAGCCATTTTATTTGACGCTAAGTTTTCAGCAGACACTAAGGCAGGATTCAGCAGAGACCCAGGGGCGTGGAGCGTGCGAATGCAGCCCGTCCAAGCTTTCCCAGCTGCGAACGGACATTCCTCTGATACCGCATATTTCGTGGGGGAAAGTTTAAATGATCACATTGTTTTAATTCACCTTACAGAAACAACCGCTAATGGAAAGCCAAGCTTTCCTTTCTCTGTGTTAAAAAAGAAATTGGTTTCATTGAGAGGCTGGGGGTTTCTCTCTCCAGTCCACATCAAGCAGAGTTTAGAGTTTATTTGGAGACATTCGGTTGGGCACGGTGTTTTTTTTCCTCAGACGTAAGCTTCCTGGGGTTGACCTGTGAGCTCCCTGGGGGTCCCACAATTCTCTGTTTTGTTTACTGCTCTCCACCTCCGTGGTGCTGCGTAGACTCTTGTTGAGCATTTATCCAATAAAAAATGTTAACTGAAGGTGTCACAGCTTGTTTTAGCAACAATTTCCTATAGTTTAGTTATAAAGATTTTACACACACACACACACACACACACACACACACACGCACATACAGAGAGAGAGAGAAAGCACAAGTTTGGGTATTGTCATGGACCAGTCAGTAGAAGCAGTCTTTTTCCTTTTACCTTTTAGGTTGGCCTGAAAAAACAAAAACAAAATTACTCATGTCAGTGATTTAAATTCCTGAGTCTCTCACATGGTTTGGTGGAATCAGGCACATTGAAGAAGGAGGGCATGATACTCTAGAAAGAACCCTCAGCTTCACTGCTTCCAAGCTGTGTGGCTGTCGAGAAGTTGCTTGCCCTCTCTGGGGCTTAGGCTCCTCATCTGAGAAATGGTGGAGCTGGAGTTGGTGCTCAGGGGTTTTCCAGTGCTGACATCCTGAGCGCAGAGGGATAAAGTGTACACAGGCTCAAGGTTAAGAAGTAGAGATGTGCTTTGCTGCCTTTGTGTGGTGGTTAACCACCAGAGTAAGACAGGAGGTTTACGATGACAACTTTGTGATTTTCTAAAGGACTGGCCATTAACGAACATATTGGATTTCTTTTGCCAGCTTTTTTACGTGTGTGGGCATGGGGGAGTTCTTTTTGTAATTACTTTTGAGTTTTCCTTGCACTTGGCTATCTAGAATTGAGGGATTTTGTCACTTATTTTGGTTTGAGATCTGAGATAACAAGTATTTATTTTTCATATTTATTCTTTATCCATTTTCAGAAAAAAATGGAAATGTTTTACTTAAAAATACAAGGCATAAAAGGCATTAACCCAGAATAAAAGGCAAGTGAGAAGAGAGTAAAGTGGCAAAGACAGAAACTACATTAAAACATCTAGACTGAGGAGGCTGGGTGCGGTGGCTCATGCCTGTAATCCCAGCACTTTGGGAGGCTGAGGTGGGTGGATCATGAGGTCAGGAGTTTGAGACCAGCCTGGCTAACATGGTGAAACCCTGTCTCTACTAAAAATACAAAAATTAGCCCAGCATGGTGGCGTGCATCTGTAATCCCAGCTGCTTTGGAGGCTGAGGCAGGAGAATTGCTTGAACCTGGGAGGTGGAGGTTGCAGTGAGCTGAGATCGTGCCATTGCACTCCAGCCTGGGTGACAAGAGCAAGACTCTGTCGCAAAAACAAAAAAACAAAACAACAACAAAACAAAACAAAACAAACTGTGGAAAGCTATAGCAATTAAAGACAAAATTTAGCTTTGCGCTTCCTAGCAGCCAAAGCAAAGAGAAAAACTAGGAAAATGTTGCTCTTGACATTAAATGCAGGGAAGCAAAAATCCAGAAGAGGGTGATAGTCTTGGGTTGCTTCACCAATTGAGAGCCCTCAATAGTTCCTGGAACCTTCTCGCTCCCAGTATGAAAGGAATATTTTTGTGGCAGTTTGGAATCTTTTGCTAAAGTTCAAATACAAGAGGCTGAAAGTTGTTGACCTAGGTAGTCATTTCTTGACCTAGGTAGTCAAGAAATGTTAAAATTTGCTGCCAAAAGTGTAGATGATGTTTGTTCCAGGAATTAAGAGTTGATAAAAACAAGCTTTACTAACAGAGGGCTCATGATACGGGGAAACAAAAAAACTTTGTGGGCAAAGAGGCCTAGATTTGAGTGGCAGCTCTGCGGATCATCTTTGTGTCTTAGGGTCAGCCCTGCAGCCACTGTGAGCCTCAGCTTCTTCATCTGCAAAATAAGAAAGTTCAACCACGCTCCTTTGAGATCTCAAATAGGACGATTCTATGCATGGGTCTATAATGAGCATCAGAAGGGAGCTTTTTGTTGTTGTTGTTCTCTGCAAACAGACTTGCTGACGACACAACCCCCATATAGCAGCGACCACCTTCAGACCTTTGTGTCCTGCTCCCTAGAGAGTAAAATGGCCTACTTTTTATACCTCTTGAAAGAAAAGTGATCTTTTCTCATCATGTGGAATTTCCCAACTGAAGCACATTTCTGTGATCCGAGGTGCACACACTTGGCTGCAGGTGAAATAACCCCATGTATTCTCAGGCCCCAACACAGCGATCCCAGGGCTGGAAGCTTGCAAAGATACTTCTCCAAGAAACTGTCCCTGGGCAGAAACGTTGCCACTTTCATTGGGGGAAAAATGGTTTCAAATATTGGCTTTTGTTTTTATGGAAAATGGTGAAAAATTTGAGGGAAAACCACAAAATCCTTTGCTTTTATTGAAACCACAAAAATTGATTAAATTTTTATTCTAAAAAAACCATTTTTTTTGCTGAGCACTGAACTTTCTTCTTTGAAAGGCTCTACTTTCCTTTCCTTTTTTTTTTTTTTTTTGGAAATATCTCCTGAGAGCCTAATGAAAGGTCTTTCTGTTAGCTTGGCTGAGCCGAGCCCAGGCGTTCTGAAGCTCAACACAGAAGTGTAGTTTTTGTGCCCAAACACAGCCTTGTGGGGATGTCTTCATGCACAGACCTCCAGACGCTGCTGAACTCTTCCCAAGCCCCCAGTGGGGCAAGAGCCTGTGAGGCTGTGAGCATTGCCTGGACAGCACCTGGGGGCACTCACTATTGATGGCAACCTCAACCAAATCGGCTGGTTTGTCTTGTTGGGCATTGCCGCTGCCTCCTGAATAAATGGAAAACCATGTGCACAGTTTCTGCCTTCGCTAGCGAGGGCCTCGCAAGCTGACTTCATGAATTAATTGGTCCCCTGCCTGGTGGCTGGCTCGGACTGTCCCTGGGCAGGAGACAAGCTGTCTGTCCAGGGTGAAATCTGTCTTTCACTGCATCCACAGTGGACACATCGCTAGCTCAGCCAGGGCACCGCTATATTCACAAGACATTTAATTTTTCTTAATAAAGGAAGCTAGAAGTTCTTCTGTGCCACAGGAGAGGGAGTTGGTTTCTGGCCATCAGAACAGATTTGGTTTTAAGGCAAGTTGGGAGGTGCAGGAACCAGAGGCCTCTTGGGTATCTTTGTGGAGTGTGGGGGGTCTAAGTCAGCTCAGAGGCAGTCATTCAGACCTGGTGTGCAGAAGGGCCTGTTCCTGACCCAGAGGTCTCCATCTGTGTAGTGTTCCATCTACCCTGTCTCTGTTTACTGATGTGTACTTTACCAAAGGGACCTTCCATTCCCGGCGCCAGACCCTTGGGCATTTCTTCCAATTGCTCACCGTCTCCTCCTGGCAGGTTCATTTGTCCTTCTGGGTTGTGGCTTCCCCTTCTGTGAAATGGGGATCATGAGAGCCCCTGCCACGTAGATTTATTGTGAGAGGTGAATGGAGCCATGGCCAGCGTGTAGTAAGTATTATGTGCTATTATTTTAATGTTTTAGAAATCATTATTCCTACCCTTCCTGTTGAATCCAAGTTTTATTTTATTTTACAACTGAAAAGACAGCAAAGCAATAAAATTCAAGACAGATTTGAAGAAATAATTATCAATAATCTCCTACTATCCTGGTGCAACAATCAGATTGAACTTTTGCGTTTTGCCTTAATACCTTTACTACTAATCAAGATCACCATAGTGTTGGAGTAAGTGCCATTGAGTGAGAGCTCCAGGTAAGCCTGGCAGCACACAGCCCACTCACTGGCCCCGATGCTGGGAGATGTTCACTCCCTTTCCAGATGAGAGACCAAAGGTTTGGAAAGTTGAGCCAACCCAATGTCAACAGGCAGAGGTTGCAAGAATGTGATCCCTGACTTCAAGCTCTCCTTGTTTAACCACGATGCTACACAACTTCTGTTCCTCGTATAAGAGTTTTAAACCAATTGGGTTGCATTGTTTACAAGAAAAATCAGGGAGTTTGAGTCTGAAGCATTATTCTGATGTCTTCAAAGGAGGTTCAGAGCTGGAGAAGATTCAGTCCCTTGTCCATCTAGGAAAATCTTTCAATCTCACGGAGGTCCAGCGGGAACAGAGCCAAGAGCCCACCAGCTCTGGTGGATGTCTGTCCCCCGGCCAGCCCTGCATGCACTGGCCCCCGACGCCATATCCAGAGCCCATGTCCAAAGTCCAGGAAAAGGCCCCAGACTGCTTCCCTCCTTTTCCTTCTCGAGGTCACAAACACTGAAATGATCCTCGGATACTGGATCTTTCCACAAAAGCTCACCCCTTCCCCATTCTGTCCTGGATTATTATTTTTCAAAACACAGCCTGCCCATTTGTCCGGGTAAGAAGAGCGCCTTTACAGGCAAAAACTACTCTCCTGTTGGCTGACCTGTCATTTCATTCACTTTTGAATTTAATGTAAATATTGCATGATCACGGGCTTGGGCGCAGTTCAGAGCAAATCTCTCTTTTGCTTCCTTATCTGATTATCTTTCAAGAAAACACCTCATTGTTCAGATTCAAGAATAACAAGTTTCCCCACATCCAGCTCCTCACCTCTTCATTTTTGTCTGTCCTGCTTCGAATCCTATAATTACAGAAACATGTCTGTCAGTGATTTGCGCATCTGATAATCAGATTTTCTCTCATTCCCAGCTCTTCCTCCATCCGCACCCCACCCCACCCCATTCTGCCACATCTGGAGCAGTCCCCTGCCACTCCATGCCCAACTGACTCCTCAACTGTTTCCAGATCACATCTGTCTTTCCCGGTACCGGCTTCCTGACACGCTGGATCATAAACGAGTCAGACCCTAAATTCTGGTCATCTTGAATTCCTCTCTCGATAGACGATAACTGTGGAACAGAGCTATTGCCTCATTTCTTCTGGTCTGGTTTGGCCATGCTAAACGATACAGCTTTCAAAAGGTAAAATCAAGGCTCTTATGCAAGTATCAAATGGACACATTTAAGAGATTTTACATACATCATTTATAAGTGATTGACACATGAAAGCTGACTCAAAGGATGTGAAGCACAGGCATGAGGAAATCAGGAAGAACCAAAATGAATTCGTGAATAGGCACACACCTAGTTTATGCCTCTAGGGCTGAAGATGTAATGCTTGGAACCAAGTTTTCTACAGGGTGAATTAATTGTATCTCCATAGGGCAGAAGTAATTTGGATTCCTAGGGGTGAGACTCATGCGTGTTACTCTCTGTGTTCTATAATGTCCAGAGTGGCTGACCAGCCTGCTCCAGCAGCGCACAGCTCTGCAGAACCAGAGGACCCTGCAGGGCTTGCTAGACAATTCTCAGCATTCCAATTCATATCATTGGAATCAATAAAATTAACTGATTGAAATATCCACCGATACTTGATTCGATATCATTGGAATAAATAAAATTAATTGATTGAAGAATCCTTTGATACTTGATCGAATATTATTGGAATCAATAAAATTAATAAAATTAATTGATATTAATTGAGAAATCATCCCAATTGATATCCCATAACCTTTTTTTGCCCACTTCAAACTGTTTTATAATTTTTCTTCACAGTCATTTTCTGTTTAAATCTATTCTGAGTATTCAGTTGAAAGAACCGCAGTTTCCAAACCTCATTTTAGGAGAAGCTTAGGAGAACACAGGCAGGCAAGGGGGGCGGGAGGGAAGTCACTCGTTCCAGGTAAAAAATGACACTTTTGCTCAGGAATTTCCTGGCTCAAAACCTTCCATGGTCCCCTCCTCCTTGCATGATAATTTCAGATTCTTCGCATGGCATTTAAGCTTCTCCACAACCTGGACGTGATATGTGTTTGATCCTCAAATACATTTGTTAAAATAATACTGGCAATGGCAAAACTTAAAGATTATGAAACCACATGAAATGAAGACTAAAAGCCTCCCTCACTTCTGAAATCTCAGCCTGGACACAAGAAAAAAGAATAACTGTTTAATAATCATTAATTCTTGACTGAGGGTTGACTTGAAGTTTATCTGAAAATCAACTTAATGCATTTCATAGAAACACCCATTTCTTCCCAGAAGGAAGTTGTGAATGACATCAGTTCTTTCCCAGGCCAGGTTTGGGGCAATTTTCCATTTTTCTCTCTAGAAAATTTCTGATGTATAAAATCATATTTATGTTTACATCTGTACTTACATAGTTTAATACACAAATAATATCATTCTACTTGTACCATTTTTTTCAATACTTTTAAAAAATGTTAACAACGGATCCTGAGTATTGTTAGTTATGAAATATATTTAATATATCTTAGAGCTTTCTCTGTATCAGCACAGACAAAGCTACTCATTCTGGAATACAGAATATTCCACTGTTTAGAGGTTCTTTAATTTATTTATTCCTCACAGATTCTTCCAGCCTAACCTCCAACTATGTGGTTTCTCCCATTGAAGCCAGATAAATTCATCCGCTTTCCTTAAAAACACCTTATCCAGGCCCGGCACTGTGCTCTCGCCTGCAATCCCAGCACTTTGGGAAGCCAAGGCAGGCGGATCACTTGAGGTCAGTAGTTCGAGACCAGGCTGGCCAACATGGTGAAACTTCATCTCTACTAAAAATACAAAATAATTAGCAAGGCATGGTGGTGTGTGCCTGTAATCCCAGGTACTTGGGAGGCTGAGGCAGGAGAATTGCTTGAACCTGGGAGGTGGAGGTTGCAGTTAGCAGAGATCACACCACTGCACTCTAGCCTGGGTGACAGAGCGAGACTTTGTCTCACAAAAACCAAAACCAAGACCAAAAAAAAAAAAAAAACCCACCTTATCCATTCCTGTGAATCTATCTTTCCATCCAATATTATTCTGCCTAATAGTAACATTCAAGATGCAGGCACTGTTATGAGCCCCAAATTCCTGCGCTGAAACCCTGACCCCCAGTGCGATGGTATTAGGAGCTGGGGCCTTTGGGAGGCGATTAGGCTTAGATGAGATTATGAGGGTGGGACCTTATAAGATACGCTAATCATGGGATTAGTTTCCTTATATCACAAGGACAAGACCAACACTTACTCTTTGTCTGTCTGGTGAGGTCACAGGGAGAAGGTAGCTTTCTGCAGGTCAGGCAGAAAGCCCTCATCAGGAGCCAAATCTGCTGGCACCTTGATCTTGGACTTTACGGTCTCCAAAACTATGAGAAATAATTCCTGTTGAAGTCACCCAAGCCATGGTATTTTGTTGTGGCAATTCAAGCTGACTACGACCAGCACCAGCCAAGTGGAACGGAATGACTGGCATGGGTGTGGCTCTGCTGGTGGAGACTGGAGTCCTGCCTCTGCCTGGCATACCCGCCCTACTCAGGTGTCTAAGCCGTCTGTCCCAGCCCAGCTGAATGTAGATTTTCCTTAGGAAGCCATCCGTGATGGTATTTGTTAAAGTATAGTATTACAATTAAAACCATGACTCCACACAATTAGAGAATAAAAACATGCGAGATACTGATGGACTAACTCATTGGTCAGGGAGATGATGTGATGGCAGGACTGGAAACAGTAAGATGGCAAGGTGCATTCAGGAACAGGGGTTTATAGATTCCATCGGGAAAGGCTTTTGGATTACTGTGTGATAAGATTAGCTACAAAGCTAGTTAATGTTATATGGGGCAATAAACAATACCCTCTGGCCGGGCACGGTGGCTCACGCCTGTAATCCCAGCACTTTGGGAGGCCGAGGCAGGCATATCACCTGAGGCCAGGAGTTCAAGACCAGCCTGGCCAACATGGTGAAACCCTGTCTCTACTAAAAATACAAAAATTAGCCGGGCGTGGTGGCGGGTGCCTGTAATCCCAGCTACACAGGAGGCCGAGGCAGGAGAATCACTTGAACCAGGGAGGCGGAGGTTGCAATGAGCAGAGATCGCATCACTGTATTCCAGCCTGGGTAACAAGAACAAGACTCCATCTCAAAACAAAAACAAAAACAAGAAACAATAACCTCTGGGGTTGTTTTTTCTCCCAACTAGGTTCGTTTGCATTGCTACCCAGACAAAACTCATGTTCGTTTCTGTCAGTGCCTTTCAAGTTAGGTGCCTCCCTTCCAAGAAGAGGGGCTTCCCTCAAGGGAGGGGTAACTGGACACCAGTGCCTCCACCTCTCCTGCCAAGAGACAGGCTTCTCAAACAGCCTTTGGAAGCCCCCCCACCCGCCCACTTCCTTCAGAGTGCTAGATCCAGAGTCCCAGCACCTGCCTGGCCAGCCCCTGGGGGTCCCTCACCTGCCCGGGTGCAGCCGGAGGTGTAGGAGGGGCTGAGGCTCAGGTTTGTGGCTGCCCCGCTCTGAGGTTGGGGTCCTTCCCTGAGCAGAGGCAGAGTGAGCTCCATTGTGCCACCTGGGGAATCAGGGTTCCCCCAATACTTGTAGAAAATGTGAGTGTTCTGTAAGTGTTAAGCGGGAGGGTGGCAGGGGTACAGGGTGTCCCCAGGGGACCTGGGGGAGAGGCCCCGTGGCCAGGGCAGGGTGAGCACAGCTGGGTCATTCAGGCTTCTCTGGAGCACAGCCACAAGTTTGGACTTGACTGGATGTTGAGCCAGAGCACAATGCACAGACCCACAGCCTGACCTAGCTGGGCTGCATTTTCGGGATGTGTGTGGGGGGGTCATAGGCTGATGTGGTTAAAATGGGGGCTCAGGAGGCTGGTTGTGAGTTCAGAACTAGCTGCACTGCCCCTGGCCACGTGGCTGTGCTGAGGCTCCTCCCCTCTCTACCTTTGCTTCTTTGTCACTGAGATGGGCAAGATGACAGCTCTGATGCCCGGGGTGAGGCCGGGCCAGTCCTTGCCGATGCGCAGTGTGGCAGTACCCGCCAAGTGTACCGTCATTGCCGTCGTCTTCACGTGGTCTTCCTCTGAAGACTTAAGGATGCAGATCTCTCCCCAGGCAGAGGGAGGGGCGGCACAGGTTTACCTGGGGCTCGCCGGCCTCTGCGTATGGTCCCTGTGCCAAGTCAGGCCCCGTGTTTCCCTGTAGAGTGCAGGGGATGTTAGCATCCAGTAGGGGAGGTGGCTAAGCATGAGACACCTCTCTATGGCGCCAGCTGCCCAGACCAAAAATGGGAGAGCCAGAGGCAGGACCACAGGGCAAGGCAGGTCTCACATCCTCTGGAATGGAGTTCCTGGGTGGAGAGCACTGAGCGTGGAGGCATGGGGAGTGAAGCTGAACTCGATGGACCCTGTTGGGCTCGCCTTCCAGGGGACCTGAAAACCGGCGGCTCCTGGAGGCCCCTGCATGCCTGAGTTGCTTCTCTTCTGCAGCCTCCCAGTGGCTGCCTGTGGCCGCTGCGGTAAGGGCTAACTTTCTTCTCGTGGTCTTCACAGCACTGCCAGCCCTCCGCCCCAATCCAGTCTCCCCGGCTGCCCCCATACCTGCCTTGCCCATCCAGGGGCTGCTGCCCACTGGCCTTCCCCACCCTGTATGCCGCATTCTGTTGGCCAAGCAGGCCCAGCCTAGGGTCAAGGGCAGGGCCTTGGTCTGTGCTCTGTCCTCTGCCTGGAGGCTCTTTCTCCTTCACCTGCCTGGTTAATGTCTATGCAGTGTTTTGATTTTAACTCCCAGGTCATCCCACCCCCATCTGCACCACAAGTTCTTGGCGTCGGGCACCTTTCTCTCATGGGGCGTCCAGAGGCTAGGATTTCATCTGTGACTACTGCCTCTGTATCTGCCCCTCTCACTGGGATAGCAACATCCCAAGGGCAAAGGCCAGGCCTCCTTCCTTCCTCCTTCCAGGCCTCAGGTCCCCCTCTAGCACCCTGCCTGGCATGTTGTAGGTGCTCAGTGTATTTGTCGACTGACAGGATGAGCAGTGGCTCTAGGGGGAGAAAAGGAGCAGACAGTGACATTTCGTGTGACCCCCTTGGCCATTATTAGTCAGGCTGGGGATAGACATTTGACTCCAGGTTGGCCAACAAATTCTCTCACTTAGAAATTTGGGATTCAGAGACACTGCTCTCTGGGGGTGACCTGAATGGTGGCACATCATTTGGGGGCCGTGGGGCATTCATATTCCACTGTGTGTACTCACAACCCCAGAAAGAGGGTCTGGAGTGGGAGAGAGGCAGGAGATACACACCCAAGAACACGGGACACAGAGGTGAGTGGTCAAGCAGAGGGTGGCAGACAGACAAACAGACAGACCGTGCCTGCCTCACTTCCTGAAGGCCTCTGTCTGCCTGAGGGTCTCGTGAGCTTTCTGGGTCCCCCTTACAGCAAAGCCTTCTCCTTGGCCCAAGCCAATTCAAGTCCAAATCTGTCCCCTACAAGTCCGCATCTGTCCCCTGCAACCCTAGGGGGCTTTTCCAAGACCCCTGTGCTCCCTAAAGCCAGCTGCTCAGGGAGCAGGCCAGAAGGAGGCCAGAAACCGAGACAGCCTCACGTGTAGCATGAGCTGTCTTCAGCCCCGGTGTGAAACCCTCCCCTCTCCCATGCTCCTAGGCAGCTGGGAGAGAAAGGGGCTCCATTCACCCTGAGCTCCAGAAAAGGATTTGCAGAACTTCATAGAGGGACACAGCAGCCCAAATGGGCAGGGTCTTGACAGGCATTCCACCCAGGGACTTGTGGGCACTCATGGAGCTGTGCAGACCTCTTTCAGTGTCCTGCCAGGGCCAGGACGCCAGGCCGGCCCCAGGAGCTTTTCCTGGCACTAACTTTCCATTTAGATCCACGTGACTGCTCCAAGCTTCCCCCCAGGATGGCGCTGGCTCCCCCTCCACATTCACACCTTATAAACGACCATGGTGACCCAGCTGGGGTGCTTTTGGGAGGCGATGCACAGTCCCTGGAAACAGAGTAAATAACTCAGCGACATGTCCTTGCACTTTTTCAGCCTTCCTTCGGTCTCAGAAGAAATAAAACAACTTACTTAATGGCATTCTTTAATCTTCTGCACCAGTGGCTTTCTTTACAAGGTGTTATACAGAGTCCGTGTAAATCCAAACTGTGCAATGGGGTCAGTGTTTCTCAACAGGTGTCGGGTGGGTTTGGGGTAGGAGGTGCTCCCTCCATCGCCTGAACAAATACAGAAGCAGGAGCTTGCTTTCCAGCACCGCTCTCATTTACAAGTGAGAGAGCGGCTGGCAGCCAGCTGCTAGGACCTTTTCTTCCCTCACACCCTATTTCCACTCCAGCTTGATAGAACTCCAGACTGCGGAGAGGGCAGGAGTGGACCTGGGTCTCTGTGACAGTTCAACTAGAGAGCATGAAAAACCTCTGTCTCTCTCACACCCATTTCTCTCCGCTCGCCAACTCAGTTCTGTCTCCAAAACAGCTTCTTCCACATGGGGGCAGAAGTGACTGCACCGGAACCACGCATCTGCCGGCTTCTGCCGGCCTTAGATGGGAGGGACGGCTCCTGCTCCCAACCCTGTGAAAAATCTCAGAGGAAGACTCAGATTGGATCATGTGGGTCATGTGTCCACTGGACCAATCAACTGTGATCCATGGAGGCAGAGTCACAGGCGAATATGGCGGCCCCTACAGGAAAACGGACTTGGAGAAGGGAGAGAGAAGTGGTTTATATCAAGAGGTGGGGTCATGCCTAGATGCTGGGTGACAAGACAGGAGAGGCCACTGCATGTCCCTAACATAGTCTTGCTCCTCCCTAGACCCCAGGGAGCTTCAGGGTTCCTGGAGCCCACAGCACCTCCAGCTGACAATGAGGGCATGGATGAAGGGGCCAAGGGTGGTAAACTTGTTCCCATCCTTGCCTCAGCCTTCCTGAACTCCATTACTGCCCAGCCGTGCCCGCAGTCCAAAGGATT
This sequence comes from Pan troglodytes, assembly GCF_028858775.2. Taxonomy (NCBI): domain Eukaryota; kingdom Metazoa; phylum Chordata; class Mammalia; order Primates; family Hominidae; genus Pan; species Pan troglodytes. The sequence goes on along the minus strand of NC_072416.2, from coordinate 85,402,208 downwards.
ATCCCAACCTGGGGTCCCGGGATTCTCATTTGTGAGAAAGCCCAGATGTCAACAGGTCCTGATGGGGTGAGTCACCCTGTTGCCCCCTGCACCCCATGTGTGGTCTCTCTGATGCTTACACTGCTGGTCCACATGCTTTCATCTGCAGGGCCCAAATCTCAAAAGATCAGTACAGGAAAATAGTTTTTGTAGGTTTGTCTCAAACTAATTAGGTGGCAAAACTTGACCTGAGCTGATATGAATCTATTTAGATCTTTGTTTATCCCAATTAGTGAGGGATGTTCATATGTCTTCCTGAAGAACTATTAATGCACTTGATTACAGGTGCTTCTCCAGGCTCTGGTGAGGTGTTAAGGTGTACCTTATTGACTTCTAAAGTCCCCACACTCTAAACTCTGAAACACGTCTGGCCCCAGAGTTTGCAGATAAAGGTTTGTGGAGCGGGTAGAGTCCTGCCTCCTTGGCATAGTGCTGGCAACCTTAGGTGGGGTGACAATAAAGCTGTCCTCGTAGGATGTTTTGACATTAAATGCAGAGGAAGCACAGAACAGAGTGGAGCAAAGTGCTCCTCCTCCCATAAATGTTAGCTGTTAGCATAACATGCTTTAGGTTGTTCAGTTTTTGCAGTATCTCCCTGAGGCTTAGTCACTTTACCCATGCAAAAGCTGAGGCTGGGTGAGGTGAAGTAACTTGTCTAAGGCAGCAAAGCTAGGAAGCAGGACCACCATGATGGCTGATTCCGGAACAAAGCACTTCTTAAATCACCATGCAAGAAGTTGCATGGTTGCTAGTCCTTCTTGTGCTCACTGGGATTCATTTGTAGGTGAAACCGTCAAAGGTCATGTAATGGAAGCCAGCGCGTGATGTGCTGGTCTTGTCCTAAGCAATTTATGCACATTACCTAATCCAATTCTTGCTACCCCTCTGTGACGTCGCTGATCTTGTTATTGCCATTTAACAGCAGGGAAACTGAGGCACAGAGAGCGTGAATAACTTGCCCTGGGTTATACAACCAGAAAGCGAGGAAGCCCCCATTAGAGCCCAGGTGGTCTCCCATTTTGCTTGAGGGTCTGCAAGCTTATCCATTCAACTGGGTTGCCTCAGTGTGAGGAATGAAACACCTGTGTAAATAAGACCTTCCTTCCACACTTCCCCGCTGTGCTTCAGCCTTCAGTTTCCAAAGCACTTTCATAGGGTAAGTGCAAGGAGGGGGTGTTGTTCTGTGTTATGGAGGCTCAGACAGGTCGAGTGATTAGCAAGAGGCACACTGACGATGTTGTGTGTGTGCCACCCCACACTCCTGGGGGCTGTCTGATCAAGCTGAAGGGACTTAAGAGCAAAGAACTCAAGTTGATAAGAGTGGCCACCAAGGTGATTACAGCACCACATGCACCTGCTGTGTCAGCCTTTGCTCAGCGAGGAGACCCTGGTTTCATGCTGAACAGTGCATGGGAGTGATGTTTAACACATCTCCAGAATAAACCAGTGGCTTAGCATGGAGCATCAACACTGCTAGCATCACGACACAAGAGACCAGAGACTCTTGATGGCAAAGCACACCATGGCTCATGAAGCAGCCTTGCCCAAAACCTCAGCCCTGAACCTAACTGGGCCTCCTGATCCAACCACCAATTTTCAGGAAACATGAAGGACAGAAGCACAAGTTAAATGACACTATGATGATGCAGCCAGCTGCACTTAGACTATGGGGAGACCCTGTTGGACAAATGTCCTGGTTTCTTTAACACTTCTCTCTCTCTCCAAATATATATATATATACACACACACATATATACACACACATATATACACATATATATACACATATATACACATATATATACACACATATATATACACACACATATATACACGTATATATATACACACATATATATACACACACACACAGATACATGCACACACACACACACAAACTCACAGAGAGAGAGAGAATGAATAATCCAGGTAAGAAAAAGACTTAAAAGTCATATCAAGCTATTATAACTTGGGGCCTTTATTTGGATTCTGATTTGAACTGTTAAAAATAATTCATAATGTTACGAGGGACTGGAAATTAGAACACTGCCTAGATATTTGATAGCATTAAGAAACTACTGTTATGTTTGAGTGTGACAGTGGCACTGTAATCTGGGTGGATAGCGTAGGGGTGAAACAGGATTGGACAGGAGTTGATCACTGGCAAGGCTGGAAGCTGGGGAGAGGCACACTGGGGTTTGTTACATTGCTGTTTGTATGGTTGCATGTATTTGAATTTTTCCATAAGAAAAAGTAAATAAAGGACTTGTTTACTTGCCTAAAGCAGTACCGCTCTTGGAAATGATTCAAACAATATAAAAGCAAAGTAAAACATTAAAGTGTCTAATTCTTCCAGTTAGTTTCCCTTTCAGGTAACCACTGTCTAAGAGTTTGATGTAAATCCTTCTAGACTTTCTAATGTCTGTATAAACAATCACATATCTTTATACTTTTTTTACACAAATAGGATTATACTACACACATGGATCTGCAATGTGGCTTTTTCTCTGAGCAATGTCATGGCCAATCCTTCATGTTCTAGCTGCATTTCTTTCTTTTTAACTTCACCGTATGCCTTTGTATGGATGTACCATGATTTATTTCACCATTCCCTTTGGGTAAACTTTTAGATTGATTTGAGCCTTTTGCTATTACAAGTCGTGCTTCAGTGAATGTCCTTGCACATATACCTTGGTGCATTTTTGTGAGGATTTGTGTCAAATGTGGTCTTAGAAGGAGAATTGTTCTGTTGGAACATGTGCTGCCAGAATGTCCTCCATAAAATTGTCCTCTCTGATGCTAATGAAGTGGGCTATGTCCCTGCCCAGCCTTAAAAATATGGTTGAGTTTTCCCCCGATCATGTAAGAAGTAATGCATTTTGAAGGAATTTGGAAAGTACAGAAAAGGAAAGAAGAAAGTAAACACCAGCCAGATTTCCACATGTCATACCTATTGCTGTTCATTGAGATTGTTTCCAAGTATTTGCTGTTGGAAGTCACACTGCAAGAACAGCCTTGTGTATAAATCTTTATCCACATTGTACTCGTTTCCTTAGGGGCTATTCCGCAGCAGGAATTATTGAGTAAAACCTCTGGGCTAATTTTAGGATACCTGTACTATGCCATCCAAGCAAATACTAGGATGTTTGTGTAAGTGGTGACCACCACAAACAATGCAGTAGAGGGCCTGTCTTTGTATATCTTGTCCAGTGTTCATTATTACCACCAAACCATTATCTTTTTCTTTATTGCCCATTTGCAATAAAATGTGCTTTTTCACTTTTTCTCCTTCTGATTTGTGATGCTCAATCAAGGCCATAGGTTAATTACTAATATAGTTAGTGACACAGGCTCTGAACTTGGGCTACCTGAGCTCACAACCCAGCTACACCTTGTGGCTCACCTTTTTGGAGCCTCATCTTCTGCAGACTGGGGACATCGTTGTATCTATTATGAAACGAGGCAACCCACATGAAGCACGGGGCCGAGTGTCTGAACACAGGGCAGCCGCTGAGTTGTGATGACGCTGATACTGTCTACAAGAAAAACACGAGGTATGGGATTTTGGAGCTTAGGAAATAGCTGAGAAAACAAAACTTAGAAAGATTAGATTAGAGACAGGAGGTTAGGGTTATATGAGCGGTATCTTAAGGTATCTTCATTGGATGGAGATGGGAGAGAGCTCCCTGAGGGCTTCCTGGAAGAAGGGGAAGCTGAGCAGAGTCTTGAAGGGCAAGGACAGGGAGGCAGGGGAATGGAGCCAGCAGAAACAGGATGGATGGAGGCGTGCACGCCCCCCTCCTTCTCTCCTGCCTGTCATTGTTCACGCTGGGCATCCATCACCCTGATGAGGGCCGAGGGGAGAGCTGGGCCAGTGACTAACCACTGCACAGCAGGAATAAAAACACTTGACCCTCTGGTGGGAGGAATTCAGCTGGAGTGGGAAATTTTATTTTGAATAATTAGCTAATATCACTGGGGAGATTTCATAACAAAGACAGAGAAATATGGAAAAGTACTTCGCAGCAGAAAAAACTGAGCATTTCCCCCACCCCAATTCCATTAGCACCAACAGGAATAAAGCTCCTGTATTATACAATGCCTTGGTTTCTCAGAGGAAGCCTGCAGAGCGTGGAGTGCATCTGTAAGGCGTGAAGAATGGGCTCGGCTGACTGCATGGCTACTCTTCCACTTGAGCTGGGTGGAGGTCTGGGAATGGCAGTGTCATCTTGAGAAGCCTCCCAGGAGCTGAATGTGCCCAGAATTGGCGCACGGTGGGGGCAGGAAGAGCTTTGCTGGGAGGAGGCCCAGGGGGTGAGCAGAGTGACGCTCCCCAAGGGCTGGAGGCATTGATAGCGGAGGCTACACTGAGCGACAGCAGTGGGTTCCTCAGTTCTTCTGACAATTCGGGGCCAGCTCACGTGGGTCCAAGAAGCCCTAATGGGCAGAAGGAGAAGGTTGACAAGACCACACACAGAAATCCTGAGACACAGCTGGTGCTTTCTGAAGATCTGATAAAGAGTGGAGGGTCTGACAGTGAGGGTCCGAGGGAGCTTGTGGGTTTGTCTGTAAATTAGGATGTTTTAGGGGTCCACGGTACTGGTTAGGCTGGTCTCGAGTATTTAGTGTGGTTTTGGACAACATCATTATTTGGGGTCTGTAAAATGGGTATCATGATGTCCGCCTCACAGATGTGATGGTAAAGAAGGGGACGTATGTCAGGTGCTGTCTGGCCCTCTGTGCTGGGCAACAAGCCATCCCAAAACACAAAGGCTTATTTATAACGACAACCTTGAATTGTGTCTCGTGATTCTGTGAGCCAGTGGGGCTTGGCTGCTGGTTCTTCCACTGTCTGTCTTGGGGTCTCTCATGAGATTGCCGTGAGGTGGTGGCTGTGGCTGTGGCAGGAGTGGCCTCTCTCTCTAGGGATAATCCATGTGGCTGTTCCCTCCAATGGGATGACCTGGATTTCTTGCCTGACTCTCCGAGAGAGGAAGCGACACTGCCAGGTCCTTTTAATACCTGCCGTGGAAGACCCAAAGGTTGCTTCCTCTGCGTTCCATTGGCCAAGCAGGCCCAGCCCAGGGTCAGGGGCAGGGGTGCAAGCTCAACTTTCGATGGGTGGCCTGGGGCTCCTGTGTACAGGGTGGGTGGAGTCATTTGGGGGTGTTTGGCAATCATCTTGCCCAGGTGCTTTACCCTGGGGCAGACACTCAGATGCAAGGCATCTTACCATGACTGTGGCGAAAAGATTGGATTTTACCACACTTGTTTGAAAATAACCTCTGCCCTGAGGCCCTGGGCCTTCCTTTTGCAGCAGCCATTCCCCAGTGTCTCCCCTCCAGATGTCCTCATAATCCAGCAATTAAGGGGGTAACGCCTGGCATAGCCGGGGAGAGGGCTGCTGAGACCAGTTCCAGTAAGTTCTGATCTGCTACTGTGTGTGGTTATTGAGTATTTTGAATATCACCTGCAGGGCAGTCTCTCTGTATAGTAGCTGCTCAAGTAATGGGAACGTCTTTCATTCCTACTCGTGTTGCTATTGTTATTTTAAGACAGGGGTTTAGACATTGCACTTTGGGAACAAAAGAGAATATGCTACCAGCCTCCAGAAATTCTGCACCATTCAGTTTTCCTTTTGGAAAAAGCCCTAGGTGTCAAATAGGAAAATCAACTCTTTTGACTTGATTTTCTACTTGGTCAAGGTAATGAAAGCCCCAAGCTGCAAACTGAGAGTAGGACGATATCAACACAAAAACAACCTCTGTCCTGGCGGTCCCTTGGCTCTCCCTCCCTGACGGCCTGTTCCAGGCAGCCTGCGCGATGGCCCAGATCTGGGCCCCGGCCCAGCCTTCGGCCCCATTTCCTGAGCTTGCTGACTGAGCCGTCTCCTTAGCACTCGGGTGCACATTCCAGGGAATCTTGATGGCGAGGCCCTTTCTCCCAGCCCAATTTCAACAAACACAGGCAGACCACCACAATCCGGCTTGCGACGTGGGGCTGGCACCGCAGGCCTTGGCAGTGGGGAACACACATCTCCGGGGCCAGGGCAGCAGATGTGGGCCTTTCAGGCCGCACCACCTCCAGGCAGAGCAGGAGGCCCTGGGGGTGGCCAAGAGGGGAGCAGAGCTATTGGGGGGGCTGCGGCCTCTGCAAAGCGACTCTGGCACCCCTCCCTGACTGGGGCAAAGCCGGTCTGTCAGGGCAGCTCATCGGAATGTCCAAATGCACTCTGCGATTCCCATGGCTGTGACCCAAAAGCAACCTCCAGGCAGATGGGAAAGTCTGCCTTTTTGTATGAACGTGAAACATTCTTTAAAGACTGCTCATCTTTGTGTCCTGTTTGGAAATTGTCGGAGGCCTGAGAAAATGGAAACCGCCTGTTCCATTAGGGTCCCAGGTCTGGAGTTGGGAAGGATGGAATTTGGACTTTTCTTGGAAAGTCCACAAGAACTAAACCTGTTTAGAGAACATTTCCTGTTGGGAATGGCTAATGCCTGGAATATGTTACTGAAGGTCTCATTTTTTGGAGATTTTTATAAGGAAAATAACCTCACAGTTCTGGGGGGGCTGATCATATGCCATTCTTGTGGGAGAGTTGACCTCATCTGTATAATCCAAGTTCCCCAACCTTTAACCACAGCAGGCATGGCTGATTGATCTCAGAACTCTGTCCCACTGACCTTAGATTTAGCCTCAGAGTCCTTCTTTTATTTATTTATTTATTTGTTTATTTAGACAGTGTCTCGCTGTGTTGCCCAGGCTGGAGTGCAGTGGTGCAATCTCGGCTCACTGCAAGCTCCGCCTCCCAGGTTCACGCGATTCTTCTGCCTCAGCCTCCCGAATAGCTGGGACTACAAGCACCCGCCACCATGCCCGACTAATTTTTTTTTGTATTTTTAGTATTTCACCGTGTTAGCCAGCATGGTCTCGATCTCCTGACCTCGTGAGCCGCCCGCCTCGGCCTCCCAAAGTGCTGGGATTACAGGCATGAGCCACCGCACCCGGCCTAGCCTCAGAGTCCTTCTTAACACAGTTCTCCACTTTTAATCCATCAAACTTAAGTGGAGACCTTTTTTGTCGTCTCTGGTTTCCACTTTTGCTGTGTTCAAGGTTCCTTTCATGACCTTGTCCCTTGGGATGGTCTCTCTAGACTGTATTCCACCTGTCTTGTCATTACACCAAAGGTAAGGATTTTTTTGGTTTTAATAGTATGTTATTAGCTTTAATTTATTATAGAATAAATAATTGGCTTCAAGGCATTGAATTTAATTATTTGTAAAATAATGGTATTTTATTGGTTTTAATAATGGTTTGTGCGTTACCCACAGTTGCTCAGAACCTCAGGTCTATGCTGGAAGGACATTTACGGAGGTCTCCTGTCTTCTTTAGTTTCAACTCCTTGTCACTGGCTTGCTTCCACTTTCAGAGTTAACTATTAGAACCCCTGTTCCTAGGTGGACCATCTCCTCCTGGGCTCTGATATGAGGCCAGTCTATTAAGAAATTTAACGAGAGGAGTCTTAGGATGCAGCTGAAAGCCACCAAGGCCTTTGTTATACACTAACTTTCCTTTGTGGGCTTAAAAATTACAGAAATATTGGAGTGTTGTCTCAGTAGCTCCAAGAATCACAGGGAAATTTAGGGAAAAGGTTTATTTGTGTAATGCTTGTTCTTAGGTGTTCCATAGATGTGGGCATATTTTCAACCCAGGGATATGCATGGGTGAAGTGATACATTGCATGCATTTGAGTTTCTGTAAGCCAAACAAAAGTACAGGCTCTTGCTGTCTCTAAAACATACCATAATAAAATGATAAAGGGCAGCTGCTATCTACTGCCATCTACTGCACGAGAAACATGGAGCAGTGGAAGTATCTTTGGGATTGGACTTGGGGAGATCCAGGTTCAAATCCTGCCTGTACCATGGAGCAACTGTGTGGCTCTGAGAACGTTTACTTCTCTGAGCTTTGGTTTTCAAATTAGTGCAATGGAATGATGATATGGATTAAATGAGATAATAGCCATAAACATGCCTAGCATGGTGTAGATTATATCTTAATAAAGCTGTTACTTAAAAAAGGGTGATGGGGTCCTACTGAAAGGGAAAACATTAAAAGGAAGAACACGTTTTTCTTTATACAGGGTGACCCTTCCGTTGGTGCGTTGAGTTGAGAAGGTGTTAAGATGCTTGGAGCATCTTAAGTTCTAGACTCTGTTGCTGTGAATGGTGAGCAGCTATTCTGTTTGTCATTTCTTTTAAAGGGAAGCAGATGTGGTTTTTGTCCAACGAGGGCCGCTGTCTTCATCTGCTGCATGTTTCAGGGGCTATGACTTGGCTGCTGTCAGCTTTACCTATGAAGTTTACAAAATGGTTTTATTTTGGCTAAATTACCCACTTTGGTTAGGAACGATTGCTATGAAGTTCAAACACATCAGAGTTGGAATTGTCAGCTCTGCTTCTTAAAGGATGTGTGACTTTGGGCAAGGCTTCTTACCAGTCTGAGCCTCAGATTTCTTATCTGTGCAGTGGGCACAAGAGCACCTAGGACAGCGGGTTGCCTGGAAGATCAGTGGGATCATGTATATGCCCAACTGTATATAGGGAGGAAAAGTGTCAAAGGGTTTCATAAAGGGTTTTATATATTCTATCATGGTCATTATGTTTGCAGTATTTAAAAATACGTGTGTAAAAGATACAAAGTGCAGATGTCAAGTCATCTTATGCACCAGTAACCCAGCATTCCCCTGAATGGGCAGAGGGGATGTGACATTTGAATGAAGTTTTAATAAAATGAGTAAGAAAACTTGAATGGGAACCTCTGCGGAGAGCAGGGTCTTTTAGGAACTGATGAGCTGGGTTGAGACATCCTCCCCCTCCCCTGGGAAAGAAATGTCCAGCCTGTCTAATATGTCCATCCTCTCTAATGCTGCCTGGTGGCACTGAGGGGGAGAAAGAGGAAGAGGGTGTTTGAATGGACTGATGAGAGCAATAACTGACATTTGCCGAACACTTTCTAGAAACACTGAATTGTGTTACCCTGCCGAATCCTGACAGTGACTGTAGGAGGTGCGACTCCAGGGACCACACTCTTAGCCCCTTGCTCAACTGTCGTTTTGTCATCTAGTTTTGCACAGACACTGTCCAAACTGCATGTGTTTTGACTTGGCTGAGGATGGAAGGTAGGGCCATTATGTATAATTATTCAGGTTGTGCACTGCACAACCCCAAGGGCTCCATTCTCATCACAGATATAGATAGAAATGCTTATTATGACACTTTTCTGGCAGATGGTAGTCAAATGACCTGTTCCAACAAAAAGTATGTTGTGGCCATTTTTCTGACAGATTGAAGAAGGAAAATCTTTCTTGAATTCACACCAAAGTTCTCTATGGGCTGGTTGTAGCACAATTATTGGATGGAATCACTGCCTGCTTCATCGGGAGGGAGGGAATTGTATTCTAATGGGGAAACTGGGGCCATAATGTTGTCTCTATGTCTGGTAACAAAGTCCCTACAGTCCAGTACCGCCTTGCTATTATAACAGAGGCATTCCCAAGAGGCAGGAGAGCATAATGGTTAAGAGCAGAGTGCAGAGATAGTTGGCTGGGGTTCAAAGTCTGGCTCTGCCACCTATTGCTGTGTGTTTTTGGGCAACTTGCTTAACCTCTCTGGGCCTCAGTGGCCACATCTGACATTGAATGACAATGACAGCACCCGCCTAACAGATCTGTGCTGAGTCTTAAATGAGATACTGTATATAAATCAGTTAAAACAGTACCTGGCTTGCATTAGGTGTTAGCTGGTTTTTTTAAAGGTAGCCTAAGGCCTTTCTTACAGAAGTGTGGTTTTAAGAGCATGAGCCGGTCCTTGGAATTTTTGTAGATTGACTTTCACTCAATGGTATCTGATCATTTGTAAGTTCCTGCATTTCATGAAGAAGATGGGTTTACAACTGGGGCAACCATAAGGAAGAAGACCGAGATATTAACTCATGCAGCTTGTTCAAAAGAGGACTGACTTAGTACATTTCAGCCTCCCTCCATCAGTGTCTAACAGCAACGACTGCACATTTTTACCTCCTAGATTTTGCTGTAATTTTGTAGATGAAATTTCGTAAAGGGTTTTATATATTTTATCGTGGTCATTAAGTTTGCAGTATTTAAAAATAGATGTGTGAAAGATACACAGTGCAGGCTATAAAACACCCTCAAACGACATTAAAATGGGAACGAATCCATTCATTTGGGTTTCTGCTGAGTTTTTCTTGTATTATATATTTTTTAATATCCAAAGACCTGTAGAAATAGGTTATTGAGTAGGAAGTTGGCCAAGCCAGAGCTCTACACCATGTGGGCACTTGTGGGCACTGGCAAAGCCCTTGGAATTTGATCCTGATTGAAATGCAGTCATTTTCCACCTGCAAAAACAGTTTTCTCCAGCAAACCTGGGGTGGGGATGGGGTTTATGTACTCCCACCTTCTCCAGCATGGATCTTTCACTTTCCATTAGGCTCAATGTCCTCACATTGATGCTTATATGATGGACCTCTTAGAAAATATTGAATATATATTTGCATTTCTAAACTTAAAAGAAGTTTCCCCTGGTATTTGCCATCAGAACGCAATTAAATGAGCCATGTGAAATCAAACTCCAGGTCTCTGGGGTGTTGAACAACCCCTAGGATCTAGTAGGTCTTAACGAACTTTTGTGAAATGTATAGATGAATGTATTTGGGCCCACATGTGAAGAGGGTGGACTTTAAGGTGGCAGATCTGAAGTCATTTGGCAGATAACTCAGCATGACAGGCATAAGCCAGCACCTAAAAAGGACAGAGGTTGTGGGTGTGCACCAGTCCTGGTGTCAAACCCGCGATTTTCCAGCGGTGGGACCAGAGGTAGGTCTTATAACCTCTGTGGGCCTCAGCTTCTCATCTACCAAATGGGAACAGTGATTCTACCTATGCCTATGAGGGTTTTTGTAAGAAATAAATAAGTGAATGTAGACAAAGTGCATAAGATTAAATGTGCATGGTAAGTGCTCAGTACATGTTAGTTGCTACTATTTCTAGAAATATGATGCTAATAGTGATAATGATGGTGAGGGTGATGATAATGGTGATGATGATGATGGTGATGATGATAATGGTGGTGATGATGGTTGTGGTGGTGGAGGTGGTGATGATGGCAGTGATGATGGTGAGGGTGATGATAATGGATCACGATGGTGGTGATGGTGATGGTGGTGGTGATGATGGTGGTGGTGATGGTGGTGGTGGTGGTGATGATGGTGGTGGTGGTGATGGTGATGATGGTGGTGGTGATGATGGTGGTGGTGGTGGTGATGATGATGGATGATGGTGGATAATGATGGTGGTGGTAGTGATGGTGATGATGATGATGGTGACAATGGTGATGATGATGGTGAAGATATGGTAATGGTTATGATGATGGTGATGATGTTGGTGATAATAAGTGTTTCTTGATAGGCTGAAGACTTTGACAGAATATATTATTGCATTCTAGGAAGATGTGAAGGAATTCAGCCACTCCTGGATGTTTTCTCTGCTTACTGCTGAAATGCCACTATTGAGTCCTTTATTGGGACTCAGCCTCATAACCCTCAATCTCCAAATGTATTATTTTTTCCTTTATGATATTGTCTTTACCTCTTGTTTAAGAAATCTTTCTCAAAATTTATAAAGCTATTTCCTGTGTTTTCCTCCACATTTTTAATTTTTTTGCCTTTCATATTTAGTTATTTAATGTATCTGGAGTTTACTGTTTTTCTATGAGTTGAACTAGGAATTTAATTTTTATTACTTTATAATGGAATTCCTACTTTGCCACATCTCCAAGTATCCTTTAGTGCTTTTTTGTTGATCTGAACAATTTCCAGATTGTTAGGGTTTTTTTTATTTTATTTGTTTGTTTTTTTGAGACAGAGTCTCACTGTGTCACCTAGGCAGGAGTGCAATGGTGCAGTCATGGCTCACTGCAGCCTCGACCTCCCAGGCTTAGGTGATCCTCCCATCTCAGCTTCCCAAGTAGCTGGGATAACAGGTACTCATCACTATGCCTGACTAATTTTTTTTTTTTTTCTCTTTGTAGCGATGGGGTCTTGCTGTGTTACCAGGGCTGGTCTTGAACTCCTGGGCTCAAGAGATCCTCCCACCTCGGCCTCCCAAAATGCTGGGCCACCATGCCCACCCATGAGCCACCATGCCCAGCCCATTTGTGCTTTAAGACATTGACCATGTGTCTCAGTATTGGAAAGACAGCTTGTATCTTGTACTCTGCTGTGTGACTTATTTGAGTAACTTTGCTTCTCTGAGCCTCAGTTTCCTCATCTGTAAATGGGGAGACTAATTGAGTCCTGTCTACCTTTCAGGAGTACACTGAGGGCCACATGACATAATATATGTGAAAGTGCTTTGCAAACTACAAAGTGTTTTGGAGGCTTCTAAGTCATGTGCTGGTGACATTTGGCGAACCTTCTCTCTATGAGATATGTGTGTTTCGGGCTAGTCATTAATCCCAAATGGCCAGAGGAAGGGGGCTTTGAGCTCCATGGGCTTTGAAATTCCTTCAAGAGTTCTGTGCACTTTGTAAGTTATAGGCTGGCTCATATTATGCAATGGTTGTGACTCCTATTTTTTTCTCATGGGCCTACATGGAGACGGTGTGCAGAATCTCGAGTGATGTCACGCTGGGGGTTGCAGGAAAGATGTCTTACACACTCCAGAATCTAATCCTTCATTTCCATGTTGAAAAATAGTGACAGTGTCTGCCATTCACTGAGTGCCCTTAATGTCCTAGTCACTGTATGTGTGTTAACTGCAAAGTAGCTACCATTATCCCTATTTTACAGATGAGGAACCTATGGCATGGAAATGTCAGTGTGAAGGGGCTTTCTCATGACCACAGAGCTTGGAAAAGGCAGAGTTAGGAGTGGGATTCATGTTCTGTGACCCCAAAGTCCATGTTCTGTTTAGGGTACCATGCTGGCTTATCTGGTTTTTGTTTTCTGCCAGCCAACTAACATCAGTAACCAACCAACTAATGAACAATGATCCACCCACCCAACCAACTACCCAACCAACCAATCAGCTCATCAACAACCAGCCACCAACAACAAGCCACCAACCACCAACCATGCATGTTAGCATCAGTCATGTGCTCAGCACTGAGCTTCGGGAGGGAGAGGACATTCTGTCCCGGTTCTCGAGGAACTATGGGTCTGTGCCCTATTGCACTGCATTCTAGAGGTGCGTTCAGCGTCCTCGGCTGGATCGTCGCTTCTTTGGGGTGGGAGTTACAACCTGGTGGCCTCTGTATTGTTAGTGCCCAGCACAGGGGTGTGTGGCCGTCTGGGACAGGAGTGGGTGTGGGGCTCAGTAAATATCACACTCACACGCTCTCACACACTCACCCTCTCACACACACATGCACTGACTCACACTTGTGCAGTCTTCACACATACTCACACACCTGCACTCACACATTTATGCATTCTTCACGTACACATATACTCACATTTACACATACACACATGCACTGACACGTGCACACAAATGCACACACATGCACTCACACTTATGCAGTCTTCACACATACACATGCACTCACACGAATTCACACACACATGCACAAACACATTCACACACGCAGAATCTCACATTCACACACACATGCAGTCACACAAACACACATATGCACTCATATGCACTCACATATTCTCACATACATATGCACTCACACACACTCAAAACACATTCAGCCTCAAAACACGTCTGCATGCATGCATTCGTCCAGAGTCACGCTCATACGCTTGCACACTCCCTGTCACACTTTCACACACACATTGATTCTCAATCTCACCCTCACTCTCACACTGTCATACACACATTCATGCACGCTCTCACACATACTTTACCTCTGTCTCTCTCACACGGACACACATACACACCCTTCCTTGAGCATGAAACACAACACGTAACACACTGTGGGAGGAAGGAAGGGGCCACACATCTTTCAGAGCCTTAATTGGACGTGCTCAGGAGTCAGATCCCTACTGGGTGTCAGATCTGCACTCTGACGGGGTCGGATCCGAGCTCAGGTCACATCTAAGCTTGGGGTCAGGTCCGGGCTTGGGGGTCAGGTCTGTGCTGGGGGTCAGATCCGCTTGGGGGTCAGGTCTGCGCCTGGGGGTGGGGCAGGTCCGTGATCTGGGGTCAGACTCTTGCTGGGGGTCAGGTCTGCACCCTGGGGTCAGGTCCGTGCTGGGGGTCAGGTCCGTGCTGGGGGTCAGGTCTGTGCTGGGGGTCAGATCCGTGCTGGGGGTCAGGTCCGCGCCCTGGCGTCAGGTCCGTGCTGGGGGTTAGGTCCACACCTGGGGGTCAGGTCCGTGCTGGGGGTCAGGTCTGTGCTGGGGGTCAGGTCCGCGCCCTGGGGTCAGGTCGGTGCTGGGGGTCAGGTCCGTGCTGGGGGTCAGGTCTGTGCTGGGGGTGAGGTCCATGCTGGGGGTCAGGTCCGCGCCCTGGGATCAGGTCCGTGCTGGGGGTCAGGTCCGTGCTGGGGGTCAGGTCCGAGCTCGGGGATCAGGTCCGTGCTGGGGGTCAGGTCCGCGCCCTGGGGTCAGGTCCGTGCTGGGGGTCAGGTCTGTGCTGGGGGCGAGGTCCATGCTGGGGGTCAGGTCCGCGCCCTGGGGTCAGGTCTGTGCTGGGGGTCAGGTCCGTGCTGGGGGTCAGGTCCACGCCCTGGGGTCAGGTCCATGCTGGGGGTTAGGTCCACACCTGGGGGTCAGGTCCACACCTGGGGGTTAGGTCCACACCTGGGGGTCAGGTCCGTGCTGGGGGTCAGGTCCGTGCTGGGGGTCAGGTCCGCGCCCTGGGGTCAGGTCCGTGCTGGGGGTCAGGTCCGTGCTGGGGGTTAGGTCCACACCTGGGGGTCAGGTCCGTGCTGGGGGTCAGGTCCGTGTTGGGGGTCAGGTCCGTGTTGGGGGTCAGGTCCGTGTTGGGGATCAGGTCCGTGTTGGGGGTCAGGTCCGTGCTGGGGGTCAGGTCCGTGTTGGGGGTCAGGTCCGTGCTGGGGATCAGGTCCGTGTTGGGTGTCAGGTCCGTGCTGGGGGTCAGGTCCGTGCTGGGGGTCAGGTCCGTGCTGGGGGTCAGGTCCGTGTTTGGATCAGATCTGTGCTCTGGTCTGCGGTGGGATCCATGCTGGAGGGTCAGCTCCGCCTCAGGTGGTTGAGTGAAAAGCAGGTGAGATGGTGCCTGCCTGGAGCCCTCTCCT
Organism: Pan troglodytes; assembly: GCF_028858775.2. Taxonomy (NCBI): domain Eukaryota; kingdom Metazoa; phylum Chordata; class Mammalia; order Primates; family Hominidae; genus Pan; species Pan troglodytes. Next base: position 85,386,879 of record NC_072416.2, on the reverse strand, counting down.
TAGGGGAGCAGAGCAACCTCCCTAGGGCCGCCGCCTGGCTTGGGGAAGCTGTCAGGGGCTCTGCGCGGGTGGTGGGCTCGCCCTAGCGGAAGGAGCCCTGAATTGGGGTCAGGGGTCCGAGCTCAGCTGTGCCACTCACACCTTGGGTGGCCTGGGCCGGCCCCAGCCACCGGGATCGGCCCTCATTTTCTGCACACGGCCACTGAGGCCCAGGGCCCGAGCGCCCGCTCTCCAAAGCCCCTTCCTGGAAACTCTGGCGTTTCCCGTCTTTGCTGGCTGCTCATTAACAGGGCATTTTCATTTTCCAGTCCGCATTCCAGCTTCCTCCCGTGGGCCTCACCCCCTGGCAGGGAAGCGGGCGCTGCGCGGATTCTCCGAAAGGCCCCAGGAAAGGACGAGGGGCCGGCAGGCGCCTTAAACGCCAGCCCCTCAGTGGGCACCAGGGACACCGCGCCTGGGTTCCGGGACTCTCGGTCCCAGTCTGCTGGGAAACCGGGTGTTTTCTTACCCAAGCCTGAGTCACCGCCGGTGAAGTGGACGGGCGAAAAGTCTGGGGCTCAGGACAGACCACACAGCGAGTGCGCGCAGCTCAGCCCCGGCCTGGACGGCCCCTCCCAAAGCCCCGCTGCGGGAGGGGCTGTGGGAGACCCACGTGTCTTTCTCCCGTTTCTGGGGCCCGTGTGAGCTCCCTGGGGGCTGACAGATGCCTCGAGGCTCTGCTTCTCAGCCTGGCCTGGGGTCCCGGCGTCGAGCCCGAGAGAGTGAGAGATCCGCCCGCCTGTCGTGCGTGGCCAGCGGAGCCAGAGTCGGCGAGGAGGACAGCCTGGCTGCAAGGTCCTGTGCCACATTCGGGGAGGCTGTTCCCCATCCAGCGCCGGCCCGGTTTCAATCAGCCTCCTTCATCCGCACAGGCCAAGAAAAAGCTATAAAGTCAGAAGCCGCGCTGGCATCTGCTATGCGCCAGAACAGAGCAGATATTGTCCCCGGCTTCCAGTTCTCGGCGGCCCTCATTCTTGTTGGCCACACAAATGGTTCTAATCAGTTTTCAGAGGCTCTCCGTGGTGTTTTAAGATGTTTGCTCGCTGCATTCTTGGGCAAATTACCCTCCAGTCTTGAACGTCACCTTTCCACCTCCTTCCCCAGCTAAAGGGAAAGGGAGGATGAGGTGTGAGTCAGACGAGTGTGTGTACACGCCCGTGTGCCATGCATGTCCTTGGTAAATTTCAACCTCTGTGAGCTGAGAGGCAAGTCGGAGGAGCTGTCACCCCTGCCGGGGAGAGGGCATGAGGCCTCCTGATTATCTGTGGGACATCCATGTGGATGTCTCTGTCCTTGGAATTTGGGTGTGTGGTGCAGCACCTTCGAGACCGCACCTCACCTCTCAGGTGACCCTTACCTGTCTGTGTGGCCACATCCACTTTCTGGCCTTGTCCCCAAGGATTTGGGGCCACTCTAGTCTGAGCCTCCAGATTGGGGGTGATCATGGCTGTGTCAGCCACCTTCCTTCTGGTGAGGAAACAGGGCCTCAAGGGCTCTCTGACGTTTTCCTCCTGCTGCGGAGAGCTCAGAGGGTGGCTGTCAAACCCAAAGGCCTTTTCTGCTGAACTGTCAATGGAAAGATGAACCCGGTGGGAGGGATGCAGGTCTCCTTGTTACCAAGCAAAGTGGGATTTGTTGACCCAGCAGCAAACCAGAAGTCAGGCCCTAAGACGGAGGTTGAGCTCTCTCCTAACACCTGCAGAAAGGTATGGGTTGAAGAGTGAGGTTGTGTACACGTAAGAGTTATGGCCTGACGTGCTTTCATCAAACAATGGAAATAAGCCTAGAAAATCCCTCACGATGGGGCAAGAGCAGCTGCTGCTGCCACACAGGGCCTGGGTGCCAGGCTCAGCATTAAAGACCTCCGTGTTCCTGATCTTCTTCTGGTCTTTAAGACATTTTTCTTTTCAGTTGGGAAAAGGAGTGATACACTGATTGCCTGTGGTGTGTTCAGTCAGGAGGGAACTGTGGGGTCTGGGAAGGTGCTGGCTTCTTCCCTTTTCTTTCCCTCTCTCCCTTCCTCTTCCCTCCTCTTTTTTTTCCCTCTTTCCTTCCCTCCTTTCTTCCTTCTTCCTTTCCGTCTCCATCGTCAACCCACAGCCCTGACTCAGAGAACTGAGGGTATCAGAGGTGGGTATGGGAGGATGTCTAACAAATGTACCCATGATCCACACACCTTGAGACTGTATAACTGAGGGGAAAAGGGACAAAATTCTTCACCGTATCTGTCACAGGTTGGGCTCTCTGGGAATCGATTCTAAGACAGTTTGGGGTACAAGTTTTTCTTTGGATCAATACCCGTGAAAGGAAGGCAGAACAAACAGGATTGGACAGAGGGAGAAGTCAGACTTTGACGTAATCTGATAGAACGCTGGCCAGTCTGGTGGGATGCCTGGAGCAAGGACTATCTGTCCATCAGAGCATCTGCCTTGGACAAAATGCCAAGGTGCTTACACTCCCACCTTTTAGACATGAGATGTGGCTGCCCCAGGAAGGGTGTGGCTTGGGCTAAGTGGCTCTCTGAAGCTGGCACAGGCCCCCAAAAGGGGCAGACGGCTAACTGACCACATTCCCTGCAGCTGAGGACCTCGGTGGTACACCTTCATGGCTGAACAATTTTATTCAGATCAACACAACCCATACTGTACCCTAGGACCTTGAGAGCTCTGTGAAGGTGATAAAGAAGGGCCCATGAATTGTTTTAAAATTCCAAAACATGTCTTTATACTGACATAAAGCCATAACCAAGAGTTGTCTTTGCTTTGGGTCAGACATGATGAGCGTATTCTGGCAGCTTCAGGTTACACAGTGGAGATGTGTGCAGGGCGGAATCCCAGCTCAGACATTCTCCAGCTGAGGGAACCGGGGCAAGTCACTTAACCACTGCTTTGTAAAATGGAGTTGAAAACCGCACAAGCCCATCAGAGCTATGTGGATGAAACTGGAGTTAAATGAAATGATACATGGGAGGCGCTTGGTATAGATTGTAAATGCATGTCTTTCGTTATTGTTATTTCTGTTGCCATCACTGTTACGCCAGCTGGAACTACATTTCCCAGATTTTTGTGTCTGTGGATCCAGGTCAGTGGGGGCTACAGGAGACCCTTCTTTATGCCCCAAAGGTGGCTACAGGGAAAGTGTTGTTGCAGCTTACACACATTGTCACCGATCTTCTCTCTCACCTGGCTGGTGTGGGGTGGCACACCTGGCTGGTGTGGTTTGTGGCTTCTCCAGCAACCTGGATTTCCCACTTCAGGTTTCAGAATCTAGGAATGGGGTGAGAGCAGCTTCATGATGAAAGGCACCAGCTTTTCATGTGGGAGACCTGGATCAGCAAAATGGGAGGCTGTGAGAAGCAGATGTGGGGCCAACTTGTCTCTGCTCTCCCTCATTTCACATCCATCCTCTCGACTGTCTGCCCTGCTGACTTCAGGCCTAGCACCAGCCACAGCCCACAGCCTTCCATGGAAATCTTGGGAGTTTAACCAGTTCCCATGAATGAGTGACATTGAGTACGTATAACAAGTCCCTTGTTCTATATTTCTCAGTGCTTCCACTTCCGTGATTAAGCCCTGACACAACATCACCATCACCACAATAATCCTTATTAGCACCATCACCATCATCATCACCTCACCATCACTATCATCACCACATCACCATCAGCACCATCATCATTTTCACTATCGCCACCATCACCTTCACCATCATCATCACCATCACCATCACTGACATCCTCGCCATCATTATCACCATCTTTACCATAATCCTTACTGTTATTGCTACCATCCTTATCATCAAATAAGTACTGCGTGCAGAACCGACTGCACCACTGGAGCTCCCATCCTTATCATCATTTACCATCATCACTGTCACCATTATCACCATCATCCTCCTTACCATCACCATTCCCCCATCCTCCTTCTCCTCACCGTCATTAATGTCACCATCATCATCACCAACCCTACTATCATCATAATCATGATCATTTTCACCACCATCACCAAAATCATCATCGTTTTGCCATTGTCACACTATCACCACCACCACGATGATCCTCATCATAATGGGAAAGACAACATCTATGTACAGAAAGTAGAGCTATATCAAGGAGGGCAGAAGTTACAGTTCACTTTTACAAAGAGCCACCTGACAATTAGGACTAGCATTTGGTCATGAACTCTAACACCTTTCGTAGCCAGGCAGATAACATACCTGATTGGAATTTGGGGGTACGTGGAAATGTGGAATGCTGAGACTATGACAAGCTGCCCGAGGATAATTAAATCCAAATTCTTACCAAACAAGGTGGTGGCCAAACAGAAGCCACCTGAGGGGTGAATCCAGCTGAAGTCCCCAGTTTGCACCCACTGGACTGGAGGGTCGTTTTCTTTAGTTTCAGTGATATTTCCATTCCTAGGTGAGGAGACAGAGAAAAACCATTTTTCAGGTAGTGGGAGGCCGCAGAATCTGGTGGGAAGATTGCAGTTTAGGAATCAGACAGATTTGGGTTTGAGTCCCAGGTCCAGATTGCAATGTTGGCCACTTTGGTCACCTTTTCTGAGCAGCAGTACTGTCGTCTGAAATAAATAACAACAATAGTCCATCCCTCACTTCATCTGGCTGCCCTGAGATCAAAGGAGACAAGATCTGGAGAGCACTCACTCAGTGCCTAGCGCATAGGACATGCTCAATGAATACTAGCTATTACCATAATTAGTTTTAGAGGATTCGTTTCTAGGATGACATGAAGTCTCCCTACACTCTCCCTCTCCCTACTCATATAATATCACACACACATACATACACACACACTCTCTCACACTCACATACATACACATTCTCACAAATACACTCAAAGTAAGGTAGATTAATAATCCAATGTGCTGAGTCTATGGATTACTGAGTAAGCATACAATTTATACACTATATAAATGAATGAAACTGATGTCAAGAACAGTATTTCATGCTAAAAGTCCACACTTAATTCTTTCTTCTTCTACAACACACTCACACACATTCATTCACACTCCACTTTCAATTCTGCAGCTCCTACGATCTGCCCAATCTCAGAAACAACCTTTTGATTGTGCATTCCTGGGGGAAATACTTTCTTTCCTCCTCCAGAAGAAAGATGCCTCATGATATCACTTGAGAAGAATGAACTCAAACCAAGGGCTCTCAGGGGACAAACTTTGACCCGGTGGTTTGCTGGCGCTGGCCTTTCTGAGTAAGGAGACCCACCCAGCATACCTTGCCCTCAGGCCACCCAGTCTTTCCTGCTGTCCTACAGGAAGGCTTTGGTTAAACATCCACAGTCGTGGGTGGGCTCCTTCCCATCGCGCTGCCCAACTGGGCAGTTCCTCCCCTTCATTGTGAGTTCATTGCTGTAATGGAAGAACCAAGGAAGGGGATGTCTTCTCTCATCCAAGGCTGTGGTGGCCTAAGCCTCTCTCTTAGGGGCTGGGTAAGAAGCCCAGTTTCTTCAGTTCTACTTGGGTCTTCTGCAGGGGATAGGCTGAAGAGCACAACACCCTTGCTTGGTGTATGGCAAACAGTCGACAGGTAAATAGATGTTTTCCTATTGAGCAGGCTTGTCCAAGCCATGAACATGCAGTGCTCAGCTGTTGATTGTGCTCTGTCAGCACTCATCTCTCCTGTTACTAGCACCTGAGTTTCCCTTCAAAGAATCATGTTCCCTCCACTTTCAGTCAACCTGGTTTGGGGTGGGCATGTGACCCAGTATCAGCCATGAGATCACTCCATCCTAGGCTGGGTGCGGTGGCTCACACCTGTAATCCTAGCATTTTAGGAAGCCAAGGCTGGAAGTTCCCTTGAGGCCAGGAGTTCCAGAATACTCCACCCTTTCTGACCATTGCGATTGGTCCAGAGATGTTATTTATCCCAAATGACTCGACTGAGAGCCCTTGAGGAATCTTTTGCTGTAGCCCCGAGAAAGAGAAATTCTCTTTGTCCTGGGATTGCTGAACTGTGAGGATTTGAACTTGAGGATGCCAGAAGCTCCTTACCACCCCCAGGGAGAGCCTACTTAAAACGACACTGGCTCAGAGAAAACCATCAAGGGACAGAGAGAGACCAAGATTTGGAGACATTGTTTGAGCCTCTTAGTCTATGTTAATGGAAGCTAGACCTTCTAGTTAAGAGAAGCAGTTAATTTCCCCAATTGGCATAAATGAGCTGTTTACAAACTAAAGGGTCTCAGTTAATACAGGTCACTTATTGAGAGATGCTTATAAATATACATAAAATTGCTTAGTCAGATTTAAAACCAGAATCTTATTGCGAAAACAACAGTCATCATAGCTGGCATTCACTGAGGGCTTAGTGCCAAGAATTGTACAAAGCATTTTTAATACTTTTCCTGAATAAATCATTAAGGCCACCCTGTCCCATGCATATTGTCACCGTCTCTATAATCATCATCATCATCATCATCATCATCATCACTATTATGGACTGAATGTGCCCCCACCCCAAATTTCCATGTTGAAGCCCTAACGTCCAACGTGATGGCATTTGGAGATGGGGCCTTTGACAGGTAATTAAGTTTAGATGAGGTCATGAGGGTGGAGCCTCTATGATGGGTTTAATGTCAGTATAGGAAGAAACACCAGAGTGTACGTGTGCTGTCTCTCTCTCTCTCTCTCTGCACCTCCCTCCCCCCCACCTCTCCTTCTCTCTCCCTCTCTCTTTTTCTTTCTCCTCGCCATGTGAAGACACAGGGAGATGTAGCCATCTACAAGTCAGGAAGACAGCCTTCACCAGAACCTAACCATGTTGGCACTGTGATCTTGAACTTCCCAGCCTCAAGAACTGTGAGAAATAAATTTCTGTTTTTTAAGCCACCCTGTCTATGGTATTTTGTTGTGACAGACTGAGAAGACCGAAATAGTCACCATCATTGCCATCACCACCATCACCATCAGCACCATCATCATCACCATCACCACCATTATCACCATCACCATCATCACCACCACCACCATCACCATCATCCACATCACCATCACTAACATCACCACCATCATCACCAACATCACCATTATCAACACCATCACCACCATCACCATCATCATCACCATCACCATCATAATCACCATCACCACCATTATCACCATCACCATCATCACCATCATCATCATCACCATCACCATCACCATTATCACCATCACCATCATCACCAGCATCATCACCACCATCACCATCACCATTATCACCATCACCACCATTACCATCATCACCATCATTAACATGACCACCATCACCACCATTACCATCATCACCATCATTAACATGACCACCATCATCACCATCATCACCATTGCCATCATCACTATTATCACCATCATCATCACCATCATCATTATCATCACCATCACTATCATCACCACCATTACTGATGCCGCCATCATTACCATCACCATCACCACCATCACCATTGCCATCACCATTACCACCATCATCATCACCATCACTATCATCACCACCATCATCACCATCAGTGACACCACCATCATCACCATCACCATTGTCATCACCGTCACCACCATCATCACCATCACCATGATCATACCGTCATCATCATCACCATCATCACTGTCACCACCATCACCATAATCACTATCATCATCTCCATGATGCAAGTTTTGCGTATTTCTGCAAACATACATGTATTTTAATTCTCTGCTCCTTTGCTCAGGTGAACTCTCTTCACCTGGGAGGTGGTAGAAGGAGTGAGTATGAGCTGGGGCTCTGGGATTAGGTTGCCCAGGTTCATGTATGAGGTATTAACTGTAACTCCTGGACAAGTGGTTTAGCTTTCCCAAGACTTGTTCATACAGTGGAAATGAAACCAGGCTTGCAGTACAGATATTGACTCACAATTTTATTTTATTTTATTTTATTTTATTTTATTTTATTTTATTTTATTTTATTTTATTATACTTTAAGTTCTGGGGTACATGTGCAGAATGTGCAGGTTTGTTACATAGGTAGACATGTGCCACGGTGGTTTGCTGCACCCATAAACCCATCACCTACATTAGGTATTTCTCCTAATGCCATCCCTCCCCCAAGCCCCAACCCCCCGACAGGCCCCGGTGTGTGATGAGTCCTGCCCCGCGATGTCCATGTGTTCTCATTGTTCAGCTCCCACTTATGAGTGAGAACATGCAGTGCTTCCTTTTCTGCTCTTGTGTTAGTTTGCTGAGAATGATGATTTCCAGCTTCATTCATGTCCCTGCAAAGGACATGAACTCATCCTGTTTTATGGCTGCGTAGTAGTCCATGGTATATACGTGCCACATTTTCTTTATCCAGTCTATCACTGATGGGCATTTGGGTTGGTTCCAAGTCTTTGCTATTGTGAACAGTGCTGCAATAAACATACGTGTGCATATATCTTTATAGATTTATAATCCTTTGGGTATATACCCAGTAATGGGATTGCTGGGTCAAATGGTATTTCTAGTTCTAGATCCTTGAGGAATCGCCACACTGTCTTCCACAATGGTTGAACTAATTTACACTCCCACCAACAGTGTAAAATCGTTCCTATTTCTCCACATCCTCTCCAGCATCTGTTGTTTCCTGACTTTTTAATGATCACCATTCTAACTGACAAAAAATGTCACATTTCTTTATATCCCTATAACAAAATTCAATCTGCTCTGAGCCTTTCACCTTGACTCACAGTTTCTAAGTCAGGTGTGCACAAATGTGTTTTTCCTTACTTGTAAATAATTAAAGTGAACTCTTGAGGTTCCATTTTCACTCAGAGCTGTGAGACCAAATCTTTCTGTTCCAAGGACTTCAGTCATATCTGGTTTAAAATTCTGTGTCTTTTTTGGGTGGGGGTCAATTTTTTTTCTGTACCCTTTCTCCTTCCCTTTTTGCCGGGGGATGTAAGTTCCTGCAGGGCTTATGCATCCTTCTAGCATGCAGGATGGGACCCCTGGTTTGTGTCTTTCTCTGTCCTTGTTGGTGTTTCCTAAATGTAATTGCTGAGGAGGTATTTTAAAAATTGAGGCGACATTCATATAAGTGTACAAAATTAGCCATTTTAAAGCATTCAATTTGGTGGATTTAGTACATTTACAGTGTCCCCCGGGACTTTCGTGGCGCCCTTCCACATCAGGGTGGAGGAAGCATTTGCTTCTGACTTAAGCGTCACTCTCTTTTCCTGACCTCTTGAGCAGTCACTAATTGGGGGTGGTACCACCCAAGGGCTGTTTGGAAATGCACAGGATGGTTTTGGTTGTCATAGTGACTGGAGGAGCTGCTGCATCTAGGCCCTGAGCCCAGGAGGGCAAACTGTCCTGCCACGAGTGTGGCAGCTCTGCAGGGTCAAGAACCATCTGGTGATGGCAGAGGTGCCTGGTAGAAACAACGTGGGGAATTTTATCCACAATGTCTGCCCTTTGCAGGAGACATGCACCCCTACCCCCACCACCGCAGGGTTCAACAGTGCCCTGGCCAAGAACTTGCAGTCTTCAGAAACAAAGCAGCCGCAAGACCTCTGGTCAGGCTCACGTTTCCCAGTCCCGGTAGAACTTCTCCTCTGCTGGCTTTTGCTGGCGTTTCTCATTCATGCTGTTCAGATTCCTCAGGCTGTATAATTATTACCTCATTTGGAGGTTCAGGATCCAATTGTCTGAGCAAGAGAATTATAGTTATGCAACTTCCAGCCAATATGCGAATTTTCTCCAGTTTGCAAGGGCAGGAGCTCTCCCCTTTCCCCAGACATCAGCCAGTGCAGCAGTCATTTTACACTCTGCTGGGCCTGAGTCCCATGGTTCGGGGGACATTTCTGTTCATCAGCACTGGGTTTAGGGTGAGGGCCGGGGGGCCGGGGAGCTGTGATGCTAATCACTCTCTTCTGCTTACTTTGTTTTGTTTGTTTTAAAAATGACAGGAACATTGACTTTCTTTTTGTTGTACATGTTAACACATGTGTAGATTTGTGCAGCCCTCATCACAGTCAGGACACAAAGCGGTTTCATCACTCCAAAAACTCCCTCGGGCCATCCCTGTGAAGTTCCACCCTCCCCTCATCACTCACTCTTGGCGCCCACTAATCAGTTCTTCATCACAAGAATTTTGTCTCTTCCAGAATGCCTTATGAATGGAACCCTAAGGGTATGGAACCTTTTGAGCCTCACTTCTTCCACTCAGCGTAAGGCCTCTGATCCAGCCAGGTCATTGTGTGTAATTCACACTGATTCATCCTTCTTCTCTTTCTGAGTAATATTTCATTGTTTGGACGTACGACATTCTGTTTATCCATTCACCAGTTGAAGGACATTTGGGTTCCTTCCAGTGTGGGGTGATTTCGAATAAAGCTGCTACAAACATTTGTGTGCAGGTTTGTGTGTGAACATTTGTCTTTATTTCTCTTGGGTAAATACCTCGGAGCGAGATTGCCGGGTCCTATGGTAGGTATATATTTAACTTTAAAAAAAACTGCCAAACTTTTCTAATGTGGCTGCACCATTTTACACTGTGAGCAGCATATGACTGTTCCTGTTTCTTCCTTTCTTCACTGGCACTTGGCATTGTTGCATTTTTCGTTTTAACTGTTTTAGTGAGTGTGCGATGGGGTGTCATCATGGTCTTAATTTGCAATTCCCTGACGTCTAATGAGGGAGACTTCTTATGTTCTTACTCATCATCCATGTATCTTCCTTGATGAAGCAGCTGTTAAAGTCTCTTATCCATTTTGAATTGGGTTATTTTTCTTCCTGTTGAGTTTTTAAAAACGTCTTTGCATATAATGGACATATAATGAACTGCACATATTTAGATCATACAGTTTGGTGCTTTGACATATGTAGTCACCTATGAAGCCATCACAGCAGTTCAGACAGTGAACATGCCATCACCTCCAAAGTGTCCTGGTGCCCTTTTGTCTTCTCTCTCACTCTCCCCCTACCTCTTTCCTGGGCAACTTTTTTTTTTTTTTTTTTTTTGAGACAGAGTCTTGCTCTGTCACCCAGGCTAGAGTGCAGCGGTGCAAGCTCGGCTCACTGCAACCTCCGCTTCCCCGGCTCAAGTGATTCTCCTGCCTCAGCCTCCTGAGTAGCTGGGACTACAGGTGCCCGCCACCATACCTGGCTAATTTTTGTATTTTTAATAGAGACGGGGTTTCACCGTGTTGGCCAGGCTGGTCTTGAACTCTTGAGCTTAGGCAATCCTCCCGTCTCAGCCTCCCAAAGTGTTGGGATTACAGGTGTGAGCCACTGCACCTGGCCTAAACCTCTTTTCTTTATAAATTACCCAGTCTCACATATTTCTTTCATAGCAATGCAAGAATGGACTAGCACAGTAGTATTCCCTTATTACCCCTTTAGTGTCTGAGGGTCTCATTGAATACTTTCTTGAATTTCTAATACTGATAATATATACTTCTATTTTTCCTTGCCACTCTTGCTAGAATTTTATTAATTATTTTGAGTCAGCTTTTTGTTTCATTGATTTTTCTCTATTATTTTTCTCTTTTCAATCTCATCGGTTTCTGCTTTTCTTATTGATTTCCTTCGGCTCGACTGGCTGATTTTGCTCTGCTATTTATAATTTCTGCTATTTATAATTTCTAAAGGTAGAAGCTCAGATGATCAGGCTAAGTCCTTTCTTCTTTTCTAATGTAAGCATTTGATGATATAAATTTGTCTGCCAGCACTTGCTTTAGCTGAATTACACAAATTTTATATCTTGTAGTTTCACCCTCATTCAATTAAAAATATTTTCTAACTTCCCTCCAGAGTTTCTGTTTGACCCATGAATAATTTAGAAGTGTTTTGTTTAGTTTCCAAGGTTTTGGAAATTTTTTTTGTTATTTTTCTGTAACTGACTTCTGTTTTAATTTCATTATTATCAGAGACCATACTTTGTATTATTACAATTGTAATTCTCTTAAATTACTTTAATTTTTTAAAATTAGTTGAGGTTTTGTGTTATGAACCAGAAAAACAGCTTTGTAATTTTGTTTGTTTGTTTGTTTGTTTTTTAGAGATATGGTCTTGCTCTGTTGCCCAGGCTGGAGTGCAGTGGTGCGATCATAGCTCACTGCAGCCTCAATCTCCTGGGCTTAAGCTACCCTCCTGCTTCAGCCCCCGGAGTAGCTGGGACCACAAGCAAGCACTACCACACCTGGCTAACTTTTAAATTTTTTGTAGAGACAAGATCTCACTATATTGCCCAGGCTGGTCTCAAACTCCTGGCCTCAAGTGATCCTCCTGCTTTGGCCTCCTAAAGTATTGAGATTAGGCTGGGTGTGGTAATTCACACCTGTAATCCTGAGGCCCCTATCTCTACAAAACATTTAAAAACTAGCCAAATGTGTTGGTGTGTGCTTGTAGTCCCAGCTACTTGGGAGGCTGAGGCAGGAGGATTGCTTGATTGCTTCAGCCCAGAGGTCGAGGCTGCAGTGAGCCGAGATTGCGCCACTGCACTCCAGCCTGAGTGACAGAACAAGACCTTATCTCCTTTGTCTCAAAAGAAAAAAAGTATTGGAATTACAGGTGTGGGCTACCATGCCCAGCCTTTGTGAATGTTCTATGTGTACTCAAAGAGAAGGTTTTTCTTTTTCTTCCTTTTTTGCTGTTGTTGGTGTGGTGTAGATGTAAATGACATCCAGTTGCTTGATGGGGCCATTCTGTTCATTTTTATCTTTGCTTACTTCCTATTTGTTCTCTCAATTACCTAGAGAATAAGATTGAAGTCTCCAACTACAATTGATCATTTGTCTGTTTCTTCTTTTGGTCCTATCAATTTTTGCTTCATTATTTTCCTGTTACATTGTTTTTCTTTGGCTGCTTTCAGGATTGTTTCTTGGTCTTTGCTTTCAGCATTTTGACTCTGATGTGTCTAGGCATGGGTTCCTTTGAGTATACCCTTTTATGGGATTCACTGAACTTTTTGAATTTGGAGGTTTTGCTTTTTGACAAATTTGAGACATTTCTTTCCTCTGATGTTTTTCTACCCTGCATTCTCTTTTTTCTCCATCTAGAATTCCTGTGATGTGGACGTCAGGCATCTGGTACAGGTGCTTCAGTCTCTGTTCATTTGTTTTTTTTCTGGTTTTAAAGTTTTGCTTCTTTTTCCCTTTGTTATTCAGGTTGGACGATTTCTATTAATTTATCCTCACATTTAATGACTCATTGCTCTGTTATCTTGATTTTGTTATTGAGCCCATCCGGTGACTTTTAAAATTTTGATTATCATATTGTTTAGTTCTAACAGTTCAGTTTGGTTTTTCTGTATATCTTCTCTTTCTTTACTTACACTTTCTATCTTTCCATTTGCTTTACCAGTGTTTGCTCTTGCTTCTTGGAGTATTTCTATAATAACTGCTTCGAAGTCTTTTCTGATCCTTCTTCTTCTTCTTCTTCTTCTTATTATTTTATTAGTTTATTTTTGTTTTTGTTTTTTCGAGACGGAGTCTCACTCTGTTGCCCAGGCTGGAGTGCAGTGGTGTGATCTCGGCTCACTGCAACCTCCGCCTCCTGGGTTCAAACTATTCTCCTGCCTCAGCCTCCCGAGTAGCTGGGATTACAGGTGCCTGCCACCATGTCTGTCTAATTTTTGTATTTCTAGTAGAGACAGAGTTTCACCATATTGGCCAGGCTGGTCTCATACTCCTGACCTCAAGTGATCTGCACACCTCGGCCTCCCAAAGTGCTGGGATTACAGGCGGGAGCCACCATGCCTGGCTTTTTCTGATCATTGTAACACCGGTGTCATCTTGCTGTTGGGATTTGTTCCTTATCCTTACTTGTACAAGTTAAGATTTTCGTGTATTTTCATACTGAGTAATTTTGTTCTGTATCCTGGAATTTTGCATCCTATATTAGGAGGCTCTAGGTCTTGTTTAAATGCCATGGAGGATGCTGATAGTTTGGTTTTGTTGGTCAATCAAGGTGGTTGGATTCAGGCAACAGTTCCGAGCAGCCTCTGCGAGCTGTGCTCCCAGTGGCCACTCAGTCGTCAAAGCAGGGCAGTGCTCTTCAGAGCTGTCCTGTGCGTGCACCACCCAGTGGCCAGGCCTGGGCCTGGCGATGGTTTATCCTCGAGTTCCGTTCTCAATGTCTTGGGTCTGCTGTGTAGGGTCAAATGCGTGCCTGTGCAGTTTAAGGGTGAGCCCAGGATTCATGAACAACTTTAAACTCTCTCTTTCCTGATCTCTGCCCTCTCTGCAATCTCCCTGGCATTTTTCAGGCTCCCTGGGGCTTCCTTTTGGGGTTGTCCAGTCAGAAAGCTGAGCTGTCAGTTATTCTGTTTTGCCACATACTTCTCATAACTGTGGCCAAGTCCGGGACTAGGAGGTGGGAGTACAGAGAGAGAGAGCGAGAGCGAGAGAGAGAGAGAGAGATAGAAAACACCTGGGGTCCACTCTGATCTCCTGGAAACACAGATTTTTCTTATCAGAGAGGAAGGTTCTGCCCACTGTGAGTTTCAGGGGCCCATGGGCCATGCAGTAGTCACTGTCATTAGTAAAGCCACGGAATTGTTGGAGAACTGGGGTGCAACAGAAGAAAATAAAAAGAAAAATGAGATTTCCCTAATTGTCTCCCTTCCCTCTCTTGAAGCGCTCTTTCTCTGACCCTGGTACCCATGTTCATTTTCAGGTCACTTTGAGTCTAGGCTGGGGATACTGGGGGAAATGAGACTCACCTCTAGTTCAGTGAAACTGAATTTTTTTTTCTAGTCTGCCTGCTGGGTCTACAGTTCAGAGTTCTCACACAGCTACTCCATGCATTCTTGTCGGACATCCCAGCTGCATTTAGTGGAGAAGAGGGTAGAGAGTGTTGACTCCACCTCATCGTCCATCCCAGGCCCTTCTGATGGCTTCTTCACTGTTTTAGTTGGGACAGTTATGGCTGCAAGTGGAAGCCTGCTAAATTCAAAGCTTAAGTAAAACAATGTTCATTTACTCACTTAACTGAACCGGGGAAAACATAGGAATGGCTGGTCCTGTGTTTTCTGGAAACAGGAAATCTGGAAACGCAAATGCTATCATGTCCTCATCTCTCCCCTCCATCACAGGTCTCCACCTCTCTCTGAATTGTCATTCTGTTCCCTCCGTTGCATTGAGGCTTTCTTCATAAGGTGGGGTGCCTATGGCCAGGGAACACTCTGAGCTCTCATCCTTGCAGCATTTTCCTCATATTTCTCCCAAATTCCAGGATACAAATCAAAATTACTCAGCATACAAAAAAATCCAGGAAAATCTTAACCAACTTACTGCGTAAAAACAAGGAAGGGACAGAGAATGTCTGTCCTGTTCTATGATGGAAAATCCCAGGGCTGACTCTCATTGGACTGGCCTAGATCACATGCCTACCCTTTGGGCCAATCATGTGCTGAGGTGTGTGGGTGCCCCAAGGCTGGAGCTGGGAGGGGCAGTTTCCCCAAAGAAGGAAGCAAGGATAAAACACAGAGTGGAGTGCCTGTTACACTCCATGGTTTTACATGAAACTGAGTGTGCTTGGAGAATAAAAGTCACTAGGGGTATGGCAGTGCCAGCAACAGGGTGTGAGGGACCAGAACACAGGCAGGGGCAGGAGCTTGGAGGTCAGAGGTGGGTGGTAGGGTGGTTCTGATGAGTTTTGAGGGGCCAGGAGCTTTTAAAAGTAGCATGAGAGCCGGGACCGGTGGCTCACGCCTATAATCCCAGCACTTTGGGAGGCCGAGACGGGTGGATCATGAGGTCAGGAGTTTGAGACCAGCCTGGCCAACATGGTGAAACCGCATCTCTACCAAAAAAACAAAAATTAGTTGGATGTGGTGACATGAGCCTGTAATCCCAGCTACTTGGGAGGCTGAGAAAGAAGAATCATTGCAACCCAGGAGGCAGAGGTTGCAGGGAGCCGAGATGGCAACAGAGCAAGACTTTGTCTCAAAAAAAAAAAAAAAAAAGAGAGAAAAAAGAAAAAGAAAAAAAAAAGTAGCATGAGAAATTCATCTGGCCTCACCTCCACAAACAGTTAAGATGGATGCTGTTCTGCTCCCTGGGGACTGACTCATTCCAGAGTGTGGGCTGCCAGTGTGACGTGGCTCAGCCTCATGAGGCTCCTGAAAAATGTACAGGCTTTGGAATTGGAGAGCTCAGGTCCAGCTGGACACTGCTGCTTATGAGCTGTGTGGCTTCAGTCTCCACCTCCTTAAAATGGGTGTAGTCCATAGCAAAGAGACAGAATCAACCTAAATGCCCGTGAATGGTAGACTGGATAAAGAAAATGTGGTACATACACACCATGGAATAGGACACAGCCATAAAAAAAAGAACGAGATCATGTCCTTTGCAGCAATATGGATGGAGCTGGAGGCCACTATCCTAAGCAAATCAATGCGGGAACAGAAAACCAAATACTGCATATTCTTACTTATAAGTAGGGGCTAAACATTGAATGCACATGGACACAGAGGGGAACAACCCACCTTCCTCCCATCCCATCTCCCACCCCTCTCCCTGACCCCTGGCAACCAAGTATCTGTGTTCTATTTCTAAAATGTTACGTAACACTTTAAATGTTATTAAATGTTTTATGTAACATTTCAAAAATGTTACATAGATGGAATCATAGAGTAACCTTTTGAGGTTGTCTTTTTTCATTTATCATAGTTTCCTGGAGGTCCTCCCAAGTTGTCCTGTGTGTCATTAGCTCCTTCTTTTTTCTTTTGTTCCTTTTTCTTGCCCAGTAGCACCCCACAGTGCAGATGAACCACAGTTCATGCCTTCACCTGTTGAAGGGCAACTGGGCTTGTTCTACCTCTCGGCTATTACAAGCAGAGTTGGTATGAACATTTGTTTACAGATTTTGCGTGAACCTCAGTTTGAACTTCTCTGGGGTAAATGCTCAGGAGAGCAAAGATCTAGGGGCAAATGTGATCATTCTCTCCACTTTACAGGTGAGGAGACTGTGGTTAGGGGAGGTTTCTTGGCTGAGAACACTGCGTGGAGAGGTGGCAGGTCAGAGTAGCGCTTGTGTGTGTCTGACCCAGCACCTGAACTCTTAGTGGCCACACCTGATGGCCTTCCTCCATGTCTGTCCTAGCCCAGACCCAGCACTGGGGGATGGAGGGGATGTAGAGTGGATGAGACTGCCCCTCAATCACAGATGGCTCTAGTGTCCCCTCCAAGTCTTCCTCTCTGTCTCAGCTCTGGCTGTGGTAAGTGCATCCTCAACACTGCCTTTCTCATTTAAGTTGCAGCTCAAACTTCTCTTTGGCTGATCATTCTGGCTCAAGGACCCCCGCCTGGGCAGTGCGCCCGAGGGCCACAGTTCCGGTCCTGAGCAGGGCTACCCAAGGCCTGTCCTGGCCATTTGCAGATGTGCCTTTTGTGTCTGTTCCCTCATGAGACTGGGAGTTGAGGACTGGGTCTCCATTCGCTGACAGGTCCCTGAGGCTGAGCACAGTGCCCAATACATAGTGTGCACTTAGTAAGTATCTTACTACTGACCAGCAGCGTTGTTTAGGAAGATGCATGTTGATGCTGGGAAGGCTGGGCGGGCTGCTCTGGAGCTCTGAGACTGTTTATTACTGAAAATGAGCCCAAGAAAGAACATTCAACAGTGGGAGTCTGAGGGCGAGACCTAGTGCCTGAGACTCCCTCACGATGCAACCAAAATGGTGTGGGTGTTTTGTTGTTGTTGTTGTTCTGGGTGTTTTTGTTGTTGTTGTTGTTGTGGGTTTTTTTGTTGTTGTGGGTTTTTTTGTTGTTGTGGGTGTTCTTTTGTTGTTCTCGTTTTTTTGTGTGTGTGTGTGGGTGTTTTTTGTTGTTGTTGGTTTTTTATTGTTGTGGGTGTTCTTTTGTTCTTGTGGGTGTTTTTTTTTGTGGGTGTTTTTTGTTGTTGTGGATGTTTTTGTTGTCAGTTTTTTTGTTGTGGGTGTTTTTGTTGTGGGTGTTTTTTGGTGGTTGTGGGTGTTTTGTTGTTGTTGTGGGTGTTTTTTTGTTGTGGGTTTTTTTGTTGTTGTGGGTTTTTTTGTTGGTGGTGTGGGTGTTCTGTTGGTGGTGGTGTGGGTGTTTTGTTGTTGTGTGTGTTTTTTTGTTGTTGGTGTGGGTGTTTTTTTGTTGTGGGTTTTTTTGTTGGTGGTGTGGGTGTTCTGTTGGTGGTGGTGTGGGTGTTTTGTTGTTGTGTGTGTTTTTTTGTTGGTGTGGGTTTTTTTGTTGTTGTTGGTGTTTTGTTGTTGTTGGTGTGGGTGTTTTGTTGTTGTTGTTGTCATTTGGTTTTGAAGCAGGTCTTGCTCTCTTGCTTAGGCTGGCATGCAGTGGTGCAATCACTGCTCACTGCAGCCTTGACGTCCTGGGCTCAAGTGATTCTCCTGCCTCAGCCGCCCAATGGGACTACAGGTGTGAGCCCCCACACCCAGCCTGGGTGGTGCTGTTGTTGTTTTTAGAGACTATCGCTTGTTGAAATTATTAGATACTCTGTGGTGTTTGCGGGTCCCACATGGTCAAATACCCCTGTATTTTATCTCGTCAGTTTCAAGGTGCCCCCTGCACTGCCCCGTGGTCATCTTTGGTCATTTTTATTGCAAGGTTTTGAGAAGTAATTTTCAAGCAGAAATAGCACCCACTGAACAGTCCATGGGCTTCCCGAAGGGCTGCGATCTGTCAGAGATTGAGCCTGTGATCCAGGCTTTGTCTCCAGGCATCACTGTCACTGCATCTGTTGCCAATGGGCTGGGAGAGGTAAAACCCTGGGGATGCTCTCCTATGGGTCCTGCAGTACAGACGCAGCCAAGCACCCTGAGTGGCCAGGAGGAAGCCTGTCTTACTAGACCAATGTAATCGGCAAAAGCAAACAGGATGAGGCATTCAGTTGATTGAAAAGCGATGAGAGTTCATGCTGGCCCGTGGGGCTCAGGCAAGACTCTTCATTTGCGAGTCACACAAACAGCTTCGTTGGTCAGAATGGGCTGGGCTCTGTGGCAGTGAGAAACAGTCCCACGTGTCAGGGTCACAGTGCAGCCAATGCTGATTTCTCACAGAGATATAGTCAACTGTGGGCAGATATATATATATCTGTGACTATATCACAGAGATATAGTCAACAAATGCTCCCCAGGACAGCTACCGCCTATAAATGTGCTCAGCGTCCAGGTGGCTTTGATCTAGAGGCACCTCCATGTCAGCACGCACTTCCTCTGGGCTGGGCAAGGGAGAGCTAAAGAGCAGAGGTTCCAGCCACAGGATGCTTCTGCCCAGGGGGCACGTGTCACTTCCATTCCCATTTGCTTGGCCAGAGCAGGTCATGTGGCCACACTTTACATCCAGGCTCAGGAAGAGGTGGCTCTGGCTGTGGGTTGGCAGTAGTGGCTTCCACCTTCGAGGCTCTCCTGAAGTGCAGAACACAAGGCAGCAGAGATGCCTGGCTTCAAACCCTGGCTCTGCTCACTGGTTCTTTTTCTTCTTTTTCTTTTCTTTCTTTCTTTTTTTTTTTTTTGAGACAGTCTCACTTTGTCTCCCAAGCTGGAGTGCAGTGGCACAATCTTGGGTAACTGCAACCTTTGTCTCCCAGGTTCAGGTGATTCTCATGCCTCAGCCTCTGAAGCAATTGGGATTACAGGCATGTGCCACCACTCCTGGCTACTTTTTATATTTCTAGTAGAGACAGGGTTTCACCATGTTGGTCAGGCTGGTCTCAAACTCCTGGCCTCAAGTGATCTGTCTGCCTTGGCTTTCCAAAGTGCTGGGATTATAGGTGTGAGCCACTGCACCTGTCCTGCCTACTTGTTCTTGTGAGCTTTGTGCCCTGGTGTGAGCTGTTCACCTTTGTGCTGATTAATTTAATGTCAACTTGACTGGGTGAAAGTATGCCCAGGTAGCTGCTTAAACATGATTTCCAGATGTGTCTGTGAGGGGATTACTGGAAGAGGCCAACATTTGAATTGGTGGACTGAGGAAAGCAGGTGGCCCTCCCCAGTGTAGGTGGGTGCCATTCAATCCGTTGAGGGCCTGAATAGAACAAAAAGGCAGGGGAGAGTGGGGTTTGCTGTCTGCCTGGCTGCTTGAACCAGGACATCCATCTCCTGCCTCAGCACTCCTGGTTCTCGCATCTTCAGATCTGGACTGGAATCTATGCCCTTGGCTCTCCAGCTCTCAGCCTTCCCACCACACCACCTGGACCAACTACAACTGGACCGACTTCCAACTACAGCACCACCACCAGGCTTTCCTGGACCTCCAGCCTGCAGACAGCAGATTGCGGGACTCCCCAGCCTCCATCGTGGCATGAGCCAATCCTTATAATACGTATATACTGCTTCTGTTTCTCTGGAGAACCCTGATGAATGCAAACTCTGCATGCTTTGTTTCATCAGCTATAAAATGGGGACATAAATAGTGTTTCCTCACAGGAGGGCTTTTGCGGGGTCGAATGCATTAATCCATGTGCACCACCCAGGACAGTGCTTGACATCTTGTAAGTGCTCAAGAAATGCACATGGTCAGAATTTCTTCAAGACAGCATAAGGGAAGCAGGGCACTGCCTCAGCTCATGGGAAGGGCAGGTGGG
Organism: Pan troglodytes; assembly: GCF_028858775.2. Lineage (NCBI taxonomy): Eukaryota > Metazoa > Chordata > Mammalia > Primates > Hominidae > Pan > Pan troglodytes. Next base: position 85,366,300 of record NC_072416.2, on the reverse strand, counting down.
GAGGTGGCTTAGAGGCGCCCAGAGCTGGAGACTGCAGCCATATCAGGACCCTGTCTCTGTCTTCCCTTTCGGTTTTTGTGTATTGGTTCCCTTCTCTCAGGACAGCTATCCCACAGGAGTTTTTTTCCCCCTAGATCCATATAGAAAAATCCCAGGGAATAACATGATTGGTCTAGCTTGAGTCACATGCTATTCTTTGGCCAATCATAATGGCCAGAGGGTGAACTCCTATGATTGGCAACCCCCCACCACAAGGGAGGAGGGGCCGTTCCACAAAGGAAGGGTTGTGGGTTGGAGGAAGGGGAAGAGAGGTGCTTGGCTGATAAGGAGCCCCCGGACTCAGTGGATTTTGCTCAGCTAATGGTCCACCTCATGCTGGTGGCTCTCTTGGCTCCTCTGTCTTGTTGGCAGGGCTCTGAGGAAGAATGGGGCTCTTCCTGGCTACTCTCCCCTGCCTATGCCTCACAGAGGCAGATTTGAATGGCAGCCTCCCTTACAGGCTATAAAGAGGATGGCTGAAGCCAAGCTCAGACATTCTAGGTTATTTTTGTGATCATGCAGGAGCCACGAGATCATGTAGGGGCCCAGACGTAGTGCTGTGGGGTCTCTCCTTCCACGCCTGGTTGGACTGGGCGTAGACCTGCCCAGCAGGCTTGGGGTTTAGGGCAGAGGCTGACTCACTGTGTCCAAGCTCAGGATTCACTGTGTCCAAACTCTTGGAATTCAGGCTGCAGGCCCACACCCTGCACCTGCTGAGCCCAGAAGGCTGTCAGGCCCAGCGCCCGGCCTCATGGCTGCAGGTGCGACCTCGCTCTGTGAGGCCAGGTCTGCGAGGGAGCAGGACTGCCGAGGAGGTCTTGGCAGCCTCTGAGCCCCCTGCTACCCAGCATGGAGTGTGGAGCTGCATTCCAGGACATGTGAGATGCTCTCTGCAGCTGGAGAGGGGGCAAAACGAGGCTCTAGCAGGAATGGGGTTCAGGACCTGGCCAGTGCTCGGAGTAGCAAGCCCTTGTGGACCCTCCAGCCCTGGAGAGGGGTGCTGGGAAGTGGCCGGGGAGGCCCCTGAGAGAGCACTGAGGGGGACAAGGGGGACAGCCAGCCCCACCCACTCGTGTTCCCCATCCACTTGTCTCTTACAGCTGCAGCATTGGTCCTAGCAGCATGACCGGCAGAAAGGGGGCCTTTGAGAAGTACTTGTTGAACACTAAATTTATTTAGAGCCACCCCAGGATCTGCCATTCCGATCATAGGACCTTAAGCAGGCCACATTGCCATTCTGAAACCCCATTTTCTCATTAAAGTGGAACCACAAGGCTGATCTTTGCAAGGTGCTGCAAAGCACATGGTGGGGAAGGGTGTGCTCTGAGTCCCTCACATGCACCGTGCATACCTGGTTGCCTCTGCCCTTTCCATCATCCTAGGGCTGTGGAAAGTCTGCTCAGAATGTCTTCTGAATCCTTTGTTAGTTGGGGCTTTATAAGCACTCGCAAAACACTATTAAATACACAACACCCTGAAAAAAATTCAGTCTTGCTTTTGCCGGAACCTGTGGAATATGAAACCCACCCGCCCAGAGTGTGTGGTTTTTCCCAGGTCTTTCTATCCGGGTCCTGACTCTCCTCATCTCCAGCTATTCCCTGTTCTGGAGATGCCCCTGAGGCACTGGCATGAATCATCTCTCAGCCTAGCCATGACCACCCTGCTGAAAAGGGGGGTTCAGGGAAGTCAACAGAAGCCATGAGGTCATGAAGGTCTCTCTGTGACAATGACTCTGGCCGTTTTGTCCTGTGGGGTTTCTCTTTCCTTTTGTGGCATCCTTGATCTCAGGCTGCACTGTGGCTTTGCGGGTATGAAAATCCAATCCAGCAATGTCACCAGAAATGTGTTGGGGGTGTTCATTTTCTACACCTTGAGCCAGGCACCAAGTGCGATAGAGCCTCCCAGCCAGGAGGTTCCACTCCATTTGTGGCGTGAGCCACATCCACAAGTGACAGGATACATCATGTGCTGTGATATCCAGCAGGAATGGAGAGGGACAAGCCCAGGACACAGAGCCTGGCTTTGCGCTTGCTGGCTGTGACCGTGGACAAGTTCCTTAACCTCTCTGAGTCTGTTTTCTCATCTGCAAAATGGAGATTGGAATATGCAAATTAAACACAAATCTCAAATGCAAATTAAAGCCACAGTGAAGTATATGCATTTCTCACCTATCAGACTGGCCAAAATCGAATAACTCACCATATTGGTGATGCAGAAATGGGCATTTTCATAAATTGTTGGTGAGAGGATAAGCTGACAGCATCTCTAAAGAAAACACTTTGGAAATACCTATTGTGATGTACAGTCACTTATCCTTTGACCCCCAATTTCAGTTCTAGATATTTATATTAAGATTATACTCATACACAGATGGAATGATTGTAACTATTTCAATTTCAGCATTGTTGGCAATAGCAAAAAGATAGAAGCACCCCAAGGATCTATCAATAAAAAATACATTAAATCGTTGTTGGTTTAGTCACACAATGATATATTAGGTGGCTGTAAAATGGAATGAATCAGAAATTTACGAAGTGACATAAAATGATTTCCATGTTGCAGACCGTGTGAGTGCTTTCTGCTGCATCCTGCCAGCCCACTTCTTATTTCTGTGGACAGTTCCCGTGTATGCCAACTGCATCCCTTCCCAGGACCCTGCAGGCCTCAGTAATCTCCAAGCTGCAGCCAGAAGGGTGGGGAAGGTGAATTCCCCAGGAGGTATCCCTAGACCCATTAGGGGATGGGAGTCCATCCCTGCCTGCTGTCCTTTAGAGCAGGGGTCCCCAGTCCCCCCAGGCCGAGGACAATACTGGTCCATGACCTGTTAGGAACCAGGCCGCACAGCAGGAGGTGAGCAGCAGGCAAGCTAAAATTACTGCCTGAGCTCGGCCTCCTGTCAGATAAGCAGCGGCATTAGCTTCTCATAGGAGTGCAAACCCTACAGTGAACTGCACATGCACGGATCTAGGGTGTGTGTTCCTTCAAGAATCTAATGCCTGGTGGTGTAAGGTGGAACAGTTTCATCCTGAAACCATCTCCCCCAACCATCCATGGAAAAACTGTCTTCCATGAAACCGATCCCTGGTGCCAAAAAGACCGGGGATGGCTGCTTTAGAGGACAACTCAGGTACGGCTCGAAAAGTTCCTCGGAAGCTCCCAGCAGGGCTGAGTCCCAGCTTCCTGTGGCAATGATGAACTCAGTGACTGGGGCATGGGAAGAGCTCAACAAATGTTCCCTGAAGTGAGCAATGGGTGATGAGAACTTGTTTTCAGTGTATTAATTTTTTATAGTTGATTTCTATTTATGGTAAGTGATAGATGGCTTCTATTGTTGATGGTAACATGAAGTTTCCTTTTAAGATGCATTTAGGCTGGGCCTGGTGGCATTTAGGTTGGAAGGCCAAGGCAGGAGGATTTCTTGAGCCCAGGAGTTTGAGACTAGCCTCGGCAACATATACTAGTGAGACCCCTTCACTACAAAAAATAAAAAAATTTAGCTGGGCATGCTGGCACCCGCCTGTGGTCCCAGCCACTTGGGAGTCTGAAGTGGGAGGATTGGTTGAGCCTGGGAGGTTGGGCTGCAGTGAGCCGTGACTGTGCCACTGCACTCCAGCCTGGGTGACAGATTGAGACTCCATCTCTCTCTCTCTCTCTATATGTGTGTGTGTGTGTGTGTGTGTGTGTGTGTGTGTGTGTGTATGTATGTGTATATATTTATATATATGTGCACTTATATCAGTTTGAAAAGTAATGACTGAAATAAATCAGTCACAAAGGGTCACATATGATACAATCCCACTGATATGAAATGCCCAGAAGAGGGAGGTCCTAGAGACAAAAAGTGGATGAGTGGTTGCCAGGGGCTAGGGAAGGGGTGTGGGGAGTGACTGCTCATGGAGACGAAGTTTCCTTTTGGGGTGATGAAAAGCTCTGGAACCAGATAGAGGTGATGGCTGCACAACACTGTGACTGTGCTTAATACCAATGAATTGTGGACTTTACTGGGGTTAAAATGGTGAATTTTATGTTATGTGCATTTTACAATAAAACAACAATGACAAAGTAATGGATGGATGTGACGTAAATGCCAGTACAGGTGGCCCTTGGTTAGGCGTAGTCCCGATGGGGTGAGAGGGTGGCTGAGGCTGGGGGGCCTGGGCCGGCCCCATCAATGGGCGGGCAGCTACAAGGTGCTCTTGCCTTCCAGTGCCTGGCTGTGCCCGCCCTGTCCCGAGGTTTCCAGCCAGGCTCCCTTTGATCTCCTGTCCGGGTTTCTTGTTGATGTTCTGAAACGGCAGCCCTGAGCGGGGAGCCCACTCTGTGAGGCTCAGTCTTGGAAGTTGGCCCTGCCTCAAGCCAAGTGAAGGTCAAAGAAAACAAGATTCATTTCCAGGGAGAAGCCAAAACTGTGTTTGCTGTAACATCAGGAATCAAATGACGATGTGGTCCCCCCCACCGTGGAAAAATACTTCCATCTAGTTTCTTCTATTAATAACGGTGGTCAGCCCGTAAAAATTAATGTGTCAACTGCTTCAGAGCTGAGCTGTCTCACAGCCTTTGATCCCCTCATCGCGGCTGCTGGCCCTCAACAATGTTTTCACTCCACATTTTCCCTTGATGGGTTTGCAGGAAGGTAATTAAATTATTAAAACTTTAATTGCCTTCCTGTATATAATTATCGCCTGCTAAAGGACACTTTTTATTCGCAGGCTGAAAAGCCCGATTTATCCCCCCACTTTTTCTCTCCAGAAGCGGCCTTGCAATGTGTCTTCTGAGGCATTCATGTGCTGTGGAATTTTTTTTTTTTCTTCTTTTCCGTCTTTAACATGGGTGAATGGGAAATGGTGCTTTTTGATTCTAAGGATGAAGATGGAAGCTTTCTCTTTTCCTTCCCAGTGCCCAGACCTTTTCTCACCCTGGCTTTTGTATGGAAGGACCTGTCATCAACAGGGGCCAAAATACCATCTTCCGGGAGTTCCCCAAGGAAAGAGCATGATTGCCTTTTGTTAGGGATTTTGAGTCCCCTGGAAGGTGTTCTTAGTACAGACAAGTAAGCCAGAGCTCAGAGAGGGGCCTGATTTGCTCTGGGTCACACAGCAGTTAGGCAGTAAGGATGACAGCCAAAGTGTGCTCCGGGCAAGTCAAAGACATATTTTGTCAATTGATTTTACCCTGTGCATACAGGATTACAGTGTCTACAGGGCCTTATAATTTTTTCAAGAAACTTCCACCCTTCCCTGGATGGCACCAGGGACCCAAGCCCATGTAGCACCATGGTTTTCAACCTTGTCAAACCCAAGGATCCCTTCTTTTTTCTTGAGATGGAGTCTCATTCTGTCACCCAGGCCAGAGTGCAGTGGCGCTATCTCAGCTCACTGCAAGCTCCGCCTCCTGGGTTCACGCCATTCTTCTGCCTCAGCCTTGCGTGTAGCTGGGACTACAGGCGACCGCCACCAGGCCTGGCTAATTTTTTTGTATTTTTAGTAGAGACAGGGTTTCACCATGTTAGCCAGGATGGTCTCGATCTCCTGACCTCGTGATTCACCTGCCTCGGCCTCCCAAAGTGCAGGGATTACAGGTGTGAGCCACTGTGCCCAGCCCAAGGATCCCTTCGAATGAAACTATTTTATAACAGTTCCTTTTTATTCTGAAATGGAATTCATATAACATCATGTACCTACAGATGGAATTTCAAAAACAATGCTTTAACTCATATGAAAAAGAAATAAAAGGATCTTATCTATTTAAAATAGGTATTTTAATATGTAAGGGCTCACGGACACCTATGCTAGAAGTCTTAACCAAGTGGTCAGCTGCTTCTACCTATCATGAGTGAATTTGGACTTTAAAGAAGATACTACTCGATGGCATATTGTCAGGCCTGTCTATTGATATTTAAGATTTTAAGATAGGGATTAAATAAGTATATTTGCATATGGACTCGCAGACTTGCCAAGAGAGTGGTAGCTTCAGAAGCAGCTCCTCTGAGTGCATGTGGGTGACTCAGATACCACAAGGGCTTGCCAACTTTCATTGTAATTTTCTGAACAATTTTTAATGAGGTTATGAACCAAGCAAGTTGTAGTCTTCCTTTGATTTATGTGGTAGTTACATATTTGAAATATTCAGAGTATGTTAAAATTATTAAAAAATGCTTTGCATCTGTATGTAAAAAGAGCTATGTCCCAGGCTCAGATAATTACTCAATGAACGTTCATCTCTGTGAATGTCACAAGTTGCACAGAGTGTGGGTCAAATTCTTGGTTGAATGAGGCTGTCTTGCCCATTGCAGGATGCCAAGTGGCCCTTGCTGCACCTCCTTCTGTAAATGCCAGTAACACTCCAGCAATATTTCAACCAATAATGCCCGTAGTTTCCAAAACACCCTCTAGGCAGCAGTATCACCCACACTGAGAATTTCCAATGCAAGGTAACACGGTGACAGGAATTTGGGTAGCGGGAATTAGGAGTAAAACATTTAATTCTGTATCTTGATTTTGTGGGTCAGGAATTGGAGAGGGCTCAGCTGGGTGATTCTTCTGCTCTCTGTCGCATGGTTGGAAGTCACTTGGTGATATTCAGCTGACAGATGGGTTATTATTCTGAGGGTCCCAAGGCTGCTTTAGTCTCATGTCTGGCACCTTGGCAAAGAGAGCTGGAAGACTGGCTCAGCTGCTGTCACCTACAGATGGCCTCTGCAGGGTGGTCTCAGAGTGGGTGAACTTCTTACGTATCAGCTCAAGTTTCCTTCAGTGTTTTCACAGAAAATACTGAAGATGGAAGCCTGCCTAGGATCAGTCCTTGGATATCCCAACTCATCACTGCCACAGTTCATTGGCCAACCAACTAGGCCAATCTAGGATGGCCTAGATTCAAGAGGAGAAGAATTAGACTCTGCCTCTCAAAGGGAGGAGGAGCAAAGACTTTGTGTCCATTTTAATTGGCCACAGCTCCTTCTTTTAGGCTATCTTCTGTAGAATGAAGCTGGCTTTTCTCAGTACAGCCATTCAGGTACTGGGCTAATGCAGATGAAAAGGTCTCACTAACCCTTAAAAACACAGAGTTAAAGCCATACACACACCTACTTTCCAAACACAGCTCCAAAGCCTGCATCCTCACTGCTGTGTTAGAGCTCAACCGCAGCTTCCAGCTTTTTCCTAAAGGCCTACAGCTTCATGGGGTGGCCAGTCTGGAACCAAAGAAAACAAGTTGCATTGCAGAGGAGCAACTGCACTGCGGAGCAGAATCCAAGCAGAGGTGATTCTCCTGAGGAACCCTAAGAAATTAATACCCAGCTGGTGTCATTCTGCAGAAACCCCTTGTACTTTGGGTTGTCTCTCGAGGAATCCGATGTGCCTGTGGTAGAGTAATGGCCACCCAGGAAACCTCGGCCAACCTCGGGGCCACCCAGGCACTGGAATTGCGGGGCCTTCAGCAGGGGCTCGAGATACTTGGGGTGCGGCAGCCAACTATTTTTTTAAAAAGCCTTATTGAAATAAAATTCACCTAGCATACAGTGTACCCATCTAAAGTGTGTAATTCAGCAGTTTTTAGCTTATTCACAGAGTTGTACCATCAGCACCACTGTGTAATTCCCAGGCATTTTCATCATCACAAAGAGAATCTCTGCACCTGGTGAGCAGTCGCTTCCCACTTGCCGCTCTCCCCAGACTGGGCAGCCACCTCTCTGCTTTCTGTGCTTGTGGATTAACCTGTCCTGGATGTTTAGAGAAATGGACTCACACACGATGCGGCTTTTGGTGACTGGCTTCTTTCACTCAGCATCATGGCTTCAAGGTTCATCCACGATGCGGCCTGTGCCAGAACTTCATTTCCTTTCGTGTCTGAATCATATTCCACTGTGTGGAGAGACCTCGTTTTATTTATCTGTTCATCAGCTGGACATGGGGCTTGTTCCACTGTGAGGCTATTAGGAATCATGCTGCTGTGGACATTTGGCTCATCCCTTGACAGACTGAGGTGTTTTGATGGGTGCCTGCCACTAATGTGGGTGCTGGTGAGCGGCTCACTGTGGACCTCACATGTGGGCAGAGCTGTGAGGCCAGGAATGAGAAGCAATGTCCGGTCCCACTGGGTTGGGACATGCCCTTGGGCTTCTAAACACCTATAGTTTTCCCACTGAGATATTGAGGGGGTGTAAACAACAACATTCAGACCCCGTCCTCGTGATTTACTGCCTGCTTTCTGCTTAGGGAAGCTGGTGCCTCCTGCCCACACTCCTCGGTTCAAAATTCAGAACTAACCATTCAATTTTGGAGGATGTGGGACCCAAAAGGAAGAATGATGTGGACTTTTTTTTTCCCATTGGAGTTTTTGTATAATATTTATTTATGTAATACCTTACAAATATGTATATATTATATATCTAAAAGTTATATACATATAAATATGTATAATAAATATACATATTTGTACATATTTAAAGCACACAGAATCCATTAAGGAAGATGTATTTAATAAAAGTTGCTTTGAGAACTTGGAGGTCATATGATGAGCTCTCTGTCATGTCTACACATGCACACATGCACACGTACACCCACACACATGCACACACACATACACCCACACACATGCACACATGTACACACATACACTCCTCCACATGCACACATGGACACACCCACCCACAGGCACACATGTACACACACCCACAGGCACACATGTACAGACACACCCACACACGCACACATGTACACACATCCACACCCCCATACTCACACGTGCACACATATGCACACATGTACACACACCTACACACACGTACACATACACCCACACCCCCCACGCACACATGTACACACACATACACCCACACCCCCTCACACACACGTATACACACCCCCACACCCCCCACATGTATACCCACACATGCACACATGTACACATACACCCACACATACACAATACACACATGCACACATGCACACACGCACACACCCCCACACACGCACACATGTACACCAACACATGCACATATGTACACAATACACCCACACGTACACACATACACACCCACACACATACACACACCCACACGTACACACAACACACCCACACACGTACACACATACACCCACACCCACACGTACACACATAACAGCCCCCCACACACGTACACACACCTACACACACGCACATATGTACACACCCACACACGTGCACATGTACACACAATACACCCCCACATGCACACATGTATACACATACACCCACACCCACATGCACACATGTACACACCCACACCCACACATGTACACACATACACCCATGCCCACACATGCACACACATACACCCACACGCACACATGTACACCCACACGCACATGTACACACCCACCCACACACGCACACATGTACACACACCCATTCCCACACATGCACACATGTACACATACACCCACACACGCACACATGTACACAATACACACATGCATACATACACACGCACACGTACACACCCACACACATGTACACACATACATCCACACTCACACATGTACACGTACACCCACACACACATTACACCTACACCCACATGCATACGTACACATGCGTACACCACACCCACACACGCACACATACACACCACATGCACACATGTACACACACATCCACACGTACACATGCATACACCCACACACATGTACACACAATACACCCACACACATGCACACATGTACACACATACACCCACATACAATACACCCACACACACATACATGTACACATACACCCCCCACATAGACACAGGTACACACACCCACACACGCACACATGTACATACACATACACCCCTCCACACACATGCACACATGTACACACACCCACACACATGCACACACATGCACACACGTGTGAACTCTACCCTGTTTCCAGATCACACGTGCATGAGGTATAATAATGTGGCTAACAGTCGTGACCAGATGTGCAAGGCTGAGGAAAGCTCCGTGAGGGTCGTGGCTGGTGTAGGGCGACAGGGCTGTGGTTTTGTGACAGGGCCATGGTGTGCCCTCGGCTCTCGGCCTGGGTCACCTTGGGAAGGCCAGTCCCCTGAGGTCGTCCACCCCCACTAACGGCGTGGCTCAGGCTGTCCTGTGTGCCCCTGAGAAGGGGCCCCTGTGTCCGGGAGGGCTCCATCCTCCGGGAAGCCAGCCTGTGGCATAGGCTGGAACTCCTGCTGGGGGTGTGTGGGCGGAAGAACAGCTCACAATGGGAAATGGCCGGACTCGGCGGGGAGAGAGGAAGTGCCGTCCGCAGGCCCGTTTGGTCTCGGGGTAAGATTTCAAAGGTCTCTGTTTTGAAATTATGAGACCACCAAAAAAGCATGCCAGGGCCAAAAATGACTGTAAAAGGTAATAATTGTTAATAACTTGGCGTCCGTTCGGTCATTCGAGCAGCCTGGTTTTGGCAAACGTAAAGGACAACATTGTAAGCAATAGGAAGGCAACAGCCTGGCCCATAACCATTAACCGCACCATAACTGCATATTAAATATGAGTTTTAATTCAATTTATGGTTTAAATAAGGATCTTTGCACCGGCTTAGAGGGGAGGAGGGATTGCGAGGCTCATAAAACACACGGAAACAGCGCTCTGCCCTTGGATCATCGCACAGCGTCCTCGACCCTGGCCCTCCTGGGAGGTCGCCCTGGGCGTCCCTGTGTGCTGGGGACATTTTCAACACGGAGGGAGCCCCGTGGTGAGAGGCGGGTGCCCATGCCTCCTGGCTGGTCAGGACGGTGGGCCTCGGCTCTGTGGCCTCCAGGTCCACCGTCCCTCCTAGGTGGGCCGCCAGGTGCCAACCACAGCCGGGCTTTCTCTCTAGGTGGGATTTTGGTCTTGACCTTCAAGCTGCCCCAGCAGACCCCCCGCGGCTCACTAGCGCGGGATTTGAGGAGTCATGGAAAGAAAGAGTCCTCACTTTGGGTGTTGGCAGCATTGTGAGCTGCTTTCCCTGGGGCCTGGGAGGAGCCGAGGCTGACTCCTGCGGTCCTTTGCTGCGCGCTTTCCGGCCAAGCAGCGGAGTCAGGACTGTCAGATGCAATGGATTCCATCTAAAAAACTGTCAACTCGCTCCTTCGCATTCCGTAAAAATTACATGTTGATAGTAGAAAATGTGGGCAATTCAGAACATTATCTTTAAGAAGGTAAAAATCATGTGATTCTAACACTTAGGGGTAAATTTTGTTAACATTTTGGTCTATTTGCTCTTGTTCTTTTTTAAGCAAAATTATCTTTATTTTACAGCAACAATAGTGGCCACGGCCTGTTCTTACAGCGTGCCAGGGATTGTGCCAGCTGCTTTCTGGAACTGGCTGCTTTAACAATGGGAGCCCCCTTGTGGGGTAGGTTTTTATGGACCCATTAGTGGGAGCCCGGGGAGAGCAGGCAGCTGGTTCATTGCACAGGGAGCATTTGATGAAGTTTGAATCCAGGTCTGCCCGATTCCAAAACTCATCCAGTCATTGTGCTCTGCAGATTCCTTAAATCCAACGGCTTGTTCAGGCCGGTCCAGCCAGCACTTAGTTATATCATTGCTATATTTACCCGTGAATTTGTCCCTGTGGCTTCATGGGCTTGTTGAATGAAGGAAGCGATGGATGGATGAATGTAGTCAACAGTGCACGAATGGCATTTCCAAGCTAGCCCCATGCAGGGAGCCATGGGGATAAATAGTGCACCCTGGAAGTCCTTTTGCGCTTGGGCAGTTCATTTTGTATGTTACTAACAAATATAATGCTTCACATCATTATTTAACATTAACATTATTATCCAAGTTGCATTGCTCTCCAGCCTTTATCATATAAGGTTTTATTCCCAGCATTGGCTCAAATTTTTTACACACACACACACACACACACACATATTTGAGACAGGGTCTCACTCTGTCCCTCACACTGGAGTGCAGGGGTGCAATTATGGCTCACTGCAGCCTCAGCCTCCCAGGCTCAAACAATCCTCCCGCCTCAGCCTCCCGAATAGCTGGGACTACAGGCACACACCACCACACTTAGCTAATATTTGTATTTTCTTTTTGTAGAGACAGGGTTTTACCATATTTCCCAGGCTCAAACTCCTGGGCTCAATCAGGCTACCCACCCCAGCCCCCCAAAATGCTGGGATTACAGGTGGGATCCACTACACCCTCCCGGGCTCAAGTTATATTTTTGACAGGTATGTCGTTTCATTTTATGAATAGTAATTCAAATAAAGAGATTTACATGTTAGAAAGGGAATTATCCAACTCCAGGGACCCTGGACCCCACTCCCCACCTTTCCTGCACCCACGGCCCCTCCCGCTTCACATCTCCATGGGAAAATGCCCCACGTTGGCGCCTCTGGCTTTCACTTCATTTGCGCCTCCCCTGCCTTGCCCATCAGTGTCTCAGTGTAACTCTTTCCCATCTGAGACCCCCTCCCAACACCTCCACACACACATATTCCTTCTGCCTGGAACACCCCTGGCCCTTTCCGTGGTCGACTCATTTTCATCCCCCATGTTTTGGCCTAAATCCCCCTTTCCTGACCATCCAATCCAAGGCAGGTCCTCCCCTTCCTCAGTGCTTTCTGTCTTTACCTCCTGTCACTTCTTTGGCAGCTCCCATTGTGGTTTGCAGCATGAGTTTTTATTTGTCTAACATCTGGCTCCCCCATCAGATTGTGAACCCTGTAACAGCAGGGGCTGCAGTGTCTTGCCCACTGCTGCATCTTCAACGTGTAGCACATGACGATAAAGATTGGAGTGCATGAGTGCATGAAAGGTCGTTTCCAGGGGTTACTTTTCGGCATTGGGCTGATCTTTGGGTTGGATTTTTACTACGCAGAATATTCTTGTAGATATTCGAGAGAAAATGCTCATGAGTGCTCTGGGTGTCCCTTCAAGTGGACACCTCGGCGACAAGTGGACACACTTAGGCGTTTACCTGGACCTGCCCTGTGTCTCAGTGCTCTGTTGGGCGGGTGTTATGGCCAAGCAGCTGTCATCATGGATGGACACCAGGTGGTGCAGCTGGCAGAGGGCGCTCAGTGTTGGCGGCCTGAGAGCCCTCCCTCATACAGTCTCCCGTGGTCTGGGGGCCACGCCTGTACCCACCTTGGAGTTTTGCCTGCCGCCTCCTTCCTAGAACCTTCCCACCCCCACCCCAAGGCTCAGCTGAAGCCCACCACTCCAGCAACCGATGAGTCAAGAGAATGTGGCCTATCCACACAGTGGACTAATACTCAGACATGGAAAGGAATGAAGTGCTACAACATCGATGAACTTTGAAAACATCAGGCTAAGTGGAAGAAGCCAGTCACGAAAGACCACTGTATTAGACTATCCTTGGATTGCTGTAAAGAAATACCTGAGACTGGGTAATTTATAAAGAAAAGAGGTTGAATTGGCTCACAGTTCTGCAGGCTGTACCGTAAGTGTGGTGCTGGCATCTGCTTGGCTTCTGGGGAGGCCTCAGGAAACTTACAATCACGGTGGCAGGTGAAGGGGGAGCAGGCACGTCACATGTCTGGAGCAGGAGCAAGAGAGAGAGCCAGGTGCCACATTTTTAAATGGCCAGATCTCACGAGAACTCACTCACTATCTTGAGACCTGCACTGAGGGGATGGTGCTAAACCATTCATGAGAAATCCACCCCCATGATCCGGTTACCTTCCACCAGGCCCCATCTCCAATACTGGGGATTACAATTCAACATGAGATATGGGTGGGGACAAATGTCCAAACAATGTCAGCCATATACTGCATGAGTCCATGTATGTGAATTTTCCAAAAGAGGCAAATCCACAAAGACAGCAGAAAGCAGGGGCCGGGAGGAGAGGGAATAGGGAGTGACTGCTAATGGGCATGGGGTTTCTTTTGGGGGGATGGAAATGTCCTGGAATCTGATAGTGCTGATGGTTGCACAATTTTGTAAATATACTAGAAACCACTGAATTGCATACTTTAAAAGGGTGACTTTTATAGTATCTGAATTTTATCCCAATAATAAAAAAAAGAATCTGTTTCTTCTTTGTGTCTGACTCCCACCCTTGGACTGTAAGGCTATTGTTTTTTTCTAGTGAAATATTCCCAAACTGTTGGCTCAAGAATAGCCAAGGAGGTTAACACACTGTACAGTTAAGTCTCAGGTCCTCCTGGGCAGAACAGTGGGAGTCTAATTAAAGGGGCTGGGGACTTCTAGGGCTGTGGTTTTGTTTAGACTGGGAGGCACTGGTGAACTGGGGCAGAGGGGCTTCTCACTGCGCCTCCCAGTTTCTCTCTGGCTCCTCCAGAGGGGCAGACGAGTAAAGGGCCTGCGGCCACTTCTGTGCTGGGAGCAGAGTGTGGGGCAGGAGGCCTAAGTCAGGAGTTACCTGGTGCCTTCGATCTCTACAGGCCCAGAAAGCCCTGGGCTCCCTTCAGAGGCACCTGGAACTGTAAATCATCGGGCAGGTTGTTGGTGTTTGGTTTGGATCTCTGCTCCACCACTTCAGGTTTTTCTTCTTTAACATGGGGATGGTGATGAGGAGGGCTCAGTGAGTGAAGATGTTTCAAGCCCTCCCACCCAGGCTCGTGGCTGCAACTGCTGTGCCTAGAGGCTCTCAGCGAATCGGAGGGCAGCCACTGAAGGCAGTGGTCCTTACCCTCCTAGAGCAAGGGAAGATAAAGCACCAACGAGTTCCCCTTGCTTCACCACCCGGTCTCACCATGATATGCACTGGAAGGGCTCAGGAGAACTGGGGTCCACTCCTGGGTTAGCACTGGGGGAGCGTCACTCTGTCCTGGGTTCTGGGATGGCCAGGTGGAGGATGTGATCCCCCCTCAGATGGACATTATTTCGTTCTTATCTACAATTGGTGAATCTGAATGGGCAAATATTCCCATAGTTTGAAAGTCAAGCCGGGATGGGCTCCTGAGACGCTCCGCTTCAGTTCCCATAGATCCACCGGGACCCCGCCCCCTCCACAGGGCAGCAGCCTCACTGGGATCTGCTTCTCTGGGGCCCTTCCTGAGCCCACGCAGCACATGTGGGGAGGAAGCAGAGTCTCTTTAAGAACAACTTGATTGCGGGATATTTTACTCATCATAAAGTTCACTCATTTCAGGCCGGGCGCGGTGGCTCATGCCTGTAATCCCAGCACTTTGGGAGGCCAAGGCGGGTGGATTGCCTGAGGTTGGGAGTTCGAGACCAGCCTGGCCAGCATGGTGAAACCCTGTCTCTAATAAAAATACAAAAATTAGCCGGGCATGGTGGCGGGTGCCTGTAATCCCAGCTACTCGGGAAGCTGAGGCAGGAGAATCACTTGAACCCGGGAGGCGGAGGTTGCAGTGAGCCAAGATCGCACCATTGCACTCCAGCCTGGGCAACAGAGTGAGACTCCGTCTCAAAAAAAAAAAAAAGTTCACTCATTTCAGGTGTGCAACTCAAAGATTTTTAGTAATTTTACCAAGTGGTGCACCCATCACCCCAAATCAGCTTGAGAGCATCCTTAACCCCGACCGAGTAACATCCCCCCTGCGCATTGACAGTGAATCCCCGGCCCCCTGCAAACACCAAGCTGCTTCCTCTCTCTACGGATTTGCCTTTGATGGATATTCCATAGGAATGGAAGCTGCACTGCATGGCCTTTGTGACTGGCTCTTGCACTCTGCGTCGTGTTTTCAGGGCTCCTCCAGGTTGTAATGTGTGTCAGCCCTTCCTTCCTTTTTTTTTTTTTTATTCTGAGATGGAGTTTCTCTCTTGTCGCCCAAGCTGGAGTGCAGTGGTGCCATCTCAGCTCACTGCAACCTCCACCTCCGCGGTTTAAGCAATTCTCCTGCCTCAGCCTCCCAGGTAGCCACCACACCCGGGTAATTTTGTGTTTTTAGTAGAGAAGAGGTTTCATCATGTTGACCAGGCTGGTCTCAAACTCCCGGCCTCAGGTGATGCGCCCACCTCGGTCTCCCAAAATGCTGGGATTAAAGGTGTGAGCCACCACACCCGGCCTCCTTCCTTCCTTGTTATGGTAAATAATATTGTGTGGTCTGAATCTGCCGAACTTTGTTTATCCATTCATCTGTTGATAGACACTTGGCTGTTTCATACAAGCAGATTCTTTTCTTCCCTTTCTTACACCCTGTGTATCTGTGTATCTGTGATTACATATATGAATACACATATATGTGTCTGTGTATGTAGGTGTCTGCATCTGTGTGTGCATGTATGTGTGCATATGTATATGTCTGTATGTATGCATATATGGGTGTACTGTGTGTATATATGCATATGTGCGCATGTATATGTGTGTGGTCAGGTATGTGTGCATGCACACACAAGCACATTTACATGCATGTTTGTATATATAGGTGCATGTATATGAATATGTACACAAGCGTGTACTATATGTGCACGTACATGCATGTTTATGTATGCGCATGTACACACGTGTGCATGTCCATATATGTGTGTCTATATCTACAATCTTGCACCTTGGTTGCTTCACTTAACATCACACATGTGATTCTTCTTCAAATTATTGCCAGCGCTGATTTACTGTCCTGCTTCCCAGCTGTGGGCACAGCCCCCAGTGCATTTGCCTTCCTCCTGGTCTCTGTGTTGCAGGGGTGCAGCCTTTGTCCCATTCCTTGGCCATGAGTAATACACCCGGTATGACCTTGTGCTGTTGGCATAGCACCCTCAGGTAGATGGTGAGCCCTTGCGGGCAGGAGCTGCCTGTCTTTGCCCCCTGAATCTGTCTGGCATGTGAAGGAGCTCAGGGCTTGTCTGTTACTGATCAGAGGAAGATGGCTGTGGCCCCCACCCATGTTCTCCGAGGGCTTATCCTGGCTTGGATGCTCTTGGCTTCTTTGGGAAGGGAGGGGTGGGGCTGTCTTCCCGCTGCTGTGCCGCAATCTTGGGGACTCTCTGAGAAAGGACTCGTGTTGGTGGGGAGACCTCCGTGGCCTCTTGCTGCAGGTGCCCATGGCACGCATGTGATGTCCGCCCTGGAGGCTCTGGAAACTCCGTGGGGGCCAACACAGAGCTTCACAGGCCTCCGATGGTGATGGAGGTGAGGGCTGTGGCGATGATGGCAGGAGCTCACATTGGTGGCACCTGTTCTGTGCCAGGCGCTCTTCTGAGCCCTGCACATGGATGGACCCATTGACTCTGCCCGAGGACTCCATGATGTAGGTGTTGGTGCAAAGCCATTTACAGACGAGAACAGTGGGCACTGAGCCGACACTCTGTGCACCTGCCGTGACTCCTCCTCCCGCTTTCCAGCCTCACGCCTGCCCTAAAGTGACAACTAGAATACGGGTGACAACAAAACAAACCACGCATGTGCCAGGCTTCCTTAGGGACTTTGCACGTGCACCCACGGCAATGCTGTGCCTTCCCATTTACAGATGAGACCAGCAAGGCCAGCAGGGAGGATGAGGGGCTGAGGCTGCACAGCTGGAAGGGGTGGCTGAGCAAGGCAGGATTTGAACTCAGCTCCAAGCCAGAGGTCAGCAGTGTCCCCCTCCCTGTGTGCATTCAGGCTGTTTGTGGGGGTGGGGCAGGGACTGTAGTTCTGCCTCCCTGGAAAGTTCCCGTTTCCTGCAGTGGGCTCTGGTCAGTGACCGGGCAGGTTCCTGCCCCTGCCCTCCCGGCCCCTGTCCTGGCCCAGGGCCCAACACTCCAGTCTGTTTTCCAGACAGGAAACATGAATCAAAATAGCATGACACATGAAACCGTAATTAGGGCTGTGCTGTGAGGCCCAGGGAGGCCTAATGAGTAGAGGCCTCTGCCATCGAACCTGCTGTGGGTGCCCTCCTTCCGCCCTCGGAACCCTCTCGCCTGAAACAGCGTTCCATCAGCCCCCCTCCTCACCCAGGAGACCAATGGGGGGAAGGGGGGTGGGGGTGGGGAGGAAGAGGGAGAGGGAGGGAAAGGGAGAGACACACAGAGACAGAGGGAGAGACAGAAGGAGAGAGAGAGGGAGAGGGGGGAGAGATGGGGAGAGAGAGAAAGGGAGACAAAGGGAGAGATAAAGAGGGAGAAAGAGAGGAGGGGAGAGAGGGAGAGCGGAGAGAGGTAGAAAAAGAGATTCATAAGAGAAGAAAGAGGAAGAGGGAGAGAGAGAGGGAGAGGGAGAGAGATGGAAGGAGAGAGACGGAGAGTGAGAGGGAGAGGGAGAGAGAGGGAAGGAGGGAGAGAGACAGGGAAGGAGGGAGAGAGAGAGGGAAGGAGGGAGAGAGAGATGGAGGGAGAGAGAGAGGGACAGAGAGACGGGGAGAGAGAAGGAGGCAGAGAGAAGGAGGGAGAAAGGGAGAGAGGGAGGCAGAGAGAGGAGGGAGAAAGGGAGAGAGGGAGAGAGACGGAGCGGGGAGAGAGAGGAAGAGAGGAGGGAGAGGGAGAGAGCTACAGAGGGAAAGTGGGAGACGGATGGGGAGGGAGGGAGAGTGGAGGGGCTCTCTGTGCCTGGTTTGGTTGTGCTGTTCCTGATAACTCTGGCCCCGACTGACCGACCGGTGCTTATTCTGAACGTTTCCAGGGTCTCTGCGTTTAGGGCCCGTCTGAAGGTTTCTGTGATGGCCTCGGCGCCTCTATGGGCAGATGTCCCTATGGCTCCTCCTAGCTCTGAGAGGATCCTCTCAGCCTCTGTGTGCTTTCGCCTCTGCCTCTGCCTCTCTGTCTCTGTCCCTGTCCTGTGCCTGCATCTTTCTGTTCCCTTCCCTATCTCTGTCATCTTCGTTTCTTTCTTTTCTTTTCTTGCCTTCTCCCTCCCCTTGTTTCTTGCCTCAAATAAAGGACACGGGAGACAGAAGAAAGCTTCGGGGACTTTAGGGCTGCATGGATGGCCCCTTCCGACCCAGCCTCCTCCTTGCAACCCCCAATAGCTGCACCCCCTGTGCCCCTCGTCCCCTCGCTCTCCTCTGTCCAGCCTCCCAGCCCTTCCTGCCCGCCTCTCCCTCCCTTCCTGCCCGAGACCCCCCAGAATCCCCCTCCTGGAAATGCCATTGCCCCCCTGGGGCCTGACCCTCGCTGGCAATCCTCCACTTCCCTGGTGGTCTTCCCTCTGGTCAGCCGGGTGAAAGGTCGCCAGCTGTTGGAGGGGCCGGGGTCTTTGAGGGCATCTAACTGGGTGTTCCCCACATGGGGGCCTTGAACCCCTAAGGGGCCTCGAGGGCCGCCGCAGTCATGGGGGGAGGATCTGTGCGCAGTTCCTTCCTTCATTCATGATCCATCTTCACTCTGCACACGCCATCTCTGCTCCTTGTGGGAAAACGCAGGCGGGCCCAGTGTGAAGTGGAGCCTCGTCTTCTCTCTGCCCAGAGGGGACCACTGAGGACCGTGGAGAGTAAGGTCCGATGGAGATGGGTTGTTTCATCCCCGATTTCCTCACTTGGCAGCGTAGTTTTGTAGCTCAGAGTGTGGCTCTTAATGGTCAGATCTGGGCCAGGCTGCTTAGCCCCCTAAGCTGACGGCACTGCCGTGAGCAGGGCAGGCCTGTTCTTTACCCTCGAGGGCTTTCTGTCCAGTGGGCAGACATTGGACACCGTCCCGCAGGGACCTTCCATGACCCAGCTCAGATCTGTGAGCATGGCTGACCCGGCCTGCAGGTGAGGCAGGACTTTCCTGAGCAGGTGGCCACGGTGGTAGGATTGGCCAAAGAAGTCAGTGGGGGGGCAGCAGGCAGAGAGATGGCAGGGACAAGGGCCCCGTGGTGAGCAGAGCTTGGCGTGATCCTGGAGCAGGACCAGGGTGAGCAGGGAAACATGGAAGGTGAAGGCTGGGGTGGGTGGCAGAGCAGACCCTACAGGACTTGCAGGCCCCCAGGAGCCTGGTCTTCTCTAGGCTGGGGTGGCTGTGCCTCGTGCTGTGGTGCCCAGTCTTGCCATGAAAGTGCCAGGTGTCACCCCCTCCAATGGGGGAGGCGGTGGGGAAACCTGAAGCCCAGGCCTGCCTCGGCTGCCAGCAGCCTGGGGTCTGACAGTGCACCCAAGCTGGCTGGTGGGAGTCCTCTGAGTGTCTGTCTTCACGGGCTTTGGGTTCTCCTGTTCTCATGAGGTCATGGTGGTCTTTGGGGGCGCTCAGCTCACGGCAGGCTGC
This sequence comes from Pan troglodytes, assembly GCF_028858775.2. Lineage (NCBI taxonomy): Eukaryota > Metazoa > Chordata > Mammalia > Primates > Hominidae > Pan > Pan troglodytes. The sequence goes on along the minus strand of NC_072416.2, from coordinate 85,346,187 downwards.
CCGGATCAGGGATGCTCATGTGCCCGCAAAGAAGAGCTTTATCCTCATTGATTTCTAACCAGCTTTATTGAGGTGTGATGTACACACTCTAAAAGTCACTTTTTTCGGTGTTCAATGGAATTCAACTCAATAATGAAAAAGAATGAATTACCGATACATGTAACAACACAACCAAGCCTCAGAAGCATGCTAAGTGGAAGAAGCCAGGTGTGAAAGGGCACGTATGCGATGCTTCTACCTACATGACATTTCTAGAAAAGACCCTGTCTTTCTTTTGAAATATCTGATCCAGAAATATTCAACTGAATTCGAAGTCTATTCATATCAGCCTCAGTCCCTTTAACATCACTTTTGTCTGTGATGAAAGATGAAGCACAGAGAGTGTCTTTAAAACTCTCAGTTTTTATACATTTAAAACAAGTTGGCTGGGCATGGTGGCTCACGCCTGTAATCCCAGCAGAGGCAGGTGATTATTTATTTATTCATTTATTTTTGAGACCGTGTCTCACTCTGTCACCCAGGCTGGAGTGAAGTGGCGCGATCTCGGCTCACTGAAACCTCTGCCTCACGGGTTCAAGCGATTCTCCTGCCTCAGCCTCCCGAGAAGCTGGGACTACAGGCGCTTTGGGAAGCCATGGCAGGTAGATTGCTTAAGCCGAGGAGTTCGAGACAAGCCTGGGCAACATGCTGAAACCTCATCTCTACAAGAAACACAAAAGTAACCAGGCGTGGTGGTGCATACATGTAGTTACTCTGGAGGCTGAGATGGGAGGATGGCTTGAGCCTGGGAGGTCAAGGCTGCAGTGCACCATGATTGCGCCACTGCACTCCAGCCTGGGCGACAGAGTGAGACCCGGTCTCAAAATAAATATAAATAAATAAAGTAAAATAGTTGTCAAAGTTGGTTAAGAGTCTTTAAAATCACCTTTTTCTGGCCTGGTGGGATGGCTCACACCTGTAATCCCAGCACTTTGGGAGGCCGAGGTGGCAGATCACTTGAGCCCAGGAGTTTGAGACCAGCCTGGACAACATGGTGAAACGCTGTCTCTACTAAAAATACAAAAATTAGTTGGCCATGGTGGTGGGTGCCTGTAATCCCAGCTACTCAGGAGGCTGAGGCAGGAGAATCACTTGAACCCAGGAGGTGGAAGTTGCAGTGAGCCAAGATCCTGCCACTATACTCCATCTTGGGCAGCAGGCGACACTCGGCCTCAAAAAAATAAAAACATAAATAAATAAGTAAATAAAATAAAATCACCTGCTTCTGCAAACAAAATGTGTCTTTGAGAATGATTATCAAGAAGTGGAAGTATTCACCACAAAAGTGTCCTGACTGGGGCTGGATGCTGCCCATGCCTGTCCTGCATCCCTGGGTTGCCCAGGTCCCTGCAGCTCTGTAGGTTTCCAGGGAAGGCAGTGGGTGATTCGGGAGCATGTTCCACACGCCCCTCAGAGGCCCCCAGTAGGTCTGATGTCTGGTGTGCCCCTGGGCCTGCCTTTAATGCACCCCACAGGCTGGCCTCTTTTCTCTGCCTCAGTCTCCTTGCTCCTCCTCGTGCTTGCTGGGGCCACCAGCCTCCCCAGCCACTTCCTCCCAAGGCCTCATCTCACCTCTGCCTGGGAGGAACACAGACCAGGAGAATCCCACTGGTGTCCACCCATTCTGGCATACGCCTGATTCCAAAAAATCGTACTCACAAAAGTAGGATCAAGAGCTTATTATTATTATTTTTAATGGACTTGCCTTTATTTGGAATTTTATGCTCTTTCAATGTTCAAAAATCTTCCCCTGCCGGGCGAGGTGGCTCACACCTGTCATCCCAGCACTTTGGGAGGCTGAGGCGGCGGATCACGAGGTCAGGAGTTCGAGACCAGCCTGACCAACATGGTGAAACCCTGTCTACTAAAAATACAAAAACAATTAGCTGGGCATGGTGGCACGCACCTGTAATCCCAGCTACTCAGGAGGCTGAGGCAGGAGAATCGGTTGAATCTGGGAGGCAGAGGTTGCAGTCAGCAGAGATTGCGCCACTGTACTCCAGCCTGGGCAACAGAGGGAGACTCCATCTCAAAAAAAAAAAAAAAAAAAGACACTTCCCCACCTTTGAATTTCATTTTTTTCCTCAGCTTAAGTAGAAAATAGGACATTCAAGGAGGGCCAGGCTGAAGAGGGCGGTAGGGTAGGTGCCACGGTTTAGGGAAGTGGGTTTAGGAAAGCTCTGGGATGACGGTTTGTGACCTGGAGCAAGTGAGAGATGGAGCTGCGCTGTTGTCTCAGGGAAGAGCAGCCCAGGCAGAGGAAGCAGGACTGCAAAGGCCAGGAGGTGGGCGGGGCTGGGCCAGTAAGGAGGCCATGGGGACAGGCACTTCCAGGTGGAGGCAGGGGATGGGGCCGGGTGAAGGACCTTGCGACTGTGCTGTGGCCCCCGGAGATGGGTTGCTTCAGGGTGCTGAGCATGGAGGGCGGGGGCTGCCCTATAGCACAAGGGACCCCCCGGTGTGTTGGGGACCAGGCTGCTGCCCTGGGAGGGGAGAGACAGTGTTGGGGGCCATGTGAAGTGCCCGGCTTCAGCATCTATTCTGAAGGAAGAGCTGAAAGGATCCTGAGGGGGTGCCAGGAAGAGAAGGCTGAGTTCATGGTGTCACACTCAATCCTTAGACCCTCAAGGCATGTGGCCTGAAAGGTTAGTGAATGCCACCCTGAGGATTAGTGCTGGCGACACTCCATGTACCGGGGACTCGACCCTTTACCAGGAAGTCATGGATGGGACCCACCACAGCAAACCCGAGTTTCCACCTGTGGGGGGAGGGGTGGGCAGTTCTCAGCAACCCCCGTTGGGGAAGAGGGGCTCCTTTCTTGAGGGGCATTCCCTATGGTCCTGAGGGTAAAAGGGCCACTCTGTTGAACGCAGCCCTCCTCAGGCAGTGTAATTGCCATTTAACCTTTGTGGAGCTTAATTAAGGATGTTTAGTCTGGGCAGCCTGCACTTGACTCAGTAGGTCACACCCGTGGCCTTCCCTCCAGCCCACGGCGGCCCAGACAGACAGGCTATCGAGGCGTCCCAAGAGGAAGGGGAAAGGGAGGGTTTCGCCTCTGCACTTCTCAGCCCATCGAGGGCGTGGGCCGACAAGGGGGCCCTGGAGGGTGGGCTGGGAGAATGGTTGCCCCCAGATATGGGCACAGTGCCTGGGGCGGCAGGGAGAGCTGAATGCATGCTCAGTGATTCACTCAGATAATGTCTGACCTCAGTGTGTGTGAGTGTGTGTGTGTGTGTGCATGTGGGTGTGTGCCCACACCTCCCACCCTGCTCACGTAGGAGAAGGTCAGAACTAGGGGTTTCTTCTCCACAGGTGAAGGTGTGGAAAATGGCAACTCCCAGCAGATCCCAGAGGCTGTGTAGTGCAGGGGTTGGCAAAGTCTTTTTTTTTTTTTTTTTTTTTGTGATGGAGTCTTGCTCTATAGCTCAGGCTGGAGTACACTGGCATGACCTCAGCTCACTGCAACCTCCGCCTCCTGGGTTCAAGCAATTCTCCCATCTCAGCCTCCCGAGTAGCTGGGATTACAGGCACCCGCCATTATGCCCGGCTAACTTTTGTGTTTGTAGAGATGGGGTTTCACCATGTTGGCCAGGCTGGTCTCGAACTCCTGACCTCGGGTGATCTGCCTGCCTTGGCATCCCAAAGTGCTGGGATTACAGGTGTGAGCCACTGTGCCCGGCCTGGGACAGTCTTTCTGTAAAGGGCCAGGGAGTGAATGTTGCAGGCTTTGCTGGTGTCTGTCCTGGTGTCTGCATAACTACTTGACTGCCTTGGGAACATGAAAGCAGGAATGGTGGATATGTAAAGGAATGGCTGTGACTGAGTTCCAGTGAAATTCAGCGCAACAGGCAGTGGCCAGGTTTGGCCAGAGGGTGCAGTGTTGACCAGAGGTCTAGCGCTGGCATGACTTTCTGTGAGGAATCTGAGGGTAGAAGGATGAAGTCCCTGGTTCAAAGACCCTGCAGGTTGATGTAGAATTTGCTCAGAATTCAGAGTGGCCCTGCTGTGTAGGTGTTCAAAACCCAGCTCTTGGAACCGACAGGCCTAGGATTGAGACCTATTCTGAATTCCTAAGCGTCAGTGTCCTCGTGTAAGATGGTAGACAATGCCGTGTTATTGGATCCACTCGTTCCATTCATTCAACAAAGATGGTCTGAATCAAAGTACACATCCTTCTTTTCCCCCATTCCATGGCTATTTGTTGGGTGTTCTCACTGGCCAGGTGCAGAGCTAAGGTGGTGATGGGGACAGACGTGGTCCCCATGTTCTCCAGTGCCATCTTCCCTGGGGAGGCTTTGCAGACCATCAGCTGTGCAGTTCCTGGTGCTGGCTACAAATGTGAATCTGGGCCCTCCCTGAGTTTGAGAGTTTAGGAATTCCACAATCTCCCTATCACAGTCAGTTCTGCTAGGATGCTTATCTAAAAACATGAATTTGTTCCAATATGATTGATATTTTAGGGAACAATTTGAATATCATGTGGATTTCAGCTGGCTTATACATGATTTTGTTGGCGAGAAACGCTGGGTGGACACAGATGACTGCACTCAGCTGAGCCAGGCCACATAGGAACACGCAGGAAACGCAGACACACACGCATGAACACACACACACACACGCATCCACACAGACATGTAAACGTATGCACATGCACACAGATGGACAGACACACATGCACAAACATGCACACATATGCACACACGCACACAGTGCACACACGTGCACAAACACGCACTTACACATGCACAGTGCACGCACACACATGCACAAACATGCACACATATGCACACATGCACACAATGCATGCACACACATGCTCATACATGAACACACACATACACATATGAATGAACATGCACATATACACACATGCACACACACACATGCATGAACACACACATACACATGCATACACACACCTACTGGCCATCCAGTGCACCTCAAGTGTTAGGGCCACACCTATCCTCATCGGAGTTACAGCTTTCTATTTCATACAACTCTCCTTCAGCCACTCATAATAACTCAAAAACTGCAGCCCTTCCTGAACCCCCTTCCCCAGCAAACTTTGCCTTTTTCAAGGTGAAACGTTGTATCTGTTGTGGTCTTTATGTATTGTGTAACTATTGGTACCAATTTAATTAGATTCCTATCATTTGTAATGTGACGTGTCACTGTTAAAGTTTCTGATTGCTGTTCTCCTAATCCCACTTTCTCCATAAGCCCTGTGACTTTGATGTGCAGTCTTGCACATAGTGCAGTGATTTTAAGGAACAAATACGCTATTTTGTAGTGACTGTATTTATCACTGGGGCTTCCTGAGTTGTAGTCCAGTATTTTTCCATCTATGTTAATTTTTGCTGCAGTAACAAATACGTCCTGAAATCTCAACAGCTTCATGCCATAAAGGTTCACTTCTGTCTTGTACAAAGCCCAGTTCAGGTGAGTGGCTCTCCAGGTTGCTGCCTCCATGTTGAGACTCAGGGATCCAGACTGTTTTCATCCATGGCCCCCCATCCCCCACCATGCAGCCTCCATAGTGACTGACAAAGTGAAAGAGAGACTAGGGGGTCCTGCAGGATGTTTCCTACACTGGGCCTGGCAGGGGCCTCGAACACTTCCACTAGCACCCCATTGGTCAGAAATCAGTCTCACGGCACCCACCTAGCTACAAAAGAGGCTGAGAAATGCCATTTTCCTGTGTGTCCAGGAAGGGGACCAGGGTCGATGAATGCATCACAGTGTCTCAGCCACATCATGTTGTCTTGGTTCACTCACCTTCCAACGGTTCCCTGGCACCGTCTCAGAGCCAGGCACTGCTCTAGGCTCTGGGGATACAGTAGAGAAGATGAAAACCAAACTAAAACAGGACTATAGAAACAAATCCTCCCTCCATGGAGGTTACTTTCTAGGGGATAGGTAGATAGGTAATAATCTTTAAAAAGTAAATGTGATGTTTGTCTGCTGGTGACATGGAGCCAAAAAGAATGCATGGAAGTGAGAGAGAGAGTTTGAGGTGGAGGGTGGGAGGTGAGGGTGGCCTTACAACTTTAAATAGGATGGTTGGCCCAAAGGCTTCTTGGAGAAGGTGGCATTTGAGAAAAATATTTAAAGAAGTTAGACAGGGAGCCATGTGGAAACGTGGGGTGAGAGTGCCACTGGGTGAGCAGACAGTGCAAAGGCCCTGGGGTAGGAACACACCTGGAAAATCCCATGGGCTGCAAGGAGGCCAGTATGGCTGAGAGTGTCTCAGGGGCACAGCTGTAGCAGGAGATGAGATCAGAGCACCATCAAAGGGCATCTTGCTGAGGAACTTGCAGCCTGTTTTCAAGACTTTGAGTCTGAGGCTGCTGAGAGTCATGTGACAGCTGCCCTTGCACTCAGGGCACCCCATTCTAGCTCCTGGCTCCCCTACTGACCCCTGGGTGCCAAGTCCTTTGACAGATGGGAAATATGGGGCTCAGGGAGGTCAAAGATGGCCATTGCCCAGAATCATTATAAGATGAAAACGAGAAAGCAGCTATATGTGCTGGGTCCACCCAGTCACTTTAGTGTAATGTGCTTTGAATTCTGAGGCAGGTTCATAGTGGTGGGTGGGGGGGTTGGTAACCAAGGGAACAGCGAGTTACCCCTACTACCTCTTTCTCCGGCTGGAAGTTCAGCATTCAGACCCTCTGTCTGAGGATAGCATCTCTTGCAACACTTAGGGCCCTCGGAGGGCTGCAGCCCAGGTGAGGACACTCTGTGATAGCCCTTCCTCTGCGGGAAGATGGCAGGCAGGGAAGCAGCAAATAATTAAATTGATGTCGACATTCATTGCTTGTGAAGCCAGTAAAAGCATCACGTGGCCAGCTCATGTAGCCACACGGCCTATTTACAGTCTCACATCATTTTTCTAGTAATCCAAACCAGCAAAGCGCTCTGAAGCTCCTGTGTGTTCAGCTGAGAACTCTCTGCCATGAGGAGCTGGTGGGGGATGCACCAAACCCTCCCTTTCCCGATGGGAGGGGGGGACCTTGTTTACTTGGGTTCATGTGTTTTATTGATTGAGAGAAAATGCCTTTTGGCTATTGTCTAAAAGGTCAAATGCTGCAATCTTGGCATTTCGTGGGCAAATGGCAGGGATCCCGTGCCCGGGCTGTAGAAGCCAGCAATCCCGAATCAACAATTGCCCATGATGCCATCTCCCATGTTGATGCAGCGTAAACTTCCTCCAGATGTGTTTGAGTAAAATGTGAACTGGGTAGGCTCTGAGGGGAACAAGTCGATCATGTTTCAAAATTTAAAATTCATACACCTCTTCATCTGGCAGTTTTACCTCTAGGAATCCATGGTGCTAATTAACTTACAAATGTACCAAAGGCACAGGCATATTGCAACGGTTATTTAATTTGAAATATTCAAATGAATATATTTCATGTAAAATTTAATGAATGAATATATGAAGTGAATTGAACACTGAGATGCTGGCCGGGCGTGGTGGCTCACGCCTGTAATCTCAGCACTTTGGGAGGCCGAGGCAGGTGGATCACAAGGTCAGGAGATTGAGAGATTGAGACCATCCTAGCTAACATGGTGAAACCCCGTCTCTACTAAAAATCCGAAAAAAAAAAAAAAAAATCTTAGCCAGGCGTGGTGTTGGGCGCCTGTAGTCCCAGCTACTTGGGAGGCCGAGGCAGGAGAATGGCGTGAACCTGGGAGGCAGAGCTTGCAGTGAGCAGAGATCACGCCACTGCACTCCAGCCTGGGCGATGGAGCGAGAGTCCGTCTCAAAAAAGAAAAGAAAAGAAAAGAAAAGAAAAGAAAAGAAAAGAGTTGCTGAAACTACTGGGAACAAAGGAAATGTCTGTTAGTAGATGATTATAAATAAATCAGGGCACATACCTGTAATGCAAGAATAGGTAGCCATTAGAAATCAAGGGCGGTCTCTGTGTGCACAGGCAGCATGATCTCTAAGGTACAAGGTTTGGAAGAATGAGGCAGAATAAAGACTGCATTTAGGCCCATTTATCTAGATTTTTTTAAAACAGAATCTTGATGCTGGTATACATATAGACAAATTCTGCAGTAATACTCAGGTAAGTTTTTTTTTTTTTCTTTCTTGAGATGAAGTCTCAATCTATTGCCCAGGCTGGAGTGAAAAGGTGTGCTCTCAGCTCACTGCAACCTCTGCCTCCTGGGTTCAAGCGATTCTCCCGCCTCAGCCTCCCGAGTAGCTGGCATTACAGGTGTGCGCCATCATGGCTGGATAATTTTTGTGTTTTTTGTTTTAATAGAGACAGGGTTTCACCATGTTGGCCAGGCTGGACTCAAACTCCTAACCTCAAGTGATCTGTCCGCCTTGGCCTCCCAAAGTGCTGGGATTACAGGTGTGAGCCACTGCACCTGGCCTCAGGTAAGTATTACAAGTGGTTTTGGTGATAAGGGAAACAGGGTCTTTAAAAAAAATAATATGCATGCATTATTTTTTAGTAATAAAATAATTCCCATCCTGTAAAGGCAACCATTATAGAAGAAAGAATACTGGTATTGAACCCAGACCTTCTAAATCTGATCCCAGCTGCCCACCTAGGAGCTGTGTGGTCTTGGGCACGTGACAGTCTTAACCACTTTAAGATGTTATTTACTTGGTAGGGTCAGTGTAAGGTTTAAATAAGGTGCTATTTGCTGACACTGTTAAGTATGATATGACGTCATCCCATGGTCGGCAGTCTTGATATTATTTCATCTTTATAGTGTGTGTGTGTGTGTGTGTGTGTAAGAAATAGAAATGGGCTTGGCCAACATGAGGAAAAAAAGTGGGGAGTGAACAAAGGGTAGTTATTTGGAGGAATAAGGTGGGAACACAGAAGAAAAGCTTAACAATCAGGTCCTGGGAAAGACTGGAACTGGAATGCTGTTATGACTTGGGAACCAGGGAACAGGATCCATTAATGAGATGAATCAGCTGCGACCATTTCTCTTCTTCATTCACGCTACTCAGGATCCAAAGTCCCAGGACACAGACTGATAGGCTTAGTTTGGATCTTTTGCCCACCCCCAGGCTTATGGAGGGTGGAGCACCTTGACTGACAGTAGGATTCACTAATGAGGGAGGAGGAAAATAGAAGAGTGGTCAACAAAAGAGAGATGGATTCTGGGTGAGCAGAAAGCCAAAATGAAACACATAAAATAGTGGCTGTTTTTCTTAAACAGTATTGAATTAGCCATGGTAGGCCAACTACTATAGTAAACAACCAACATTGCAATGGCTTAATTCGTAAGTTTATTTCTCACTCTTGCTGCCCTCCAGTGTTCTTGCTTCTCAGTTGGGTGGCTCCCCTGGGTGTCTGCTCCACACAGTCATTCAGGGACTCAGCTTCTTCCTGTAGCCTCCTCATCTTTCACTGCATCCACTGATGTGTCCCACAGACAAGGGAAGAGCTAACAGAGGGTATCCTTATGGGATAGAATCCGGTCATGTGACCACACCTAACCACAGCTGGAAAGTTGTCTCATTGTGTGTTGAGGAGAAGAGGAAAAAACCTGGTGACTGACCTGCTGGGTCTGCTGTAGGCATCATAACATAGAACAAGTAATATTTTCATTCCAGGCCTGAGGACCTGTGAGTTTAATGCTTTCACCTAAGGTGAGTCATTTCTTCTCTCTAAATCTTATTTTATTCATCTCAAAACTGAGAATGTGGCTGGGCGCGGTGGCTTACACCTGTAATCCCAGCACTTTGGGAGGCAGAGGTGGGCAGATAACAAGATCAGGTGTTCAAGACCAGCCTGGCCAACATGGTGAAACTCCATCTCTACTTAAAGTACAAACACTAGCCGGGAGTGATCATGGGCACCTGTAATCCCAGCTACTCAGGAGGCTGAGGCAGGAGAATTGCTTGAACCGGGACCCGGGAGGTGGAGGTTGCAGTGGGCCGAGATGGTGCCACTGCACTCCAGCCTGGGTTACAGAGCAAGACTCCATCTCAAAAAAAAAAAAAAAAAAAAAAAAAAAGAGAATGTTGCAGAAGATATAAGGTTTTAAACTTTTTCTTTGTCCAGATAACTTTCTCCGACTAAACCCAGTGAAGAACTAAACAGACCGCTGCGGAGCTGCTCCGGCTGATGTGGGGTGCAGCTGGGGAGCCCAAAGCCTGCATACTGACCCCACCCCTTGCTGGCGTGGCCCAACGCAGACTGTTTATGGCTCTGGGAACCCCATGTGCAGGCTGTTGTTGGCTTAGAGAGCCTCCAGTTAGGATGTGATCAGCCAGTATTTTGGACTCTTCAGGGAACTTTCAAAACTTTACTCTGTTCTCACTTTGGAAAACTCTGAAGACATTTGAAACCAGGGCCACTTGGCACCCTCCCCGGCTGGCCCTGGGATGTGAATCCTCCCTGCTCAAAACTACCAGCTTGGCGCTGCAAACCTTACTGTACCACAATTTACTTATTTATTCATTTTTTTTTACGGAGGGGAAATGTTTAGCATCATAAATCATGCAGTTCCAGCGTTCCCTGAACCATTTCCATGAAGACAGGATCCAGAGCTGGTCAGGCTGTGACACACCGTGGGCAGAAGCTCTCATGGTGAAAGGGAAGCAGGTCTCTCCTGGGCGTCTCCAAAGTCAGAGGAACATAACGGGCACATCTGCTTAGATTAGGAAAGAAAAGCCTCAAGGGCGAAGTGTTGATATCAGTTTACAGAGTGGGGAGACAGTTCCAAGCCACGGGACAGACTTTTTATTTTAAGTGACAATGATTTTGAAAGGGAATTTGTGTAATCCTGGCAATTTAGACATTAAGGTTTCAAAGCTCGAATGGACCCAAAGTAAATATATACACATTTTCCACCAAATTCAAAAATAATAATCCTAAACCCCAAATGACTTTAGTCTCATTTCTTGAATCGGTTGCTTCCTTCCCGAAGTGGAAGAGGTTGAAGAATCAGAGGAGAAAAGGACAAGCGGATGCCCTAGTGGGTTCAGGGGCCTTTGGCCTCTCCCCTGAACTGAATTCCAAATGCAGCTTGTGCTGCACTTCAGGCTGCCAATGTCACCAACATCCTCTTGAAATCGACAAGCCTGTCAGTGTTTTCTCCTTGTAGAGATGGCATTAGAGTCCCAAGGGACCCTGAGAATTGCCCACTTGGGATTAAAGTCTTAAAAATCAGCCAGGAATTCCCTATTCTAGTATTCTCAAGCTTCCTTGGAAATAAGTGTCTATGTCAGTAGACAATGTCTACCCTCTGGGTTTATCTTAAAAACCAGCGAGACTGGACACTGCACTTAGTCAACTGGCCTTTCTTTAGATCAGGAGAGAAGGAAGGAGATGGCGATTAAACAAGTGAAGAGACCAGGCACAGTGGCTCACACTTGTAATCCCAGCACTCTGGGAGGCTGTGGTGGGTGAATCACTTGAGCCCAGGAATTCAAGACTTGCTTGGGCAACACGGCAAAACTTCATCTCTACCAAAAAGAAAAAAAAAAAAAAAGCAAAAATTAACCAGACATGGTGGTGGGACATGTCTATGGTCCCAGCTACTCAGGAGGTGGAAATGGGGTGTCACCTCAGCCTGGGGAGGTTGAGGCTGCAGTGAGCCATGATTGGATCACTGCACTCCAGCCTGGGTGACAGAGTGAGACTCTGTCTCAAAACAAAACAAATGAAAGATGAGTAATCTTTCTCCAGGTCTTCTGGAACCCTACCTTGCATCTAATGATGTGTCTCCAGGGAATCTTCTAGGGGCATCCACGTTTTCTGGGTTTGCACATTAAAAAGCTGCGGTGCACAGACAACACTGGCAGAGGTCTCACCAGGAGAAAGTGGGAGCGTTTCAATGAAGTGTTAAGAAGAGTGCTGGCCTGGCAGGAAGATAGATCTGAATTTAAATTCCAGATGTGCCTCTTATTTTCCCCCTGAACTTGGACACAGCAAAATTAGAAATGATAATGGTCATAGCTATCTCATACTGTGACAAAATGCCAGTGAAATGTTTAGCACTGTTCTGGAAGGTGGAGGTGCTGGTCAGTGGGAGCTTCTGTTATCTATGAATCTAACAGAAAAGTTCTTGCATCATGCAGAAGAAGAGGGGATTTAATACAGGGCATCAGGGTTTTTTTCTTTTTCTTTCTTTCTTTTTTTTTTTTTTGAGACAGAGTCTCACTCTGTTGCCCAGGCTGGAGTGCAGTGGTGTGATCTCGGCTCATTGCAACCTCCGCCTCCCGGGTTCAAGTGATTCTCCTGCCTCAGACTCCTGAGTAGCTGAGATTACAAGCGCACGCCACCACGCCTGGCTAATTTTTGTATTTTTAGTAGAGACGGGGTTTCACCATGTTTAGTCAGGATGGTCTCAAACTCCTGACCTCGTGTTCTGCCTGCCTCAACCTCCCAAAGTGCTGGGATTACTGGTGTGAGCCATCGCACCCCACCCAGGGGCTTTCAAGACTGTTGACGAGCTAGAGGAGTAAGGACCAGGGAAAGCTGTCACTCGTGCTCAAGGGTAAAATGAAAGTTTGACAAACCAGGGTACTGCAGGACCACAGGAACTGCTGCGGATGGTACCAGCTGCCTGCAGCACTGAGGTGGGTGGCTGGCGGGACGCCCAGGCTGCCAAAGCTCACAAGTCCATCTGCCAGTGCAGTGCCAGGGAGCAATGGCTTCAGCCTTTCTTTTCTTTTTTTTAGAGAGAGAGGAGGTCTCACTATGTTGCCTCAGGCTGGCCTCTGATCCTGGGCTCAAGCTATCCTTCTTCCTTGGCCTCCCAAAGTGCTGGGAGTATAGGTGTGAGCCACCATGCCAGCCAGGCTTCAGCCTTTCTCCCACTTCCCAAATCTTGTATGGGAGGCTCTCAATGACGAAGTCTAATCTAGAACCATCTGGATGGCAAGGGATTCTGGGAAATGTAGTTTCCAGGCTTCCAGCCCCTGCAGTAGTTGCCATGACATCCAGTATTAAGCAATAATCTTGACCACTGATATTGTAGAAGAAATCATATAACTACACAAGAAGACCAAGAAAAGTCTCGAAAGAGCTGGAAACATCTACTTTGGACACTTGGATATCCAATGGAAAAGTGCTATTGGAAGTCAGAATATGCCATCACAGTCAAAGATGTTGGAAGCCTGGCTTTGAGATTCATTACAGGCCTTGGAAAGTGTGGGCATGAAGGTTGTCTGACCAAGACAGAGCCCTTGAGGTGTGGTGCTTGGGTGGCCAGGCCCAACAGGCCTGCTCTGAGAAGTGACCCTGCCCCAGGACTCACCTTCTCTGTGCTTCCGTAGTGCACTTTGTCTAAACCACGTGCGAGTCTGTTTTCTAATGGTTTGCCCTGCAAAGTATCTTGCTCCTAAATAGATTTTTAAAAAATCATTTTGAGGGTAAAGAGTATTTTCACATCTTCGAAACCTACAAGGAAACGTTTCTTAAAAATAACAACAACAAAAAAAATATGCTCATTAGGCAAAACTGAAAAACACAGAGAAGCGAAAAAAGGAAAAGGCAGACGTTCCAGAATTTCACCATTCCCAATTCTTCTGCACGACCTTCCGGAATTTCATCATGCCCAATTCTTCTGCACGACCTTCCGGAATTTCACCATTCCCAATTCTTCTGCATGACCTTCCGGAATTTCACCATTCCCAATTCTTCTGCACGACTTTCTGGAATTTTACCATTCCCAATTCTTCTGCACGACCTTCCGGAATTTCACCATTCCCAATTCTTCTGCACGACCTTCTGGAATTTCACCATTCCCAATTCTTCTGCACTGCTCTTATGTTCAGGTGGCTACACTTTCACTTTTTTCCCCGAATGCACACACATGTATAAATGTGTGACCATGTTAACACATTCATAAAAAGCTTCCGCACGCCTACTGCCTGCCAGGCACTGACTGCATTATTCATCATTTATAATAATCATAAACCCGACGATCAGCTGTTGTTGGAGTGAAAATAGGTTCCCACTCCTTGTGTTCCGAGGTGGAAGTCTCCGCACTGGGGCAGCATTCCTATTCTCTCTGCCTTGGAAAGCTCTTCCCTGCGGTTGGCCCCATCCATGGAGCTGGTGTTGAGGGAGGCGCGCTTTCCCAATCTTCCGTACCACAGGTCGTACAGGGACAGACCCCACAGAGGAGGCTGTGGTTTTGCTGCTCTGCTGGACTGTGGGGAGGTCTGTGTAATTTGGGGAGAAGTGTTAGCTACTCATCAACCAGCTGACCTAGAGGTATGTCCCCCAATTAGCTTTATCAGTAATAAACGTGATCCGTCCATCTCCATCTCCCTGTCCCTGCACTCATCTCTCTCGCTGCTCTCTGCTTGCGGTGTGAAGAAAGGGGGATTGTGTATCGACCCCTAGGCACTGTGTTAAGTGTTCACGTGCATGGCCTAATTGATCCTTAGGAAGACAAACAGTTGGTATCATTTTTAGACCGAGTCTCACTCTGTTGCCAGGGCTGGAGTGCAGTGGCATGATCTCGGCTCACTGCAACCTCCACCTCCCAGGTTCCAGGGATTCTCCTGCCTCAGCCTCCCCAGTAGCTGGGATTACAGGTGCCCACCACCACACCCAGCGAATTTTTGTATTTTTAGTAGAGATGGGGTTTCGCCACGTTGGCCAGGGTGGCCTCAAACTCCTGACCTCAGGTGATCCGCCTGCCTTGGCCTCCCAAGGTGCTGAGATTACAGGCATGAGCCACCGCCCCCGGCCATGACCGTTCTTTTAAGGTGAAAAAATTAGGGCACAGAGAGGCTAGTCACCTGCCTCTAGGTCACACAGCTAGGAAATGGTGATGTTGGGTTTTGTCTCTGCTCTTTCCTTTGTTCCTTTCTTCATTCCTTTCTCTCTCTCTCTCTTTTCTTTCCTCCCTTCCTTCCCTTCTTTCCTTTCCAGCTTTATTGGGAAATAATTCACACACTATATAATTTACCCATTTAAAGTGTACAACTCAGTGGTTTTTTATATTCACGCAGTTGTGTAACTGTCACCACAGTCAATTTTGGAACATTTTCATCACCTCAAGAAGAAACCCTGTTTTCACCCCCTCTATTTCCCTTTCCCTCTCCCCCGGCCCCTGGTAACCACGAATCCACTCCTGTCTCTGTGGTTTGCCTGTTCTGGACGTTTCCTAGAAATGGGCTCAGACAATAGGTGGCCTTTTGTGTCTGGCTTCTTTCACTCAGCACGAGGGTTTCGAGGGTTTCGAGGCTCGGCCGTGTTGTGGTGTGCGTCAGAACTGTATTTCTCTTTATTGATGAATAATATTGCCCCAGGCAGATGTACCTGTCTGTCAGCTGATGTCCACGTGGGCCTGTTGGCGATTTGAGTCAGCTCTTTCTCCTAAGACTCTTCTCCACACTCCCTCCCTCTGGGGCGGTGGATTTAGCTAAGGGCAACGCGATGCTGCCAAGACTGGCCAGCTTTGGGGCAGGCCCCCATGACAGTTACTTACCCAACCTACAATTTAGGCTCAGCCCAGAGAGGGGAGAAGCATGGGGCCTCCGGGGCCAGACGCCAGGGTAGCCTCAGTGTAATGAGAGCTGTCATTCCCTCAGAGACGGGGAGGTAAGTGAGTGGGTTCAGAGGCAAGAAAGACAGTGTCATAGGTCTCTCTTCCTCCCAGAGCCCCATCTCCTGGGCCCGACGTCGCGGCTCTGCTGGACATATCCCTAGGGACTTTGCGGTGTGATCTGGGCCACGGGTCAAGCTCTGTTCCTTCTGCATTCCAGCACCTGAGCAGCAGAAGGTCCAGGACAAGCCGGAAAGAGGGAAGAGCTCCCTGCAGGCATGACAAGCAATCCCAGAGAGGGCGTCTGGCTGGGCAGCTCTGCCGAGTGCCCCTGGGGCCGTGGGGTTTGCGTGGGACTGGCAGACAACACCCCAGAAGGGCCTCTGCCGCCACACGGATCTGTGTGTTCCTAGAGTCTGTGGTGAGCAGGAATGAGAGTGACCCTGTGTCGCCAAGGGATTTGCTGTGCTCAGCAGCCAGGGTGGCGGCGGAATGCTTCTGGAAGAGTCCTTCCTGCTCATGACCGGCTCTGAGCGGCTCCCGAGGCCAGACTGGCTTTGTTTGCCAATCTTGAGAGTCAAGGGAAACGTGGCTCTTTCAGCTGCTTCAGCAAAAGAGAAGCTCTGAGCTCATATCAACAGGCTGCGAGGAACGGGAGCAAACACAGAAATGTAGCCATGGTGAGCCTGAGGTCAAGAAAGGAGAGGAGTCCATTAAGAAGAGGGACAGGGGCAGGAGGAGTCCATTAATAAGAGGGACAGGGGCAGAGGCGGGGGTGTGTGTGCAGTGTGTGCACCTGTAGTCCCAGCTGCCTGGGAGGCTGAGTGGGGAGGATCGCCGAGTTCAAGCCCAGCCTGGGCAAAACAGCAAGACCCTCATCTAAAAAAAAAAAAAATGGCTCCTGTCTCCTTTTCCTTCTCCTTCTCCGTGTGACAGCCAACTTATAAATCTGGAGGGAACAATTTATCCTATGAAGTGGGTAGTTTTATCCTCTTTTTTACTTTTTATTTTTTATTTTTATTGTTGTATTTTTTGTGGGTACATAGTAGGTATATGTACTTGTGGGGTACGTGAGATGTTTTGGTACAGGCATGCAGTGCATTGTAATCACATCATGGAGAATGGGGTGTCCGTCCTCTCAAACTTTTATCCTTTGTGTTACGAACAATTCAATTATACTCTTAGTTCTTTTCTTTTCTTTTATTATTATTTTTTGAGATGGAGTCTCTCTGTTGCCCAGGCTGGAGTGCAATGGTGCAATCTCGGCTCAATGTAACCTCCGCCTCCCAGGTCCAAGTGATCCCCCTGCCTCAGCCTCCTGAGTAGCTGGGATTACAAGCATGCACCACTATGCGCAGCTAATTTTTGTGTTTTTAGTAGAGTCGAGGTATCACCATTTTGGCTAGGCTGGTCTCAAACTCCTGGCCTCAAGTGTTCCGCCTGCCTCAGCCTCCCAAAGTACTGGGATTACAAGTGTGAGCCACCATGCCTGGCCTCTCAGTTATTTTAAAATGTACAATTAGGTTATTATTGACTATAGTCACCCTGATATACTATCAAATAGTAGGTCTTAATCAGTCTAACTATTTTTTTGTACTCCCACGAGACCATTGCCCTGCTGACCCAGCTGCCTCCCACTCCCCTCCCAGCCTCTGGTAGCCATCCTTCTACTCTGTATGTCCATGAGTTCAATTGTTTTGACTTTTAGGTACCAAAAATAAATGAGAACATGCGATGTTTGTCTTTCTGTGCCTGGCTTATTTCACTTAACATGATGACCTCTAGTTCCATCCATGTTGTTGTATATGACAGAATCTTGTTCTTTTCTTTTTCTTTTTTTTTTTTTTTTTTTGAGACAGGGTTTCGCTCTTGTTGCCCAGGCTGGAGTGCAGTGGTGTGATCTGGGCTCACTGCAACCTCCACCTTCCGGTTTCAAGTGATTCTCCTGCCTCAGCCTCCCGAGTAGCTGGGATTACAGGTGTCTGCCACTACGCCCGGCTAATTTTTTTTTTTGTATTTTTAGTGGAGACCGGGTTTCACCATGTTGGCCAAGCTAGTCTTGAACTCCTGACCTGGTGATTCTCCCACCTCGGCCTCCCAAAATGCTGGGATTACAGGCGGGAGCCACCACACCTGGCCAGCTCTTGTTCTTTTTTATGGCTGAATAATACTCCGTTGTGTGTACACACCACATTTTATTTATCCATTAACCTGTTGGTGGACACTTAGGTTGCTTCCAAATCTTGGGTGTTATGAACAGTGCTGCAATAAACATGGGGGTGTGGATATCTCTTCAATATATTGGGTATCTAGCCAGCAAAGGGATGGCTGGGTCATATGGTAGCTCGAGTTTTAGTGTTTTGATGAACCTCCAAAGTGTTTTCCATAGTGGTTGTTCTAACTTACATTCCCCTCAACAGTGTACCCGGGGTTCCCTTTTCTCCACATCCTCACCAGCATTCATTATTACCCGTCTTTTGGATAAAAACCACTTTAATGGGGGTGAGATGACATCTCATTGTCGTTTTGATTGGCACTTCTCTGATGATCAGGGATGTTGAGCTCCTTTTCAGATGCCTGTTTGCCATTTGTATGTCTTCTTTTGAGAAATGTGTGCTCATATCTTTTGCCCATTTTTTGATCGGGTGATTAGATTTTTTTCCTGTAGAGTTGATTGAGCTCCTTATACATTCTGCTTATTAATCCCTTGTCAGAGGAGTAGTTTGAAAATATTTCCTCCCATTCTGTGGGTTGTCTCATCACTTTGTTGATTGTTTCCTTTGCTGGCAGAAGCTTTTTAGCTTGAGGTGATCCCATTTGTCCATTTTTGCTTTGGTTGCTTGTGCTTGTGGGGTATTGCTCAATACACTTTTGCCCAGACCAATGTCCTGGAGATTTCCCCCAATGTTTTCTTATAGTAGTTTCATAGTTTGAGGTCTTCAATTTAAGTGTTTAATCCATTTTGATTTGATGTTTGTATGTGGCGAGAGCTAGGGGTCTAGTTTCACTCTTCTGCATATGCATAGCCAGTTTTCTAGAACTATTTATTGAAGAGACTGTCCCTTCCCCAGTGTATGTTCTTGGCACCTTTGTCAAAAATGAGTTCACTGTAGGTGTGTGGATTTGTTTCTGGGTTCCCTAGTCAGTTCCATTGGTCTATGTGTCTGTTTTTGTGCCAGGGCCATGCTGTTTTGGTTACTATAGCTTTTCCTGTGTTTTTATGTTGACACATAATAATTGTACATATTTATGGGGAACAATGAGATGCTTTGATAAATAGATACATTGTATAATGATCCAATCACAGTATTTAGCACTGCCATCATCTCAAACATTCATAGTTTCTTTGTGGTAAGAATGCTTAAAATTCTGTCTTCTAACTATTTTGAAATATACTAAACAGTATTGTTACCTATAATCACCCTTCTTCCCATTAGCACACCAGAACTGATTCCTCATGTCTAATTGACCCGGTACCCATTAACTACACTTTCTCCATCCCCAGGCCCCCCTCCCCTCCCCAGCCTCTGGTAACCACTATTCTACGCTTCTGTAACATCTGCTTTTTGGATTCTGCATATGAGTGATGTCATGCGTCACCTCGAGTGTATCTTTCTGTGCCTGTGTCCTCCAGGTTCATCCATGTTGCCACAAATGACAGGATCCGTTTTTTTGTTTTTGTTTTTGTTTTTGTTTTTGTTTTTTAGACAGGCTCTCACTCTATCGCCCAGGCTGGAGTGCAGTGGCCGGATCTTGGCTCACTGCAACCTCTGCCTCCCGGGTTCAAGAAATTCTCCTGCCTCAGCCTCCCCAGTACCTGAATCATAGGCCTGCGCCACCACGTCCAGCTAATTTTTGTATTTTTTGTAGAGATGGGGTTTCACCATGCTGGCCAGGCTGGTCTCTTGAACTCCTGGGCTCAAGTCATCTGCCTGCCTCAGCCTCCCAAAGTGCTAGGATTATGGGCATGAGCCACCATGCCTGGCCTGGATTGCATTCTCTTTTGTGGCTGAATAGTATTCCGTTGTGTGCATAGCCAGATTTTCTTTATCCATTCATTTGTTGATGGACACTTGGGTTGATTCCAGATCTTGGCTATTGTGAATGGTGCTGCAATAAACATGGGAGTGCAGGTATCTCTTCCATAGGCCAGTTTCACTTACATTGGGCATATGTCCAGCAGTGGAATTGCTGGGTCCTATGGCAGCTCTGTGTGGGGGCTTTGAGGAGCCTCCAAGCTGTGCTCTGTCATGGCTGTACTAATTTGCATTCCCACCCACAGTGTACTAGCCTCCCCCTTTCCCCACATCCTCGCCAGCATCTGTGATCTTTTGTCTTTTTGATAGTAGCCTTTCTAGCTGGGGTGGGGTGATAGCTCACTGTGGTTTTGGTTTTATACACGGGGTGATCTGAGACTCAGAGAGACCGAGGAACCTGCCCGAGGTCACCCAGCTGGGTGGTGGCAGAGGTGAGCTGTGGGCCCAGGTGTCTGGTTCCAGAAGCAGCCTCTGCCCACTGTGCTGCATGTCTGGGCTCACTGCCTGCTGGTTCCTGGCCCTGGTTGGTTTCTGGTGCGCTTGAGGAGAGGTCCTGGAGGTTCCTCTGCCCAAAACAGTCTTTTAAAAAACATTGTGGTAAAATATGCATACCATACAATTGACTGTTGTAACTGTTTTTAAGAGTTTAGTTCAAAGACATGAAGCACGTTCACATTGCTGTGCAACCATCGACACCACCCATCTCCGTAGCCTTCTCACCTCCCAGACAGTAACGCTGTGCAGCCATCAACACCACCCATCTCCGTAGCCTTCTCACCTCCCCGACGGTAACGCTGTGCAGCCGTCAACACCACACATCTCCGTAGCCTTCTCACCTCCCCGACGGTAACGCTGTGCAGCCATCAACACCACACATCTCCGTAGCCTTCTCACCTCCCAGACGGTAACGCTGTGCAGCCATCAACACCACCCATCTCCGTAGCCTTCTCACCTCCCCGACGGTAACGCTGTGCAGCCATCAACACCACCCATCTCCGTAGCCTTCTCACCTCCCCGACGGTAACGCTGTGCAGCCATCAACACCACCCATCTCCGTAGCCTTCTCACCTCCCAGACGGTAACGCTGTGCAGCCATCAACACCACCCATCTCCGTAGCCTTCTCACCTCCCAGACGGTAACGCTGTGCAGCCATCAACACCACACATCTCCGTAGCCTTCTCACCTCCCCGACGGTAACGCTGTGCAGCCATCAACACCACCCATCTCCGTAGCCTTCTCACCTCCCAGACGGTAACGCTGTGCAGCCATCAACACCACCCATCTCCGTAGCCTTCTCACCTCCCAGACGGTAACGCTGTGCAGCCATCAACACCACCCATCTCCGTAGCCTTCTCACCTCCCAGACGGTAACGCTGTGCAGCCATCAACACCACCCATCTCCGTAGCCTTCTCACCTCCCAGACGGTAACGCTGTGCAGCCATCAACACCACCCATCTCCGTAGCCTTCTCACCTCCCAGACGGTAACGCTGTGCAGCCATCAACACCACCCATCTCCGTAGCCTTCTCACCTCCCAGACGGTAACACTGTCCCCTACATTAACTCGCCATTTTCCATCCTCCCTCCCACTGACCCCGGGCACCCACCGTGCTTCTTTTTGTTTCTGTGATTTTAATGACTCTAGATTCTTCATATAAGTGGAACTTACATATGGCTGGGACTACAGGTGTGCACCAACACACCCGGCTAAGATATTATTAATATTTTTGAATTTTTCTTTAAGTTCTGGGATGCATGTGCTGAACGCGCAGGTTTGTTACATAGGTATACATGTGCCATGGTGGTTTGCTGCACCTGTCAACCCGTCATTCTAGGTTTTAAGCCCCGCATGCATTAGCTATTTGTCCTAATGCCCTCCTTCCTCTTGCCCCCTGACTCCCCGACAGGCCCCAGTGTCTGATGTTTCCCTCCCTGTGTCCATGTGTTCTCATCGTTCAACTCCCAATTATGAGTGAGAACACGTGGTGTTTGGTTTTCTGTTCTTGTGATAGTTTGCTGAGGATGATGGTTTCCAGCTTCATCCATGTCCCTGCAAAGGACATGAGCTAATTATTTTTTATGGCTGCATAGTATTCCATGGTGTATATGTGTCACATTTTCTTTATCCAGTCTATCATTGATGGGCATTTGGGTTGGTTTGGCAGAGATGGAGTCTTACTATCTTGGCCAGGGTGGTCTGGAACTCCGGGGCTCAAGGATTCTCCTGCCTCATCCTCTCAAAGCACTAGGATTACAGGCCTTTTGCCCTTTTGGCTTATTTTAAAGAGCACAATGTCCTCAAGGTTCATCCACCATCAGGGGCTCCTTTCTTTTTAAGGCTGAATAATATTCCATTGTATGAGAAATTGATTATACTTGCCAAGAGTTTTGTCTATTTTATTGGTCTTTCTGAACAGCCTTTTTGTTTTATTTTTATTTTTTTCTGAGCATTCCCATATGCCAAATCCTGAATGCTCTTGTTTCCCTAATATAAGAATCTAGAGAAGCATTTTCTTCCTGGTCTCAAGACGTCTCGTTACTTAAGCCCTAGAAATAAATTAATTTTTTTTTTTTTTCACAGACATGGTCTCCCTCTGTCATGGTGGCTGGAGTGCAGTGGTGTGATTATAGCTCACTGCAGCCTTGAACTCCTGGCTCAAGTGATCCTCCCACCTCAGCCTCCCAAGTAGCTGGGATTACAGGCACACACCACCACACCTGGCTAATTTTTAAAAATTTTTGGCAGAGGTGGAGTCTGACTTTGTTGGCCAGGGCAGTCTGGAACTCTGGAGCTCAAGCAATTCTCCCACCTCAACCTCCCAAAGCACTGGGATTACAGGGGTGAGTCCCTGTGCGTGGCCATAAATTGAATCTGAATTCCTATTTTGATTAGGTTTAAGTTCTATTCTTGGTGAAATATGAGCCTGAGATGAGCACTTTCTCTCATAAAACTTGGCGATGCTCTCCCTGAGTTTTCTGAAATGGATTTTGTAGACATTTATCCCTTTTTTTGCTTGTATTTCAAGCAGAGACACATGAGAGTCCATCCTTGGAGTTGCTGCCCACGCTCTTCTGTCAATTGCGTATCCTGCCCAGTGGTGCCAGCAGATAACGTCTCAGGAAGCTGAGGACATGGTGACAGCACTTTAAGCATCTCGAGGGACTGGGCACTTGGGAGCCCAAAACTTCATGAATCGAGTCTTGCTCGACTTTCCATGATGGGAATTCAGACCCCGAGGCTCAGAGGTACGATTGTTTTCTAAGGCGGTTGGTTGATTTTCCCACCTGGAAAACTGCCATATCGTGTAACATCTTTGGCGTTTTGCCTGGATGGCTGGAGAGACGTGGTTATAATGCTGTGAGTGCTACCACCCGAGGATGAGACCAGAAGCGACCTCTGAGGAGAAATGTGTTCTGTGCCATGGACGGGAGGGCAGCCATGATGCTGGAAGCATCCATTGTCCTCTGCCCCAGCTTCGGGGTCTATGCCAAGTTACATTCTTGACGGCTCACCCTGTCTACAAACCCAAGGCAAAGTGGAGGGTTGGAGGTAAATTCCCAAATGACTGTCCACACCCATCAGCCAGTCACACTCCAGTCTCGGGAAAACAATTCCCGCAGGGCTAGCCACACTCTGCCCCTCCCCAGGGAGGGCAGCTCCAGGCCCCAACCTTGCGTCTCAAGTAGCACCTGAATTCAAACAGAATTCAGGTTCAAGTAGAATTTGGGCTTGAAGTGCCTGAACAATTGCTCCTGGATATCCCAATAAAGGACATAGACTGGAAAGGTAAATTGAGGCAGGCTCCCAGAGGTGGCCTCCTGACCCCTGGTCCCCCAGGAGACTGGGACCCTGGAGTCTGGGAGAGACAGCTTCCCATGCAGAGCCCCCAGGTGCCAGGTCAGGCCCTGCCATCCTCTCCGGTGGCCCTGACCAAAGAGGTCGCTGTGGTTCACCCCAGGGCTGGTTCCCTAGAGGGTCTGATCCCTCCGTGTTGCACTGACAAGGAACAGACATCCCCAGTGGGGTCTGGGGGGTACCTTGTCCTCCCCACTCAACCTGCGTCCTGGTGGCCCCTGCTTGGTGAGAGCGGCGCCTTCCCACTGGGCACTGCAGGAGCAGGGCTGCGTGAGGGCGATGAAGGGCCCTAAATAACCTGGGCTTCCTCCTGGAAAGGGGTCCTGGTCCCTTTCATTTTCAGGGTCTCAGGCTCCACCAGGCCGTGGAAACCTCTCCTTCTTCGCCCCCTCTGCCTTCCACCCTCAAGGCTCCCAAGGGAGATCCAGGAGGGCAAAGGGCTGAGATTTTCTGAGGCCCAGTTTCCCGCCTTTAGAAAGCAAGGGCTGTGCCGGGAGAGCCCGCGGAATGACCCAGGGCATGCATGGGGTTTTGGAAGGCCTGGGTTCCAAATTGCCCAGAGGCTTTCCTTCAAGAGACAGAGTCTGTCCCACAACAGCTTCTCTAGGGTTGATGACAAGCAGTCACCTCCCTGGTGTGGCTGAGACAGGCACAGTCTCCGCTCCACTGTAAACGGCCAAACTGCACCTTGACCAAACTTCAGTCTTCTCCAAGGACCAAAAGTTGGAGCCTCTTAATGACAGCACAGATCCCAGCCTAGGGGTTTTATTTAAGCCCAGTGAGAGTGACTTGATGAGCTCCTTTCTCTGGAAGAGCTTGCTGAAGCTCAGGGTGAAGGAGAGTGCGAGAGGGCCCCCAGAGAGGTCCCAGCCCCCACACTGTGCATGCTATTTCCAGGACAAGAGGGCCTTGGCGAGGTGCTTAGGGTTCTTGAGGGGAAGAGATTTTTCTAGGTGGACCCTAAATGAAGCCACAAGCATTCTTATTAGAGGGAGGGACAGGGAGATTCTAAACGGAAGAGTAGACGCCACGCACCGCTGAGCAGGGACTGGAGTGAAGTGGCCACGAGCCAAGGAGTGTGGCGGGTGCTACAAGGCCAGAGAGATGCGGAAAGGGATTCTCCCTGGAGCCCGTAGAAGGAGCCAGCCCTGCCCATGCCTTGATTTAGACCAGTGAGGCTCGTTTTGGACTTCTGGTCTCTAGAAGGGTAGGAGGACAAGTGCGTTATGTTAAGATGCAGAGTCAGTGGTTTGTGACGGCAGCCACAGGGAATGTGTGCAGAAAAGCGGGGTCACCGAGGGCCCAGAGGAGAGAATATGCGCCAAGGAGTGGGAGCTGGAGAAACAAAGCCGATCCACCCGGCTCACGCACGGCATGGCACGGCACTTTCCCCCTGGAAATCTGTAAAGAAAAGCTGGGTAATTTATAAAGAAAAGAGGTTTCATCAGCTCACCGTTCTGCAGGCTGTACAGGAAGCATGGTGCCGGCATCTGTTCATCTTCTGGTGAGGCCTCAGGAAGGTTTCAATCATGGCGGAAGGTGAACAGGGAGCTGGCATATCACATGTCGAGAGTGAGAGCAAGAGGGAGAAGGAAGGAGGCCCCAGACTCTTTTACTTTATTTTATTATTTTTTTGAGACAGAGCCTTGCTCTGTCACCCAGGCTGGAGTGCAGTGGCATGATCTTGGCTCACTGCAACCTCTGCCTCCCGGGTTCAAACGATTCTCCTGCCTCGGCCTTCCAAGTAGCTGGGATTATAGGCATGCGCTACCATGCCTGACTAATTTTTTTTGTGTTTTTAGTAGAGACGGGGTTTTGCCATGTTGGCCGGGCTGGTCTTGAACTCCTGATCTCAAGTGATCTGCCCACCTCGGTTCCCCAAAATGCTGGGATTACAGGCGTGAGCCACCGTGCCCTGCCCCAGACTCTTTTAAACAACTAGATCTCGTGTGAACTCACTGAGTGAGAACCCACTCATGACCAAGGGGCCATTCGTGATGGATCTTGCCCCCGTGATCTAACGCCTCCCACCAGGCTCCACTTCCAACACTGGGATTCACATTTCAACCCAAGATTTGGAGGAGACACCCATCCAACCCGTATCACCTACTGGGTGCTAGCAACAGCATTATGCACTTTACTCATTTAAGGTATGTTGTGATGTGAACAAATCAGCCTGTAGAAGAGTAGATGACCTGCTGCAATCTGGTGAAAAGGAATTTACCAAAAACGTTTCTGGAAGGAGACACGGAGGAACTAGCTGGGTGACCGGGAAATGGTGGGCAGGGGGTTTCTACTGGATGCTCTGGTTCCTTTTGCGTTTTGAGTCATGTAAACGTCTTACCTATTCAAAAAAATCTACTTAAGATGAAAGACATCAAGTAAGAACCACGGAATGAACTACTACTTTGGAGGGGAACCATAAAAAAATTATCCTCGACAAGTTGTGGTCTCTGTCTGCTCCTTTCGCTTTCAAATCAAACTGTTCCCCTTAAGTGGAATTAGGTAATGTTAACAAAAAAAAAAAAAAAAAAAAAAAAAAGAAAGAAAACAGAACTCTCCCCTATAGTCTCTTCCTTGCAGCCCTGAAGTCTCCAGTACTTTCTATTTTCCTAAAGACTTTTAAATGGATTGTAACATGACACCCAACAACTAAGAACTATGCCTTAGAATTTTGGGCAGTGGTACTATTGAAATATTACAAAAGGAATTGTTAATGGCATATTATTCACTAATGCTATGCAAGGTATATGATAGTAGCTAAGACATGGGGTTTGGAGTCAAACAGATCTGGGCTTGGAGACTGTCTTGAACAGACCTATAAGCTGTGTTACCTTAGGCAAGTGAATCACCATCTCTGACCCTCAGTTTCCTCATTAGTAAAGAGGGGAGAATAATAGTGCCTGCCTTGTAGGATTGCAGCGGGTGCGTGGCTGATGATGGTGATGGTGACAATGGTGACCCTCATGACTGCCACAAATCAGACGCAGGGTGGTGCTCATCCCCTGTCCCTGTGGTAAGACTGCCCTCTGATATCTGGAACAAATGTCCCTTGGGTTTCATGGTCAGACGGGGGATGGAGTATGGGGCATGGAGCTCTGGCCTCGACGTTCTCCTCTGGAGCACGGCGCCGTGCTGGTGGCCTCCCGTGGTGCTCACACCAGTCTTGCCGGCAGCAGCCCCTCCTTGCCCAGCCTTGAGCTTAATTCATCCACCGCCCTGCTTGGATCGCTCTCGGCTCCTCACGGTGTTGAATGTTCTCAATGTTTGCCTTGTGGAGCCCACATTCTCTGGCCCTTCTTCCCTGTTCACCCCTGGGAAGATCCCTCAAGGGAGCCAATTAGCACCACGTTTTCAATGGCAGCTCCTCCTGGAATATGTGCAGTTTTATTTGATTTTCTTGTTGCCACCCAAGCATGGAATCCTCTCAGGGCTGGGCTGTGCTCATTTCACTGATGAACAAGAATAAATGCTGAGCTCACTTTACACCCAGAGCCCACCGTTCCCATCCATAGGAAGAGAATTTCAGGGATCCTGACGTTATTGTTCTATGCAGAAAGGAAAAAAACAAATCTCGTAGGAGCAAGTGCGTTGAGAATGGGTGACTTTTTTTTTTTTTTTTAATGTTTAGAATATTATGTTCACTGACAAACTGCTTCTGTGGGCCCAGGAGCCTAACTCATGTTTGTGGAACTAATTTAAATTTTCTACAGAGTTTCCATAGCTCCTGCACCAAAGGGAAAACAGAGCCCTTCCTGCTCCCTCCCCCACCATTGAAGAAGCCACATGTATAATTATCTGCTGCTGTAAAACAAATTTTTTTCTTAAATTTAGCTGCTTAAGACAACAATAAACATTTAGTATCTTACACAGTTTCTGAAGGTTGGGAACTCAGGAGCAGCTCAACTGGGTGGCTGTGGTCTCTCATGAGGCTATAATACAAGATGGCAGTTGGGCCGCAGTCTCATCTGAAGGCTTGACCGGGACTGGCAGCTCTGCTTCCAAGGTGGCTCCCTCACATGGCTGTGGGCAAAAGCCCTCAGTTTCTTGCCACAGGGGCCTTTCCATAGTGCTAGGCGTTTAAAGTAATGTATTCCAGCAAATCTGAGTCCTAAATCATATTTCTTTTTCTTTTTTCCCCCTTGAGATGGAGTTTTGCTCTATTGCCCAGGCTGGAGTGCAGTGGCATGATCTCAGCTCACTGCAGCCTTTGCCTCCCAGGTTCAAGCAATTCTCTTGTCTCAGCCTTTGAGTAGCTGGGACCACAGGTGTGTACCACCATGCCTGGCTAATTTTTTTGTATTTTTAGTAGAGATAGGGTTTCACCATGTTGGCCAGTCTGGTCTCGAACTCCTGACCTCAAGTGATCTGTCCACCTAGGCCTCCCAAAGTGCTGGAATTATAGGTGTGAGTCACTGTGCCTGGCTCATGAATCATATCTCTGAGAGTTGTTTTGTTTTTTCTTCTTTTTTTTTTCTTAAGTAATGTTCCTGGACTCAAACTGCAAAGTTCATGTCTCCCTGTAATGTGCAGCCACTTATGTCTCTGCTCAGTCTTGCTTGATTCTTATTTTTTATTTTTTAGCCTGGCTTCCTGGTGTTTTCCTTTGTCTCTGCATAACTTAGTGTTCAGTCAATGACTTGGTTGATGTTGTGCTCAAACACCTTGAGCGTGAAGGCTTACATTATCTGCAGTAGATCTGTCCACAGGTTGGTGATATGGTTTGGCTGTGTCCCTGCGCCAAATCTCATCTTGAATTGTAATCCCCATAATCCCCACGTGTCAAGGGAGAGATCAGGTGGAGGTAACTGCATCATGGGGTTCCTTCTCCTTCCTGCCGTCTTGTGAAGAAGATGTCTTCCTTCCCCTTCACCTTCCACCATGATTATAAGTTTCCTGAGGCCTCCCCAGCCGTGCTGAATTGTGAATCAATTAGACCTCTTTCCTTTCTAAATTAGCCAGGCTTGGGCAGTTCTTTATAGCAGAGTGAGAATGGACTCATACAGTTGGGGAGTGTGTTTAAAGCCCCCCAATTTTCAGATCTTCCTTTGCTTTCACTTCCCAGTGGGCTCCTTGGTTTCCCCTGGGCAGAAGCAGTTTTCTAGACAACCGGGGACCAGGGGCAATCTGTTATCGATCTTCTATGCCTCTCTCATGGACCTCTGACTGCTTTGCTGCTCAGCCCAGCTGAGGCCTCAGCCTCTGGCCACCAAAGCTGTGAGCGTTCTCTGCCTGTTTTCAGCTAACAGGGGTTAGCTGACCAAGCCTTGGATTTTTATCCCCCGACCTCTGAATCTGCTCCATCTGGTGGCCCACGCACTGGTTTTCAAAGCCAACTCCATGCTGGCAAAGCTGTATTTTCTGCTGATCAAGAAGGGTGGGGAGATGGGAGAGGATCCAGGTAAGAAGGCAGCAACTCCCAGTGTTCTTACCCAAAGCTGAAGCTGTTTTTCTTTTGCTTTTTCTTTTTGAGATGGAGTTTCACTCTTGTTGCCCAGGATGATGTGCAATGGCGTGATCTCAGCTCACCAAAACCTCCGCCTCCCGGGTTCAAGGGATTCTCCTTTCTCAGCCTCCCGAGTGGCTGAGATTACAGGCACCCACTACCATGCCTGGCTAATTTTTGTATTTTTAGTATAGATGGGGTTTCACCATGTTGGCCAGGCTGGTCTCGAACTCCTGACTTCAGGTGATCTACCTGCCTGGTCCTCCCAAAGTGCTGGGATTACAGGCGTGAGCCACCATGCCCAGCCTGAAGCTGTTTTTCAAGCATAGATGCTTCTCAGTTTGTTGTCTGCCTTTGGTTAATTTCCAGAACGCTGACATGGTTGTTTGTAACAATTTTGTCCAGTTTTACACTTGCTTCTTCTAGAGAGAGTTTGCCATAGGCCTTGGTCTGCTCATGAAGCAACTCTGGCTTCCAAGATCTCTGTCTCCTCCCACCCTCTCATGGACTTAGGGTTCATTCCTTAGCAAGAGATAAGGACTTAGGACTCAAATCCCGATGGGGAGTTGGGTTTTCAACATGTTGGCTCTTCATAGTGTATCCCCACAGTGTAAAACCATCGGAGAAGGGCAAGAGGGCCTGGGCAGAGCCCTTATTAGGCGTGGAAGTTGATTCAAAGACTCAGGAAGGGATCCCAGGCTCCTGGTAGATGGCTTCAGACGGTAGAGCCAAGCGTGCTGCAGAAGGCCTGTGAGTGCCCTAGCGCTGCCATAAGAAACGATAACAAATGACCGCAAGCAGGGTGGCTTTAAACAGGCACTCTTCTCTCCAAGTTTTGGAGGCCAGAAACCTACAATCCAGGTGTCGTCAGGGTTGGTGCCCTCTTGTGAGCTCAGAAGGAGAATCTGTTGTCTCTATAGCCTCTGGTGTTGCTGGCCATCCTAGGACTTCCTTGGCTTGGAGATGCATCACTTTACTCTTAGCTCTGTCTTCCTGCCACCCCTCCTCTGCAACTACCTGTCTCTGCTCTCCTGTCTCCTAAAAGGACACTGGCAATCGAGTTTCAGGCCTCCCTGGATAATAAAGCATGACCTAATCTCAAAATCCTTAACAGAATTACATCTGCAAAGACTCTTTTTCCAAATAAGGCCACATTCACAGGGTCCAGGTGAACATGTCTCTTTCCATGATCTGAGGCTTGGGGCCTGGCATAACACCATGGATGGGGCGGGGGCTGTCCCAAGTCCATGTCAGTGAAAGCGGGGAGAAAGCCCAGGTGGGAAATGAGAGGACTTGGCAAACCCCAGGGCAAGAGGAGTGAGTGTGGCAGGGAAAGGAGGGTTACGAGTTCTTCCCACTTCTCCCCTGAGGTCTGGATGGGCTCCGTGACTGCTGGGCCAACAGAATGTGGCAGAGTGACGCTGTCCAGATTCTAAGCCAGGCCTCAAGAGACAGGCCCCTTCCACTTCTGCCTCTGGGAAGGCTCCCCTTTGGACACCTATTCAGAGTGAAGTCAGCCTCTGTGTAAGAAGTCCAGTTAGTCTGATAGTGTCTTCCAAAGGGGCCACATGTAGGTGTTCTGGCTGAAATCCCAGATGAGCCCAGCCTTCCAGCTAACCTGTCCAGACTCCAGACATGTGAACAAAGCCACCTTGGACCCTCCAGGCCTATGCACCCACCAGCTGAAGTCTCCCAGACCACACTCACTTCTGATACCAACTACAAAGTTTTTGGGTCCCCAAGTCCACCCTTAGGTTTGATAATTTGCTAGAAGGGCTCACGGAAATCAAAGCCAAACATGGCCCTACTCATAGTTACAATTTATTACAGGATGAGATTTAAATTGGCCAAGAGTGCTGGGCGTGGTGGCTATGCCTGCAGTCCCAGCACTTTGGGAGGCTGAGGCAGGAGGATTGCTTGAGATCAGCCTGGGCAACATAGTGAGAGCCTGTCTTTACAAAAAAAAGTAAAAAAATTAGCCAGGCATGGTGGCATGCTACTTGGGAGGCTGAGGTGGGAGGATTGCTTGAGCCTGGGAGGTCAAGGCTGCAGTAAGTTGTGACTGCACCACTCTATTCCAGCCTGGGAGATAGAGTGAGACCCTGTCTCAAAAAATAAAATAAAAATAAATCAGTCAAGGAGAGGGACACGTCGTGCAGGTCCAGCAGGATTTCCTGCACAGGGCTTCCAGCTGTCCCTCTCCATGGAGTCGTGGCCAGCATTAACTCCTCATGACAACAGCGTGTGATGGCACACACAGAGCATTACCAACCAGGGACGCTCCCCCAGCCTTGGTGTCCAGAGTCTTTGTTGGGGCTTGGTCACGTGGGCACGGCTGACACCATGTGACTGACCTTAACCTCCAGCCCCTCTGCAGGTTGAGCTGACGCCACGTGGTCCAAGGCCCCACCATGAATCTCATCATTAGCATAGACTGTCCAGGGTGGCCAAGGCCCCAGGTAAACAAAGATACACCAGGGAGGACTCTCCAAGGGCCTAGAGGTGACACCCCAGGAGCCGAGGGCAAAGGTCAGACCTTCTGTGGGTCAGCTTAACCTTTTACTGCCCATCCCTTGAGGGCCCGAAGAAGGAAGCGTCACCCTCTGGGGCCTGCCCAAGCTGATGACTCACGAATTCAGGAGCTCTCCTAAAACCGCTGTTGCAGCAGCCATTGGCTGTGGTGTCATTTGTTACATGGCAATGAGTCATCGGCGCAGTGAGGAAGTGTGAGGGTAGGGTGAAGTTCTCCAGGGGACCCGAGGAGGCCGCCCTGGGAGTAGCTGTCCCACCCCAAACGGACAAAATGGCTTTGGGGTCAGATTGTCACCGCTGTATGTCAACACTGGGAGGGGATGGTGACTAGAGCTGAGAATGCAAGCAGTGCCTCACCTCTGCCCATGATTGAAACTGATAATGTGAGCAGCACCTCACCCCTGCCCGTGACTGGAGCTAATGCCAGTAGCTCCTCACCCCTGCCTGTGATTGAAAATGAGGATGTAAGCAGCACCTCACCCCTGCCTGTGATTGGAGCTAATGCCAGTGGCTCCTCACCCCTGCCTGTGATTGAAACTGATAAAGTGAGCAGCTCCTCACCCCTGCCCGTGACTGGAGCTAATGCCAGTAGCTCCTCACCCCTGCCTGTGATTGAAACTGAGAATGTCAGCAGCTCCTCACCTCTGCCCGTGACTGGAGCTAATGCCAGTAGCTCCTCACCCCTGCCTGTGATTGAAACTGAGAATGTGAGCAGCTCCTCACCTCTGCCCGTGACTGGAGCTAATGCCAGTAGCTCCTCACTCCTGCCTGTGATTGAAACTGATAATGTGAGCAGCACCTCACCCCTGCCTGTGACTGGAGCTAATGCCAGTAGCTCCTCACCCCTGCCTGTGATTGAAACTGAGAACGTGAGCAGCTCCTCACCCCTGCCTTTCTATTTGCTGGCCCTGATCTTAGACTTGTGGGATCAAACTCCTTGCTTTAGTGAAACATCTTCTGGTTATTTCCAAAGTTACTGTTGAGGTCCCATAGGCTGGAATAGTCACAGGGCGTAAGCAGAGTGAGAGAGACCTGCTGTGCTTCGGTGGGTGGGATCCTCTGGGCATCCCCTATCGGCCTGACAATTCCCTGCCGGGTCTCGCATACATGAGGGGCTCTGTAAAATTTTCTCAAGTGGTTGAACGTTTGGAGGCCAGAAAACACTCACTCTTAAGAACAGATGTGGCCCCAGCCATGACTGTCAGAGTCACTGGGACAGGAATCCAAGCAGATCAGTACAGACAACATAAGTCCTGCATTTAGGTTGAAAAGGTCAGTTGCCAAAATACAGCGCCAGGGTGGATGGGATTGACTAAAAAAACCCCGCAAACTCCAAATGGAATGACAGAATGGCACTGAAAACCTCCCCACAGCCTCTGATTGTTACATGCTGACACCAGCGGAGAGGATTACTGTCTGAAGTTGTATTTCCTGAAGTACATAGACCATCAGTCCATGAGATGCTGATTAATAACCAAGTTCAGGGGTCAGATCAGCAGAGGCAATGCTACATCCCACGTGCCCCTCTCAGTGGTTGAAATTCACAACGCACGCTGGCGCAGTAAATGCTCTGAGAAGGCCTGCGGGAAGACACGTGTCATTTTGTTTTACTCGGCGTTTCCCAGACTCATTGCACTGTAGGCCCTTGGTAGTGTAGTGCCTGCAGATATCCCAGAGGTCGTGTTTCTGTGGAACCATGCTGGAGAATGTCTGTTCCTAAGGAGGATGCTTCTAGGGGAGGTTTCCAGGTCAGGATGCAGTGGTGGTTTGGGGCCAGGATGTCCAGAGCCCAAAAAGGCAGAATGAGCCAGATTCCTGAATGTAGCGAGAAGGCGAGCCACGCCGTCTCAGAGCCTGCAGGGCTTGGGTGTGAATTTGGCCCATGTAAGAGGGTCAAGGGCACCCCACGGGGCCCACGCCTTGCCTGTGCCTCATCGTCTGCCAGCTGCCCCCATGAAGCCCTTGTTGTTCTTGGCCACTGCCAGGTCCCATGAGTCTGCAGCCTCCCAGGTCACTTCCCAGGAACAGCTGGCACAGACCCAGGAGCAGATGAGCCAGGGCTCTGGGAGGTGCGGGCAGGCAGGGCAGAGTGAGGCCCAAAGGATGGGGGACGCCCACCGGCCAGGCCTGAGAGGGGCCCGATGCTGCTCACACCCTCTCCCCTCAACTGTCAGGTCCCTGTAAACACCCTCAGGCCAGCCCTGGGCAACCTGAGAGGCATTCATATGGAAACCTCCGCCCGGCCTCGCATGCTGGGCTGCAGTGGGGCGTGGAGCGCCATGGTTGTGGAAGCAGCGGGGACTTGTAACTTCCCTGGGATGTGTCAGAGCCTGCGTGATGGAGGGCGGCCTGCAGGCTCTGGGCCTGGGCCCTGCTCAGCTAGGGCCCAAGTAAACACATCTCCGATGATCACAGAGTGCACCAGCTGGAAAGAAGCCTAGAGGCTTGTGCAGTGCAAAACTCCTCAGTCCGACAGTGGGGAAACTGAGGCTTGGAGTGGGGAAGGGATTGCCCGTGGCTGAGGCAGGCCTGGGGCCCCAGGCTGCGTCTGGATTCCAGGACTCCTTTGCACCCCCCAGGGGGCATTCTGAAAGCCGAGCTGCCTTACAGTTGAACATTGGGCAGGCTTTCTTCCCCTTTGGTGCTGGTTTGTGTTAGGTGGGGAGTAACGACGGTAAGTTTATTTATTAAAA
Source organism: Pan troglodytes (assembly GCF_028858775.2). Classification (NCBI taxonomy): domain Eukaryota; kingdom Metazoa; phylum Chordata; class Mammalia; order Primates; family Hominidae; genus Pan; species Pan troglodytes. The sequence goes on along the minus strand of NC_072416.2, from coordinate 85,312,097 downwards.
CTCCCTCAACTTATAAAACAAAAGGAGAACAGTGGCAAATACAGGGATTCTTTCTTTCTTGAGTTTTCAAAACACAAAACTTAATTTTTCTAGAAACCTGATTACCTTCTGCAATTTTCCTTATTACTGCTTCTCCAATTCATTTTTCAAAATGGTGAGCATTTACAAATGTTTGGGCGGGGCGTGGTGGCTCACACCTTTAATCCCAGCACTTTGGGAGGCTGAGGTGGAAGGATCGCTTGAGACCTGGAGTTTGAGACCAGCCTGGGCAATATAGCAAGACACGGTCTCTAATCTTTAAGAAAAGAAGTTTGATTATGGAAAATTTCAAGTGTATACAAAAGTATAACAAAGTTCTGTGTACCCACCACCCAATGTTAACAGAGATCCCCTCACCGATCTTATTTCTATACTTCTACCCTGACAACCCCAAGTAGCACTATTTTGAAACAAATTCATGATCTATATTTTCACGTCTAGCTATTTCAATATGTATCTCTAAAAGATAAGGAGCTCTCTCTTTTTTTAATGCAACTTTTTATGTTTAGCTAATTATAGACTCACATGCATTTGTAAGCAATAGCACAGAAGCTCTGTACACTTAGGACCTTTCCTGTTAACATAACCATAATATTATTATTACACCTAGAATATGTAACAATAGTTACTCAATATCATCCCATATGCAAACAATGTTTGCATTTCCCAAATGACTCATAATTTTTCTTTTTATAGTTTGAATGATTAGCTTTTAATTAATTAACAATTTGTCCAAGGTAATCACATGTCCAAGTTCAGTGTCCAAATCTTATTAATTAAACATTTTCATTTGCTTTTTTGAGATACAATTTGTGGACCATACAATTCACTCACTTAAAGTATACAACTCAATGGTTATGTATTAGCTTTTTTTTTTTTTTGAGTCAGAGTCTGGCTCTGTCACCCAGGCTAGAGTGCAGTGGTGCAATCTCGGCTCACTGCAGCCTCTGCCTCCCGGGCTCAAGCATTTCTCCCATCTCAGCCTCCCAAGTAGCTGGGACTACAGGCGCGTGCCACAGTGGCTAATTTTTGTATTTTTAGTAGAGATGGGGTTTCACCATGTTGGCCAGGCTGGTCTTGAACTCCTGGGCCCAAGCTTTCTGCCCACCTCAGCCTCCCAAAGTGTTGGGATTATAGGCGTGAGCCACAGTATGCAGCCTGTATTAGCTTTTAATTTAAAATGTAATATGCATCCATTGTGGATCATCCAAACAGTACTCTTGTAGAATGTTAAAATGAAAGCTTTCTGCTTATAGTCATCACTATCTATGGAAGGCCCCCTTTTTATGCTACCAGTTTAATAATAAAAATGACATATAGATGATGAACAAAAAAGGAAAAAAAGAACTCCTCTGACTACTGTACTTAGAAATAACAACCAAATTTGTTTCCAGCTTTTCCCCTTCTCTGAGGGTGCCTTTTTTAAAACAGAAAATTTAGAATCTCATAGACTTCGTGTGCTCGCCTGAATTTTATTGCAGGTTTATTGCTGAGGGATTTCTCTTGTTAACTCACTGAGCAAGACTCAAATGGCAGTCAGGAGTGTTCGGATTATCCCTGGAGTCCTAACCAACATATCCATGGGATAATTCAGGGGACTGGTGAAACTGGAGGGAAAATGATCGCATCTTTATCTTCTCTAAGGCCCAACTGAAATTTAGCTTTTCCTTCCATGATGGACATAGGCAACAAGCCAATCACGTTAACAGAATCTGTCATTTTGTCACCAACAAAATCACAGATATTTTCTCATCATATATAGCCATGGCTGCTTTTCCAAACTGTAATTTGAGCTCAAGTGCTACTTCGAGGTAAGGACGTTATTAGACTCTCTGTGAGATCCATGTTTCTAAAAAAGCACACATCTGACTATATCACAATTTAAAATATTTTGATAACTATTTCAATGTAATTGTTTCTTTTGTAATTTCACAAATTTTATACATTTGAAAACATTCTGAGAAGAGCTTATTGGCTTTGTAAGACTTCCAGAGGGCTCTGAGATCCCCAGAAGGTTAACAGCGCCTGGATTGGAGAGAAATGCATTTTTTCCTGAAGTCGCTGATAATTTATTTTTAATTTTTAATTTTTAAAAAACCCAGAGCCCCTTTGCAGAGCTCAACTGCCTCCTGCTTCTCACCGAAATCCTTTCTTGTTTTTCAGAGCCGAACGCAACCGGCGCCAGGGTCCCAGGGAGAGAGGCAGCAGGAAGTGAGGCTGAGGGGCTGTCTGTGTCGCACAGGGAGCCGGGCAGGGCTGTTTTCCATGGCTGCCGGCCCTCTCCTTAGATGAGTACACAGCTGCTTTTCACAGCGCTCAGCCTGCCCTCCTGGAGGGATCATTTGAGGAGAAAATCCATCTCAACATCCACATGTTGTGTATCACTTGAACGCGGGGCAGGGCAAGGAAGACCAAAGCTCCCCCACTTTCAGGAGGCGACTCCCCCTTCTTCGCTGGACAGGGGCGAACAGGAACCACGTTGGCTCTGGAAGTTCACAGGGCAGTGGATCAGGGCTCAGGAGGAAGAAGATGGTGCAGCTGCAGGCACTTCTGAGTGACGAGAGGCAGGCGTGCGTTGAGGTGATCTGCGGGGCACTCACACACAGGGCTTGGCAAGGTCCCGCAGTCGTGGGGAACGTGGAAGTTCTGACCCAGGCCTTCTGTCACCGGTCCCAAGCCCACGTCGTTTCTGCGACAGCGTGACTGCCCAGTAAGTCATCTGCTTACCAATGTCCCCCGAGCCAAGGACAGCGACGGAAAGCCGTGCGGTATCACTCCGGAAGAGGACAGTCGGTGGCCCTTTAAGCAGGATGAAGTCAATCCTACAGGCCACATGGTTTGCCACGTGGCACATGCCTCCCCCTGTGACCTCATTCAATCCCTGCAGAGCCCCTGGCGGCCATCGTCGTACGGTTGGCACCAGCATGGACTCCAGAGCCCACCACCTGGCTTATGGCCCCAGCTTTGCCCTCATTAGCAGTGGAACCTGGGCAGCAACTTAACCTCTCCATGCCTCCGTTTCTTCATCCATAAAATAAGAATAGCACTGGTACCCCTGCGCAGGGCTGCTGCGAGAATCAAGTGAGTTAGTATCTGCTTAGAGAAAGCCTGTTAACAGTGCATGCTTCCCATGGCTGTGGTAACAAAGTCCTGCAAATTTAGTGGCTGAAAACAACACAAGTTTTGGAAGCTAGAAGTCCGACCTGCGTCTCACTGGGCTAGAATCAAGGTGTGGGCAGGGCTAGTTCCTCTGGAGGCTCCAGGGGAGAATCCCTTCCTTACCTTTTCCAGCTTCTAGAGGCCGCCTGCATTCCTTGGCTCATGGCCCCTCCTTCATCTTGAAGCAACATTGTATCTTTCTGACCTCAGCCTCTGTCATCACATCGTTCTCTGATTCTCTATTCAGCCTCCTTCTTCCATATTAAGGACCTTGTGATTGCATTTGACCCACCTGGAGAACCCAGGGGACTCTCCCTATTTTAAGGTCAGCAGATTGGCAACCTCCATTCCATCTGCTACCTGAATTCCCCTCTGCCACAGAAGGTAACATAGTCACAGGTTCCAGGGGTTCGGGTGGGGCCATTCTTGGGGCAGCATTAAACCCCCAAGCTCGTGGATGTCTGGGGGCTAGCTGCCACATGTTACAGCCATTTCACCTGAAATGTTTTCTGTTCTAGTGGTGCCTTCTGGAGGTTCCCTTTAAACATGGAAAACTTCTGGAAGTAAAATGCATTCATTCATTTTCCAAACATTGAGCCTCAGGGAGCCGTGCTAGGCTCTGGGGATGCAGTGGTGGGCAAAACACAGTCCCTACCCTCATGGGATTTGACATGAGTGTAGAGACAGGGGATTAGAAAGGAAATAAATAAAAACTGAATGATCGATTGTGACGTGTGCTTTTGTGGAAACAGGGTGCCTCGCTGGAACTTAACGTGAGGGGAGCCAGTGTGGTCTGTGGAGGCTCCTTCGAGCAGGTGACATCTGAGCTGCCCTCTGAAGATGACAAGGATCCAGACGTGACGGGGAGAAGGAGACGCTGCAGGCAGAGGACAAAGGTGCTAGATGGACCCAAAGGTGGGAATGGGCTTGGGTGAGAAAAGGCTCGTGCAGCTGGAGTGCAGGGCATGGGGGTCCTGGGGGAGGTGGACAGGGGTCAGAGTTAGAGGTCGGGGTCAGGGGCCCAGATCACAAAGCACCCGGCCTTGTGCTTGGAAATGGGGCTGAGTTTGCATTTAATTCTGAATTTTGAGACCGGGCGTGGCATAATTGAAATGCTATGTTCTATGTGTTCACACATCGGTGGAGTGGGAGGGTGCGGCCCTGAGTTTCTGAGATTCTTAGCTTGTCTCAGCATCAAACCCTGCCTAGAATTGGAAGGTGGCAGCTGGGTGCGCCGTTCTCAATGGTACCATTCTACATAAGAGCCACCTAGTTATCCATTCCCTACTTCCTGCGATTGACTGTGCCTGAGGTTGCCACTGCCCTGCCTGTGCCCTGGGCACCCTCACGCTCAGCGTGTGATGGTCTGAATGTTTCTATCTCCCTAGATTCCTGTGTTGGAAACTAAGACCCCATATGATGGTATTTGGAGGTGGGGACTTTAGAAGGTGATTAGGCCATGGTGGCCCCTCCCTTATTAATGGGATCTGTGCCTTATAAAAGGCTCTGGAGAAATAGCCACATCCTTTGCCCTTCAGTCTCCTCTGTCAGTTAAGGACGCAGTACTCCTCCCTTCTGAAGGGCACGGCAACAAGGCGCCACCGTGGAAGCAGGGTCCAGGCCCTCACCTGACATGAAGCCTGTCAGGGCCTTGATCTTGGACATCCCAGCCTCCAGAGCAGGGTAAGTTCTGCTTCTTATAAATTACCCAGTCTCAGATATTTTGGACTAAGACACAGTGCATGCTGGTGACGTTGTGTAAGTACCAAAAATGTCCCAATTGGCAGTTCCTGTCCCCACCTGATAGCTCCTCTTAGCCCACACATGGGCAGACCAGGGGTGCTAGGCGGTCCTCAGCAGCCATGGATGGGAGTTGGAAGATAAATACCCCCAATTCCTCACCTTTTGGGTGGGATATGCTGAGAAGTGTTCTATACCATCTCCTGAGGTTCCCAGCAGGGTTGAGCTGGTCAAAGGTCAAGTTGTTAAGAATTTCCAGATGGCAATGGCTGAGTGTTAAGCCAAGCCCGAGGCTCTCTGAGGCAATGTCCTGTGTGGCTGCACAGGGTGTGCTGAGGCCCCACCATCTTTTCTTATAATAATTCAGCTTCTTTATTAATCTTATTTTATTTTCAAAAAATCGTTCTTAGCTTAAGCTAGCTCAAGTCGGTTTTATGTTACATAAAACTAAAGAAGCTTTGACCAGGCAGGTGTGAGAAGACTCAGAGGTTCCCTTTCCTGGGTAGCATTTTTACATTTTAATGATGCTGTTTTGGAGATAGCACCAAAATGACTCTGATGGAGAAGACTTCAGGAAGGTCTCCTTTGGGAGACTTGGCAGCTCCAGGACTGCTGGTCCTGGCCCAAAGCACCATTCCAGCCTCTAGACAGTGATGTCCTTGTCTTATTTTATGCTGCTATAACAGAATGCCACAGGCTGGGAAATGTATAATGAACAGAAATTTATTTGGCTCATGGTTCTGGAGGTTGGGAAGTCCAAGATCGAGGAGTAGCATCTGGTGAGGAACTTCTTGCAGTGTCATCCCACAGCAGAAGTGTAAGAGAGCCAGAGACAGCAATGCGGCCAACTCATAGACTCAGGCCCTTTTGTAATTGTCATTAATCCTTCCATGGGGGTGGGGCCCTGATGACCTAAACCCCTCCCATTAGGCCCCACCTCCCAACACTGTTGCATTGGGGATTAAGTTTGCAACGCATGCTTTTTGGGGGATGGATTCAATACAGAGCAGTCTTGGATTAAGTTTTTCAGCAAGACTTACACACACCTTTCGATGGAAAGAAATGGGTCACAGAGAAGGCAGCATTTGGTCCAAAATCCCAAGGTTGAAAACCACCAAAGACAACTTGCGTCCAAGGTTCCAACTGCATAACTCAGAAAAAAAGACAACCTGACCATGGAAGTGTTACCCCAATGCCTGGAGGGCAGCCTGGAGACTGCTGCAGAGGCCATGGAACTATTTGGTGGCCCAAAGGGTGGGAAATTATGACCATAAACAACCAAAGAGCAAATATAGAAGGGGAAAAATCTCCTGGGTGAAGCAGGTATAGAAAATGGTTTTGTTTCAGGCACAAACTCTCATCAGCTGGCAAAGACTTTCTAGAGGCCTGGGATTGATGAGTGAGGTCTGACAAGGGCACAGAGTGGGGAGAATGAACGGCGAGCTCTTGGCATCCTGGAAAGGAGAGTTCTCCCTGGTATCACTGCCTGTGCTCCTATAGGGAGCTATGCACAACATTATTTTGAAGCTGGAAAGGTAGTCTGGGGCCAGTTACACAAGAAGAGCTTTCAATGCTGAGAATGAAGGAAGGAGCCTCGCTCTGTCACCCAGGCTGGAGTGCAGTGGCGTGATCTCAGCTCACTGTAACCTCCTTCTCTCGGGTTCAAGCACTTCTCCTGCCTCAGCCTCCCAAGTAGCTGAGACTACAGGTGTGCGCTACCACACCTGGCTAATTTTTGTATTTTTAGTAGAGACATGGTTTCGCCATGTTAGCCAGGCTGGTCTCAAACTCCTGACCTCAGGTGATCCACGTGCCTCAGCCTCCCAAAGTGCTGGGATTATAGGCATGAGCCACCAGGCTTGGCCTAGCTTTGGTCTTTAAACCTTTTAACATCTTTTTCTTTTTTTTTTTGAGATGGAGTCTTGCTCTGTTGCCCAGGTTGGAGTGCAGTGGCGTGATCTCAGCTCCCTGCAACCTCTGCCTCCTGGGTTCAAGAAATTCTCTGCCTCAGCCTCCTAAGTAGCTGGGATTACAGATGCCCACCACCACATCCAGCTAATCTTTTTTTTAGTAGAGACAAGGTTTCACCTTCTTGGTCAGGCTGGTCTTGAACTCCTGACCTCATGATCCACCTGCCTCGGCTTCCCAAAGTGCTGGGATTACAGGTGTGAGCCACTGCGCCCAGCCTTAACATCTTTATTTTTGGCTTTGCTCTTCCCCCAAACTGATATCTCGTCCCCCCTTGTCTCTTCCCTGACTTGAAATCCCATTTCCTTCACCAATTTCAGTTCTATTCCTGCCCCACCCCCAACTCCTCCATGGGTCACCCTCATGCCAATGGCTTCTCCTCACTCTCTGTAGAAGGGGAAGTGTCCAGTGTGACCCGGCGTTCATTCCCAGGTACACTTTCTGGGCTGTGATGTCATTGATCCAGGTCACCGACATACTCTTGAAGCATGCAGATTCAGCACAGTGCTGGCCACTGCAGGAGACCCAGAGCAGTTGTTCACCCATGACTTGTTGGTGTATGCATCTCAGAATGTTCTAGAACAACGCAATATGGCTGGCCCCAGAGTGGTACCACAGTGCCCTCTTCCTGGACTGGGCTACCTTTTTCTTATGGGTCTCCAGCAGATGGGTGCCTGTTAGAGAATCTGGGAGGAGCTGAGCCTTGGGAGTGGCTACGGCAGAACCTAGGGCAGGGCTCACAGGGAGGTCTCCTGGGTCAAGGTCCGGGCACCTTCCTGTCCCCTGTGTTCTTGAGCCGGCTGGATTTCAACTAAAGCAGTAATGGTTGCCATTGTGATTAGTGGACTAGGAGGGGCATGGTCCCTATGTCTGGAGTGAATGCTCTTGACACAAGCTTTTGTGCTTCTATAAGTAAAAGCAACGACAGAAAGCCAGGTTCCTCCCACATCCTGTTTTTCTTCTCAATGCCAGAATTTGAAGTGCTCTTCATTCCCTGTCACCATGAAGCCTCTAGCCTGGCAGTTGGTGGAAGCAGAGAGAAGAAGCAGAGACATGAAGTGACATGAAGTGAAGGACCAGGCCAGCTTTCTGGGTTTGAAGCCCGGTCTGTGACTTGCTAGACTCTGTAACTGTGGACAAAGTACTTAAATTCTCTGGACATCATTGTCCTTTTCTGTAGAGTGGAATAATAAGAATCCCCCTCCTAAAGGGGTGCTGTGATGATTAATAGGTTTATATATGTTAAGGCTTAGGAGAGTGCAGAGGAGACACTCAACCATTGTCCCAGCACCAAGAACTCCACTCATGGGGACAACATGAACCTGGCTTCTGAGGAAGTGTCTCCCCTCTGTCCCCCATTCACTCACAGCTTTCCAAACAATTTGCAAGAGTCTGTCTTCCCCTAAAACCAAGTCCTGGGGAGGCAAGATTCACAGCCTGTGTCCTAGAGAATAGAGAGAGGGGGGTTGCTTGGAGGGAGGCTGGTGTTTATATTAGAGCTTCCATTACTCTCTCTGCCTCTGTGAGCTTGACAAGTCGCGTGGGTGCCTGGAGACATTCGAATCTGAGTGGTTTTGTTCACATAAGAAGAACAGATGAAGGGCAACCAGCTGAAATCCAGTTTCACAAGGATTTCCATGGCATCGCTGGGGGACCAGGGAGCCCGCGGGTGGAACTCATGGCCTGGGAGTTGCTGGTGGATGTTGGGAAGTGCTTGTCTGCACAGTGCATGGACACGGCAGGCGGGGAACCAAGGTTTGTGGCTTGGGAAATGGTGAAGAAGCTCAGGAGCAACTTGGAGCTGACGTGGGCTCCTTCCCGGCTTCCTTCCCTCCTCCAGCCCCTGAAGGGGATGACCACTCGTCACCTCCACGGGTGTACGGTCATGTGCTAAGGGCCTGTGGTCAGCGGGAGAGGAGGTCCAGCGCACCCTTGAACTTCCTGCCGAGCTTGTCACTAGCTGGCCAGGTGGTACAGACAGCGACAAGAGAAGGGGCTTTTTGAAAAACCAACTGTTGAAGTGAAGACACATGACCCCAGTGTGCACCCGTATGCTGTTGACCCTGGAGGGGCCTGGCTGCCTCCCGCCCTCGCCCACCTCTGCGGCACATTCCTGCTCCCTCTCCATGGCCCAGTTCAATTGTCACCTTCACCACACAGCTGTCCCTGACCATCCCCAAACACAAGTGCTCTCTTCCTTCTTTGGGCTTCTGAAACTCTTCTTAATGGGCTGTGTCACTGGCATCTGAAACACCCCGGCACAGGGTGGGCCGTCTGTGAAGGCTGGCCGAGGCAAAGGACAGATGGCTGCTGGGTGTGCTGGGGCAAATTGTGTCCCCCCAAACTCATGTCCATGCAGAACCTAAGACGATGACCTTATTTGGAAAGAGGGGCCTTTCAGATGTGATGAGGTCTCATTGGATTAGGGTGGGCCTGAGTCTAATGATTGTGTCCTTATAGGAAAAGGGAATTCAGGCACACAGACACACACAGGGAAGCCGTGTGTTGAGGAGGCAGAGGTAGGAGCAATGCAGCTGCAAACCCAGGATTTGGGCAGCCACCTGGAGCCAGGAGAGGCAGGAAAAATCCTCCCCTAGCGGGAGCGCGACCCTGCCCACACCGTGATTTTGGACTGGGCCCCTAGAACTGTGAGAGAATAACTTTCTGTCGTTTTGATCTCTGGCTGTGGTCCTTTGTTTTGACGGCCCCAGGACTCATCCAGGTGGACCCTGCTCCAGCCCGGATGCCCGGCCGTCAGGGCAGGTGGCCAGGGTCAATCACACAGTGGATGCCCCGGCCCCCTGCCCTTCACGGCCAAGGCCCCCACTTTAGCCCAGGCCAAGCACTTTGCTTCTGTCTATCTGTTCTTGGCTAAAACTAGGGATGACGGTGAGGGGTGACACACAGAGGCATCTCCACTGCAGGATGGGGAGGACCTTTTAGTTTCCGCAAGTGGCTGGGAGGGTGGGCTGTGGAGTCTGACAGACCCAGGTTCAGTTTCTTCCTCTGTTACTAGCTAAGCACAGTGAGCTCTGGGCTCCCTTCCCTTCTGTGAGCCTCAGTCTTCCCATCTGCAAAGAATGGGACCGACAACAGTACCGCTGTCAAAGTTGTGTCGTTAGGATTAAATGAGATGGAAGGCACATGCCACGGAGCCTGGTGCATCGCCAGGGCCTCTTGTGTGTTCTCCATTGTCGTGATTATTGTGTGCAGAGGTTGGCACCATGCTTGCTACATAGGACATGCTCCATAAACGGTCATGGCAGCAATTATATTGATTCATGATGACAGAGGGAGTATTTGCAGTGTAGCCTGCCCCGGAAGTCAGGGTGAACAGTCCCCTAAGGCTCACCCCCAATTTTGAGGTTAATTTCCCTGGGAGCTGGGACCAAGGAGGGAGAAGGGAGCTTTGTTTGGTAACAGATCTGTCCAGCGGCTCCCAGTGATGGTGGCTGATCAGCCCGATGGGAGGCCTCAGCCCGGGAATGTTTTCTTTCCATCCGTCTCTCAGAGACATTTTCTTGCCAATCAGGGCATTGAGAAGGCGGGTGGGGAACAATGGAACGCGTTGTCCTCACTCCCTGCTGCCTTGGCTTCGCGGACAGAGTTCACTCAGCGTGTAATCCTTGAGGCATGTGAAGCCTGCGGCAGCGAGGGAGGAGGAGAAATCGCCCTGCATCAGGGAATTAGAAACAGATTGCTGGACGGGGCCAGCGTGTCCCAGGTGGGCCCTGCACGGGCACCGCTGGCAAGTCTTCCTGGAAAGGTGTCCAAGAAATGTAGCCGGCTGCTGGGGCTGGTGTAGACTGACATGGCTTCAATGATAAGGCCCCTTGTCAGGCTGGACTGACCCAGGGGGACACAAGCCACCCCCAGCGTGGAGCCTTTTCCCTCTTACCTGTTCATCTGTCTTGACATCTGTATCTGTAAAGGAGGCTGCTGTCTCTGCATGCAGAGGGGAAAAACCCAGGTGGGTCAGGCTGGAGCTGGAGGTCGGAGGAAAGAGAGCAAGGCAGGAGCCTGCACCTGTTCCTGGCTTCACCAGTGAAGGTCACGGTGTGACCTTGGCCTTGTCACTCTTCCCTCTGCATCTCGGCTTCCTGTGTAGAATATACAAATGGGCACAAGAAGCTGTGCTTGCACTTCATTAAGGAGACAGCAAGGGCACCGTCTCCTCAGGAGCTAGAATGCTGGAGAGGGGACAAATGTGGAGACAATTTAGTCCAGTAGTTCCTAGCCCCGACTGCATGGCTGGGTCCCCCAGGAGTTATCCAGCCCCCACCTGGCTTGCTCAGGCAGGACCTGGAGGGCTGCATGTGGAGGATGACCCTTAATAACCTTCTGGATGGCTCTAACGCAAAGTGAGTGTGAAGGGATGATCTGGGCTGTTTTCTCCTGAGTTCACGCGTTCTCACAATTTCCACACGATTTGTTTGCTCACCCGCTCCCTGCACCTCCTGCTTCACTGTCTTCTTGCCTCCTCTCTCTGCAGCTCTCTGCACAGCGCACTGGCTCCAAGTACAGCCTCTGCAGCCTGACCTCGGATGGAGCCTGCGTTTGCCATGTCCCATCTGTGGGCCCTCTGTGCCTCAGTTTCTTCATCTGTGAACTGGGCACAGTCAGCTCCCTAACTCTCAGGGTGAATGTGTAGAGCCCTCAGTGCCTGGCAGGCTGCAAGCTAGCCTGTCACCACGGGTGCTCCCAGTGTAGACCTTCCACCCTCAGAGCCTGGCACACCATGAGCTAGCCTGTCACCATGGGTGCTCCCAGTGTAGACCTTCTGTGGTATTTGCCAGGCTTGGAAGCTCCAGGTGGGTGTTTTCAACAGAGACAGAGAGAGAGAGTGAGAGAGAGGGAGACACACAGAGAGAGAAAAAGACACAGAGAGAGAACTAGAGAGAGAGGGAGAGAGAGGGAGAGAGAGGGAGAGAGAAAGATATAGTAGCAACTGCGCATCTTTTTGAGAAGCGTTCAGGACGACAGGTTGGGTGGAAGGGAGGCCAAGAGGACAATGCTCGCGTCTCCACCTTCTCAGGAGGGGACCCTGCGGGACATTGATGGGGCCACCCCTGCTTGGCTACACAGAGTTGGTTTCAAACCTCCTCACCTTTTGAAGGTGGGGGTGGCTTTACTGCTATTAAGTTCAGGATAGACTGAGACTATTTGTTATTGGTTATAAGTATTAGCATTTAACAATAAAGATGATGGGCTGCCCCCAGGGCACAGGGGGCTCCAGGCAGGTGTTTTTTGCCAGGCTCCTGTCTTTATGAACAATCTGAATGACTCTAAAGTCATTTGGACTCTGGAGACCCAATCTCATGAGACCTCAAACAAGACACAGACAGTCCCCATCCCACGATGGAGTGAGGGGCAACAGGCATTCTGCATGCTTCTGTACTCATGATGGGGTTATATCTGGATGAACCTGTTGTAAATTGAAAATATTCTAAACCAACTTACGATAGTTTTTATGTATGATGGGTGTATCGGGATGTGACCCCATTGTAAGCAGAGGAGAATCTGTATGCTGCCCTGGTCAGTGGTGCCAGGCCTGGGCACTGGACTATTCAGGGTGACTCCATATGTGCAAGTCTTTTTTATTTTTTTCTTTTGAGGTGGAGTCTCACTCTGTTGCCCAGGCTGGAGTGCCGTGGCACAATCTCAGCTCACTGCAACCTCTGCCTCCCGGGTTCAAGTGATTCTCGTGCCTCAGCCTCCTGAGTAGCTGGGATTACAGGTGCATGCCACCACGCCTGGCTATTTTTTGTATTTTTGGTAGAGATGAGGTTTCACCATGTTGGCTAGGCTGGTCTCAATCTCCTGGCCTCATGTGATCCGCCCGCCTCGGCCTCCCAGAGTGCTGGGATGACAGGCGCGAGCCACCAGTCTTGAAGCTGCCCAGGGCATGTGGTCAACAACCTCTTGCAAAAAGTAGAGAGGTGAAGACTGGGGAGAAGTGAGAACTGAGGCTTACATGGTTCCCACCCTGACTTGAGGCATACCACTTGGATGGCACTGCCCACCTAGCTCTAGGAAGGCCTGAGCTCCCTGCCTTCAGCGCGGGTCTTTTTCTTTTAAATCGCCGTGGAGCTGGTTCTCTTTCTTTTGCGCTCTGTCTTGTTCTCTGGCTCCTGTTCCTCTCTCCCTCTCCCTCTGGCAGTGTTTCTGATTTGCTCTGCTGGAAAGTAGCAGCAGTGACCAGTGACCCTTACACAAGGCAGGAAGAGGGGAGCTGGGGGGTGCAGGTTCTGATGGGGGTGAGTGGGGAGGACAGGGCGGCCACACACCAGACAGGAAGGAATGCCCCTCCTCAGCCGGGGACTTGCTAGCTTTCCTGCAGGCTCTTACAGGCTATTTTCCCTAAGGGCGTGTGAGTCATGCCGAGAGCTCACCTCTAACTCTCCCCTTCTTCCACCCCATGTGCTGCCTCCAGGTCCTGCTCAATTCAGCTGAAGGGCTATTTATCCAGCATCTCCCCTGTGATGTTTTTAGGAGAGTCAGCCAGAACAAATTATAGAATCAAAAATCTGAGTATTGTCAGGGCTCTGGGAACTTGTTGCCAATTTGCTTTCTGTTCTCGTGGGTTGGGTGTGAGGCTGCCGTTTTCATCACACCTGCACCGGCACCGGATGTTCTGTTTTATCATGTTTTAAGAGATGTGTCTTTGGAGGGCCCTTTGTCTCGCAGGGAATTGTCCTCCAAGTCAGAGTCAGGAAGGAGGAGGCCCTGGTCTTGGATATGGAGGGATGGCACTTTGGCTGAATGGAAGGAAGTGGAGACGTGGGGAAATAGGAACTTTGATGCTCTGCTGGCTGGAGTATGAACTGGAGCAAACCTTTTGAATCTCAAGCTGGTTCTGATGAGGCCAATGCACAGCTAATGTGGTTGGCACTATAGTGTTCCCAGCTCTACCCCAAAGACACCCACTAATGCCCAGAATCTATGAACATGTTACTCCACGTGGCAGAAGGTGCGTTGCAGATGTGATTAAGTTGAGGAGTTTGAGTTGGGAAGAGTATCCGGGATCATCAGGGTGGTCCCAGTGTCATCACAAGGGTCCTTATGAGAACCGGGCAGGAGACTTTGCATGAAAGGAGAGGGGAGAATAGAAACAGAGGTTGGAATGATGGGGCCACAAGCCAAGACATGTGGGCGGCCTCCAGGAGCTACAGAAGGCAAGAGGACAGCTTCTCTCCTGGGGCCTCTGGAAGGAGCCAGCCCTGCTGACCCCCTGATTTTTGCCCAGCAAGAAATCTCATTTTGGAATTCTGACCTTCGGAATAAATGTGGTGGTACTAAATTTGTGTTGTTTTAAGCCACTAAGTCAGTGATAATTTGTTGCAGCACCAATGGGAAGTTAATATACCCAGCAGCAATTTTGCTCCCTGTGCACATTTACATATATATTTTTAAACAGATGGGATCCCGCTTTGTTTCCCAGGCTGGTGTGCAGTGGCTATTCACAGGCGAGATCATAGTGATGTAGAGCCTCGAACTCCCAGGCTCAAGTGGTCCTCCTGCCTCAGTTTCCCAAATACCTGGAACTATAGGTGCACCCTTTCCCTGTATACATTTTAAGACGTCCTCCCCATGTTCGTAAGGGGACACGGGTGAGGATGTGGTGCGGTGTGGGAGTGCTGTGTGTGTGACCCCTTGGGGGAGTGGTGAATGGGGAAGGGCCAGGGAGGCAAGTTATGGAACAAGATGCATCTTCACCCAAATTGGAAACTACAGGTCTGATATGCACAGAGCCCCCCAGCGGGACCCACAAGATGCTTAGTGGGAAAACAGGGCAAGAAATGCTAAATAAAAAGCTCTCTTTGTTTGGTGAAGCAGGGTGTGGAAGGGGCCCCAGTGGGGTTCTCAGAAGCTGGGTAGACTTGGTCTTCCAATCCAGGTGCTGATTTTCTGGCTGTGTTCCGTTGGTGACAACTCTTTGAGTCCAGTACTTTTCGGTATGAATATTATCCTCAGTAAGATGTTTTAAGCAATCCATATGCACAACATAGCACAAGAACACCTTTACATCTGTGGAAACTTGTGAGGCAGGATAAGATACTGCCCGTCAGGGCTGGGAGCAGGGCTAGGGAGAGAGGGGCCTTTGTGAAGCCTCCCCGGGGAAGGGTCTCACATGGTCCAATGACGGCAACGCACCCAGAGTTGAGCGGTAAGAGTTAGTCTGTGCAACCTCCTGCCCTGGAGCCCCAGAACAGGAAGGAAGGGGTTTCCAGGAGCCCTTGAGAAGCAGAGGCTGGGAGGGCTGTGGGGAGCTTCCATTTGGGTGAAGGAGGCACACATCACCTGGTCTCCTGTTGGTAACATTAGGATTCAGCCGTCAACGCTCAGCTGGCCAGGTGGAGCCCTCGCAGCTGCCCAGTGGTGGGGATGCAGGTGTGATGGGGTGGGGGACCTGGCCTGACCTGGTGGTCTGGAGGTCTGGCTATGATCACCAGGCTCAGCACTAACGGAGTGGCAGGAAAGGGTCTGGATGCCCTGCTTACAGCATGCTGTGACGGGATGTTTCAAGGCTGGGCTGCACAGCCAGGCTGGAGCAGAGGAGGCCCAGGGCTTCCACCCGCATCCTAGTGAGCCCGGTCCCCGCTGGCCACGTCCTGATGGCTGTGCCCCTCCCCGGATGGCCAGTGAGCTGGGGCTGGGGCCGCCCGTGCAGCAAGTCCAGGGTCCCCCCAGGCTCTCGCCTTCCCCCTGCCAAGCCCACCTCTGGAGAAGGGAGAGAGAGCCCCCTGCTTGGGAGGTGAGAAGCAAGTTCACTCAAAACGTCAGCCTCAGCAGAGCCTCTGCCTGCCGGCCTTCTAGATAAACACAGTGGTGTTTAAAGAATCCATGGGGAGGCGTTTTGGCCTGAAGGGAGGGAAGGTTCCAGGCCTCACTCTGAGCTGAGCTGGGATCTACCCATTCCCAGGACAAATTAAAGCCGCAGCCCACCGTGTCTGAGGACCATTTCCCGGTTCTTCCGGGGGTCTCGCAACGGGAGGCAGCCACTTAGCCAGTCCTTGACCACGACGGAGCGGCCTTGGGGGAGGCTGCTGGGTCCCCTGCCGGAACGTGGGACTTTATGGAAAAATTGAGCCCACGAGCACACGCAGAGGAAATTCCAGGGAGCGAGGCTGACAGGCTTGTCTTGGAAAGCGGCTGGTTACTTTGGCCCCAGCCCAATTCTCCCGCTCTCCTCTCTGCACTGCCCTCCCACTCCCCAACTTTGCTTTTTCTCCCAAAAGAAAAAAATAACGAAACCAGAGAGGCACAATGGAATCAAACAGAAAAATCCCGACTTAAGAGAAAAGCGACAAATCCCCAGGGGCATAAAATCACTAGGGCCTTCACAGGCGCTTGTCTGTTTGCTGGTTAAAGACTGGCAGGCCAGCACAGAGGGCCACCTACAAGGACCAGGGGCAGGCACGTTAGAAGCTCCCATCTTCCGAGTCCTCACTACCTGCCAGCACTTTCTTTTTTCTTGAGGAGTAGCTCAGCACTCACGTTAAATGTGGCTCAGTGAGTTATCCCACATGTGTCCTGGCATGACCATGCCCAGGTGGCAACACAGCCCACTCCCAGCACCCTTGGGCTCCCTGCTCCTCCCTCTCAGCCAGTGGCGTCTCGCAGCTAACTTTCATCCTCAGCTTTATATCCACGGACTCTTAACAGCATGATCCATTTCGTGTGGGCTTCTTTCACTTGCGACGTCTGGGTGGTCCCTCTGTATGTCTGGGGGGTGGCAGGGGCTTGCTCTTTTCCTTTGCTGGGCAGAATTCCATTCTGTGAACGTGTCCAGGTCACTGTGCCCCCACCGGTTGATGCACATGTGGACTGTTTTCATTTTCTGGGTGCTCTGGATAAAGGTGCTACGAGCTTTCTTATGCAAAGTCTTTTGGTGACTGAGTTTGTTATATGTGTCTCAGCATCAAAACAGTTCCAGGACATGCATGCAATTGTCAACATCCCACCTCATAGACAAGAAAACTGAGGCTCAAAAAGTTTTCATGCCTGGTTCCAAGTCCCAGAGTTGGGAGCAGGGCTGGGATTCAAACCAGATGCATGTGATGGAGACCTGCGCTCTGAGCTCTTGGTAATGTCTGCCCAGGGCACAGCGCTTCAGCAGCAAAGTGGCCAGGTTCTCCAGGGTTTCAAAGTGCAGGATATATGTCTGGATGGGGGGCCTGGCTCCTCCTCCTCGGCAGAGGGGCAGCTGCCTTATTCCGACGAGGTTTCGAGCCTTCCCTGCTCCCATCCTCTCTGAACCCCACCTAAGCCTCAGCTGTGCGCATATGGCTGGAGGGAGCCCCTGACAGCTGTATTCTATGTCCTGGGGAAAGGCAGGATCTCTCGCCATTGGGGAAAATCCCTGTAAATCCTGTGACAAACAGCTCTAATCTGGTGTTTAATGCAGAGCCTGATACCGGCTGCAGCGAGGGAGGGCACACTGGCACTGGGAAACACGACCGTGCCAAGGCTGGAGGTGCATTTGGCCCCTGCAAGGCCATCGCCCTGCTGACCCTAAGCAGGCAGCCAGCAGTGCACGGCCGGAGGCTGCACGGCTTCTCCACTGCACGGCTTGCCGGCCTCGGGGTGCGAGGGGAATGGTGAGATAATCACGTGAAACCACAGCTCGGCCTTGATGGTTTGTTAGCTGGCCTTAGTGTTTTCAATTGTCCGAAATTGGGACACTCTGTCCCACAGGCACCTTATCTGAATACCTTATCGGAGACCCTGGAGGCCAGATCCGTTTCAGAATTCAGAATCTGTTAGCTTTTAGAACGTTAAATCAGGGCTTATGTTGTATGTCATTAGCAGCCCTGTGGGATCCCGGGCCAGACGGGGCAGTGAGACTCACGAAAGTTTCTGTAGCCGCCGCGTGGTGCACACAGCCATGGCTTGCCTCGCCTCAGCACGGGAGGCTTTGCTGAACACGGGTTGCGCTTACTGATGCCACGCAGATGCATGGGACCTCAGCATACGCAAATTCAACTGCACACGCTCAGCACTGCATGGGTGGCATGGGGGTGAGTGCGGTGTGCGTGTTGTGTATGTGACTGTGTGGAGTGTGTGTTCTGTGTGTGAATGTGTGTTGTATATGCAGTGTGTTGTGTGTATTGTGTCATGTGTGCGAGTGTGTGGTATGTATGTGTGGCATGTTGTGTGTGCTGTGCATGTATGTGTGTGGTGTGTTGCATGTGTATGTGATGTGTGTGGTGTGCTTGTGTGTGTGGTGTGTGCATTGCATGCGTGTGTGCTGCATGTGTGAGTGTTGTGTATGTGGTGTGTGTTATATGAGTGTGTGTGCTGCGTGCATGTGTTGTGTATGTGGTGTGTGTGGTATGTATGTTGCATGTGAGAGTATATGCTGCATGTGTGTGTGGCATGTGTGTTGCCTATGTGAATGTGTGTTGTATATGTGGTGTGTGTTGCATGAGTGCCTTGTGTGTGTGTTGTGTATGTGCTGTGTGTGGCATGTGTGTATGTTGCATGCACGAGTGTGTTGTGTGTGTTATGTGTGCGCTGCATGTGTGCGTGTGTTGTGTTGCGCATGTTGTGTGTATGTGTTGTGTATGTGATGTGTGTTGCACGTGTGTGTTGTGTATGTGGTGTGTGCTGTGTTTGTGTGGTGTGCGTGTTGTGTGTGTGGTGTGAGTGTGTGTTGTGTATGTGGTGTGTTGTGTGCATGTGTGTTGTGTATGTGATGTGTGCTGGGTTTGTGTGTTGTGTGTGTTGTGTATGTGGTGTGTTGCATGCGTGTGTTGTGTATGTGTTGTGTGTTGCATGAGTGTGTGGTGTGCATGTGAGAAGCTGCTGCTCTCTCAGTGGGTCCTGGTGAGCTGAGCCCTCCTAGTGAGCATCTTTCTCAAGGAGGTGAGGGTCTCACCCCTGGAGAGGTGCATTTTTCTTGCACCTTTTCCGGCCACTGCTTGTGCTTATGCAAGGAAGGAACGGTCTATCCCCACGTGATAGTGAGAACCAGCTGCTCTGGCTTGCTGGGAAGGTCCCAGGGCTTGGTTTGGGGCGTGATTTAATTGGCTTTCAATGGGTTTTGCCCCACGTGCTGACTAGCGACAGTAGCGATGCTGGTGAAATGAAACATCCCCATGGCGTCTCATTCCACCTTCATGACAACTCTGTAAGGTGCATGGAAGTTTGCATCCTGGCTGTCTAACCGACAGGGAACCAGGGGCTTATGGGGCCAAGCAGCCTGAGATCACGCAGCAAGGCTGGCAGGCCTGGCTGGGACTCACACTCGCCAGGCTCCCAGGGCTGCTGCGGACGCTGCGACCTTGTCATTTACCACTGAGTCACAAACCACTCAGACTTAGGGGATGGGAACAACAACATTCATTCATTTTCTGCTGGTGAACCGTACTTTGGGCAGGGATCTGCAGGCATAGCTTATCTCTGTCTTGTGTGGTGTTAGCTGCGGGGGCTCCAGGCTTAGAGGTGAGTTGATGGTGGGGTTCTGGAATTTGCTGAAAGTGTGTTTACTCATATGTCTGGTGTTGAGGCTGCTTGTTAACTGGAACCTTCATTAGGGTCTCTCATCTGGAACCTTTGCACGCGGTCTGCCTCGTGGCTGCTTGGGCTTCCTGCCACCATGGAGGCAGAGTTCTAAGCACACAGGGTGGACACTGGTGGCATTTCTATGGTCTAGTGTTGGCAGTCATTTCTGCTGTACCTTACTGGTTGAGACAGTCACAGACTTCCTCTTGAACCTGGGCACGGGTTCCTCACCACTTGACTCGGGGAGCATCAGGGTCACATCCTAAAAACAGCATGCAGCCTAGGATATGTTGTGGTAGCCCTCTTTAGAAAATGCAAATGGCCACCAAAGCTACTGCCTGCCTCAGAAGCGTCCAGTGTCTCTGGGGGATGTTCAGGTCCACTGCAGTCTTCAGAAGCCTCCTCCTGGGACTCAAACCACCGCATGCTGCCTAGGAGCCTCTGTGTGCATCTCAGACCTCCTGGACCCTTTAAGCTGAAGATACTTAGTGGCACTCTTATTGATAATAATCTTTAAAATAATTTAAAATATAATTTATAATATATTTGTTCATTTATAAACAGATATATATTACACAATTATATTTATCATAAAGCTCCCATATCAATCATATATATCTGTAGAATTTTATATTTTATTTATTTAGGTGACACGTTTTATATATGATATTTTTGTTTATTAATTTTATGTAATCGTTATATAGAACAAATTATATAATGAATATAAGTATATTTGTATTTATTAATTAAAATGTTTATTTATATGAAAAATTTTACAATAAGTATAACATTTACCACGTTAATTAGTGGTAATATGTTGCCTCTAAAGAAGATTAGACATTATAATCATATTGGGGATCTCTGTCTAAGTATTGGTTGTTCAAAAGTAATTTCAGTGAGAACCATGCCTTTTCCAGGAGGAAGGATTTTCTAGGGACACATCTGGGGGTATTTCTGGGGAGTTTTAGTCAGAGCTATAGGTTGTTTTCAGCACAATGGGAAGAGTTACTGGCTGTGAAAAGGGAGCGGTTGGAAGATCTGCTGTCTAAGGCTCCTAGCTAGTGAGTTATCCCACATTAGAATGGTTAATGGGGTGGGGGTTATCCCACGTTAGAATGGTTAAGGCTGGGGAATCCCATAACAAACATAGAAATAAACAAACAAAACTCCACATAGGCTCATGGATTGCCTAAATGCAAATGGACCATTTGGTTTAATTTCTTTAAAAAGTCATGGGCACCCAGAGCTGGAAGGAAGCGTGGAGACCAGGTAATCCTGTGCATCTTAAATTGGGAGGCGCACAGCCCCGAGGGCAGATGGAACGGGCAGGGGGAGCCACAACGTAAACACGCTAAGCTTTGATTTTTCCTAGACGCCAAGTAATCCAAAACATTTCCAATACTCAAACAAACATGGATATTCTTTGGAGTAAGATGTCAAATCTCCATAAGTTTTTAGGATAAAACAGAAGACTTCAAAGAAATTCCACCCTGGCAGCAGGCTGGCCTAAGCTAAGATCACAGATGCCTGGCTTCAGCCCCTCTGAGGTACCAGTCTGCTCTCTCTGCCCGGGAAGCTGCATGCTTGCTGGGAGGCCCTACCCCAGTTCTCTGCAACACTAGCTTCTTGAGCAAAAAGTGCCGGGAAAAAAGAAAGAAAAAAGATGAAATAGAGGGGCTGTTGCTTGTCTACCTCCACAAGGAGTTAGGGCCACAGCTTCCAGTGTTGGGCTGATCTGAACTGAGATGTCCCTTAGGTGTGAGTACATGCTGGATTTTGAAGCTGTAGTATGAAAGAGTGAAAAAATCTTATTTATATTGATTACATAATGAAATGACAATATTGAAGGTACGTTGGGCTAAACAAATAAATCTCCTTGGTTTCTTCTTACTTTTTGTTTTGTTTTGTTTTTTGAGAAGGAGTCTGGCTCTGTTGTCAGGCTGGAGTGCAGTGGCGCGATCTCGGCTCGCTGCAACCTCCGCCTCCCAGGTTCAAGTGATTCTCCTGCCTCAGCCTCCTGAGTAGCTAGGATTACAGGCGCCCGACACCACACCCAGCTGATTTTTGTATTTTTAGTAGAGACAGGGTTTCACCATGTTGGCCAGGATGGTCTCGATCTCTTGACCTTGTGATCTGCCCGCCTCGGCCTCCCAAAGTGCTGGGATTACAGGTGTGAGCCACCCCGCCTGGCCTCTTC
Organism: Pan troglodytes; assembly: GCF_028858775.2. Lineage (NCBI taxonomy): Eukaryota > Metazoa > Chordata > Mammalia > Primates > Hominidae > Pan > Pan troglodytes. The sequence goes on along the minus strand of NC_072416.2, from coordinate 85,290,487 downwards.
TTACATTTTTAACACGTCTACTATAACATTTAAAATTATTTATGTGGCTCACATTGCATTTTTATTGGCTGCTTTGGGCTAGAACATATGGTGTTTCCTAATGTAAAGGATCATGCAACCCTGTCCTTCATATAGCATCCTGGGGGACCAGTGTTTGGCAGAACATGGGGTGGAAACATTGCTTTAGGTAAGAGCTGTCTCTTTATGGACCTCCAGATAAACACTGGGTTTTCTCCCCTCCACCCTTGTCCTGGTCCCTTCGTGCTAGGCATTCCCACCTCCCTTGAAGGTCTCAGACCAGCCCAGCCTCCAACACAGCTCAGAGCCCTTTAGGATCAAGAGCATTCTTTATCCCCCCACGCCCCACCCACCCAGCTCCCAGTGAATCCCTCCTTCTTGAAAGTCTTCCCACACTCACTCTTTCAGTAATTAATGTGATAAATCAATAATTCACTCCCCAACAACCTTAATTCTGTTTTCTTATGTTGTTAAAAATAGCAGTGACCTGGCCCTTTTGTTGTTTCTTTAGGAGGTTGCTCTAAGCCTCTCATTGTGCAGGGGAGGCTGAGAGGGGAGGTGCTTGCTCAGACTTGTGTCTGAAGTTGGCAGGAAGGCCAGACCCTGGTGGGGAAATCAGGAAGCCTGGTCGTGCCTCACTTCTCCCAACTCTCAGTTCATTCCATGTGTGGGGCTAGAGAGCCCCAATTTTTCATTATGGTCCAACACCCTGGGACAGAAACTGTTGGTTACCAACACCAAAGCCCCGGTCAACGCCTTTCTCCAGCTGCAAAGATGGGGTGAGCCAGATACGTGCATTCTCAGGCTTCCTCACAGCCAGGGTGCCTAGTGACCCTGTTCTGGTCAATAACTCAAGGGGGAGTCAGCAGCAGCTTTCGGGGAAGAACTTTCTTCCTATATAAAGGAAAGGAAGCCATATGGGGGCTCATGCAAATAGGTCCTTTTTTGCTATCCCAGCCCTGCTCCACTTCCTGCCATTGAAAATAGTTGAGGTGGCTGGTGGTGCAGCAGCCACCTTGGGACCATGAGGTGATAATCCAGGGGAGAATAGTTGAGAACAGCAGAGCAGAAAGACAGAAAGGACCTGGGTAAGGATGGCACGATTGTGGTGCCAAGCCAACCCCAGAACCACCTATTTACTGGCTTTTAAAATTCCGATACGACGCTTACGTTTTATCATCTAAGCTATCCTTCATCCTTGAACCAGAATGCCTACTAACTGATAGACACTCCACATTATTGCAGAGAGAAAGAACTCATGCAACAGCCAAAACGTGTAGTATAAATTCATGTTACCACTAAGCCAGAGAGTGACGGTCTCACTGTCCCAAAGCATTGATCGGTGTAACCTAAAAGGTCACAGCAGTTACAGCTTCTTGAGGCCAAGCCTGGGGGCGGTTCACGAGCAGTACCTCACTTAAACATCTCCATGGCTCTGTGAGCCAGCGTCTGTTCCTTCCTCTACTGTGCAGAGGAGAAAACCATGGCATGGAGAGGGAGAGTAACATGTCCAAGGTCACATGGCTCTGTCATTTCTGAGCTGGAGGAGCCTAAATCTGAGCCCAGACCCTTAACAACTAACCTCTCAGTGCTTCCTGAATGTCTTTCCTTGGAGACAAGGCTGCTGTATACTCCCAGGATACCTCCTCTCCAAGAAATCCTAGCACAACTATAAAAAATAGGAAAAGAAAAAAGAGGAAACCTCTTTTTCAAGCAACACGGCGGTTCCATTTTTCAAACAAGACACCCGTTCCCCACTCCCAGGCAGGCCGCCTACCATTTATCTGGGGCTGCATCAAAGATGTCCAGTGTTCTAAGTTTTTCTTTGCTGCAGGTGGGCAGTTTCTAAATGGACAAATCACGTTTTTGATCGGAAAATAACACATGAAAGACATAAAAAAGGAAAAAAATATTCAGTAGGTTTATAGGCTTTCCCTTATGCCAATAAACAAAGGAGGCAGGACAAGGTGACTAACCTCCAAACATGACAAGTGCTCATCAGAGAAGCTGGGGAGGGTTCCTGAAAAGGAACTTAGTTCTGCTCAAATTTAGCTTGAATGAAATACTGAGTCATTTTCTTCTCTGGGATAAATGTGGGGGAATAAGTCAGTCTTCTGGAGAGACAAGAGATGAATTTGCTCTTCCAGAAATATAACCCAGTCTTGTAAGTATCTTCCACAGTGTGGGTCTCTGTAACAACAGAGACATGAAATGGGATCTTTTCAACCATTGTTTCAGCATTTTTTCTCTTATTGGTACAATCAGAGTTCCCAAGAACTACCTCCCCAAATTGTTATTGGTTTTAAATGGAAACACTGATGAATTTAACACTCAAAGAACAAAAGAGTGACCATATATATTTTTTAAGTTTGATTTTTTGGCCTGGCGCGGTGGCTCACACCTGTAATCTCAGCACTTTGGGAGGCTGAGGCGGGAGGATCACGTGGTCAGGAGTTTGAGACCAGCCAGACCAACATGGTGAAACCCCATCTCTACTAAAAATAAAAAAATTAGTCAGTTGTGGTGGTGTGCGCCTGTAATCCCAGCTACTGGGGAGGCTGAGGCGGGAGAATCGCTTGAACCTGGGAGGTGGAGGTTGCAGTGAGCCGAGATCGCACCACTGCACTCCAGCACTCCAGAGCGAGACTCTGTCTCAGGAAAAAAAAAAAAAGTTTGATTTTTTAAGTTGTAGAAGGAATGTAACTTGATTCTGAAATTTAATGATGGTAATGACAGTATAACATTGAGCATTTTAAGTGCTTTGCTGTATGCCAAGAATTTTGAAAAATGACGTGGGCATTAGCTTACTATGTCCTTGTAAGAATTTTATAAGTTGGTTCCAGTATTATCCCTATTTTACGGATGAAAAAACTAAAGTGTAGGTGCCTTGTTTGAGATCACACAGCCAGCATTGGAAGAATTCGCATTTATCTTAGGTCTGTCTGATTCCAGAGCTGTGTTCTTTAGACACCCATCTATTTTGAAATGAAGTGTCTTACTTCAGGTCCTCACAAGAGCGGACCCTGAGACAAGGATTTTGATGTAAGGGCTTTATCCGGAAGGGCCCCACAGAAAGTGCTGATAGGAAGCTGGGAACGAGAAGCAGGAAAGGGCCAAAAGCCAGTTCCGGGCATGTCCGTGAGCAGGTTATTATGGGCAACTGGGGCTCAAACCTGCTGGGGGCCGCTGGGGGGATGGCGTAGAAAGTTTTCCACCTGGGGGCTGAGGAAGCTGCGTGGTCGTGGTACTCTCCCACCCCTCCCTCTATTCTTCCTCGGTTGCAGGCTGTCCTGGAGCCCTGACCAACCCAGCAGTCCCCACCTGCCCCTGCGTGCCCTCCCATGCACCCTTGCCAGCAGTTCTGGCAGAGGATTGCATGTGCTCATGGTAGAGAACTGTCAGCGTGCACAGGACGAGGTGTTCTGAGGAAACACAAGCCAGCGGCATCAGCTGTGTGACGCTACAACAGAAACTGCAGTCCAATTTACCTAGGACGAGGACTCACAATGCAACATTTTGACTTATTTTTGCAGAATTATAAGTACCGAAATAATAACAATTCACTATCACCAGAGTGTGTGTAACTTGGGGATGGCTCAATTTTAGAATGCTTATTTACATAATTGATGGATAATCAGATTACCTCAAGAGATGTTCAAATAAACACTCATTCCTATTAAAACTGGTAAAGAAGAATCCTCAGCAGCAGGAACGAGAAGGCTGTCTTCCAAATCAGGAGTTGTGTTCAGCTGAGCACCGCAGTAGTCACAAAATGAAATCACTTTAGACATCACACACACTCCCATTATTATTTAATATTGCACCTGCCCAAAATAAATGATGAATTTTGAAAATTTGTAATGAAAAATGAATTTAGGCCAGACACAGTGGCTCACTCCTGTAATCCCAGCACTTTGGGAGGCTGAGGAGGGCAGATTACGTGAGGTCAGGAGTTCAAGACCAGCCTGGCCAATATGGTGAAACTCTGTCTCTACTAAAAATACAAAAATTAGCCAGGCGTGGTGGCCCATGCCTGTAATCCCAGCCACTGAAGGGGCTGAGGTAGGAGAATCACTTGAGCCCAGGAGGCGGAGGTTGCAGTGATCTGAGATGGTGCCACTGCACTCCAACCTGGGCAACAGAGAGAGACTCCATCGGAAAAAAAAAAAAAAGAAAAAAAAATTTAAATGAAGTTGAGACTCTCATAAACTTAGATCAGTCCAAAGAAATCAACTAAGTTACCTTATTCTAATTGTTCTGAGTTCAGAACAAAATAAATATACCCTGAAATAATATTGGTACATACCACCAATAATTTATAAAAACATGCATTAAAATATATTTAAAAGTTTTGTTCAGAATCACAACACAAAATGAGAAGTAGTCAAGAATATAAACTTAACAAGGAATGTAAGTAGTTACATGAAGTACACTATACAATTATGGAGATTAAAAATAATAATTGATTAATCTGCTTATGGTCATATTTTCAAAAATTAATGTATTTGTTAAATGTTGTCTTAAAACCAACCCCCACAGATATTAGATTAGACCTCATGAAATTTCCATTTTTGTAGGTCAAAGATTAGGATAAACATTGGTGATATCACATGGCTCCACTTAATATTCTTGAAATTTATTCTTCCAAATGAAATGCATATATTCTAAATAGGTAACAAATATACTTGATTTAGATATTCTAAAGAGATAATAGATATAAATAGTATATATAGAAAATACAGTCTAAATAGATAATAGAATATCCTACTGTGAAAGAATATTCTGAAGAAGAATACTAAAGAAGAGGGGTTTGCTTCCCTAGGTGTTTTATTAAATTCTTTCAGATAATAGGGTCCTTATCAGGTTTTCATGTCTAACAGTCCTGCCTTTTCCTGGATATGATAGGACAAAGAAAGCAGGACATGATTTTGAGGAAGAATTTTTTTTGTTTTTTCTGAATAGCATTGGGAGGATTGGTTTGCTGTGTGTAAGAAAATCAATGTAGTAACCCATATCACATTATAGATTAAAATAATTTCTACATTCATTAAGAATTAATTTGTACAATGAACAGAAAATATATTAGAAAAGTGTCTGCTTGGCTGGGCGCGGTGGCTCATGCCTGTAGTCTCAGCACTTTGGGAGGTCAAGGTGGGCGGATCACGAGGTCAGGAGTTTGAAACCAGCCTGGCCAACATGGTGAAACCCCATCTCTACTAAAAATACAAAAATTAGCCGGGTGTGGTCGTGGGTGCCTGTAATCCCAGCTGGTTGGGAGGCTGTGGCAGGAGAATTGCTTGAACCCAGGAGGCGGAGGTTGCAGTGAGCTGAGATCGTGCCATTGCACTCCAGCCTGGGCAGCAGAGCAAGATTCTGTCTGAAAAAAAAAAAAAAAAAAAGAGTGTCTGCATTATGCTTGAGATCTGGTTGGAAGAAACAGGCATGTATGCACACGCAGAGACATATACACACACGTACACACACAGACAACACAGGCACACTCATACACTTGCTCATGCAGACGCAGGCACACACCACAGAGGAAAGAAAGGCAGGTTTGACAAGGTAAACATTTTAAACCTCAACCCAAAAGAATGGCCAGTTAATAGAACAGGGAAAACAAATATGACAAAGATCTCTTTCACAGATTCTTATCAGTTTATATAAATTGTTTACAATAGATGACTGGATGGAGGGTAGGTACAGAATATATATAAGTCCCAAAGTAGAATTTGGAGGCGGCTTTTCTTTGATCGCTGGGTAGACTGAATAAATTAAAACAATAAAACCAATTAAACAAAAAATTTACTAAGATGAACAATTTCACATGTATAAAACCCGTGAAAATTTAACAAAAATATATGAGTATCTGTATATTTATGCATATATACAAACCTGTATATATGTATATATGTGTATATATCTGTATGGGTGTATATTTGTATATATATGCTGATATATACATATAACATATATATTACACATGCCAATATGCTAATATACATGCTAAAATATATACATGCTAATATATGTACACTGATATATAGACATACCATACACACACACACACACACACACACACATATATATCTCATACATACATACATACATATATCTCACTGGCATATAAATCAGTAACTGCAATGGCAATATTTTGTTTTAAACATGCTCAGTTTTTTTAAGTAATAAAATAGTTTCAGGTGAAATACATACAACTTGAAAACATTCTTGTTCTGCTATCTTTTGTCCAGAGTGAGCCAGGCCTGAGCTCACTGGATAAGGCATTCCTCTGGCCTTCCAATTGGCGGAGAGGTTGGCACATGCTCTACATTCGTCCAATCAGAACTCAGCACAAGGCTTTTTTTGGTGGTGTGTGAAGCGGGTTGCTTCTTCTCTCTGGGGATGAGCAGAGGAGCTTGGAGTCCCGTAGATTATTGGCAGCCACCGGTGGCTTTGAAGAAAGCCAGGTTTGGGACAGAGCTGACACCATGAAAAGCCAAAGAGAGAGATACGCTATAGGTAACTGGTCTCTCTCATTTACAAAATGTGCGCTCTCCTCTTCCAACCTCCTGTTCAGATTCGATGTGTTTCAGATATCTCCTCCCATCGGTGGTTTACTGTTTTACTTTTAAAAATTGTATATTTTGATGAACAAAACTTTTAAATTCCGATGAAGCCCAACTTATCAATTGTTTCCTTTTTGGTTAGTGCTTTTTGTGTCCGGTTTAAGAAGTCTTTGCTTATCCATTGATTTTTAAAGCAATGGTCTTTAAATGCTCCCACATTTTATTTGAGGGGTGTGAGTTCACTTCGCATTCATGGCAAATAGAATAGCTGGCTTATTCCCTGACACCCTCACTTATTCATGGATTTCAGCATTTTAACTTCCTCAGAGGGACACCTGTCTCTTGTGGGGCTTTGGGAGAGAGGTGTAGGTTTATGGACTTTGGATGACTGGGTGAGATTCCCACCTTCTCTGGAAAGTGGATTCATTCAGATGGAAATACTTTGAAGGAAGATTTGCTTCGGTTTCAGATATAAAAGTGGAGAGTAGTTAGGTTTCACCAGAAAAGTGTGTCTTTGAGCTACTGGAGTTTTCAGAAACTGTGTCTCTGTTTATAAAATAAACAGTAAAAAGAGGACAGGAGAGAATGAATTTTAATGAGATTGTTGGCTGGGAGGGGCACCCAGTGTTCATTGTATCTCACTGCCCTGTGGGAAAAAAAAAAAAAAAAGGAAACTTAAAGCCACCATCATATAAAAAACAGTGGCAATTTTCAGATCCCAAGATGACTTCACAACAGCTTCTTCAAAGAGAAGAAAAGTTTGCTGCATAAGAATCCAAATTTCTTTAACCATGTAACTAAAGAGAGCTAAAACATATAAAGCAGTTCCCTTTGACAGCGGAAATATCTACCTTTCCTGACTGTGCCTTCATCCTTTAAAAGAGAAACAAGAAAACATGGAAAGAAACTTTGTAGAGACCCTAGATGCAATTTGTTTTCTTGCTTTCCTCTCCCTCGACTTATTTTTGTGTCTTTTTTCTTTCCCCACACGTTCCATTCTCACTTGGTTACTTCCTTGTGTCAGAGGCATGTGAACCAGAGCAACTCCATCTTAAATAGGGGCTGTTTAAGATGGAGTAAAATAAGGCTAAAACCTGCTGGGCTTCATTCCCAGATGGTTAAGGCATTCTAACTTATAGGAGGTCGGCACAAGATACAGGTTGCTCCTGGCCGATAAAACAGGTTGCAGTAAAGAAGCCGGCCCAAAGCCATCAAAACTAAGATGGCCACGAAAGTGACCTCTGATCATCTTCACCGTGACAACTTACAAATGTCATGGCAACATCAAGAAGTTATCCTACATGGTCTAAAAAGTGGAGGCAGGAATAATCCATCCCTTCTTTAACATATCATCAAGAAAAAAACCATAAAAATGGGCAACCAGCAGCCCCAAGGGTTTATTGGAGTCTAGGCAGTAGCCATTCTTTTATTCCTTCACTTCTTTTATTTATTTGTTTTTTTGAGACGGAGTCTTGCTCTGTCACCAGGCTGGAGTGCAGTGGCGTGATCTCGGCTCACTGCAACCTCCGCCTCCTGGGTTCAAGCTATTCCCATGCCTCAGCCTCCCGAGTAGTTGGGACTACAGGCGTGTGCCACCACGCCCGGCTAATTGTTTTTGTATTTTCAGTAGAGACGGGGTTTCACCCTGTTGGCCAGGATGGTCTTGATCTCCTGACCTCGTGATCTGCCCGCCTCGGCCTGCCAAAGTGCTGGGATTACAGGCATGAGCCACTGTGCCTGGCCATTCCTTTACTTCTTAACAAAACTTGCTCTCACTTTATGGACTCACCCTGAATTCTTTCTTGAATGAGATCCAGGAACCCTGTCTTGGGGTCTGGATTGAGACCCCTTTCCTGTAACACCTGGGCGCCTGGCTCTCAGTCTCTTCATCTTTAAGATGGGATAATAGCAACACTTACCTCCCAGGGTTGTGGAAGAATCTGATGAGTGGGCACAGGAAGGGCTCAGAACAGTCTGGAAAGTAAACCAGAAATAAAATTCTAGCTCCCCACAGCCATCTGAATGGACCCCTACCCCTCCTCTTGACAAGGGCATTGGAACCTATTCAAATTATGCATTATGTTGATTATTTATTTATTTATTTATTTTGAGAGGGAGTCTTGCTCTTGCACTCAGGCTAGAGTGCAGAGGTGCGATCGTGGCTCACTGCAACCTCTGCTTCCTGGGTTCGAGTGATTCTCCTGCCTCAGCCTCCTGAGTAGCTGAGATTACAGGCACCGGCCACCGTGCCTGGCTAATTTTTGTATTTTAGTAGAGACGGGGTTTCACCATGTTGGCCAGGCTGGTCTCGAACTCCTGACCTCAAATGATCCACCTGCCTTGGCCTCCCGAAGTGCTGGGATTACAGACATGAGCCACTGCGCCTAGCCTGTTGATTTGATTTTTTATGAACAAGTTAATCCTTTGCCTTGGAGTTTTCTGGTTACCCATGGGGCTGACATTTGACCTGTGTGGCCAAGAGCCTTAGCCTCTAAAGGTTTGCTGAAAAATCACTGACATGAGGCAGATTGATTAGTAGGAGAAAAGGCATGCAATTATGTAATTACTTAATGTGTATATACACAGGAGGCTTCAAAATGAAGACCCAACTCCCCAGCAAGGTATAGATGCTTATCTATCATCTTGGGGTTATAGGAAGAATGAGGGCGGAGAGCATGGCCCAAACCAGGTTATGGTGGAGAACTAGGTTTCAGTGGCAAGACAGGTTATGAGAGGGAGAAAAGAAGAAGAGGCTTGGCTGCAAAGGGGGACGTGTTATGTAGATGAAGCCTCTTAGGCAGCAGCCTTTAGAGAGAATAGATGATAAATGTCTCTTTTCAGAAACTTAAAGGTGCCAGACTTTCAGTTCATCTCTCCTAGATCTGAGAAAGGCCTAGAAGGGGAAGGCCTGGCTACATTAATGGAGATTCTTTGCAGATGCAATTTTTCCCTGCAAAAGACAGCTTTGCAGGGCCACCTCTGTCTGTTGGCCCCGTAGCAGCCATTTTAAAATATGTCAAAGAAATATATTTTGGGGAAAATATTTTGATTCCTTCACTTGGCATTTTTCTATTTGATCCTGGAACTACTTTCCATCTAGAGAAATGAACCAAAGACACCTGCGTATGACTCTTTCCAGCAATCAAACTGTGTTTCCAAGAAATACCAACTCCCAAAGACAGGAAACAGTCTGAGAAGTGGCCAGTAAGTGGATGCCGTCACCAGACAGACAGACGCATGAGTAGGCTGCCTGTTTAGTAATATAAGTAAATAAGAAAAATGTCATCTCTTTTCAACTCCTTCTTATGAAAAGCTGCATAAAATAAAGCAGCAATGAAAGTTAAAATTTAGCCACGACATTTGCCTAGGACATTTTATATCTATGGTCTCTCTCAAGCATAAATATTAATAGCCTCAATTTATGGATGAGGAAACTAAACTCGAAGACATTGTGTGACTTACTGAAGGACCCACAGTCATTTTCTGGGAGAAAGGTGACAAAACAGATTGTGATTTACATAAGTACATTTAGAAGCTGGCCCTTTTGATGTATAAAGTCTTCTAACCCAGAAGTTGCCAGGACTCGGTGTGACTAGAGTGCAAGGTTTATTACCCCGCTGGGAGTTTCAGAGCCCTCTTTGGTTGGGGCAAGTACAAAAGTCACAGCTGCTATCTGTGTCTGGATCCCACAGCCACCCCTTATTTGGGTCATGACATCATGACTTTCTCAGGGGAGACACTCCTCCCCACTTTCCTTCCTTGCAATTGGGCTGGGCTGGCCTTGCCCCTTCCATATCCAGGGTTGAATGCTTTTCCCAAGACCTGTGAATAACCATCGTTCATCCCACGAACACAGGGGTTAGCTTGGGGATGGGTGCATGACCCAGGTCATCAACCAGGGCAGATCATCAGGCAGCAGCCAGGAGTATGGGGATGCCACCAACACAGAAAGAGCCTCAAGAGAGGAGAAGGATGAGGCCTATGATGCCATTTGCACCTTTGGGTTCTTCTGCTCCTGAAGCCAGGGTAGTCATGAATAGGTCACGAGAAGAGTCCAGACTGGCGCAGGTTTGATTTGGATAGTTGAACAAAGGGTAGGAGGAAGATAATATGGAATATCTTCTCACTATGAAACTGTCAGAAGCGTGTGAACCGGAGCAACTCCATCTTGAATAGGGGCTGTGTAAAGTGAGGCTGAGACCTACTGGGCTGCATTCCCAGGTGGTGAAGATATTCTAAGTCATAGGATGGCATAGGAGGTTGGCACAAGACACAAGTCATAAAGACCTTACTGATAAAACAGGTTGCAGTAAAGAAGACGGCTAAAACCCACCAAAACCAAGATGGCACCGAGAATGACCTCTGGTTGTCCTCATTGCTATACTCCCACCGGCACCATGACAGTTTACAAATGCCATGGCAATGTCAGGAAGTTACCATATATGGTCTAAAAAGGGGAGGTGCGAATCATCCACCCCTTGTTTAGCATATCATCAAGAAACAACCATAAAAATGGGCAACAAACAGCCCTCGGGCTGCTCTGTCTATGGAGTAGCCATTCTTTTATTTCTTTACTTTCTTAATAAACTTGCTTTCACTTTACAGACTCACCCTGAATTCTTTTTTGTGGGATATCCAAGAACCTTCTCTTGGGGTCTGGATTGGGACCCCTTTCCTGTAACAAAACCACCTTTGCAAACATTATAACTGAGGAAATATGACAGTGAAAGAGATCAGACCTAACCAACTCCATCTTGCTTCTAACCTTTAAGCTATTCCTTGTTCATTCCTGGGCATAGGCTGAACTAACCTTGGGAAGGAATTCAGTTTATGGTTTGACTCTGAAACAAAATTGATAATAGCCCTTTCTTAAAAACCACCCCGTTTTGCCTGGGGCCCAGTCTGCCTTTGTAGGACTAACAAATTAGCTACAAGATTAGAAGTTATGGTTTAGGGATCATGTAGCCTCTGGCTCTAAGAGTCTGAACCTGCCCAGATTGCTCCTGAGGATATCATCACTATTTTAAAACCAGAGACCAGGGCTTGAGATATTTTGCAGACCCTGGGCTCGATGGATAAGCTGACACCACCCAGACCTGTAATGTGGCTCACCCAGATCTGTGATCCTATCCAGGAACAAAAGACAGCAATTAAACCCCACTTTGACCCCCTATGATTCCATCTCCAACCTGACCAATCAGCACTCCCCACTTCCCAAGCCCCTACCCACCAAATTATCTTTAAGAACTCTGATCCTCAACTTCTCAGGAAAACTGACTTGAGTAATAATAAAACTCCGGTCTCCCGCAGTGCTTGCTCTGTGTGAATTACTCTTTCTCTACTGCAATTCCCTTGTCTTGATAAACTGGCTCTATCTAGGCAGTAGGCAAGGTGAACCCATTGGGCGGATACAACTATCCATCCTGTAACAGGGTTATCCTGTAACAAGGTCATTAAAATCAAATGATATTCATATAGTGTCACATTTTAGAGAAAATCCAGGCAATGTAAAAATGACCATCCCAAGAGACCCAGCGATGACAGCCTTAGACTTTGGCCTGTCTGACTCTTCTACCTCCTGGACCAGCATCAAGTCTCCTTGCTGAAGCCCAGTTCCTCCAGCTGTAGCATGGGAATCACAATCCTACCTAGAAGGGTTGTTATGAAGATTGAATGAGATGATACAGGGAAAGTCCATGGCTCTGAAGAGCTGTACAAATATTTGTGGGGGAATGGATGACTCAGGGTCCAAGCAGCCTGATTAATTCTGCTACTAATAAAATCACAGCAATAATAATAACTGCTAGCAATTATTGAATACTTCCTGTATAAATTAGCTTTTACTGCATAACAAACAGCTCAGAAACAGAGCAGTTTAAAACAATACCTTTGTTTAATTCGTAATTTTACAGCAGTTTGTGCTGGGACTATCTGGGTGGTTCTTCTGGCATCTGTGGTTGTCTTCTGGATTGCGTGGGGCTAGTTGGTCTGGGTGGGAGAGGCCTGAGCATGGACAGCTGACCTGTGCTTTGCATGGCCTCTCCTGCAGCAAGCTGGCTGGGCTGCCCACTTGTAGGTGCAGAGTTCTAGAGAGAGGGAACAAGGCCTTTTGAGGCCTGGATTCAAGTCTGTTGCACCATCACTTGTGCTACTTTCTATTTGGTTAAAGCAGCCAAAAACCAGCTCAGATGCAGGGGGTGGGAAAATAGAATTTACCTGTAACTTCCTGGGAGGAGATGCAACATCTCATTTCTAAGGCTGTGAAAACGCAGGGCCATGTTTTTCAGTCTACCACGTTTACTTTGGTTCACATGCTGTTCCAAGTGCTAAATATGCATCATCAGCTCATTTAACCCCTGTAATAATTGTGGGTAGTTATATTATTTATGTCATTGTTGTTGTTTTTATCATCCCGTGGTGTGTGGAGTATGTGGTTTTGAGATCTCAAGGTGTTTTCACGTGGACATGGGAAGAAGGGACCAAGACGTGAGCTCTTTTTCAATAACTAAGACTTTGATGCTCCCAACCCATGGAGTCCTATGAATGACCAGGGGGGTATATTGACAGCAGCCATGAATGGCTGAAGGGCTGCTCTGTCCATCCTCACAGCAAAGTTTCTAGTGTCGGGGCCATTGTGATCTTCATTTGCCAGAAGAGAAGACTGAGTCACAGAGGTTAAGTCCTGTGTTGAGGATACACATCTAGAAAGCGACAAAGATGAGGCCACCTGTGTTGGATGTCCTCCGTGGGCCCTTTGGATCCAGTTTCCACCTTCTCACCCTGTCCTGTGCCCCAGGAGGCTGCCTTGCACAGGCTGCATTGGTGGTTTCCCAACTTCCCACTTTCTGCTTGGGTTTGGCCAGTGGGAGGCATGGCAGAGGATCAGAGGGTGGCAGAAATGAGATCAGGGCATTGTTCCCTCAGCCTTATTTCTGCCTAGCACCTCTGCCCAAGGCCATAGCTCTTGTCACATGACCCTCATTCTGTAGCTTCCTTCTCTGGGTTCTAGCACCTGTCACCCTGGCCATCCTCCTGTAGATATGAAGGTGGTAACACCCACTGTGATACTACCTGGGGGTTCTGCACTATCCCTTGTTGGCTTCCTTAAATTCTGCCTACACCTTTGGAATTCCCTGTGTTAAACTTTCCTCTGATTGCCTTCTTTTAATATATACCATCTGATTCTTGCTGGGACCCTGATTAAAATGCCACCTGACTCAGTAGTCTCTATGTTTAATATTGAAAAGGTGAAAAGACCGGAATACTAATGACAAAATTGCTAGATGATATTCAGAGCTGAGCTCCTTGAAGGATGAAATCAAAAGTCTAAGATGAAAATGAGACAAAGTGAGGTTGTCTCCATGCTGGCCAAAGGCACAAGGGCCTGTTTCTGTCTGGATGAACACCAAGCATTGAAGACTGTTTCTGTGTTATTTCCAAAGAGCTTGAATTGCATTTTAATTAATTTGCCTTGAAATTAACATACTCCACTTCTACTTGAGCCAAACTCAAACTTTCCAGCATATCTTATTGCAAGGAAATGCTTCCATAAATCAGGGTGAATGTGGCATTGGAAACAGAGCAGAGAGGGAGATATTTATATATGAGTATTTCATATTCTGATCTTGTGCAAAACTTTAAAAATATATTTGCAAACGGCATATTCCAGACTGGCAGCCAGCAAATCCTCTGAGGACGTTCTGAGTGTGGCTGTTCCTCTACCTCTAAGTGACACATCCGATCCAGACACACCTGTTTATGCAGGATCGTGGGGACAGGAGAGGGAAGTTAAATTAGACCTGGGTTCTAGCCCAAGCTGTGCCATGCACTAGCTGTGTGACCTATGGTATGTTATTTAGCCTCTTTGAGCCTCAGTTTCCTCATATGTAAGCTAAACCAAGAGATTCAAAGGGGAAGCAAAGAGAGAAAAGTTCCCCATTGTGCTCAGGCAACCCCTCTACTCTCCAGCCACCATATTTTCCACTGGATGGTCTCTAGCTGGGACCTCAGCACCTATGAGGACCCCAAACTCTCAGATCTTCACTCATTGCCTGGATAGACTTGGAGTAGCTAAAGGGCTGTCCACAGAAGTGGATCTTCTTATGGAAATGGCCAAGAAGTTTAATTGCAGAGTGATTGAGAGGATGTGTTGTGGAAGAATGCATTCAATTTTTTGTTTAAATTCTGACTCTATCGCTTATTATAATAGCTAAGTACCAGCAGGGAGGTGATCTCAATTCTCTGGTGCCCCCATTCCCGGATTGTGGGGTGGGAACACTAATAGCTCTCTCAGAAGGCTGCCAAGAGGGTTCAGTAAGATGCGACGCACATGAAGCCCTGAGCCATTGCGTAGCACTAAGGAAGAGCTCGAAGTGTGGCAGCAGAAGCCAAGCCACAAGAGAAAAATATGTGTTCATGTACTCAATAAGCATTTACCGCACACCTGCCTAATGTTTAGATGCTGTATAAAGAAGGCGATAGGGTGATGAAGGAAGTTGACATCGTCTCTGCCTTTATGGGAAGACATTATAGGAATGACACAGTTGCTAAAGAATTACAAGTTTTAATAAGCCTAAGAAGAAAACAAATAAGAAGAAAGAGAATCAAGGGAGGGCTCCTAATTTAGGGAGAGAGGGATCAAGAAAGGAAGTGGCATTTACGTTGGACATTGTATTAGTTAAGGGGATGGCAGCTGCTATGCAGGTAAACCCGAATCACAGTGCCTAACACAAGATGAGTTTACTTCTTGCTCTTGTGATGCTTGACTGTATTTGTTTGGCAGGCATTTTTCCAGATGGTGATTCAGGAACCCAACTTCCCTTGATCTTGAGCTCAGCCATAATAAGATGATATCAACATATAGAAATCAATTATACTTTTATACACTAGCTATGAGCAACCTGAAAATGAAACTAAGAAAATTATTCCACTGACAATCACATCAAAAAGAATAAAATACTTAAGAATAAAGTTTGCTAAAGAAATGTAAAATGTCTACTCTGAAAACTCCAAAACATTGTTGAAAGATATTAAAAAATATCTAAAGAAATGGAAACACGTCCTGTGTTCATGGGTTGAAAGACTTAATATTGTTATGACTGCAATACCCTCAAATTGGTGCAGATTAAATGTAATTACTGTCAAAATCCCAGCTGGGTGTTTTGTAGAAATTGATATGGTGATTCTAAAATCATATAGAAATGCAAGTCACCCAGAATAGTCAAAAAAGTCTTGTGGCCACGTGTGGTGACTCACGCCTGTAATCCAAGCACCTTGGGAGGCCGAGGAAGGTGGATCACTTGAGGTCAGGAGTTCAAGACCAGCCTGGCCAACATGGAGAAAGCCCATCTCCATTAAAAATACAAAAATTAGCCAGGTGATAGTGGTGCGTGCCTGTAATCCTAGCTACTTGGGAGGCTAAGGCAGGAGAATTGCTTGAGCCTGGTAGGCAGAGGTTGCAGTGAGCTGAGATTGTGCCACTGTGATCCAGTCTGGGCGATAGAGTGAGACACTCTCTCAGAAAAGGAAAAAGAAAAAGAAAAAAGTCTTGTAAAAGAAGATCAAAGTTAGAAGATTCACCATTCTAATTCAAACCCTGCTACAAAGCTACAGGAATCAAGACTGTGTGGCACTGGCATGAGGGGAGGCATATGGGTGAATAGAACAGATAGAATGCATTTAATGAATTCCATGGAATGAAATACATTTATGGGCAATTGCTTTTTAACAATGGGGAAAGAATAGTCTTTTCAACAAATGGTGCTGGGACAACTGCATACCCACATGCAAAAGAACAAAGTTGGACTGCTACCCTACACCACATAAAAAATAAACTCAAATGGATAAAAGACTGAAATACAAGAGCTGAAACTATAAAAATGCTAGAAAAAACATCGGTGAAAATCTTTACAACCTTGAATTAAGTCATGTTTAAAAAAAAAGACATAAAAATAAGCACACCATCCCCAACTGATAAATTATTCTTAATCAAAAATTTTAAAAAATATGCTTCAAAGAACATAATCAAGAAAGTTAGAAGAGAATCCATAGAATGGGAGAAAATATTTTTGGTGTATATGTCTGATAAGAGCCTAGTATACAGAATATATAAAGATATATTTGGCAAATATATAAAGACAAATACAAACATAATATACAGACAAATAACCTAATTAAAATGTGGACAAAGGGCCCAAATAGACATTTTTTCGAAGCAGATATAGAGGGGGCCAATAAGCACATGAAAAGATGCTCTACAGCGTTAAATATTAGGAAAATGCAACTCAAAACAATAAGATAGCATTTTATATCCACTAAGATGGCTGTAAGAAAAAAGTCAAACAAAAACAGGTGTTGGTGAAGTTACAGAAAAATCGAAATCCTCACATATTGGTGGTGGGAATATAAAATGCTGTAGCTGCTTTGGCAAATGGTTAGGCCATTCTTCAAGGAGTTCAAGACCAGTCTGGGCAAGATGGCAAGATCCTATCTCTACAAAAAAATTTTAAAAATTAGCCAGGCATGGCAGCGTGTGCATGTAGTTTCAGCTACTTGGAAGGTGGAGGCAGGAGAATCAGTTGAGCCCAGAAACTCCAGGAGGCAGTGAGCTGTGATTGCACCACTGCACTCTTGCCTGGGCAACTGAGACACTCATCTCTAAAGAAAAAAAAAAAAGGCCGGGCACGGTGGCTGATGCCTGTAATCCCAGCACTTTGGGAGGCCGAGGTGGGCAGATCACGAGGTCAGGAGATTGAGACCATCCTGGCTAACACGGTGAAACCCCATCTCTACTAAAAATACAAAAAATTAGCCGGGTGCCTGTAGTCCCAGCTACTTGGGAGGCTGAGGCAGGAGAATGGCATGAACCCGGGAGGTGGGGCTTACAGTGAGCCGAGATTGTGCCACTGCACTCCAGCCTGGGCGACAGGGCGAGACTCCATCTCAAAAAAAAAGAAAAAGAAAAAAGGATCCGTGGATGTTCACAGTAGCGTATTCATAAGTACCAGAAGGTGGAATCAGCTGCAAGTTCTTCAGGGGTAAATGGATGAAGATATGGGTAGGCACACCCGTCTAGTGGGGGACCACTTGCCAATGAAAAGGGATGAACTATTGATACACACAACACGGCTGAATTTCAGATACGCTAGATTGCTTGAAAGAAAGCTATCTCAAAAGACTGCGTCCTCCATTATTCCATTTACATGAGATTCTGAAAAAGGCAACAGTACTGGGATGGAGGAAATGTTAGTGGTGGTCAGGGGTGGGGCGTGACTACACAGCTTCAGGATGGGAAAGGTTTTTTGGTGATGAAACTATTCTGTATTCTGACTATGAGGCTGCTCACACAAATTTGTGTATGAGTGAAAACTGGACACCAAAACAAACAAACAAACAGAAAAGGGCATACAATTGTATTGTGTGTTATTTTTTAAAATAAATTTTAAAAATGAAGGAAGACAAAACATAAAGCATAAACTACATTGCCAATTTTTTTTTTCTTTTTTGAGAGAGAGTCTTGCTCTGTCACCTAGGCTGGAGTGCAGTGGTGCCATTTCAGCTCACTGCAGACTCCACCCACAGGTTCCAGCGATGCTCCTGCTTCAGCCTGCTGAGTAGTTGGGATTACAGGGGCACGCCACCACATCCAGCTAATTTTTGTATTTTAGTAGAGACAGGGTTTCACCACGTTGGTCAGGCTGGTCTCGAACTCCTGACTTCAAGTGATCTGCCCACCTCGGCCTCCCAAAGTGCTGGGATTACAGATGTGAGCCATCGTGCCCTGCCTGCCGATTTGTTTTTAAGTAATGGTTTGGGGGAAAATAAATTATTTGGTAGATTTAGAAAACAAATAACATATGTACCTTGCTTTTGAGTCTTGGTTGATAGTTCAATTGGCCCTCACTAGGAGAACTATTGGAACGCCTGGCAGCCCAGGAGAAGGACTTTGAGTTTTGTCCTAAATGCCATGGGACGCCATCATCACAATGATTGTAAACATTCTCAGAATGCCGTGGAGGGAAGGGATTCTTTGTTTAATAGGAGAAACAAAAACTCATTAATAGACAATGACTTCTAAGGGCCACTTGTGACAGGCACCCACTCCCTGCTTGGGATTTCGCCTAAGGAAACAGGAAGAAGCTTCCAATGCCTTGTGGATTTGTTAACTTTTGTTACGCTCAAAAACAAAAGGAAAACAGAAGGAAAAAACCATTTGCCAGTATACTGGCTATATTACTTTCATTTGAGTAGGATCTCAAGGCCAAATATGGTCCTTCAGTGATCTGGGGGTCACACCCCGTCCCTTTCCATGAGTGCAAATAATCAAAAGTTGGCCTGTTCATTCTACTTTATCAGCAAATATCTTGTTTTTAAGGGTTTCCAGGAATTGTACCTAAATTTTAATTCCTTTTCCAATTAGTCAGTACTCCAGTTGGAGGAACTGACATTGATTATAACCACTCCATCTACCAATGCCGCCTTCTCAATCCACTTTCCTTTCTTCTTTGTTTTCTAACTCACTGGCCTAGGAGACTAGTGGTGCTGCTAATTCTGCAGAGTTCACAAAGTTTCTTTCAAATACAGTTTTTTCTCCTTCGGATTTGTTGAATGAATGAATGAGTCACCATGAGATTTCAATCCAATAGATTTTTGTGTGTTTGCTTTATGTGGAATGAAATGGAACGTCATGACTTGAAGGGCCCCAGGGACATGTGGATGGGTTTCTACAGAATGTAATGCAACTTTGAGTGAGCGTTTCTGGGCTGAGAGTCCATATCTTTCAGAAGAATTTGAAAAGGCCCCAGGATCCCTTCAAAAGTTAATAACAGCTGACAGTTTCCCAGTGCCTTTTGCTGATGGCTGATTGGATGGGGGCCATATTTTAGGTGCCCTGACTGCCTCTTCTAGAGGTGGGGTGGGGGTGTCTGGAGGATGGAGTGAAGGTGGTCAGCTATGGGAGTGGGGGTGGGGGTGGGAGAGAGCAGGGCTTTTGAAGATGCTTCTGTATTTGAGTCCCAGTATTTTTACTTTGTGGAAATTGCTTAAGCTCTCTGAGCCTCCATTTCCTTATCTATAAGATGGGATCTAGGAAAATGCACTTCCTAGCTCATACAATAGCTGGGGGGAAGGGAGGGTGTTCAGTAATACAATGTACAAATGCGATAGCTATACAATGTATATATATGAAAACTACTTCCTAGATCGTAGGGTAGCTGGGGGTTCAGTGATACAATGTACATATGAAATAGGTATACAATGTATATATATGTGAAAACTACTTCCTAGGTCCTAGGTAGCTGGAGGTTTCAGTGATACAATGTATATCTGAACATATATACAATGTATAGCTTGGATTTAATGATACAATGTACGTATGAATACATAGGTACAATGTGTATGTATATACAATTATGACTGAAGCATAACAGTTCCTTTTCAGTGCAACTTTCTCTCGCTATGGTTATGACAGCTGTCATAGTAGTTGCCATTGATTGAGGACTTACTATGTCTTAGTTACTCTCCCAAACCTTTTTCCATGTCTTATTCCACTTAATCTGTCTAGGAAACCTTTGTGGTTGCTCCTGTAACACTGAAAGGCTCCGAGAGGATAGATAACTTGTCTAAGGTCACACAGCTAGTGAGTGGCAGAGCTGAGACTTGAATTCAAGTCTATCTGACTTGAAAGTTCGTGGCACCAGCTACCAGGGTGGAGCTGCATTCACTGTATGCCATGCTCCCTGCTTGAGCCCCAAGGGAAGTGGTGAGGGCAAGTGTTGGCGCATCTGCCAGATCTACCTTAAACACCCCCTGCCCCAAGTACAGGCATGTGCAAAGTGCCTGAGAGCCCAGCCATTTTGGTGGATGTGGGCCAGGTCAGCAGAGACTGTGCAATCTGTTCTGACTGTTAAGGTGGAGGTAACGCTAGGCTGAACCCCAGAGGACTCCCGAGGCTCTGGAGCAGGTGAGGAAGGGGGATGTCTGGAGCCACCCCCAAGGCCTGTGGCTCTCCCTGGCAGAGCTTTGCTGAGGCATATGATGCATACAAAATGCTCTGTGTACACTTGTGTAGGAAAAATCACCACCTCTGCAGAGGCTTGTTTACTAGGAGGGGAGGCGCATTCACAAATGAGTAAACAAACATAAGACCCCAGTCACTAATAAATATGGACCGCTGCACTGCAGGGCTCCCCTCTTCCTGCTGGGCCACCTCTGCCCGTCAGTGGGTCTTGCAGCCCCGCCTGCCCCCCGTCATGGTGTGTGAGCCCTGCAGGGTCAGAAACGCTAGGCTGAGTCTCGGCTCCACCACCTAATGGTTGAGTAACTTGGCTTTTAGCTCTACAAGCCTGAGAGTCCTCATCTAAGTGTGACATGGGGCTAATCCTTCCCTTAACAACACCCACCTAGCACACTGCTGCGACCATGAAGTGAAATCGAGGACATTGTAAGAGGTTGCCACATGATGGGTATCTCCTTAATAAATGCTTTTCCTTCTAAGTGCTAAATAAATCTGAAAGAATAAATACACGTGAACTCGGAAAGCAAAGTTCACTAGTGTCTCTGTGATTAGAACACACCATGTCTCTGGGCTCCCTTCACTGTGCTCTAGTGTGAGCGCTCTCTGCATGCTGGAATTGGAATTCACCCTTCTTGCCGTCCTGCTTGTCCTCCACAATGCACCCCTTTAGGCTCTCAAATGCAATCGTCACTGTGTTCTAGAACGGTGGTTCTCAAACTGGCTTCTTCCTTTGCAGTGTGCAGCATTCAGTGGCAGCCAGGGGTCATCTCAGAGAGAATGGGGGTTGGGGAGGTGGGCTGCAGATGTGCTCTGGAGTCTGTGTGGGGTGGATTCCTTTCCTGGCATTGTGTTTATTCAACATGGGCCATGTTGCAAGGAATGGATTTCTACTAATTGTTCAAGCACCCACAGCTGCACATGTTTTGCTCTTAAAAATCTAAGAGTAGGTTCAGGCTTCTCCAGTTGTCTTTCCTAACCACCTCCCAGTGTGCTTTCCTGCCTGGGGCCAGTGCTTAGGACATAGACCTTTTAGGGGCCATTATTCAGGTGCCCGCAAATGGTAAAGAACATGGCACTAGGAAAAGGTGAGAGCTTTACTACCCAAGCTACCTCCTTCTCCTGCTGTGCTTCCCATGGCACGGATCCATGACTGGCAGCTGAAGGGAAGGGGACCCGCTATCACTGCGCTGTGCTGGAGAGAAGGTTGGGGAGCAGCGCTGGAAGAGCAAATGCAAAAAACAGGTGTGAGGACATGAAAAGCTCCCAGGAAATGCTGTTTGTAGCCCTGGAGGGAGGGGGCAGTGACCATCAGGAAAACAAAAGGCTTCAGTAGCAGAGGTCACTCCTTGGCCCATTAATCCTTTGTGCTGGGGCTTTTACAAGCTGTCAGCCCTCCTCCTTTGGGTGTGAGGGAGGGGTTGAGCTCCCCCATTAGCTTTATGATGGCAGTTTTTCCTCCAGACACTACAGGGAGGTAATGCTTTGAGGATTTCTTGAGTTTGTCCCTTCTTTCCAGTTAATAACATATTTGAAATGCTTGTTACCATGTGGGATGGGGACTCAGCCTAACCAAGGCCCTTTCTAATCTGGGTCCTGCTTAATTTATGAATGCCCTCAGCATGTAACTCTGAATACCGGCCACATGGAATCACTTGCAATTTTCCTGAGCAATCCACACCCAGGCCTTTGCACAGGCGGTTCCTTCTGCCCGGAGCACGCACCTGACTGGTTCCTACTCATGCTTCGGAACCCAGCTCAAATATGGAGCTGGGGTTGGAATCTAGACCTGTCTCCACCTAGAACCCAGGTCTGTCTTCTTCTGGAATCCAGGTCTCTCTCCCTCCGAATGGCTTGGTCTTTACTACACAGCGGGACACACAGACCCTGGCCATGATCTGGGCTCCCCTATCCTACTTTTACCTCCTAGGACTTCCCGTCTAGAGCCCCCAGCCCAACTCCAGCCACTCTGGGCTCCTTCCTCACACCCAGCGTGCGAGTCCCCTCCCTGGCCTTTTGCACGTGCCATTCCCTCTGCCTGGATGCCTTTCTCCCAGGTGTCTTGGAACTTTCTCCCTTCCTCGGGATATTTGCTCTGGGCGCTTTAGGACTGTGGCCCTCCCTGCCCATGCAAAGCGGCACCCCCTGTGCTCTGCAGTCTCCAGCCCTGCTCTGATTTTAAAAACCACACCATGAGGTGACATCACCAATATTGTTTGTTTTTCCTGATCTCCCCTGCCCCCACTAGTTGGCAAGCCCTACAGGTCCAGGACTGTATCGAGTGCACCTGCTGTATTCTCAGCCCCAAGATTAGCACCTGACACATGGCAGGTGCTGAATAAGCATCTGTGGGGTGAAATAATGCTGGACTCTCTCCAGGGAAGTTATTGGCCCAAGGTCATGCAGCTGTCACTGGTGTAGATCCCAGTACTAACCCGACTGAGAGAAAAGTATGCAACAAAAGTCAGAGTGTCGTTGCATCTGTGTGCATGATGGAATATTATTCTGCCATGAAAAGGAATGAAGCAGAGACACTTGCTGCAACAGGGATGAGCCTCACACACATCATGCTGAGCGAAAGCAGCCAGATGCACGTAGTCACCCACCGCCTGGTTCTATTTAAAGGGAATGTTTAGAATGGGCAAATCTACAGAGACAGAACATAGGCTGCTGGTTGCCAATGGGGGAGGAAATAGGAAGCTTTTGCTTAATGGTGGTTTCTTCTTGAGGTGATTCAAATGCTTTAGAACTAGACAGAGAGGGGGGTTGTACAACAATGTGAATGAACAAAGTGACATTGAATTGTTCACTTCCTTATAATTATTATGATTGTTATTATTTTAGACAGAGTCTTACTCTGTCACCCAGGCTGGAGAGCAGTGGTGTGATCTGGGCTCATTGCAACCTCTGCCTCCTGGGTTCAACTGATTCTCCTGCCTCAGCCTCCCGAGTAGCTGGGATTACAGGTGTGCACCACCATGCCTGGCTAATTTTTGTATTTTTAGTAGAGACAGGGTTTTGTCATGTTGCATTGGCTGGTCTCGAACTCCTTGACCTGAGGTCATCCACACACCTCAGCCTCCCAAAGTGCTGGGATTACAGGTGTGAGCCACCACGCCCAGGCTGAATTGTTCACTTTAAAATGGTTAATTTTATGTTATGTGAGTTTCTCCTCACTGAAAATAGCTCATGCACGCACATACACCGCCCCCGCCCCCCCCACCGACACACACGCGAGAATCAATATCCTGGGTGTGACATTGTGCTATATAGTTTTGTGAGATGTTACCATTGGGGTGAACTGGGTGAAGGGTACATGGGACCTCTCTATATTATTTGTTACAACTGCATGTGAATCTATAATGATCTCAAAATTTTAAGAACTGTTTTAAGGATTGTTATTGCAGATAGAAGATTGTAGATACTTATGTAAATTTCAATTACTTTGAAGTATAAAATTCAACAAATATCTACCAAGCACACAGGGTGAGCAAAAGGCAGAGTGGGGCTGGTACCTCCTGCCTGCCTATGCCGTGGGCTGGTACCCACCGCCTGCCTATGCCGTGGGGCTGGTACCCACTGCCTGCCTATGCCCTGGCCCTGCCCTGGAGTGTGTGGGAGTTTCCAGGTCTTCCCCTCAGACTGTCTTGGGAGCAAAACACAGCAGCTGTCTCACGCCCCAGACCCCGGGGTTATCATGTTTATGCACATGAAGCCACTGAAGATGGAAAATAGACAAGTTGCAGGGTCTAGGTTATGCTGAGGAGTAAAATAGTTGATAAAAATGAAAATCAAGCCCAGCTTTCATCCAAACTGAAGCTGGCACGGGCTACAGAAGTTCGGTGTGTTTGCCCTGTAGCTGGCATCAGCTGGAATCAAGGCCTCCTAACATATGTTATGCAGCAAGAACGGATTGGATTATGAAGCTGTGTCTCAGGGTTGCCCAATTTGGAAGAAAAAGGGATTTTGAAGTTGATGGAACTTAAGCAGGGAGTTTGGCACAAACCCATTCTCACAAACTCCCTCCTGGGTGTTCCTGCTGAATAACCCCTCTTGCCGCTGCACGATTGGGCATTGCTATTCACTGAGGGAAATGTCCCTCAGCGGCGTCTTTGGGATTGGAGGGCAGAGTTCTCAGTCCTCACATTTACCCACTGGGGCTCCGAAGCGCCCATTTTCAGGGGTTAGTTACAAAGGTAACATGGAGAAGGTCCCTGCAAGGTGCTGGTGAAGCCATAACCACTCTCAAAGGCATGAAAATTTCTCATGTTTAATAGAGAGCAAGCCTCAGCTCAGAGTCATGAGAAGGCAATTATAGCTAATATTTTTCATTATATTTATTTGTATGCTTATCTTCTTTTTAGGAAAAAATGATACTAGCGATTCATTTATAGTGGGGTATGTCATTACCATTTAAGATAATTAAGCAAAAAATGAGTGTATTTGGAGAAAACACTAAGTTGATGCAGATAGATAGAAATGTAGATGGATGCTAAAACCATGGGTGAAAATGTATTGGGAACCGGGCAGTTACACCTCTCTGTGTATGTCCCTACAGATTAATGATGAATTACTAAGGAAAGATAAGAACCGTGGGGGACCCCACACCATAGCTAAGTGATCAAAATCCACATCACTGTTAATGGAACAAATGGCATCGTGTGCCTCTGATATGGGGCACTGAGAAGGGAACGCCTCCACTTCTGGGGTGTTCCTGCTGCAAATCATAGCCAGAGTCTCATCACAAGGAAACAGCAGAATAACCCAAATTAGGGAAACTTTATAAAGTAAGTGACTCCAAAAATGCCAGTGATGTGAGGAACAGCAAAGGACTGAGGAATGTCTCAGATTAAAGGAGATTAAAGCGATGAGACGATTAAAGGCAGCACATTCTCCCCCACTGGAAAATGTTGCTGTGAAGGACAGTTGAGACGACTGGGGAAAATTGAATATGAACTGTGTATGAAAGCATAGCAGATTATTAGTGATAATGTTCCTAAATTTCACAGTTGTAGTTCTTTCAGAGAATGCCACTGCTTTTAGGAGATATATATTGAAGTACACATTTGATAGGGGTACTTGTGTCTAAAATTACTCAAAAATTGTCCAGCAATAATATAATTGTGTGTGTGTGTGTGTGTGTGTGTGTGTGTGTGTGTGTGTGTGTGTGTAGAGAGGAGAGAGAGAGAGAGAAGAGAGCACTGTCGGGTGTTGGAACCAAAGCAACTCCATCTTGAGTAGGAGCTGGGTAAAATAAGGCTGAGACCTACTGGGCTGCATTCCCAGGAGGTTAAGGCATTCTTAGACGCAGGATAAAGTTACAGGTCATAAAGACCTTGCTGATAAAACAGGCGGCAATAAAGAAGCCAGCCGAAACCCACCAAGATGGTGATGAGAGTGACCTCTGGTCGTCCTCACTGCTACACTCCCACCAGCTCCATGACAGTTTACAAATGTCCTGGCAATGTCAGGAAGTTACCCTGTATGGTCTAAAAAGGGGAGGCCTGAATAATCCACCCCTTGTTTAATATATCATCAAGAAATAACTATAAAAATGGGCAACCAGCAGCCCTCGGGGTGCTTTGCCTATGGAGTGGCCATTCTTCATTCCTTTACTTTCTTAATAAACTTGCTTTCACTTTACTGTATGGATTCACCTCAAGTTCTTTCTTGTGTGAGATCCAAGAACCCTCTCTTGGGGTCTGGATCGGGACCCCTTTCTGGTAACAGCACTATTCCAGCAAACTGTTACTGGGTGGCTGTATGGGAAAGGCATACGTTTGTTCACTTACAACTTTCCTGTAGGTTTGACATTTTCCAAAATAAAATCTTTTAAAAAGATAAATGAAATACCCGGGAAATAAGCATAGATGTGATTTGCAGGTGTGGAGTGGGCACAGCCCTACTCAGTCTCTGGTTGGGGAAAATGGGATGAGTAAATCTCTTGGGAGTCTCCCGGCTTTCACGTTCAAGGGTACTATCCCCACCAGCAAATGAACCATTTTCATATTTTCCACTCATAAAGCACATATGAAAATTAGCTGGGGGAAACAAACAAACAAAAAACCCGTGAGTTTCGGCAAGTTTCCTCCAGGGGCCTACAAACAAGCTCTTGTGCAGGTTCCTCTCATAAACAGGGTGCACAAAAACACAGGCTGACTTCCTCCTTCACCAAGAGCTCCTGCAGCTTCACAACCACTCTGCAGTGCATTCTTTTCTTTCGTTTCTTCCATGCTTCTCGTGAGGTTTACTGGTGAGTTCTGTTTGCTCCTTGCCACCTTGCAGTTAAGAGTTTTTCCAAGCGCCCATTGTTCCTGCTGAGTGCCTAATTGTTATTTCTTGGGCAGAATGAGCAGCCCCCTGAGACGTCTGGTTAGTTTCCAAGAGGGTCCTGGTGAGAGGCGGAGAATACCGGCCACCACCAGCAACCTTAGACAGCCAGGCAGCCCCAGGGCAAAATAAAACCTGCGCCCTGGGCCTTGAAATGAAGCCTGAACACGATATCCTCTGCCACGAACACCCATGAATAATGGCCCTGCCTGCAACAACGTCTGGCCCTGAGACCAACCAAGCCAGCCAGGAGTTGTAATCCCAGGACAAGACACGTTGTGGTACGCTGGCTTCCAGGACTGGCTGCTCACTTGGAGATGCCGTAGGAAGAAGCAGGCTTCCAGTGAGATAGACCTGGAGGTTGGGGTCAGCCTCAAAAGCCTTCTGCTCAGCTACACCAACCATCCCGGGTCTCCCTGCCAGACCCTCTTCAATGGAGAGGCCTGCTGCATGGGCCGGCACTGCGGGACGCCCTGGGAAGCCAGCTCCCAGGGTATTTGGGGAAAGGGTGTGCCCTGCTGCTGCATCCGGGGTCTGGGTGGGACCTGGGGGGCTGCATGGCTAACAACCTCCCTGCGGCTGCTGTGGCTGCTCCAAGGTCTTCATCCCATGGAACAGTCTGTCCCCAGCACAAACCTGAGTTGCAGAACTCACTTCTGACATGGGGGCCTCTGAGGAAGACACTGTTACATCTCATGCATTTTACCGTAAAACCGAGCTGCTGCAGTTTAGGACAGCCCCGTGCTGAGGTCAATCAAACCCACCATTTCCAAGCAGGGTTGGTATGCAGGCAGAGTGCGTGCTTGGACATCAGAGAGGAGAAGAATGTGCCAGCAATCACAAGTGCAGACAAACAGGGCACTGCCCAGAGCACCCCGATCAGAAGCAAATGTGTTCCCAGGGATGCTTGTCAATACGTCCATGTCCCTTCTGTGTTGGCTGCTCCCTTGGGCTATGGGATTTGCCATTTTATTCCACACTGACAGCGCCCTTCAGGCCAGAAGAGAGCACCACCCCAAGACGGCGCTCACCTTCCCGTGGCTGTTTCAGGCAATGCCCTGCCATTTGCCATGAGTGTGGGAGACCTGCAGGGGCTGGGGGTGGACAGGAGGCTGACAGGGGTCTGCTGTTGACAAAGGCCCACTTGAAGTTGAAAAGATGGCCAAGAGACACCCTGGATGTGGAGGAATTGGAGCCACCTACACTGCTGATGGGAGGGAGACACAGTGTAGGGCCAAGGAAAACAGCCAGGCAGCTCCATAGTAAGTGAAACACAAGAGTTCTAGGACCCAGAGATTCCCCTCCTGGATATGTACCTGAGAGAACCAAGCACAGGTGTTCAAACAACAGCGTGCACATGAATGTCCACAGCAGCATCACTCACAGTGGGCAAAAGGCAGACACAACCCACACATCTATCAATGGATAAACAAATGTGGTCCATCCACCCAGTGGAATATCAATCATTAAGAGGGAATGAAGCTCTGAAACATGCTACAACCGGGATGAAGCTTGAAAACATGATGCTGAGTGGAAAAAGCCAGAAACAAAGTCACAAGTTGGATGATTTTAAGTCTATAAAGTGTCCAGAATAGGCAACTCCATAGACAGAAAGCAGATTAGTGGCTGGCTGGGCAGAAGGGAATGGGGAGTCATCAATGAATTGGGTACGAGGATTCCTTTTGGGGTGATAAAATCTTCTGGAACTAGGTAGTGGTGATGTTTGCATAAAATTATTAATGTACTAAATATCATTAGTGGTTAAGTTATGTGTATTTTACCAAATACAATTTTTTTCTTTTTTTTTTTGAGACAGAGTCTCCCCCTGTTGCTCAGGCTGGAGTGCAGTGGCGCGATCTCGGCTCACTGCAACCTCTGCCTCCTGGGTTCAAGCGATTCTACTGCCTCAGCCTTCTGAGTAGCTGGGATTACAGGCGCGCCACCATCCCTGGCTAATTTTGGTATTTTTAGTAGAGACAGGGTTTCACCATGTTGGTCAGGCTGGTCTTGAACTCCTGACCTCGTGATCCATCTGCCTCAGCCTCCCAAAGTGCTGGGATTACAGGCGTGAGCCACCGCGCCTAGCCGCAAAGGAGCATTTTTGATTCACAAAAGCATGGTGTAGATCTGCTTGCTGCAGGCATCCTGTGGACAGCTGGGTTGTTTAGTTTTCAGAAGAGGTTGTTGGAGACACCCAAGATAAACAGAGGAAGCACTGATCACAGACAGCAAATATTGATTGAACACTTACTAGATGCCAGGTGTGGTTCTTAGTGTTTTTGTGTTATGTTAAGTCTTTAAATCCACACAACTACCCCAGAAGGTAGGTTTTATTTTGTCTCCATTTTACATCGTAGGCACAGAGAGGTAAAATAATTCACCTTGGGGCACAAAGAGAGTCCCTCGAAGATCTGGGATTTGAACCAGAAGTCCAGTCCACCTGTTAAGACATTGCTGCTGCTGAAGAGAAAAAATGCCTGCAGGGCCCAGGATTAGGGCTCCCATAGCCCAACATTGTTGGCAAGAAGACATCATTTTTGGAATTACCAAAAGGTCTTGTAGTTCTCATGCTGAAGGAACTGTGGATGTCAACTCCCTCAGCTTTGGCGTCTTCTCCCATGAAATGAAAAGCCTGGATCTGAGAAAGTATGTGACCAAGATGGCGGCACTAGGATGAGGGCAGGTGGGAGAGAGGCGTGGCCAGTGCTGCTCCACAGTCCTCCGAGCAGACTGCTGAGGAGGCACCATGACTGTTCCCGTTCTGTGCGTTAGGGAACAGAGGTACAGAGGGGCAAAGGCACTTGCTCAAGGTCACATAGCTCAAAGATGAGGGGGTCAGAATTTAGACTCAAGGCTGACTGAGTTGGAGAGTCTGCTCCTTGCATTGCATCAAGCAGCTCTCTTGATGCTCCCAGAGACACTCAGTGTCCTGTTTCTTATGCCAAACTCAGAAAGAAAGATACACAGAAAAAAATAGAAGGTCGCTCGTAGTGGTGTCATCCAGAGAGATCTACCGTTGCCTCTTTGATGTGCTGTGTGCCATTTTAGTCTATGTTAATGCATAAATGTACATATTTACATATTCTTATAAAATTGGGATCATGACAAATATATGGTTGTCTCATACTTTTAATATTTTGTTTATATTTCACATTAATTCATTAGGAGAAAATTTGTTTTTTAAGGCCTGCATAGTCTTCCATCATCTGGATCCCCCAGAATATAACTATTTCTGTTATAACCGTATCTGCTGTTGACCATGTGGGTTTTATTTGTTTACAAATAAGAGTTTATTTGCTCTTAAAAATCAATGCAGTAATGATGGTCCTTGAACATAAGTGTTGACTTTGACATATAGTAGGTGCTTAATTAATATTTATGAGTGAATGAGTGATGGATGGATAAATAGATTTTTTAAGAGTGGGTCCTGGGTGTTAGCCTACTTGGTCTAAAGTAGGCTGTCTCTACCACAGGTTTGCCTGCGATAGTTTCTGTTTTCTTCTGTTGTCCTGGTATAATTAGTCATAGTGCTCCCTTTTATCTTTGAAAATGTCCTTATTTGGATGGTAAATTATGAGGTCAGGCAATCAAATGGTACGAACCTTTCTGAGGTTCTTTATACACATTACTAATATGCTCTACAGATAAGTTGTACCAATGTACACCCAATTGGTGATCTGTTCCTGAAAGAGGAGGGCTGGATGAAAAATATCTTGATGAAAAATTTGAGGAAAGGAATTAGCCTTGTGAAAAAGAAACTTGCCTTGGAAAACTCAGAAATGGCTTACCAATGAGTTCAAGTCCCCCTAAGTTCTTATATTCTTAAAATCCACCGCGGCACATTGAGCTTGTTACTTACCGTTCTTCCAGAATTTTAATAAAAGTTTGCTGATTCTAAATGGTTATAGCTCTTAGGTGGGAGAACATTGTGATCCTGAAATTATTCAGATTTGAATCCCAACTCAACCACTCACCACTAGTTGTTAAACTTTCAGCAAATCCCATAACTGAGTCTTAGTTTCCTCCTCTTCAAAATGAGGATGGATGTATGTTCGTTTCAGAAGGCTGTGAGGATTAGACATCAGGGCCCAGCACCAAGAAAACCAGCCTCATGCTAACTCCATCTAAATTCATCCTTTGCCTAGGGAACTGCCCACCCCATCTGTCCAGAAGCAGCATGGGCTCTTTTCCCATTTTCCACACACATCTTCACTTTTCATTCTTGGGATCCAACTTGGTCCCAAGGCCTGAAGGAGTTGCCTTGCTGAATTAACTTTGTGGGAGGACTAGTTAGGCTTATGGCAGTTGTGAATGGTTCCTTGCTTTAAAATGCACCCATGTGCAGACTGTCATCCTGTCTGAAGCCCCCCTTTCAGAGGCTGATCCTCTCTATGTGTCTCCTCTTAGGCAATGCCCCTTAGAGCCAGTTAATTATCAGTTTCCCTCATCTTTCGGGTCAGTAGGAATTGCTTGATGTGTGGGAGGAAGATTTACAGAAAGGAAGGAAAAAGGAGCCAGGAGGTGGATCTAGCCCCCATCCTAACTCGCTGAGTTCCTCTCTTGGAGAGAGTACTGCTACCAGAACTGTTGTCCAGGCAGGTGCTCCTGTAAAGATATGCTAAACATCGAAGTGTGGAATGATCCCACATTTCTACTTGGCTGGACATGTGGCACTGGTTGCAAGTGGCCTCATGGCTGTTGACAGGAAAAAAGAAAAAGCAGGCCAGGTGCAGTGGCTCACACCTATCATCCCCACACTTTTGGAGGCCGAGGCAGGTGGATTGCTTGAACCCAGCCTGAACAACATAGAGAGATCCTATCTCTACAAAAAATACAAAACAAACAAACAAACAAACAAAAGCTGGGTGTGGTGGTGCACGCCTAAAGTCCCAGCTACTCAGGAGACTGGTTGAGGGAGGAGGATTGCTTGAGCCCGAGAGGTTGAGGCCATAGTAAGCTGAGATTATGCCACTGCACTTCAGCCTGGGCAATGGGAGTAAGACCCTGTCTCAATTTTTTTTTTTTAAGCCAACTTTGTAAAATACGAAAAGGGGTTTATTTTGAGCCAATATGAGTGGCGATGGCCTGAAGGATGGTCTCAGTAGGTCCTGAGAAAGTGTACCCAAAGCGGTCAGGTTACAGCTTAATTTTATACATTTTAGGGAGACAGAAGTTACAGGCAAAGACATAAGTCAGTATGTGTAATGTATATATTGGTTTGGCCCAGAAAGGTAGAACATCGCAAAGCAGGGAGGCTTACAGGTCATAGGTAGATTCAAAGATTTTCTGATTAAAAATTGGTTGAAAGAGTTAAGCTTTGTCTAAAGACTTAAAGTCAGTAGAAAGTTCAGATAAGGGGTGTTGTGGAGACCAAGGTTCTTGTTATGTAGATGATGCCTCCTGGGTAGCAGTCTTCAGAGAGAATAGATGCTAAAGGTGTTAGACTTTTACTTAATCTCTCTTAAATCCAATAAAGATCTGGCTGCATTAATGAAGATTCTCTACAGATGCAAAAATTTCCCTACAAATAACTGTGTTGCAGGACCATTATAAAATATGTCAAGGAAATATATTTTGGGGCAAAATATTTTGATTTCCTTCAGGCTCTGCTGTTATGTGATGCTATGCTAGAATCATGTTGGGATTTGATATCTTATTGCCACAAAGAATATGTTTTGTCTGTCTCATGATCTCTATTTTAATGTTAATGCTGGTCAGTTGTGCCTAAACTCCAAAAGGGAGGTGTGTAACAAAGTGTATCCAACCTCCCTTCCTGTTAGGGCCTGGATTCCAGTTTTTTTTTTTTCTTTTTTTTTTTTTTGAGACAGTTTTATTCTGTCCCCCAGGCTAGAGTGCAGTGGTGCGATCTCAGCTCACTGCACCCTCCGACTGGCAGGTTCAAGCAATTCTCCCGCATCAGCCCCCCTGAGCAGCTGGGATGACAGGTGTGCAGCACCACTCCCAGCTAATTTTTGTATTTTTTGTAGAGACAGGGCTTCACCATGTTGGCCAGGCTGGTCTTGAACTCCTGACCTCAAGTGATCCTGTCAGAAGCATGTTAACCAGAGCAACTCCATCTTGAATAGAAGCTAGCTAAAATGAGGCTGAGACCTACTGGGCTGCATTCCCAAACAGTTAAGGCATTCCAAGTCACAAGGTGAGATAGGAGATCAGCACAAAATACAGGTCATAAAGACCTTGCTGATAAAAACAGGTTGCAGTAAAAGAGCTGGCTAAAACCCACCAAAACCAAGATGGTGACCAAGGATGGAACTCTGATCATTCTCACTGCTGCATCCCACCAGTGTCATGACAGTTTACAGATGCCGTGGTAATGTCAGATGGTTACCATACATGGTCTAAAAAGGGGAGGCAGGAATAATTCACCTATTGTGGAGTATATCATCAAGAGATAACCATAAAAATAGGCAACCAGCCACCCTTGGGGCTGCTCTGTCTATGGAGTAGCCATTCTTTTATTCCTTTACTTTCCTGATGAACTTGCTTTCACTTTACTCGATGGACAAGCCCTGAATCCAAGAACTGAGTGAGATCCAAGAACCCTCTCCTGAGGTCTGGATCGGGACCCCTTTCCTGTAGCAATCTGCCCTCCTTGGCCTCCCAAAGTGCTAGGATTACAGATGTGAGCCACTGTGCCTGGCCTGGAATTTAGTTTTTCAGGTTGCTATGGGGTCCTCTTGGCCAAGAGGGGGTGTCCTTTCAGTTGGTTTGGGGCTTAGGGTTTCATTTGGGGTTTACGTCGCCCAACGAAGCAGGTGAGAACACCCAATGAAGAAGGTGAGAGCACCCTTGGGCGCCTGAGGGACAACATCTCCTTGCACCCTTCAGCTGGCTTGAGATCTCCACTCCATGGTGATTCAGCTCAGTCTCTTGGGTTTGGGTCTCAGAACTCCACTCTGCCTCCTGAGGGCTCTAATCCCACCATTTCCTCAGTGACTGGGAAGGTCAACCCCTTCTATTTTCTCCACTCTACCTTCCCTGTTTGTTTTCAAATAGACTTAATGTTTTAGGGTTGTTTTAGGTTTACGGCAACATTGAGCAGAAGGTACGGAGATTACGCTCTGTTTTCATCTCCTGGTTTCTGTTGATGCGAAGGTGCACATCTACCTCCTCTTAGCTCCTGGATTCTACCCACTCAGAGTTTCTGTTTCTCCTAACCTCAGTTAGGCATGACTCGTGAATGTCTGTCTTTTAACTTTTCCTTCTTTCCTCCTGTCATCAACTGATTAATTCTTTCCTTTTCCCAAGTAAACACCCTGATGGGTGCCTCCTATGAATTGGCGGCGCTCTATTCAGGAGCCCAAAATTAACCCAGTAAATCATGGCCTCAGTGACTGCAGGATTAGGAACAGGGTTGCTTGGGGTCTGTGGGTATTGCATACCTTGTGATTGACTTTTACTGTAGCCAATTGAATTTCACATTTAGGGAGTTGTATGCTTCCTCACTCTAGCAGCATTGTAGCCCTGGGAAACAGTCTAGTCATGATTATCTGGATATGTGAATTTTGGGATGATCCCTTGGCTGACTTTCAGCAGTTAGAGGCAGAATTGCTGATGCCCAGGGGCAGGCTTTGGGTGATGGTGTTGTTGGTGGATGGGGAAAAATGGTGAACTCCTGATTCTTTCCTTCCCAGCCCAGGGAGCCAGAGGAAATATGCCAGGGGAATTTGACTATCCAGTGTTGGATGCAGTCTCTTGTGTTTTGGTCTGTGTTGGCCACAGGAGCCTTCATTATAGCTGAGCTAAATCAGAAGCCCCAGAGTCAAATGAAGGTCATGTCTGAGGCTGCATGTGCTAGCCCACTAAAAAGCCATTTCCTGGTACAGAGTTGTACACAGGCTTGCATGCACATATAAGCTCTTTCTTTCTGATCGCAATAGCTGGCTGCACAGTCTGTGGCTCAGTCACTTCTCTCTGGCCTGACCCTTCCATGGTGGGCCTGTGAGGTCAGTCATTGCTGAGACACACGGATATCCACAGCCTCTGTGGATGTCCGTGCCAAGCAGAGTGCTCCTGGCCACTGTAAATCTGGCTCCAATTTGGACTTAAATTCATGCATGAGTCCTGTTCCTTGGGCTTGGATGCTCTGGGACCACCTGCTCCCTTCTGGGAAATCAGGACTTTTCCTTTTTATCCAAATCAAAGGGTGACTGAGCCAGTGGCCAAAAGGGTGTTTGCATTGGTATGAAGAGGAAGAGTGGTTCAGTCCCCCTGGAAGTGGACTCAGCACCCTCATCCAAATTCCAAACCCATAGAACCCAGCAAGGCTCCAGGGCCCTTGGCTGAATCTTATCCTTTGGAGTTTGGACTGGGGTGAAATTCTCTTTGAAGGTAGCATGGATCTGGGTCAAGGAGAGGACTTGAACAGATCTCTGTCCAGCCTGGAAATTTGATGATTTACATGAAAGGAATTGAATGCTGGCATTGAATTTCTCTTGGATACCATGGGACCTAAAATGTAAAGGAAGCAAATTGAGCAAACACCAGCGTGCATTTGACTATAACGAATATACTCTGAAATGTCCTTCGGAATGTTATAGCAAAACCCAAATTGGGGCATGTCAGAAGCAACTCTGGATATAATCCTCAGCCACCTGGATTTTCCAGCTTGCACTCACCCCGAGTGGACTCCAGCCAAGTTCCTCTCTGTTCTAACACAGGAAAAAATTACCTTGGTGATCGGATAGGGTAGGTGTCTCCCACTCCAACAGCTAATTGTGGAAATGCAATTTCATCAAGTCTTGATATTTCTAAAACCAAACAGGGAAACTGTGATGAAAATGTGTTCCCAGTTCGTTCTCCATCCCTCTCCTGGGGAGAGAAGGGGATGCTGCATGGGAAAAGGACTCATGCATGAATGTGAGTCCAAGTTGGAGCTGGATCTATATTGGCCAGGAGCACTTTGCTTGGGAAAATTCTCTGTTGCTGAAGAGTTTGCTGGAGAGCAAACCTACCTGAAGCTTGTGCTTTGTAGGATATAACTACAAGGTGACACAGGATATGATTATGAGGTGACTTCAAAAAGTTTGTGGAAAAATGGAATTAAAAGATACAAATAAAAAATATAAACTTTATTTCTCAAGGTAAGCTTCACCAAGGTCAAGACACTTTTGTCAGTGATGACACCAGCCATTTAGTCCATCCCTAAAGAACTGAAGCTCCTGGAAATTTAAACACATCAATGTAGTCTTTTAAATATTATTAACTAGAGAAAAATGGGTGCCCTTTAAAGATTTTTCAAGATTAGGAAACAAAAAGAAGTCCAGACAAGCCAACTCAGGACTGTAAGGTGGACGCCTGATGATGTCTCACTGACATTCTCACAAAATTGCCCTTGTTTGATGAGAGGAATGAGCAGGAGCATTGCTGTGGTGGGGAAGGACTCACTCCACCACCAAAGGATTTCACAGGCATTTTTCTGCTAGAGCTTTGGCTAACTTTCTTAAGCCACTTCCATAACAAGCAGATGTTATAATTCTTTGGCCTTCCAGAAAGTCAGCAAGCAAAATGCCTTGAACATCTCCAAAAATTGTTGTTATGACCTTTGCTCTTGACAAGTCTCCTTTTGTTGCGACTGGACCGCTTCCACCTCTTGGTAGCCATTGCTTTGATTGTGCTTTGTCTTCAGGATGGTACTGGTGAAGCAATGCTTTATTTCCTGTTATAATTCCTTGAAGAAAATGCTTTAGAATCTTGATCACTCTTGTTAAAAATTTCCATTAAAAGCTCTGCTCTTCTCAGCAGCTGGTCTAAGCACAATGGTTTTGGCATCCACCAAGTGAAAAGTTTGTTCATCTTAAGTTTTCAGTCAGAATTGTGTAAGCTGGCCCAGTTGAGATGTCTATGGTGTTGGCTATTGTTTCTGCTGTTAATCACTGGTACCCTTCAATAAGGGCATGAACAAGATACATTTTTTCCTTGAAAATTGATGTGGATGGTCTGATGCTGTGGGCTTCATCCTCAGCACTGTCTCATTTCTTCTTAAAATGAATTAATTATCTGTAAACTGCTGATTTCTTTGGGGCATTGTCCCCATGAACATCTTGTAAAGCATCAGTGATTTCACCCTTCTTCCATCCAAGCTCACCATAAATGTGATGTTTGTTGTGGCTTCAATTTTAGCAGAATTTATGTTGCTCTAATAGAAGCTCCTTTTAAACTGATGTCTTGTCCCTTCCTAGTGCCTCAAGCTAGATCCTGTTTAGATATGTTATAACCAGTTAACATGAGTTTATTTTTGTGCAAACAAATTTGAAATTTATAGTTTTTTTCATAACACATAAGAAGACCTCTTGTATTTCTACATTATTTCAAACATTTTTTACTCTCAAAATTTGACTGGCCCCTTTCTTCGTTTGCAGAAGTTGGATTTGTCTCCTACTCCATAGAAGAAACAGAGGCCATCAGATAAGAATTTCCTCAACTTGGCCGGGTGTGGTGGCTCACGCCTGTAATCCCAGCACTTCGAGAGGCCGAGGCGGATGGATCACGAGGTCAGGAGATCGAGACCATCCTGGCTAACCTGGTGAAACTCCGTCTCTACTAAAAATACAAAAAATTAGCTGGGCGTGGTGGCAGACGCCTGTACTCCCAACTACTTGGGAGGCTGAGGCAGGAGAATGGCATGAACCCAGGAGGTGGAGCTTGCAGTGAGCTGAGATTGCACCACTGCCCTCCAGCCTGGGTGACAGAGCAAGACACCATCTCAAAAAAAAAAAAAAAAGAATTTCCTCAACTTGTGCTCCCAAAGATGTTCTAGTAGATTGATTATTGTCCCATACATGTTCACACTCCCTTCCCCATGCTTCCCATAGAGCATACTTCCCTGTCCAATAACTTTGGCCTTGACCATGTGACCTGCTTTGACCAAAGGAATATGGCAGAAGTGACAAGGTACTGTTTTAAGAACAGGCTTTAGGAGTCATTTTGAGTTCTTGCTCCAGCTTTTTTGCTCCTGCCATTCATTGCGAGAAGAGCGTGCCCAAGTATCTGCTTCTCTTCCGCCTGGATCAGGGACATGGAGCAGACCCCAGACAAAGCCCTGCTGAGCCAAGCCACAGAACTATGATGGAGAAATACATGTCTATTAGTATAAGCCACTGAGATTGTGTAATTATTTGTTATACTGATTATTCCAGAAAAAACTTGACTAATAATGATACAAATTCTACATATGGCAACACTCCTTCTTGCTCTTCTTGCTCTTCACTTCTTCTACAAGGAAGAATTGTCCTTCCTCACATTTATTGCCCATCTTCCCACTGGACTGTGCATTTTATCTTCCCTCATCTTCTCAGGAACCTTAATGACCAAATATTTCCTTTTCTCTTGAAATATCCTCTTAACTAGATCCTTCTCATCATTTTAAATGTGATACATTCCTTTTGGCTTCCACTCAGGGATAGAAAACTGGAAAGAGAGCCGTGCATACCCTAACAAAAAGTAAAAGTTAAAAAACTTACTAGAATCACACGTTTTCTTGAACCTATCAGAGCAGAGGTCACAAGGAAAACAAGTATTCTGAAATCTCAAAGAAAGATGAGTGCCTCCAAAAAGAGGTGGGACTCGAGCACCAGGCTACCTACCACAAAACACAGGAAGAAGACAGGGCCACCATACTAGTGGGTAAGAATATTTTAGCTGAAATTTTTAATGGATTGCTAAATGTTGGCTTGGGGCTAGTATAAGATATAGAACCCCTGAGAGCCATAGGAACAAGGGGAGTTCACACCTACTTGTAAACCTCACAACCTCACCAGGTGTTCATGAGAAATACTAGGAGAAGGGTGGAGGCTGAAGACATCTCTCTCATGGTAAGCCCTGGGGTAGAGAGCAGCCACCACATCAGAGCAGGCACAAGGCTCTGCCCAGATTCTTCTCAAGGAAATAAAAGCCTGGGGGTAGGGCCAGCAATCCTAGAAACTCATTATGGTTAGGGGAAGGAAATAGGCTAACAACATTTTGGGAGACAGAGCAGGAAACCACCATGGGCCCAGACCATTAGAGATCCTCCTACACTGCTGTGATAGGCAATATCACAGAGAAAGTCCCACCTCTGAGACCCAGGGGCTTAAGGTTTACTAAAGACTGAGGCGGAACCAGCCCAGCAAAGACCCCCTACCCTCATCGCAAGCACCAGTCTAGCAGGCACTGCTAACAATGATCAGCAGTCTTCTGTGCAGAGAGACAAAAGCATAGAGAGAGACTCCTTCTGTGATGCAGGCTCACAAGCAAAACCTAAAGCCAAAGTGGAACAGCA
The DNA here is from genome assembly GCF_028858775.2 of Pan troglodytes. Taxonomy (NCBI): domain Eukaryota; kingdom Metazoa; phylum Chordata; class Mammalia; order Primates; family Hominidae; genus Pan; species Pan troglodytes. Next base: position 85,251,282 of record NC_072416.2, on the reverse strand, counting down.
AAACTGAGAAGCACCCCCTTGCAACCCAGTTCCCATCCTAAGCACCAAGTAACACTAAAGTAACTGGAAACCAGCAGTTCCCTAAGGGTAATTATAATAACAACAGAACAGAAATCTATGCTCAAAGCCTAGAAAAAAGGAGGCATGCCCATTTTCAGACATAAATTTTATTTACCAAAGTATTGACTGTCCTAAACATGGTATATAGCTTTCAACCAAAAATGATAAGACACACAACAAGGCAAGGAAAGCGACTCACTGTCAAAAGACAAAGAGATCAACAGAACCAAACTTAGATACAATCCAGATGTTGGCACTATCAGACAGGGAGTTTAAAATGATTCATATGTTAAAAGGATCTATTGGAAAAGGTGGAAAATGTGTTAATTGATAGGGAATTAAAGCAGAGACATACAAACTGTAATGAAGAGTCAATTGGAAATGCTGGCTGGGTGTGGTGGCCCATGCTTGTAATCCCAGCACTTCGGGAGGTCGAGGCAGGCGGATCACTTGAGGCCAGGAAGTTCAAGACCAGCATTGCCAACATGGTGAAACCCTGTCTCTACTAAAAATACAAAAAGAAAAAACAATTAGCTGGGTGGGGTGTTGCATGCCTGTAGTCCCAGCTACTCTTTAAAAAAATGGTAGCAGAGATGAAGTAAGCCTTGGCATAGCCAAGAAAAGAATCAGTGTGCTTAAGACTAAGTACACCATCCTCACTGAAACACATGAGAAATAAGAGGTGTGAACAGCAGCAACCACCACCAATGGAACAGAGCACCCAAGAGCTATGGGACAATATTAAACAGTCTCATAAGCAAAACTCAGAATCCTAGAAGGAAGAGAGAAAGAGAGAGAGAGAGAGAGAGATGGAGACATAGAGATAGAGCCATAGAGAGAGCTAGGGAAAGACACACACACAGAGATAGAAAAATAGATAAAGGGGAGAGGAAAGAGGGAAGAAAAATATTTAATAAGCTAATGGCCAAAACTTATCAAACATAATGAAAGACATCACATTACAGAACCAAAAATCCCACAGAATACTAACGAGAATAAACACGAATATTTTTCATGTAGAATCCTAGATATAAAATCTTTAAACTGCTGAAAACTGAAGATAAAGAGAAAATATTAAAAGTGGCCAGAGATAAAGGACATTTCTCATAGAGAACAGCAAAGGTAAGAATTACAGAAGACTTGTCCACAGAAACTATGCAAGCTATAAGACAATGGAATTATATCATTAAAATGCTAAAAGAAAACACAAAGAAAAATCTGGCAACCGAAAATTCTTTTCCCAGTGAAAATATCTTTCAAAAACGAAAGAGAAATAAAGATTTTTTTTCTCAGAAAAACAAAAAAGGGGAGAATTTATTACAAGACGTTAAAGAGAGTGCATCAGGAAGAAGGTAAATGAAACCAGTCAGAATCTTAGATCTACATACAGAAATGAATAGTCATGGACATGGTAAAAATGAAGATCAATAGGAAGTTTATTTTTTGTATGTTTAATTGCTGTAAAATTACTAGACAGTTGAAAGTTAAAAGAGTTGCAATGTATGGTGTGTTTAAAATTGCACATAAAAGTAAAATGTAGAATAAGAGCAACAACAAACATAAGGGAGGAACTGGGAGTATGGAGTTATATGCTATGTGTGAATCATATGGTATTATTTGGAAGTAGATTGTGATCAAATAAAGGTGTATATTGCAAACCCCAGGGTAACTAATTATAGATTTGAACATCCGTAATGAGAAAACCCCAAATCCCAAACTTTTTGAATGCCAACATGATGCTCAAAGGAAATGCTGATTGGAACATTTTGAATTTTGGATTTTCTGATTAGGGATGCTCAACTGATATGTATTTCTGTGTATATTCCAAAATCTGAAAAAAATTTCAAAACCTGAAATACTGGTCTCAAGCATTTTGGGTAAGACATATTCAATTTGTATTAAAAATTTTTCAAAAAAGGTGTATAAATATGACCAATTCTCTGACATTAAGCAAAAAAAAAAAAAAAAAAAAAGTCGTCCTCTAAGTACCACCTGATCACTCCCCTCACCTTTGAAGCTACATTTCCCAGGAATGTTGTCTACATTTGCTACCTTCATTTTCTAACCTTCTACTGACTTTTCAATCAATTATAATCTGGCTCTCACTTCCATTATTCTAATCAAATAGCTTTTTCCAAAATTACCAATGACCTTGCTATCACTCTATCCAATAGGCATTTTTCAGACCTAACTTCAGACTGCTCACAGCCTTTGACACTGATCTCCATGCCACCCCCCAGCACCCCTTCTTTCCTGGCTTTCCTGGTGCTGCATCCCCTATTTTCCACCTAACAGTCTGGGGTGCCTCTGCTCTATTTTTTTTTTGCAGGCTTATCTCCTCTATTTGGCCATGAAATGTTTGCATTCTTCAAAATTCATATGTAGGCCTGCTCTACTTCCTACTCGATACTTTCTCCCTAAGTGAACTTGTTCATAACCACACCTTTAACTGTTGCCTTCACCCAGAAGACAGATACAACTCTTTCTATCTACCCTCCACCTCTCCTCTGAGCTTCAGTCCACATCCTGAGCTGTAAATTGAGTATGGCTCAAAGGTAACTCAGATCTCAGAGCTCAATATAAATTTTATATACATATAAATATATTTTATATACATATATTTTACATACATATAAAGGGATCATTTTATCCCTTTACCTGGTCTCTTTCCATGTGCCCTACCTCAGAAAATGTCACTCCTATGTTCATTCCCACCACCATTCATTCACTTTGAAAATGTTCATTGAGCACTTACTTTGTGCCAGAGGCTGGAGATATGGTCAACACATGGACAAGATCTCTACCATCTTGGAGCTTGTACCCAGTGAGCAGGCAAACATAAACCAACAAAAAGCCAAACACCATAGAATTCTAGGCAAGGATCAGTGCTACAAGCGAAACTCAAGCTGGGTGAAGGGAGAGGCAGATGGCACTTGTGTGTGTATAATCTCCCTTGTTGCAGGAAGCTAGTAATCAATCTCAACTTGGTTGACTACGGCTATGTTCTGGGGGACTTGGGCTGAGGGCTTTACCATGATGCTAATATGTTTTGGAAGAGTCCAGGTGCTCTCTGCCCTGTCTGCCTTTCCAGCAGCACCTCCAGGCACTTGCCCCAGCTTGTTCCCATTGCCTTGGCTTTCTGTTGCGTTCTTTTCTTTTTTCTTTTCTTTTCTGTTTTCTTTTCTCTCTTTCTTTCTTTTTTTTTTTTTTCTGAGATGGAGTTTTGCTCTTGTTGCCCAGAGTGGAGTGCAATGGCGTGATCTTGGCTAACTGGAACCTCCGCCTCATGGGTTCAATTGATTCTCCAGCCTCAGCCTCCCAAGTAGCTGGGATCACAGGTGCCCACCACCCGGCCGGCGAATTTTTTTATTTTTAGTAGAGACGGGGTTTCACCATGTTGTCCAGGCTGGTCTTGAACTCCTGACCTCAGGTGATCCACCCGCTTCGGCCTCCCAAAATGCTGGGATTACAGGCGTGACTGTTGGGTTCTTTCTATTGCTTTCTGTTGGGTTCTTTCTGTTGAGTCCGCCATATTCCCTCCCTCATGACGCCTTAGCGCCTGTGAGGCTCTCTACTCCCAAAGCTCTTCCTGGTTTGAATAATGAACATCTCCTGCTTCAGTTTGCCCCTTCAACATAATTTTGCACTTCCTCAGCAGGGAGGTCTTCTTCACCTTCTTAGATGAGGTTGGCCCTGACTTTCAGGCTTTGTAACACAGCTCACTTGGTTGACCCTAAAACGTATTACAGTCATCACTTTCCCTGCACTTGGTGATTTTATTAACATTTCTTTCTGCCACTGGACAGAGTTCTAGGAGGGTGGGAGATGGGTCTGCGTAGCAGACGCAGATACACGACATCTTGTTGAATAAAGAGATGGATGCGTGAACACTCGCAGAAAGCTGGAAATCAAATCGGTTTGGGAAGTGCTGACTTGAGTGCAGTGAAACAGCTCCCCCCACAGCAGGGTGTCCCCCCACAGCAGGGTGTCCCCCCGCAGCACGGTGTCCCCCCACAGCAGGGTGTCCCCCCACAGCAGGGTGTCCCCCCACAGCAGGGTGTCTCCCACAGCAGGGTGTCCCTCCACAGCAGGGTGTCCCCCCGCAGCAGGGTGTCCCCCACAGCAGGGTGTCCCCCCACAGCAGGGTGTCCCCCCGCAGCAGGTGTCCCCCCGCAGCAGGGTGTCCCCCCACAGCAGGGTGTCCCTCCACAGCAGGGTGTCTCCCCACAGCAGGGTGTCCCCCACAGCAGTGTGTCCCTCCGCAGCAGGGTGTCCCCCCCACAGCAGAGTGTCCCCCCCACAGCAGGGTGTCCCCCACAGCAGGGTGTCCCCCCGCAGCAGGGTGTCTCCCCCCACAGCAGGGTGTCCCCCCGCAGCAGGGTGTCTCCCCGCAGCAGGGTGTCTCCCCCCACAGCAGGGTGTCTCCCCACAGCAGGGTGTCCCCCCACAGCAGGGTGTCTCCCCCCACAGCAGGGTGTCCCCCCGCAGCAGGGTGTCCCCCCGCAGCAGGGTGTCCCCCCGCAGCAGGTGCCCAGAGCCTCTGACCTGTTGCAAAGCCCCGGGAGATGGCTGGTTAGTTACATTTGGCAAATTCTGCTTCCTCCAGATAACTAACCGTGGAACATTTTAGTTGGGGTAAGGCATGACATTTTCTGGAACATTCATATCTTGGGGAGGGAAAATTTGGTTTGGGAAATACTGACTTTTGGTATAATTATCTCCCCTCTACATATGCTTACACGCATGTGTTCCCATTCCCCCATGTGTGCATGTATGTATATACATGTGTATGTGTGTGTTTGTGTGTGTGTGTGTGTGTGTGTGTGTATTTTCCCCTTTTATTCCCATTGCCTGCAACTGCAGGTGGAAGTGACAAAGGCCATGTTTAGGTCAAGGGCAAATGGAGCAGGTGCTGTGGGCGTCTTGCTAGGTCACACCAGCCTCTAGGGGGAGCTCCTGGGCCTTGGCAGGCAGCTAAGCACAGGGCCTCTGGGGCCGGTCTCCCTGGCTTGAATCCTCTCAGGCCAGCTTGTCAGCTCGTGGCCTTGGGCAAGTGATGTACCTGTGACTCAGTGGCCTCCTCTGTATGAGGGGCAGCAGCAGCAGCTACTCGTGGGATCATTGTGAGGCCTGAGTGGGTCACTATGGGCCGACAGCGGGCAGAGGCCCTGCACAGAGCACAGGCGCCATGGGCACGGTGGGTACTCTGGCTGGGAAGATGACTCACTTCCCGGACTCGGTGCCCTCCCGGCCCTCAGGCCCGTCTCCTTGGGCGGGGAGTGTGAAGTCATGGATTGCTGCTTGGATTCAGGGGCAGATGAAAGGGCCTCCTCCGAGGAGAACCCAGGAAGATCAGTGCAACCACTTCAAATCCTCTGAGGAATGAGGTGTGTGGGGAAACAGACAAACCAGCACTTGCACAGGTGGCGTCATGCCTTATCCTGTAGCCCCGATTCAGCCACCAGGATCCTCCGCACACAGCTGGGAAGGGAACTGGAGCCAGTGCCAATGGAGGGGGAAATAGATGTTTCCTTCCGGCTGAGATGCGACGGAGATAGGAATCTGGAGAGAATTCAGATGGGGAAAATAAAAGATCGATAACACCTAAGGCTGGGGGTGTGTGTGGGAAAGCAGCTGCTGGTAAGTTGCGTGTGGCTCCCTAAATTGCCGTAAGTTTGCGAGAGAGGAAAATCTGACCATTGTTTTGGAAATTTGAAACACGCATAAAATTTGACCCTGCAGTCTGATGTGGAGGAATCTAACTTAGAGCGTCAGGGAGTAATGACACCGGAGGAGGCACTGACCACCTGATGAGCAGGGGCGAGAGCGGCCATCAGCCAGTCTTTAGAGTGACGGGGAATGGTAGGACAGATGGTGGCTCAGTAGCCTCAATGCTGAGCAGTATGCTGCTGGCAGTGTGAGCGTGTTAGCGCTTTATGTGTTGGCGTTGCACACATGTGTAATTGCGTAAAATGGCAAGTTGTTGAGTTTTTTTGAATTTTTGAGTTGGGGTCTGGCTCTGTCACTCAGGCTGGAGTGCAGTGGCACAATCTCACTCACTGCAGCCTTGACCTCCTGGGCCCAAGCCATCCTCCCACCTCAGCCTCGCTAGTACCCGGGACTACAGGTGTGTGCCACCACAGCCTGCTAATTTTTAAAATTTTTCTTTTTGTAGAGATGGGGTTTTGCTTTGTCACCCAGGCTGGTCTTGAACGCCTGAGCTCAAGTCATCCTCCTGCCTCAGCCTCCCAAAGTGCTGGGATTACATGCTTGAGTTACCATGCCTGGCCCATTGAGTAGTTTTGAAAAGAAGAAAAACACAAGCTATAGATGGGTTGGGGTGAACATAGGAAGGTGTGGAAGAATTCACAGCAGATAAACCCTGCTCAGCTTCCGCCGGTGGGGCTGGAGGAAGGGGTAGCAGAGAAACCAACCAACAAAAATATTAAAATGGGGGCAGGGAGGGGGACAAAAAATACTTATCCCTATAAAGAGAGAGGAGAAGAATCCAAGTAGTGGTATGGAGAAGTGGTTTTATGGTTGGTCACATTAATTTGGACACACTAAAATCACATTAATTTGACAATTTGGAGGAAGGAAAAGGATTTGTTAGGCAAGAAGAAAATGTAATTTTGTCATTGTGGGGCCCCCTTCTTTCTGCTGGGGGCGAGGCCCCGGCATTCTCCTTCCGTCTCCTCACACCCTCTGAGGGTCCGAGCTTGTCCCCTGGCATTCTATGACAATACTAGTCACCGCTGGCCACTGGCCCCAGCCGCATGAGGCAGTGTCCACGCTCAGCCAGTGACGGGTGCTTTCCCACTTGCTCTGCAGCCATGTGGACTGGGGTCTCCTTAGGTCTCGCAGCCATGTGGACTGGGGTCTCCTTAGGTCTCGCAGCCATGTGGACTGAGGTCTCCTTAGGTCTCTCAGCCGTGTGGACTGGGGTCTCCTTAGGTCTCTCAGCCGTGTGGACTGGGGTCTCCTTAGGTCTCTCAGCCGTGTGGACTGGGGTCTCCTTAGGTCTCGCAGCCGTGTGGACTGGGGTCTCCTTAGGTCTCGCAGCCGTGTGGACTGGGGTCTCCTTAGGTCTCGCAGCCGTGTGGACTGGGGTCTCCTTAGGTCTCGCAGCCGTGTGGACTGGGGTCTCCTTAGGTCTCACAGCCTTGTGGACTGGGGTCTCCTTAGGTCTCGCCATCTCTGTCTGGGCTTTGGGTTTTCCGTTAGTAAATTCCCTTTCAATGCTGTTTAAGTTTTCTCGTTGTTGTTATTTTGCTTTTGTTTGTTACTGTGGTTGTTTTTAGCCCGGTGGCTGAAACCGGGACACTGACGCGTGACAGAAAGGGACCCACCGTGAGTGAGGCGGGTCATCCACACATCCGCACTGTCTGCCAGAGCTGGCTGGGTCTCATCATCATAACCTGAGCTGCTGAAAACAAAGCGGAACAACAAAGAGACTCTGGGGCCCACCCGCTGGGTCCGGACCCAGCACGTCGCTGGGGCGTGCAGTTTAAATGAGTTTGTCTCCTGTGTACTCATCCGGAATGCTAGGTTACTTCTGTGCACAAATACACCAGTTACATCACTGTCTGTAGATGAAAAAAAAAAAAATAAGAAAAGAAGAAGGTGTGTAAAGCACCACACATGTTCCACGTAAGGGAAGGGTGAGCGGATCCCTGATGGTGGGAGGCAGTCAGGCAAAGATAAAACTAGCTTCAGGCTCAGGGCTGTCTCCCCAAAGGGCCTCTTGGGCCATCTGCTGATGCCTGAAACTCCTGGTCCTTGCAGTAGCAGAGGGACGAGGCAGGAGTGGGGTATTCCTGAAGGGCTGGACGCTGGCCCAAACAAGGTTGGGAGGTCGCCTGAAACTCTTCTAACACGATAAGGTGGGCTTCAGTAGTCACCAGGTATGTGGAAAATGAGCGTCATTCAGGAGAAAAAGGTATTTATTTTCCTCTTATTTATATTTCTTTCTTTTTTCCAAATTTCCTCTATGTATTATCAAGGTAGTTACCTAATCATATTATGAATTGAAAAAAAGGGGTTCTCAGAAGTCTTATTACTGAAACGGAGTTAGATGTTTTGGTGTGTTTCTTTCCAGTGTTTGTCTAAGCATTGGGCTATTTTATAAAATGCTGCACGTGCTATATACAGTAGGTATTTTCTATACACATTTCCCCATTGATGGTACAAGCTGATATTACAATTCAGGCTGCGCTCTGTGATCCCAGAAGCACCATGTGAGGTGTTTTATAGTTATGTAAGGATTTATTTAGCCAGTCCCCCACGTTCTTTGACTCTTAGGCTGTCATTTCTGCCAGGCCCACTTTTTGCTTTTATTATAAATAATGCTATAATGGACATGTTTTGTGTACAAACCTTTCTTTCATATTGGTTGATATTCGTATGTAATATTTATAAGTATTATTTATAATATAGGTATAATATAATTTTAAAACTGTTTAATATTATTTCTATACATTAATTCCCAGAATTACAAAGACAAAAGGTCTACATATTAAAAATATAAAATTTTATATTATAAAATTAATACATGGACATTGTAGGAAATGTAGAAAATGGAAAGGTAAATAAATAATAGTAATAAAATAAACTTGAACTTCTCCAATCAGATAACTATTGTTATGATTTTGGTAATAACTACTTAGTCTTTTGTTTCTGTGCATTTTACAAAATCAGACATTTCATTCTAGGTAGTCTTTTGTAACACTTTTTTTCACCTCATGGAATATGAATATTTGATATTTAAAAAATACTCTTCAAATTACTTGATTTTTTAATGGCTGCATAATACTCTCCACAGATTTATCATAATTTATTTTTTTACATTTCAGTCCTGCTCCTTCTGTAAGACTTATCCTCACACAGCTGCTACATTGCAGTTGCTTCCCGTTTTTTCTTGCTGCAAAAATTGCCCAGTAAAGACAATAACTCTTGCATGAATCTCCACAGGAGAATGTAGAAAATGAATCAAAGTGTGCGATCACTTGTAAAACTTACAAAATGTGTTATTGAATTTCTTACCAGAACGGCTGTTTGAATTTAAAACAACTTCGCTGTCATGAAATATTTTTTAAAACCCTCATCTCATCAATTTAAGGCAAAAAGTGGCAATCTAGTATTTGTTTCAATTTGCACTTCTTTGATTACTAGCCAGGATGGTGTTTTTAAAGACGTGTTTATAGGGCATGTCCCTTCATGTCCCATTGTACATTTTTTCTCGGGGATTTGTAAGCATTATTTACAGATGAAGGACGGTGCTTTATATGTTATTTAAGTTGCAGATTTTTCTCACTTGTTCGTTTGTATTTTAATTTTGTTTTCTGACTTTTTGTCAAATAGGTGTTATAAATTGTATGCAGATGTTTCCAAGTATACGATCTATTTATCTTTCGTTGCTTCTTTGGTTTTATACTTTGAAAGCCCTTTCCCACTCTAAAGTAAGAAATGTATATTTTATTTTATTTTTAATTTTTATTTATTTATTTATTTTGAGAAGGAATCTCACTCTGTCACCCAGGCTGGAGTGCAGTGGCACAATCTTGGCTCACTGCAACCTCTGCCTCCCAGGTTCAAGCGATACTCCTGCCTCAGCCTCCTGAGTAGTTGGGATTAAAGACACATTCCACCATGCCCAGCTAATTTTTGTATTTTTAGTAGAGATTGGGTTTCATTATGTTGGCCAGGCTTTTCTTGAACTCCTGACCTCGGGATCTGCCTGCGTTGGCCTCCCAAAGTGCTGGGATTACAGGCGTGAGCCACCATGCCCTGCCTGTTTTTTTTTTCAATAGTTTAAAAAATGGGATGAGTTGCTTCTTGATCTAATGGAGTTCCCAGTCTGGAAGAGTGTAGCAGGAGCTGCGAGAACATTCACCAGGGGCCGACATCTTCATTGAGTGTCTCTTCTCTGCCTGACACTGGACGAGGCTTTTGCATGTTATCGTCAAGCCTCCCATGAATTAGATATGAGGGTCCCCATTCTGCCAATGGAAATGCCAAGGCTCCTCTAGCTCAGACAGTCTGCTCAAAAGCAAGAACTCAGCTACCCAAACCAGGTGTTTTTAGCTCTAAAGCCTCTGGGCTTAACCTCATTTTATGTTGCACAAGTCCCTGTCACAGTGACTTTGGAAACTGTCCATTCTCCTATAGAAGGGCCATAGGTAGGGGCTGTAACCCCTGGAGTCTTTCCAGGCTCTCAGGAGAGATCCGCTGCCAGGTGACATCTGGAAAGGCAAGTGGGATCCTGAGTCAGCATATTTCGTCCGACGGCATCCTGGTGTCCAGGTAGGAAAACAGCCCTCCCGTGACTGTGGGCTCAGCCAAGCCTATTTTCCAGTCAAGTCTCCTCTGAATCCAGCGTTTTCCCCTTAGGCTTCCTTTCTGATTCCTGTTTCCTAAAACAGTTTTGGTGAAGAAATGAATGGAGTGGAACGTGTTTTTCTTAGCTCTTGGGTTTTCATAACCAGCCTTAGCAAGAGGCGGCCCCTCAAGTCACCTCCGCTTACGAGAGGCAGTCATGGCGTAGTGGCCAGGTGCCAAGACCCAGGACCAGGTGGTGGGGTTAAAATCCCAGCTCTCCCAGCACTTTGGGAGGCCGAGGTGGGTGGATTGCTTGAGGTCAGGAGTTGGAGACCAGGCTGGCCAACATAGTGAAACCCTGTCTCTACTAAAAATACAAAAAATATTAACTGGGCATAGTGGCATGTGCCTGTAATCCCAGCTACTCGGGAGGCTGAGGTGGGAGAATTGCTTGAACCTGGGAGGCGGAGGTTGCAGTGAGCCGAGATCGTATCACTGCACCAGCCTGGGTGACAAGAGTGAAACTCCGTCAGAAAAAAAAAAAAAAAGAAAAAATCCCAGCGCTGCCACTTATGAGCTAAACAGCAGTTGACAAATCACTTCTCCTCCCTTGACTTGGTTCTCTGACCTGTAAAATGGGAATGAAACAGCCTCTGCCTTCTAGGGGACTTGGTGCAGTGTGGTGAGGGTTATAGGTGTTAACATGTGCTAGGTACTTAGACTGGCTGGTTGGAAGCACCATATAAACATCAACTCTGACAATTTTTTCTTGTTTATGGTTAGAACTAGCTGAAGTTTATTTTTAAATGCCACCACCAGTTAAGAAGTGCCATATAAACGTCTGTGGCTCAGACTAGAAAATAACGAGGAAGGATTGTGAATGGGAGGATCCCAATGTGTCAGGCATTTCCAGCACTCTCACTGTGCCTCTTCTGGTGCCTGACCGCCCCCACCCCCAAGAGATGGTCAACAGCCTCACGGAATATTAACAACACCCACCTTTAACATTTTGAGTGTGTATTTCATGCTAGATAGCATTGATGACCTCTAATCCTCACAGCCTGGGAAGTAGGTGAAATTTTGCCCATGAGGGGAGTAAGCAAGGATCAGAGGTTCAGAAACGGCTGAAGTTCTCTGAGCCCAGAAGGGCAGGAATCGGGCTTCTGTTCACAGGGGCCTGAGATTCCAAATCCCAGTGCAAGGAGTTCCCCAGTGTCCCTCCTTTTTTGGCCTTCTGTGAAATGGGAGCTGGCTGGAAATGCATCCCCCCATTGTGGAGGGGCCAGGATCTGCTCCCCCAAGCTGCAACTGGCCTGGGTTCCAGTGCAGAGAGGAATCCCATCGCACAGGGGTTGCGCCATGCAGGGCTGGCGCTGGCCACAGCAACATCCTCCCAGCCTCTCCCTGTGTGCACAGCTTCTGAAGTCATGGGACTACCCCCGTCCTCCAACCTCCACCTAGAGGAGCCGGAGGAGGGCGCCTGAGTTTGTCCCACCACCACCCGGTGGCATCCCCTTGGCTGCAGAAATGGAGGAAACTGCAAGAGGGCTGGGCTGACGCTTGGTATGGAGCATGGTCCCAGGGTCAGCCCAGCGGCCATGCCCGCATCCACAGTGGAATGATGGTGTCTGCAGATGTCTCTCCCCAGGGAGGATACCAGGGTGGCACTGCTCCTGGTTTATATGCACTGCTGTGTCCCTCTCTCTCCCTCCCCATCTCTATCTGTCTCTCTCTCCCTCCCTCTGTTTCTCTATCTCTGCCTATCTCTCTCTATCCCTCTATCTCTGTCTCTCTCTTCTCTGTCTCTCTCTCTTTCTCTCTCTCTCTCTCTAACCAGGGACAGGGCCCATCTCCTGCCAAACCCGGCAGGGGGGACCATCTCCTGCCAAAGCCTGACGGGGAGGCACATGTTGAGCCAGGAACTCCCAGGTAAACCATCACCCCGGAGTCCCCTCCCAAAGGAGACCTCCTCTGTAAACCTGTGGCAGGTTTGCAGACTGTGGGTGGGCGACTCAACCCTTCTCTCTGGCCTCCGAGGACGGGGTAGTATTATCCTTTAATCCCAGTTGACAGGCTTACACTGGACTGTAAATTGGTTCGCGTCAACTGCGAAAGGAAAGCAGAATTTCAGTTTATTTAAAGTGATCTTGTCACTGCACTCAGCGTCATGGGACGTTAGCGTAACAAATAAAAATAAATGAGAATACAGTTTAAACAACTTGGCTTTCATTGTCACTGCAGCAGACGCTCCAAACACCCCTGTCTTTGCTGAGATCAGTCTCGGAAAATGTCCTCCGAGATGGGACCCTGCACGGAGTGGCGTCAGGTGGGAGGCAGGAATAGCTGCGCATTGGTGCGAGTTTTTTGTTTTGTTTTGAACGTTGCTACTTTCTGAAAGTCTTTTCCCAGGAAATACCAAACTGGAAGAGAACAGGTGAAGAAAAAAAATCCTATCATTTTAGCAGTGAATTTTTTAAATTACTAGACTTTATTTTTTAGAGTGGTTTCATATTTACAGAAAAACTGAGCAGAAATAGAGTTCCCCTCTAATCCTCCCCACGCCCCTATTATTCTTGTCTTGCATTGGCGTGTTATATTTGTTACAACCCATAAGCCAAAATGGATACATTATTATTAACTAAAGTCCACAGTCTGCATCAGGGTTGACTCTTGGTGTTGAATATTCTATGGGTTTGGACAAATGTAAAGAAAATGTAAAGAAAAATATCCAGCCCTAGAGTATCATACAAATAGTTTTGTCACTCTAAAAATCCCCTGTAGTGGTGACATTTTAAAGCAACTTAAAAAAAAAAAAAAGGAACAGTCCCAACTTCCAGAGCTGCATAAAAAGCCCAGGAGTTGGATGCCTGATGAATACACAAGTGAGGACCGGCTTATTCACATCAGTGCTGGGCAAGGACCTGAAACATGGCTGCGGCAGAGGCACTGCACCCAGAGGATAGAACACGGCTCAGGAAGGGAGCAGAGCACAACATGGGGACGTCTATAGAACATATGAGTGCATATATGTACATATGTACACGAAGGGACGGCCTGTGGGGAGGTGTGTGCTGGCCCATTGGGTCGGGCTAGACTTTCCTTTCTCTGCTGGACTCAGGAGGCAGCGGTTGTGGGTGCCGGGGCTTGTTGATTCTGTGGGTGCATTGCCACATCCGTGACCGTGCAGCGGCGCCAGCACTGAGGCTGGCGGGCACCTACGCAGGAACCAGACTGAAGGCAGAGCCCGTCTCCTGCGCGTGCTCTCACCGACGCGTCTGGCACTGGGCTGTCCTCCCTTCGTGTGCAAGGACACTGCACACACAGGCCTCCAGCCGCCTTTGCCCGGGGATCCAGAGATCATCAATTGCTCTCTTGCTTTCTGGGGGTCCAGGGGGAGTAAGCGGGTGGCCTCGTAAAGTCCCGCGGACAAAGCGGGTTCTTACGTCCACACAGCAGTGGCCTGCGGGACACGGCCACTCACGGCTCCGGGAGCTATGCGGCCGCAGCTCCCACTAGCCAGTGTCCTAAAATAGACGCTCACAGGCCCTGGTTGGTTCCAAAGTGTAGGGTCCAGAAGGTATTTGTGTGTAAAAGAAACCCTCTCATGCCTGTGTGCGCTTGATTTATTTGCTCTAATTCATGATCCTTCACTTTCTGAAAGGCAGGCGCTGGATGAGATTCCTGGGGGCTGACGCATTCCCCTCCCCGACCTCGGACGGCTGGGGCAGGATCCCTTTTGTGCTCCAAGGTGCCGGGAAGACAGGCCTTGGCCACTTTCCTCTCGCATTCCCTAGCTTTGGTGTTAAATAAGATGAAAACGCACTAATTTGTAACACATCCCTGTGGGCTGTTGTCGCATTTGCTAGCTGATCTGCCAAAATCAGACATGAGCGGCGCACGCAGGGTCTTCTTGGGAGCTGCTCCTGACCTCCCATATAATTCTGAATATACTCAAAGACGGTTCACTGCCTGCGCTCTCCTGCATTTATTCTTCCAGCTGAAAATTTCCTGACTTTTTTCCCTCTCATTTTATTAGGTTAATAAAACTTGGTTTTCGAGCATTTGGCTGCCCCAGGAGGGCCATCGGCCCCATGTCCAATTCATCAAGCGCTAATGACTGGCCTCGCAGGCCCCGGCCCTCCAGCCCAGAAGCTCTCCGTGGCTCGTAAAGGGGAGGCCCACGGGCTGTGCTGTGTATTTTGTCTGTTGGTTTCCCAAATTCTCTCGCCAGCTCGACCGTCACTTTTTGGGATTTATTTGAGGCCGACAGCACCGTCAGGGAGCTCCTCCGCAGCCGGACCCTCCTCCCTGGCCCGGGCTCCACACACCCCACACACTCAGAGCCGTAAAATAAAGTCTGCAATAAAACGAAATAGAAATGTGTCGATGCTGCATTTTAGAACATTCCAGCAAAAGGCTCTGGGAAATGCCTTCGTTTACATTAAAGAGGGAAGCTCCGTGGGAGCAGGGGTAACACAGTCAGAAAAAGGGCCTCTAGGAGGAAGACACGGCCTGGTGTTTCAAATAAATAAAGTAAAAATAAAACGCAGTCGGGTGTGCGTACGCATGAAGTCTCTAAACTCTTTCTGCACGTACATTTATGTCGTCCTTGGTTTATTTTTTCGGCATTTTAGGGAAAGACCAGTGAAAGAGAAAAGTGTATGGCGCCTGCCTTCTGGGTCAAGGAACTGGGCTCTGTCTCCCTTCTAGAACATTCTTGTTTTCTCTTCCCCCGCGGGTACACCCTCTCTCTCGCTCTCTCACCTTCACCAAGCTGTCAGCTCCCTGCTAGCCCCAGGCGTGGGGTTGTGTCAGCCACAACACGGTTGAAAACTAGAATGTGAGCAGCCAAGAGCCCGGGGAATATTCATTGGCGCAGTGGCCTAGGACCCGGAGAGGTGGGCGGGGGAGAGGTGGCTCGGTGGAGACGGCCGCTAGGTTATTGGGTCCCCGAATGTCCACGTGGCAGCTGGCCTTGTCAGCGTTTGTAACAAGTGTCCTGGTCCCTCTCCTCCACCTTAAACATCTAGAAAACGCCTTGCCTTTCCCTTGCACTCCACCCGGGCCTGTGCCACCGCTAATAAATCACACCCCAGGCCTGCGGCTCCAGGGAACGTTACCTTGCCCCGCTTGGCGCCTGCCTTGAGCATGGAGGGCTCTGCGCATTCTGCATGCAGCAAAAGGAGAAATGCCAAAGCCGCCTCAGACGGTTCTCCTTTGAAATTTTCAGCACCGTCCTCCGTGTGGTATTGTCCACTTGGCCCCCACGCCAGGCAAAAGACTGTCCATACAATTGGCTGGGTTTGGGGGAAGTTCTTTGGGTCCCTAGGACATGAACAGGCAGGGTGGTGGCTCCCAGGCTGTGGGGGGCATAGCAGGGATCACTGCCCCTCTGCTACGGGGTCCTTGCACTTGTGGGCGAGGGGGATTCTAGTGCAGTCTCTGGGGTCACGGGGACTGTTCTCTGCCTTGGTAGAGGTGAAGGTCCCCTCGCCTTCACACGCTAAGGCCTGCGTGGAGATGCCGGCTGGCTGCAGAGATGACAGGGCACCTCTTCTGAGTCACTGGCCCGGCTGGCATCTCCTTCCTCCAACTGGAGAAGATGCCACACAAAGGGCATCACTCTCAGTGGTGGCTCAAGATGCCCACGGCCCGGGATCTGCACCCCAGCTTCGCACACCGTCCGGGGTGCCAGGGAGGCCCTGTGTTGTTGGTGGCTTAGACGCTGCACGTGGGGGGCCCTGAGCAGCCATTTCCATGGGGGCTTGGATGGAGTCGGCCGGTTTCCTGTCCCTTGAAGAGCCTCAGCCCAGCCCTGGCTTTTCTTGGTTGTCTCCATTAAAGCTCTAGGTTCTCAGGGGTCCTTGTTCAGAATGTCCTACCCGGAGCCGGCCCTTCTCCCCCGCACACCCCTCTTAGTAGATTATCTTCTGAAAATATACTTTGAAGGGCTTTTGTTTTGTTTTGTTTTCCCTACTTGACACTCTTGAATAAAGTAGGCCATTTATCTTTCGGGCAGAAGAATTTCAACAGTGAAGCTGCGCGGTGCAGGCTCCGTGCGGGGAGGCAGTTTTACATTTTTTTTTCATCACGGGTTTATTTCTGTCTTAGCTTCCCCTAAAGTTTGTAGCCTTCCTCCCCTCCTTCTAACGAATCCCCCCAACTGTCATCCTCTCCCCTCACCCCCCTAAATGCATCCAGCCCACCTCAAGCTACTTGAACTGAAAGAAGCATTCATGGCCAGGCCGCGTGTTTGTTTAGACTCACCCTGTGTTAGTCCATGTGAAATGCAACAGAATGGAGAAAAATGTAATTCTTTGCCGGCTTTTGATCAAAGAGAGGACTTTAAAAAAAAATTCAAGATGGATTTCTGAAGGACAATTTTATACACATGCTGCGTGTTTCGGAGCTCCAGTGTTTAGGTGATTTTGGGGAAAAAAAAATCTTTTTTCCTCTTTTGATCCCAGAGAGAAAACACTCGCACAAATACATCTCCACCCCACAAACACTGCAAGATGCCATTTTTCATAAGTCTAACCGGTTGAAAAGAGGAAGCATTTCTCTTCCAATTTATCAACAACACAAGAGAATGTAAAATACGGCCCTACTGCAACAGGCAATCTCTTTCTTGCTTTTGTGGGAATTCAGAGCCAAGTTACCCTTGTTGCTGAGGCTAATTTCAGGACCCAGGATGTCCGGTCTGGGTCGTCGAAACACACATGCGTCCACACTTCCTCCATCCATCTTAATTTCACAACCAACATTAAACGTACGTTTCTCCCCTAACTCCCTCAGCTTCAGAGCAAATGCAAATAAAAAGTGCTTAAAATGGCAAACATTTCCTGTCATTGAAGGCCTTCGTTAGGGTGGGGGTCGCTGAGTTCTAAAGTATATTTTCATAGGAAAACTCATTTCAGATCGTCGGCAGGAGCTTGGACTGTTCCTACAGCGAAGTTTGGGGTTTGCGATCGGCCTGGATTTATTGCAGTCAAGTGACCCTTTATAGGATGTAGATGTAGGAGAGCAAAGATTCCAGATTCAAACTTGGATTAACCTGGGGCCCAGCTCAGGTCACAGGAAAAAATTAAAATATACTGAAAACTGTCCTCTTCCCCTCCCCTCCTTTCAATTCATTTTCTGTTCCATTATGGAAAAAAAACCCCAAATTTGGAATTTTAATGTTGTTTTTCCTCCATTGGTTGTTTCGTTAGTGATTTTGCCGACTTCCTGGATGTTCATTTCTGGTTCTGCACAAAAGAGTCACGTTTCCTTTCGGAATCAGGACCAGGAGACAGAAGCGGACTCGGGAACTGTGAGTGCCCCTCGCTCTTCCCCGGCGCCTCTGACCCCTTCCTCCATCTCGCCGCCTTCCCTGCCTTCAGCGCGGAGTTCCCTTTCTCCAGGGCTTCTTGTCTGAACTCACCCCCTCGGCTCTCAGCACCATTCTCCACTTTTAGGAAAAGAAACTCTACAATTTCTACGCAAACATCGGATAAGAAGGGGAGGGGGAGTGACTTTGATTTTCATTTTAAGACTCTGAAAGACGGAGAAAGTAAGCAGAAGCGGGCTGGTTTATTTCAGAGGCTCCCAGTGAGTCCCTACTAAATTTACCTAATAAAATGAATTTTTAAAATTTTCATTTTCTCATTTCATTCCAGCAGAAAATGAGTTTGCCTTTATAATGTCCAGATCTTTCCAACTCTATTGAGTGAGAAATTAACTTACGAAATTTAAATACTTTGGTACACACATGCACACACACGCGAAATGAAGTAAAGTGTGTCTGTAACACAATAGCAAGCCTGATTTTAGGGTCCTAGGACACATTTTTTTAAATGATGTGTAATAAAGAAAAATCAGATTCAGTTAAAAAAATTTCTCTCTTAAAATGGGTGAATTGTAATACTCGGTAAATTTAATTGTAATTTTTATTTGTTAATATAAATTGCCTTTTTAAAATCTTCTGCACGTCTTGTCAAATTATTGAGAGGACTGCAAAGAAAACATATGTTAATGTGCTAGGCCACAGTTGAGTCCCTTCCTTTCCACGAAACTAGTCCAAGTAGTGTAGGCAATTATGAAACTGTGGAGTTCTCTGTGAAAAGAATACCCTGCCTTTCATTTCCAGGATAAAGCAATTAATATGGAATTTCAAGGCAAATCTAATGGTCAGTTAGGAGGGAAAAGGAGCAGGAAGGCAGGATGGTTATTTGCGTAAGAAAGTCCAGAAATCGACATCGGACAGATGTATCGTGGAATGTGATGATATTTATAAGGAAAAATTACATAAACTTCAAAAATGAAAGTTGTTTTGCTTAAGCGACTGAAAAAAAGAATTTAGAATAATATTTGGGTTATCCTAGTTTTGTACGCTTGTTTTCACCAAAGCGTTCAGGGTCCAGGAGGATTAAAGAGCTCCATCCCAAGGAGTGTTTCTGTGTGTGTGTGCGCGTGTGCGTGTCTGTGTGCGCGTGTGTGCGTGTCTGGGTGCATGTGTGTGCGTGTATGTGCGCACGCGTGTGTCTGGGTGCGTGTGTGTGCGCACGTGTGTGTCTGTGCGTGTGTGCGCGCGCGCACGTGTGTGTGCGTGTGTGTGTGCGCGTGTGTGTGAGTGTGTGTATGTCTCTACCCAGCTCTCCTATACCTTAGCCCCAAGGATGATGGGGAGAAAAATGTGGGAGCTGACTAGGTGGAACCAAATCTTACTCCAGAAATTTATAGCTAATAGAAAACTCTTAAAAATGAAAAAAAAAAAAAAAACAGTTTTCTTACCTTTTTAAAAAGTCTTCTCTTTGGGGGGTTATGTCAGGGGATAGAGGAATGGGCTTGAGCCAGTTTTCAAAATTGCTATAGGCCAGGCGTGGTGGCTCCTGCCTGTAATCCCAGCACTTTGAGAGGCCGAGGCGGGAGGATCGCTTGAGCTCAGGAGTTTGAGACCAGCCTGGGAAACATAGCAATGCCCTGTCTCTATAAAAAATTGAAAAATTAGCCGGGCGTGGTGGTGTGCGCCTGTGTTCCCAGCTGCTCGGGAGGCTGAGGCAGGAGGGTCGCTTGAGCCCAGAAGGTCCAGACTGCATTGAGTGGAGATCGCACTACTGCACTCCAGCCTGAATGACAGAGTGAGACCGTCTCAAAACAAAAACAAAAACAAAAACAAAAAACCAAAACCAACTCCCTCCCCGCCCCCGAAACAACAACAAAAAAAACCCCCAAAAACCAAATTGCTATAGACCAATATTGCCGGGTCCCTGTGATTTTGATTAGAGAGTTTTGTTCTTGTTCTTCTGTTCCGTAAACTATGGTATTCTACCTCTTAAACGCATTTTTAAACTTTCTAGTTTGGATGGCCTTAAACAGAGAAGCCCGTCCCTGGGTGGGGAGGTTTGTCCGCTGTCCAGTAGATGGCGTTGTTACTTCTAGAGTGAGGGGGGTGGGGGTGGGGACGACACCGCGTCGCAGCCCGAAGTCACAGGGGCCACCCCGTCGCCTCTCCCAGGGTGTATCCATCGGGCTCTAAACCCAAGAAGAAAAACTTGTTGAGGCCTCTCCTGAAATGTGCTAATCTATCAAAGAGCATTTATAGTATTTAAGCCAAATGTTAATTAACAAATTGCTCACCCTCCTCAAACAGTCTGAGATAGTGCCCAGCTAGAGTTTAAAGAAATACTTCCTGGAAATGTTTGAGATAAAAATGGAATAACATAGTAGCTATTTCAATATTTTATCAGTTGCCCATGTTTAAAAAAAAAAAGATCCTCACCCTTCTCCTAGAGTAATCATGAAGAACGTACATTTTATGTTATATGAAATGTTCTGTGCGTAAAAATGGTCAAATGAAACCAGGCAGGTATAGATAATGGTAGTCTCGCCTTCTCAAAAAAGCGTTTTCCTTTTCATGCAGTGGTGGCGTGAATACGCACCCTGGACATTGTATTTCATTACATCAGCACCTGCTAAAATGGTAAACCAGCTTCTTAGACGCGTTAAACCTCCACCTCCCTTGAGTGATTCCAGGGTAATCTTCTCCTCTTCCCCACTCAGAAAAGTTTCTAGTTTATTTTAAAAACAAACATTTTTCTATCCCCATCTCTTGCTAGAGAGAATCTCAACTAAGGATGGTGCTTATCACTCTTCAACATATTTGATATTAAAATGAAAATAATTTTAAAACAATTTTGAATAATTTCAATGTTTAGACTCTTCATGGGATGACATGATTTCTTACTTTGTTTTAAGTAATGATTTGCCATATCTTTGTTTAATTTAAAAAGTAGTGTGCATGTTGACAAGTATTGTAAACAAACTGGCATTCAACAACAGCAACAAAAAGATTTATTCCTTTTCCTAAGAATGATGTTATCCTTTATTCTGGAAAAAAAATGAAGGAGTATTCATTTGCCTCCAGTTTGAAATACTACTTAAAGACTTAGAAATATGTAAATGTAGCTTAGGACAATGACTTCATCGAGCCTGGTAGTAATTAATCTTGTACAGTTCTTTAAAAATTTAATTGAATGACATGTTAGTTTTACAGTTGTATGAATTTAAAAATTGTGCAAGTCACTCACTATTCATAACTCGAGTCTATGTATTAATAAAATGATTGTGCAAAAAACCAGCTGTTTAAATAAATTCTGTTCTGCTTTAAAGATTTTGCCCTTTGGGGAGAAAGTCATTTAAGTATTGAGTGGCAGTGGCCAGTGAACAATAGTCAAAATGTAAATAAATCTTCCTGAAACTTAGTTCTAATTTTCTTGAGCAAGATACTAACCCATAAAAAATAAACATTGTTTATTGAACCACGTTTGCATCAGTGAACCTTTGTAAAATGATATGGAGAAAATATGAACTTCTACGTCCCAAGTACTTTACTTTGCTTCCTTAGCAGAACAGAGAGAGCTATTCGATAGGTATGAACTGAAGAAAATAGAATTAGTGCCTCTGGTGAGAGAGTCATTCAGATTTGTACAGTCACACGGAGGTGATCATACTAGAATTAACACCAAAAAATTGTGTCATTTGGCATCTTGGCTTAAGGGATTATTTAATTACACCACCTATTAGTGTTGACTTACGTTTCTGCACCAGCCAGCCTTCTTATAATCTTGTTTATTTCCAGAAATCACATTTGTGACAGCTCTAATAGGCCATTCAACAGCAAAGATTTTCTCATTTAGTTGAAAATATTTCAGGCTTCAGAAACTAGCAAGGAAGGAAAGGCATATTTAGACTTCATATGTCAGAGTAAACTGATTTGGGGCAAGATTTAAAAACTGAACTCAACATGCCTGTTTGACCAATTTCAGCCTAAAATATTTTTATGTTTTAATTTGACAACTAAGCTGACAAGACTTCAGCTGATGCAGAGATTATTGCTCCGTCTGACTTGTGTGTGTGTGTGTGTGTGCGTGTGTGTGTGTGCGTGTGTGTGTGTGTGTGTGTGTAAGGGTAGAAAGTGAATCAGGCACGGTCTTTGCATGTGGGTTTACAGAAACAGCTCAGAGGTTTGCATTGCCAGCAAGTGCGTCCATCTGCACATATCACTGACTTGGAGTAATTGTGAACTCTTTCAGATTCTGGGTCCTGTGTTTGTAAACTTCCCACTTTTCGTTTTTTGAGAATGTTATTTTGATCTCTGCAAACGAAGGTGGGGAGATGTAGTTACTTCCCTCTTAACAGCTGAATGCAATCAGAGTGCTTTTGAGTGTTGTTTTAGTTAAGAGGCAAAAGAGAAGAGAAAAACACACCCAAACAAACCAGCAGACACACTTGGCATCCAGTGTTTAACGCTCACCCTTTAGTCCCGTCAGTGGGGGAGTGAATCCTGCAGGATACACCACGTTTCACCTCCTCCCCGTTCTCCCTGCACCCCGTGAAATTCTCTTGGAAGGAGATGGAAAACTGTGGGGGTTTCATTTAAGGGTCAGCTCACATGTTTAAGCTGCATGTCAGGAAGAAGAAGGCTGAGATCCTTTGAGCAAACAAGTGCCAGAAACTGAAACCCCCGCCTGTCTCTTGTGCAACGCCTCCCGAGCGGTTTGGAGACTTGAGCATTTGAATGGGAGGCGTCCCAAACATTCCAGTCCAGATCTCCTCCAGGAGAGGGTGCTGGGGACCCAGGTCTCTCTCTAGGGCTTTGAAAGAGGCTTGCTCGGCGGAGACAGAAAACATGGGAGCAGTCCAGGGGAGCAGTTGGGCTTTCACAGAGCAAAAGCTGCCATGACCATCCGGTTCCAGGCACTTGCCATGCAGACATGGGCATGAGGCCTAGCCAGGCCAGGAGCTTGGACAGGGCCACACTGCTACTCAGTGACAGAGGCTCTCCTGACCACCCCAGAGCACCATACTTTTTCTTGGAACTCTAATCTTGGTCATTCAGTCCTTTAACAAATGCCTTAGTTTTTAATTTGTTAGGTGACCATCTCCCATGACTAGAATCTATGTTGTGATTGCTATATTCCCAGTGCCTTGAGTGATCCATGAGATGCACTTATAATAAAGCTCGGTAATTATCCAGAGTTTACAAGGGAGCAGGTACGGCATGGGATAACTCAATGCTACCTCCCAACAAGTCAATGAGGTAGGAAATGTCATTACTCCCATTTGACAATCAAGGAAACTGAGTCCCTGAGAGGTTGAGTGAAATTTGCAAGGCCACACAGCTAGTGTGGAGAGTTGTGGGGCAACAGGGATTTGAATCCAGGCTGTCAGATCGAGGACCACACATTCTTAACTGGGCCTCATAGTGCTTTGGTAAATAAATATTGGTTGAATGAATAAATAAGAAGATGAAATTGAAAAACAGTGGGGTGCGATGTCTGCAGCGAGAGTTTCAGAGGAGGGCAGATTTGGGTTCACATAGGCCTTTACTCTCGTTTACTGATGACCGGTAAATTCCTTAAATTTTCTGAGCCTCGACAGTTTCCTCCTACATGAAATGGAACTAACCATCTTTCTTTCTGGGTTGGGAAGACTTGAGCTTGTGAATGAAGGACTTGGCCCATAGCAAGTGCTGAATAAAGGGCTGCATTATGACTATCTCTGGGCCAGCCCCCAAAGCCCAGACGTAAGCGGGCAGAGGAGCTGCTGCCCGTAACACATCTCTGACTCCAACCAACTGGGTGACCCTGGTAAGTTTCTCAGCTTGCTGTGTCTTGCTTTTCTCTTCTGTAGAGGATGGCTCACTCTTAGTTCCTGCCTGGAAGGCTTGCATGAGGAAAGGGGGCCAGGCCCAAAGTCAGTACTGAATGATCGTCCACTTGGAGGTTCACATTAGGCACTTGTATCCTTGCGGCACTCACATGTTGGGACGCGTGGCCCACTGGTGGCTGGCGGGAATGCCCGCGCTCGCTCATGCTTCGGTGCTTTTGCACACGCTGGCCCTTCGCCCTGGAGTGTTTTTCCAACCAGTGAATCTCCTTTCACCACTTAAGTGCACTGCGTCGCTGAAGGGTAATTATCTGAGTGTTGCAACTCTCCCTCTTGCCCTTTCTGGGCTGTTCTATCCGAGAGCGTATTTGTCACTTAGCGCTGGGTCACCTGGGTTACCCATCTCTCTGACTGTGGAGTGTGAGGGTTAACTCACGTCATCCCAGACCAACTTGGTAAAACGCCCCTGGCCACATTTCCCTAGGGATACAAGATGTAAGGGTGTGACATTGTGGTAGAAGAAGGCATGAGTGTGATAGAAGAAGGCATGAGTGTGGCAAAACGAAGCTTTGTTTCTAAGATCTCCAAACCCAGGCCCACAAGCGGCATCCATGCATTCACTCTTGCAGCTGGTTGCCGTTCAATCAGCAAGGAGTATTTATTGAGCACCTGCTGTGTGCCCGGCACTTGAGTGGCGCTAGGTTTAAGGCTATGAACAAGAGACCAGGGCGCCCCTTACCCCTCCACAGCTTATCAGAAGGACGACACTGCACGGGCGATAGCAGGCCTGGGTGTGGCAGGCTTGGTGGGGATGGTGGGTGTCTCAAGGAGGAAGTTTCAGGGAAGGCTTTGGAGACGGGGCCTCTGAGCTGAGGTGCAAAGGATTAGCCTGGTGTAGGGACGGGGCAGAGGCTTTGCAGGCACGGGGAGTGGAGAGTGCAAGACCGCGGCGAGGGGGCCGGCGAGGGGGGCGTGGGAGTCGGGGCAGGACCCTGCTGGACACCTGGTCTGCCCTCAGTGCCGCTTTCCCCAGGGCCACACAGGCTGGCTCTGGTTATACCCATTTTACAGACGGAGACACTGAGATCAGGGAGCACCGGTGGCCCTGGGAAATGGCTGGGCCTGCTCGTTAATCCCCAGGTGAGCGGGATTCGCTGGCCTGGGGGGGCTCCTCTCCCAAGAGACCACCTCCAGGGACGTCATAGTTCATGTCCTGAGCAAGCCGGCAGGCTGGTTTTACCAAGAAAGTAAATAGGTAAATAAAACAAGTAATACAATAAAACAAAGACACCGATCAACGACATCTTGACCTTAGTATGCCCGGGTGGTCTGCTTTTCGGTGTCCCCAAGGAGAGAGGAAATGTTGTAATTGGATGGCATTGCTGTCAATCATCTCAGATTGGCGGAGGCTGCGGAACCCTTGGGCCTGGGAGGTTGTTGCCATGGAGACGGCCTGGGGCCATGCGGGGCGGGAAGCCCCCTCCTCCTCTCCTGGCCGCCATGCCTGTGGCCTCAGGAGACAAGGTGAATGCCGCACCTGTGGACTCTCAGCCCGTCTAGGAGGAGGATAAAGCACAAATCCGAAATGCAGTGTCCCTGGAAGGGACGCCCTCTCTGGGCCCGCTGGCTCCCGTCTCATTGGGCTGAATGGGGTCATGTGACCACTCTCCGCTGCAAAGGAGTCTGGGAAATTGCATTTTGTTGTTGTTGGAGGTCATTTTGAAGCCCAATGAAACGAGAATCGTGTCAACGAGGAAGGTTTAGGGAGGGGGTGGATGTGTAGGCAACCAGCAGAGGGCCCCGAAATCCGTGAAGGTCAGGTCTGACGGTGGCTCCATGCTCCCTCCATTAAAGGGCTTCACAAAAACCCTTCCGAAAAGGTATTTCTTGTTTAATATTCGGAATATTTCACTCACTGCCTCATTAGAAAGACAATAAATTAATGTGTTCACGACTTAGAAAAATCAGGAGGAATTAGAGGAATCAGGATTTTTGGGCCAAGAGTCTCCTTGAAATAGGCGGGGGTCGTTGATGATTATCTTTCCACACGGAAGGAAATCCAGGCTCAGGAAGTTCTGGTGATTTTCCCAGAGTCACACAGGCAGAGGGACTCAGACCACAGAACCCCTGCCTGGCTTCAGAATCCCAGCCGCGATGGGCGATGCGGGGGAGTCATCGCAGGTGGGGGCCTGGGAGGCCTGGGAGGCCTGATCTCATCCTCCAGTGTGGCCCTGCCATGTTGCGCCTTGGGGTACCCAGGGCTTCCTCCCCCTCCTCCCGCCCTACCCGGCCCACACCTCTCAGGCTCCCGGTTGGTCAGGGATTTTTTGCAAGTCAGTTATCTGAGCTCAGACTGCTGGCCCTGGAGGGAACCCTTCTCATTGCTTCTGGCTGAAAGCGTTTGCCTCACCTCTCTAAGCCCCGAGGGGACAGAGGAGGCTCTATTGCAGCGGGCGGGCCTGACAGGTCACAAGGAGAGCCCAGATGTGCCGGCAGCCGCCTGTGTTTACACCCATCCCCAAGCATCGCAGCATCGGGGGCAAGACGCTAAGTTTCTCTCAGGTCATGGCTTCCTCATCCTGAGAGTGGGCAGCACACAGCCCCCCATGGGGCTCTTGTGGGGTCTGAGAGAGGAGTGTGGTCACATGGCGCCCGGCCTGCAGGGACAGCATGAGGGCTGTGGATGCCAAGGCCAGTATCTGCCGTGGCGGCCACAGCCCTCATGCCTCCCTGTCAGGAGGCACCAACAAGGCAGTGGGAAAATGCGCCCCTTTCTCAGTCTGAGTCCTGTAACCTCTCAGCCTTGGATTCCCGGTCTGCAGTAGGGGAAAATTCCCCAGATCTCCCTCATAGGGGTGCTGTGAGCATGAGAGAGAAAAGCATTGCAATGATGAGTAGTTACTGAGCACAACGAGTAGTTACTAAGCACTGCTCACTTGCGAGGCTCCTGGCTGGCCCTTCTTCTCTCTTCTGCAGAGCTGGGCATCAGAGCACACTGAGCAGCAGGATGAAATGCCCACAGAGCTTCTGAGGCCAAGTCCTGTCTGAAAGGTAGGAGGTGGGCCCTTGACAAATGACCTTGCCTTCCTAACTCCTTGATTAACTTATCCATCCATGAATGCGCAAAGGCAGTCCCAACACCTCACTAGAACCCATTCCTGGAAACTCCGTTGTAAAGTAAGGACTAAAATTGGTCGGCAGGAACCAGCTTAGAAATAACAACACAGTAAAGTCACGTTCCTGAAAATGGACTGTGCACTGATGAAGTCATATTGAAGATAAAGGGCCTGCTGTGAAGGCAGAGCCCAGGGACACTTATCCTATGTAACCATTTCAATTGGAGAACAATTTCACCCAGTCTAGGACATGGCAGACTATAAACACACCTGTTATCCCGGACACCTGATCTGCCATAGAGCAGCCCTGATGCCTACACAAACCCACTCTCTTGTTTATTGCAATTAGCTTTTTCTATTTTTTTTTTTTCTGGTCTTAGGTCTACTTTATGATTCAGTAAACATTGAATTAACAATCCATTTTTCTTCTTAGAATGTTGAAGGCCGTTAGGGCATTATATGGAAGGAAAATATTTTCTTAGGAAACCCTGATCTTATTTTCCCTTTCTTTGCCAGAAAAGGTTCCAAAATTCATCTTCAGACCTCAGCACCATCCTAGGGGGTTCAACTCATTTAGCTGCTAATGTGGTTTCTCTCCCATAAAAAAAAAAAATTCTTCAAAAAAGAACTTTGAAGTAAAGTCCCCGTCAGGTGACACAGATGCCAAGTAGGAATGCACTAGGCTTCAAGTCACAATAACCCAACTTAAGATGGCTTAAACAAGGGCAGGCTTGTCCTTATCATGCAGTAAGGATGTCGGAGGAAGGCAGCCTCGGGCATCTACTCAGCTATTCACCAGCGGCAGAGATGGCACCTTCTTCCTGCTTGTAGTGGTGTCCCGTGGCTGCTGTAACAAATGCCCATCAACTCAGTGGCTTAAAACACACATACTTTTATCATCTTAGGGCTCTGTAGTGTAGAAGTTCAATGCTGGTCTCACCGGGCTAAAATCAAGGTGTAGGAAGGGCTGGTTCCTTCTGGGGAGACCCCTCTGATGATGCCAGGGTCTGAAGATGAATTTGGGATGTCTCTGGAACCTTTTCTGGCAAAGGAAGGGACAGTAAGATCAGGGGTCCCTGAGTGTGTTTCCTGGGAAAATGTTTCCATGAATGTCATGCCGAGTCCTTGCCTTCTCCAGCTTCCAGAGGCTGCCTCATTCTTTGGCTCATGGCCCATTCCTTCGTCTTCAAAGACAGCAGGGTCCCATCTATCCCTCCACCCTCTGCATCCGTTTCTTCTATGACTTCCTCTTCCACCTCTATTTTCCACTTTTATGGAGCCTGTGCTTACACTGGACTCACTCAGATAATCCAGGACTATCTCTTTATTTTAAGGTCAGCTGATTAGCAACCTACTTCCATCTGCAACTCCAGTGTCCTGGTTCTGGAGTTTAGGATGTGGACATCTTTTGGGGAGCTAATATGATGTCTACCACGTTGCTATTGTCTGTTCTGTCATGGCCTCAACATGGCTGCTAGATCTCCAGACATCAGATCTGTATTCACAGAAGGAAGAGAGGAGAAGGTTACTAGCACTGTGCCTTTTGATTAAGAAAACAAAAGGTTTCCCAGAAGTGTCCCAACAGACTCTGTTTGTATCCCATGGGTCACATGGTCACATCTAGCTGCAAGGGATGTTGGCAAGGTATACAATAGGCAGGAGGCAGCAAGGGAGAAGTTGTGTGCCAGTGACTCAAGGAGGCACATCTGTGGAATCTGTGCAGCCTCCTCCCAGATCCTTAATTTCAGCAAATCCTTGAGGACAGGCCACCCGTAATAGGAAGTGGTGGCTTCCAAAGTGTTTCTTTATGGCTTTCTAGTGGAATATAGTTTATAGGCGCTCTGGGAGTTCTAAAACAGAACTTTAATATCTACCCCTGGAATTGTGCGGGAGGCCATGGGCTTTGGAATGGGCTGACCTGGGTTCTAGCACCTTTTTGACTTGAGAACTAGAGAGAATGTGTGCATAAGTTAAGCTCTCCCTAGCTCGAAAACGCTTCATAACCTGGCATACATCAGTTTCCTCATGGGGTAAATGGTACTGGTAAGGGTGTGAGGCTTGCAGGCCTCTGTGAGGTGAGATGGGATCATACAGAAGAGTTCAGAGCATCTCAGGGTCCTCAGCCGCCAGCCGTTAACCAAACCCACATGATCACAGCAAGGCCTGGAAGAATGCAGAGGGGTAGTTTCCACCTGCAGCACCTTTTTGCAGGTGGGGAAACTGAGGCACAGAGACAAGCGGCCACTCTTCCAGGCCTCCGCAACCAGTATGTGTTAGGGTGGAGCTAAAGTCAGCCTGAGGAGTGATTTCAGGGACGAGCAAAATCAGCGACCAGGGTCCCCGGTCAGTGTGGATCCCCCTGCCCTGGCCCTGGGCCCCCTCCCCAACAAGGTCCTGTCCCAAGGTGGGTGAAGGGTGAAGGGGCCTGCGCAGCTCCCCTGCTGGCGGGCGGGTGCTTCCCTGCCAGCCTGTTTGTTTTGGGCATCTTTCTCATGTCCTCCAAGCTTGCCGCCAGCAGTGTGCTCCCCCGGGGGATGCCGGCGGTGAGAACCTGGGAACTGCCTCTTATCTCTGCAGAGCAGGATGTGTCCTGTGCTGCGCGTCCCCGGTGAGCTTTCCAAGCGCTGTGATGAGCTTGCAGATTTCAGCAGGCGATTGCTCCGGCCGTCCCCCGCCAGCCTTGGGGGGGCTGTGTTTTGTTTCCCAGGCCCCTCGGCACTGCACCAGGGATCCTGCCACCTCCTGCTCCCGTGTCCCTGGCCTTTCAGCTGCTCTGAGTCCATGATCGCCCCTGTAGGTCCAGCCCAGCCGACGGCCAGTGAGAAATGGCACGGGGTGAACTCCTGTTTCCGCCCATTCTTTGTGCAGGGGCAGTGGGTGGTTCCCAGCTGGGGAGGGCTGGGGGCGGGGGGAGGGGGGGCGCAGTGCCCCACATGGCCCTCGGAGGCGCTGTGCAGGCCCGGGTTCTGCCCTCATCCCATCCATACCAACTTCTGAAAGGTGCTCCGACCCAGTGGTGAGTGGATGGAAACAGGTAATTAACCTGATTATACGATGGAGTGTGGGCAGGGCGTCTCAATCTTACCTCCAGTGATATTTGTTTAAAATGCAGATTCTCAGGTCCTGGGGTTCGGCGAGGCACATTCGAACTGGGGTAGGACCCATGATTCTTAATTTACACCAGGCCCCCAGTAATTCTTCTGATGTGGCAAATTTGGGAAAATACTGGCCTGGCAGTTTGGCCCAGGCTCTGGAAACAGGCTAAGTTCCAACTTCACTGCAATCCCCGGTCACTGCGCCTCTTGGAGCTTCTCAGACCACAGTCTCCTCTTCTGTTGACTGGGTCTGATGTTATCTTCCTTCTGTGATTGTTGGGAGAAATCCCAGAGTGCTCTGCACACAGCCAAGCATCCATTGGGTGTTCAGGAAAGGATTAATGCTTATTGTCCAGATGATATTCAAAGACAGAAATCTCCTGGCAAGGTTTCTGATAATCACAAAAACCAGACAGAACAAACTGAGCTAATAGGGTTGGAGTTAAAAGTAGAGACCTTGAATGTTTTGAGCACACTTGGTGGCCTCGTTTTAGGCGTGAACACAATTTCCATTGGAAAATTTTAAACATTGACAGCAATAGAAGGGACTCCATTTCTGTGCTGTCCTCTGTATCCAGGAGCCCTTAAGGAGATCACTGAGTAACTGTGGGGTTCTCAGAGCTGAAGGCATTGGGGCAAGAGAGGGGGTTGAGTCTTCTCAGGATACAGCACGTTGATGAAAGAACCAGCACAGTCGAACATGCATCCCACAAGGAGACATACAGTGGCAAGGAAGGACCCTGCGAGGCCATTGGAGACACTGCTGTCAGATGGGATGAGCAGGCCCCTTCTGGCAGCATCTGCTGAGTTAGCATCAGGCTGGACCACAGAGACGATGCCTGCAAGAGCTGCAAACGCAGGCCATCCCACCAGCTCTCGTGCAGGAGATGCTAGCTCCTCATCAGGCTCTGAGCCAAGCACATCATCTGCCTTCTGCCCCTCAGTTTCCTAGTGTGTAAAATGAGGATGTTGTGACTCTTACTCCATCAGTCCTTAGGAGGATTCAGGGAGGTGAGGCATAGGAAGTTCTCTGCTTGGTCGCTAGCGAACATCGGTGTTGGTAGAGTTATCTCTTTTTTTTACACGTAGGAGAACTGGAGCAGGCATGGCAGAATTCCTCACTAGCAGAAGACCCCCTGGCAGACATGTGGAGAGATCTGAGCCACTATAGACACGGCAGCAGGACAGGGCTTTGGAGGAGGGACCTGAGCGGTAGCCTTGGTCCACTGCAGACATCAGCAAGCTCTTAGATCAGGCGGGGAACCGGTCCACCCACTCATGCTCTGGTTTAGCTCCCTACTCTGCTTTCTGAGAGTCAGTTTGGAAGGGAACCTAGCGGAGCTCCTCAGAGTCTCGGGGTCCTTGTCTTTGATGAACTTTCTACTTGGTCATAGGCAGCCTCTGAATATTCTCTCCTCCCAAGGTTTCTGTTGATCCCAAGCAGGAGGCGCGTGCGCAGAGCTGGTTTATGCCGATTGGCTTGTGTTTTGCCAAGCAAGGGTGCAATGAAATGGGAAGAGTGGGGGCTGCATGAACGGCCTCATGCTGTATTTCTGAGAGGTGTTTTTCTGCAACAGGAACACACATACACACATGTGCTCACCAACACACAATTCCCCTGCACACACACACACATACATGACATGCATGTACACACACTGTACACATTCATTCACATGCACAGAACATGCACCAACACACATGTACACACACACACACAGAAGGGGACTGACTGTGGAAACCCAAGTCAAGCGCATCCTCCATGACCCAACCCCTGAGCTCCTTCCTCCCCTCCACCTGAGACATGGCTGCTTCTGTGCATTAGGTCGTTCTGTTCCTGTTGAATTCAGGCTCCACCACTGTGGGGTCTTGGTCATATTGCTGAATGGCCCTGATGCTCAGCTTCCTTGTCTGTGAAGTGGACACAGTAACAGCGCTTACCTCATTGGGCCACGTGGAACCTGTGCAGAGAAAATGGTTAGGAGAAGGCCTGTGCATTGCAAGGCTCCTGCTGCCTGATCACCTGAAGTCACATCACTGTCACTTGCCTGATTGCCCCTAAGCCACATCACCATCCCCTTTCCATGCTGACCTTCTCTTCCAAAAGGCCCCTGTGGGCTTCCAAAACTTTTGAATGTCACCAGCTTGACATTCTGTCTGGTTTTGCTGGAGCAAGATGTTAGGCAAGTCATTTCATTTGCGTGTCTTCTTCGGGATAACAAATGTGGCCTCATATTAATTTACGGACCAGTAGGGCTCAGGATCTCCAAGGGAGGTCTGCAGATAAAGGCTTATTGAGGGACGGAACTAGAATGATTCATTTATTCAAACACAGATGGCGCCTGCCCAGCCTGGGCAATGGGGACAGGGAGATGAATATACTCAGCCCCTGCTCAGGAGCTCACACTCTGGGGAGAACGAGAAAGGAAGGAAACAAACAACTGGTTGTGTGGCCAGGCATCCCCCGTGCGGGCCAAGTGCCTGCCCAGTACTAGGGGGAGATGAGCATCACAGCTCCCGACCTCAAAGGGTGGGGACAGTGGGACCCATGAAGTCAGCACGGACATAACTGGGACAGAAGTGATGACGTCTTTAGTTATGAGCAGGAACCGTCCAGGTGGCCAAGGGACAGACACGTTTCCACCAAAGAGAATGGCCACTGTCAGAACTTAGGCATGCGCTGCAGTGGGGACTGACGGTGGCTTAGGAAGGGGTCGGTGGACGGCAGGATGGGTCTGCCTCTGACCTACCAATGAATGAACGCTGGGTGGGTGGGAGGGTCTCAAGACAGGCTGGCTTTATGTGGGTGTCTCAATGCAGGTAGCTTCTGAGACCTGGAATTGTCCCTGGGAAGCCCTAGTTCATGCGTAGATAAATTGGTCACTTGCTGATGATGGCACCAGTTGTGTAATCGAAGGCCTTGTTCTTCTATATTTCCTGTCAAAGAATTTCTAACAGAGGAGGATCCCCTTTCCAGGAGTGTGGGCCATAGACCAAAACCTGCCCGAGCACCAGCGTTTGGGCATTTCTTTACGTGAAAAGTCTGGGCCCATTTGTTCCATATTCCTGATTATATACAGATTTATTGTCGAAAGCCATTGCTCCCTCTTCCCCCACACTCTTATTTTGGTAAAAATGATAATATTGGATCATCATGTTGATCTTGGGTCTTGATACGGTTTTGCTGTGTCCTCACCCAAATCTCACCTTGAATCGTAGCTCCCATAATTCCCTTGTGTTGTGGGAGGGACCAGGTGGGAGATAATTGAATCATGGGGGTGGTTTCCCCCACTCTTCTCATGGTACTGAATAAGTCTCATGAGATCTGATGGCTTTATAAGGGGAAACCCCTTTTGCTTGGTTCTCTGATTCTCTCTTGTCTGCCACCATGTAAGACACTCTTTTCACTTTTTGCCATGATTGTGAAACCTCCCCAGCCACGTGGAACTGTGAGCCATTAGACCTCTTTTTCTTTGTAAATGACCCAGTCTCGGGTATGTCTTTATCAGCAGCATGAAAACAGACTAATATAGGTCTTCTCCGAGCCTCTTGTTTGAAAAGCCAAATGGATCTGAAGGTGGTAACATGAAGTGCAATCTCCTCTTCCTCAGTATCAGTCATTTGCACGTTAGCAAGAATGGGACACAATCTTAAGGGCAAGTTTTCAATGACAACACGAGATGAGACACCCTAAAACCCAAGGTCCCTGTGCAGGTCGGGAGAAGGGAATACTGACCTCTAAAAAGAGTCAAATGTAACGCAGAGTCGGAATAAGGATATTTGTCAGTTTCTCTCTGGGGTCTTGGCCTCCCCATCACTCTCTGCTCTGGGAGCTGCTGTTACTAGAATCCTCTTGGCAAAGACTGGGGACGAGAGGCTTCCATGGAAACTTCCGTCCCCGGCCAGGCGCTCAGTGTTCGTCTCTCCTTGGTTTCCTTCTGCTCCAACCCAGGGCAGAGGAAGCTTCTGATGTGCTGCTCTTTTGTACCTGCCCATTTTCACAGGTTTGTCAGAGCATGAGAAGTATCAGTGCCTGGGCTCTTCTTAAAATATTTGGACTTTTCCAAGCCCTTACACAAACCTTTAAGCTTGGCTTAGTAGGTACAACATGTCTACTGTGTATTAATAAAGTTTTTATCAAATTGTTTTCAAAAATCCAATGGAATCTTGGTTGTATACATTCAGAGTGTCTGCTTCCTCACTTAGTTTCAAATCCCATTCCCACTACTGGCCAGCTGTGTGACTTTGGGTAAGTTAGTTAACCTCTCTGTGCCACAGTTTTCTATAAATGGGGGAGAAAAACAGTGCTTAGGTTATTGTGAGGATTAAAAAGTGAGTATGTGTGAAGTGCTGGAAATGGTTCCTGGTACATGTGACTTCCATAACTATTGGAGGGGTTTGTCCCCATCCCTGGAAAGAACAATGTGATTTTCAAAACAGACACTGGACTGTGATCCATTGCAGTGCGAGACCACTCTGCCGTGTGCTGAAAGCCTCACTATAGTAACTCCAGCTCACGGAAACTCAGAGGGGTGAATTGACAGACAGTCACATACGGGTTTTTGGCAGCAGGTTGATCCCCATGTGGGGTGCCCCCCTGTTTGTGCTGATGGAGAAACAGTGCCTCCCGGGGGGCTGCCCCGGGGCAGGCAGGCCGCGGACAAA
This sequence comes from Pan troglodytes, assembly GCF_028858775.2. NCBI lineage: Eukaryota > Metazoa > Chordata > Mammalia > Primates > Hominidae > Pan > Pan troglodytes. The sequence goes on along the minus strand of NC_072416.2, from coordinate 85,216,880 downwards.
GCCGTAGGGGGACATGATGGGGTCTGAGCCTCTAGCTTGCTGTTTCCAGAAACAGCACGCTTTGAGCTTGCAGAACTGTCTGGCCCCCCAAATGCACTTGGGTCTCAGGGCCTCTGGGCCTGTGATCTCCCTAGGCAGGCCCCAGGGGGCCTGTGTGCAGGGGCCCCTCTGTTTGGGGTGGGACGCATGCCATTTGTCAGTGGCATGGGGTGACTTGCTGGGCACCCCTTGCAGCGAGCTTGCGGAGTTCAAGGCTGGGCGCACCTCAGCTCTCATTATCAGATCTAATTGTGGGCTCGGATTTCACAAATCGGGGCCTGTGCAGGTGGAGGACAAGCGGCAGAGGTCATGCCTAAAAGCTTATTAAGCTGCCGGTGTGAAAGGTAAGGCCATCTGGTTGCCATTTGACAACTTAAGTGGTAATTACACCATTTGGCACAGGAATTAGTGAGAGCTGGGGCTTGAACTGTGGCAGGGACCACTTTTTTTTCTGCAGGAGGGTGGCTTGGGGCAGTCCCGATCCTAGCAGCTCACAGTCCTAGCCGCTGTTTGTGGCTTGCAGGTTCTCTGCCCAGTTCCTTGGATGGGCAGGCTTGATAACCAGGAACACCTGCCTTCTCAGCTCTCCTGTCCAGGGAAGGGAGGTGGGCAGCGGGGGCAGCTTCCAGCAACATTCCACCCCAGCAATATGGAAGTGTTTAAGCAGGGTTTGCACCAGGCAGGGTAGCTGAGATCTGAACCTTTAAATTACAGCCATTCCCGGGCTGAGGAAAAGTAAATAAACAGTTCACAGCTGCAGCCAACTCAACACAGAAACGGGCTATCTCTTCTGATTGCAGGGCAAGTAATTAAGTGAGAAATGTGAGCCCTGCAGTCAGGGTGAGATGGTAAAGGTCTGGGGCAGTAAGTCCCCCCAACTCCAGAGACCTTCCGATTAACCCTCGCGCAGCCAGGAGGGGAGAGGGACGCGCAGGCTTGGAGGCGAAGCCCAGATGAGGGGCACTGGCTTTGTGACTGTCAAAAGCCAGCTAACTATAAATGGCCTTACCTCGCTGTGCTTGGCTGAGGGAATACGCTGAGGGTGAGAATCCGCGTTCTCAGCAGTCCACCCATGGACGCACTTCACAACAGGTACTGTCTCTGTTTACTCATTATAGGCTGAATTTTGTTCCTGATAAATTTCTGTGTGGAAGCTCTAGCCCCGGGCCCTCAGAATATCACCATGTTTGGAGATAGGGTCTTTAAAGAGGTGCTTAACTTAAAGTGAGTCATTGGGCCCTAATCCAATGACTGGTGTCCCCATAGAACAGGGGATGAGGACACAGACACATACAGATGGATGACCATATGAGAACACAGGGAGAAGATGGCTGCCTACAAGCCAGGGAGGGAAGCCTCGGGAGGAACCAGCCCTGCTGGCACCCGATCCTAGATGTTCAGCCTTGAGAACGATAAGAAAATGCATATTTGTGGTTTGAGCTGCCTGGTCTCACGACGTGGTTATGGCAGCCCGGGAAAATCAATTCACTCAGCTCTGCCTGCATGCAGAGAGCCACGTGTGCTTTAGAGTAAGGGCTGACAACAACGTGGTTCACGGGCTGTACCAGGCCCCAGCGAGGTGTGCGTGTGACACACAGCTTCTCACACCAAAGCGGTAGCATTCCCATTTCACAGATGGGGAAACTGAGGCCTGGGGAGGTCAAGCAAGTAGTCCAGGGTCATGTAGCTGGAATTTGTGGACACAGCAGGTGTTCTCAAACCTGGCTTCACAGTGCAGTGGCCTGGGAAGCCTTAACAGGCACTGACTCCTGGGCTCCAGCCCACACTAAGGGAATCAAATTCTGGGCAGCAGTTTTCAGGGCACCCCAGGCGATTCTCAGGTATAGCCAGGTGCATAGCTACTGCCTTGTACCTCATTCGTCTGGCTGGCCTTAAAAAACAAATAAAGTACGTTAGCAGTGCCTTCCGTCCCATGCGGCAGCTCCCGTCTCCATTTCCCATGGCAAAGTGGGTTCACTGTGTCCCTCACACTCATGGCGGGGCAGCTTTTGTTTCTGAGACCATTAGCACGGGCTCTGGAGCCCAAATGGCTGGGTTTGAATCCAGTCTTTGCTACTCATTTGCTGTGTGACCTTGGGCAAGTGGCTTGGTCTCTTTGGGCTTCAATTTCCTCATCTGTAAAATGTGATAAGAGTACCTACCTTGTAAGGTTGTGATTCACCAAGTTAGCCTTTGTAAAGTGCTTAGAGCAAGGCCTAGCATGTGGAGAGTGCTGGAAAAATGTTTGTTACAAACAAGACAACTGTCTCCTGTGCGTACCCTGGATGATGAGAAGCTGGGGAGATGGGTAGGAGATGGGAGACAGAAGCCAAGCCTGAGTCCACGCCGTGTTCCCTGGGGACCCGCGGCATCCGACACAGGGGAGGCCTCAGGAAACTTCAGCGTCGAGAAACAGGTGTCGTTTGTGCAAGGTATTCGGCACCACCTCCCCGCACCATGCACACCCCGTCCCTGTGGGAGGGATGGCGAAAGCAGCCCCGTCTGTTCCTGTGGAGGTCGCAGAGGGAGGCGCACTGAACCTGTGATGACACCAGCGTGGGTTTCTCCTCCAGGAAGGAGGCTTGACACCGAGAACCGGGAGGTTCCCTGCCTGTGAGTGCTGGCGGCAGGATGTGGATAACCCTGTTCGTTTGTACTTGGTGTATTCTTCTCCTCTTCCTGCATGAATGAATGCATATCCCTTTCGTTATAACAACGTAGTTTTGGGTGGGGGCTTTTTGGTAAAAAAAAAAAAAAAAAAAATGGATAATATAGAAGTTGACTGAGTTACTTCAGGCAGATTTTTCTCTGGGGCATGTTTTAGCATTTCCTTGACATCCTCTGCAGGCTGCTCCAGGCCTAGGCCCCATCCTCACCTCTCAGAGCCCACACCTGCCTGTGTTCTGGCTTGTGGTTCAGGAGCGGACAGCCACGTGTCACCTGGCTGTGGGTCTCCAGGAGCCATTGCAGGGGACCGGCCACACGGCCATATTCCAGAGGCCCTGAGCCTAGAGGCACTGACTGCATGGAATCATGGATCTCTGGGCTTGTGGGGCCTCGGGGACCTTGTGCAGAAAGCACTTCTGGGGGGTTGGGCGGGCAGGAACACATGGCTTCCTTACGTGAACCACAGTTCGGGTCCAACTGGGAGGGGCTCCCAGCAGAGGCCTGGGGACAAGAACAGGAGGGACCCTGGACCCTCTGCACTGTGAGCTCCCTCAGCAGGTCTGTGGCCCGTGGAGGCGGCCCAGGTTTCCCCATTCTCTGGCCAGAAAGTGCAGAAAGGGAACTGCCGGAACCCCAAGTGTGCCAGCTCCAGAGCTGCGTTCAGCCCCAGCCTGCCTCCTCAGCCGACTCAGTTCTGCCCCGTCTCCTCTTGTGTGAAATGGGAATAAGAGCAAAACCTGCCTTAGAAAAAAAAAGGCTGCTGGGAGGATTAAGCAAATTAAAACAGGGGATGGTGCCTGCCACTTAGTCAGGCATCTCTGGTGTCAGCCCCTGGTACGATCTTCATTTCCTTTGTTTTTTGAGACAGTCTCTCTCTCTCTCTGTCACCCAGGCTGGGGTGCAGTGGTATGATCTCTGCTCACTTCAACCTCTATCTCCTGGATTCAAGTGATTCTCCTGTCTCAGCCTCCCGAGTAGCTGGGATTATAGGCACACACCACCACGCCCAGCTAATTTTTTGTATTTTTAGTAGAAACGGGGTTGCCCAGGCTGGTCTCGAACTCCTGGGCCCTAGAGATCCACCTGCCTTGGCCTCCCAAAGTGCTAGGATTACAAGCATGAGCCACTGCACCTGGCCTAAGATCTTCATTTGCTTTCTTGTGACGGCTCTGAGTCGTGTCCACGTGCAGGGGACCTGGAGACTCAGGAGGGTGATTCATTTACTCAGCTCTTCAGCCAGAGGGGTCAGCCCTGGAGTAGGTGCTGGCACCTAACAGGAAACGAGCTGATATTCCACCTTGGGACACATAACATCTTTCGAGGGAGGCAGCCGTCAGTCAAACGATCACAGGAAGGGATTATAAAAAAATTCTGAGGTGGCCAGGTGGGGTGGCCGAGTGACTGAGCTGGGGTCTGAGGGCATTGAAGGAGTTAGCTAGGAGATAGGAGAGGAAGTGTCCTGGCAGAGGGAACAGCCTCTGTGAAGAGCTTGTTCCCCTTCAGAGGAACAGAAGGAAGCCCTCTGTAGCCGGCACGTGGAGAGGGAGGCTGACACGGCTGATTGTTTTCCACCCTTGTTTCCCCCTCCCTTCCACAGTGAGAGTGTTTAACTAGGCAAGCTACAGAACACAGAATGCTTTTCCCAGGCTTTTTGATGGCTGATGTGCGTGTAACAGGCTGCGTGTGTCTTGAAGTAAGAGAAGCCTTCTTGCAGTAGCTGGGTGGAGACACGGTACCGAATCGCTATTGTGTGGGTGGACACAACCATTAACAAGAGAGGAAAATCCTGGTGATTTCAGAGAGCACAGCTCAGACCCTTATGTGAAAAAAACAAATTCCACGAGCACTTTGTTGGAGCCGCTGCTCCGGTGGTGCCTGTGGGTGCAGCTGAATCCTGGCTGTAACGCAGTGCACTTGGATGCTGGGGCTGGAGGCGGTGGGCAGGAATCTCCGCTGCACCAGCTCTTGGCATGATCTGGGCTCCAACCCTACTCCCTGGTGCCAAACAACATGCTCTGAGGTTGTTTTATCACTTAGTTCAGCCCAGTCTGGCTTCAGTTATGCTGGGCAAATGCTCTCGTCTGATAACCTTCTAGGTCACAATATGAACTGTGATATTTTTCCAAAAAGCCATGGGAAGCCCGGGCGAGGTTTGTGGGACTAACCAGTCACAGGGCCCGTCTGTGACAGCACCAGGGCTCAGAGGCACGTTCATGGCCCTGGTCTTTTTACAGAGTTCATGTCGATGTGAGGAATGGTGTGGTTTGGAGAAGCTCGTGGTTTGGGGAAGCTCGTGGGTTGGGGAAGCTCGTGGGTTGGGGAAGCTCGTGGGTTGGGGAAGCTCGTGGGTTGGGGAAGCTCGTGGGTTGGGGAAGCTCGTGGGTTGGAGAGGCTCATGGGGAGGCTGTGAATGCTCCGCTCACACCTCGCCTGTCTTAGGGGCCATTCTGCCTGCTGCTGCGTGTGGGACATGGCACCCAGGGAGCCCGGGTGTGATTCCTCCAGCCCTGGAGCCAGCTCAGCCTCCCAGGTCCCAGGGGAGATGGGGGCTTTCTGGGGAAAGGTTTCTTTCTTGCATGGAGGAATCCTGGGTACATGGTCTCCCTTCTGTCCCTGGCCTCTGCCTGTCTGGATGGAGGCAGCAAGTACACAGCCGGCTTGCTGCCAGGCGGAGCAGGAGGCTGAAGTGCCCCAGGCAGAGCAGAGAGATGGGAAGACCCAGAGTCCCGAGGTGTTGATGAGCCTCCGTCACCGTCCCTAATGTGGCCTGTCCTGGGGCATCCAGATGGTGGGTTGGTGCATCTCCTTTTGGCCTGAACCAATTTTAGCTGAGATTTCTGCTGCTTCCCAACACAGCGTCTTCACCAAGGCTGGTGCCAGCATCTGTCCTCTGCATGTGTCCTGACAAGACGCCTGTTAGGTGTTTTCCTGGGGCTTTCGCTTCTCTGGACGCCCCCTCCTGGGTTCCCTTTGCTTTTTGTTTATGGCTCTGCCTGTTCCTGCCCAAGACCCACTTTCTCAGGGCTTCTTGGCCGTTTCTGATGCCACCGTGTGCAGGCTGGGTGGACTTCGGAGGGGCTCACCCCATCATGGTGCTCACACTGACTGGGGAGGAGCAGACCCCATTTCTGTGGTCCTGAGAGCTCCTGCTGCTGCTTTTTTTTTTTTTTTTTTTTTTGAGACAGAGTCTCACTCTGTCACCCAGGCTGGAGTGCAGTGGCATGATCTCAGCTCACTGCAACCTCCTCCTCCCGGGTTTAAGCAATTCTCCTGCCTCTGAGTAGCTGGGATTACAGGCACACACCACCATGTCTGGCTAATTTTTGTTTTTGTTTTTTTAGTAGAGTCGGGGTTTTACCATGTTGGCCAGGCTGGTCTCGGACTCCTGACCTCAAGTGATCCGCCCACCTCCGACTCCCAGAGTGCTGGGATTATAGGCATGAGCCACTGCGCCAGGCCTCTCCCTGCTTCTTCATTCATGTGAGAGCTCCCTCTTCTGACGTCAGAGGCTCTCGGATGCCTGTGTGATGCCATGGGACCCAACCCTCCTCGGCTATGTCTTCAGGAAGGATAAGTGGAATTAGGAGGGTCCTCAGGAACCTACCCGGTGCTCACAGAGCCATGGGACGTCACAGCACCCCTCTCTACCGTAGCCTCCTGCCCCTCTAATGCTCTCCACTGGGGCCTCACCTGGAATTTCTCTTCTGGAATAATGATCTGGGCCTTCCCCTTCCCTAACGAGGCCTTGCCCAGCAAGCCTGGCTGCCCCAGCTCTTCCCTGAGGCCTCTCCAACATGTGGGAAAGCAGGATGTGGGGGAGGAACCAGGGCTGGGGTTGGAGAGGCTACCTGGGTGCCCGTGCGGGGCTGCTGCTTGCCAGGGGTGTGATCTTAGGGAATTACATGCTACTCACGCATCCTGGCTTCCACGCTTACACAACGGGCCTCCACACCGTTCCCCACATCCTGGGGTTGTTTGAGCATTCCATAAGAGACTGTCTGGAAGCAGGGCATGCGGGAGGAGTTGGTGACGAGCCAGGCAGGTCCTGCGGGGCGTGGGTGGGACCGGCTGCATCACTGGGGGTGGGGGCAGCCCAGAAAGTCATGAAGAATCTCACGTTGGCAACAGCAGAGGGTTAGACCGAGGGCAAGGTCCTCTGTACACTTGAGAAGCCAGCCCTGCATGTGGGGAAGAGAGCCCTGGTGGCCAAGCCCTTTTAATATTTATGTCCTGGCCCAGGTGATACCGGAAAGTGGCAGGACTCCCCAAACACCAAGGTGTCAACGGCCAGTGACACTCAACTGTCACTCCCAGGAGCCTTTGCCCTTTAATCCAATATCCCAAGCAGGGCAATATCCAGAGACATCATTCCCTCATGGTGGAGGGTAGGTGGTGGCTGTGAATGGCTTAGTGTGGGAAAGAAGCGTGTGGGTTTCACAGGCACCCTAGGCTCCAGCCTGAGGACCGGCCTGAGGGTGACAGCCCCATGCAGCTGGAAACAGCTGATTTCCAGGTTCTGGGTTCCAAGGTGGGCAGCCCCGCCCACCACGGTGACATCATGTGCTAGGGAGGCCTCTGGACCTCATTACTCTGGCAGTTTTTATAGGATTGGGTGCCAGGCCATAAAGCTGTCAGGGAGGATGCTGCCCCTTGGCCTCCTTTATGCCAGTCCCGGTTGTCCCACGCTGCCAAGGCCTAGGCCTTGCTGACCTCTGGCTCTGCAGTGACCGCTCCCATATCCACGCAGAGCCTGCCGCACGGCTGCGTCCCTGTACACGCTGCTAACTGCAGCCTGCCATTTGGTGCCAATGATGCTTCCAGGTTAAGTCTCATTAGGATAATAAAAGGGATGAAAAAACAGTATTTGAGCTGTATTTTTTCCTGGGGTGTCATGACAGATTGAGGACCCATGGCTCCAGCACACCAGCTGATCCCAGCTCCTGTGACCCTGACGGGGGGTGAGCACACGGATACCCCGCGGACTTCCTGCGCAGACCTGGCCTGGCCCCTCAGCCCCTGGCCCATCTCACTGGCCCTGCTCCCAGCAGTGCCTGTGGGAATGTGGCTTTGTGGAGGCCAGGCTGATGCCCCTGTCCTGAGAGCCTGTTCAGCCTCCTGGGTCCTGGAGATCATCATTCAAATGGGTTAGCTGCCCCGGCCCTGCTGGCTGAGTTGCAGGGGACAGAATTGGCCAGGCTCTTCCTCTTGTACTCAGGACAGGAGAGAGCCTGAGATAAGTGTGTGTCTGGGTACCTGGTACCTCACTGGTTTGTCTAGAAGAGTGGCTTGTTCTTTGCTATCCAAGGGATGCTGCTCCGGAAAGCCAGGCTGGGTTCCGCCTTCATGGAGGAATTCCTGATAATAAGAATGCTGAAAAAATGGTCATTGTACCCATATCCCTATCTGTACACTGTCCAAACTCAGCAAATCCATCGAAATAGCAAGGGCCACAATGCACCTGTAATGAACATAATAGCACTCCCTCTCCGAGTGCCTGTTCTGTGCCAGACACTGTGTGTGGAGCATCTGAGTAAAGGTTCCCAGCAGCTCCAATGAATAATAGTAACAAAACACATCACACATGTTCTGTGCCTGCTAACGCCGATGATAGTCTAAATCTTTGCGGCAGTTGAGGAGGTGCTGTCGTTGCCCCCCCCACTGCTCTTTACACAGAAGGAACACAAGGGTCAGGCAGGTGGAGTGACTTGGCCACAGTCACAGAGCTGGTGCATGTCCAGAGCTAGAACCTCACGTGGTCAGCCTTGCTCCAGGGTCCGCTAACCTTTACCATGCCCATAACGTGCCGTGGGTCGTATTATTGGAGGCTGGTGCTCTGATGGGAGAGTGGCAGCTTCTCCAAGGGCTTCTGGATCAACTGATGAGATAATAAAACCCCCAAGTCTAGCCTCTAGATTGAAGCAAAAGAAGCCTAAATTAACAAACAAAAAATATCCTCTAGAAGGCCCCTGAGATGGCAATTCTGGATTTGCATCTGACTGTCTAGACAATCATCTGTTCTGTTCAACACATTTTCATGGATCCCTGTTCTGTGCCAGCACTGCCCTTGTTTCAGTGATATATCAGGGCTCCCAGCCCTCATCTTTGTTATGCAATTTGGTATTTCTTTGAGCTCAGCCTGGGTTCATTCCTCCTCATCTTGCCCCAGATCATCAACCCACTAGCTGACCTGGCAGATCCTCCCTGAATGCAAACTGAATTTAATATTGGCCCAAACCAAACATAAGCAGCAAAGCCAAGGAGGGGCAGCAAGGACCAGCCCAGCCCAGGTTCCCCAAAGCCACCTGAGTGTGACCTGAGTCTCCAAGGGAAGCTGAGCCCAGGGCATGGTGGTTTGGTTAGTCCCAGAGAGTCTTCCCACTCCAGGGTCCTCTTTTTATAAAAATTCCTAGAATGATCCTTAACTCAGGATTTTCTTAAGAGGAATAATTGAGGATAGCTGAGTGCACACTCTGAAAAAGACATATCCATTACTCATTGTCAGTGGGTTCTGATGTCAACTTTCTGCTTCCCTGCTGAGTACCTGGAAATAGGGTTTAACAAGCACGGGGCATAGAAGTCTGGGCACTGTTCCCCTTGCTGTGTGTTCCCTGCTGCTCTCAGCTTCCCTGGGAGGTCTTGTTTCAAAACCCTGAAGCCTATATCAAGTTAGTCCTTTACTTTTTCTTCTCTTTTCTTTTTTTCTTTTCTTTTCCTTTCTCTTTTTCTTTCCCTCCATCCCTCCCTCCCTTCCTTCCTTCCTTCCTTCCTACCTTCCTTCCTTCCTTCCTTCCTTCCTTAGATGGAGTCTTGCTCTGTCACCCAGGCTGGAGTGCAGTGGCACGATTTTGGCTCACTGCAACTTCCACCTCCCGGGTTCAAGTGATTCTCCTGCCCCAACCTCCTGAGTAGCTGGGATTACAGGTGTGAGCCACCATGCCCAGCTAATTTTTGTATTTTTAGTAGAGCCAGTGTTTCACCATGTTGGCCAGGCTGGTCTTGAACTCCTGACCTAAGGTGAACTGCCCACCTTGGCCTCCCAAAGTTCTGGGATTGCAAGAGTGAGCCACTGCGCCTAGCCCCTTTGCATTTTTTTATGAGCCTCTCAAAGCACTAACCTGAAGAATATGATGTATGAATGGATTCCCTGGAAAGGTTTTTCTTCCTCTCAAATGCTCTGTGTGGAGCTGGTAGTCAGCTCTCCTGCGTAAGGAAAGTGGCTGCCTGGTGGTCTCTGTGCTGTTCCCAGTAGGGTCTGCATTGCCTCTATAGGATCAAAATTATTTTGTTTTCCTTGGGAGTTGGAGAAGAGTTTTAAACTCTTTTGGTGGAAAAAGTTACTCCTGCTTGAAGTTCAAGCTGTAAATGGGCCCACCTGTGGTACATGAACTTCCCTTTGTAACACCGCTCAATATCGCCCCAGTAACACAACCTACTGGGCCTGGTCTGATTTCCATTTATTCCCTTATAGTGCTCCTGGATTGGTGAAATCCATGGGCCACCTTCATTTGACCTGACTGTCCTCACTGACCTTGCAGGCTCAGAGAAAAACAAGACATGTCATAAAAATGACAAGAATTCTTGAATTTGGAATCACTGAGGAGTTCGTATAGTAAAATCCATCTATAAAGTTCCTTGTTCTGCTACTAATTTGGTCACTCTATGGGTTAAAACATATGTACCCTGAGCCAGGCATGGTGGCTCACACGTGTAATCCCAGCAGTTTGGGAGGCTGAGGCAGGTGGATCACCTGAGGTCAGGAGCTGGAGACCAGCCTGGCCAACATGGTGAAACCCTCTCTCTACTTAAAATACAAAAAGTTAGCTGGTCATGGTGGCAGGTGCCTGTAATCCCAGCTGCTAAGGAGGCTGAGGCAGGAGAATGGCTTGAACCCGGGAGGCAGAGGTTGCAGTGAGCTGAGATCATGCCATTGCACTCCAGCCTGGGAAACAAGAGTGAAACTCTGTCTCAAAAAACAAACAACCCACCCCATATGTCCCCTGTTGTTTGTGGGTGTAGAGGTAGCTCAGGAGGGGCTATCGGGAGGTCTGGGCTGAAGCCCTTCCTCCACCCATGGGTGGGGTATGACCTTGTACAAGTTCTCACCAAGCCTTGTTTGTTTCACTCATGCCCTGGAGGAATGCCCTGGCATTCCCAGTGCATGCTACAGAGCCCCGCACCAGGATCTGGTATCACCATTTCCACGTCGCGATGAGGTGTGTGCCTCTCTAAATATAAAACCAAGAGGAATATCACACTCTCTCAATGCCTGGAAAAATATTTCATTTCCCTCCCATCTGTGTGTTTCTCTAATCAGAATGCATTTTGTCACTGATGAGCACATATAGGCTGGCATCTCTTTGCTCCTTAAAATCTCTTAGCCAATTGATGGTGAATCACAATTGATGTTGCCTTAGGATAGAAGAAATACGGTAATCATGAGGAAGGCTGCTCATCGATGGCCCCTCTGTGCCACTTGGTTTTACTTCTATTCCCTCAGTCTTCACCAGCAACCTGTGAGGAAGACTCAGGTGAAGCAGGTGCCGGTGTTTCCATTTTGAGGCATAGAATCGGAGAGTGAGTCGCGTCTCCAAACTCACACAGCTGGTAAGTGTTTTGATCTTGAACTCAGATATAACTGTAGGCTGAATGGAGGCCTTTTTCATAAAATGTAGCTGTACATTATCAGACATTTTCCACAGGTACTCTGTTAAGAAGCCTTATTAGCTATAATTGTGTGTGGGGCTGCCATAAAGTCCCACAGACTGGGAGGCTCAGACAGCAGAAATGCCCAGCTCCAGAGGCTGCAAGTCTGAGGTCAAGATGCCTGCAGGGTTGGTTCCTCCAAGGCCCCCTCCTTGGCTCGCAGACGGCCGTCTTCTCCCTGGGTCCTCACGGGGTCTTCCCTCCATGTCTGTGTCCTCCTAATTTTCTCCTCTTATGAGGACATACCGGTTCTATTGAATTGGGGCCCACCCTGATGACCTATTTTACTCTAATCATCTCTTTAAAGGCCGTGTCTCCAAAGACAGTCGTGTTCTGAGGGACTGGGGGTTAGGGTGCAACACAGGGTCCTTGAGAGAATCCAGTTCAGCCCCTATTTGCGTTCTTTCTTCTTCTGCAGGGTGGTCCCTTCTTTTTTTTTTTGAGATGGAATCTCGTTCTGTCGCCCAGGCTGGACTGCAGTGGTGCGATCTTGGCTCACTCTGCCTCCCGGGTTCACGCCATTCTCTTGCCTCAGCCTCCCAAGTAGCTGGGACTACAGGCGCCCGCCACCACGCCTGGCTAATTTTTTGTATTTTTTTTTAGTAGAGATGGGGTTTCACTGTGTTAGCCAGGATGGTCTTGATCTCCTGACCTCATGATCCACCCACCTTGGCCTCCCAAAGTGCTGGGATTGCAGGCCTGAGCCACTGCGCCTGGCGACTTGTATCTTATTTTATGGATCTATCCCTTATCCTCTGTTTTAGCAAGATGGAGTTTTCCATATTAGAAATAATCAATTATTGGCAATAAAACAATTTCTCTCCTGAACAAACGGAACCTTTTAATTTGGTTGTGTGGATGCGGTATTCTTACGTGTCTCAAGAGCTGGTTAAGTAACCACATGAATGACGTTCTTGTGCCTGCTGTGTCAGGCCGGAGGTGTCCGAAAATGGACACAGGGTGTTTTCCTTGTGGTGACTGTTCTCACACGTATTTCTTCCCTGCACATACAAGCACACATGTGCACACACACACACCAGTATCTCCCAAAATGTGTCCTAGGAAGGGCATCCTATGAGAGGAATTAATACATGTCTTAGAGAGGGAAAAGTTTTTTTTAAATTAAATGTAGTTGAGAATATTATGCTAGACCAAGTGGACTAGAGTTCCCTGTGGCAGGATCTCTCGGAGTGTTTAACGTGCTGACTCTCTAATTTGTGAATCTCTAAGGTCTTAGAGTTTGCTGACCCCTGCTCTGCTCTATCTCTAAAGGGCCAGCTAGTAAAGCTTTTGGCTTCGTGGGTCATCTGGGCTGTCGCAAGGACACACTCAGCTGTTGTGGCAGGCAGCTGCCATGGACAGTCTATAAGCAAATGGGCATGGCTGCGTTCCAATAAAACTTTATAAAAACACGTGGAGGGTCCAATATGGCCCTGGGACATGGTTGGCCAGCCCTGTCTTAGAGTACCTTGTGCTTTCCAAGCGTATTGGACCATGAAGTTCTTTGCCAAGTGTTGCTGATGTCCCACAGGACAGTTCATTCAGCCAGGGCCTGGAATCACAGCCCTGGGGCATCGTCCCACTGTCCCATGCCCATTGTCCTGTTCCTGCTGATGCCATAGCATGAGGGGACGCTCTTTGAGTATGCTCATCTGAGGACTTGGATAAATCATCCAGACTCCTATTCGGAATTTCTCCTAAACGATCCAAACCACACTGGGCTGGAAAAATTGCCCAGATAGGGTTCGCATATGTGATTTTTTTTCAGTACTTCTTGGGATCGGCAGAACTTGAGGCATGTTTTGTTACAGTACTTAGTGACTCTGGAGAGACCATGCGTTATGGAGAGCCTGATTTTTCCTTCTTTCAAATTAGTCATTTTCGTGCTGTCCTTGGGGCCTGTGTGTGTATATTTGAGGAGGGTGAAAGCAGAGAAAGGGTTAACGTGGGAAGGAGGTGTGAGTCAGGCCTCGCATTTGTCAGCTACCGTCACTTATATTTAAAAAGTGTTCAGTCTTTGTCTTTAAGCTGATGGCTTTGAATTCATTTTGGACAGAGAGTTTCAAGAAAGGGAACTGTTTGTATTAAGGCAGACGTGGATATAGTCTTTCAAGGTGCTAAATTTGTGCTGACTAGGTCCAAAATACAACCGCATCTGGTAATGTCTGGTGTCGACTACTCCAAAAATGCCCTAAATTCCAGACAACCTCTTGGGCTTAGAAATAAAAGTCATTAATCCTGCATTTGAATTTAATATTTGAAATTTTATCCTAATCTTTTTTTTTCTTCCACATGAATTAACTTTTGAAAAGTTGGAAAGAAACATGTGAAGTGTTTTTATTTTTTTTGGGGGGTTTTTTTAAGGGCATATTCTTAACAAAAGGGTATAAAATTAAACTAGGTTTGACCTTTTGAGTTGAGCAGATTTTCCACCTGGTCAGAGCAGGGAATTGGCTTCTGGGTGGGACGGCAGCTTCCTCCCCCGCTTCTGGAAGGATACTGTGTACATTCTCAGAGTGGTGTGCTTCTTGGCCAAGCCGTGATGTGAGTTCCTTGTTGACGGTTAGTAGATAAGTGGTGAGGTTGTGCATCTGGGTAGATGATCCAATTCAGAGAATGGTTCCAGGCAGCTCCAGTTCAGTCTCATCAGAAATACTTAAGCTCTACTCTCCCCACCAAAAAATGCACATAATTCTGCAGGAATCTCACACGTGGGTGGATAGGGCCAGCTTGAGTTTCATCCGCTCAGGGGCCAACTTCTTTCTGGCATGAGGGGTGCAAGCTTGGGGCTCAGACCCAGCCACCTGGGGATTTCGACTGACCTGGTAAAAGAGAGAATCTGGAAAGGAAGGGTCTGGTAGCCTCCTGGTTGGGGGACGGGAGTCGGGAGGTCCATGCGGGAGGGAGGGGGATTACCCCTTGGAGCAATGGAGGATTTGGAATGTTGTGGCTCTCAGAGTCGGGGATTTGGGGAACATGACTTCTGTCACAGATGGCTGGGGGCCTCCTTCCAGCAGAGGAGGGGGCTTCCTCCATGAGAGTCATCGCTGCCTGCTCATAAGGGCGTCTGCTGCTTCCGACAGCCAGGGTTTGAATCTTGGCCATGTTCTATTGAGTGAGAGACTGCAGAGAAGCCGCTTAACCTCTCTGAGCCTTGGTCTTCTGTTGTGTAAAATGGGAATAAAATAGCACCTTCCCCCCATGGGCTGCTGTGGGGCTCACAGGGGATGACACGTTTACTGTTGGCCTCAGGGCTGGCACCCAGTGATGGGATTAAAATGCAACTCCCTTATGTAACTCGAGATTATTTTTACTCTTGAATTTATCGTGTTCGCCAAGGCAAAGGAGAGGGCCCGCCCGGTCCCTGTTACCATCCCCCGCCTGCCTTTTTGTGACTTGTTTTTCCTTTCAAGGGTGGTCTCTGTTCACTCCACTCTGATGTCACTGCCTAAAAATGTCGGGTCCTGGCTCGGGGGGTGGAAGTGGCATGCAGGGCGATCTCTCCCTGGCCAGCCCTGTGCCCCCCGGGGCCGCCCTGGCGTGGGCTCAGGAGTTCCAGGGCTCTTTCCCAGAGGGATTTATGATTCCTTCGGCCGGGGCTGGATTGCTCACTCCAGAAATAAAGCAAAGTTATGGAAAGCTGAGGCCATAGCCCTTACTTTTTTCTTCCCTTATTCATAAGATTAATGAAGCGACAGAAGAATCAGGTGCAGGCAAAGTGTCCGGACTGAACTGGGCTCCGATGTGAAGTTGTCCTCAAACAGCTGTGGGGCTGGGGCCTGTCACTCGACCTCGCTGGGCCTCAGTTTCCTCACCTGGGAGAGAGGGATTTGCACCAGCAGACATGAAAGGCGTCCTCTGCTTCACTGATTCTATTTTAGGCAGGTGAAGTGAGTGTTTCCAAAGTGTGGGACTCAAGAGGTCTCAGGTGACACGGGCATGATTATTTCGAACTTTCGCTTAAATAATTCTGCAGGACTGGAACTGAAGTAGGGCAGGTAAGATGCTTCCCTTGGGTGAAAATTTAAGAGGACTTTAAAAACCCCCATAATCATTGAGATACATAATAATTTAATCCAATGTAAAAAAATCAAAATGCAAAAATATTCCCGATGAACAAAATACCGATATTTTGAACAAAGGTAGCATCCATATTATTGATGTTTTCCCTCCTGCCTCCAGTTCTAATATGGCCTGGCATATGCAAATATGCATTATTGAAACATTTCGAACATATTGCAACCCTCGACTTCACAGGTGCCACTGCCTACAAAATGGCCACATTCAAGTTTAAAAAGTGAGTTTATTAAAAGGAGAAAAGGAAAGGCTGTCTATTGTATGGTTAATGGTAAATGGATACAGCAAAATATTATGACAATTGGAAGAAAAACAGTATTGTGGGGGCGTGAGCTGGTGGGAGAGGGATGAGGTAGACCACAAGCAGCTCTTTAACACCACTCACCCGTACCTGGGAGGCTGTTTTTGTACCACAAAAGTCTGTATCAGTCTGTTCTTGAACTGCTATAAAGAAATGCCTGGGCTGGGTGTGGTGGTTCACACCTGTAATCCCAGCACTTTGGGAGGCCGAGGGCAGCAGATCACTTGAGGTCAGGAGTTGGAGACCAGCCTGCCCAACATGGTGAAACCCCATCTCTACTAAAAATACAAGAAATTAGCCAGGCATGGTGATGGGTGCCTGTAATCCCAGCTACCTGGGAGGCTGAGGCAGGAGAATCGCTTGAACTTGGGAGATGGAGGTTGCAATGAGCCGAGATTGCACCATTGAACTCCAGCCTGGGCGACAAGAGCAAAACTCGGTCTCAAAAAAAAAAATAATAATAATAATGCCTGAGGCTGGGTAACTTATAAAGAAAAGAGGTTTAATTGGCTCTTGTATAGGAAGTTTGTATAGGAAGCATGATGCTGGCATCTGCTTGGCTTCTGGGGAGGCCTCAGGAAACTTACAATCATGGCGGAAGGCGAAGGGGAAGCAAATACGTCTTACATGGCTGGAGCAGGAGGAAGAGAGAGAGGGGAGGGCCCCACATGCTTTTAAACGACCAGATCTCGTGAGAACTCTATCATGAGAACAGCACTAGGGGGATGGTGCTAAATTATTCCAGAGAAACCACCCCCATGATCCAATCACCTCCGCGCAGGCCCCACCTTCAACAATGAGGATTACATTTGATGCGAAGTTTAGGCAGGGACACAGACACCAAACCATATTAGGGTCCACCCGTTTGACCTCAGTTAACTGGTCCCAGAGGTCACCCCACCCCCACTAGTACGATCAGAGACTCCTGTGGGACCCAGTCTGGGCTGATGTCTTCATGGGGAGATGTGCACACGGGCATCCTGAAGCCTGCCCCTCTTGGCTCTGCGGATGGAGAAGCAGAGAAGGCAGAGAGAGGGCTGGATGCAGAAGCAGTAATGTGGGGTGGGCAACGGCCTTCCAGTTTCTGCTGCAGCCTCATCCTGGACTTCCACAGACACCCTGAGTCCTCATCACTATCCCCTTCTTTGGTATATGCCGGTTGGATTGAGTTTTTTCCTTTTAAAATGAAACATCCCAACCAATGCAATGAGGAAGAAAAAGATAACCTACTTGGGTATTAGGGAGCAAAACCTGCAAGATCATTTTTTTCATCTAATGTTCCCCAACTGTGGTTACATATTAGAAACATCAGAAGAACTTTTAAAAATACAGATGTCTGGGTCCCCCCAGACTCATTAAGTCAGAATCTGCTATGGTCTGAATGTTTGTGCCCCCCATTAAATTCATGTTGAGACCTAATCTCCAATGCAATTGTATTAAGAAGGAGCTTTTAAGAGTGATGTGGTCATGGAGGCAGAGCCCTCAAGAATGGGATTAGTGCCCTTATAAAAGAGGCCTGAGGGAGGCTGGGTGCAGTGGCTCATGCCTGTAATCCCATCACTTTGGGACACCAAGGTGGGAGGACTGCTCGAGGCCAGGACTTCAAGACCAGCCTGGGCAACATGGGGAAACCCTGTCTGCATTAAAAATACGAAAACAAATTAGCCAGCTGTGGTGGCATGCACCTGTAATCCCAGCTATTCAGGAGGCTGAGGCATGAGAATTGTTTGAACCCGGGAGGTGAAGGTTGTAGTGAGCTGAGAGTGTGCCACTGCACTCCAGCCTGGGTGAGACTCTGTCTCAAAAAAAAAAAAAAAAAAAAGAGGCCTGAGGGAGTTTGTTTGCCTCTTTTTCCTGTGAGGATGCATAGAAGGCGCTGTCTGTGAGGAATAGACCTTGAATCTGCCAGCAGCTTGATCTTGGACTTCACAGCCTCCAGAACTGTGAGCAATACATTTCTTTTGTTTATAAATGGCCCTGTCTAAGGCATTTTGCTACAGCAACCTGAATGGACTAAGACAGAATCTCTGGGCAGTGGGGCCCAGGCACTTGCATTTTATTATTATTTTTTGAGACAGTTTCGCTCTTGTTGCCCAGGCTGGAGTGCAATGGCACCATCTCGGCTCACTGCAACATCCACCTCCTGGGTTCAAGTGATTCTCCTGGCTCAGCCACCTGAGTAGCTGGGATTACAGGTGCCTGCCACCACGCCTAGCTAATTTTCTGTATTTTTAGTAGAGATGAGGTTTCACCATATTGGTCAGGCTGGTCTCAAACTCCTGACCTCAGGTGTTCCACCCACCTCAGCCTCTCAAAGTGCTGCGATTACAGGTGTGAGCCACCACTCCTGGTGGCATTTACATTTTAAAAATGTTTCTTAGGCATCTCTAACCACAGTGGTTTAACCACTACACTTGTAAACACAAGCGTCTACCTCCCCTCTGGGTCACCTCTCACTTTTTACTCCACTCTTCCCCTCTTAGCCTGATGGAAACACCTCTCTACCTCCCCTGTAGGTCACCTCTCACTTTTTACTCCAGTTTTCCCCTCTTAGCCTGATGGGAACACCTCCACTGATGGTCTGGAGACAGGAAGTGGAGTCCTTGGTCTTCACCAGCTACTGACCATGTGCCCTTGGGAAGTCATTTTTTTTCCCTCACCATCCTTCAAGGTTCCTGACATACAAATTGGCCCATCCACTTTGAATAATAGCATCGATTCTCAGAGGATAAGGCCAAAGCATTTTAATAGAGTCATCTTCTTAATTACATTTTAAGGGTGCCTGCAGGTGTACTGGGGGTTCAGTGGGAGAAAATAGGCAGAAATCCTCACCCATCTGGAGCTTCCTGAAGCAGAGCTTGAGACAAGGACCCAAACCTTCTCCTCCGGGAGGTGATTCTGGGAAGCTCTGCTGGGTGTGGGGTGGGGAGACCAGGAAGGGGAGGGACCAAGAAAGCCTGCACAAAGGGGCAGCGCATTGCTCGGGCAGTTGGGGCTCATCTTTCTGGGGGTCTTTGGGTCTATACTGAACCACCTCAGTGCTGTGCTCCAGAGGGCGAGAAAGCTGGGCCACTTGCCTTTGGGGAAGGCAAAGGAGGCTGCCTTTGGGGGCATTAGCTCCCGATTCACACATGTCCCAGGTGTGGCCCTGGAGGGAGCCTCAGCAGAACCTGGTGGGCAAGAGTGGAGGGCCCAGGGCACTTGGGGGAGGCATCTGCTTGGGGGCAGTGGGTGGCCGATGTGGCTGGAGTCAGGTGAGTGGTGGAGGATGAGAGCGGAGAGGTGATGGGGGGCCTGGAGCCTCGACCTCTTGGTGCTTCCTCCAAGAGGCTGAGGTGGAGCTCCCAGAGGTGCTGAGCAAGTCTGCCTGATGCCGATGGATGGGCCTTTTCCATGGGGAGCCACAGGTGGTGATCAGGGGGGAGGAGAGGGGCGTGGAAGGGCCACTGTGTGGGTGTAGAGGCCAGGATGGGGCCCAGCCTCCCTGCTGGCCACAGATGAGCTCCCAGCCCCGTAGTCAGCCTTGTTTTGCAGCTGTCAGCTGAGTCCTCTCAAGTGGTGGCCTTCTCTGCCTATGGTTTGACAGGAGAGAAATGAAATGTCTGTGGACAGAGATGCTGGGGAGGGTGGTAGCACCAGGGTTCTCAGCTGGGGTTCTGGAGGACAAATAGCAGCGAGGGCGGAGCTGTCATTCGGCATCCAGCCCCTCTCCTTGTGATTCTGTTCTCTGCAGGCCCTTCAATCCCAGCCGGGGCATTGGGTTTTGCTCTGATGTCTTCTCTCTGCCAAAGGATGTGGAAACCCACCCTTCCCTAGGGAGGCTCTGCTTTAGGGAGTGGACTTCGGCTCTTGGTTTTCTGTGGGATTCTCTACTTGCCACTTAAAGGGTGACCACAACCTGGACGCAGTGTTCCTTCTGGATGGTCTGGGTGGCGTCTTCTACCACAGGCCAACTAGGCACCCCCAGACCCGGGAGGTGGGGCTTCTCCAGACCCCAGGAACCCAGACGGCTCCTTTCCCGTTCAAGCTATCCAAGTTCCAAGGACCATCTTTTCTGGAAGCTCTGTGACGACTCCATCTTCCTTGAGCTCTGACTTATCTCAGAATCTCCACCACTTAGACTGCGGCAGTCAGTGTGACTGGTCTCAGATAGGACCCTTTAGTTATAACTGGAGTAACCTTCTTTTTAGAGGGGGTTCATTTGTTAGGTTCCCTTCCTTGAGAGAGTCAACTCTTGGTTCCACAGTGATCTGTGTGGCTCTGGGAAGGCTGGCCCTGCTCCTGGGGCCATGGACAGTGTGTGTCCCAGGTCTGGATACCCAGAGTTTCCGCATCCATGGTAACAGGTCCCCAGGCAGATGTGGGACCATCCAGGCCAACCCGTCCCCCCCAGCCTCTCCCCAGGGCCATGGGGAAAGCTGTACCCCCTTCGCTGGGACCCCCAACTCTTATGGTCCATGAAGACCTGCGCTTCCAAGGTTCATTTCGACTTGAGAACGAAATCAAGACAGCTGGAGTGGAGAGAGAGAGAAAGAGGCAGATTCTGCATGGCTTCCATTAGGTCCCTGGACCCAAGTGCACCTGAGGCCAGACCCACCCCCATAGATTTTCTGGTTGTGGGAGCCAACAATGGCCTTTTTGGCTAAGCTGGTTTGAGATGGGTTTCTGGTACTTGCAGCTAGGAGTCCCAATTAATTCTCCATTTCACACGAAGAAGCAAGAACTAACAATTATTCTGTGGAAGGATACTGGGACCCAGCAGATTCAAAGGAAGAGCTAACCCTTCTGCCTCCCGGGAGTAGGAGCCTGGCCGGCATCAGGCCTTAGGCACCTGAGTCCAGGGACTGCACAGGCAGGGCCATCGCTGTGCTGGCTCCACAGATTGCCATGTCCGTGCTGACCTCTGGGAAGAAGTGAACCAATGGGTCCAATGTGGACCCCATGCCCGACCTGCAGCTGGGAGCTGGGGTCCGCACTTCAGGGCCCTCCTGCCTTGGAGGAGCCATCTCTGCCCCTTGGGGAAGAGGATGTTGAGGTGAGGGATACAAGAAGCAGATGTCCACCCCATGGCTGGGGAACAGCAGCAGACGACACACGGGAGCCCTTTTCTCTCTGGTTGGCTGAGATGACCTGGGAGGGCTTTTGCTGAACAGCTTGGCGGACAGAGCTCTGTGTGTGTGTAACACTGAGTGTGGATTCCCCGCAGGGCCCTCGCCTGAGTGTGGGCATGTCCTTCCACCTTGGGCTTGTCCCACCAGGACAGGAGACCATAATGATGCCACCTCTCAGAGCTCCTGGGATGATGGAGTGAGACCAGGTCTTAGCAAGTGTACTGCAAATGATATTTAAGCCCGTTTATCACAAGGACCAATTTCCATCTAGACAATGGCCGTGCTAATTGTAAACATCTTTTTTCCTCTACTCACCGCAGCAGCTGATGGGGTCGCACTGGATAAGGTGAACTTGCCGCATGAAAATGTCCTGCCAAGTCATGGAATTCCATATTGAACAAAGGCACCTCAATGTTAATGTCCATGTTCTCTTTTGAGGAGCCTGAAGGCCTCAGTCTCTGATGGTAACTGAAATTTAGAATGAAATACTGTGATAAAACTCATCAGAAGGAGGCGGCTGAAAATGCCTTTGTCTTTCAGATGCAGGTGGTGTCGCTGGGGTCCCAGCCCCCATCTGGGGGAAGCACTGTCTCCTCCTCCATGGCAATCCTCTTTTGGAATTATTCTGTAATTCAGGCTCCCCTCTTTTTTTTTTTTTTGAATCAGAGTGTCACTCTGTCACCAGGCTGGAGTACGGTGGTACGGTGGCATGATGTCGGCTCACTGCAACCTCCGTCTCTGGGGTTCAAGGGATTCTCCTACCTCAGCCTCGTGAATAGCTGGGACTACAGGTATGCGCCACCATGCTCGGCTAATTTTGTACCTTTTGAAGAGACAGGATTTTATCATGTTGGCCAGGCTGGTCTCAAACTCCTGACCTCAAGTGATCCACCTGCCTCAGCCTCCCAAAGTGCTGGGATTACAGTTGTAAGCCAGTGCACCCAGCCAGGCTCCCCTACTTTTTTAGTGTTGGGGGTCATGTTTGTGCTGAGATTCTAGCCTTGGCTTAGAGGTTGGACCCCATCGCTGCCGATTATTCCCTGAGAATAAGTCCCTCTCAGGTAAGTCCACTTACCTTTTGGGCCTCAGTTTTACCATTAGTAAAATGGGCATAATAATAACCTTCCCTATAAGGTTAAAGGAGTTAATGTGTTTAAAGCTGTTATGATAGCTTGGCACATACATCGTATGCAATAAATCTGGGTTATTATTACTGCTCCCAACTAGTAAAGATTTGGACACATTTCTAGCACTTCAAATGTCTACATTGTGTGTGCTGTCTCTGGAATAAGCTACATCCTGAATATAAAAAAGTTCCCCATGCTTAGGTCTGAGGCCATTTATAGCAATTCCTGTTTCCACTGTGGAGTTCAGTTTTGCTGATACGGAGGGAAAATTTCAAGCCCTCTGATGTATAAATTTAGTTAAGATTTTATTGCTTGTGACTTTTTTATCACATGACTTTTGTTTCTCATTAAGTTAGTGAATGAGATTTACTAATAAGCCAAGTAAAATCTAATTAGGGCAGGGGCCTTTTCCTGCAGAATTAATTCTCTTGCGAACCCACAGATGTCAGGAGCTCAGGCTGAGTAACACAAGTGTGTCCCTCACTGCTTGGAAAGGCTGAACCGGGATACACTCACTTTGCAGTTAGCACAAAAGCTGGTATAACTGTTGTAGATTTGTTTCCTGAAAATCAATATTAGTTGCCTCAACGATCAAAAACAAAAATAGGTGTGAAAGACAATGGAATTGCCCTGGCCATAAAATGCCTTAAATACAACTTTGCAGTCCACACTCGATGGGTGACCATCATGAAAATGAGATTTTGAGATGAATTTAGAGTTTTTATTTCCTTTTTGGTTATTGAAAAGTTCTGTTTACAAGGCATGAGACGAGTTAATTTGCCTCATTGAAATGTTAGTATATCATTTAGACCTGTACAGGTTTGTTTTCACACACCTGAGTATCTGCTGGAAATACTATTATTATTGTGAGCTTTTCCAGAATTTGTGTGTTACCTGCCTACTGAAAAGAGTTCTGATTTTTTTTTCCTTTCTAGGTTCTTCCTTGTTTTTCACTCTGTTTTGCTGTTAACAGCCATCAATGCTTAATGTTTTTCCATTAATTACTTCCATTAATTGAGAGCTGCAGGATCGTGATATTCTAATTCTCTCATTGCGTTTTCATTTTATGAGTGGAAGTAAGTTGACGTAGAGATGCACTCCTGTGATCATTTGTACAGTTCCCATATGAAAGGGAAGATAAATAATTGACTCTTTCCTTTTACCCAGAATTTACTAAATTCTGAATATTATAAATGGATTCGTTCTCATTCTCAAAAGGTGACCCAGTAGGGTTTTGTTTGTTTTGAATTATCATGAACATGTAGATTTAAATATATTGAATGAATTTCCACCCACTGCAGTTCATATCCTTACTGAAGCTCAGGTTGTCTTATACTGACCAGCAGGGAACCTCAGGGTGTCTCTGGGTCTTTCTAATGGGATCCCAGCAGCGCTTGGTGCCTTATTTCTGAGTGGTGTGTCTGTTACTCCACACTCATCTGGAACACTTCTTCTCCAGATCTAGGATCGGCCATTTCTCCACGAAGCCCTGGTGTGTTTAATGAGAAATGATATTTTAAACCACAGTCTGGGTGTTAGGGATTGTTACTAAGTTAGTCTTTGTTCCTAGGTATTTCCTAAATAAATGCTTCTTGTGTTCATATGGATCATTCTATTTCCAATTCAGGACTACAGAGTTTTTCTTAATCTCTTTTATGTATTCTTTCTTCCACGTTGAAAATTCTGGTTATCATGGATATAAGAGTTGATATCATTGTAATATTCCATAATTGCTAATATGCTTTAGCTAACTTTACACATACAATGATCTCAAAATAACAATATTAATATTACCACCACCAATTAGAAGACCTATAAATGGTTTAACTTTTTGCTCTGCATGAGCTAGCCCTCTCTCTTCCCCTTTTCTTATTGGCTGTATTCTATCTACCTTGTCAGAGCTTATAGCCATTACCCCTTTTAACCCTCATCTAATAAGGTTATACAATTATAGCAACACTTGGTTTAACAACAGGGATACATTCTCAGAAATCTGTCATTAGGCGATTTCATCGTTGTGAGAACATCACAGAGTACATGCACAAAAACCTAGATGGCAGAGCCCACCGCACACCCAGGCTAGATGGTGGAGCCCGCCGCACACCCAGGCTAGATGGTGGAGCCCGCCGCACCCCCAGGCTAGATGGCGGAGCCTTGCGCACCCCTAGGCTTCAGACTTGGGCAGCATGAGACTGTACTGAATACTGTAGGCAACTGTAACACAGTGGTAAGGATTTGTGTATTCAAACCTATTTAAAAATAGGGTACAGTAAAAATGTAATACAAAAGATAAAAATGGCATGCCTCTATAGGGCACTTATCTGTGAATGGAGCTCACTGGATTGGAAGTTTGTCTGGGTGAATTTGTGGTGAGTGAGTGTGAAGACCTAGGACATTACTACACACTACTATAGACATCATAAACACTGTACACTTAGGCTAGACTACATTTATTAAAATTTTTGCTTTCTTCAATAATCTTACTGTAATGTTTTTACTTTATAGACTTTTTAGGTTTTGAAAAACATTTTGACTCTTCTGTAATACATATCTTAAAACACAAACACATTGTGCAACTGTACAAAAATATTTTCTTTATATCTTTATTGTAAAAGCACCACCACGAACATGTGAGTAACACGTTGTGTGCTATGGCAGTCAGGCGATAGGAGTTTTTTTTTTTTATCTCCACTACAATCTTATGGGACCACCATCACATATGCGGTTCATTGTTGACCAAAATGTCATTCTGCAGTGCATGGCTGCAATTCTATATTTACTGCTCAGCACCAGCCCTTGGAGAATGTCACTTCCACTATTTTACCATCTGAAGCCCATTCTCTAGCAGCTGCCCATTAAGAGATCATGGGAACAATATTCCCTGCGTTCTTGCGCACTGATTATAGTTTATCTGTAATCTGTTTTTTCCTTCTCTTTTTCTTTTCTTTTTCTTTTCTCTCTTTTTCTTTCTTTCTTTCTCTCTCTGTCTGTCTGTCTCTCTCTCTTTCTTTCTTTCTTTCTTTCTTTCTTTCTTTTCTGTAGTGTTTCACTGTCATTGCTCAGGCTGGAGTATAATGGAGCCATCTTGGCTCACTGCAACCTCCACCTCTCAGGCTCAAGCAATTCTCTTGCCTCAGCCTCCCGAATAGCTGGGACTACACGGCACATGCCACCACACCTGGCTAATTTTTGTATTTTTTGTAGAGACGGGGTTTTGCCCTGTTGCCCAGGCTAGTCTTGAATTCCTGAGCTCAAGTGATCCTCCTGCCTTGGCCTCCCAAAGTGCTGGAACTACAGGTGTGAGCCACTGCGCCCAGCCTCTTTATTCTTTAAGATTAGCTTTAGTGAATACAAAATCGTTGGCTTAGATTTTCTTTATTTGAATATTGCAAATACATTGCTCCATTTTCTTCTGGCACAATGTACTGCTGTCAAAAAGTGTGAAGATTAATTTTGTTTTTTTTTCCTTTGCAAGTCATCCTCTTTTTGCCTAGTTGGGCAAAGAGTTATTTATTTACCTTCAAAGTCCAGGGTTTTTTTTCTTTACTAGTCATTTGGATTGATATTATCAGGTATACAGTATGCTCTTTTAATATATAATTTCAAATGTTTTTAATTTTAGGGAAATTTTCTCGAGTTAGGGGTTTACCACTTGCTTGCTTCTCTCTCTCTGGCTTTCTTCCTCAGGGGCTCCTTATCCGTATGTTGGCTTTTCTTTGCCTAACTTTGAAATTTTTTTCAAATCCTTACCAAAAAGGATTTTTAAAAGCTTCCTCTGTTTACCTCTAATGTATCAATTATGATTATTTTCCCCATGTGTCTCTAGTCTCCATTCATGAAGTGACTCTTTTCCCTCCTGGACTCCCATCACCTCCTTCGTGAGATTTCCTGATTCCAACGGATGTTGTTCTTTCATGACTTTAGTCATTTCATCAATATCTTTTAGCTCATTTTGAAGTCGGTCATTACAGTTCCTTTTTTTAAAAAAATTAAAGTTTGCTTCTGTCTGGCATGCTTTTGTTATTTATAGCAAGGGTCAGCCAAGATTTTCAATAAAGGACCAGACAGCAAATATTTTAGGCCTGTGATTTGCAGAAAATCTCTGTCACATATTTTTCTTTTTCTTTTAAACAATGTAATCGCAGAACTTTGGGAGGCTGAGGCGGGCGGATCATGAGGTCAGGAGTTCGAGACCAGCTTGACCAACATGGTGAAACCCCGTCTCTACTAAAAATACAAAAAATTAGCTGGGTGTGGTAGCGTGTGCCTGTAATCCCAGCTACTCAGGAGGCTGAGGCAGGGGAATTGCTCCCGGGAGGCAGAGGTTGCAGGGAGCCGAGATCATGCCACTGCACTCCAGCCTGGGTGACAGAGTGAGACTTCATCTCGGGGAAAAAAAAAAGTGTGAAAAACACTCTCAGCTCATGGGCCCTATGAAACAGACTGTGGGTCACATTTGGCCACAGGCTTCTTATTCTGTTCCTTATTTTCATTCTGCTTGTAGTAAATTTGTATCCTAGTTAAACTCAATAATTTTTTCTCCCCTCTTTTTTTTTAACGTGATTGGCCTCCAGTTTTGGGAAACTACCTCTGGTAGCTGACCTAAGTCAGGGAGCTCCTTTCTTTGCTTCTCTGTTTGTTCTCATATAGTGTTAATGCTTTGGTAGCTGGTGTGCTGATATTTCCTGGCTCCTTCCCCGTCCCTCCCTGTTATCTGGTCCCACTCTTCCTTTGTCTCTGTCATCCCTCTTGTCTCAGTGTTGAATCTGCTGTCAGCAAGGGCCCTGCCCTGGAAGGAAGCCCTGGACATTCATTCTGGAGAATCTATGGACGTCAGCCTACCCTAGACTAGACTTCTTGACATCACCTGCTTTTAGTTAGAAACTCCTCTCAGCTTCTGCCACTGTCCTGTGGTTTGTCATGTTTGCCTTTGAGCATCTGTTGGCTACTTTGCTGTTCCCTGATCTCCAGCCTGCCAGAGCCCTGGAGCTTCCCTTGCTGTGCCCTACACAGATGCTGGTGACACACAGGTACTTGTATTTGGTGCCCTCCGCCACCTGATTGTATTTGTAGTTTGGGGACAGCTTGTCACCTCATTTGCTGTAGAGGTTGTCTGAGGGTTTAGTTTTGCCTTCTCATTGTTCTGTCTGTTTTTATGTGGAGATTTGGGGAGGTTCGAATCTGTGCTGCTGCATCCCTATCCCCTGAAATGAAACTTGACAGACGCAATGAAACGCCGCAGGAGACAGTCAGCTTGCCATCACCAGGAGTCTCCCAATTTTGGTCAAGTGCAGAAAGAAACACTGGAAAAAAGCCCATGGGCTTTGGAGTCAGCTAGACCTGGGATGCAGCACTTGCATCTCCACCATCATTTCTGTGCCTTTGGATTGGATGTGTTTCCCTTGTCTGAGTCTTGGTTCTGTCATCTCTAACATGGGAGAAACAGTGACAACCACATGGGGCAGGTGGGACGAGGACATGGGAGGTTTCCCAGGGCCCTGGCCTGGGGCTTGGTGTGTGGGAGAGAAGTTTCTTCCCCGTGACCCTGGGGACTGGGGAAAGGGGTCAGGATGTAGCCCTCAGTGTAATTTCTTTTGGGGTTCTGTGGGCCAAACTGACCACACAAGCATCCCAGACTAAAGTGAGAGTTGATATTCCTGGCTCTAGTTTTCATCACATCTTCCTGCTTTACACCAGGAAAGTCAGCCTGGTCCAGGTGTGAGTTTTTGTCTTAGACTTTACGAAGGGGAATGGAAACACTTGAACACTTGATCATTACATGGCACGTCTCTTGCTGTGGGAGGGCCACGGTGCCCTCAGGGACAGCTGACGTATGGAGGACTTTTGGCTCTCAGTTAAATGTCTCCTGACTGCCATATGCATGTCTTTATTTTTGCCCCATTGCCTTTAATATTTTATATATATATATAATATAATATATAACTATATATAACAATATAACATATAAAACTATACATAAAATATATAACTATATATAACATTATATATAACTATATATATAACTAGGTAGCAATATAATATATATAACTATACATAAAACAATATAATATATATAACTGTATATATAAAAAACACCCACACGTACACTCATTAATTAATTAATCTACTATATCTGATTTTCCTTTTCTCTGTTCCTTTCTAATCTGATCATTCTAATGTGTCTGTACAAAATAACCAAGTTTGTTAGAATTGTGTTTAAACAAAGAGTAAATAAACACAGAATGAGTGTTGGAGGCATAAATAAAGCCCATGTGTTTTACTATGCAGGTTTGTTGTGTGTTCGGGCACTCAAAGACTTTCCATGCCTCCTTCTTAAATGAGTTCTGGATCACCGAGACACCTGGAGAGTGGACAGTGAATAAATCGGATGTCTGTACAGTACACATGGGCAATAAAACAGGACTCAGTGCAGAGATGAAAATGACATCTCAGAGTCACAACAGTTAGAGACCAGTTTACAGCCAAAGAGAACTCCTTTTCCCAGGGAGGAACTGAGGCTGTCGATCGATGCTGCAGATTCTCAATTCCACTGGCTGCAGGGGTCTTTTTGTTTGTTTGTTTGTTTGTTTGTTTGTTTGTTTGAGACAGAGTTTTGCTCTGTCGCCCAGGCTGGAGGGGAGTGGTATGATCTCAGCTCACTGCAAACTCCGCCTCCCTACTTCAAGTACTTCTCCCGTCTCAGCCTCCCGATTGGCTGGAACTACCAGTGCATGCCATCATGCCTGGCTAAGTTTTGTGTTTTTAGTAGAGATGAGGTTTCACCATGTTGGTCAGGCTGGTCTTGAACTCCTGGCTTCCAGTGATCTGCTTGCCTCAGCCTCCCAAAGTGCTGCGATTACAGCTGTGAGCCACCATGCCTGTCTGGATGCAGTTTTTATTTTTTTTATTTTTATTTTTTTTTTGAGATGGAGTCTCGCTCTGTCACCCAAGCTGGAGTGCAATGGCACGATCTCGGCTCACTGCAAGCTCCGCCTCCTGGGTTCACGCCATTCTCCTGCCTCAACCTCCCGAGTAGCTGGGACTACAGGCTCCCGTCACCACACCTGGCTAATTTTTTATATTTTTAGTAGAGACGGGGTTTCACTGTATTAGCCAGGATGGTCTTGATCTTCTGACCTCGTGATCCGCCCGCATCGGCCTCCCAAAGTGTTGGGATTACAGGCGTGAGCCACCGTGACCGGCATGGCTGCAGTTTTGATTTCCTGGTTGGGTGATCCAGGTGGCCTATATATGCTCAACAACTGGTCGGCATCACTCTTCACTTGCACTTGTTTGGCCGAGTGGCAAGGAGAGGAGTGTGGGGTGGGCCAGGTGAGGCAAGTGCAAAGGCATCTTCCGGCAGTTGCCTCCCTGCAAGTGTGTTTGGGAAAGGAGCTGCCAGCAAGGGGAAGGAATGAGCTCCCCTCCTCCTCTCCTGGCCTATTAGGACGTGTGCAGACACTTCTTGTACCATCTCTAGATCTTCATTCTGGCGTGCAGGGCAGGTGAACACACGGTAAACTCAGGGGCCTCTGTCTGCAGCATGGTGGAGTCAACATGAGTGTAAACCCACAGGCAATCATGGAACGCTCCCAAGGCTCAGTTTTCACTTCTGTGAAATGGGAATAATGCACACCCTCTAACGTTATTGTTGGGATGAATTGTGGTCATGTCTATAAGTTTTAACAACATGCCTCGTATATAGTCGGAGATCCATAAATAATTTTTTTGTCATTATTGAGATAGAAAGGTTAGCCACCTCCAAGAGTTATGCATTCAATTGTTTTATTATCTTTCTCTCCCACCAAGCTGTCAGTTCTACGGCGCCCACATAAATTGTGTTTGTTTTGTATGAAGATGTGACAGTTGATTTCCCGCCTGGGGTAGACAGAATAACAGTCTCCCAAACAGTCCATATCCTAATCCCTGGCACCTGAATGTCTTACCTTACATGGCAAAAAAAAAAAAAAGACTTCGCAAG
This sequence comes from Pan troglodytes, assembly GCF_028858775.2. Taxonomy (NCBI): domain Eukaryota; kingdom Metazoa; phylum Chordata; class Mammalia; order Primates; family Hominidae; genus Pan; species Pan troglodytes. The sequence continues at coordinate 85,186,874 of NC_072416.2, read as the reverse complement.
ATATGATTGAGTGAAAGAGCTGACGCAGGAGATTACCTTGGATTGTTCAGGTGGGCCCATCTATAAATAATCCAGGGAGCGTTTGGTCTCTGGCAGAGGACGGGAGGTGAGGGTATAATGAGGGCTTTATCTCAGTCTGGGAGTTAGGCAAGGCAGCCCCAAGAGATTCAGGTTCAAGGTGAGACTCAGGATGGCGGCACTGGCCCAGGAGAGGAGGCTGGGAGGAGAGCTCCAGGCAGAAGGGCCAGGGTGCAGAAGCCAGCTGAATTCTCACAGCAGATGAGGTAGCCTAGGTTTTGCAAAGGCTGAGCCCACCGGATGGGTGATCTGGGTACCCCTGCACACAAATGAGAAAACAGCAGCTCAGAAAGATCAGGAACCTTTACACATGAGAAGCAGGAGAGGGCGTTGTGCTTGATAGAGTAAATTTCTTACTCTCTCTGTCAAGAGCGTTTGTGTGTGGGATTATTTCCTGTTTCCTGGGCATCCCTGAGGTCAGGCTGGTGACTCACAGCTTCTTATTAGGTTGGTACAAGCCACTGCAGTTAATGGCAAAAATCGCAATGACTTTTGCATCACCTAAAAGGCTGATGAAAAGTCTCGCTCACGGGCAAAGGCAGAACCCTCTCCAAAGCCCATTCCAGCTTTGTATGCCTAGAGCTTTGGGAAAGAAGCTCTGGGGGGTTTGCATTAGCCACACATGTCTTCTTCTAGGTGAGCAGGATCCAGAAACATTGGGGTCCAGCCTCTGTGTGCCATCACCTCTGTATCCACGGAATCTGGCAGAGGAGAAACTGGATGTGCCCGTGACAAAGGGATGGGGGTGGGCAATGCCTCGGCTTCACATGCTGGCATGAGCCGGGCAGACACTCGTCACTTGCAGCTGCAACTCTGAGCTCCACTGTTGGCCCCAGAACAGGAAATATCCCTTCAATTGCCCCAGCCATGCAAGAAACTTGTCCGTCTGTGTTTTCCTTGCAGTTACCGAAATCCTCCGGCTCATGTTTAACGTCGGTTCCAGCTTGACTTTTGTTAAAATGTTGAAACCTAATTTTTTCATTGAGCGATTTTCAGTTTGAGGCCAGCATCAAATTAGAAGCCTCCCCACTGGCAGGGACTGGCATTTGGGCAGGCGAGAGCCCCACACATGCTTGGGATATTCAATACACTCAGTTCTGCTCGGTACAAGAAACCCAGTCAGAAAATCCTGATTTATGGTGGTGCTCAGGCTTCCTGTTACTCTAAACCATGAATGTTTTGAGCCGCACCCTGCGTTCCTGGCCAGCGCAGCTGCCTCCACCACCTTCCCTCCTATCGCCAGCCTCACCATTTATATAATAACGTTAGGAATGGAATAATTGACTTTCCAGGACTTTGAATTGTCCTGAACTTCAGTCTGCCTCTTTTTTTTTTTCTATTGAGGTGAAATTCACATAACATAGAATTAACCATTTCAAAGTGAACAATTCAGTGGCGTTTAGTAAGTTCACAATGTTGCACAACCACCATGTCTATCTAGTCACCAAACATTTTCATCACCCCAAAAGGAAACTCTGTTCCCGTTAGGCAGCCACTCCCCATCCACCTTCCCCCCAGCCCCTGGCCACTATTAATCGTCTTTCTGTCTCTGTAGAATTTGTCTATTCTGAACATTTCAGAAAGCAGAATCATATGCAGCCTTTTGTGACTGGCATCTTTCATTTAGCATATTTTCGAGGTTCGTTCATGTTGTAGCATGAATCAGTACTTGATTCTTTTTCATGGTTGTATAGTATTCCACTACATGGATAGACTACAATTTGCTTATTCAGCATCCATTGGTGGACATTTGGGCTGTTTCTACCTTTTTGGTTATTATGAATAATGCCACTGTGAATATTCATGCACACATTTTTGCTTGAGTCCCTGTTTTTATTTCTCTTGGGTATTTACATGGGAGTAGAATTGCTGAGTTGTGTGCTAAATCTTTGTTTAACTTTCTTTCTTTTCTTTTCTTTTTTTTTTTTTTTAGAGATGGCATCTTGCTCTGTCACCCAGGTTGGAGTGCAGTGGTGCAATTTCGGCTTACTGCAAGCTGCGCCTCCTGGGTTCACTCCATTCTCCTGCCTCAGCCTCCCGAGTAGCTGGGACTACAGGTGCCTGCCACCGTGCCCGGCTAATTTTTTTTTTTTTTGTATTTTTAGTAGAGACAGGGTTTCACTGTGTTAGCCAGGATGGTCTTGATTTCCTGACCTCGTAATCCACCTGCCTTGGCCTCCCAAAGTGCTAGGATTACAGGCGTGAGCCACTGCGCCCAGCTGTATGTTTAACTTTTTGAGGTTGGGGAGAGTTCCCTGGAGGAGGTGCTGTCCATGTGAGGACCCTAAGGAACAATAGGAACGCACCTGTGTGTTGTGGTTGGATGGTGAAGCAGAGTGAAGGTGACAAAACCAGTTCCTGGAGGCCTGCCACTGACATTCAGCCCTGACCTTAGGCCTGAGGCTACCCAAACCATGCCCCCCACACTGCTGAGGGCCTATGGAGTCTGGGCTGTGTGCTGGGTCCTCCTTAGGCAACCATCATGTGGAGGAAAAGGTGTCAGTATGCCTCAGGAAAGAGGCCTTTGCACCTGGTGGGGCCTGGGTGAGACACTCCTGCCACCGCTATGCTCATCCAAACAGGCCAGAGTTCTGATCCTGCTGTGTTGTCCCTGCCCAATCCTACGTTGGAGCACACTTTGGAGCCGCCTGCATGGAATTCCAATTCTGGTTCTGCAATTTCCTTAGCCGTGTGGCCCTGAGTCAGTCTCTCTACCACTCTGACCCTCAGCATCATCATCTAGGAAATAGACAGAATTGCACCAATAGGGAGAGTCAGCAAGTGCTGTCTGTCCTGAGCACTCACTGTTTCACAGAGAAGAACTCATTTAATTCCCACAGCTCTGTCTCTGGGACAGGTGCTATTGTCCCCATCTCACAGATCAGGAGACTGAGGTACAGAGAGGTTGACAGTTGCCTGGGGTCAGATCCCTTAGTAAATGGCAGAGCTGGGCTTTGAGGCAGGTAGTGAGAACACAGGCCCTTCACTCATCATTGTATGGCCCTATTGTTGCTGTTAGGTGGTACCATAGTTTCAAATGAAATTTCTCAAAGGTCAACAGAATGAGATAATGAAGATTGTGTTCCCACCCCTCTGCCATGGCCAGTTCTGCCCCTCACACATTCCCAGCTACTTCCCCCTCTCTTGCTTAATGTCGAAGCTGGTCCTAAGCCCTCTATCATTGTATCTGTAAATATTTCAATGTGTGTCTCTAGGAGAGGACTGCATTTTTCAGCATCTACCTGCACCTCTGTGTCCCTTGCACACCCAAAACTTTCAGCACTAGCCCTGACACACAAGAAGTGCTTTGTGTTTGCTGAATGAGTGAGTAAATGAGTGAATGACTGAGTGAAGGAGTGAGTGAATTAGTGAAGGAGTGAGTGAATGAGTGAGCAACTGAATAAATGGGTGAAGGAGTGAGTGAATGAGTAAAGGAGTGAGGGAATTAGTGACTCAGTGAGTGAGTGAAAGAGTATATGAATAAGTGAGTGAAAGAGTGAGTGAATGAATGAGTCAGTGAGTGAATGAGTGAATAAGAAATGAGTGAGGGAATTAGTGAAAGTGAATGAATGGGGGTGAGTGACTGAAGGGGTGAGTAAATTAGTGAATGAGTGAGTGAGGGAATGAATGAGTGAGGGAATGAGTGAGTGAATGACTGGGTGGGTGAGTGAGTGAGGGAGTGAATGAGTGAGTGGGTGAGGGAATGAGTGGGTGAGGGAATCAGTGAGTGAGGGAATGAGTGAGTAAATGAGTGAGTGAGTGAGGGAATGAATGAGTGAATGAGAAAGTGAGCTAATGAGGGAATGAATGAGTGAATGAGTGAGGGAATGAATGAAAGAGTGAATGAATGAGTGAGGGAATGAATAAGCCAATGAGAGTGAGTAAATAAGCGAGCGAATGAATGAGTGAATGAATGAGCAAATGAGGAAATGAGGGAGTGAATGAGGGAATGAATGAGTGAGTGAATGAGGGAATGAATGAGGGAATGAGTGAGTGAGGGAATGAGTGAGTGAGGGGATGAGTGAGTGAGGGAATGAGTGAGCGAGTGAATGAGTGAGTGCATGAAGGAATGAGTGAAAGTGAGTAAATGAGTGGGTGAGGGAGTGAGTGGGTGAGGGAGTGAGTGAATGAGTGAGTGAGGAAATCAATGAGTGAGAGTGAATGAATGAGTGAGTGATCCCATGGAGCCAGCTGGCCAGGACCTCACGTTTTCTGTGGATCCCATGTGAGAGTCACTCTTTCGTTCCCCAAGAGCTAACGAGGAGCCCTGGCTGCCCTGAGCTGGGAGGGCCGGAGACCTCCCTGGAAACGAGGGCTGCGACCCCTCAGTGTAAGTAGGTGACAATTTATGACAGGGATAAGCGCGCCTAAGCCTCAAAGAAAAACAGTGCGTGTTTATGCAGGGCCGCACTTCCAGCCTGCTGAGGCCTCTGCAGACGCGGCTTGGGAGGCTGCCACCCGACCCGGGCCAAATTGGACCGAGGTGCAGAGAGCCAGCCCACCCACTTCCCACCGGGCCCGCCGCAGCCTGCGTGTGTGGGGCAGCAGCGGGGGGAGTGCCCCTGTCTGTCTGGAGGAGCGGAGGCCACCTGCGTGTTCCGTGGGGTCCAGCCAGACGGGTCCCTGCCTCATCAGCTGGAGGGCAGCGTGTGGGCTCACCCTCTGGCTGCCCATAATTGCATCATTGTGTCTGTGAACTTGCAGTCAAGGGCAGGGTTGAGGAATAACGTGGATCTTCCGAGCCCAAATGTCTGCCCTGTCTTGGTTCTTTTCAATCCCGCTCACTCATGCTAACCCAAGGCCTTGTCTGCTGGCCTTGGCTGCGGTCTCCAGCGTGTGTCTCCTCCAAGCTGTTTCCAGCCCTCTTGCTCCGTGCTCTCATCCTGTCTCGTTCGCGGACCCCTATTGGCTCCTGCTACTCAGTTGAGGCTGGCAGTCCTGAATTCCCAACTGATACTCGTCTTTAGGGTTTGGGAACAATATTCCTGGGAAATCACAGTAATTCCTGAAATCATAAGTTATTTTACATCTTCCAGAACACTTCATGTGATTTAAATAAGAATGAGAGATCCTAATAGTAAAAGGTAAATCATTTTTCTGTGATACAATTAAATCAAAAGTTCCAGAGTGTTTTATATTAAAAAAAGACATAATGATAAATACTTGGCTTAATGTTTTATATCATTATCTTTTGACAATATTATGTCATTTGGTAGCATTTCACATTAATCTGTACCTTATTCGGACATGTGATAACAGAAAATATTAAAAGAAAGACACATTAACAAAATAAACCTCAAAAATCATTAAAAAATTAAAGTACCACAGATATTTAGTGTAGTTACCAATCTTATGGTGAAATTTTAGAAAACAGTGTACTAATGTTTTAGGCCTGTCTGAAGGTCTTGATCTTTGCTTCATAACATGAATCTAGAAGTAGAAACATTTATTTTGCTGTTAACGTTGGTTGGATTGCTGAGCATGCATCCCAAAACATCTGCGACTGCGTGTTAGGTACCTGTTGCTTCATCTATGTTTCTTTCTTTTTTTTTTTTTTATTATACTTTAAGTTCTAGGGTACATGTGCACAACGTGCAGGTTTGTTACATAGGTATACATGTGCCGTGTTGGTTTGCTGCACCCATTAACTAGTCATTTACATTAGGTATTTCTCCTAATGCTATCCCTCCCCCAGCCTCCCAACCCCACGACAGGCCCTGGTGTGTGATGTTCCCCACCCTGTGTCCAAGTGATCTCATTGTTCAGTTCCCACCTATGAGTGAGAACATGCGGTGTATGGTTTTCTGTCCTTGTGATAGTTTGCTGAGAATGATGGTTTCCAGCTTATTTCTTTTTTAACGGTTTCCTTCTTAACAGTTAACAGAAGACAATATTTTGTCTCCTGGCTCTTTTGATGGTTTGCCATTGAAATTGGGTTTTACTAACTGCGATTGAAGATCAGTCTCTGATTTTGCTTGGTGGATTCTATAGTAATATTCATTCCTTCTTCGGTTTGCATTTCTTCTTAGATCTTTATAAAGATCTGTGTGCCCTGGAGTGCCTATTCCTACTCCAAAAGCACGCCACATTCAGATCTTCTGGAAGTGTTGACAGCCCCACACAGAATCATGTATTGAAATGGCCAATTTAAGGACTTACTTTGCTTCGGTAACTTGTTATTTCTTGGAACACCTCTCACAGGTTTTGTATAGAGTATTCTATGGGTATAAAGTTACTCATATTAATTTTATTTGCAAGAATCACTCGCTATTCGTGGCAGACCCTGACCTCACGGTTCCAACATGACAACTGCAGTGAGATCAGCAGGTTGGAGGCACTGACTTGATGGTCCCCTCCCTCCTCCACACTCCACCTGGTTCCCAGAGATGTGGACCTGCACCATCGTCTCCGAGGGCCAGCATTTCCTGGGGTCACTTTTGAGGACTTTGTTGGGTTCCTTCAAACTTGTAACATCTGTATGTTGACTGTTAGGCTTACTTCTTGCAGGAGAATTAGGACATATTTTCTCATTTTCTTGATTTTTCAACTGTTTTTGATTTGGGGGGTGTGAGGAATGCTGAGAAACGTATCTATAATGACAAACACCTGCGAAGAATTCCTGCCCTGGAACCATGAGTTCAGACTCTTCCTAAAGAGGGTAACCCAATGACGAGTAACACACTCCAACATGTTGCCAACAAGGTGCTCTGGTGTGTTCACACATGTGGATGTGCAAATCACATCCAAAATAGATGTCATCGCACGACCATAAGACAGGAAAAAGGTAAAGTTTGATGGTGCCAAGCCCTGATCTAGACACGTCTCGGCTTCACTGAGGGCTGGTAGAGGCCCTTCCTTTACCTCTCTCCAGCAGCTCCTGGTCTTTGACTGTGTGGGCTGTGTGCCACACTATGTCACACCCCGGGATGCACATTGTCCCTGTTACCTGCTCAGCAGCCCTAGGTGGGAGACACACACTTCTGATTGCCAGCTCATGGGGGCACAGAGCAGAGATGTTAGGGAATTTCTTACTTCACCTGTGCTCAGAGCCACTATCTTCCGATTTGTGAAATGCCAAAAGCATGACCACATTCTACTTGCTCTGTTCATTCATTTCTAGGCAAACTTTACCAGGACTTAGGGAGGAGAGGTACAAATCCTTCCCTCACCACCCTCACCACCTTTGTCCCCAAGGTCCTGTTATTATCCTCATTTTATATGTGATGGATCCGGAGCCTGCGGATGCTATGCACCTTGTTCAAGGGCATCCAGTGAGTGACAGAGTCAGGCACGTTCCACTGTGATTCTAGACTTCCTCCTGATTCTAGAATTCCTCCCGTTTCCTGTTCTGGCATCCCAGAGTCAGATAAGTTGGGCCTGCCTGCTGCCTGGCTATCCCAAGAGGAGAAAGGTGGCTCAAACTCTTTCTCTGCTTCTCTCTTTCCCTCTTTCTCTTTTTCTTTTCCTGTAACTTTAAAAAATAATAGGTTTTATTTTACAGAGCAGTTCTAGGTTTACAGAGAATTGTGCAGATAGCACAGATTTCTCATTCACTCCATCTCCCCTCCTAGGCTCCCCTGTTTTTAATATCCTGTATGAGTGATGTACATTTGTGACAAGGGATGAACTGATATTGACATGCTGTTACTGAGACCCACAGTTTACACCAGGTTCACTCTCTGTGGTGTAGTTCTAGGGGCTTTGTCAGGTGCACGGTGTCCTGTATCCACCCTTACACTGCCAAGGTAGGTTCACTGCCTCAAAGATCCCCTTTGGGTGGGACATTTTATTTTATTTTATTTTATTTTATTATTTTTTTTTAGATGGAGTCTTGCTCTGTCGCCCAGGCTGGAGTGTAGTGGTGCGATCTCGGCTCACTGCAAGCTCTGCCTCCTGGGTTCATGGTATTCTCCTGCCTCAGCCTCCTGAGTAGCTGGGACCACAGGTGCCCGCCACCATGCCTGGCTAATTTTTTTGTATTTTTAGCAGAGATGGGGTTTCACCAGGTTAGCCAGGATGGTCTCGATCTCCTGACCTTGTGATCCACCCGCCTCAGCCTCCCAAAGTGCTGGGATTACAGGTGTGAGCCACCATGCCCGGCCTGGGACTTTTTAAAAAAGTACCATTCTGCCTGTAAATGTCCCAACACAGTTCCTGGTATATACCAGACACCCAAGGAATTACAGTCATCCCCCCTTTACCAGGGGACTATTCCCTGGCTATAGACCTAACCAGGGTCTGCTCCATCCCCTAAATGATGCTGGCTCCCAGTGCGAGCCTTGTCAGCAGAAAAGGGCCCCAGAAAACAGGATCACGATACTGGCATCTTTAAATAGATGAATGCCACCAGGGAGTGGCTTCCACAGCTCTGCAGGTCAAAGGGCCACTTGTGTGGGTTGTTGACTTTGGGCTGGCCACCACAGACCTACCAGGTCCTGACATCACAGCTTGCAGGCTGAGCAGCTCAGCCACAGATCTGCACCCGATGATGGAGGACACAGAAGACAAGAAGTGACAACAGGGGCCACTGAACTTAAACTGGCACAAACAGTGATGAATGATGGGGTTGGTTTTTCATTCTTGCCTGTCCAGAAGGTGGCTACAGTTTAGGATATCCTGGCTTCCGGCATTCCTTTCCAAAGGAATTAGATCAGAAGGAGGCTGTTGGCATCTGCAACAGGTTGTCATAATGTTGGTGCAAATAGAGTGAGCTGCAGAGGCTAAATCATGGGCTGTTACAGGCGATGCTGGGAATGTGTTTCAGTTGCCTATTGCTTCCTGACAAACAATCCCCACATTTAGTGGCTTTGAGTAATAGTGATTTTGTATTTCTGTGATTTTCTGGGCTGGCGGGGTGGCTCAGCTCACCCTGTGTCTCCAGGGCCTTTTGCTGGCTGCATTCAGCTGGGAGCTCCTTGATGTGCCACCCGGCTCCTCCCTCCCATGTCAATCCCCAGTGCCCCTTCTGGGGGCCTCACTCTAGCAGGAGCACTTGTGCTTCCTCACATCATGGCTGCTGGGTTCCAAGAGGCCACACCCAATTTGCAAGCTCAGGAAGCCTTTGCTTACATCACATTGGCCAATGCTCCATCAGCCAGAGCAAATCACAGGGCCAAGCCCAGAGTCAGTGTGGGAGGGGGCGACCTAGACTCTGAATGCTGGGGGACTTGTGATTCAGTGTGGCCCACCAAAGTCACTGCCGGCCCAGCTTGGAACACCCCAGAACGCACCCTAGAGGTGGTGGGCCAGCTTTCCCTTCTGTAGCACCAAGTCTGCCCACTGTGGTCTCCTGGTGCCCATTTGTGGGTCTGTACAGTGTCAGTCTCCTGCCCCTTCCAGCCCACCCAAGGCTCACTAGGAGAAAAGGGATGCAACTTGAAGCACCTTGATGAAAGGTCCCAGCCCCCAGCCACCAGCAATCTAATTCTTTCTTGTTCATCAACGATGACTTTCCGAGATTTCATCTTGAAAGGTGGCTGTTCCTCTTCCTAGTACTGGTTACCACCCTTGCCTGTCCTCATGGGAAATCAGGAGCCACCCACCTCAGTAGTTTTCAAACATTGTTTCATTTAAGCCTTCCGGCCACCCTGCTTTACCTGTTTTAGAGAAGAGGATGTGAGACTCAAAGCATGAGTTGGTACCAGGACACAGCCAGCCTGTGAGGCCCCCGAGCCCGCAGCCCACCGCTGTGCCCACAGGGGCTCTTCAGACCTCGTGGTCACAGTGCGGTGGGCTCTGGGATGTGCCTGCCACGTGCGTGGGGCTGCTTCCAGCCTGAGGCCCAGACATCCTGCAGACATTCAAGAGCGGAGGCAACTCACTTCTGCCTTTGGACCGTGTGTACAAAAGACTTGTAGCAGCATCCATTGACGATGGCCCAGTTCTTTTTGTTCCTAATTTTTAAACACAGGGTTCCCTTTCTTTCGCATTGGGAAGTGGAGATGCTGGTGCTTTCTGTAACACAGCTGATTTTCTGGTGTGTGAGCATCCATGCAGCAGTGGATGCAAACTTGGGTCTCAGCCCTGCAGAGGTTTCTGGTTGAGTGTTGTAAACTTGTCACTGTTGTGGTTTGACAGAGATTTGACTGAGGGCTCCCCAGCAGAGACCAGCTAGGCCCAGTTGGGCCCCAGGGAAGCAGGGCTTGGCTGAGGTTCCTGCAGCCCAGCCCAGCACCTCACTCCTGGCCTTGTAGGCCCAGAAATGTGATCTGGTCTGTGCCCTAGAAGTGCTGAGGCTCTGGAGGACTGACTCACAGTAACCTAATTCACGAGAGACAGAGGCAAACCCAAATGCCAGTGTGCTTGAGTGCAGCGAGGAAGGAGCAGCAGTGGGGGCAGATGTCAGTGTCAGCTGGTCAGTGCAGTCCCTTTCTGGGTCAAATTACTCCTTTATAGTTAGCCCCCAAGTGTCCAGTAGGCTGGATGTTCGTCAGCTTGGCCAGCACATTCCTCCCTGTGGGAAAGCTCTGTGTGAGCTGGAATTCTACTCAGAAGGTTGCTTAGTGAGTGCGGAATCTGAGCTGGAGCATGGGCTGGAGGATCTCTAGGGTGAGTGGCAGAGCCAGCTCCAGGGCTTGCTAGGGCCTCGGCCAAGCCTGGGTGGACCTGTGGGCTTGAGGTAGGGGAGAACAGAGCTGAGTCCTTGTCTCTGTGCAGGCACGCAGGAGCTGGGTAGTCTTGGGCAGGTCTACTCACCTCTGAGGCTCCTGTTCCTCCTAACTAAAATCAGGATTGGCGCCCCACTCTGCAGAGGGCCCCACTTTACCCCCACTTGCTCTCTGTCCTGAGATCCTGACCCCCACTTCTGAGTGGGTTGGCTAGTGGGGCCCCCTGGCGTGACATGGAAGAGTGGGGAGCAAAGTCAGGGTGTGACCCCCCAGCTCCCCACACAGGAGAGGGGTCCCATGATCTGGCTGGGTGCCCATCCCAGGCTGCAGCTCATCCTGGCCGGTCCCCTCCCACTGCTGCCACCTCCTGAGTTCCAGCAACCACAGTAACTTCCCCCTCCCAGCTATTTATTATACCCTTTTCTGGGGTCCCCAAATGTGAGCCACATATATACATTCCCATGTATTTACTTTTGGTTTTATTTTTTACAACTTTAAACAAATAAAGCTCATCTTAGCTCCTAGGCTCTACAGAAATGGATGGCAGCCAGATATGGGCTGTGGGCCTGATTGCAACCCCTTTCCTCATTTCCCCCGGCTTGCCTGTGCCACCCGCTTCCACAGGGACCTGGGCTGATGAGTGGTCATGATCATGATGAGATTGGATGTTCCAGCACAGAGCTGCCCAGCAGCTGGGGCCACCATGGCTCTGGTGCATTGAGGGATTTCCCCTGAGCTCACAGTATGTGGCCATGGCTGAGGGTGTCGGTCCAGTCTCAGGGCCACAGCTGCCCTTGGAGGGGGACCTGAAGGAGAGCCTTCAGCACTGGGGTCTCTGTCACTGCAGATGCTGGGCCCTGGCTCTTCTGAGGTCAGGTGGGGCTGTCACAAGAGCGCATCTCAGTGCTCGCACACTGAGGTCAAGGAGGTCCGTGGGCTAGCACAGAACAAGTGACTTCGCAGAAAAACCACTGCGCAATTGGAGCCCAGCCTTGCAGCTCTGTGTATCTCTCACAGGTTATGATGTGACAGGGAGGGGTCCTTTCCTACCTCCCTGCAGGACCCCGGGGGTCTCTGTTCCCCAAAGCATGGCCTCCTGTGAGCAGTGGCAACTCCCAGCCACACTGGCCTCACTTGTGGGTGCCCAGGGGACACCTGTAGGCCATCAGGGAAGCATTTGGTGGAGGAAGAGTTCCTAGCGGTGGCAGGTGGTGACAGGTTCCTGGGAGGCTCACGTGGTTGGGCTCTCTGGACACCATCACCACTCACTCATGGGGCAGCAGGGCCCCAGGTCCCTCTCTGTTTAACAGGGTGGGTCTTCCAGCCAGCTTGTGGGGCACCTTCAGCTTTGACTGTTCTGACTCTCTGTTTGTGCAAACTGAATCCCGACCCTGCTTGTCTGTTGATCTGTTTACCTTTGATCCATGGTTTCAAATTCAGCTCTGTCCATTTTACCAGAGTATTTGTTTGATTAAGGGGCTTCTGCTGTGTGATAGCCTCATCCCAAAACATGATGATCTCACTGGCCCAAGCTCACGGTGCATTTGTCTTTGAGTGGCTCAGGGTCAGCCCAATGTGCTGTTGACAGATGCAGAGGAAGTATGGGGTGCTTCCTGGCCTGGCTTGCTGCAGATTCCCAAGTGCGGGCAGGTGAAGGCTTGCCCTGGCTCTCCTCCCCCACCCACCCTGAGCCTGTCCTTCACTGGAGCATCTGCTGGCGGCCCGTGGCAAGGTCCAGTTCCTTGGATCCTGCTGGTCAAAGGCTTATTGTCTATGGTGCCAGAGGAGCAGGCTCAGAGAGCAGAGACTTCCCTCCTCCCAACAGAAGTCACCCTGCTGAAGGCCTTGGGGAGTGTCATCCACAGATCAAAGTGCTTCTTCCTGTCTGAGGATGAAGACACTGACAAGAGAACAAAGTCCTTTGTTTTAAAAGGAGCATCCAAAATGATGTCACATGGACCTCATATGCAGTGTGAATGATCCTGGTTTATGTCATGTGGGCATTGTGTGTAGTTTGAATAGTACTGGCGCACTGTCATGTGGGTGCTCATGGAGGCCATGGGGCCCTCTCTTCATCCATTGTTTCCTCTTTGTGTCCAACTGGGGCCACTTTCTGGGTCATGCCTGAAGGTGAGAGGTCAAGTTTGTGAGGTTCCTGAGGGTCTCGAACAGGGATGGAGAAAGGAACCTCTGGGATTCAACCCAGCACATCAGCCAGGCTGATTCTTTTGAAGTTTAAGTCAATCATAAAGATTTACTCCTGTATTTTCCTCTAAGGGTTTTGTAGTTTTAACTCTTACATTTGGGCCTTTGATCCATTTTGAGTTAATTTTTATATATGGTGTGAGGTAGGGGTCCAGCTTCATTATTTGGCATGTGGATACCCAGTTTTCTCAATCATTTATTGAGGAGACATTTTTCCCCCCTATAGAATGGTCTTGGCACCTTGTCAAATAAAGTGACCATAGAAGTATGAGTTTATTTCTGGACTGGGTTCTATTCCATTGTTTTATATTTCTTTTCTATGCCAGTACTACAGTGATTGATTGGGGTTTCCAAAATTTGTAGTAAGTTTTAAAAATCAGGGAGTGTGAGTCCTTCAACTTTGTTCTTTAAGAAAAAATGTGGTTATTTGGGGTATCTCAGAATTGTATATGAATTTTAGGATCAGCTTTTCCACCTCTATAAAAAGGATTGTTAAAATATCCATGCAATGGAACATGACTCCACCACAAAAAGCAGTGAAGCACTGACCCATGCTGCAATGTGGATGGGCGTGAAAAACACGATGCTGCATGAAGTAAGCTGGTCACAAGAGACTGCATGTTGAATGACCCATTCAAATGAAGTGTGCAACACTGGCGAATCCATAGAAACAGAGAGCAAATTGGTGACTTCCAAAGGCTGTGGGAAGGGGTGAATGGGAGTGACTGCTAATGGGTGTGGGGTCTCCTTTTGGGGTGATAGAAATGTTTTGGAATAAATAGGGGTGGTCACACAACATGGTGAATGTACTGAATGCCAACAAGTTGTTCCCTTTAAGAGTTAATTTTGTCGGCCGGGCGCGGTGGCTCACGCCTGTAATCCCAGCCCTTTGGGAGACCAACGCGGGTGGCCGAGACCATCCTGGCTAACACGGTGAAACCCCATCTCTACTAAAAATACAAAAAATTAGCCGGGCGTGGTGGTGGGTGCCTGTAGCCCCAGCTACTTGGGAGGCTGAGGCAGGAGAATGGCGTGAACCCGGGAGGCGGAGCTTGCAGTGAGCCGAGATCACGCCACTGCACTCCAGCCTGGGTGACAGAGTGAGACTCCGTCTCAAAAAAAAAAAAAAAAAAAAAAGAGTTAATTTTGTGAATTTCATCTCAATATAAAAATAATTTAAGCCAGACCCTGCCGCTTCTTTGTTCAATCCCCTCCAGCACCTTCTTGCAATGATGAAAGAGAAAGGCCTCACAAGAGCCCCCCATTGGTGACTCCCTCAACTCCACCCCATGCCCCCCACCCCCTCTCTGCTTTGTTTCTCTCTTTAGCACTTCCACTGAATGACATGCCAGATATTTATGTTATTTATTATTTTATTTTAAAATATCGTTTGTCTCCAAACTGAATATAAACTCCATAAGAGCAGGGACTTGACTCATCCCCTGGCTCACTGCTGTGGCTCCAGGCAGAGAACAGTCCCTGACACTTAGGAGGTGCTTCCTGGTTATTTGTATGAATGAGTGCCACAAGCTCATTTCCACCTCTCTCAGGGAGGCGAGTTTTCTGCCCTGGAGGGCAGCATGGCCTCCCCAGGTATTTGCAGTAAGTTTTTAAAATCAGGGAGTGTGAGTACTTCAACTTTGTTCTCCCCAGCTTATCACTGTGGGGCTCTTCTTTTCTCTCCCAGCTTCAGGTGAAACATGAGGGAGGGGCCCTGGTTGGCCCAGTTACTTGAACCTATCCCTGGCAGGGGGAGAAGGGCAGGGCACTGGGGACTCTGACTTCCCAACCTGGCTCATGGACTTGGTCATTCCAGTCTTCCTGGGGCCTCTCAGCCAGACCCAGGGCCAAGGCTGCCTCAGTTTACCAGCCTGCATCACTTGCTCTAAAATGTGCAGCCCAGAGCAGTCCAATTTGTCCCCACTGGTCAAGAGCAGTGGAAGCTACACCCATTGGTGCCATTCTGGGTTTTCCCTGCCCTTTTTCTCTCTTTCCTGACCGTCTTCACCCTGCACCTCCCCTGCCAGTCAAGCAGCTGCTTCTGTCCACAGAGGAGCTCCCATTCTTCTCTCACAGCCAAGCCACAGATTTTGTTTCAACCTCACCACCCACCATGATTGCAACACACAGAGCAGAAGTGTCATGGAAAATGAGAAATATACACATGGCAATCTTTTCTCCAGAGGACACAGGGAGTCACAGCCCACAGTTCAGGAAATAACAGACAGCAGTGTTTCCAGTGGAGTCTCCTGGACTCCCTTTGCTCTAAGTGGTTAGTGAAGGTGATGCCAGGATGGGAGGGCTGGTCATGGGGGCCCTGGAGGGCACACTGGGGAGAACAGAGGGAGGAAGGATGGAGACCTGGTAGGAGTGGATGTCACAGTTAAATGGGGTCCTTGAGGGGAGTTTAATGGCATCTTGGCAGAGGTGTGGCAGGGTTGGGGTTAAGTGGCTACCCAGGGTGGAAGCCGAGAATCTTGGTGTGCAGATGAGCAGGAATGGGGAAGCAAATCCTCCCATAAGATCCTTTGTTCCTTTTTATGACTGAATACATCCCACTGCATGGAGAGGCCACGTTTCTTTATCTACTCACCAGCTGATGAACACTTGGGTTGTTTCATTTTTGGCCACTTTGAATAATGCTGCCATGAACATCTGTAGTGAGTCTTTGTGTTTTCTAGGTTTTAACACATAGGTTTTCATTTATCTTGAGTAGATACCTAGGAATAGAATTGCTGATTTGTAGAGTAGTTTGTTTAATTTTTTGAGAAACTTCCAAACTGCTTTCCAAAGTGACTGCACCATTTTGCACTCCCGCCAGTGATAGAGTTTGGCTCTGTGTCCCCACCCAAATCTCACTGTGAATTGTAATAATCCTCACATGTTGTGGGAAGGACCCGGTGGGAGGTAATTGAATCATGGGGGTGTGTTTTTCCCATGTTGTTCTCATGATAGTGAATAAGTCTCAGGAGATCCAATGGTTTTATAAAGGGGAGTTCCCCTGCACAAGCTCTCTTGTCTGCTGCCATGTAAGACATCCCTTTACTTTTCCTTGTCTTCTGCCATGATTATGAAGCCTCCCCAACTGTGTAGAACTGTGAGTCCATTAAACCTCTTTCCTTTATACATTACCCAGTTATAGATTACCCAGTCTTGGGTATGTCTTTATTAGCAGCATGAGAATGGATAATATAACCAGCATCACAGGAGGGTTCCCATTTCTCCACATCCTCTCCAGCACTTGTTATTGTCTGTGTTATTTATGATAGTCAGTTCAGTGGGTATAAAGTGGTATCTCACTGAGGTTTTAAATTGCATTTCCCTAATGGCTAATGATGTTCAGCACCTATTTCATATATGTATTAGCCATTTGTATATCTTCTTTGCTGAAATGCTTGTTCCTATCCATTGTCTTGTTTTGATTGGATTTGTTTGTCATAGAGTTGTAGTGTTCTTTGTTATATATTCTGGGTCCTTTATTGGATATGTGTTTTGCAAATGTTTTATTCTCAGCTGTTGCTTGTCTTTTCATTTTCTTAGTATTGTATTTTGAAAATCCAAAGTTTTAAATGTTGTTGAGGTCCAATTTGTTAATTTTTTTTTTATTTTATGGATTGTGCTTCTGATGTAATGGCTAAGAAATCTTTGCTTAACCCGAGGTCTCAAAGATTTTCTTCTGTTTTTTTTCTAACAGCTTTGTTGTTTTAGCCCTTACATTTAAGTTTATTACCCATTTTGAGTTAATTTTTGTGTGTGGGGTAAGACAAGGGCCTAAAGTGATCTTTTTGCATATGGGTATCCAATTTTCCCAGCTTCGTTTATAGACAGACTATTCTTTTTTCAATTAATTGTCTTGGAACTTTTGTATACAATCATTTGACTACCAATATAAGGGTTGATTTCTGATCTCTCTGTTCATTCTGTTGATGTATGTCTCTTCTAATGCCAGCATCACAGAGTCATGAAACCATAGCTTCTTTGCACATTTAAAAATCAGGATATGAAAGCCCAGGGTATGAAAGTTTCTTTTTATTCAAAAATGTTTTTGTTTACTCTAGGTGTTTTGCATCTTTACATAAATTTTAGAGTCTGCTTGTCAGTTTCTGTAAACAGAGCTTGCTGGAATTTTGATAGGAATCACACTGAATCTATAGATCGATTTGGGGAGAATGTACATTTTAACAATCATGAACCTTCCAATCCATGAACATGGGATGTCCCTCCATTTATTTAGATCCTTGATTTTCCTCTGTGAAGTTTTATAATTTTCATCAGCCAAGACTTGTACTTTATTTCTAAGTATTTTATTCTTTTTGATGTGATTGTGAGTGGAATTGTATTCTTAGCTTCATCTTTTGATTGTTCATTGCTAGAGTACAGAGACACAACTGAGTTTTGTACATTGATCTTACATCCTGTGACCTTGTGTATTAATTCTAATAGTTGTGTACAGTGTATAGTCCTTAAGACTCTCTCTGTATAAGGTCATGTCATCTGAGAATATGGTAATTTTACTTCTTCCTTTCCAGTAAGGTATTTTATTTCCTTTTCTTGCCTGATGGCACACCCCTGAGAATTTGCAGTCACACCTCCAATAGGTGTGGGAATTCAGTCTCTGCAGCCAGTGGCTTATCCTTTTCCCATCTGAATTTTGCTGTGAAGTGTCCAGCCACTCCCACTCTCACCCTCCAAAACTGGATAGTCATGGATGAGGGAGCTCTGCAGCCAGACTGGTGGGTTTGCATCCTGGCTCCATTATTTACCAACTGTGTGATCTCGGGAAAGTTAAATATTAACCTCTCTGTGTTTCAGTCACCTTGTCTTTACAGAGAGGATGTTGGTGATGCTGCTACCTGCCTCACAGGCCTGTTGGAAAAATTTTATGAGTCAGTTCACATAACCTAACCATGCCAGGTGCAAAGTCACCCCTTAATACATGTGAGCTATTCTTACACCCTGTTGAAGGTGAAATCAGAGAATGTAGAGACGGTTGGTGGTTGAGGACCTGATTATCTTATTACACTCTTATCTTGTGCATGAAGAAACCAAAGCCTGGGAACATCAGGGAAGCATCTAAGGCCTCTGGCAAGCTGGTGTATTCATGACCTTCTCTTAAACTCACTGCAGATGCCAAAGGGTGGCCCAGATCCTCCTGATTTGATTACTTTTCACTTTGCATTTCACTGGTCCTGAAGTCTCTTCCCCTATGCCCATGTTTAAGATGAATTAAATAGCAGCACAGAAACACAATTAAACTATAGCCATCTGGGCACCTTTTGGTCCAGATGGGGGTTCACTGTCTGCTGCTAACGCCATCACCTGCCTGCCTGACTGTGTCCTGGCTCAAATTCCTGGTAAATCACGTGTTGGCCTTTTTCCCTAAAAATAGGCTCACAGGCATCCTCCTGACTCAGCCTCTGGTCTCCCTCTGGCTGAGGATTGTTCAAACCAAGAATGAGTGTGATGAGTACAGACACAGAGATGGTGATAGAGAACAGGATGGGAACACGGAGGGAATGAAGGAAGAAGGAAGAAGGGGAAAGGGACAGAAAGTGGGGAGAAGGAGAGAAAAAGAGAGAGAGCGCGTGCGAGAGAGAGAGAGCGAGAGAGCGCGTGCGAGAGAGAGAGAGCGAGAGAGCGCGTGCGAGAGAGAGAGAGCGAGAGAGAGAGAGAAAGCAGTGATGCCTGGATGCTACTGAATGTGGCAAAGAGGACTCCAGGTTACAGGTACAGCACAGCGACAATCATGACAACACAGAATCACAACAGTGCAGTGACAACCATGACAGCACAGTGAGAATCACGACAGCGCAGTGACAATCACAACACACTGAGAATCACGACAACACAGTGACAAATGCAACAGCACAGCGACAATCATGACAACACAGAATGACGACAGTGCAGTGACAATCACAACACAGAATCACAACAACACAGTGACAAACGCAACAGCACAGCGACAATCATGACAACACAGAATCACGACAGTGCAGTGACAATCACAACACACTGAGAATCAGGACAACACAGTGACAAACGCAACAGCACAGCCACAATCATGACAACACAGAATCACGACAGCACGGTGACAATCATGACAGCACAGTGACAGTTACGACAGCAGGGCAGCAACAATGACACAGCAGGAACAACAACACAGGAACGACAACACAACAGCGAAACAACAACTCAGCACCAATGATGACAACATCACATCACCAAAGATACATCAACATTAAAAACCACAACACAGCAGTGATGACAACAGCACCAATAACATGACACACACAGCACCACCGTGACAGCAACACCAACCCCAGCAACAGCACAGCCACAACACCACAACAGCGTGACAAGGACAGCAAGAACACAGCAACAACAGAGCAACACAGCAGCAATGACAGTGCATCATCATCAACAACCACACAGCAACACAAACGTCAGGACAACTCGGCCACAGCGAGAATGCCAGCAACGCATCATGATCAAGAAAAGCACAACAGCAACATAGCAGCCACAATCACACAACACAGTGGGAACAACACTGCAAAATGGCCACAACAATGACAACACGCACACAACACCACACCCCCACCATACAGCAGCAGTGATGACAACACGGCTAAGGCAGCAGCAACCACCCCAAGCCACCTCCTCGGGCAGGAATGGGGCAGGAGGCCGTCCCTGGGCCCTGGGACTCCTTGGGCAGCAGCTATCCTTGCTGGTTGGGCAGCGCCATGCAGGGGCGGTCGGGGTGCCTGAGAGCCTCTCTGGAAATCCAAAGCTTCCAGACCAGGACACCCAACTCCAGCTTCCAAGGCGAGGCCTCACTTCAGCCGTGATGGGCGAGATCCAAACGCCTTGGTGATCGCAGCTGGGTTCCTCTTGCCCGTTAATACTTTTTCCACGCCACCAAGAACTGGATAAAATTCGTCTGGGCACTTGTCACATGCAGACCTCAAATATTCAACCCAGGGGTCTCATTTATAAATTAAGTTAAAGAAACTCCAAGATTGCTAAGTGTTAAACGTTTTTTGTCAAATAATAATTTCTCTGGGGAAACCGGCTAACTTTCTTCCCTTCTTCCACCATGCTTTTTTTTTTTTTTTTCCCCCTGAGACAGGGTCTCACTCTGTCATCCAGGCTGGAGTGCAGTGGCGTGATCTCTACTCACTGCAACCTCCGCCTCCTGGGTTCAAGCCATCCTCCTACCTCAGCCTCCTTAGTAGCTGGGACTATAAGTATGTGCCACCATGCCTGGCTAATTTTTTGTATTTTTGGTAGAGATGGGGTTTTGCCATGTTTCCCAGGCTGGTCTCGAACTCCTGAGTTTCACCTACCTCAGCCTCCCAAAGTCTGGGATTACAGGTGTAAGCCACCGCATCTGGCCCATACCGGTGCTATTTTATTAACACAAGAAAAAAAAATCTTAAGAGAGGTGTATGAAGCAGAATTCAAAAGCAACTACTGAGGTCCAGGTCGGTCATTTCATACCAAATACAGAGCCATTTGCTTCCCCATACACTGCTGGCTCCCTCCAGGAGGAAGGACAGTGACCTCCCTCAGGGGCTCATCAGTCCACTCGCAGGGTGGGAGCCGGTCTGGTGTCTCTGGCTCTTGGAGAGTGGCTTCAGTCGCCTTAGTGGTCAAGGGAAGTGTGTTCTATGAAGTTCACTGCAGAGCGTGGCCAGGGACTATCCTCCTTACAGCATGTCTTGAGAGCTGAGATCATTTTTTTTTCTAAATGAATGTGGCCAAGCAGATAAAAAGAGGACAAATAAGGAGTGTGTGCACCGAAGCCGCCCCTTGTAGGCCAGGAGGGAGAGGGCTGTGTCCCGGGGAGGCAGAGGCGGGCACAGCACTGTGGAGGGGTATTCATTAGAGGGTTCACCCACTCATGGCGAGAGGGGGCTCAGCTGGCCCCCCGAGTGGGCTGGCCTCAGATGTCTAGAGATTAGCCTAGAGCAGCTGACTGGTGGGGATCTAAGGACAGATAAGCACGAGGCTACAGAGCGAGTGACCCACAGGGAGCTCGCTGTCTTTCTGACCGAAACGGTGGTTGCCTCTGTGATCTGGTGCAGGTGTTTTCTCCACGGAGCAGAGGTGCTCAGGGAGGAGAGGAGGAGCGGACATCAGCACGGCTCTCGGGGTTGACACTGATCACGTGCCACCACTGTGTCAAATGGTTCAGAGGCTTATCTCACTGACTGCTCAACCTCTAAGACTTAGGAGGTGGCTACTCCTTCCATCCCCACTGTAAAGATGAGAGCACAGAGGCCGGAGAGCCCCAGTGCCGTGCTCTTGGCCACCCACCCAGGAGAGTCTCCATGCACACAGGCACATTCCAGGCTCTGACAAGTCCTGTGGTGAAAACAAATGGAAAAACCTGTTTAAATGTCTCAAATCCCACTTTTCTCAATGCCGGCCCTACTTCATTGAGTTATGGTGCAGATGAACGGTACCGGGGCCCCATGTGGCCTCAAGTCTGTGCACATGGCCAGTCACCTAAATACCAGCTTGAGAAGCTGCACCCCTCAGAAAAAGTCCCCTTCCCCCTGGAAGGAATCTGGTATGTAGAAAGTGCTTGATAGGCATTACTTGAGGAGTGAATGAGTGAGTGACCTGTGGGTCTCTGTACTATCCTTGCCTGGCTGGCACTCGCCTCCCCCATGGCCCTCTCCATAGTCCCAAGTGTTGGCTGCCTGGGTGAAATGGGGCAGAATCACGTCCTTTTGGAAAACAAGGAGCTGCAAGGTAGGCTAGCCCAGCCATCGCAGATGTGGCCTGGGACTTCAGTACTTGTCCCTCTCGCTGCCACCCACGCCCAGTCGTTTCCAGCTTCTAGTGAATGTAATACGGTTGTGGCCATAACCCCAGGCTTCATCCCCCGCCAGAGCCCTCCAGGCAGGAGAGCCATTCCTCTACAGGAGCCTCCCTTCATGAAGGGGGAAAACCTTTCCCCACCCGGCATCCCCGGAAGCTTCCCCAGCCCTGTTGGCAGGAGTTTGGGTTTGGATGTTCACCTCAATGTGAAAGCAGTGTTGGAGTCTGGTGGAAGCATCTGCATTTCTAGCCCCTAGAATCTCAAGAGGGATGGTTGGGAAGGCTGGAAAGACCATATCTAAAGCTCTCAGCACAGTGGCGCGTGCTGTCTTGATGCTCATTCTTGCTTTGAAGGTTGCTGTTGTTTCTCATTCCCTCAGCCAGTAGGCACATCTTGGTTGAGCGCTTGTTACATGGCATGAACTGTTATCATCGCTTTACACATTGTAACTCACGATCTTCCTCACAGCAGGGCAGAGGAGCGATGGTGGCTTCTGCTTTCAGAAGGGGAAACGGGCACAGGATCTAAGGTGTGTGTCTGACATTGCACACAGCCGGCCAGTGGTACCCGGGGATGCAACCCAGGGCGCGGTCCCCCAGCCACCGCCTTGCCTTCCCCCGTGCTGAGTTGCCTAAGCTGGCTGGGCTTTTCCATTGCTTGCTGCTTCCACCACCTTGACCGCATCTGGTCCCCATGCTGAGGGGCGGCAGACGTCATTACCCCAAGGACAGATTGGGGCCAGCAGTGAGCTGTCAACTTCTGCACTCCAAAGAAATCCGGGGCTTGCCTGACTAAAATCCATTTAAGAAAATTAACCCTGCGACTCTCACTCTGCTTGGATTTTGTGGGCGGCAGGAGCTGCAAAGTACTTAAAAGGTGCAAGGGCAGATTAATGGAGTCCATATGCCTGGATTCTGAGGGTCTGTGTGCTGGGTGGGCTTATCAAGTCTCTTGTCATAACAAAGGGTGGGACAGTTCAAAGGACTGGCTCTCTCAGACGCTGAGCTCTTACGGGGGCTCCTCTCCAAACCCCGCTGTACAAATATTGTCATCTTGCTCTTGCCTGGAGCCCTTGCCTCTGGCTTTATTATTATTTTTCTCCTTTTTACCCTTTGACAGTGCAGTAGGGCACTTTGTGAGAAATCTTCCTGTAGAAGGACTGACTTATCACTCCACTTGGGAGTGAAACGACCTCTGGTGATCCCTACCTGGGCTCGTGGGGCTGCAGGGAGGAGCAGCCCAGGGCACCGGTCCAGCGTCCAGCGAGACTGCTCAGAGCTCACAGCCTGCACCGCGGGAGGCACCTCCCTCATCTACACAGTCCCGGTGGGAAGGACGATGAAGCCATTGTTGGAGCATGTCTGCTGGGGCGGAGCAGCAGGCTGGACCCTGTCGGCTGGGTCATTATCTGCCCACTGGCTCGAGTGACAATGAGTTATCATCGGCTGTTCTGTGGGAGACACATCAGGCCATTTCTTGCAGATTCTTGGGAGTGGGACATGATTTGTCCAGATTGGACGTCTACAAGTGCCTGGAAGATGAGATAATCTCCAGCTCTCTGCACACAGACTGAACTTCTCCTGGCCAATGACTCAGCTGTGGTCTGGACTGGGGGGTAAATGTTTCCTGATTTTGACAATGCGTTTAAGTTACAAGCTTAACTTAA
Source organism: Pan troglodytes (assembly GCF_028858775.2). NCBI lineage: Eukaryota > Metazoa > Chordata > Mammalia > Primates > Hominidae > Pan > Pan troglodytes. Next base: position 85,163,491 of record NC_072416.2, on the reverse strand, counting down.
CTTCCAGGCTGGGTAAACGAGCCTTTAAAGAACTCCCAGGGATCCAATATTTAACCAGAAATTAACTAGCATTTCCAGAACACCCCCTGGCCACAAGGCTTTTTACAGAGATAGGAGATAATACTTAATAATAGTGTTCCCTATTTGTATTTGATTTGGATAAAGGGTCCTGTGTTCTGCATTGTCCACTTCCTCCGGGAAGCCTTCTTGGAGTATACCAACTTCCGAGTCAACTCTTCTCTCCCTCTTGCTCAACATCCAACAGTTGCCCAATCCTGTCGGTTCTTTCTCCATCACACATTTTGGGTGGGTGGGAAGTTGCCTGTTTCAGAGGTAAAACCACACTTCTCTGAGCCTTAGTTTCCAAATTTGTAAAATCAAAGAAGTAATAAAAGTCTTTGCAGGGAGGCTTAGAAGATTAAGATGAAGCTGAATTGTGGGGTAGATTCTGGCCCCGTGGGAGCTTGGCGAGGCGTGGTTTCTGCCGTCCGCTGCTCTGCTGCCACTTCTCTGTGGAGCGGTGTTCGTCTGGACACTTAGGTTTCCTTCCTGGGTCTAGACGAGCTTTCATGATTGTCTTTTCTCCCACACGTGGCTTTCATTCCCCTACCATCCTTCTAATCCACCCCCCCTCTTATCTTGGGCTCCCCCAAAGGCAGCCGGCAACTTGCCCGTGGAGCAGTGGTGGGTTCCTTGGGAGGTTGTCCGGGGCGCATGCGTTCAGGGGCAAGTCAGGAGGAGCAGGCTGTGCGATTGACGTCACTGCTGGGGCACGGGGTGCAGTCCCACCGTGACCTCCTAAGACGTGCACAGAACACCTCCTAGAATTGTCTGCCCAAAAGGAGTACTTATCTATGGATCTCGTCCCTTCATGGGTCAAGCGCTGACTCCCCACTTCCCTGCGGTGATGTGGAAGGCCCGAGGGGCTTCCTCAGCCTCACGGCACTGGAGAAGTTCTGGGACGGACTGGAGACCAGCGGCCTGTGCTTGTGGCATAATGAGCCAGCACGGAGGGGCTGGAGCCTGCATGGACTGGTCTGCCTGGCTGCGGCGAGGCCAGCTGAGGTGGGTGGTCGGGGGTAGGGGGTGGATGTGAGCTGGCAGCGGCTGTCCTGTCTGTCTCCTTGCTGCTGATGAATCTCCCCGCCTCGCAGGCCTGGTCCTGCCATCTTCCCGCTTATAAATCCTTCTGCTCATCAATGTTTCCCCAAGTATGTCAAAAAAGAGCTCCTGCTCCAACAGGGCTGAGAAATGCTGCATTAAGCAAATCTAGTTGGATTCCTTACTGCAGGACTTCTCAGAGCCTTGACTCTGTTAACAACATATTAAGAAGGAAGCAGGGGGTGTAGCTTTTTCTAAATGTCTTCATTATGAAGCTCTTACCTTCTAGGTGTGTATTATGAGACTCAGGTTTCCTGGAGAAACTCTAGTATGTAGAAATGCATCCAAACTCCTTTATCTGAAATGTGAGGCCCTTCATGATCTTGGGGCCAGTGGTGTTTTCTAACCTTATTTTCTCCCATTTCTCTTCCCACATCCTCAACTCTGACAAACTCATCACGCCCCTTAATTTCTGGCCTCTGGATCTCTGCTCATGCTGTTCCTTCCAGCTGGAATGACATTCACTCTCCTGGGTCATGCTCTCTTTCAAGTCTTTGCTCGATTGGTACAACTTCTCCAGGGCTGGCTCTGAAATCGGGCAAGCCCTGAGGCCCACCACCCAGCCTCTGTTACAGTTTTTTACACATAGATCTCATCTGCCCTACTAAACCATGAGCTCTGCAAGGGAAGAGTCATGTGTGATTCACCACTTAGCCAAGTCTTTCTGTAGCAGTGAGGCTATGCTATGCTATGCTGCCCTAACAGCCCCCAAATCGCAGTAGGTAACACAACAGAAATCCAACTCTCACTCATGCCAAGCCCACTGCAGTTTCAGGCAGCCCCCCAGGGCAACTGTCCTCGGCATGGTGACTCAGTGGTCCAGGCTGATTCCCTCCCATTGCTCTGTCTTCCCAACATGACACTTTCACACTTGCCAGAGAGGGGAGAAAGCACACAAACTTGAGAGTAAGACAGTCCTGCACGCTCTTTTATGGCTGAGTCTGGGGATGGTCCAGGTACGTTACCGTGCTGACAGCCCACCCCGAGCCACTCATGGGAGACTCTCTCTAGTGACGGGAGAGCTGAAAAGCACAGTCTTCCTTGTGGCCAGGGCAGAGGGAACCTTGCGTTTGTGCTCATTGGCAATGTCTAGCATACCCATTTCCCTTTCCGTTGTGTGCACACCCCACTCTGGCAAAACCTTCATGCCCTGCACTAGAAGGAGCCCTCAACACACTTACTCAATGGTGGATAAATGCAAGGTGAGCACTCCTGTCTTTGGAATTCAGAGCACTTGCAGCCTGAACCATTCATTGGGCATTTGAACAAATGTTGTCTTGCAATGATATATGTGGTTCAAATCTACAACCAGAATGTGTCCCAGGTGATGCTCCATGAAAAGATCTTCCCTTGCCCCATCACTTGGGGAAATCCAGCCTCCTCTACCTGTTTCTTAGAGATTTGCGGTGCACATAAGCACAAGCATATTTAAAGCTCTAAAAAGTCCTGCAGTCAAAATCAATAGCAAAACCTGTTTACATTCTTTAACCCTGCATTCCCCAAATCTCTCCCCACGTTAGGAGGTTGTAATGCAGACTAATTGCAAGTATGTTTACAGTGAGCACGGTGCCTGGTGACTAACAAGTGTGCAGTAAATGACGGCTGGTGTGATTCACTCTCTCTGCACCTCAGCTTTCCCATCTATAAAGCAGGGGAGTTAGGTGGATGCACCCTGTGATTCTTCACATCCGATATCTATAGCGAATCTCTTGGTGTTTTCACATCTTAGGGCTTGAGTCAATCTGGGAGCATGGGTTTCTTCCTCAAATGCCTGTATTCCCCTTTCTTGTGAAGCCAGGGCTGGAAGATTAAGTTTGAGCCAGACCCATCAATTTGGTCATAGACTGACTCGCCGTGTGTCTTGCATAAAATACTTTTCTTCCCGTGTCTCATTTTTTTTCTTGTATCTAAAGTAATGGGCTTCATTAAATTATCTCCAATGTTTTTTATGTTCCTAAAATTTAGGATATCATGATTTTCCTAATTTTTTTCAGCGATGCCTAACCAGTTGATTTCTAGGTCATTAGAAAAATGCCGTATTCCCATTCAAGAGCCTCCTTGCTTACCCACTGAGATTTCTCAAGGATTTAACTGTTCAATAAAGAGTTAGGTCCCTGGGAAAGGCAGGGCATCTTCTAAAATTCTTGCAAGAGTGTAAATGACTGATAGGGGAAAAAACTTGCCAGGGAACAGTGTGGTGAGTCTCAAGAATTTAATTGTTCCATAAAGAGTTAGGTCCCTGGAAAAGGCTGGGCATCATCTGAAATTCTTGCTAGAGTGTAATTCACTGATAGGGAGAAAACCTGCCAGAGAACAGTGTGGTGAGGAGCAAAGGGTTAGAGTGAGAGAACAGCAAGTGCCAGGATCAGGATAGAGGGTGCCCATTGAGGCACTAGAAGTGGAATTTGGCTGGGTCATTGAAAATAAACATTTTACTTCATTTGGGAGTGAAAAGGTGAGATTCTGATTAAAAAAAAAAATTTCTCCCACACTTTTGGCTCAATGCCTGAAATTTTCGCCACTCAGTTTCTGAGGCTGCAGCAGCCCCCTCACCTTCACAAGAGCCATCCCCTGGGAGATGTGCGTGGTGAACCCCCTTCCCAAAGTAGGCAGATGAAAGGTTCCTTCACCATTTTCTCAGAAGGAACAGAGTTAGTGTGACTTCCTTTCTCTGTGGCCTCATCTCAAGCCTCAGTTAATAAATGCTGATGTAGTTTGACTGTGTCCCCACCCAAACCTCAGGTTGAATTGTAATGCCCACGTGTCCGGCGACAGACCTGGTGGGAGGTGATTGGATCATGGGGTGGATTTCCCCCAGGCTGTTCTAGTGATAGTGAGGGAATTCTCACGATAGTGATTTCACGTGAGATCTGATAGCTTAAAAGTGTGTGGCACCTCCCGCTTCATGCTCTCTCTCTCCTGCTGTGCCGTGGTAAGATGTGCTTGCTTTTTCTTTGCCTTCCACTACAATTTTAAGTTTCCTGAGGCCTCCCAGCCATGCTTCCTGTTAAGCCTGCAGAACTGTGCATTGTGTAAACCCCTTTTCTTCATAAATGACCCAGTCTCAGGGAGTTATTCATAGCAGTGTGAAAACAGACTCATACAAATGCCAAACAGGTATTTATCTCTTCTAGTGAGTACATTCAAGACAATATAGAACCAGAACAAATTTATGAAGGAAGGATTCTTTGCAACTGGGAGGCACGTGAACATTGGTGATTGAAAATGCAGAGCTGGTGGTGGCCAGCTGGGTCTCCTGGTAGCTCCTTGGACAAGTTTCATGATGTCTTGGCACCTCAGAGTTCTCATCTCTGAGGTGGGGATTCTACTGCTGCCTACCTTATAGAATTGTTGTGTATCTTAGCAGAGTTAATACATACTAGGCACTTGCAACTGGGCCTGGCGTGTTTTGCAAGCCTCTTCACTATAGAAAAACCATTGGAAAATGCAGGGAAAGCTCAGAGAAGAAAACAAAAATCACCATTAATATGCCACTTCTAACATTGTATGTGTACCTTTGCATTTTTATTTTACCTCATATCTGTAAAAATGGGGTGCCATGTGAGGTTGCACAGGTTGTGCACTGCACAGCTCCAGGTGTCATTTGCAGAGATAAGGATAAAATGGCTCCCCTAAAAAGTGTTCAGTGTACAATATACATGCAGCAGTGACAATACGCTGTGTAATGGCTTTCTCCCCCTTACTCTACAGTGAAGCTCTTTCTCAGCCAGGGCATCAAGCGATCCAGTGTTTCATAGAGCACGCAAGCGGTTCTGCCTGCAGAAGGCAGCCTGACTCCTATTGGAGCTTTTCTAGGTCTTGCCACCTCTGATACCTTCAGGCCAGGGCTCTGGAAGAACAGAGTTGAAAGGGATTTGTTGTTACTCTGACCAATTAGTCTCTGCTTAAAGGTTTAAAGGGCTTAAAGAGACAGGACTGAGGGCTGAGCCAGAGGGAGAGGAGGGAGAGAGCGAGGGCTGTGTTTATGGAGCAATAAAAGGAACATTACGCTTCAAGGCTCTGCTAAATGTCTCCACAGAAGCCGGCCCTCTTGCCAGCTAATTTGGGGCGTAATAAATACTAATCCCACAAAGGGGGCTGTTGGAAGCCATCGGAAAGCCCTATCTCCCTGTAATCAGAGCTCTGCGAAACTCCCGTCTCCCTGTGCTCACGACCTGCCAAGGCTGTGACGCTGTAGCGTGGGATTCTGCAGCCTCAGAACCGACCACGCCTGCCCTCACCTCCGCCTCCCCTTCCTCCTCGGGCTCACCCTACAGCCAACCTGGGGGCCGCCCTCTCTTGGGACATCTTTGCGAGGCCACCAGTTACACAGCACAGCTCTGCCTCTATCAAGACCTGCCCCCAGTGCCGGGGGGCAGGGGAGGTCGGGGTGTCACAGGAGCCCCGCAGAGCAGCAGCAGCACTCTGGATGGTGCGTCACACACATCACCTGTGTCATAGCATTTTACCCCACTTCACAGCTGAGGTAGGAAGCCACCGCCTGCCAAGCCACTTGTCCAAGGGTTCACAGCCGGAAGTAATGGAGTGGGATGTGCACTCAGGGCACCTCTAACCCCTCCACCACCTGCCCTGTGTGGAAACTCCCGCTCTTCCCGGCGGTACGGGCTTCCCAGAATCTTCTCACCCTGAGGACTTTTCCACTCTGCAAGGCACCGGAGCCCTCAAATCCCCTCAGACGTGAGGGGCTCTGGAGGGCAAACGTTCTCCTTCCCTGGGCGCCTCACACATTTTGCCACTCTGGGCCTCAGTTTCTCTAACTCTTAGCTGGTGCCAGCGCTGACCCCACCCCACAGCAATAGTGCAAGCATCTGGATCCCGTGTGTGGAGATGCCATAGCGAAGGCCCAGGCCTTGTGGGCTGGCACAGGCCTCTTCTGGTGGAGCCTCTTGCACTCTGTCATTCCTTCCCCTCACCCTCTTTTGCTGAGCCCCCTTCCCCCACCGTCCCAGCCGTGGCAAAGCTGGGTCTCACCACGTGGCCCTCAAGGCTAAAAATAGCACAGGGGCAACTCGGGTTTGCCGATGACCTCCGCAGTTCGGTCAAGTGTACGTGGCCTCCCTAAGTTAATTAGGGCCAGCCCCAGACCCTACACATCTGTATCTGGGCTCCAGGGGTGAACAAGGTCCTGCTCTCCAAACAACGGGGCGACACAACGGCCGGTGCAGCGTGCATGTCTCTGCTCTGTGTGTCCCTGCTCTTTGCTGGGGACACTTTGTCTTAGAGCTTCTCCCTGGACTGCCAGAGCCAGGGCTGCTGGGGAGCTGTGGCCAGTGCAGGGGACAAAGGTGCACAGGGCAACTGTGGTGCAGGCCTGGGTGGATGAGAAGACGGCCCCAAGCCACTGTGCCCCTGTTCCTTTCACTTTTGTCTGTGGTCCTCTTGTGCAGTGACAGGTGCCTGGAGGCAGAGGGGGCACCCTGGGGGGATGGAAGCTCCCTGAGGGTGACAGCCTGTGAGCGGGTACCAGCAGCAGCCCTCCACACGCAGGTCTCCGGGCACGGTCGCGGGTTCCTCGGCTGTCCTAACAACCAGGGCCTGAGGGCGCACAACAGCAGAAGCACTTTCTCTCTTGGTTCTGGGGCCAGACTTCTCAGTGTGGGCAGGGGCTAAAGGCTCCAGGGGAGGGTCTTTCCTGACTCTTGCAGCTTCTGGTGGCTCCAGGCACGCCTTGGCTTGTGGCCGCATGGCTCCAATCCCTGACTGTCTTCACCGGCCTCTCCTCTGTGTGTCTCTGTGTCTCTCTCCTCTTGTAAGGACACAAGTCATTGGGTTTAGCGCCCACCCTAGTCCTCTATGACCTCATCCTAGCTCACACCTGCAGAGACCCTGTTTCCAAAGAAGGCCCCATTCTGAGGTTTGAGGAGGCTGTGAATTTTGGGGGGATCCTGTTCAACTCTGTACATGCATTGTTCTGTAATGCTTTATTCCCGTTTCCCAGAGGAGGGGAGAAAACTGAAGTTTGGACTGGTTAAATGGTGATTAGGCCAGAGTGAAACTTAAAAGCCACTGGGTTCTGGGACCCCGCCCTCAGCCTGCGTATGTGCCCTCAGCCTGCATATGTGCCCTCAGCCTGCGTATGCCCTCAGCCTGCGTATGCCCTCAGCCTGCGTATGTGCCCTCAGCCTGCGTATGCCCTCAGCCTGCCTATGCCCTCAGCCTGCGTTTGCCCTCAGCCTGCGTATGCCCTCAGCCTGCGTATGCCCTCAGCCTGCGTATGTGCCCTCAGCCTGCGTATGCCCTCAGCCTGCATATGCCCTCAGCCTGCATATGCCCCTGGGGTACCAGAGGGAAGGCTTCTTGTCGTCTGACCCCTGAAATGGAGATGCTTGGGGGTGTCAGCTGCCGACACAATGCGCAAGGCCTGGGGTGGGCAGGAGGGGGCCAAATATGAGAAGAAAAGGCTCCGCCCTTCCTGGGGGCTTCTCTGGGAGCTGGGTTTCAAGCACAGGGACACGGCACACACAGGAGACAGGGCAGGATTTAGCGCAGGGAACTTCACAGGTAATGACATCTGTAGGCGTTCAGAGGAGGGGGCTGGGGCTGGGAACTGGGTACTTCACGCAGCTCTAAAGATGCGACTCGAACAGCAGGGTCCTCCTCCCCCTCCCCCTCCCCCTCCCCCCTCCCCTCCCTCCCCCTCCCCCTCCCTCCCCCTCCCCCTCCCCCTCCCTCCCTCCCCCTCCCCCTCCCCTCCCCTCCCCCTCCTCCCCCTCCCCCTCCTCCCCCTCCCCCTCCCCTCCCCTCCCCTCCCCCTCCTCCCCCTCCCCCCCCACAACACACACACTTACACGTTTCTCTAGCAGTGGAGACAGCGCCTGCTATTATAAGCTGTGGTGTCAGGCAGCCCGTGAATGCGGGAGAGAGTGTTCCCTCCTGGACTCTTCAGTTTTCCCATCTGTAAAGTGGGCAGAAAAATAATACCTGCTTCATAGACTTGCTATGCAAATTCCTGTGTCCTTTACTATGTGACCTTGAATGAGTTACTTAATCCCTCTCTCCCTCAGTGTTCTTTGCTGTCCAGTGGGGATAAGAGCATGCCCCCTGTCATCTGGTTGCGGTGAAGACTGAATGGGTTAATACCGGAAGGTCTTGGAGCATGAGTGTGGAATAATTATCAGAAAGTGTGGCCCTAGAACATCTGGCACCTCAGAAAGCACGGTGAGGCCAGGCGCAGTGGCTCACACCTGTAATCCTAGAACTTTGGGAGGCCGAGATGAGCAGATCACTTGAGGTCAAGAGTTTGAGATCCGCCTGGCCAACATGGTGAAACCCTGTCTCTACTAAAAATACAAAAAAAAATTTAGCCAGGCGTGTTGGTGCACGCTGAGGCTGGGAAGGAGCTACTCAGGAGGCTGAGGCAGGAGAATCGCTTGAACCTGGGATGTGGAGGTTGCAGTGAGCCGATATTGCACCACTGCACTCCAGCCTGGGCGACAGAGCAAGACTCCGTCTTAAAGAAAAAGAAAGCATTGTGAAATACAGCATCTCACTCGATGACTTGACGGCGATTATGAACTACCCGGCTTCACCTTGTCAAGGCCCTAAGGGTCCAAGCAGCAGACACCAGACCCCGGTCACAGCTGGCCAGGAGAGAGGCGGGGCAGCTCTCATTCTTGTTTTTCAGATGAGGGTACTGAAGCTCAAGGGCAGGGTGCTGTGGCAAAGGATGCCCCTTCCCTCATGGGGTTTCTCTGTTTTCCCATCTGTAAATTGGGTGTAAGAATGGTAGCTGCATCATAGACCTGTTAGGCAAATTCTAGGGAGCTGAGTCCTGCAAACAGGTGCCTGGCACACAGTGGGTGCTCAGTGGGTGCCAGGAGCTATTGTGGGGCAGCAGGATAAGCAGAGGCTGCGCAGAGTAGGGGCCAGTGAGGAAGGCCCTGCTCCAGACACCGGAATCCGGGCTGCATCCAGACCCAGCCGAGGTATTGCCCAGGCTTCGGGGCACAGCTTCTCTGGGGACAGCTCGAGGCTGGTGAGGGCAGAGCTCGCTGCAGCAATGGCCAGCATGGGGAGAGGGGTGTGCAGTCTCCAGGGCCCTGACCCGGGAACAGGCATCTTTCTCAGCAAAGACCAAGTTCAAAAGTTCAAGCCCACGGATCTCCAGAAGACAGAGCCCACAGATTCAGCCTCCGTGCGAGCAGCCCACCTGGCTCCTGGATTCTGACAGCAGCAAACGTCACCTTCTTTTCAGAGGGCACCTGATCTGGGAGTGGCCTGTTGGGAGTACTCTACTCTCGTGGTTCAACATTGTGTTGGTAAGCGATGGAAAGAAAACAAGATTTAAGAAACATTCCCAGAGTGGCCTATGCTCATAGGAAGTCAGACCTTTCCCTCTGAGCACACACACAGCCAATAGCACACTTACATGTTTTAGAAACAAAAGTGGGATTATTCCGAAATTTGATATTGACCCTTAAAAGAAGTGGGCATTGGTCAGTGCACACAGTCATCCGGTATTTGTTGAGCTGCTACCGTGTACCAGGCATAGTTCTAGGACCCAGGATATAGCGGTCAACACCCAGGTTCTCCCAGGCTAGGAGTCAGTTCCCTTATCCTCAATGAATGTAAATAATCCAGTGTGTGGAGACACCACACCAGGGTATTCTTGTTTTTTAATGAACACTCATCTTCTGAAAATTAGGACCATGGCCACAGAAGAGGGTCTAGGGAGCTGTCTCCACAAGGCACCGGGGCTCCTGCGAAGCTGCAGATTCTGGCCTGGTGGTCTCAGGTGGGAACTGCATCTCCTGTAGGCTGCCTGGAGCTCTGGTGCGTGACCCCCAGCCTGTGGACCTGACCACCTCTTCAGGGCTGGAAAGGGCACACCCACCCGTCCATGTGTCAAAAACAATGTTAGAGTTTTTCACGGGATCCTTTCAATATTAAATAATATTAATAAATAATGTTAAATCCCCTGCTGTCATGAACATGTATATTTATAATGCATTTCAAAGAAACGAATTACCCAGATGAAACCTAAACTAAGGGCCCAAAGCCAAAACACACTGAGTGACAACGTGTGCCCAGAAGTGTGCGGGAGCCGTGGGAAGCACAGCGTGGTCCGCCCTGGAGACTCAGACCTGAGGGCGACCGTCATCCACTTGCCAACACACCTACTGAGCACCTGCTGTGTGCCAGGTACTGTCAGGTCCTTGGACCCAGCAGCAGGCAAGTGGTCACTTTGGACAGTGAGCAGCCAGCTGCTGCCCAGTAGCAGGAGGTCGCAGCGAGGTGACACACCCCCTTAGGTCTTGTCCAACCCTGCAAGGGGTTTCAGCTCTGCAGCTGCCCCAGGCCCACTGTTGTCTTCTTGCTACAAGAAGAGCAAGAAGAGGCGTGCATGGAAAAACTGTCTGTGCCGGGAAGTCCAGGGCCTCACACTGAGAACAGGAGGCAGAGCTTGGAGGCCCAGTGCCCCCACGCCTTGACGAAGCAAGTGCGATGCTGTGGCCAGTCTCCTACAGGCCTGTTGTCTGCCACATTCTCAGTGTTTCCAGAGGCTGTTCAGAAAGCCTTTGGGGCAAGGGCAAGGCTGGGCCACCCGCAGCAAGCCGCCCCTTTTCTCAGGAACCAGCCCACATTCCAAGGGCAGGGGGCCTTTCTGCCTGGGGATTTACTGCCTGAGCAATTTGTAAGTAATTAGCCACCATGCCGTGATTAGAAGCTTGCATAATTGTGGCAGGTAATTGCCTCTTCACCCAGTGGAACCGTCCCTCCAACCAGCACAGAATGTCCTTTCAAAGCAGTGACAGTTGCCCTGGAGGCCCTTGGAGGGAGGTGGCTACACCCTGGTTTTTCAGCCACTCTTGATGACGGCCCACTGGGGTGTCATCCAGTGGGTGCCAGGCTCTGACGGCTGCTCAGCCCTCCCTCGATCGCTTCCAGATGCGGTCATCGGACATTCCTCCACTTCTATAAATAGTCATCCAGCCTGGGCATCGTCAGCAGAGACAGACAGGTCCGTGGCCCAGCAGGGCGCAGCCTGGGGGTCTTAGAAATGCTGCTCCCCACTTCCATTTCTCCTCCTCTTTCCTGCTTTTCAGGGCAGGCCCAGGCGCTGGATGGCTCTGGAGGGAACGCTGGGTGGGGTGAACATCCCAGTGGCTTTTACAGGTCGGGGGCTTCCCCAGAGTGCTCCTAGCTGACAATTTGTGTGCTCTGGGAAGACAGCCCATCAGAAGTGGCAACGTGGGTGTGGGACCCAAGTTCAGGGGAGTCTGAGCGATAGGAGATTTGAGATGGAGACTTTTCCTTTCTAGCCACTTTCTGCTTTGCTTTCTGGGCCATATTTTAAAGGCAGCCAAGGTCAGGGGTGGCCCATGTGCCAAAGATCAGCTCTGGAACCTGCTTTCATGAAAATCGTTCAACATGGATGGTTTTTCCTCATTTTCTGGCAGTGGCTGGACTCAGCCCTGCACAGAGCTAGCGGTGGCCCAGAGGACTCTAGGCCGCCTTCCCCTGCCCCCATCAGATGCATGGATCTATAAACACGTCAGGACAGTTGTAAAAGAGATGGATTCTGCATCCCAATGATACCCCCATCGGTCTGTCGCCAGATAATTCACGACTGGCTTTTATGATCAAGTTCCCTGGGTGTGCATCCACGCCGGACGACCCAGGGCCCAGGGCACAGCTTGGAGCCAGACTGTCCCGCTCAGACCCTGGCTCTGCCCTCACTTGCTCCCTGACCTGCAGCAAATTACTCACTATCTCTGTGCCTCAATTTCCCCAACCAATGGAGGATAAAAAGCAGAATGTTTATAAGTGGAATTGATAATGGTAGGTGCATAGCAAGCCCCTCGGAATTCCTGTTTCTTGTTGTTGGTAAGGTCATGGAAACGTAGACTCCTCAAGTCTGTGCACACCAGTCCATTAACCCGTGCTTGTTCATATTCTGCGCTTGAGGTGAGGGTTCCAGGAGGAACCCTCAGGCTTCAGTGGATAATGATATATGTTATCTTGTTTGATTTGCGTAACATCCGAAAGCTGAGTATTATCAGTACAATTTTATAGATGAGGAATCTGTTAAGTGAGAGGAGGTGAGCCCCTTGATGAAGGCAGGGTTGCAATCAAACACAGATCTGAGTCCATAGCCCTCAACCTCACCTCAACTCCCAGCCTCCACCCTCAGCTTCCACCCCTCAAGTTCTACCTCCAGCCTCCACCCTTAGCCTCCACCTCCAAACTCCCCAGCCTTCACTCCAAGCCTCCACTCTCAGTCTCCTCCCAGCCTCCACCCCAGCCTCTACCTCCAATCTCTTCCAGCCTTCACTCTCAGCCTCCCCCCAGCCTTCACCTCCAGCCTCCACCCCTGCTTCCTTCCCCTAGCCTCCACTCTTAGCCTCTCCTCTAGGTTCTACCCCCCAAATTTTACCCCCAGGGTTTACCCTTAAGTTTACCCCAGCCTCTACCTCAGCCTCAACAAACTCTTTTTTTTTTTTTTTTTTGAGATGAGGTCTCACTCTGTTGCCCAGGCTGGCATGCACTGGTGTGATCGTGGCTCACTGCAGCCCCGACCTCCCCATGCTCAGGTGATCCTCCCACCTCAGCCTTCTGAGTAGCTAGGACTATAGGTGCATGTCACCATGCCCGGCTCATTTTTGTGATTTTTTTGTAGAGGTGGGATTTCACCATGTTGCCCAGGCTGGTCTTGAACTCCTGAGCTCAAGCAATCCTTCCGCCTTGGCCACCCAAAGTGCTGGGATTGCAGGAGTGAGCCACCACGCTGGGCCTCAACAAACTCTTGAGATGTCCAGTCCTGACCTGTGCTTGTGTACAGGCTGCCACACATATTAGTTCCAAATTTTAAGTTGCGAGAAACGTGTATGTAACACAGAAGAGGAAAGACACAGGTCTCACCCAGATGTGATGCAGATGGAGGGTGACGCGGAGAACCCACGTCTCACCTCTGCAGCTGCTCTGGTGCAAACTCATGTCCATCAAAGGCTGCAGAAGCACTCTGTGTACTGATGTGGAGGCTCCCAGACCAGGCTTCTGAGTGGAAAAGCACAGTAATGAAGAGTAGCTGAGTGCGCCACAAGTATTTGCTTGAGAAGGAGAGGGGGGCTGCACATTGACCGGGCTGGGAGCTGTGTGCACAGCTTCGCCTGAGGAAGCCAGGAGGTGGGGGACAGAAGGGGACAAAGTTTCTGAATCTAGACCTTTTAAATCATTTAGACTTCAGAATTGTGGAGATGCCTTTCCCATTAAAAATTATTAAAATTGGCTGGGTGCAGTGGCTCATGCCCGTAATCCCAGAACTTTGGGAGGCTGAGGTAGGTAGATCCGGTGAGGCCAGGAGTCCGAAACCAGCCTGGCCAACATGGTTAAACCCAGTGTTTACTAAAAATACAAAAATTAGCCGGGCATGGCAGTGGGCGCCTGTAATCACAGCTACTCGGGAGGCTGAGACAGGAGAATGGCGTGAACCGGGGAGGTGGAGGCTGCAGTGAGCCATGATCACACCACTGCACTCCAGCCTGGGTGGCAGAGCGAGACTCTGTCTCCAAAGAAAAAAGAATATTAAAATCGTTTCAATCCTTTGTTATCTAATATCCATTTTAGGATAAGCCTGGTCTTTAATTTTTACTGAGTCACATGCAGTGGGGAGCACTCACCCCAGGGTGCCACGCAGGGGCTTTTCCAGCATCCCCCACCTGCATGCAGCTGTCACCCAGGCCAGTGCATGCAGGGCGCTTCCCCAGTGGACGCTGCCCCTTCCACGGGAGGTGCTTCCATCTGATTCTGCCACTATAGATCAGCCTCTCCTTCCTTCCTTCCTTCTTTTCTTTCTTTCTTTCTTTCTTTCCTTCTTTCTTTCTTTCTTTTTCTTTCTTCCTTTCTTTCCTTTCTTTTCTTTCTTTCTTTCCTTTCTTTCGTCTTGCTCTGTTGCCCAGGCTGGAGTGCAGTGGTGCAATCTTGGCTCACTGCAAGCTCCACCTCCTGGGTTCAAGCCATTCTCCTGCCTCAGCCTCCCGAGTAGCTGGGACTACAGGCGCCCGCCACCACGCCCAGCTAATTTTTTTTGTATTTTTAGTAGAGACGGGGTTTCACCGTGTTAGTCAGGATGGTCTCAATCTCCTGACTTCGTGATCCACCGGCCTCGACCTCCCAAAGTGCTGGGATTACAGGCGTGAGCCACTGCGCCCCGCCACCAGCCTCACAGTTTCTTGACTTGGATGTAGCGGGGCTGTATGGAATGCGCTCTTCTTTCTCAGCCGAATGAGCGGTCCATCCACACTGTTGCTTCTAGCGGGTACAGAGATTTTAAACAACTTATTTGAGGGGCTCTCTTTACTGCTTGGCTATTTGACATTTCATTCCATGAAACTTCTAAGGAAAACACGTTTAAAAGATTAAGCCAGGAGCAGTGGCTCATGCCTGTAATCCCTTGGGACACCAAGGCGGGTGGATCACTTGAGGTAAGGAGTTCAAGACCAGCCTGGTCAACATGCAAAACCCCGTCTCTACTAAAAATGCAAAAATTAGCTGGGCTTGGTGATGGGTGCCTATAATCACAGCTACTTGGGGGGTTAAGGCAGGAGAATCACTTGAATCTGGGAGGCAGAGGTTGCAGTCAGGTGAGATCATACCATTGCACTCCAGCCTGAGTGACAGAGCGAAACTCTGTCTAAAAAATAAATAAATAATTAAATAAATACATTATGTCCATGTGTCAGGAACAATATTAGAGCTTTTCATGTAATCCTTCTAAAATTAAATAATATTAATAAATAATGTTAAATCCCCTGCTGTCATGAATATGTATATTTATAATGCATTTCAAAGAAATGAATTACCCAGATGAACCCTAAACTAAGAAAAGGGCACAAAACCAAAACTCACTGAGTAACAGTGTGTGCCCAGAAGTGTGCGGGAGCTGTGGGAAGCACAGCATGGTCCACCCTGGAGACTCAGACC
This sequence comes from Pan troglodytes, assembly GCF_028858775.2. Classification (NCBI taxonomy): domain Eukaryota; kingdom Metazoa; phylum Chordata; class Mammalia; order Primates; family Hominidae; genus Pan; species Pan troglodytes. Next base: position 85,148,386 of record NC_072416.2, on the reverse strand, counting down.
TGAGGGCGACCGTCATCCACTTGCCAACACACTTACTGAGCACCTGCTGTGTGCCCGGCACTGTCAGGTCCTCAGACCCAGCGGCAGGCAAGTGGTCACTTTGGACAGTGAGCCGCCAGCTGCTGCCCAGTAGCAGGAGGTCACAGCGAGGTGCACACCCCCTTAGGTCTTGTCTGACCTTGCAAGGGGTTTCAGCCCTGCAGCCACCCCAAGCCCACTGTTGTCTTCTTGCTATAAAGCTTCTCTTCTGCCTCTTTCCGCAGCTCCAACAAATGCCCTGAAGCTTTCACAACAGTGTCAGTCATGGCTCTGCAGAGAAACGGAACCAATAGGAGGATCACTCTCTCTCTCTCTCTCTCCACATCCGTCTATCCATGTATCTTTCTATCTTCTATCTACCCATCTATCATCTATCTTCTATCCATCAGTCTTCTATATATATATCTATCCATGTATCCAGCTATCTATCCATCATCCATCTATCAATTTATTCGTCTATGATCTATCTTCTATCTGTCCCTCTATCTGTCATCTATTTATCCATCTATCCATCCGTCTATCCATCTGTCATCCATCCATTAATCTATCCATCTATCTCTCTATCCATCCATCAATCAAACTACCCATCAATCTTTCCAACCATATCTATCTATCTATCTATCTATCTATCTATCTCTCTCTCTCTCTCTCTCTCTTCCTACCTATCTATTCATAATGCGTTATCTATCTCTCTATCCAACCGTCTACCCACCCATCCATCAATCTATTCATCTATCTATCATCCATCCAATTACCTATAAATCAATCTATCCATCCTTTTTTTTCTACCTACCCATCCATCATCTATATCATCTATCTATCTATCTATCTATCTATCATCTATCATCTATCATCTATCTAACTATCCATCAGCCACCATCTGTCATCCATTAGTTTCTCTTTCTCCCCCCCACTTTATATCTATCTCTATCTTACTCTGTTATTTTTATCTATCTCTTGTGAAAGGAAATATCTTGGGTCCCCAAAATCACCAAGCTAAAAGGGAAAGTCAAGCTGGGAACTGCTTTGGGCAAACTTGCCCCTCATTTTATTAAAAGTCACCCCTTTTCTCACTGACATAAATACATATCTGACTGCTTCCTTTGGAAAGGCTGATCAGAAACTCAGTAGAATGCAACCATTTGTCTCTCATCCACCTATGACCTGGAAGCCCCCTCCCACTGCCTTTCCGGACCAAACCAATATGTATCTTACATATATTGATTGATGTCTCATGTCTCCCTAAAATGTATAAAACCAGGCTGTGCCCCGACCACCTTGGGTACATGTCGTCAGGACCTCCTGAGGCTGTGTCATGGATGCGCGTCCTCAACGTGGGCAAAATAAACTTTCTAAATTAACTGAGACCTGTCTTGGATATATGGGGTTCACACTCTATAGGATATATACAAATCTATATGTAAATATAAATTTATTTATTCATTTATGTAAAGGAATTGGCTGATGTGATTGTGGAGGTTACCAAGTCCAAAATCTTCGAGATAGGCCAGCAGGCTGGTGAATTGGGGAAGAGTTGCTATTGTACGTGGGCTCTGAAAGCCGTCTGCTGGCAGAATTCTCTCTTCCTTGGAGGAGGTCGGTCCTTTTCTCTTAAGACCTTCAACTGATTGGGTCAAGCGCACCCAGATGGTGGAGGGTAACTTGCTTTTCTGAAAGCCTACTGATTTAAATGCTCGTCTTATCTAAAACAATAACTTCACAGCAACATCTAGATGTGTTTGACTAAGTATCTGGGTACCATGACCCAGCCAAGTTGGCACAGCAACATCTAGATGTGTTTGACGAAGTATCTGGGTACCATGACCCAGCCAAGTTGGCACCTCAGATTAGGATGCACCACCCCAGTGGTCCTCTTTCCCAGAGCTTTGCACAGCCCTCGGTGGAGCCCCAGAGATCCTACAAAGAGCCATGAGAAGGGTGGGGCGGGGCCTGGGGGGATAGCCTGGGCCCCTTGACCCTATAACCCAGGGCACTTCTGGTCCCTAAGCAGCCCGCCCATCCCTTGCTCAATCCCAGCCCTCGTGTTAAGGGAAGCCCAGGATGGCCGTGCTGCTCACCTGGGCTCCACAGTCTTGCCCAGCCCAGCCCTCATCTCACATCCCACATCTGGGCCTCCAGCTCCCTGGCTGCTGCATGGTTACAGTCACAGCCTCATGCTTTCAGAAGCTGCCTCATGCTTCAGGGCCTTTCCTGCCTGCCAGGCCTCCCTCTCCAACCTTCTTGCTGGAGCAGATCCTGAAGGCCTGGGCTTTCTGTGCCTCGGGCTCCCCTGGGCTTTGAGAGGGGTCTGCCTCAGGCCATGAGGCCCAGCCCCGTGCATGCCTTGCCTGCTCATCTCAGCGTGGGATCCTCCTGTGCCACGCTCCTCCAGGGCCTTCCTGCCTCGCCCTGGGTCGCTTGCAAGATGAAAGCTGCTTGCTTAAGCCACCCAGGGAAGCTGGTGGATCCCGCTTGTGTTGACTGCTGGGTTCCCAGCCTGGAGAGGATGGGGACGGTGAGAACAGACTCCAATGCTGGAGACTCAGGGAGACAGAGTACAGCACTCACACTTGCATAAGAGATACTGCTTTATACAAAGTGTGTGTGTTAGCATTGCCCCAAACAAAGAATACACGGTGGGAGGGACCTGGCTTTCTTGGAAACAGGCACTGAATTGAGTGAGGACTTTACAGGGAAACTTCTACTGAGTTCTTCTACACCTACAGCCGTCTACATCTGTATCTATACATCGGCACCTATGTCTACATCTGTCTGCACCCATGTCCATATCTGTATCTGTCTATATCTATATCAATGTCTATATCTACATCTGTCTACACTGACATCTGCATGTGCAGCTGTCTACACCTATGTCCATGTCTATATCTACAGCTGTCTACATCTACATCTGTAGCTACAGCTGTCTATACCTACATCTATATCTATACTTATAATGTCTGCCTGTTTATGTCTGTATCTATGTCTATCATCTATATCTATATAATGTCTATCAACAAGATCTATATCTATAATGTCTATCAATATCTATATCCATAGCTAATATACGTATCTATATCTACATGTAACTGCATCTGTATCTGTTATGTCTTCCTACATCTATATCTCTCTACATCTATACCTATATCTACATCCTTATTTGTTTCCATAGTAAACACAGCAAGAAAGAGATTGTGACCAGCCCTTAGATCTCCCCCTATCCCTGGCTGACCACTCCCCATCTCAGGCTGAACCCCCCCCCCCCAAATCATGGGCTGACTGCACCCCCAATCCCGGGCTGATGGCGTCCCTCATCTCCACCTGACCTCCCCCACCATCCCGGGCTGGCCTCCTCTTCAGTACTGGGATGACCACCCCCATCGCTGGCTGATCCCCCACCGCCCCTGATCCCCAGCTGACCTCCCCCTCTCATCCTGGGCTGACCACCTCCCCCTTCCTGGGCTGACCGACCCCCACCATTCTGGGCTGACCACGTCCGCGTTCCAGCTGACCATCCTCTAACTTCTAACACCAGGGCCAAGGTGAGCTCTGCCCTCAAGCAGTCTGTGGGAGGCTCTCACAGCTGGTGCTCGGGCTGGGCCGTGCCTACTCGCACTGCTGCAAGCATCCTCTGCATTGCTGTGTGTAGCAGCATCTCATTCGTTCCCACTGTGGGGTCTCTCATTGTACAGCTGCACACAGCTGGCCCCTTCATGTCCTGGGGATGGGCGCGGGGTGGTTTCCGGTCTGGGTGCCCCAGGGATGGGCGTGGGGTCGTTTCCAGTCTGGGTGCCAATACACGGTGCTGTCTAGGCATTCTGATACCGGTTTCGGTGGACACCCACCTTCAGGTCAGTGGGGGTGCAGGTAGGGGTGGAGGTGCCAGGCCACAGAGCACACGGATGCCCTGCTTCACTAGAGCGTATTGCCTTCAATGTTCCCGGCCTCCCTGAGATGCGATTCAGATTATTACTGGGTTTTTACAAATGAGGAGCCTGAGGCTCAGACGGGTGAAATGATTTGCCGAAGTCCACTCTCAGAAGTTGAGGACTTGGGTTTGAGCACAGGAAGTCTGATTCCAGATGCAGACAGTGAACTTTCAACCACCTCGCTACCCTGGGACAGACACGTTGGCCCCAGTTAAAGGTGAGGCCCGGGTCACTCCTGCTCTGAAAGCCTTGATCTGTGTCTTAAAGTCACACCTTCCTCTCACGAAGGGGGTCAGTCTCTGAGGACACAGTCCTTTTGTAGGAGAAAAAAAAATATTTTTAGCACACCCGTGATCAAATCTAGGCTGAGCAACTTAGTAGCTGTGTGACCCTGGGCAACTTAATGCAAGGAGATAACTGCAGATAAACCACACACTGCAAAGCTGAATGCAGGGACACCTTCTAATATTCTAGTCAAATCCCCACATAAAGAAAACTTTGCTTATAATTAAGGAAAAGTTCCTGAACTATGGGAAGCAAGAAAACATTTGTCATCCCTTTTCTTTGTATGTACTTGGGAAGATTGTTCCTGTAAGAGCTGGAGATGAACACTGTATTTCTTGCAAACCCTGTTACTCTGGGGTGGGGCATGTGACTGCAACCCACCATTCCCTGTAGGACACTGGGCATGTGATCCCCCAGGGATCAGAGCAGATCAGTCTCTTGCCCTGAATGAAAAATCAGTCCAAAGATTATTCTCTCCTTCTCTTTTTTGCTTATGTGCAATATCTCTATCATTTCAGATTGGAAGTTACCAAAGTGTTTTGTATGGGTTGTGAGGAGGTAAGAAGCAAAAATAAAAAAGCCATGGACATTTGGGGACTGTATGGGCTCACATGGACTTTAACGGCTTTCTTTGCTGCAGAGCTTTTCAGAACCTTTAATAAACTAACCCACATTGACATGTGGTGGATATCACAGGCAGCATTTACTAATTCAAGCAGGGGATTCTGTTTTCCGTTCTGTTTGTGGAGTGTATTAGTTAGGATACAAGTCTGGCATCTTGACAAAGACTCAGGTTAACAGTGGCTTGAACCAGACAGACAGTTCTCTCTTTCTCACAGAAGCATCTGGATGCCAGTGGTCCAGGGCTGATGGGGTCTTCTCTACCTGGTGACTCACAGACCTAGGCTCCTGCATCTCCCCGGTGTTAGCCTTGTTGATGTGGGTGATGATGATGACTCATCATCACCACATTTGTGCTCCCACCAGCAGGAAAGGGCTAAGGGTGGTGGGACCAAGCCAGCTTTCTTGGCCTCCTGTCCATTTACACCCCACAGCCCTTGCCTTTTAAGGATATTTCCCAGGAGTTGGACCCATCACTTCCCATTGGCCAGAATCCAATCACATGACACACCCAGCTGCAAAGGATGCTGGGGGATATAGTTTTTTCTGGACAGTCATGTGCCCAGCTAAAGTCAAGGGCTCTAACACTGACCACAGCAGGGGAAACAGACTTTAGAGGAAAACTAGCAATCTCTGCTCTAGTCATGGAACACAGTTTAGGAAATGGTGTTCTGAGTGTATATAAACCAGATACGCTAAGGACATTGGTGGGAATAGAGGTGCCAAGCATCACTTGCTGAGAATTGGAAAGCCCACTTAGGACACAAGGTTCTTTAAGATGTGTCAGAAATGCATAATTGTACTCTCAAAGGAAGCGAAGATCAGTGGTTGCCCAGGGCTGAGAGTGGGGTGGGCAGTGTGACTGCTAACGGGCATGAAGTTTATTTTATTGTGATGGAAATGTTCTAAAAATAGACCGTGGCACTGGCTGTGCAACTCTGTAAGTATACTAACATTCATTGAATTGTATGCTTCAAATGAGTACATTTTATGCTGTTTAATTATATCTCAATACATCTGTTAAAAACAAAAAAAATTAAAAAGGAGTTGTTTACAATTATAATCTAAAGGACAGATCTTATAGACAAATTTTAAAAACGTATGCATCTAATTGGGGACATTTGAAGCATCTTGACAATCTACCAATTTCACTGTGTTTAGAACAACCACTCCCTGCCTTATCCCCAGCAAAATGACTTGTCTCCAGAGCAGGGGTCAGCACCCTTTCGCTGTAAACAGCCCAATAGCAAATATTTTCAGCTGTGGAGTCATAGGGTCTCTGTTGGGACTATTCAATTCTGCTGTTTTAAGCAGCCATAGACAACAAGCGAGCCTGGCTGTGTGCAGACAAAAATGTATTCTGCATGCTGAAATTTAAATTTCATGTACTCTACACACGTCATGAAATAAAATTCCTGTTTTGATTTTATTGCAATAATTTAGATCTGTGAAAAACGTTCTTACCTTGTGTGCTGTGCCAAAGCAGGTTTGCAGACACTGCTCTGTGGGTGTGCCCGCACATGGGGGTGCTCTGCCTTCTTTTCTCCCAAAGTGCAGCTAGGAAAACACTCATCAAAGGAGCCAAACCTGTACCAAGTTGACTTTCTGTATCCTGTGTCTGGGCTGCACCAGAAGCTCTGTCAGCAGTTGGGGCCGGGCTCAGCTGGCTGACTCTTCAGCTATGTGTGGGGTCAACTGGGATCACTCAGTGATGTCAAGCTGATGGCTGGGCTGGGTTGGAGAGTCTGGGGCAGTATCTCTCACAAGTCGGGAGTCCTGGCCTCAGCTGGCCTCCGCCTCCATATAGTCTCAATGTCTCTCCAGCTGCCAGCTGGACTTGTTAATGGCAGCCAAGGGATTTAATAAGCGTTTGGTGAGGCCTGTGGGGAAGCCTCAAGCCTTAGGACTAGCCTCAGAGCCTGCAGCCTCCTGCTGGCCAAGCAAGTCTCTCTGGCCAACCCACACTCAAGGGGAGGGAAATTAGGCTTTGCTTCTAAATGGGATGGGAACTTGTAGCCACCTTAGGAACCCTTCCAGAAAGCTATTCTCTGCTCTAGCTTTTTAAGTGTCTGTGCTGATGCTGCTCTGAAGTGAGGATGGCAGGCTGGGTTTCCAAGACAACCAACCTGTCCTTAAACCCCTGACTGTAAGAGCAGGAGGAAGCTTTGGGCTCACACGTAAAGTCCAGCCTGCTTGTGCCTAGAATGCTGATAGGCTGGGACCCTATCATGCTGGGTGGTATGATGGTCTTCCCAGTTGCTGATGGCTTCACTTTCCTGTAGCCCTGAAGTGAATCTGTAGGATTCTCTCCAAACACCTAGAGGCACCTGCCTGTTTGGGATCAGGTCTGGTTCTCCACCTTCTGCTGCTTCTCTGTCGGAGAAGTGTCCCATCCCCATTCTAAAAAATTTAGAGTCAAGTCATTCTTATGCTTAAAAACAACAACAAAAAAAGTCAACAAAAATTAACACCTTTCCCTTACATATGTTGCTTTAAAGTTTCTGCATTTTCTTAAAATAAATGTCTTTTCTTGTACTTTAAAATTCATCCTGTGCATTATAGAAAATTAAGAAAACCAAGAATGAGGGCTAAAGAGAAAGACACATTGCAGAGAGTGTGGACTCTTCCAGCCTGCTTATGTTGCAGTTGGTCTATAATTATGATCTTTCTCCAAACAGAATGCTGCATTAACTGATCTTTTAAATGTGTTTTCGATGTCCTTATGTTTTAATATCCTGAAGTCACCTCTCCTCTTCCTTACGAAAGAAGGAATATTTAAACTGATAACAAATACACCAGACAAAATGGAATTCACTGCAGAAAATTAGTTTTGCAGATATCTTCATGAATGAATCTTGAAGCTCCCTTGCTTCATCCCACACCAGGGATGCTAGTGTTGAGTCCATCTGAACTAGGGGCACAACCTCTAAGGGTTCTCGGCATTGACAGAAAGGACAGACAGATGCAGTCTAGTGTCACTACATGAGGCACCCAGAATTGACCTTAAAGGACAGATGAAATACAAATAGCAAGAGGAGAGAAAAAAAGAACAACAGCCATGATAATAATGGAGAAAAAAGATTGTATATATCATAGGGCTGTTCATTCATTCATTGATTTATTCATTCTTCACTCACTCATTTACCTAGCCATCATCCATCCATTCATCATCTATCCATCTAATCTTCCATCTGTCTTTGCTTTCATCCATCCACCCACCCACCCATCCATCCATTCATCCATCCATCCATCCATCCATCCATCCACACACCCACCCACCCACGCGCCCACTCACCCATCATCCCCATTCATCCATCCATTTATCTATCCATCCATCCACTCATGCATCCACCCACCCATTCATCTATCCATCCATCCATCCATCCATCCATCCATCCATCCACTCACGCATCCTTTTGCCCATCCATCCATCCATCCATCCATCCATTCATCTACCCATCCATCCACCCACCCCTCCCTCCCTCCATCCCTGCATCCATCTCTCCCCCATCCATTAATCCACCCACCCATACCTCCACTCATGCATCCATCCATCTATCCACTCATCCATTTATCCATCCACTCCGCCTTCCACCTAGCCACATGACTCACTCCCAACCAAGCTGAGGTTTATACTCATGGGCACCTTAGCAAGGCCTTTTTGTTCACTCTAGAATTTTCAGCTCTCCAGGCCTCAACATTTCATATGTCGCCTCCCAGTTTTCTGTTTTCTTCTTGGCACTTATCATGCTTTAAAACATTTTTTTTTTTTTTACTTCTGTACTAATTGCCTTCTTCACCATAATGAGAGGTCAGGGACTTCTATCTTTTCTGCTGTCCTCTAAATCGCAGGGCTTAGACCAGCCTGGCTCACGGGAGGTGCTAAAAAATGTTTGCTGCTGAATCTAATAAAATCCACCTACTCCATTGATTCTCTGAGTACCTATTGTGTACCAGGCACTGAACTGAGCCCTGCAGCTGCCAAGGAGATGAAGGTTGGAGCTATAGAAACACAGAGAGGGAATGGGAAGGCCTCCTTTGGCAGGGGCACCTTAGCCAAGACCTGGAGGCTAAGTCAAAGACGGGCTGGGGCAGAAGAGTCTACAGAGGCCTCAGGGAGATGTATGGCCAGACCTGGACCTGGGTTGAGAGCAGGTGGGCCTGGTTGGACTGTGGATTGTGAGGTGCGGATGGGTTAGCATGGGGCTGGGGGTAGCTGGTGAGGTCAGCAGAGCAGAGTTCTCTGAAATACAGCTCAGGGGCTGGGGTTGACTTTGAGGGCAGTAGCAAGCTACTGAAGATTCTCCAAAGGCAGGGACATGAATACATGGAGGAGCAATGGGGCCGCACAAGCGGGACCTGGCATGCAGCAAAGCTCCGTGGCCTCTGACCTCTTCCTGGCTCCCTGCTGTCTTTAGAGGCAGATGTTGCACCAGATGTTCCTGCCTCGGCAGCTTGGGTTTGGCCACATCATGCTGCCTGCTCAGTGGATGGGCCAAACCCCTCCAGTGAGGGCACAGGCTCAGAACCCGCTCTGGGCCTCTCCTCTCAGCCCACTTCCTGCTTCCTGCTTCCGCTAAGCTTCCAAAGGCCTTTTGTCCTCAGTCCAAATGGCCCAGAGGCTGCCAAACAGCTGGGACATGGCTGTGGAAGACCAGAGCCAGAATGAAGTTCATAGTGACGATCACATTTGCCACGCACTTCTCCCGTGCTAAGCATAATGGCAGTTAACCCTGACAGCATTCACGGGGGTAAATGCGATGATTCTTTCCTTCTGCAGATGAGCAAATGTAGCTCCTAGGAGTTAAACACCTCCCCAAAGCTCACGCTCTTGTCTGCAGCAGATGTTGCATCCCAGCCCAGGCAGGGGGAACTCGGAAGCACGTGCTTAGCCACAGGGCCACGTTGCTTCTGCTTCCTGATGGAGACGAAGACTGTAGACTCGGGTCTGTGACTGTCAAATGGGATTCGGGGCCCAGATCTCAGAGACTTTGCCCCTGGGTGAAAGTGGTGAGTCTGTGTGGAGTGTGGAATCCTCAGCAGAGCCATATGGTGCTGGGAAGAGATGCCTGGCAGGAGGAGGCAGTGTGGTCTCATCCATCTGGATGGAATGATTCCAGAGTCATGCTTGCTCTCCTCCTGGCCAGCACTAGCCCCAGGGGAAGTGAGCCCTGGCATAGGCTCAGTGTCTAGGCCAGGCAGACGGGGCTTCTGTGGGAGATGGGAAGGTGGATGCCAGGAGACCTGCAATTGAGTAAAATCTTTCCTATTTGCCCAAAGAGACCCTCTCTGGGCAAGCCCCCCCAGGCCTTGGGTCAGTCAGATACCACTTCCTTCCACAGTCTCTGCTTCTGAGGAATGCCGGATTTGATGTGTTTGGAGGAAGGACTTGTGATACAGACATTGCATGTAGAGGCAGCCCCTGCCGCAGCTTCACTCAGCAGTGTTGAAACTTCCCCTTTCTTGGAAGTAGGTGGCAGACCTTGGGGGAGGCCCTGCAGGTGGTTGTGTCAGTGTCCTGGGGCTGTCGTAGCCAATGACCACAAAACGAGAGGCTCAAAACAAACACATTTATTCTCTCACACTTCTGGAGACCGCAAGTCTGAAATCAAGCTGTGCATGGGGCTGCACTCCCTCCAGAGGCTCTATGGGAAGTTCCTTCCTACCTTTTCCAGTTCTTAGTGGCTCTCGGCATTCCTTGGCTTGTGGCTGCATCAATCCCATCTCTGCCTCCATCATCACGTGCCTGTCTCCTCTGTGTGTCTGTGACAGTTTCTACTTCTCTAATAACGATGTGCAACTGGATTTAGGGCCCATCCTAATCCAGGATGATCTCATCTCAAGATCCTTAACCTAATTACATCTTGTAAGATCCTGTTTCCAAATGAGGTCCCGTGCAGATTCTAGGGCTTGAACATATCTTTTGGGGGCACCATTCAACCCACTGCAATTGTCTTGGCCAAGCTTTGAGGGAGGGTGGTGCTGAGGGCCTGCCGAAGGCCCAGAGGCCTTGTCCTGCCCTGTGGCTCTGGATGAGCTGCAGGCCTTCATGCAGGCTGGAGGCCAGGCTCAGGGCAGCCACCTGGATGTACATCCTCATCACCTAGAAGTCATTGGGAAATACAAATGCCTGGACCCCACCACTCCAGAGCTCCTAAGCCAGGATGCCTTGGAGCTAGGGATGGGGTGGGGTTGGATCAGGCGTCAGTCAGAGTATGGGTCCTCCAGGTGATGCCACAGCATCCAGGCTTGGGGTGGACACTGGAAAACCCCTTCTCTCAGGTTCTTTTCCAGCTTGGACATTCTACAATTCTGTGACATGAGGTTGTAGGGTAGACAGAGGTTGTATGTTCCAAGTCTGAAGTCACAGGCTGAGCCAGGACCATGCAGTGTCCTCAGTGCGAAATCTTTGTGGAGGTGCTCGAGTTTCAGTAGGACACGCACATGTCACCCACCCACCATCAAGGGATATTCAATGGGGCTGATCCTTTTCCTAGAAGACTCATAGTTTGCTTTGATTGTCATCAAGTTGGGGTGGACCCCATTGAAAAGATGTTAGATTTCTTAAAACTAGGTAAACAGACCCTGCCAATTCTTTCTTATGTTTTGGCTGAGAGTCTTTGTAGCTTAAAAGAGAAGAAGCTAAGGGCTGCTGGAGGATGAAACATGTTTTGCCCCTGTAATAAATGACCTCACATACACTGATGGTGAAAAAATTCTTCGTTTCTCTGCAAAATTTGGAATGTATTTGTGATGACCATCTGGATGCTACACTATTTATGTCATTAGGTATTTGACCACCGGCCCTGAGGAAAGGAGCCCCTGGAATGCGAGGCTGTCTCAGAGAACCTGGGAGCCTGCCCTGTGCTCCAGGGCCAGGCGCCGCTGTGTGGCAGGGCCCCTGGGGCTTGGGAGGAGTTCCACCGGGAAGCCCTGCCCTGACATCTGTTTTAGCTCTCCCACGCAAGTGTCTTTCCTGAGCCAGCCCTCATGATGGATCGGACCTCGCGTCTGCCCGTCAGTCACCAGACGGCGACTTCACAAATGGTGACTCCAACTGGGGCATCTGAGGCTCCAACTAATTCACCGTGTCTGGTCATCTCCTCTGTTAATACCGAGTGGAAAAGCTATTTGCAGGGGGGTCAGTTGTGGGGTGGGTGCCTTGGTGGATGTCTGTGACAGTCTGTTGAGTGGTGAAGGCATTGTTAGGCATGTTTAGGCACCATGCCCGTGGCCCCTTTATCATCCTTATTGTGGGTTGTGTTTTATTAAATGGCAGAATGTTCTGTTTTAATGTCTAGATCCCCGTCTTAGATAGTGTGAGATGCTTCCCTTTTCCTCCTAGCACATTCATGGGTTTCTATTAATAATATGGTACCAGCTCATTTCTCTGGACTGAATCGTGTCTCTGCCAAATTCATATGCTGAAGTCCTCCCCACAGTGGGATGGTATTTAAAGCGGGGGCTCATGCCAGGAACAGGGCCCTCACCAGTACCTGACCATGTGGCACCCAGACCGTGGACTTCCAGCTTCCAGAACTGTGAGAAGATAAATGTCGGTTGTTGAAGCCACAGTCTCTGGTATTTTTCTTTTATGGCAGCTTAGGCTAAGAAACCTTTCATTTAAAATAAAACTCAGGCTGGGTGTGGTGGCGTGCACCTGTAGTCCCAGCTACTTGGGGGCACTGAGGCAGGGGGATGGTTTAGGCCCTGCAAGTTGAGGCTTCAGTGAGCCATCATTGAGCCACTGTACTCCAGCCTGGGAGGCAGAGTTAGACTCTGTCTCAAAAACAAAACAAAACAAAACAAAACACAAAAACAGAAATGAAATAATAAAATAAAATGAAACTCAATTGAGGATGTGAGCAGGTGTTCTCAATCTTGCTGCGCAACAGAATCAATAGGGAAGTGATTAAAACGTACCAACACCTGCCCCCCCCCCCCCGTAGTTCTGATTTACCTGGTCTTGCACAGGACCTCGGAGGCTTGATACATTCACAAAGCTCCCCATGTGGTTTTAAGGTGCACCTAGAGCGCAGAGCCATTGAGCCCCGCATAGTGGATGTTTGCTGTGTCCCTCCCCGGCATTCATCCTCCTTCTTTGGATAACATCCAGATTTTTTGGATGGGACTTAGGAGCCCATGACCCAAGGCTCAGCCCCTCAGCCCTTCCCTGGACAGCCTGCTTGGCTCAAATGTGGGTGGCTGACCAGAGACAGCCCAGCCATACCTCCTGGGTGCCTTGAGACCGAACACTTTCTCCTTCCTGCTGGACTAGCATGTAGGCAGATGTGGCCCTGGGAGATGCTGGCCGCCACGTGAGTCTAGATGAGTTTTGAGCAGGGGCCCAAAATAGAAAGACTAAGAAACAAAGAGAGAAGAACCCATTTGTGCTGATGCTGCTTCAGCCTGGGGTCAGGTTGTACCTGAAGTTGCTCTATTGCCGACTGTTCAGTTATGGAACCTAATTAATTATCTACATTTCACAGGACATTTCAAGGTCAGTTTTTCTATTATTTGCAGTGGCTTCCTAGAAGATGTACCTTTTGTCTACTGCAAAGGAAAAGGAGAATCAGAGAGGTTAACTTTCCCAACTTCACATAGCTAGTGAGTAGGAGAGCACCATTTTGCCTTTTGTTTTTTTCCTGTAATTCACACTCTTTAAACAAAACACAGCCACCAATCATTGAAAGAGGACAAGGTAGGGAGAGGAGTAATATGCTCTGGACCTAGTCATATTGGCAAGTCCCGGCTGTGCTGTTCCCAAGCCGAGGGCTTCTCTGAACCCCAGTGTCCTCATCACTGGCACAGCAATCTTATCATAGCGACTTTGTAAGATTTTTACGGGGTTGCATGGGTTACAGCAGTCATATTTTACTATCAGATTCTGAGTTCCTCCAGGGTAGAGAAAAATGTCCCCCCTTCTCCACACTGCCACAATGCCTGGCTCTATGGAGCATGTCTTCAATGTTTGTTGAATCTGTGAAAGCACAGAAGTGCTAACCATGAGCTGGCAGGCCGTGAGTGCTCGGGTGCGCTGGTGCACGGCATGAGTATTAGATCATATTCCAGTGATGGGTTTTCACATTAGTTCACAGTGATAGGTTTTCAAGCAAGAGGAACAGCATGATGTACTGTGAAGGATGCAGGTTCTGAGTCCGATGGCATTCAACGTAGTAATCCCCACTCTGCTTTTGGGCAAACAATGAGTCTCTGAGTCTTCGTTTCTGCATCAGTAAAGTGGGTGCATAGAGTCCACCTTGGAAAGCAGGTAAGAGCCACAAAGCAGATGACAACCAGCCTGTGGGAAGCATTCCATCATGGCGGCCTAGTGTCCTTTGTTCAATACAGTTTTCTGTTCAGAAAGTTCATATACCAGAGGGCCAAACTCTAATGCAACTTTCTGTCCTCAGCACTAGCAGCTACTTTTGTGATCTGCACCAGTTGCAAAGCATTTTTATTTTCACTGTGTGTGTGCATGTGTGGTAGGCTGAAAAATGGTCTGTCCTAAAATATCCACATGAAATCCTTGAAGCCTGTGAATGTGACCTGATTGGGTAAAGGGTCTTTGCTGATGTGATTACATCAAGGATCTTAAGATGACAGCATCCTGGACTGCACAGTCATGAGTGCTTTTATAAGAGAGGCAGAGAAAGATGTGAGACCCAGACACACCAGGAGGAGGCCACGTGAAGACAGAGGCAGAGACAGGAGATTGCAGCCACAAGCCGAGGAACACCTGGGCCAGTGGAAGCTGGAGGAGGAAGGAAGGGTCCTCTCCCCAAGCCTCTGGAGGGAGCACGGCCCTGCAGACACCTTCATTTCGGACTTTCTAGGCTTCATTTTGGACTTCAGACTTCAGACTTCAGCCGGACTTCGGCTTTCTGCGAGGGAGTAAGCTTTTGTGGTTTTAAGCCTCCCAGGTTGTGGTCATTTGTTTGAGCAGCTGCAGGAGACATGCACAGCCCGTGACACCTGCTGCTCCTGCTCGCGTCTCCAGCGTGTCCTGGACCTCCAGTTCCAGGGTGTTCTTTGCTTCCGGTGGTTCTGCTCTCAGACCAAGATAACACACTGTAGCTGGGCAGATGCCTTCCTCACCTCCTGGTTTCCTCACCTGTGGATTGGGTCATTAATGTCCTTGCTGTTCGGGTTTGTGACCCAGTGCCTGTGAAGTGTGGTTCCTGGCCAGTATTCAGGCTCAGTCAATCAGAGATGCTGTCCCTGGCTTTCCTGAGTGCCCTGAAGTCTTCCTGCTTTTCTTCCAACACCCCAAACCCTTGAGCTCATATTTACTTTACATGTGGGCCCTTCGAATCCCAAAATGCTGGGGCTGCTAAAATTTCAGATACTTTAGAAGCATCTAAGTCTGGCAAAAGCCTTTCCCCCGGCCAAGCAAGAGTACAGGTACAGGCCAGATCAATACGAGGGTGTCTCTGGGCTTTGGCTGGGGGTGCTGGGACGAGCACATTCACTCTTTCGTGCAGCACTGACATCGGGAGCCGTGCGGTGCCAGGGGCGGCTGGCAGCACCTGCTGGCTACACAAGGCCAGACGTGGGAGCCCCAACCCAGGTGACAGTGTCCAGGAGTGGAGAGAAAAGTCCGTTTCTGGAGACACTGTTTGAACTCTGGAGGAAACCCTACCTGAAACTCCCAAATGACACTAGGGTGGCCGTTCTGTTATATAAGCAAATAAGTTCCTTTTACAAGCGAACAAGACAAGAATGTCATCACTGCCCAAAACACGTGGCACGACAGATCCCGAGCACGGGCTGGGGCTGGGGTTGGTTGTGGCTCCTCACCTCTTTGCCTCCAATTTTGTCAGGCCTGTGGCCTGCTGCAGCTCACACCTGGCCCTGCTGTGGAGCCCTGCCTGTCCTGGGGGCGTTCCCCAGATTAGAATCAGCAGCAAGACCCTCCCCCGGAGCCCCAGGAAGGGGAATGCAGGGACTGGTTTCCAATCAGATAAGGCAATGGCGGCTAAGATGCCGCCACCGTTGCGGGGCATGGCAGGGTTCGGTTTCACGAGGCCGGACACATTTATAACAACTTGGTCTCTGCGGAGAGGCTAGAGGGAGGGCAGGCAGGGGCCAGCGGGAGATTTATCACCATACTAGTGGCCCTGACAAGCCTTGGGAGTAAGATATCATGTGGTTGTGGCGGGGGTGGGGGCAAGAGGGGATGGGGATGGGGCCTCACCCTAAACATAAATTAGGGGTGAGCAGCTGAGGGACAGCTGCACCCAGTCCCTGCCAGAGCCACACATTGCCCTGGAGGTAACAGTCCTCTCCAGCATTTCCCCAGGGACCATACAATCCGCCAGCATCCTCACTGGTAGACACTATTTTCCAGCCTATTATACAGATGAGGAAACTGAGGCACAGAGAGGTAAAGTGACTTGCCCCAGGCCACACAGCTGGTAAGTGGCAGAGCTGGGAGCAGACCATGGGTCAGCCTCACTCTGAGCCCAGCCATTCTAGAAGTGGTCACAGGAGGATTTCAGTCATCCTGCGAAATGCGTTCCTTACCATTTATGGCAGAGAAGCACGGGTGGGCTTGGGTTTCCTGGGCAGCACTGTTTGGGGAAGTGGTTCAGGCTGTGGGGCTGGATGGGCCTGGGTTTGAATCCTTCCTTCCCATCGCCCTGCAGCCCCTAGCTAGCTGTGCTTCCTTGAGCAAGTGCATCTGCCTCTCTGAATCTTAGTTTCCACCTGGAGAGAATGGGGCGATACCGCCCATGTGCCATATGGGTTGTGAAGCTGAAAGCACACGGATGCAGACACTGACTCAGGAAACTCGTAAACCAAGGTCAGCTCTGGGGCTCGGCGGTGGGAGCTCATCCTCCTCCCTGCAGATTCGAGCACAGTCCTCGCCCCTGGCCTGCTGCTGAGGATGCGGCACGAACCAGGAGGGAGGAGGCCTCAGCCCCAAGGCACCTGTGCCACTAGGCATCTCATGTCTACTTTGGGGGCCTTAGTTTCCCTGTGTCTGTTGGACGGGGGCAGTGGTTCAGTTGGATCCACCCTAGACCAACCTGGCTTCCCTTAGAGATGCTGCTGTAGCTGATCTGGGGTGGGGCAGGGCTTGGATGTAGTATTGAAAAGTTATTGGTTCAATTGTGTCCCTTTAAAAGGCATAGAAGTCTTAATGCCAGTACTTGTGAATGTAACCTTATTTGAAAATAGGATCTTTGCAGATGTAGTCAAGTTAAGATGAGGTCATTAATCTGATATGGCTGTGTCCTTACAAAGGGTACGTGGGTAGAGGTATACACACCCCGGGAGAAGCCTTCACAGAGATGGAGGCAGAGATTGGGCCATGCATCTACAAGTCAAAGGAGGCCAAAGAACCCATGACACACCCAACGCCCCGAGAGGCCTGGGACAGAGTCCCCTCACAGCCCACGGGGAGCCTGCCCTGCTGACACCCTGTTCTTGGACCTGGGTCCTACAGAAACGTGAGAATACGTTCCTGTTGTTGAAGCCCCCAAGCCTGTGGTTCTTTGTTATGGCAGCCTCAGAAAGCGGATGCCACAGTGGGTTTTCACGTGCTGGTCTCTTGGTAGCAGAGAACATCTAGGCTTCCCACCTCCAGCGTCCGCATCCCCAGGGTTTTTCTTGGAAGTGATGAGTTCTGGAGTACTTCGGAAAGAGCCAATTCTAAGGGAGTGGGAGTCTTCTTTCCAAGCTCACCCTTTCTGGGGAGACGCTCTAGAAGAGCAGGGACCTGGTGTTAGGAAGGGGCTTGGGCTTGGGCACAGAGAGGCAGGCGTGGGAAAGGTTACCCGTGGGGCTTCACCCCTGCAGCGGATGTGCGGCTGATAACCTCCATGAGGGAACAGAGGGGATGGGGCAATGCTGGTGAAAAACACTCCGATAAGGCAAAGCAAACAGGCCTGGCTATCGCTCCTGGCAGCCTATCAAAGCCCGGCACCCCACCAAGGCAGCGGGTGTTCCGGGAGCCTCTCCTGGTTTGCAGCTGGTCACACAGCCACAACATCAGCCCAGCTACCTCTGCATCCACCCACCCAGCACCGCTGAACATGGAAGGAATAATCAGGGGTCCTTGGTCAGTGGTTGGAGACATGGAGGAGCCAGGTCGGGGGTGGAGAATAGAAGGCTAGAGCTGGAGGGAACGAGGTACCTTGGAGGACATTGGAACTCAGGGACGGAGGTGACAGTCACCACTATTTGCTGAGGGCTGGTCCCCGGGTGTGTGCCGAGCCTTCTAGGTACATCAACTCATTTGTGACACCAATCCCGCTTTAGGGAGGAGAAGTTTGAGAGTTAGAAAAGGGAGGCAACTTGCCCTGTCTTGGGGCTGGTTAGTAGCAGAATGAGGACTAGAAGTCAGTCTCCTCTGAGACCCAATGGTGTCAGTGTCTCCTGTGCACCCAGGGTTTGGTTGATCCTGGGCTCCGGGGTTTGGTTGATCCCGGGCTCCAAGTGAGTGGCTTGGTGCCCGTGGTCTCCTTCTGCCCTCATCCCCAGCCCAGGAGGAGGCCTTGACCCATCATTCTTTATCCCTGACCCTGCTGCATTTTCTTTCACGGCATTTGTCACCATGTGACGTATTTATCTATCCATCTTTTGTTGTGTTCATTTAGTGTCCAGCTCCTCCTCTGGCGTGTAAACTCAGAGAAGGCTGGGCGTTGGTCAGATGGGGTTCCTAATGAAGTCCCAGCTCTGAGATCAGGGCAGGTGGGGACTGAGATCAAGGCTTCCTAAGGGCATGGCACAGCTGAGGGTGGAGCTCCTCTCCACCTCCTTGCCCCCTGCCCAGGTCAGTTCTTCTTCTCCAGGGACAGGCCGGGAGGCAAGGGCCCTTTCTTCATGTCCTCAGAAGGAAGAATAAAGCTCACTGTATACGGTCCAGGGGTGGCCCTCCAACAAATAAATCCAAGTCATCCCTAGAGTCTGTGAAGCTGACCTCATTCAGAAAGAGCACCTGTGCAGACGTGGTGAAGTTAAGGAGCTCAAGGTGAGATCACCCTGGATTACCTGGCTGGGCCGTAAACCCAATGACATGTGTTCTTATAGGAGACACACAGACAAGAAGCACACAGCGAGAAGAGGCCACGTGAAGATGGAGGCGGAGATTGGAGCGATGCAGCCACAAGCCATGGAATACCTGGGGGCCACCAGGAGTCAGAAGAGGCAGGAAGGGCCCTCCCTTAGAGCCACCGCAGGAAGCACGGCCCTGCCGATGTCTGGATTTGGGACTTGTGGCCTCCAGAACGTGAGAGAGTAAGTTTCTGCTGTTGTAAGCCCCCCAGTGTGTGGCAGTTTGTTGTCCTGGGAAACTGATATGCTCACTCATTGAAACCTCCAGCAGTTTCTGAATGTGTCTTTTGATTGCACTGTAATTTATGAATCGCACAAGCCAGGTAGAAAGTTGGCTCCAGGTCCAGTGTCTGCAAGAAACGCGGGAGTTGCTGAGAAATCAGCCGGCGTCACATTCCTGCAGTCGAGGGCAGAGAGAGTTGAGGGGTTGAGATGGGGAACAGATTTCCTTGTAATCAAATCCAGAGGCCGCCTCATGAACCTTATTTCAGGAGACCCTCCGGGTCCTGAGCGTGGGCAGTGAAACGGTGGATTTGATTCCTTCAAGCAGGCAGATTCCTGGGGTTTGGCCGCCCCGGTGATTCCGGGAGAGGAACGTGGGTGAAGCTTGCAAGTGTGTCACTCAAGCAGCTCTGGTCTGTCTCGCAGACGGAGCGAGCAGCTGGCTGCTATCATTCTGCTAATCGCCTCAGTGCTGGGACAGCCCCACAGTGTTGGGGCGCTGTGAGGACCTTGCTGGGGCGGGGGGGGTGGTTGCTGGAAGCCCCTACCACATGAAGGCTGGGACAAGCTGGGAGCTGCTCCTCATCAACCCGCTGCAAGCAAATTGGCAAAGGGAATGCAACATGAATCTGCTTTCCAACTATGGCAAATGGGGGCCAGAATTCCTCCTTCCGGAACTGCTGCATTGGGTCCTGTGGGGAAGAGTGGAATGCATATTTCAGACAGGAGGATTCAAGTCGAGTACAAGCCGCCCACCAGGGTTGGCCTGGGGTGCTTGGCCACGCCATTTGCCCTCCCAGAGCCTCGGTTTCTCCGTCTTATGAGGGGTACAATAAAAGCTTCCACGAGTGTGGTGTGCGGAAGTGAGGTCAGAGCCGAGCGAGCTTGGGATCGTTGCTGGGTTCAAATCAGGACCACATGCTCTCTGGGGACCAAGGATGCCACTCAATCTCACTAAGCCTCGGTTAACTCTTTAGCAAAAAGGAGATCGTTGGAGCACCTGTCAATAGGATTGTTGTGAGAGCTCAGGAAGAAGTGCGTAGAAAGCCTTTAGCATCTTGCTTGGCACAGAGTGTGGTTCAGTAAATGGCAGCCTAGAGAAAAGGAGGGCTTAGGAAGCCCGCATTGCAGGGATGATGTGAGCAGCAGAGGAGACACTGAACTCAGCTCCTGCTTAAGGGGCCCACCGTGTGCAGGGACCTGCCTGGTGCTTCCTTCCAAGCATGAACTCATTGTACTCTCACTCTCTTACAAAGGAGGCTTTGCTTTGTTACTCTGCATGTGGAGTGTGAGGTCTGTGCATGACCCGGATCCCGGGGACAGACTGAGAACGTCGTTCATCCACTGTCCATCCTACCAGTCTTCTTTGTGCTCCACGAAGCGCTGGGGGAGGGAGACAGAGGAGAGGTGAGCGAACCAGTGAATAGCTAAGATCACTTCCCATCCTGTTGAGTGCTGTGATGTGGTGACAGGGACACCTCTCCCTCTGTGTCCTAATTCTGTCAGGCTAACTCCTGCACATGTGTTACCCTCTCTAACAGCCCCGCCTTGCAAGTAGCCTTAGGAAGGGGGCAGTGTCATCGGCCACCATTTCACTTATGAAGAAACCAAGGCACAGAGTGGTTAAATCATGTCCCCAAGGTCACAGGGCAGAGGCAGGAGCTGAATAAGTCAGTCTGCCTCCAGAGCCTGGTCTCCAATCCCCTTGCTGTATTGTGGAGAGTAAATATGTGTACACATGTGTGCATTCAAGCATGTGCATGCACAGGTGTACATGTGCCTGTGTGTGCATGACCGTGGGTGAGATGCCACATACTCTAGAGTGTGTGACCAGGAGGCTTTGTCTGATGCAGGGACCTCTGGGCTAAAATACGATGAGGTTTCCAAGGTAAGACCTGGGGAAGGAGTCCGTGGCTGAAGGACTGGGGGTGCAAAGGCTCCTGGGCATCAGCGGATGGCAGGCAGGGTCCTGCACTACCTCCTTACGAATGTGCATGTTTCAAATCACATTCTGGACACCGAGTGGCCATCCCAGCAGATTTGGGGCTGGGTAAGGGGTGGGGATGCGGTAAACAGAGCTGGATTGGAAAGGCCCCCACCTACCCAGAATGGGCTGGGACCCCTGCCTGTCTAGCCTGGGCTTCCAGGAGTACAGTCCTCCCTGTTCCCTGGTGGGTGGTCCGGGAAGCTGCTCCCTGACAGCCTTCTGTTTCCTCTTCTCCAAGGCTCCCGGTGAAGCCAAAGCTGAGCCCGCCAGGGTTTCCGAGGGCTGCGTCCCAGCGCGGATCTTTTCCAGCTTCATTCCCCTCCAGGCGCTCTGTCAGCAGCTCCCCCCAGCCCCATCCATCTTCCCCTTCCCCTTCACAGCCTGCCCAGCTCCCGCTCCTTCCAGGCTCCAGCGGGGCCCCTCTCCAGGAGGACGCGGCGCCTGGCCTCTGAGGCCGCCCCGTCCGTCAGGATCTGATCCCCTGGCTGGCCTGGAAAGCCACACCAGGGACTGATGGGTTTCACATCCTCCCCTGCTCAGAGGGAATAGCTGTCTCCCAACACTGAATCTGAGATGCGTTTTTCAAATTCTTTGACAGAATGCTTTTAGCAGAGCCGAGGGGCTAATAAATCTTCCTGCTCGGCATCGCCTTTGTGGAGTCTTGATCAGGAGCTTGGACTCGGGGAGCAGCTCCCGTTTTCTCTTGGAGACTGTGGGCAACTCAGAGGTGGGGTGGTGGGTTCCCGAGGCCCTGGGAGTCTCAGGAATGCCATGGTAGCTCTCTTGGAAGGAGAATTCAAGTTTTAGAGCTGGAACCAAGGCTAGGGGCGGGGAACTGTGAGGGCATAGCAGGCCTGGTGGTCTTGCCCTTGGGGGGTCCCCATCCAGCTGGGGGAGACAAACACATACATCAGTGGAAAATTACAACTGCCTGAGGGAGAGGCCCGAGATGCTCTGTGAGCTCTTTGTGGGGGTTTGACCCCACAGGGGAGGTGAGTCGGAGCTCCCCGAAGCTCTCAAAACTGGGCTGGTGTCAGGAGGAGCAAGAGTTGGTGAGGAGGGGAGGTGGAGGGAAGGACAGGGCTAGAGAATGAAGCTGTGTTAGTGGAATGCAGTGTGGATGGAACACGCCCCTCCGGCCTCCTGGTCCGTAACTCAGCATTGCACGTACACCAGCACACAGACATTGCACTGGCAAAAGCCATCCAACTGTACATCTATGATGCGTGTGCTTTTCCCTATGTATATTACACTTCCATAAAAGTTTCAAAGGTGTTCGTCACCTCAAACATCTGGCATGACACCAACATGTTAAAAAAAATTGTTGACTAGGTGGAGTGGCTCACGCCTATAATCCCAGCACTTTGGAAGGCAGAGGCAGGAGGATCACTGGAGCCCAGGAGTCCACGACCAGCCTGGGCAACATAGCAAGACCCCATCTCTACAAAAAATAAAAAAAAAATTAGCCAGGCGTGGTGTTGTCTGCCTGTAGTCCCAGCTATTCGGGAGGCTGAGGCAGAAGGATCGCTTGAGCCCAGGAGGTTGAGGCTGCAGTGAGCTTTGATTGTGCCACTGCACTCCAGCCTGGGCGACAGAGTGAAACCTTGCCTCAAATAAAAAAATAAAAAGTTATTGTGTCTGACCGTTGGGATTGTGTGGGACTGATATGCCCCATCTTATATTTTCTTATCGATGTGCCTGTATTCTAGCTTTGTCTGTGTTTACAATGGAGATGGGGTCTCTGAGTGTTTCCAGATGCCTCACTCCCGGCTGGGAAAGGCTCTTCTGCCTGCCACAGCGGAGGAAAGGTTTTCCTGTCACCCCTCATCTCCAGATGCGGCTGTTTATCAGGGCAGCCGGTGAGGGGTGGGCATCCTCGGACCAGGGTTCCGCACGCAGTATAGACAGACAAGACCAGGGTTCCACACCCAGCATAGACAGACAGGACCAGGGTTCCGCACCCAGCATAGACAGACAGGACCAGGGTTCCGCACCCAGCATAGACAGACAGGACCAGGGTTCCGCACCCAGCATAGACAGACCCCCTTTTCACAATCGCACTCTGTGGCTGACAGGTCCTGGGAAGATCTTCTGACATTGGCCTTGGTCATGGAGAAGCCAAGAAAGAAGAGGAAGGGGCTGACGTTGTTGGTTAGGGAAGCCCCTCGTTCCCTCCGGAGGGGAGGGAAGGGGACCACGGCCAGGTCAGGTGGAGCCCAGGTCACCCAGGGAGCTTCCCAGTGTTCCTAGGTAGCACTTTCACACCTGGCTTCCCATCCTGCCGTGGAGGGGAGCCCGGGAGTGCAGTCCTCGGGTGACGTGACATGATCATGATATGACATGATCACATTGGTCCAAGCAGCAGGAAGTTTCCATCCCATGCTGGCTTCAGTAGATCCATATTGTCCGATGGGACCCCCACCCTCTGGAATGTGGACTGTGCCAGTTTTCCATGTGAGGACACGTTATTACAAGAGCTAGCTTGCCTGAGGTGTACGGTTGGCGAGGGAAGAGCAGGGGTCAAACCCAGGCCTGGCTGACCTGCCCTCTGAGGGTAAGAGCCCTTACGTCCATTGAACTTCACATCATTAACTCCCCTAGGAGAGTTTCCCCGGCATCTTTGACAGAGTGTCTGGATGTTAAATTTGCACAGCTCTATTGAACCCTTTGGGGGCAGAGGTCCAATAGTGTGGCCCCTCCCCCCACCTTCCTCCCATCCATTTTGTTATCGATAAGGAAAGCAGAATGACCAACCTTGTTCAAATCCAAGCTCCAGGAGTTACAGGCTGTGTCCTGGATGAGTTATTCTACATCTCCCAGCCTCCTCTCCAGAGATGGAGTTCTAATCGTGCCTGACTCCCAGGGCGGTGGGAGAGCAGAAGTGACAATGCACGTGAACCCCCCTCCACCGGGTGCCCACTGTGCACTCAGCCACGGCCTCGTCTCCTCCTTGGACACTTTCGTGGATCCCTGTAGCAAAGTAGCTGCTGTTTCCCGCCTGAATCGTCACTGTCTGGAGAGTCAAGCATCCCTGCCCTCGCTGTCATCACCCTTCCCAAAGCCTTGTCACCGGCGTTTCCTGAAATGCTGCTGAAACCAGAAGTCATAGTCCCCACAAGGCTCTTACTGAGGGCGGCTCAGCTGGGGCATGGTCTCTTTACGTCAATTTGTCAGCTTTGGTCACCCTCTCCTCAAGGGCCCTAGAGTGCAAGGGGGGCTCAGCTATTGCTGTGTAACAAAACACCCCCAAACAGTGGCTCCCCAATCCAGGTCTTGCCTGGGGTCAGCATTGTGGGTCTCAATCAGGATCTCTCACCAGCTGCATGAGATGGTGGCTGGGCCTGGGCTCATCTGAAAGCCTTTTTCTCCGGGCATCTGGGCTGGAATGTCTCAAATGGCTGGGCTGCGGGTTGCCGGGGCGTCTCAGGCTTCTCTCTCCTGGCGGTGGCTTCAGGGCAGCCAGGCTTCTTAAACGGTGGCTCAGGGCTTCTAAGTGCTTTACATGCTTCACTCTGGCCCACTTTATCATGGTCACATTGAAAAGTAATCTGAGCAGGAGGAACAGCATTTGCAAAGCCTCTGAGCTACAGAAGAGCATTGCTTCAGTTTCACTCCCTGAAATGGGAATGGCGTGTAATCCCCTGGGTACAGTGCTGTTGGGTGATTCAAATCAGATGAAGCAGGTGGAGGAGATCCGGGATCTGGAAACCCACTTGCTGTTACAGCCACATGTTCTAGGTGCTTTGCTGTGGCTGCTCCAGGGGAGAGTCCTGTGCGGGGGAAGTCCTGGCTTGCACGGAGCTCATCCTCATGGATGTCATGTGCCGGCTCAGAGTCCCAGGTTGCACTGGAGCCTGGACATGGGGATGTCTGTCACCAAGGGGGCATTTCTTCTGCCCCTTAACACCAGCATTATGAACGGCTCCACTGTGTTTTTCCAACACCAGAAAGAGCTCTCCACATGTCGCCTGTCAATAACAGTGTATTTTTAGCAGCAGCCTAAACCGGGGGAAAGCTGTACTTAAAAGCACACGCCCCGCCTCGCAGCTGCCTGGGCGGAGGACTCAGGGCCTGGATTTGGGGTGGGTCAGAGGGGAGACGGGGGTGAGCTGGAGGTCAGATCACATTTGTTTCTCAGGGTAGGACACCAGGGCCATGTTTCAGAGGCAACTGCTGGTGCCCTTTCCTTCGGAGACCGGGGCTAAGCTGGGGGCGCTAGTGCCTCTGCCCCTGTCTATCCATGGCCCACCATGGGGCCGAGCATGTGATCACAGAGCTGGTGGGGTGAGTGCCTGGACCCGGGGCTGCCCCCCTTCCCAGGAGGCCTGGTGCTGGGGCGTCCTGAGAGTACCTGCCTCTGCCCTTCCTGTGGGTACTGCGCTGACCTTGGTCTCGTCTCTGCCCCTCCCAGCTGTGGGGCCTCTGGCACCTTCCTGGGTCCTCTGATCCCTGTCCCCTCCACGAGTGTTGTGACTGCAAAGGGGGACACTGCCCTAGGGGCTACATAAGGTCCACTCCTCCCTCCCGGTAGGATGAGGAATAATCTAGAACTGGTGTCAAAGCAACCGTCAAGGGACAAGATGGGCAGTTTATGCGCTTAATTTTCCTTAATATCTTTTTTTTGCTCCCGGCTTCATTGGCTTGAGCTACACATTTCAAGTTCAAGCAACTTTATATTTTTTCTTACAAAAAAGTGACAGATGGTTGTTTAAACTTTTTTGGATAGTGTGGAATAATGACCTGAAGAAGAAAAGCTGATCTCACCCATCAGGGAAGATCACCCTCAACAATTTAGTATGTATCATTCCACACTTTTTTTTTTTTTTTTTTTTTTTTTGAGACAGAGTTTCGCTCTTGTTGCCCAGGCTGGAGTGCAATGGTGTGATCTCAGCTTACTGCAACCTCCGCCTCCCGGGTTCAAGCGATTCTCCTGCCTCAGACTCCTGAGTAGGTGGGATTACAGGCATGAGCCACCACATCTGGCTAATTTTTTTGTGTTTTTAGTAGAGACGGGGTTTCTCCACGTTTGTCAGGCTGGTCTCAAACTCCCGACCTCAGGTGATCCGCCCACCTTGGCCTCCAAAGTGCTGGGATTACAGGCGGGAGCCACTGCAACTGGCCCATTCCAGACCTTTATAGGTTTGGTTTATTATTTATTTTATGAATATATGTGTATTTTTAATAGGCTCCAACTCTCTCCTAGTGGTCGCTGCTTTCTTTTTTTTTTTTTTTTGCTCCTGCTTTCCAGGCCCCTTCCCCACCCCCACCCATCCAGTCCCCGCAGGACTGGGGCCCGATCTCACACAGGAGCTGCAGCCTGGAGGGTTCTGGGGAGGCAGTGGGCGTGGGGGAGGGGTGGCACAGGACAATAGGGCCTTGTATCCCATGCAGGCAAAACGCCGCTGGACCCCACTGGCCAGCGTGGGGGCTCCTTGCGGAGTCAGCTATCTGCCCCAAACGGACGGGAGGCGAATGAAGAGGCGCTCACTGCAGCGTGAGCACTGGCTCCGCACCAGAGGCCCACGGTGATGACTGTTTTGGTCAGGAAGCTTGGGACGTGTGTCGCCTTGGAGAACAAACCAGAACAAACCAGGGCACCAGAGGGGCCGCCGGCCCTCCCCCCAGCCCCCGCACTTTATCAGTCTCCTCCTCCCTCGGGCTGTAAACAAAAGGTCGTGGGTACCTGGGCCCGGGAGACACCGTGACACAGGATGTTCCCAGCATTTGGGATATTTCCTCCGCCGTCTGACTGATATGTCCTAGAGAAAGCACAGGGTTCTCGAGGGAGCGCGGGGCTGTAAAATCTCCAAAACACAGGAATAACAAAGCCGTAAATCTGGGCCTGCCACAGCCGCTCTCAGCTCAGGGTGTCCGGCTCAGGCCATGCCCTGTGGCCACAGGAGGCCCAGGAGCTTAGGTCAAAATCCTAAGGGGTAGAAGGCAGCACGGAGTGGGGCTTTCCACAGGCCCACACAGGGCTGGCCCTTGTCGGGTGCAGGAGCTCACATCAAGCATGGCCTCCTGTGTGCAGCAAGTGAGAGCTGGGCAGGCAGGGGAGTGGGGGCAGCAGTCGGGGTGGGCCCAGAGCTCCCTCCCCTTTGGCACCCCGGCAGAACAAGGGCTGACTCCTGTCTCTGTTCTCTTTTAGATGAGCAAGTTATTTACCCTAATGAAGCTGGAGGGCCCTCCTATGTAAAATGGAGCTAATGACATCCCCTGCTTTAAAAGTCTGATTGTGAGAGTGAAATGCGATAATGTCTGTTAGGCATGGGGTGTGATGACAGGGAGACAGAGTTTGCACTCACCGTATTTCCCCATTCCCTACCACTCCTCTTCTTCACAACTGTCACCAAGGCTGAGGATCCATCAGCTCATGTGCACTCTGCAAACAGAAGTCACTCCAGGTATCTTACATGGAGGGATTTAATATAGGGGGCTGGTTTTACAGGTGAGGGCCTAGGGGAGCTGCCAAGCTGCAGGTGTTGAGGCACCTCAGGGATCAGCCACAGCAAACAGTCACTCCTTGGGCTGGAGTGACAAAGGAGGAGATGGTGTCATGGAACCCAGGATCTAGGGTCACCTGGTGAAAGCTGGACCCTTGACAACCTGTCCAGTGGAAATAGGGACCATGGAGGGAAGGGCATTCCCACAGGAGCTGGAGCCAGAAAGGAAGTGGGCAGAGGGGGAGAGGGAGAGGAGAAATACTTTTCTCAGAAGTCCTCCACCAGTGCCTCCCATTGGTTGAAACTGCCCAGAAGTCAGAGCACACAGGAACCTGGGAAATGTAGTTCCCCATGATACAAAGCAGGGGAGGGGTGGAAGTGATAGCCCAGTGACCAGCAGAGATCAACTATAATGAAGGTTAATGATAGGGGTCTGGGGAAGAGATTTCCTGCCCCTGAAGCCTACCCTCCTATTTTTTAGTTGAATTACTTCATATAAATTATATGACCTTTCTTGATCTTGCTTTCTCATCCACAAATGGGATATTGAAAAATGTTAAGTTATCGGGTTGTTAAGGAGAGCAAACCTAATACCACCTACGAAGCCATCACCCAAGGGCTTGGTCCAGATCATACCTTCAAGAAACATCAGCCATCACATATGTCAGAAAACGGGTCAACAGAGATCAGACTAAGGTCTGAGTACACCAGCAAATGTTGCTCAACTCTCAGTATGGCACTTGGCAGAGCTGGCCTGGGGCCCTTGTCAAAGAAACCAGTATAACAACCATTTTCTTGGGAAGGAATCACTCATAAAAGCTTGCCACATCATCGGCCAAGAATGACATAAGCTCCATGCTGAAGGTGGCTTCTCGGGGGAAGGAAGTGAGTTGAGGGGATCTCCTCCATCACATACATTCTTTGGGGATTAGAAAACCGTTAGCTGTTACAACAGTGGAGACATTCAGCAATGGCCATGGGTCATTGGAAATGTGCGCATATCCCTGCTTCTCGTTTCCTCATTCGGGAATCTAAACGTTCCTGACACCCTGGCACAGCCTGTTGGCATGGCTTCTGATCCTGGTTGAGTACACGCTGATCTCACGAGTGGGAAGAAAATGTTTTATTTGTGAGTGAGAGCCTCCAAAGTGACTTCTTCACTTCCTGAGGAGGATCTTAAAGAAGGCCACAGAGTGAGTCATTCTCACCACACCCTGACTGGACCGCCAAGCTGGGAATCTCCTTTGTAGAGATGGGGGAGGGTAGTGTTGCTGAAATCCACCCACCTGCTCCACATTACGTGCCAGGACCCCCAGGGATCAGAGCACAGTGGGTGTGCTCTGGGCCTTCCTGCCTTTGCCGTGCTATTATTGGAGTGAGTCAGCTAAGTCAAACACTCACTGCTGATGCTGAGGAGACCTATGTTACCAAAGCACTTTAGGTTGGTTCTTGACTAGCTCTAAACTGAGTCCTCAGTGGCTGACATGAGGGTAAGTCTCAGCGAAGTGTCTACAGAGAAAGTGGTGATGATAGTGATGGTGATGATAATGATGGTGATGGTGATGGTGGTGATGATGATGGTGATGTTGATAGTGATGATGATAGTGGTGATGATGACGGTCAAGATGGTGGTGATGGTGATGGTGGTGATGATGATGATGTTGTTGATGGTGGTGATGATGTGATGATAATGATGGCGATGATGGTGATGGTGATGATGGTGATGTTGATAGTGATGATGATAGTGGTGATGATGATGGTGAAGATGGTGGTGATGATGTGATGATAATGATGGCGATGATGGTGATGGTGATGATGGTGATAGTGGTGATGACGGTGAAGATGATGGTGATGGTGATGGTGGTGATGATGTGATGATAATGATGGTTATGGTGATAATGTAATGATAATGATGGCGATGATGGTGATGGTGATGATGGTGATGGTGGTGATGGTGATGGTGGTGATGTAATGATAATGATGGTGGTGTTGGTGATGGTGATGATGATGATGCTGATGGTGGTAATAGTGGTGGTGATAATGATGATGATAGTGATGGTGATGATGGTGGTGATGGTGGTGATGATGATAATGATGTTGATGATGGTGATGATGATGGTGGTGATGGTGATGCTGATGATGTGTGATGGTGATGGTGTTGGAGATCATGATGGTGATGATTGTCATGGTTATGGTGATCATGATAGCTATCATTCATTGAGCGCTGTGCTAAGTCCCCTATACATTCTATTTAAGTCTCTCAGACACCCAGTGAGCCAGATGCTATGCTGTTAAATTGTCCTCATTTTACAGATAAAAAAACCAAGGCTTGGAGGAGTGAAGTAACCTGCCTGGGCCACACCATTAGTAAGTGGTCAGACACAGTTACTGCAGGTCTGTCTGATGCTGAAGCCTGCATATATGTTTAGTACCTCCTGGCTTCATGCCAGGCACAGTGCTGGATCCTGGGGATACTGTGGCCACTAAGATGAAGAGGACTGGGTCATGGGACTTACGGTTCTAGTGCAGTGAAATAAGATTTGCTAAAGAGCAGAGTCTTTTACTGTCTCTTCTAAGCTACAAGGGCTGCCAGATTCTGAGGCCCAGCAGGACATGAGAGCAGAGAGCACAGATATCCCTCTTGGGAGGCCCAGGGAATGATGAGGAACTGATATCTGGAATGATGGGAGGTACCTTGTAACCCACATCTACTCCTTTTCAGAGTGTGACTGGGAAATCATTTCAGGTGGAAGGTGGAAGTGGGTGGGGAGGAGAAGACACAGCAACATGGCTGAGTGTTGTGAGCTGGTTCTTGCTGGACTGGAAGGTCAGATAAAGAGCCTTACAGCCCTGACTTTGTAAGGCAGGGCACACAGACATAGGGGACATGGGCTTTGGGAACTCAAGATTCAGAACCTTCCCTCCACAGTCCCGTGACTTTGGATAGGAGATTCCACCTCTCCCAGCCTTAGCTCCCCACCTGTACATCAAGGACTGATAGAATAACTCCTTCCTGGAGTTACCGAGGACTTAGATGAGCCAGGGCAAACAATGCCTTCCGCTGTGCGTGCCCTCCGGACGCACCACTGGTGTGGTAACTATGCCCATTGAACCTGCAATATGTGATGATGAGGGCCTTGTTTCTCATGTGACAGATCTGGAAACTGAGGCTCGGTGGGGCGAGGTTTAACTGGTAGGGCTAGATGATAACTCAAGGCCTCTGATGCCCAAGGCTCGAGCACAAGGCCAGGGGGGTCTCCTTTTCCTGAAGTTCTTTCTGTGTGATCGTCTGTTGTACCTGATCACGGCATCACCTCCTTATGTTATATCATATATTATAAACATTATATAATATCTAGCATATTCTATATTAGGTATGTATATTTTATAACATATAAATATTATGCAATGCAAGCATTTTATGTAATATAATAGGATATCACAATGTGTGTAGGTTAAAGTGGGCTTAGTTCATGAAACCCCAGGAGGTGGTTGGGGACACCTGCTGACTTGTGAAACCAGCTGGGGACAGGCTGGCCCAGACCCCCAGGTGTTCTTGAAGAAGTATTTGGCTTCAGGAAAGAGAAGGTAGTTGGTGTTAATCCTCAGAGTGCCTTAAAAGATAATCGTGGCTTCACAACAAAGAAGAAACGAACCAATTTGCCTCTGTCTCCCCCTTTCAGAACCACCATGAGAACAGCTGGTACTCATGGACCAGTGGCAGCTGGATGACCCGCAGTCACCATCCACTGAATCCTTCCAGGAACACCTGCACGTGGAAGCAGGTATTGCTCTCTCACCACTTTGCAGGTGATAAAATGCAGCCCAGAGAGATGGTGGGATGTGGGGAGCTGGGAATCCCCCTCAACTCGGCTCCAAGGCTCCTGGCACAGCTCCAGGCCAGTGTAAGAGAGAAAACTCGCGAGCGGCATGTCCCAGCTCATCCTGTGGGGTAGGAAGGAAAGGCTCCAGACACAATTAGAAGTGCTTCAGAGCGAGTGGAAAGTTCTCAGGAAATGTATTATCATTAGAGCTGGCTGCTTGCTTCCCTGGACGGGGAGAGGGCATGCGTGTGCGTCTATGGTGGATGCACTCACTGTGCAACGTCCTATATGAAATCCTTCTCCTCACAAAAAAGTGAAAAAATGGGCTTGCTTTCTTGTGTGAACTTTTCTTCCTGCTGTGTTTCTAAGAGTATCAGAGAGGCTGTTGACCCAAAGGGCAGGAGCTAGGCGTACCTGGTTAAAGAAGGTCTCTGATTGCCTTGTAGATTCAGAAACTTCCCTTAAGCCCCTCATGCCTCAGTTTCCCCATCTCCAAGTGGTTTGAGAACAGAGAGGAGGGAATTGCTTAGAGGACCTCCAAGGTCCTCTCTGGGTCCTGGGATTCTTTCTTTTGGCAAAGAAAAGTGAGAGAGGCAGTGTGATGTCATGGCTGAACGAGGGGCCTCCGCAGCAGCCTGCGGGCTCTCCATGCCAGCTTTGCTCCCTCTGCACTGTCCTGACCTTTGGAAAGTGTCTCCCGCATGGCTGTCAGTTTCCCCATCTGTAAAATGGAGATGAAAATGGAAATAACTGTCTTTGGGTTCCATCCTTTGAGGTAAACCTTTTGGGAGATTGAGTCAGCACACACACAATGTGCGTGAAACTACCCGGCACTGAGAGAGCTTGTCCATCTCATGTGTTTCTGGAGAAGGTGGCGTCTTCCCTCCACATCTCTTCCCCCAGGTGATAGCACTGAAGGGTCAGTCCTAGGGGGCTCAAAGAGAGGATTCCATTGGGAATTGATGGAAATTTCCTAGGCCAGCCTCCTCCTTTCACCTGCATATGCTCACCGCCCTCCAATGCTGGTCCCGGAATTTAGCTCAGAGAATAACGCATGCACACAGGCGATAGAGATGTCTGGGTACGTAAGTACACCTGGGTGCACATGCAGAAACTCCTAGAAGGACTGGTGTCATGAAGATGTGTCGCGTTGGTGGGGGCGGAGGTGCTCAGGGCAGAGCCTTTCCTGGCAGGATTTGTCCGTGGAAGCTCGGGGAGTGGGAGCAGGAGCAGGAGCAGGAGGAGTGGCTGGTGGGCTCAATTCCTGTGAAGGGCAGGAGCTTCAGAGCTCCTGGGCTTCCCTGCATCCTTCCTGGCGTGGCCACAAGGACCTTATCTAGTGGCAGGGCAGGGGCAACAACGGCACTAATAACAGTAGCTGTCATAGCAGCATGTCATGGTGTTGGACACATAATCTAAGTTTTTAAAATACATAATATGTTTCACACATAAGCTTATTTTTGTAACACAATGTGGCATGGCAGGTACTAATATCTTCAGGGTACAGATGAGGAAACTGAGACACACAGAGTGCAGCAACTCATCACAGTTGCAGGGTGAGAAGGTGGGTGAAGGGGCTGTGGCTTCGCAGCCGTCTCTGCCATCTGAGCCCTACGCACTGACCTTTGTGCAGGTGGGGACGCCTGTGGCTTGATGTATCTCTGGGTGTGCAAGTGTACGATGAGGGTCCTGGCCCGGGACGCTCAGTATGGGTTAGCAGCGGGCAGCAGGGTTCTCAGCCTGCCTCCGTCACTCGGGAGTTGGTTCTGTGAGCTAGTTCTCCCCCCGTGCCTCAGTTTCCCCATATGAGGATAACAAGACCCTCTCCTAGGGCAGCTGTGAGGAGATGAGAGAAACCTGTGGCTGGGTAGCTCAGTGCCTGGCTCGTTGAAGGGGTCCATAAGTGGCAGGCAGAGGACGGGTTGGGCCTGGTGGACCCCAGAGCTCCTCCCATAGCTGCGACTTGCTGCTCCGTAAACTCGTCAACAGGTTGTCTTCAAAGAAAATGTTCAAGGGAAAGTGTTCACCCTTCACCATCCTCTTGAGGACAAAGACAGTGGTTCTGAGCATGGCCCTTGGAGCACCCGTTAGCCACACTGGCCAGCAGAGCAGTTCTGGGAGGCCAGAGGGTGTTGGATGGCGAGGTCTGCGGAGTGACCGAGTGACCACGCAGAGAATCCCCCGGCCCCTTCCCTCATCCTGAGGTGGCCAAGGACACCAGGAGGAGGGAACATGGGGCTGGTTTGGACCAACAGGTGGAGCGGGAGGTTGCACACACCGTCGGCAGCATGAGCATGTGGGGACGCGGCAGGAGAAGCCAGGAGCCTAGCTGCTCACAGCAGGATGGAGATGATGAGGCCTGGAGGGGGTCTGCAATGCTTTCCCAGGCACGGCAGTTGAGCTGGGCTGCAGACCCCCACCTGATGGTGTGGGGGAAGGGGGATGAGACTCCAAAAACTATTGGATGCTATGTTTATCACCTGGGTGGGCAAACAGTCTGCACACCAAACCCCTGCGACATGCAATTTACCTATATAACAAACCTGCTCATGTACCCCTGAGCCTAAAATAAAAGTTAAAAAAAAATCCCCCCTTGGAGCAGAAAAGGGAGAGAGACAGGGAAGCGGCTGAAGGCAGCAGCTTGTCTGGGGAGGTGGGGGTCAGATGAGGGAGGAGTTTGCTTCCCCAACCTGAGCAGTTTAACCTGCAGCCCTTACTCACCCGAGGGCACCTGCTGGGGTCCAATGCCTCCAGGGGTGTTTGTTCTGACTGCCCAGGCCCCAGCCAGGCTGGCTGTGAATATTTTCAATGTCATCTGATCTTTCCATCTCCTTGGCTGTCCTGTAGAGAGGACCAAAGGACTTTATTTCAGGACATTCCCATCATTCCTGCAGGGTGACACATACACGATAACCATATCTGTATGCACGGTGGTGGGATAAGCAGAGGATTTGGGGGCGTCCCTATGTTTTCTTTCTATAAAATAATTACAGGAAAATAGGATGCTAGTTCTATTTTCATTTACATGACATAAATAATAAATGACTTTATATTTGAATAGGCAGTGCCCAAATGAATCATTTCAAAAATGTTAATGAGAAGCTTTAGCGTACTTCTGTGAATGTAACTTTCTTTTTCATAACAGTCTTATTGAGGTGTAATTAATCTACCGTAGAATTAAGCCATGGAAAGTTTTCAATTCAGTGATTTTAGTGTCCTCACAGATTTATGCAACTATCACAATAATCAATTTTAGAAAATTTTCATCATCGCCCCCGAAAAACCATGCTTGTTAGAAGTCACTCCTTGTACCCACCACCTCCCCAAACATAGCTTTTTTAAAGGAAGTCAGGTTTTATGCTGGAAATAGCTACGTGCAATTCTTGGCTGACATGTGAACGTCCCTCTTCAAAATCTTGAAGTCACTATTGATGTGAAACTTTGGTTGCACAGGTATGTGATAAAAAGATCTAGGAAAAATTTCAGAAAGTATTTAAAAATTTGGAAGAGTTTAAGTGACTATGGAAAGAAAGAATCCCATGGGTCGTTCTTGGCTGAATACAATGCTGACGTTTACTGTGATAATGAGGGTATGTCCTAAACTCGGCTGGACTTGTTTGATTGGGTATTTCACAGTGCTGGTGCTGCTGGAAGCTGCGGAACACACACGCATGGTTAGAACAGCTCTCGGCCCGTGGCCACCCAAAGGGTGCACCTGCAGGGAAACTGAGGCCTTCCTCTGGACTCCTTGCTTCCTCAAGGTCTCTCCTGAAAGGTCTGCATCCTGCCATGTGCTGACGGGGCTGGCGCCGTCCATCCTTACCCTGAGCCCTGCCGTGTTGGCGTGGTTGAGGGGTCTGCTGCCACGCTGCCTCTCCCAAGGAGGCTTGGGCAACCCAGTGAGGAGGAAACCTTGAATAAACTTCAGGAAGAACAAATCCATTCTCCCACTTTCCCAGAACCCAAAGGGCTTCCACACTTTAGGGATGTGTTGTTTTTGAACCTGAGCCCATCATGGCCCTGGACATTGATCA
The DNA here is from genome assembly GCF_028858775.2 of Pan troglodytes. Lineage (NCBI taxonomy): Eukaryota > Metazoa > Chordata > Mammalia > Primates > Hominidae > Pan > Pan troglodytes. Next base: position 85,112,944 of record NC_072416.2, on the reverse strand, counting down.
AAGAGAGTGGCTTGTTTTTCCTAAAAGTGTGCGGATGGGTCCGATCAGCAGAATTTCAGGTGCAGTGACTCAGCTTTTCCTCTGCGGCTACCACCTTCCCGACATGGCCCCCATGGGGTGGCATCCAGACCCTTTCCTCGGGCTTGCTTTTCTGGAAGCCCCCACACCGCGGTTAGGGTCTGGGATTTGGAATCAGACAGATAAATGGGTTTCAAGGTCTCTCTTTCCAGCTGCTGAGAATGACCGCCGGCAAACTCCTTCACTTCCCTGAATCTCAGTTTCTCCTATTTAAAATGGTGATAAGACTGGTCGGCAATAGACACTGCCTCTTGGGAGGGTTAAGGTAAAATCAGAACAGGAGATGAGTGCAAAGTCCCTGGCAGTGTTCCTGGCACAGACAAAAACATTTGTGGCAAACCTGGAGTGGCCAGATTCCCCCTCAGCCTCCCCAGAGGCCAGAAACTTTGGTGGATCATTCCTGAGCCCACTCATACCTTCCTTCTTTCAGCACTTGCCTCTCTCCACCAGAGAACTTTCTAGGCTGAAAGAGCATCCTTGGGCTGTGCAGGGAATCAATGTCCTCAGAGCAGCCCCCCGAGGAGGAATGGAGTAGATGGGAAACACCCCTGCGTGTGTTTCTTGGGAAGATAATTCTGAGGCATCTTCCACAGGCCTCTATAAAGGGTCCCAACAGACCAGAGTCCAGTCACCCTGCTACCACCCATTCATGGTTGGCTTTCTCACCTCTGGGCCTCATTTCCCCATTCCCCTCCTGGTACTTTCTAAATTTACCTCCAAAGTAATTCACTTGGGCCCAGGTCCCTAAATCCCTTGTCTGTAGGTTTGCTTTGGGGGACACCCAGCCAAAACAAGAGTCGGTAAATATGGGCTATTATTATTATTATCACTCAAAAGGCTGGATGCAGAATGAGAATAAATTCATGGTCAAATTTTGTGCTATGGATTTCATTTCATTTTATGGGCAGGTGAGAGGTCATATCTAGATGATATCAGAGAGCCACTTTGGGAATACTCAGTTGGTTATCATGGGATTTTATTGAGCAGCAATTAGATTCCCAGTGCTGGGTGAGGGGTGTGGACCTGGGCCATGGGCACCCATGGCCCTACACTCTAGAAGGGCAGAGTCTATGGAGCAGAAGCGGTGTTCAAGTGAGTTCAAGATCAAGCACATGTCCCCCAGTCTAGGTACGAGGAATGGCCTGGCGGTAACCAGGGAGATATAACCCAAGAGGTGGCATTTGCTGTGGACCCTGAAGAGTAAGTGTTGCACAAGGAAAATGTTGGGACGGCATCCATGGGAGGCGAAGAAGAGTGTGTGCAAAAAGTTCAGGGCATGAGAGGACCTGGCAGGGAGAGACAGGGGTGACCAAGAAAATGTAGATTGAGGCTGGGCATGACGGGCAAAGTGACTTAACTTCTCTGAGCCTCATTTTCTTCATCTGTGAAATAGGATCATAATAGCATCTACTGAGATAATGCTGGATTGTCCTAGTGGCTCAATAAAGGTTTCCTGCTTCCATTGCCATTAGGGTCAAGTGCAAGGACTTCAGAGAGGACTTAAGAATCTGCACTTTTTCCCGGCATGCTGAGAGTTGTGGGGCTGGAGGCAGCACCGTCATAATTGAGTTTTAGCATCAGAGGTCTGGAAGGCTAGATGTCATAGTGTTACCTTGACTTTCTCCTCTTTCTGTAAGGAGAATGCATCACTTCTATAATAAGAATATATGTTTAAAAGCCAGAAGAGCACAATGACTTGGGAGCTTCTGGAAGCTGGACAGACTGGGTAGGCCAGAGTAGGAGGGTGGGTCAGCCTCCAGCTTTTGGGCTGAAGCGTTCCTGGGAGAATCTGATAAAGCTAATGGGAATTCCTCGCAGAAAGCTGACTTCCGTGTGGAATTCCACACCCAACCCAAGTGGACTCATGCAGCCACTAAAAGGCAGATGTGGACCCAGGGTAGGGTCCCCTCAACTTGGAAGAATCAACAATTCAGGCCAGAGAATTTGAGAACTTCCCACATGAATGCTTGTTTGCCTTGATGTTGCCATTTTCTCATAAGACAGCACATGTGAGATGACATCTTTCTTTCTCATGAGAACGTTTGTTGGGGCCTGCAGAGGCTGGATGAGGAGGCTCCCAGTCTCCAGGTAGATATGGGCAAGACCTTCATTCCTAGTGAACTGAATGTTCTGTCTGAACTCAGTGCCTCCATGCACAGATGTAGCTTCAGAAAGTGCTTAGATCCATGCAGCATTGGTGTGGAATTAGTTGTTTGCCAGGATTGGCAGTGAGGGCCAACTACTCTTCCCAAAGCAGGAGTGGGCCTGCTGCAGCTGGAGGGTCTGTCCTGCTCCCTGGGCTGCTGGCCTCCCTCACAAGGCTGTGGACTGGCCTCTCTTCAATGACATGGATTGTCTCGTGCATGAGTGCACATCGGATTTCCAAGTCTGCTATTGATTTTCAAACTGCAAACAAAAATGCATTCATTCCCCGGGCCTCGCCATAGTCTTCCATTATCCACTTAGCGTCACGTTACAAAAATAGCTTTAAACAGTTTTGCTTGAAATATTGGACACATACACTCACTGACAGCGAGGTTTTGTTTGGTCGTATGACTCAGCTTCAGGGCATAACTTTTCACACGGAGGGCGTACACACCCGTCACTTTGACACAAGCGGGGATGTCGGTATTTATTTTTGCCTCGAGAAAATGATGGGGGAACAGGGAGGATAAAAAGAATTTCCAGAAAGGCCCATGCCAAACTCTTCCTACATCTGTGCAGGCCGTGGACCTCCTTCCTGGGCCCTTGAATTCCTTTGGTTTGAGGGAAGAGTCATCCTCTAGTCCGGAAGAGCCTCTGAGGCTGCCCGACAAAAACGAGGTCTGGCTGGAAACCCTGACTTCTCTGGCTCCTGGTTGCCCATTGGCATCATTTGGGGAGCTCTTAAAAATGCCAGTGCCTGAGTCCCACCCAAGACCCATTACGTTGTCCTCTCCTGGGTAGAGCCCAGCACTCCTATTTTTAAAGCTCCCCGGGTGATTTTGACCAGCAGCCAAGGTTGGGTAGCACTGCCCTGGAACCACCCACGGAGTGACATGGTAATTCTGCTCTTTGGACAGAGATTGAGATCAACACGATGGCTGGGAAACAGTGCTTCTGGGAAGAAGCTTTACCTGGGGTGGTCACTTTCGGGAACCACCATGGGTTCCCATCTACCAGGATGCTACCACCCTGAAGGGACAGGCACTGTCTCCCACCCAGTGACCCCATCTTACTTGTCTTGATGCCTGGTCTCTCATTCTCCCCGACAGTGTTCCTTTTGCAATGCAGCCCTGCCCATGGCACCACCTTAGTAACTTCTCTGTGGTCTTAAGACAAAAGGCAAAGTTCCTGCTGCCATGACTTTCAAGACTGTGGCCTGGCCCCTGTCCAAGTCCCCCATGTAAGCAGGTGCCGTTCAAGAGCACCGGCTGTAAAGCTCACTGGGCACATTCCTGCCCCACAATCCCTAGTGAGGGACCCGGGGCAAATTCATGAATCTCTCTGTGCTTCAGCAGCCTCACCTGGAAAATGGGAATGACCGTAGGGCCCACCTCAAAGACTGCCATGACGGTTGAAAGATTGCACTGAGGTAAGGGGCTGAGTGCTGTGCATGGCAGGTAGTGAACATTTAGCAATATTACCTTTTGCTGTCATCACCTGAACTGGCCCTTACTCTCTGGACATGGACGATTTCCATCCCTCAGACTCACTGTGCTCCCTCTTACCTCGGGCTTGGCACACACTGTGGTCTCTTCCTGGGGTGCTCTTTCTTTCTCTTATTTTCCTAGTTAATATTACTTCCTCCAGGAAGCATTCCCTGATTCACTGGCAAGGTCAGGGGTTCTTGAAATTGATTATAGCACTTTCTACTTCTTCCCCAGTCCACTTGCCACAACTTTAGTCATTATCTGTGTGTAGGATATAAATTCTACAAGGGCATGAACTGGATTCTTTGTTCATTAAGTTTTCCCACCAGCATGTAATAGGTGCTCAGTTAATACTGGTTGCATGAATGAGTGAATGAATAAATTGCACTGTTTGCAAAGGCTTGCAGTCATTTGCCCTTCACTGCATCTTTGGGTGATGGCTTTGTGGTCCATGGCCATGTGTCAGAGAGTCAACATCTGGCAAGAACAAGTTTGGGGCTTTCACTTTGCTCCACCAAGACATCTTGATTCTGGCTCTGCTCCTGAGTTGACCTTGCTTGTTGGGTCCTTGCTCAGCATGGACTTTGCCTATTCATATACTCAGGACTCTCCTCTCTTTCGTTGATTGATACGTGTACACACACACAGAGAAGCAATTCAGGCCAGAGAATTTGAGGACTTCCCACATGAATGCCTATTTGCCTTGATGTTGCCATTTCCCCACAACAGAGCACATGCAAGATGACGTCTTTCTCATGAGAACATTTGTTGAGGCCCATAGAGTCTGGATGAGGAGGCTCTCAGCCTCCAGGTGGATATGGGCAAGACTTTCATTCCCAGTGAACAGAATGTTCTCTCTGAATCCAGTGCCATGGATTTAGATTCAGAAAGTGGTTAGAACCTGAAAACATTGGCACGGAAGTGGTTGTTAGCAAAGATTGGTTAGCACCAATCTCTTCTCACATCTCACGTTTTTCATTTTTTATTGACATGAAATGTACATACTATAAAGTTAATCATTATAGTTATTTATAGTTTTCCTGATTTCACTGAATTGTTTGTCTGTATTTTCTCGAAGTTCACTGAGCCTCCTTAAAACATTTATTTTTAGTTTTTTGTCAGGTAATTCATATATTTCCATTTCTCCATTTCTTTGCAGTATTCTATCAGGAGGTTATTGTGTTCTTTCCGTGGTGTTCTGTCTCCTTGGTATTTTATGTTTCTTGTTGCCTTGAGTTGATGTCCCCACATTCGAAGAAGTAGGGACTTCTTCCATTCTTTCAGACTGGCTTTGTCTGAGAAAGATTACTTAAAGTGAACAGCTCAGTGGCATTTAGTGCATTCAATATGTTGTGCAACCATCACCTCTATCTAGTTCCAAAATATTTTTGTCACCCCAAAAGGAAATCCCATACCCATTAGCAATCTCTTCTCATTCCTCTCTCTTCAGCCCTAAAAACCACTAAGCCATTTTCTGCCTCTGTGAATTTACCTATTCTGGACATTTCATATAAATGGAATCATACAATACGTGATGTTTCATATCTACTTTCTTTGACTTAGCATGATGTGTTCAAGGTTCACCCATATTGCAGCATGCGTCAGAACTTCATTCCTTTTCAAGTCAGATTAATATTCAATTGTGTGGATAGACCATATTTTGTGTTTATGCATTCATCTGCTAATGGACTTTTGGGCTGTTTCTACCTTTTGGCTATTGCAAATAAGGCTGCTATGGACATGTGTGTACATGTCTTTGTTTAAACACTTGCTTTCAGTTCTCTTGTGTACACTCTAAGGAGTGGAATTGCTGGGTCATACACTAACTCTGGGTTTCATCTTTTGAGGAACTGCCAAGCTGTTTTCTCTGATAGCTGCATAGTGTTACATCCTAACACCTTTGATTTATATTTATCTCCTGACTTCACCCAAACATGACTGTTCCAGATATGACCTCTGACCCCTGACCCCTTTTCACTCCCCCGCTGATAGATAAAACATGACTGGACAGAGAGGGGCAGGCTGTCTTGGATGGACCCTGGTCCTGCCACATACAAGCTGAATGGCGCTGGGGGGGTCAATCCGCCATTCTGAGCTGCAATTTCAGTCTGTAAGATGGGGATGATCATAGTGCCCTCCACCCTGGCATGGAGTTACTGTGAGGATTAAGTGAGTGATTCGTGTGTGGGAAGCCTCAGAGCCTCACCTGGCATGTGTGAGTGCTCCTCCAGGCTTGGTGACCATGAACTGTTATTCCTAATAACAATCCAGCGTGGGCACAGAAGGAGTACCAGGCATGGCCCCTGCCCCTAGGTGGAGAGGAGAGACTCATCCACAGGGCCTAACTTAGCTAACACCTGCTTGTTCTAAAAATGACATGAAACAACAACAAGTGTAAGACAAAACAATGCTGGATGTGATGGTACAGGATAAAAATGAACTATTTGACAAGGACTTACACTTCATTAATTTCTGACATGGAAATATTAACAATTTGGAGAACTACCACTAAGTTAGGACTTATCTGTGTGATTTAAGTCACGTAGCCCTCCAAACCCCTGTAAAGTAACGACTAATATCCCGTCTGTCAGACAGGTAAACTGAGGCACTGAGCGGCAAGGTAACTGGCAAGCAGTTGCCCCAGGACTCCAACCCAGGTTCATCTGGCTCCAGAAACCACTCTGTTCACACTCTGAGTTCTTTCTTAAAAACTGTTCCGCCCCAAGACGGCCTCCTGTCTTTCCGTGTGATGTGAACACCCTCCTCTCACAGATGGTCTCAGCAAAGTTGTGAACATCCTTGATGCCCACAGACGGCTTGGTTGTCTGAGAGGCTCCAGGCCCCAGACAATATTTGTTTTTGCTCTACTGAGAGTATTTCCATTTGCTTTGGATGGAAAAACAAGCCTTTCTGTTGTTGTGAATATTTCAAAGGGACCCGCTAGGGCACAAGGTATCCGCCGGAAAGCTGAACCAGGAACCATGCGTTGTTTCAGATGCATTGATTTTTATCAGCTTTTGACCTCATTTATTTATGAAAAATATCTGGCTCCCAAATACGGTGCTTTGAAGGCACAAATGATAAGTGACCGAATGCGTCCAAAAAGTGACAAGGCTCTTGCCTGCCCAAACGCTGGCCTGCTGTAAAGTGAATCTTCTCCTGGAACATGAGCTTGTCTCCAGGAATCAGTGAAATCAGAGCCTTGCACATGCAGCCTGAATCAATCCAAATGGGGCTGCGGAGCCACACTGATGCCTGTGATGCCTTCAGGTGCTAAAGAGGAAGGAGCACTATCATCAATGTCAGGAGGATGTGCCATGAAGTGGATGGAAATGGGTGGAGAGCCCAGCCTGAGGCCCCCAGAACCACGGGTCTGCCTTCTGTATGGGGGACATCCTTGGTGAGGAAGTGGTCAGGCGTCCGTGACCCTGGGGAGGAGCGGCCATCGGAACTTACAAGAAGAGCCATCAGGGTTCCACGGAAGGCAGAGGAAGCCCTCCACTTCAGAGCCACCTGCCAGAGCCACCCTGAAAGCCTTGGCTGTCTCCTGCATACAATGAGGGATGGAGACAGCAGCTCGGTCTACTTCGTAACTTTATCGGCAGCTGAGGTCCTAGATGTGGAAAATATCGCTAATGCCAACATGGGTGTAATTCTTCCATGAATTCCCAGACAAATCAATTTCCGGAATATTGCTGGGCAGCACATTTGTCCCCCACCGCATCCCCTTTCTGAGAACATCTGAAAATATCTGAAACACAGGACAAGTACCCTGATCTCAAAACTAGCTTGGGAGATGATTAACAAGAAAACAGCTCTAGTTTCAAAGCAAAATCCACAGAAGATGAACAAATTCAGTTATGTCATTTAAACACTCTATGTTAAAACATGAGATGGGACTCCTATGTCACACTGTACACAAAAATAAATACCAGATTTATCCAGAAGTTTAATGTGAAAGGCAAGACGAAAAACTTAGAAGAAAATGTATTTGTGTGTTTAGAAGCATATAAATACAAATAAGAAGAGATATTCTCTCTCCTCCCTCCTCGTCTTTACTGCTTTGAATGCTGGGAAGTAATAATATGATATCTTGAGCAGCAGCAGCTACCTTGTGACCATGAGGACAATTCTGAGCATGACTTGATAATTATCCTATCTCTGCCACCAAAAAGCTATGGTTGGAGGAATAGTTTTGGTACCTCTACTATTAAGGTTTATGGCAACATATGAGATCACTGTGGAGTAAATTGTTTGTATCTCATGCAAAACACAATCCCGAATGAAACACAGATGGACTTTGTATTTCTCCTATTTTATTTCTGAACTGTACAGCACACTCTAAAGAGCGCAGGGGTGAAAAAGAAAGAGGCGGGACTTTATGCTTGTAGAAGTTACAGTTCACAGTTTCCTGCAGGGCTTGGGAGGAGACTTTTGGAGGTTGAGCCGGAAAAAAGAAATCTACCCAAGAAAAATGTGAAGGAAAGAATGCCAGACCGCATGTGCTTGGGCAAGATCTCATATGTGCATGGCAAAAGTTCTGCTTCCCAGGTGAACAAAACCTCTCCAGTTAGCCTGGTCCAGGGGCCATGGCATCTGCTGTGTAACATTTCAGAACTCTCCTAAGAACATCTATTCCAGAGAGGTCAAGACAAACCCATGTTAGAGGTTCTCTTTCCATACTCAATTCATTAGATTCATCAAATCCTTTTAAGCCGAGATGCTACTTGGTATCCAGAGAATCAGCAAAGCTCCTTAAAATAAGGAGAAATAGTTTCCTAAATAAAGCATCCATACACACCCTTACTTGGCTTCCGTGGCGGTCACCATTGGTTGCAGCCCAACCTCTTTCTTTTCTATTCCTTACTTGCAGCCAAATGCACCCTGAGCGATGCACACCATTCCTCCTGGGTGCAGGTCTACGTGCTGTGGCCACTTCACTTTGCAGCACTGCTGGTTCCCGAGTGCTGACTCCACATCAGACCTTTGCAGGAGCCTCACAAACACCAGCCTATACTTGTAAATAGTAAGGCACTGTGGTCCCTGCCATGCAGAGGGGAACCAAGGCTCGGAGATACCAAGTAGCTAACGCATGGTTGTGCACTTGTAAGAGGTGGAGCTAGGACTTGAGCCCATGTCACGTCCATGTCCAGAGCACAGAGTCTGTGCTCTGATCACCATGAAGGCGAGCGGCCACAGGGTTAGGGTTGTTCTCAGAGATAAGCTCTCCACACATGTTTCCTCCCTCCCTCTGGTCCCATATGGATGGACTGTTTAAGATGCCCCAAAGGCAGGCACACACTGCCCCCAGCATCAAGCACCTCTTAGAATAGCATGGGGAAAGTTCCTTAGGCCAACTTTGTCCTGTAGAGGCTGATGGAAGGAGACATTCTTGCTCTGCAGACTGCATAGCTTATGCCAAATATCCAAGAGAATTGCAGACATTCATCCACACAAGGATCTTGTACAGGTGCTCATAGCGAGTGATTTATAATAGCCAAAAACACAAAAAACCCAAATGCTCGCAAGTGATCAGTGGATATGCAAAATGTCATCTATCCACACAACAGAATATTATTCGGCCATGGAAAGGAATGAAGCTCTGGCACAAGCTACAAGGATGAACCTTGAAAACAGGACACGAGGTGAGAGAGGCCAGATGTATTAAATGGATCAATTTACAGAAAATGTCCAAAACAAGCAAATCCATGAAGACATAAAGTAGATTAGGTGTTTCCAGCCCTGGGGGAAAGGGAGAAGTTGGGGAGGGGGATGGTGACCACTAAGAGGTGTTGGGTTTCTTTTCAGAGTGATGAAAATGTTCTAAAATTGGCTAAAATGGTTCTGAACTTGGTGATGGCTGCACCACTCTGTGGATACGCTGAAACCCCTTGAGTTGTGCCCTTTAAGTGGGTGAATTGTGTGGTCTGTGAGTGACATCTCAATAAAGTTGGTGAGAAGCTGGGGTGGGGGCGGGAGCTCCCTGAAACAAAATCCTTTGTTCAATGTCACTTCCCGAGAAGTCTGTTGTCGGCAGCCTGCCCTGAACTTATGAGACCCTGTGTGGATCCTTTGTCTGTGTGTGTGGTTGAGGTGGGTGGAGGCTGTGTTTTGTGCGGGAACCTTGCCTGGGATCTGGTGTTCAGAGACGTACCCCCCTGGGGGATCCTGGGGCTAGGAAAGGGCTGAGAGTGCCTCATCTCTCAAATATGTTTTCGTCTTGAAAATGGCGTTGGCAGTGCGTGGATTAGATTGAGCACGCGCTTCTACCGCATGCCTGCTGAGTTTGCATCTCATTCACTGGGTGCCTGTCCAAAGGGCAGGAGGGGACTCAGCGTGGATGCTGCACCTCCGCGCTGAGCTTTGTGGTTGCTCTGAGGAGCAAATCTCTGCCATTTCCTGTCTTTGCTCACAGGCACCCACGTAAACCACCAGCTTCCTTATTTCCCTGACTTGGAGCAGCCTCTGATAGCCTTGTGACCCAGAACAAATCAGCTGGTGACGGCCATCAGAACTCCCGAGTCCTTGCACTGTAACCGAAACTCTTCCGTGGCCCTGGAATGCTGACCTGGTGAACTCTCCCTGACTTCCCAGTGTGCATGGGCTGAGGGCATTGGAGTTGGAAGTGGCTGCCATTCTTGTTGTCCTCTTTCCGGGAGAACTTGTCTGAGCATGTGGCCGGCAGCCCACCCCGAGCCAGGGCAGAGGGTTCAGAGAGGGTCGCGTGGATCCAGACCCCACGTACCAAGCCCTGTGGCTGTGGGCAGCTGCCTTGCCTTGTGCTTCAGAGCTATGGTCTCGGGTGCACGTTCAAGGGTTGACGTGGGGATTCATGAGCTAATCCCTGGGAAGTGGCCCCACTCCATGCCTGCCCCTAAACTGCTTTCAGTAAATGGCTTCAATCCTTGCATCTCCTATTGCTGTATATCTTTGTATCTATTTTTTAAATCATGAAATATACCAAAGATCTGGAAAATAATGATAGATAACAGCATATCCCCTATCCAGGTTTTTAAAGATAGTTTTCGAAGTAAACTTTTTATTAAAGTATAAGATATAGTCTGAAGAGTGCACAGATCCTAAGGGTGTGGGCTGAGGAATTTTCACAAAATGACCACGCCCGGGTCACCAGCACCCAGACAGAGGAACAGAATATAAGGTTAGGGGTGGTGGCTCATGCCTATAATCCCAGCACTTTGGGAGGGTGAGGCAGGAGGATGGCTTGAGGCCAGGAGTTTGAGATCAGCCTGGGAAACATAGTGAGAGCCCCATCTCTACAAAAAATAAAATAAAATAAAATAAATTAGCTGGGTGTGGTGGTGTGTGCCTGTGGTCCCCTGTACTTGGGAGGCTGAGGTGGGAGGATCACCGGAGCTCAGGAGCTTGAGGCTGCAGTGAGCCATGATTGCACCACTGGACTCCAGCCTGGGCAACAGAGCAAGACCATGTCTCAAAACAAAAACAAAAGAACATGACCACTGAAGCCCAGAAGCCCTTAGGCCCCTTTAGTCCCTACCACCTAAGGCCATTCATTACCCTGATCTCTAAGTGAAGAGATTGGTGGTGCCTGTGGTTAAACTTGATAAAACTCCATAGTAATGGAATCCAGCAGCAGGAATCCCTCCCTCATCACCCTATCTGTGAGCCATCCTCAGCTGTGTGGAGCTGTGTGCTCTGCTGGTTCTCATTGCTCTATTGTGTTACTGTGAGAAGAGACCGCACTTGCTGAGCTGATCTCAACATCAAAGGGCATAAGGCAGTTCCTGGGTTTTAACTATTCTGAATAGCGCTGCTGTGAACCTTCTTGTAGATGTTTTCTGATGAACGTATGCACCCATGGTGTGGGGCATGCAGCTAGCGTGGAGTTGCTGGGTGACAGGGTGTGCGTGTGCTATGCTGTGTAAGGCACTACTGAACACTTTTCCAAGGGGTTGGCACCACGCGACCCCCACCGACAGCATCCGGCATCCAGGAACTTCATCCGCTCCACCCCCTCCTCAGTGCTGGGTGACTGCTGCTCACTTTCGCCAGCCTGGAAGGTGTGAAGAGGGGTTGCAATGCGGCTTTAATTTGTATTTCCTGATGGCTGATAGTGATGGCCACTTTCTCATGTTTATTGGCGTCTGGCTATGCCAGCTCTCAGAATTAACCCACGCTCCGTTTCGTCTACTTAAAAACTTAAAGACAGCCAAAGGCTCCTACTCTATCCCATTTTCCTCCTTCCCTTCTTCCCCATCTTTCCAGCCCTAAAGGGAACCTCTATTCAGAAGTTGGGATGTTTCCTTCTGTCCATATTTTTATGCTCTTACCGCACATGTAGGTAGGTACCAAAACCAATACATGTTCTTGCTTCAAATGATCTCCCTGTGAAAACCTTGACTTGATTTTCCTTCCAAGTATTGCCACTTATCCAGGGCTCCTGACTTACTGTCCAGAGGTACTTCTACCAGCTCACACAGCCACCCCACACTTTCTCACACTCACACCTCACACTCACACCACCTCACACACACATCTCACACCACCTTACACACACGTCACACCTCACCTCACACCTTACACTCAGTCACACCTCACACACATGTCACACCTCACCTCACACTTTACACTCACACATCTCACACTCAAACCTCACAGTCACTCCTCGCACACATCTCACACTCACATCACACCCCACGCTCACACACCTCACTCACATACATTTCACACACCTCACACCTCACACTCATACTTAACCCTCACACCTCACCTCACACATCACACATCACTCTCCAACTCACACTCACACCTCACACACATATCTCACACTCACACCACGTCACACATCTCACACCTCACCTCACACCTTGCACTCAGTCACACCTCACACACATCTCACACTTCACCTCACACTTCACATTCACACATCTCACACTCAAACCTCACACTCACGGTCACACCTCACATACATCTCACACTCATACATCTCACACTCAACCTCACACTCATACTTCACACTCACACCTCACCTCACACCTCACAATTAAACACACACACCTCACACTCACATCACACTCCAACCCACACCACACCTCACACACCCATTATGCTCACATCTCACACGCCATGCCTCACACACACATCTCACACTCACACCTCACGTATCGCACTTGACTCTCACCCTTCACCCTTACATCCACCTCGCACCTCATACGCCTCACCTCACTCTCACACCACACCTCACTCACACCACACCTCACACTTCCACACCTATTTCCATGTGCCCCAGGCCCGTGTCAGCCCAAGTGCTTCTTTTCACGTCTCTCAAAGGGAAAGGAAGAGGAGAGCCGATGGGAAATGTGTTCTCCTGATATTGCCCCAAACCCTCCGGTATCAAATACAAGAGCTGACATCGGCTTCATTTCAGAGGTGTGCCAAATGCGCTGAGAGAGGCTCGGTGACCTAAGGCCCCAGAGCTGGCAAGGAGCAGGAGTATTCCAACCCAGCTCTGGCCCTGAGCCCACGCTTTCGTCCCCAGGCAGGGTCATTTCCAGCGAGCCGCGCGCGCTCCTCCAGCCTGATGCTGCGCATGGATCAGCGGGCACCAGGGGCAGCCACCGAGCCGGCCTCCTGCGGCCAACAAGCCAACAAGCAGGGCCGGGCTCACAACGGAGGTCTTCCCAATCTCTCAGATACAGACGATTCCCGCTCAGTGCCTGAAAAATGTTACATCGGCAGGAGCCGGCGTGGAGCACACATTCCCGACTGCTTTTGGCTGCTCGTCAGCCCTGGTCTTCACACGAGTTTATCTTTATGTAACACAGGCTTTCTAAACACTTCAACATTGCCATGAAATCAAGATAATTTCTGGCAATTAAAGACCTGACTCACCCATTGTTCCTGCGCATTGTCATTCTAGGAAATTCCCTCAAATGGGGCTCCCGGTGACCCGCCCGCCATGTGTCAGGCCACCTCGCCCCTGGAAAGGAGCTTTTTTCCAGATTTGATCAGAACAAGCTGCTTCTCTCCCCCTGGCCTTTCCTGGAAGGAGCCCACTTTCCCAACGCTTCCTGGGTTCACCTGAACTCCTTACCAACATGTATTTCTTCCACTTTGTTATTTTTGGATTAATGTAAATGAAGTCTGTCTTGGGCTCTCTAAGATAAATGAAAGGGATGCTAGGGTCAGAAGCTTCAGTGTTGGCTCTGATGGAGAAAGATTGAGGTAAGACTCTGCATAATGCTTTTAAACCTCCCACTTCCTTAGTGTGAGACAAGGAGGAGGAAAAGAGCATGAGGAGAAAAAATGAAGGAAGAGGAAGAGGAGGAAGACAGGGAGGAAGAGGAGAAGGGGGAGGAAGGGGAGGGGGAGGAGGACGGGGGAGGAAGGGGAGGGGGAGGAGGAGGGGGGGAGGAGGGGGGAGGAAGGGGAGGGGGAGGAGGGGGGAGGAAGGGGAGGGGGAGGAGGGGGGAGGAAGGGGAGGGGGAGGAGGAGGGGGAGGAGAAGGGGGAGGAGGAGGGGGGAGGAAGGGGAGGGGGAGGAGGATGGGGATGAAGGGGAGGGGGAGGAGGAGGGGGGGAGGAAGGGGAGGGGGAGGAGGGGGGAGGAAAGGGAGGGGGAGGAGGAGGGGGGGAGGAAGGGGAGGGGGAGGAGGGGGGAGGAAAGGGAGGGGGAGGAGGAGAGGGGGGAGGAAGGGGAGGGGGAGGAGGAGGGGGTGGAGGAAGAGGAGGAGAGGGATGAAGAGGAGGAGGGGGAGAAAGGGGAGGGGGAGGAGGGGGAGGAGGAGGAGGAGGGGGAGGAAGAGGAGGAGAGGGATGAAGAGGAGGGGGAGGAAAGGGAGGGGAGGAGGGGGAAGAAGGGGTGGAGGAGGAGGAAGAGGCAGAGGTGATGAAGAGGAGGAGAAGGAGGAGGGGGAGTAGTCATACCTGCTTCCATCATGCCTGCATTTTGGACAGCGTGATGGAGGAAAGGAGGGGTGCAGGTGTATGTCTTCCCTTTAAGACCACAAGCTGCGAGTTGGGCATCACTATTGTTCACATCCCAGAATCTAAATGTGGAGTCACACCTACCTGGGATCTTAGGTCTTCACTAAGAACGAAGGGTGGGGTGGTGAATCTTGGGGAAGGGCAGTCACGCACCTGGTTGTAATTAATACGATCACTTAAGAGAGGGAATGGATGTAGACAGAACTAGCAATTTCCGACACCCATCAGGTTGGTTTTAGTTTGGGGACAGGTATTCTATACAAACCTGTGACTGCATGCAGGGTTATCCCTTCCATGTGCAGCCAAGACCGTGTCTCCTCTTCCCAGCCTGTGTTCATGGAAAGCTGCCTCCTCTCCACGCAGACCAGAGCTGGGGTGTGACTGCAGGCAGTTTTTGGGAGGTGATCTCAGGAAGTGTAGGGGAGTTGGGAAGGGACCCGGGGAAGGGACGAAACCAATGCAGGGTGGACTGTTGATCAGCTGACCATGGTGGGCAACCGGGGCTCCACCCTCTGGGGAGCTCTGGGAGACTGTCTGGCCCCCTTGGAGTTTGCACCCAAGCAGGGTTTTATGTTGCAGGGCTTCGCCGTCCCTGGCCCAGGGCTGCTCCTGACGACAGTGGCTCCTGGGCATTTGTGGGCTGCCTGTCTGTGAGGGGGCCTTTTTATATGGACACCATCATAGCGGTTTACAGGCCAATCCTGCTCCAGCATGACTTCAGCTCAACTAATTACATCTTCTAGGGCCCTATTTCCAAATAAGGTCACATTCGGAGGCACTGGCAGTTTGGATGGCAACGTAAGAATTTTTGGGGAACACAACGGATTCATAACAGGGTGGGAGAAGGGGCAGAGGGGGCACTGAGGAGAGTTTCCTGGCAAGCACTTGATGTTTGGGCGAGCACTCAGCGCCGTCGTGCGCCGTCGCCTCTTGGGAGGAGCTCTGCTGCCCGTTGGACTTCCTTCCATTTATTGTGTCACTCACTCCTGCCCCTAGGGCTGAACGCCTTGAGGGTGGAGAGGCACCGTCGCTTTCTCAGCCTGGAGAGCTCTGTCCAGCTCTGCAGACGTGGCCCCCGGAAGCTCACCTGAAGCCGACGAAGGGAGGAGGGAGTGGAGTGCCCACTGCCCGGGCTAGGGCAGCCAGACCCTGGCGGCTTCGTGGCAGCTGCTGTACTCATTGCCAGCCTCAGGGCGGTGGGGCCACGGAGGAAGAACGTGAACGCCTGGACTCCCACTTGGGATCTGAATGCAGTCCAGGGATTTGGCATTTGAGTCCCTAGAGCTCGTTGCTAGCCATCCTCCTCCCCCGCGAGAATAATCCATTTCAAACTTCTGAGCTGTCTAGACTTGTTATCTGGCCCCCTAATTCCTGAGAGCCTAGAGCGGGCAGCAGCGGGACCGCCGAGATAGCAAGGGGGTGAGGTCATTGGCGCGGTCCCGAGGCAGGAAGTCCATTCCGGGGGACGATGGATGAGTGTGGAGCTGGTGCCCGAACGGGGCCAGATAACGCGTCTGGACCCGGCGGGCCGTTTCCTGCTCTTCCCCGGTGTCCTATCGGCATCCTCCTGCCTTCCTGCTGCTCTTCCGAGCCTCTCTGGAGAAGCCTCTCAGGAGGTTTTACTTCATTTTCAGTGTAAGGGGCGGCCAGTGTCTCTTGGCCTCGGCTGGGTGTGGGTGCGTTTTCTAAGTCACAGTGACGGTGGGGCCGGGAGGCCTTTCTGGAGAGGCCGTGCTGGCCTCTGTCACTTTGTCCTTTCAGAGAGTTCAATGGGTTAGGGGAAAAATGACGTTTTCTCTCCCCGGTCTCCAAAGGTCAGTGGAAGGCCAGTGGTGGGACTGGGAGGACAGGAGTTGATGTCAAACAGACCCAGAAATTTCCACAAGTCCTGGGGGAAAAAAGAGCCTGGAGCAAGTCTTATCTAAGACAGCCCCTGGGAGCCGCAGAGTGCCGAATAAACTCGCCTTTCCGGAAGGAGTGGCTAATTTCATTGGCCCATGTGCACTCTGGCTGATCTTGAATCCTGGGGCTAGGGTTGGACAAGAGGTCAAAAGGTCATTTGGTTCAATCCCCTGCCTCCAGGCAGTATTCCCCCAGCAAAGAGGAATCGTGTGTGTTCCAATATTCAAAGACACACGTGGGGACTGCAGGAGAGGAAGTGGCCTCCGGAGCACCTGCGGGGGTGGATGAAGTGGTAATCCCCACCAGCTGTGCTGAGTCTCTGAGCCCCAATAGTGCTGTGGGTTTGGAACAACTGCATTGTGGGGAACATCTGTGCAGAAGGGTACAGTGTGTCAGGAGGGCCACTGCCACCCCCACGATGATGACAACAGCAAAAGCAAAAATGAATTGAGCCCGCACTGATGCCAGCTGATGTCAAGTGGCTGGACAAATGCTGGTGAATCTCATTTAACCATAAAATAAACCTGGGCAGGGGCTGTCATAATTATGCCCCAACTGAGGCTCAAAGGAAAGGTGTCTGCTGAAGGCACCTGGTTTGTAAGAAGTAGGGTGGGAATGTGAGCCCAGGTGAGGCTGCTTTCAGAGCTCAGGATGGAATAGCTCAACTCTTCTGCCCTAAACACTTGTGTTCTATTCATGAAGGTCTCTGTGTCTTGTTTATTGCCTGGTGGACAGGTGGGGGTGGCTGAGGGTGGCACAAGCTACACAGCTAATGAACAAGAGGTCAGGATGCTAACTCATATCTCTAGACCCCAAATTCTCACCAACCCCTCCCTGTTCCCCCATAAGCAGTATCCCCCTGGCAAAACATGTTCCCTTTCCATGGGAAAAGTAATATTTATAATGAAGGGCCTGTCTGCAGGGGACCAGCTAAATACATAGATGATGAACGGGCTGTTCGAGGGAGTAGTATACAGCCATGAAAAGGAATCAGAGCTCTTTAGATGCCAACATCTACTTATCACCAAAAGAGATGACTGAAAACAGCAAGGTGCAGGGCAGTGTGGATAGTGTGTGTGTACATACATACATGCATGCGTGTGTATGTGTGTATACAGTCAAACACTGCATAACAACATTTCAGCCAACAGTGGAGTGCATATACAATGGTGGTCTCATAAGATGATCATGCCATATTTTTATTGTCCTTTTTGTTGTTTAGATACACAAATACTTACCATTGTGTTGCAGTTGCCTACAGTATTCAGTGTATAACATGCTGTACAGGTTTGTAGCCTTGGAGCAATAGACTCTACCGTACAGCCTAGGTGTGTAACAGGCTGTACCATCTAGGTGTGTGTAAGTGCACTCTAAGATGTTAACAGAGTGACAGAATCATGTAGTGATGCATTTGTCAGAATGTATCTCTGTCTTTAGGTGGTGCATGACTGTGTATGTATATGTATGCATGTATATACTTACATGTGTGGAAGGATATGCACTTACCTACTTTTATGCATGTAAGTATATGCTTACAGGCCTAAAACATCTGAAAATATAGGCACCCCTGGGAAGGTGGCTGTGGGAACAGGTGAGAGGGAGATACCTTTTTGTATCTTGAATTTTTAGCGAGGTGACTGACCTTAAAAAGAAAACAAAAACTCCATACTGTCTTCTAAACAGAGTTGTTCTCATGAATAATAAACAGGCCCCCTTTGTGCAAATAAAACCTCTTGTCTTGCCTCCCCAGGTGTCTCAGAAGTGAGCAAAGGGCATATCTGTGGGCAGTGAGTGTCCCAGCCTGGAGCCGGGCATGAGTGCTCGGTACCCACAGCTGCACCCCTGTCCGCCTACCCCTGGATGGAGTTGCTCAGTCCTGGGGTCAGGTGATGCACTAACCCCGACGGGGTTTTGCAGCTCTGAGATTCTAGAACCCCCTATAGAAGCCACAGTCCTCAGTCCCATCAGCGCCCAAGCACAGTTTCCTGCTGGTTCAGCAAAAAGTTTCTTGTAAGAACTTTAAATGCCTTCTCTGAGGCAAGAGGCTGGAACCCTGCAGGCGCTGACACCTAAGTATTTACCAGCCTCCCCAGAACTCGGACTTTCTGCCTTGCCCGTGGAGAGAGGCAGGGGTTATCTGCGGGTGGGCAGTTGGGGCTGCCCTGGGCCCTCCCTCCCTGTGGCATCTGCTAAAGCCATTAAGGTCCCTCCCTTCTCAGCAACAGTCAGTGTCTTCTTAGTGCCCAGCTCAGGTTTCTGACCTCCGAGGAGTCCAAAGTCTGCGCAGATCCCAGGGCCAAAAGGACTTTTCATAATTCGGGTGAAGAAGGGCAGGGGACTCGGGATGGCCGGGAAGAGGAACAAAGGCGAACGCACCCCCTTCAGAAATAGATCTGAGGCCCCTCGGACGCTGCATGCTGCAAAGACAGCTGGCGGGTGGGAGGGTGACATTTGTTCCTGCCGCCCGGGGTCTGGAGGCAGTGCTGACAAATGGCCATGCCAGTGCCCTGTGGGAGGCTGCGAACAAACTTTTGAAAGTCACGGAGACCCCGGGTCAGACAGCTCGGTGAGGGGCTGGCGCTGCTCGCCGCGGAAGGTTGGACGAGTCAGGCAATGCATGCGGCCTCTGTGTTCCCATCTGTATGATGGGACCAGTAACTCCCGTTTCTCGAGGTGTCATGGTGATTGGATGAGAGGATGCAGGGCAACTGTGTGGCAGAGAAGATGAGCAGGACAGCAGCTCCTGCAGGGCTTGCTCACTGCCCACCCTGCTTCTGAGAACTGTGCCCCTAGCAACTCAGTCCTCACACGATGCCCTGCAGCAATCCTCTATTCCCATTTCACAGACAAGGAGGAGCCAAGAGAATGAAGAAACTTGCCCCAGGTCTCAAAGCTAGTGAGTGGCAGAGGCTGGATTCGAACCTGGGCCTATGCCTGCTGCCTTTGTCCGTTGCCCCATCTGCAGCCAAGCCTGGCTTCCCAGAGAGTCACCAATGCGGGCTGCCTCCAAGGGCACGGTGGTTGTCCTCAGCAGCGGGTTCCTGCAAACTCACCCCCATCTGGTCTGTGCAGGTGAGCTTTGATTCAAGGCCTGTGGAGGTTCCCCAGACTCTGCGGAACCTAGAGGATGCCCTTTCTCAAGGCCCGACGAGGGAGGAATCCATTCTCTCCGCAATCTCCAGAGAGATTTATGCTGCTTGGCGGGCCGGCATGCATGATTACATTTCCTTCTCTCTCATTAATCATCCCCGGGCTCATTCCTCCTGACAGCCAGGAGCCGCAGCCTGCAAGCCAGAGATCTCCAATCTGGCTGTTGAGAACCTGGTGAAGAGGCCGGCGGCTTATCTGCAGAGGAGGGCTTCGCACTGCCCTGCAGAAAGGGTGCTGGGCTGCATCCCTACCCAAACCTCCGTGTCCTCCAGGAAGGGGCCCCTGCCTCCCTGGAAGCCAGGCACCGACGGGCTTACTCCATACAGGCAGAAGAACCCCCGACACTGGCCGGCCATCGGCTCCAATGCCATGCTGGGATGGTGGCCATCACTTCTCATTCATTTTCTACTGTTTATTAAGAATTTACAACAAGCTGGTGCTGTGCCAAGCACTTTACTTTTATGACCTTAGTGAATTGTCTCAAAGTCCTTTGAGGGACATAAAGCCTTCCGTCCTGCCTTCCACCATGGGGCATGGGGTTCCACCCTTCAAACCTGCTTTTTAACAGCTTTAGGGAGATGTAATTCGAATGTCATGCAATTCATCCATTCTAAGTGTCCAGTTCAATGGCTTTTAGTATATTCACAGATATGTACAACCACTACCCCAATCAATTTTAGAACTTATCACCCCGGAAAGAAACCTTTGCATCCTTTAGCCATGATCACGAATCTTCTCATTCTCCAGCCCTAAATGGCCCTGTCTCTTGGTGCATATTCAGTTAACAGACGGTAATTGCCTAAATGCCAGCCTGTGGCCCCAGCCTTTCCTGGGTCCTGGTTCCCTCACCCCAAGTCTCTGCAGCCTCCAAGGCTTCTTGCTGGTATGCTAGTGAACCTCGGGTGGGGTGTGTGACTCAACCCGCAGAGCCATCCCAGCTGGGATTCTGACTGAAGGAGGTGGGTGAGATGGGGAGAGGTGGGCTTAAGGCCCAGTGGGAGAGGGGCAGAGGAGTCACCAGGGATTATGACTCAGGGCAGTGAGTAGAGAGGAGCCCTGAGTTGTGTTGACACAGGAGGCATAGCTAGGAGTCGGGGCCAAATGAGGAGGGAACACGGGACAGGTGCTTGGGGTGGGGAAATGGCACCTGCAGAGATGTGGAGGGAAGAACACAGGGTCCCTGTGGAGCTGCAGCAAACTTGGCCTGAAGCTGCAGACCACCAGTGGGGTGAGGGAGGGGAGGGACAGGCAGGAGACAGTCCAGGAGATGAGGGCACGCAGGCTCCCAGGGGAAGGGACTTGCCGGGGCTCAGACCACACAGGCTCTGGCCTCACCCTCCCTTGGGCGTAGACCCCTGGAAAGCAGAGATGTTTCAGAGGTCTCCATGTTCCCAGCTCCCAGGCCAGCAACCCAGGATCTCAAAGAGGAGGAGCTGGCTTGGCTGCAGAGCACGATGATGGCACCCACTGGAGGCCTAGTGGCAGTGACCACCTGGACACAGCCTCGCCAGCACCTCGCCTATGCAGACATCAAAGCTCATGCCACAGGCTGGGTCTGGCTGCCTGAAGTAGGAGATCTGGGTGCATTTGCTGCTGGTGGGTTACATTGTGAGGCATTTTTGAGGGTACTGGTGCCATAGGGATGGCATAGCTGGCTTTTGCAGATGCCATTATTTTAATACCATCATTGCCCGTCATTTGGGAGGTGAGACATGAGCCCCAAATCACAGACTGACAGGACATCACAGAAAACACCCCACCCACGGCAACAGCTCCATGTTTTGCTCAAATGCCTCGCGTGAATGCACTGTTTTATGTGTGACCTCTTTTGCCTTCTCTGGCGGAGACCAATCAGTGGTTCATCAAGCCAGTTTCCTCTTTTTTATCCCCTGGAAATACAGCTGGACTTTCTGTTTCCTAGCCTCCCTTGCAATTAGCTGTGGTAATGTTACTGAGTCTAGCCAATGGCCCAGGAAAATCTCCCTTCCAAGATTCTCTCTTCTTTCCCTATTTTCCAGTGAAATGCAGTAGACTCTGAGGTCCTGGAAGACCACAAGACAAAATTCCCACCAGGAAGAGATCTGCCTGTTAGTTAAGTCAGGAACATTGGTTTGGACTTTACATGATGGAGTTATAAACATCTATTGTGCTAAGCCACTTTTATTTGGGGGGTTGTTACAGCACCTAGCATTAGCCTAATACACCTCTCTATTTGAAAGATTTTGTCTACCAGAAAATTGAACTTATTTTTTCAAAATGAATTATTTTTTCCATTGTATCAATTAAAGACATACGTAACTTCAAGGTAAGTAGGCATTTTTTTTGGAATAGCTATAAAGACTTTATAATAGCTTTCACAGCTGTCTTCATCAACTCTTAAGGTTTGGGGCATCCAAGATGGGGACTCCTGGTCCAAGAGATTATAGAAAGTGGAAATCCAGACCCAGGAGGGGTGTATGATTTGTCTGGGATCACACGTGTGTAGCTGAGTCAGGGCCACATTCTGTTGGGCTCAGGTAGAGGTGGGCTGTGTCTCAGTCTGCTTGGGCTGCCATAACGAAATACACAGACTGGGCGGCTTCAACAACAGATGTTTATTTCTTAGAGTTTTGGAGGCTGTGCATGGTTGGGTCTGGTGATGGTGCTCTTCCCGGCTTGTAGAGGGCTGCCTTCTTGCCAGGTCTTCATGTGGCAGAGAGAAGGACAGAGAGCTTCCTGGTGTCTCTTCTTTTATGGACACTAATCCCAGCATGAGAGTCCCATCCTCATGACCTCATCTATACTGAATCACCTCCCAAATACCATTATGTTGTGGGTGAGGGCTTCAACATATCAACCGGGGGGACATTGTTCAGTCCTTAGTAGATTGTGTCTGCATTCTCTCAAACTATTGGTTGATTTTTCCCTCTATTTTTGTCCAGAAGGTTTTTGCTGCAAGGAATAGCCTTCAACTTTGAAATGATGAATCAACAATGTATATCTCCGTTTCCCATGTCATGAGCCATTTTCCAACAACATTATTTTCCATGTCTACATCAAGTTCGGTTTTAATATGCATGTCAGAATTTACATAGCCAATCTCTTATTGTTCGACATTTAGGTTCTCTATTTTTGAAAAGCAACTGGGCTTCTGGGGAACATTTTGCATTTTGCAGTCCTTCAGCCTTATTTCTTATCAGTGTGGTTTTGCAGGCACTGCTTCCTATTGAATAAATTTTCTAAGGTTTTGGCAAGCCCCCGATCTTGGTCTTTAAAGTTAGATGCTGTTTTTGACCAGCATGAAAGCAACACTAGAGAGTGAGAGAGAAGGTCTCAGCCAGGGCAGAGGAAGTCTGTCCTCCCCTCCCCACCCTCCCAGCCACTCCCGGGGTCACCGAGAGAAAGAGTGGCCGGGAACCCTGCAGGGTATGATGGCACCCTGGTAACCCCTGAATGTCCTAGAACAGGAAGTGACCAGAATTGCTTTCAGTGACTTGAGGAATATTCAAGACCAGTCTATTGGTGACTTTGCATGCCATGACTTAAAGCTTAAAAATAATCTGGGTTGATTTCCTTAGCTTAAAAATCAGTTATAAAGGTGAAAAGACACTCGCCGTTCTCTTAAAACATTTAGGATTTACCGTCTTAACTCTCAGTTGCCTTCCTCCTTCCCCAGAATTGGGAGATTGCTAATGTCTTCTTCTAGCTCTTTACTGTGGTAACTAATTCTCTCTCTCTCTGTCACACACACTCTCATGGATATGTATATATACTTTACACATGAGGACATATATATCCATAGGAAATAATTGATGGTTTTTATGTGTGTTTATATAAATCATATCATACTATATGTATCAACCTAAAATTTAAGTTTTTTCAGAAGCTGTGTTACTGTGGACAGATCTAACTTGTTCTTCTTAACGGCTGCAGCATGCATCATCTGAATAGCTTTAGAAGTCTGTTAAAATGCACATGGGTCCCTAGGGGGAAGGCCTTCGAAATCAAAGTGGGGTGGTCTCCCTGCTTTTCTAAGTTGCCCTCTGCTTGGGGCCAGAGAGATCTGAACACAACTGGAATTTGAAGGGACAAAAGCTCAACAAGGCTCAGCGGAATGTGCAGGACAGGACCCATCCCAGGCGAGTGAGAAGGGAGTGGCTGGATAAGTCTCAATGCACTCAAAATAATGCAAATCTTAGCAGCCACAGCAGTAAGGACCACCAGTTACTGAATAACCGCCATGCAGAGCACAGCCTCATTCAGAGTCTCATCACCAGCTTTCACATGGGAATACTGTGTTCCTGTTTCAAAGATGAACACAGACATGGTCAGTAGCTGTTGGCCCAATGTTACAGCTAGTGTGTGGTGGAGCTGGGACTCACCCAGTCCTTCTGCTTTCAAACGCCAGTATGTGAGAGTAGGGGAGCAGCTGTCTGCTGGTTGTCACCTTTTATTTTTAAATAGCATGGAACACAAAGAGTGATGGGGCAGAGGGTGGCACAATAACACACTGAGATCAGATGTGGTAGTGAACAATGACCTGGGTCCCACTCAGGGCTGGGATCGTCTCCACCTCTGTGCTGGTTGAGAGAACTCCCTCCCCCTCCATTAGAACCTGGTCAGTCAGTTCCAGTTCACCAGATTCTGAGCCCCGGAGCCTCCACCAAATGGAATGTTCCGTGAGGTGGAAGGGGAGTACAAGACACGTCGCCACTGAGAAAGTTCAGGAGTTCAGACACCACTGACTTTTATGTTCCTAAATCTGGGGCTTTCAAGGTTAGCCCTACTATAAAATCACTCTCATTTCAGATTGTCTGCTTGAGTGGGAGACATAGAGCCAAACCCATGGCTTGTCATGGGAAAATCACATGTAACCACCCCTGTAGCTGCATGGGCTTCTCACGGGGGTTGGGCTGGAAAACTTGACCATAGTCTACAAGCTCTGCAGTTAACAGGAAGAATCTTCTGCACTCCTTCTGGTCTTACTGCCCAAGTCAAGCCTGGAGGACCTTAAGGAGAGTCACCAGCTTTCTCTTGCTCTGCCGTGTTGGCCAGCATCTATTTTACATTTGAATGACTCCTCAATGCCTACTACTAGGGAGAATCCACCTGGAATCCAGATTTTTCCTTCTAAATACCAGCAGGTCTGATCATACCGGGCCCCAAATCCCTCCTGGCAATGACCGGAGCCCATGTTCTCCATAGGCAAGTCCCTGAGAGGCTGTTTTCTTTCTCCTCAAGGCGGGAGGCCAAGGGCCACTCACGCTTCATCTTCTCCCACCTGGCCTGCTTCCCTCACTGAAATAAGGGTTGATGTGTTTATATGTAAATGTATGCAGTACGCAGTCACCTCCCGCCCTGGAAGACCTTGGAGTTGGAGTCTGATCCTTCCTGTGAAGTGTTCATGGTGGACATTGAGCCACAGAGCTCCTGCTGGCAAGATGGCACCTTGATGTGAAAGACAAAAGGACCCCCTGGGGGAGTAGACAGTACACAGGTGCCCCCGTGGGTAATGAATTCCCCAGGGCTGTGCTGGGCTTGGCTTCATTCTCCTCAGCAGCCCCATTTGTGTGGCCATGGGTGAATCTGGGAGCCCGACAGCAAGGACATCGCCTGCCGTTACTCAGCTCTTCCAATTCGATGTGCACCGAGCCTGGTCACCTGCTAGCAGGGACACATGCCTGAGGTCCTCCTGCAGGCCAGGTTTCCTGCCAGTGTTGGGAGCCTGGAGTGGGTGTCGGCCAGGGTTTCCTCTGTCCTCCTCCCCACCCCTTGGCTCCCAGACCATCCATCAGCCCACAGCTCACCTGTGAAACCCAAGGCTGGGAACCGCGGTGCTATTCTGTTACAAAATCAAGATTTATCGGAACATGACAGGCCTGGAGGGGTTTTATGACATGCACGGCGCCAATCCCTCCTGTTGACCTATTTGTCCCCAGTGGGGCAGGGCGTTTTACGACTGCCGACACCACTCCATCTGCTCCAGGGCTCGCAGCGTTTTGACAGGGAGGACAAAATGTCCAGCCTGGGCCAGACTCCGCGGGCTGGATTATCACTTCAGCACTGAGCACTCAGCCCCTTCCCCTTGGAGAAAGACCTCAAGCCCCGCTCCCCCCGCCCCGGCTCGGCCTGGTGTGAATGAAATTCAAATCGAGCTCTGACAGCCCCATGAATTGTCTGTTTTCCAACCTGCCTCCCGCTCTTTCATCTTCATGGCAGAAACAGTGAAATCATCCGTTCCCATCTCTACAAAGGCCCCACCACACCCCAATTGTCTGTGGCTCGAGAGAAACGTGGTGTGGGGACCATTTGGAGCCTCTTTAAAAACGAGGTCACCACATCCTGAGGTTGCCTGGGAATTGCCATTCGGCAAGGTAGGGAGGGACCCCGGGGGTGACCAGGACACTGGGCCAGCTCTTCTAATGATTTAGTTAAAGAGTTAAGTCGTGTTTACATGAAATGGAACCCGTCAGGAAATTGGAAGCTCTCGGCCTTGCTGTGAGTTCTGCCTAGTCCAACACTGTTCCCCCCTGTATGTCCGCTCTGGGCGCGGAGCTGGGATGGGTTTTATTTTATTAAAGGGGCAGGGTTTCTTTCTGTTTACTTGGTGTGCTCCCTTCTTTATCAGCCTGAGTCCTGGCTCTGGGATGGGGAAGCTGAGAGATGTTTGATGTTCAGAAAAGGAGGCTGAAAAGGGCTTCTCTTGGGTGGGTAGAAGGGGCAGCACCCCTGAAGATTGCTTCCCACTGAGAAGGGTCCCGGCCAGAGGGTGACGCAGGCTGGTGTGCGCTGAGACCAGGGTAGGAAGGGAGTGTGTGGGGAGTGAGGAATAAGAACAGCCGTTGATATTGCTGGCAGTGCACGCTGCCCAGGCCTGGACTCATCATTTCCGGAAGCCAGTGCAGGAGAGAGTTTGTGATTCTCATTTTGCTGGTGAGGCCATCGTGCCACTGACTCACTCAGTATAAAAAAGATGGTCTGCAGCAGGGCTGGGGTGGGAACCCAACTGATGCCACCCTTGTTCCCAGGAGGAAGCAGTTCGGGCCTGCTGATAACAAGATCTTCTATGATTGCCCTGGTGTCATTTAATTGCCACATCTGTACATTGGGCTCGTGAAATCTACCTCACAGGGTTTTTAGTCTCAACTGAGAGTTGACATATTGATAAACATATTCAGTATGCAGTGAGCACTCAATAGTTGTTCACGGACTCTTGTTGTGAGCCTTGGAGTCAAAGGAACTGGGCTGGAAGCCCTGGTTTGGCCCCTAACAGCTGAGTGACCTCGGGCAAGTCATCACCCGCTGAGCCTCAAGTCACGTTTCTGAGCCTCCGGCTCATATCTGTCCAATCGGGAGACACAGCACCCACCTCCTGGTCACGGGGGCTCTCACAAGATGCTGCAGGTAACATGCTTGGTGAGATGTGCAGTAAGGGCTCACTAGATGTTTGCCCCATGGGGAGAGCCACCAGGGGGTTGTTACTGCTGCGGTTTCCCAGGTCTCCAACTGCATCCCTGGAAAACAGCTGCTGAGAGCCTCGGGGCCGGTAAGCCAGAGGCCAGAGCCCAGAGGCCAGGCCTTACCTGGGCGTGGGCTGCTCCTTTCCTGGATCTGCAGATGCTGCCGTGGGCCGGATCACACCATGGCTGTGGTCTGTGGCCAGAGGGCCCACGGGAGCTGCAGTAGCCTTTGCTGACCTGGATGGTCTGCGTACTTTCGTTTGGAAATGAGAACTAAGAAACACTGGCCCAGGCAGCCCGCATGGTTTCATCCCCAGTGCCCGCTGAAGCCCCCGCCAGGAGACCGTCAGGATGCCAGGGTCTACAGAAGTTAACACAGCTGAACTGGCTGTGACCTGAGCTTAGACTCCGAGGGTGTGCTGTGCTGGGTCCATCTAAATGGGAAGCCCTTCTCCAGGCCCTGCAACCCCGAGGAGACAGCAGAGCTCCGAGGTGGGCCCGACATCACCCTCACAGGCCCCCAAGATGAGAAGGATGTGTGGAAAGACTCACATGGAGGCCATGGCAGCACGCAAGGAGCCCCCCTGCTGTGAGCGCCACCCGCGCGCCCGCCCGTCCCGCACTGAGCGCCACATGCGCGCCCGCCCGTCCTCTAGGCTCTTCAGCGATCACTCACACCTGGATGCGGGCGATGCTGCTGAAAGGCCATAGAATCACGGGAATGCACAGGGGCACAGCCGCTCTGGAGTCCGAAAGTTTCCTACAAAACGGAACATGCTCTTGCCGCACGCTCCAGCAGTCACGATCCTTGGTATTTACCCAAAGAAGTTGTAAACCTCTGTCCACACAAAAACCTGCACACAGATGTGTCGCAGTTTCATTTTAATTTTCAAAACCCGGAAGCAACCCAGATGTCCTTCAGCACCGAGTGGATAAATACGCGGTGGGACGTGGCCGTGGAATATTATTCAGCAGTAAAAGGAAATGAGCTGCCAGGCCTTGGGAGGACATGGAGAAGCCTTCAATGCCTGTTGCTCAGTGGAAGAAGCCCATCGGAAAAGGCCACACTCTGTAGGATCCATCTGGATGACATTCTGGAAAAGGCAAAACTACGGAGATAGTGAGAGCATTCGTGGTTGCCAGGGGTGATGGGAGAGAGAGAAGTAGGTCAATCACGGGGCATTTTTAGGGCAGAGAAGCTCTGGGTATGATCCTGTAATCATGGGGTTAGGTCATTATGCAATTGTCCAAACTCATAGAATGTCCAACGCCAAGAGTGAGCCCTAATGTAAACTATGGACTTAATAATAATCCATCAATATTGGTTAATCACTTGTAATAAATGTACCACACGACATTACTAGCAGTGGAAACTGTGTGTACATGGGAGAGAATGGAAACTCTCGGTACTTTCTGCTCAATTTCTGTAAGCCTAAAACTGCTCTAAAAATTCCATGACTTTAGAAAATAAGAAGACAGTCTGTGGACCCTGGAGCCACACACCCCAGTGCAAGCCCTGCCTTCACCACCATGGGGGCCAGTTTTGTGTGTCAACTTGGTGAGGCTTCAGTCCCTGGTGATTCAATCCCACACCTCTGGGTGCTGCTGGGAGGGGATTTTGCAGATGTGAGTAAAGTCCATGATCAGTTGCCCCTCAGTAAGGGAGATTGCTCTAGATGACCTGGGTGGGCCTGAGTGGGTCAGCTGGGGGGCCTTGAGAACCAGACTGAGGCTTTGCTTACCCAAGGAAGGAGAAACCCACCTGTAGGCAGTAGCTCCCCTGCCCGCCCCTCGAAGTGAGCACCCTGCAGATGCTGGACCTGCCCAGCTGGCCCCACCACTGTGAAGCCTACCCTGGCAGTGAATCTCTTAATATGTGTCTTCCACTGATTCTGCATCTCTGCTAGGAACCTAACTGATTCAGCCACATAACAGCTGTGTGACCTAGGGCAAGTGATTTACCCTCCTTGCCTCAGTTTCTTTATCTGTAGAATGGGGTTAATAATAGTGCTCACCTCTGTGCTCTCTAGGACTTTAATACAGTCCTCTAGATGGGGACTGTATTAGTCCATTCTCACACTGCTAATAAAGACATACCCAAGATGGGATAATTTATAAAGAAAAGAGGTTTAATGGACTCATAGTTCCTCTTGGCTGGGGAGGCCTCACAGTGATGGCAGAAGGTGAAGGAAGAGCAAAGTCATGTCTTACATGGTGGCAGGCAAGAAAGTGTGTGCAGGGCAACTCCCCTTATAAAACCATCAGATCTTGTGAGACTTATTTATTCACTATCACAACAAGAACAGCACAGGAAAAACTTGCCCCCACGATTGAATTACCTCCCAACAGTTCCCTCCCTTGACACATGGGGATTATTACAATTCGAGGTGAGATTTGGCTGAGGACACAGAGCCAAACCATATCGGGGACCAAGTGAGTTACCACACGTCAGGCAGTGAGAATGGCTGGCACAGAGTGGGTGTAACTGTTTGGATTCCTGCTTTACCAAGGAAGAAACCGAGGCTAAGGAAAGGTGTGTAACTCACATCTTGGCACAGAAGTGGCAGAGTCGGCGTGGGATGCTGAGATCTGACGTGGCACCTGTGGCCCTAATCCAGCTCGCACCACCTCCACTTGCAGGCAATACTGATGGCATTTGTAGCCAGAAGGGTCTCAAATGACATATATATTCAGTTCAAAGTCCATGTCCTGCAACAGAGGAAGCTGAGGCTCGGGAAAGTTGTCAGCTCATGAAATAGTCAGGACTTCCCTTTGGACCCTGGGACAGTAAGGTCAGGGTCACTGGGCTCCACAGGGCCAGGCAGGAGATGGAGCTGGAGGAGCCCAACTGTGGCTGGCCATGGCAGGCTGTGCCTGGTCAGCTACCCACTCGGCCCTGGGCAGGACCCCTGGCGCTCAGGTCCTCGCAGCCGGTGCACCTCGTCTTCCCTAGGACAGCGGGAACTTCCCAGGGGCTTTTATTGGAGACAACAGAGGACCCAGCGGCTGCCACTGTGCTTGGAGCAGCAGATTTTTCACATTCTTCCTTGACTTGGCACAGCCGGGACACTGTCCCCTAAAAAAATTAATAAATCTGGTATTTGAAATAAAAAAAAAAAATCACAGGCTTGCTCTCCTGGACTCATTTCCTGTGGTGTTTCCCTGGCCTAATCGAAACCTGACAGGCCGCCGTGTGGAGGAAGCCAGACGCCCCCACATCAGGGCAGAGTTCAGCATGGAGAATGGTGTTTTTGTTCAGGGGAGTGGGAAGAGGTGACGGAGAGGGGGCTTCCCCCACTGAAATCTAAAAGCATAGAGAAGGGCCAGGAGGCAAATGCCCTAGATGCAGTGTTGGACTCCACCCCTGAGGTGGCAGATAGTACCGGGGTGGCAGTGCCAAGAGATGGGCCATTTTGTGAGGGGTCCCTGTTCTCCTCCTCAGCTTGGAGGAACCATCAGAGCTCTTGGAGAGAAGTGACTGTTCCCCCAAAATACTCCTACCAGGACAGACAGCAGCAAATGAGCAAGCTGATTCAAGAAGCCCTCGTCACCCTCATGGGGCCGAATGGGAATAAGCCGATCGTCAGCAAGGGAGCCAAGCTCAGAAAAGCCACTGCAGGTGTTCTGGAGGGGAGCAAGCATTTATGGAGGGCCACCCCTGCCCCCAAGAATGATGAAATTGGCCAACACCTTGTTGACCTCATCATAGCTAACCGGTATCGAGCATTGGCTGTGCAGTGGGCATGGTGTTCAGCACTCTGCAGGCATCACCTCAGTTAATCCACAAAACAATCTTAGGAGGTAGAAGAAAGGATGGCTGCTGCCTGTTATGGAGGGAGGGCTTGGAAATATCACAGCCACAGGACCATGACATGTCCAGGCCCACACTTTGAGCTAGGAGCTTGATGGTTAAAAGCAATAGTTGGTCACCGAGTGTTAACAGCATGACCCTTGAAGACTTGAACAAGTAATTTTCACTAGAGTCATAAATGGGCAGTGTGTGTATGAACAGGTGACCCAAATCATTACTCACCGGGGAAATCAACCTTAAAGCCACAGCGAGGTAACCACTACCTGCCCAGTATAATGATTGAAATTGAAGAGACTGGGAATGCCTTATTTTGGTGAGGGTGTGAGTTCCTGGAGCTCACACCTGGCCTGTGGGGTGTGAACTGGCATACTTTGGAGAACCACGTGATAAGAGCTATGGCTTCATCAGCTCTGTATCTCCAGTGCCTGGTGCTTAGTGGATGCTTAATATCTACTACAGCTCCACCTCCTCCTATCGTATGACCCAACGTATGCACCAACCACATATGCAAGACAAGAATGTTCATAACTGCTTGGTTCATCATCACCCCAAGCCAGAAAACACCATTTGTCCATCCATGTCGAATGCATAAATAATTGAAACGTCTCCAAGTAATGGACCACACTCACGGCAGTTACAAGGAATGGAGCACTGCCTCACACGTTGTGGGTGAATCTCACATGCTAACGACGAGGGAAGGAATCTCACATGCTAAACACAAAAGAACACACCATATGTCGCTTCATATGAAGAGGGAGGGTGGGAAACACCCGTCTCTGGTGATGGAGATCAGGACAGTGGTCATCCTTGGGAGATGTTTGTTGGGAAGAGGTGCAAGAAGGCCTTCTAGGGTACTGGAAAACGCTCTATTTCGTGTGGGTGGTAGTTACACCAGCCTGTACATATGTGAAAATTATTTATTGCTTTACACTTAATAGTTGTATACTTTACTATATATTTAGAATGTTCCAACTAAAATTAGGGAAATGACACAGGTACTGCCCTCAACTGCGTTACAGCCTAGTTGGGGTGATTGGCACACTCTAGGGAGTTCAGATAAGGAATCTGTCAATAGAAACTGGGATGGGACAGGAAGGTGCCATCAAAACCTAAGTTGGGAGACTCCAGAGTCACCTTTAGGCTGCTGTTGGTTCATGAGGGCATCTCTACCCTCATATACTATTTTCAAGGTACACATCAATGTGTGGGCGTGTGTGTGGGTGTCTCTTTCTCTCCTTCCATCCCCTCTCTCTGTGTGTTGTGGGGCGGGGATTTGAGGTTTTATATACTTGCACCAAATGCAAAAAGTTTGAACTACCAATTTCATTGGCAGTGTTACCACCCGCGGTGTAAGTAGGCAAAGCAATTGTTCCGTGGTCCTTGTTTTTCCTAAATACTTAAATCTACTATTAGATCTCTGACCATGTCAGTGTATATTTAGGCAGAGGGGAAAAAAGGAACTTCCTACTGGCATGGGGCAGGTCTGTGGAGGCAGCCATGGGATGACGCGGCCATGGCATTCACACTGCCCTTGTCACATATGGGGGCAGTGAGAGCCTTTGGAAAGGTCCTGAGCTTGTCGTTTCTTAGAAGTAACTCTTCCTGGCTAGCTCTCTCAGGCGTCCTTTGTAACATAACAAAACAAAATATGGCCATGAAGGAGGGCAGGTTGTGGGTTGATTATTGGCCAAACTTGGAATGATCCATCTTTCTTAATGGTTCAGAACGAGTCAAATGAGAAATGGGAAGCTATGAAGTGTGGGGGAAGCAAATAAAGTAATAATGAGAAGATCACCTTTACTCTGTCTTTCAAAAGAAGTGTCAATTTATTTCAAATGTAACATCAGTTCCGTTTGTACTAGATGTGTCAGCAGTACCTGTGAAACCTGCTGTGAGTAGACAGTACCGCCTGTAGAAGGCACGCACAGATGTCGGCTTGTGGATGGACATCATGTTAGTGAATGGACATTGTTTGAAAAGGTTGGAATCCATATGCATAATTCAGGGAATGTTTTAGACAAAGTTGGTTGTGCCTCGGGCGTACTTCTGCCTGAATTATGGTAACAATAAAATTAAATTTTTTAATATGCATGACTCTGTTCAATGGAATGATAAAGCCCTTGAAAGCAATAACTATGGCTTAATCAGCTGTGTATCCCCAGTGACTGGCACCTGGTAGATGCTTAACAAATATTTATTGAAAAATTTAATAAGTGAGTGAGTGTGAGTGACTGAGTGTGCTCTTGGGAAAGCCAGCAGTTTCAAGATTTGGAAAATGAGGATAGTGCTGGCATTGCCTCATGGGGTTATTGTGAGAGCTGGATGAGATCGTCCTTGTGCACCGTTTGCAGGGCAGGGTGATGATGATGATGATGATGACGATGACAGTGATACTGGAGAAAGAGAGTGGGAGGGAGAGAAACTGAGGCCAAAGAATTCACTTTGTTAATGTTCACTAATGAATCAATGTTAAGGTTGGAATTCAGATTCCAGCCCTAATTCTGGAGCTGTTTCTCTAGAAGCCTAAGACAAATGAGGGGCCACCGGCCTCTGCAGTGGAACTCCATGTGAACTCACCCCAGTGGGCTGGGGTCAAACTCTGGGCAGTGGATTGGCTCATTAAACAAATGACCTAATTTAGTGCTTAAGACATCCAAAATTTACTAGGCTAATTTGTCAAGTCATCCAGAACAACTAAACCACAAATGGTAAGCCTCGTAGGTTTTAGTGGAATCATAGACAACATTCAGATCACCACTCAGTGAAAGGTTAAGTTAAAGTAGAAGTGACAATTTAGTCTTCAGAGCACTGCAGAGACTTTTATGGGCTGGTATAAATCTCTTGGCCAACACTTTCATCTTGTCCTTTCCATTTTTAGCACCTCTCAAGGAGAATGGTTTATGGAACTTGGGAGCAGGAAGCAGGAAGTAGGAAACAGGAAGTAGAAAGGTTCTCCTTTGGATGTGGTCACTGATAAGCACATGAAGTTACCCTTGGAGGGTAGCAGTGACAGGGATTGTTCTATTTGCTGGCTCTCAATGGGGACTGAATGAACGAAGGGCATTTGTCGATGGGAACAAGATCCTTTAGCATGAAAAGGCTAGCTACAGAAACATAAAGAGGTGGAATAAAGTGTGGTCACTATAGAAAGCTGTTACTTTCATTCACTCCTGGAATCAACACCTCTATAATTGCACCTCTTTCTGTAACTAAAGTGATGTTTGTCATTTTGCTGCAGAGGAAGGAGCCCTCACAGAGCTTGTGCATTTTGCTGGTTCAGGAAAGACAATGCAAGCAGTTATCCAAGGCCTTGTTCCTGGGGCTCTGTTATACCTCCCATCATCTGGACAGCTGTCTGTTTACACGGCGAGGGCTGCAAAGCTTCCAACTTAAAGATCCATCTGGTTCTTACATCAACCTAACCCGTAACCTTAAGGAGCAAGCCCAAACACACCAGGGACATTTGAAAATTTAGGAACGAGCGTGTTTATATTGTATTTGCATTAATGCTTCCTAGAGTTTATTTTCAAAGTGAAGAAAGAACAATGCATAGTAGGCTATTAAACCCAAACATAATCAGTTTAAAGTTAGGGGCATGCTCCTAAGAATATTTTTCTCCTGTTTTGAAGGGTCCACTTGAGAATGGAGTGGGGAGAGGGGGGTGCAGCGAGGAACCCAGGGCAGGGGAGGGGGTGGAGGGACTGTTCTGAATTCTCCTCAGGGTTTGGCCGGCCCCTGCGGGCCACTGCTGTTTGTCATATGGAATGGATTAGGCCTTCGCTCTCACACTGTCGACTTGGGTGTTCTGCACACAGGCTGTTTTTGCTGGGGTCTTGGTTTTGCTTTTTATAACGGCAGGAAGTGCCCCTCTAGGACCACATGTGAAATCGTGTGGGAACGGTTGGGAGGGGTGGGGGCCTGGAGAAGAGGTGAGTGGGGTGTGGGGATGGAAAACCTCATCTACAGCAGTGTGGGTGGAAGCCGGGGAGGGGAAGATGCTCACTGGCCAATTTAACTTTATGGGGTCTGGTTGGCAGGAGGACGGGGAGGTGGATGCTTCCTTGACGAAACCAGCCTGTCCCTAATAGATCTGCCCTCATATTTTACAATCCCGCACAGGATCGTGGAGGGACCATTAAAGCATGAGGGACTGCAGCTGCTGTTTAATTTGTTCTAAATTTCCTGCCGGCCTCACCAGACGTGTACAGGAAATGGGCGGTAAATGTTTAATAGGTCATACCTAACCAGACAATTAACGGGTGCTGTCATTTAGAAAATCCCAAACTGTGTGTGTGCATATTATGGGGTGGGACCCAACAGGGGACTCGACAGAATACAACTCTAGAGCGGTTTCAAGTGTTAGCCTGCCCGGCACATGGATCTCACTGTTGCTAAGCTGGGCCTGCGTGTTTCTGCCGCCGCCTCCTATCCCTCCAAGAAGGCTGTCTCAGAGATTTCTGGGCCTGGTACTCAGAAAGCGAGCGGCACTTGTAGCCTCACTGGAGGCAGGAGCGTCCAATTCTCTAAGAAGGTGCCTCCCCACCTGCAGCTCTACTCACCCACCTGTCCTCTCAGCAGGTGAGGGGCAGGCAGGAAGCAGACAATGGCCAAGGGGCCTTCGATGGCAGAGGGCTCGTGGGATGGGGCAAGGAGCCAAACGGAGGCTGAAGCAGAGAGGGAAGGGTGCTTGTATGTGGGGGTGTGTGTGTGTATGGGTGTTTGTGTGGTTATATGTGTGTTCGGGTGTGCATTTGTGTTTCTGTGTGTCTGTGTTTGTATGTGTGTTTGTGTGTGGGTGTGTTCATGCATGTTTGTGTGTGTGTTTGTACGTGTGTTTGTGTATGTTTGTGTGTGTTTGCATGTATTTGTGTGTATGTGTGTGCAGTTGTGTGTCTGTGTGTGTTTTTGTGTGTATTTGTGTTTGTGTGTGCCTTTATGTGTTTGTTTGTGTGTGTATTTGTGTTTGTGTTTGCGTATGTGTGCATTTGTATATATGTGCGTGTGTGTGTATTTGTGTTTATGTGTGCTTGTATGTGTGTGCATTTATGTGTTTGTGTATTCGTTTCTGTGTGTTTGTATATGTGTGCATTTGTATATGTGTGCGTGTATGTGTTTGTGTGTGTTTGTATGTGTGTGCCTTTGTGAATGTGTATTTGTGTGTGTTTGTGTGTGCATTTGTGTGTGTGTGTTGTACCTGGGTGGGGGTGGGGCAGGGGTGTCTCAGCTCCCCCAGGTTTATCCTCCTGGTGGGTGCTGGCAGTGTTTGTTCATTAGCCCCTTAATTTTGTCTAAGTGCTTTACCAGATTCATCCCTCCAGCCCTAGGAGTTCGGGAGTAGAATCATCTCCATTTTTACAGAAAACAAGGCACCAACCATATAGGAACCCTGCCCATGGCCAGAGAACCAGCTGGTAGTAGAGCTGAGATTTTACCCAGAAATCTGACTCCCAACTGGCCTTGTGTTGGATTATTTTGCCCAAGGACAAGGAGACTCTGCCACCCAGCACTAACCTGTTATGATTTTGATTCAGTTTCTCTTGTGCTTTTCTGTGTGGAATACTTTTCTACAAAATCAATATTATGCTCTCTATAGTTTTTCAAACTTGCACTTCTAATTATTATTATATGGTGATTTCTTCCTGTTGTTCACGTGCAAAAATATGGTTTTTTAATGGCAGCAAATACCTATGCCTAAGGATACACCCTCCATTATTCAGTTAATCCCTTCTTTTGACATTTAGGCTATTTCTAATATACTGAATTGCACATCCTGTTCATATCTCAGATGATGTCTCTGATTATTTTAATACTTTTATATTGGAATAAGAGAAATATAAATGAAGTTCTCAAATCATTGGTGAGGATGGAGTAAGTGCAGAGAGGATGAGAGAAGAAGAGAATTGCCATCTTTTGGCTCATTTAAGAAGCAAATGGACTTCCAGCTGTGGCCGTGTGGGCTTGGAAGAAGGAGGATTGGGGCATAATCAGGTTCTCCCCTGGGCAGTTCCATTGGTTGATTATCCAACAAGTGATCAAGAATATTCTCAGAAATGTAGACTGCACCAAATGGGGAAAGACTGGAAATGCACAGAAATGCTGAGGAAAAGAGAAACGCAAGACCCGGAGCCGTGGTGGGCGAGCCCATGTTAAGTGATGGCCCATTCATTCATTCATCCCTTCTGTTCATTCATTCATCCCTTCTGTTCATTCATTCATCCCTTCTGTTCATTCATTCATCCCTTCTGTTCATTCATTCATCCCTTCTGTTCATTCATTCATCCCTTCTGTTCATTCATTCATCCCTTCTGTTCATGAGTCCAGTTGGCTCCTTCTGAGGGTCTGCTCATTCCTACAGAAAAAAGATGAGTGAGATCGAATCAGTTACTGCCCCCAGGGAGCCAGTTACCCAGCTCCTGGCTGCCCAAAGCTGGTCACTGAGCCAGCAGCAGTGATATCACCCAGTGCTTGTTAGAGATGCAGGATCTCAGGCCCGCCAAGACCCATGGGATCAGAATCTGCACTTTAACAAGATCTGGAGATTCATGATCTCAGACCCACCCAGACCCATGGGATCAGAACCTGCACTTTAACACAATCCAGGCATTCTCTCGCACAAGTGGAGCCTGAGTGCCAGCTGGAAGTTTTCACCCTGAGACCTCAAGTCAGATGTCTCTATCCCTTTTCTGCCTCCTACAAAACACAACACCAAGGAAGTGTGTGATAATGAGTGTGGCAGGATGACAGTATGGCTGTCCCTGAGTGAACTGGATCAGCATTGACTGCATCAGCATTGAGGGCAGGGCTATCCCCATCCAGCCTAACTTCTGGCTCACAAAAAGCCCCTTGATACGTGTATATTGAAATAAAATCAGCTGAGAGTGCAGCAGCCATATATTGTTCTTCCATGAAAGAACCCACAATGACCTTAGACCCAAGCAATTCTTTGCAACCCTCTTCAGACGTTGTGAGAACTCTAGATCCTTTGTGAGAACTCTAGATCCTCAGGCAGAGGTTTGTGATGCAGAGGACAGTTTCTTGTGAGGCTCTCAGATGATGGGGCTGACCTGACACGTCCACACCACCTCTGCATTCACTGCCAACCTTTGACAGTGAGAGATTGCCTTCGTGGCTCCTGGTTTGATGGGCTTTATAAAATTGAGGGCTGGAGGGAGGGTGGCTACTCGGGTTTTCCTGGGACATGGGACTTCCAGTGAGAAAACTAGGGAAGTTCAAGGCAAACAGGGATGTTGACCACCCTAGACAGAAGAAGTCTGTGGAGCCCCCAGGTTTAATGCTCCAGTCTTACAGCTGAAGATGCTGAGGCCTGGACATGCCTGGTGACTTCTCCAGAGCTCTGCAGCTGGTTAGACGGTAAATTAAAGTGTCCCCCGGCTCTCCCACCCGCCACAGCATCAAGCCTTGACAATCCCGTGCAAACGTCCGGATGGAAATTGCT
This sequence comes from Pan troglodytes, assembly GCF_028858775.2. Taxonomy (NCBI): domain Eukaryota; kingdom Metazoa; phylum Chordata; class Mammalia; order Primates; family Hominidae; genus Pan; species Pan troglodytes. The sequence continues at coordinate 85,074,512 of NC_072416.2, read as the reverse complement.
GCAATGGCTACCAGACGACCCTCAGCTGCCATCGTCCCTGATATTACCTGCATGAAGTTCAAGGCTAATGGAGTTCAAAAGATGATTTAAAAACAACATCTAAAAAGTCTTCTAATAGTCCATGACTAATGGGCTGGGCTTGGCTGTCTAATAAATTGTCTACGGAGCATTTACAGTGACGATCCTCAGACGCCCTTATCAGCACTTGAGGCTCGTGTAAACCAACTCTCATTAATAACAGGATGAAAACAGAGACACTGCGCAGGCCTCCTGCCTGCTGTCCGCATCACGCTTTGAAGTCCAGCTGCTAATAGCAGTGTCGACTACTTACGTAAAGTCGGGTGGCAGGTTATACAGACATGTCCGATTTCAAACAATCGATGTCAGCTGTCATTTCTGCCAGGAGACTTCTCCTTTTCCTGGTCATGGCAGAGCGGGCCGTGTGGGGATGGCTTACAGCTTAGAGGCTCAGTGACGTCCCTACCTCAGATATTCTAAAACTGTACAGCAGAGGGTGTGCCTGGTGGGTTGGGAACTGAATCAGTCCATAGATGTGTTTAAATTTTAAAAACTCGTCTCACAGCACTTACAAAGTCCTTCAGGAGCAATTGAAACAGGCTTTACAGCAAGCTGAAAAAGCTCAGCATCAACTTAACTATTTCCTACATCAAGAGAAGTTAGTTAAAAGTGAGGGGAAGACCGAGACAGCAATGGAAGTGGTTAATAGTCAAACAAAAGTGAAAGGTCAAGATTCAACAAATATACCATTGGAGAAAGAAACAAGAAAATCACTGGTTTCAGATTCAGGTGGACAAAGGACAAATGATACAATCCAAGGATATCCACAGATCTCTGCCCAAAGTGGGAGACCAATTGAGAAAAGATCCTAATAGAGTTTCTGAAATACTTTGGAAAAGTCTCCCAAACCTTCAGAGAGTGGATGGGAGCGAAGTAAGGAGACCCCACCTGAGCAGATACATGGTATTGCTTACAATAAAGTATATTTTTGCTCTTAAAAAATAATAAACCCTAGATCTCCAGCTTTTCTTGATAAATCAGAAGATCTGGCTGAAGCTGGGCCTTCTGCCTAGCAGACACTGGCTGGAGGTGGGCAGTGGCCATCCCCTTTGGACAAAGCTGTGCTTTCCAGTGTGCCACAGTCCCCACCACACCCAGTTACCTCACATCTGGTGCACTTCATTTATTTAAGCCACAGGCCTGGCTTCTGTAGATGTTTGAATCTGGGAGTCTGTGTGGCAGTCTCTCATTTTACTCTTCACATATCCTCAAGGGGAGAAAAGAGACTGAAGTGAGTTCTAATTTTTAGTCTTATAATAAATTTCTAAATTTATCCTCAAGGCCTCCAAATGGACTCACAAAGGAAAGATCATGAGGTGAGAAGCTGCTAGAAACTTGGAAACGTGGAAGAAGTGGAATATTGAAGAAGTCCAATGTTCTGGATTTGCATCTGGGCTCTGCTGCTGACACTGTGTTCCCTCGGGAGGACCTGGCACACTTTACTCTGCTGGTGCTCACGCTGGTGGGACACCGAGCACCACGTGATGCTGGCCCATGTGACGCTGGCCCACGTGATGTCTGATGTCTTGCGTATGTGAGCACGAGCAGGACAGAGTGATTCCAAGATTCCTGCAATATCCAACTTCTCCTTCTATGACACTTGGAGAGCTCTGTCCTCCACTTCCCTCCCAGAGTGGGGAAACTCGAGCCAATAGAAAGCAATGAAAGAAAAACCCACATGGGGGTCCCACGTCTGGTGAAGCCCTATCCCCTCCACTCAACAAGGATTACCTGAAGACCTCCTATGAGCCCGGCACTGAGAGGTTACAAGAGCCTGTATGGTCACAGCCTTTAGAAAAGGAGCCCTTATTTTGGGAACAAAATAAGGGCTCAGAACAACCCTCTGAACCTGTCTAGGCCTGGGTTTGCTGGTTTGGAATAGGCAGCATCTGAGGGGTCTTCTCTTTCTGACATCCCCCGAGACTCTGCAGTCCTTAGAGAAGCCTGCCCCCTCTGTCCAGGGGGCCTGAGGAGGCTTCTCTGACTATAAAACAGAGGTGTGTCCCACAGCCTTGGAATGCGACTTGGAGAGTTCAGCCTGAAGTGTGGGTTGTGGGGAGAGCTGGAGCGGGGAAGGTGGGATGTTCTCACTGGGAGTTTAATTCCAGATTCCTCACCTCCTGGCTGGGTGATCCAGGCAAGGTTTTCACCTGTCTGGTTTCTGGTTTCTTTGTCTGTTGGATGAGGGTAGTGATACTCATCTTATAAGAGCTGTTATGGAAACACATAGAGTCATGGACATGATAGACTTGGCCCAGTGTCGGCCCTTATAAAATGTTATCTCCATAGTAAATAAAATGTTTCTACCTAAAAAAATCTAACATATTCCCAGAGACACCTGTGTGCTGGGTGGTCACATAACAGCCAAACCAGGAAAACCCAGCACGAATCCTGCAGTTGTGGTTGTTGATGGGAAGAGACATGGCTCACAGACGTAGTATCAGCCTTCAGCTTAGGAACCAGACAGCTTAGAATAACCTGGTCACTGCCACTCAACACAGAATAACCCTGTCCCCTCCACTGAACATAGAGCAACTCTGTCTCCTCCACTCAACATACAGCAACCCTGTCCCCTCCACTCAACATACAGCAACCCTGTCCCCTCCACTCAACATACAGCAACCCTGTTCCCTCCAGTCAACATACAGCAACTGTGTCCCCTGCACTCAACATAGAGCAACCTTGTTTCCTCCAGTCAATGAGGATTACCTGAAGACCTCCTGTGAGCCCAGCACTGAGTGGTTAGAAGTGGTCTCCCGTGTGCTCAGGCAGAAGAGACAGAATTAGTGTACATCTAGCGCGTTCTTGCATTGCTATAAAGAACTACCTGAGACTGGGTAATTTATAAAGGAAAGAGGTTTAGTTGGCTCACAGTTCCATAGGGTGTACAGGAAGCATGGCTGCCGAGGCCTCAGGAATCTTACGATCATGGTGGAAGGTGAAGAGGAAGGAGGCACGTCTCACATGGCAGGACCCGGAGGAAGGGAGAGATAGGGAAGGTGCCACACACTTCTAAACAACCAGATCTCGTGAGAACTCACTCACTATCACAAGAACAGCAAGGGGGAGATCCGCCTCCACGATCCAATCACCTCCCACCAGGTCCCTCCTCCAACGCTGGGGATGACAATTCGACATGGGATTTCAATGGGACCCAGAGCCAAACCGTATCAGCATGTTTCCATAAAGACAGGGTCAGAAGAGAGGGTGGTGATCCTATGCAAGGAGCAGTCCTCATTTTGAGGCGGTGCAGCTCCCTGGGGAAACTGTCTCTCCGTCATTTACCATGATGGGCGTAAGATGTTCAAGGGTCAGGTGGTCTCACACCTGGTTGCACATTAGAGTCACCTGGGGAGCTTTTTTAAAAGTAACCCTCCCCACCTGCAGAGACCCTAACTTAATTAGCCAGGAGTGGGACCTGGGCTGCTTGGATAATCTGAGTATGCATCTGTATTGAGACCCAGTGATCTAGTGAAAGGGCCCTTTGACAATTGAAGCTGCTTCACCTCTTTATGTCTCAGACTCAGAACCTGCAAGACAGCGAGTTTGGACCAAATCATCCCTAAAGCTTCCCGTTCAGTGCCGTAATTCCCCATTTTAAAAAACTCCTCACTTGGAACTCCAACTCCTCTAAGAGCACTGTGTGTCCCTTCACTTCTCATTTCTACCATGCTACACCCCAATAATGGGTCAACAACCCCATGAGAAAGGTATTATTGCTATTTAACATGAAGAAAATGGAGAACAGGGAGGTCGAGCAATTTGCCCAAGGTCACACAGCTAGTAAAAGGCAAGGCTGGGACTCAAAGAGGGTTAGTGTCTCCAAAGCCCAGGGGGGTAACAGGTAGTGACTACATACCATTTACCATTCCTCCCCTCTCCAAGATGAAGATGGAGATAGAAATTCTACCGTAGAAGGAAGAACTCATTGGATACCTGTGAAAGTGTTCAATGGACTCCAGAAAGCAGAGCACATGCAAGTAATTACTCGTATCATTGCCCTCCTGGAATTGTATTTTGAAGGACCAGAGGAAGAGAGAGAAATAGTCTGGTGTAGACATTGATATATGCAATTGGAAGAATGCAAATCCCCCTGAACGTGAGGATAGTGACTTATGTAAAGGGAGACTGAGAGTTGAATACAATCACAGTAACTTTAGAGGCGGGGAAGTCCTTGCTAATGAGAATGCAAGCACAGCTGATTTTGAGTACCCGCATTAATGCAAGGATGCAGGGTGTGGGGCACCCAGACATTGAAAGAGCCACAATGCAGGTGTTAATGTGTGGTTGTTTCCATGCCTTTCTTTTTGCATTACAAATTCTTATCCTGGAATCTCTGGAGATAATTGCCCTGGTACTTGGCAGCACTCTGGCTTCAGTTGGGGAAAGGCTGGGGTGAAGAGGTGTACTAGGAATGGACTCCAACACAGCATGTAAGAATGGCTCATTGGCTGGGTGCGGTGGCACACGCCTGTAATCCCAGCACCTTGGGAGGCCGAGGCGGGCGGATAACGAGGTCAGGAGTTTGAGACCAGCCTGGCCAACATAGTGAAACCTCGTCTGTACTAAAAATACACAAAATTAGCTGAGTGTGATGGTGGGCGCCTGTAGTCCCAGCTACTCGGGAGGCTGAGGCAGGAGAATTGCTTGAACCGAGGAGGCGGGGGTTGCAGTGAGCCGAGATGACATCACTGCACTCCAGCCTGGGCAACAACGCAAGACTCCATCTCAAACAAACAAGAATGGCTCATTTTTCTGGAGTGTCAGTTTTCCTAAAGGATCAGGGAATGTGTTTGCCAAGGTAGTTATCACTTACTGCCATGGTAACTCCCAGAGCCCTGAAGGTGTAAAGCAGTGAGTTCGCTTCTGACTCACGTCACAGACGGATGCCCTCAGGTGCCTCTCCTGGACGGCTGCCCTCCAAGGAATGACTCGGGCTCCCTGATGCTTCCGTCCTGTGACAGTGGCCTCGCTGAGGTCCTGCTCAGAATCCTGCTTAACAGCCTCCACGTTCTCTGCATGAAAAGCAATGAGTGGCCCAGGTCCCTTCCACTCACGATGCATTGGTTGGGACCCAAATAAAGGAGCCCACCCACCTGCAGAGGGGGATGGGAGATGTGGTCTCCCGTGTGCCCAGGCAGAAGAGACGGAATTGGTGCACGTCCAGCGAGTCCCCGCTCAGATAAGGAATGCTCTCAAACAAATGCAGAAATGTGATAAGGCAGAATGCAAATGTCAAGCAAGTCTCTAAGGCACAAATTAAAGGCTTTAAAGACAACAGTAGGTTCTGGTGAGCCACTGGAAACTTCTACAGATGCCTGAAGTTGGGGCGGACAGCACAGTGCTGATGTCAGGTGGTTGATATAGTCCCCACACATTTCCTGATAATACTTCCAGTGCCAAGCAAGAGCAGGGCCAGGCCCTGATACACACAGACCCGTCCTGGGGCCCCCTCCAGTGGATGGCCCAGTCCCAATCACCAGCCTCTCTGCTCCATCCTCCAAGGCTCCCCAGCACTCCTGGGTCAAGACTGGATTGCCAGGTGGCTGTCAAACCCTGAGCAACAGGGCTTGTTCTTTGCCTCTTGTTCAGCCCCACTACCATCATTTTCACACTCACCCTGTGGGGCCATGGGACCCTGACTCCTGTGTTCTCCATGCACATCCTGTGCTTGTCATCTACTGCCTTTCCCAGGCCACTCTCTCTATCTGGAACCACAAACGTGCTGCCTTAGCTCCTCTCCACCCAACATGCATGTGCCCAGCCAGAACTGGCTCCAACATCATCACCTCCAAGACGCCTTCTGCTCACATGCCATTTTACTTATTAATGCTGAACATGCACATATGCCATGTCTCACCAAATCCACCCCCAGGTATGGACTCGAAAGAAACGTGTGCACCAAGAAATATGCACTGAAGGAATATCCATAGCAGCAGCGCTGTTCGTGACAGCCCCAACTCGACTGCCCAAATGCCCATCAATAGCAAGGTAATCAATTATACGTTCATGCAATATATACTCTAGAAGCACAAACAGTTACACCCAATAACCTGGAGGAAGGTCACAAAAACGTTATTGACCAAAGAAGCCGCACACAAAACGAGTATCTACTGTGTCTCCATCTATGTGAAGGTCAAAAAAATCTGGGAGAATTGTGGCCCTTGGAGGGGCAGAGAGGGCTTCTGGGGGCCGCTCTGTCTCTGTTTCTTGACCTGGGTCCCTATCACAGTTTGCAGAAAGCTGTAAGCTCATACTAGGTGCACTTTCTGTGTGTGCATCACACTTCTAAGACAAGTAATGGGCCGGGCACGGTGGCTCATGCCTGTAATCCCAGCACTTTGAGTGGCCGAGGTGGGTGGATCACCTGAGGTCAGGAGTTCGAGACCAGCCTGACCAACGTGGCGAAACCCTGTCTCTGCTAAAAATACAAAATTAGCCGGGTGTGATGGTGCATGCTTGTAATCCCAGCTACTCGGCAGGCTGAGGCATGAGAATTGCTTGAACCTGGGATGTGGAGGTTGCAGTGAGCTGAGATCGTGCCATTGCACTCCAGCCTGGGTGACAGAGTGAAACTCCGTCTCAAACAAACAAACAAACAAAAACAAAAAGACAACGAAAAACTCTGTCCTTCCTTTGTGCTTAATGTCATTATCTCTTTTATTATCCTTTAGTTTTATATTTTGTTTCATTGGTAAAATTCACATAACATACAAGGAACCACTTTAAAGAGTGTAGTTCAGTGGTCTTCAGTGTACTCACAGTGCTGTGTCATTGCGTCATCACCACCTCTATCTAGTTTGATGAGATGTTCACCGCCCCCCCAAAAAGAAACCCTGTCCCCATGAACAGTCACTCCTCACATCCTCCATCCCCCAGCAACAGCGAGTCTGTTTTCTGCCTCCATGAACTTACCTATTCTGGACATTCATATAAACTATAAAATATGTGGTTTTTGTGTCTGGCTTCTTTCACGTAGTGTCATATGTTTGAGGTTCATCCACACTGTGGCATGAATCAGCACCTCACTCGTCTTTATGGCTGAATCATATTCCATTGTATGGCATGTTTTTCTTTGTCCATCATCTGTTGACAGACATGTGGACTCTTTGCATATTTTGGTTGTTGTGAATCATGCGGCTGTGAACATTTGTGTGAAAGCATTTGTTTAAATACCTGTTTCATTTCTTTTGGGTAGATACTCAGAAATGGAATTCTTGTATTAGCATGTATTAGCTCTCCTTCCCCCTCCCTATATCCTCCATCAGACTATAAATTCTGACTTATCCTTTGTGTCTCCCAGGGTTGATCTAGAGTCTAGCCCTGAGAAGGTCTTTGGTAATATTTATTAAATGGATGAATGAGTGATTGAATGAATGAATGAATGATGGGTCCTATCTATCTCCAGTTAGCTCTTCCCTTGGAAATAGCATATGAAAAAGACAAGCAGAAGAAAAGACTCACCCGCTGGTCCCAGCCCTGCCATCTCCTGGCTGTGTGGCTTGGGGACAGGCTGCCACAGGCCTCTGGCCTCCTTTTCTTTGCTGTCTGCCCTGCAAATCTCTGAGGGGCCTGTGATTCTGCAAGCCCACTTAGTTCCGGTCATGCTCACTTCTCTGCAGCTTTGGCTGCTGCCATGGAGAACGCGTCGCAAGGGGCGTGGGTGTGCTGGCAGCCTCCTCCTGCATTTCCTTTGACTCTGACAGCAAGTGGAGCCACGCTGGGCTTGGTGGCCACTGTGGCTGAGCAGACCTCAGGGAGGTGGGGCTTGTACACATCCCTCAGGCCTCATTTCTGGAAGACAATTCCTGGAACAAAGCTGGTCCCCCTTTGGGGCTTCCAGGCACTTTGGGAGCTGCACCTCTGTGCAAGCATGGCTGGGCCTGCCTAGTTTTCAGGGGGTCTCCTTCCACCTATCCTATCCCCATCCCATTCTACCCCAGATGGATATTTGGCTGTGTTGTTGGGGTGAGACCTGTGAGTGCTGAACTCACACAGGAACCTCTGCTGACAGGCAGTCCCTGTTTCTTCTCCGTTCTTCCCTTTGAAGTCAATGGGGGCTCTGTGTGCAGCTGAAAGTGCGTGGGGTGTGGGAGCGAAGAAGCTGGCCTCACTGTTTTTGGCCAGGATGGAGGGCAGAGGTGCCAGAAGTCTCACTGCAGGGCTGGAGGGTGGCAGCCTCCCACTGCAATTTCTCCAATGTGAAAGGTTTGGAAAGGCTTCAGAGAAACCTCTGATGTCCTGGACTCAGAGCCTGACTCCACCTAAAACCAATGCCCACCCTGCTCCAGGAGGACTTTTCCAAGCTCACAGGGGATCTTGGATGGAGTTCCTCTGCAGCCTGCTCCATGGACCTGGGCCGAACCTCAGCGCAGGGAGGAGGTGAAGTCTTTGATGTGCAGCCTCACCTTTCTGTGCCTTCCCCCTCAGGAGGGACTTGTGAGGAGCCACTAATTGGATTTGAGCTTGGCTTCCCTCCTATGGGCTGCTGAGGACTGTGAAGAGAGGCCACCTGGCCCTGGGGCTGGCGTGAGGCCTAGCCTTTCACCAGGCCGCAGGTTTGGGCAAATAACCCAGTGCCCTTGCATCCTGAGAAGTGAGTAACTTGGACATGAGGAGAAGGAAGCCAAAGTGCCATGTTGCTCCAAAACCTAGGGTCTTCCAAACAGCCTCTTGTCAGGTAGCACAGAGTAAAGCCACTGGGAGAAAAGACAGCTAATCCTTCAGCCAGCAGATGAGCTGGGTACACACCTGTAATCCTAGGGAAATGTGTCTCTAAATGTTTCTCTCTCCTCTCCTGCTCATGTAGGGGAAGGAAGGAATGCAGAAAGAGAGGCAGAGGAAGAGGGGGAGAGGGAGAGGAAAAGTGAGAGGGAGGGAGGGAGGGAGGAACAGGGAGAGAGATTGAGAGAGAGAGAAAGAGAGAGAGGGAGAATGGCTATATACAGGAAACAAAGCATAGACCATATATGGCTACAAAATACATTCATTTATTCAACAGCTGTTTACTGAGCATCTAATCTATTCAGGAAACTGTGCTAGGTCTACAGCAGATAGAGGGAAGACAAGAAATAGTTCTTCCCTTCAAAAGTATTGCAGTATAAGATTCTGGATTTGAGTGGGCTTTTAGAGACAGACACAGATCTGGTGGGATTCTGAATCCACCGTCAACTCTGTGGGACCAAGGCAGGCTGTTTTCTCTCTTTGAGCCTCAGTTTCTTTCTCATGGAGCCGTTCTGAGAATGCAGTGAGGATTTTAGCTCGTGTTAACACTTAATGGGTCAGAAATGGCAACAGCGAGCTGTGGCTGTGGCAGTGACCTGGCAGGGGATGTAACGCACATGCACGGATGTCACTCTGTGCAGCTCCCTGGGGTTACCTGGGAGAGATGTAGACACTTTCCCTCCTGTTCCCACATCGCCGCCTTCTCACCTCCACATAGCCCTTTTCCCACAGCGTGGTGATGATGGTTTCCATATTGGTCTCTTGTGATGGGCCGTGAGCTTCCTGTGCGCAGAAGCCTGGCCTTCCTCCTATCTTAACCGTTGGCTTCCAGCACAGAACTGGCCGGTAGTAAATCCACATGCACACTCTAACCCAGGTCTCCCAACCCCCACCCAGGCCTGGTTCTTTTTTTCCTAGTATGTTCTACAATTTACTTCTTCGCTACGTTTATCTGTCTCTCCCCTCTACAATGCCAGCGTTGGCAGAGCAGGGATTTTTGTCTTTTTTGTTCACTGGTTTATCTTCACCGCCTAGACTCATCCTTTGTGCAGATACCTCCCAGTGCCCGACACAATAGCAACCCAGTAAGTATTTGTTGAATGGATTAGTGGATACATTAGTGATACTCTGTGAAATTACTGAGCCGACTATAATTATTTGAGGCAGAAAAGGCCATTAAGAAAGAACAGCCTCCCAGTACAAAAGCCCAGGGTGCCCCGGGGTCAGGCCGACATGGGTGCTGTGGCCCGCCCCTCCGTGACCCATCTGCGGGACTCACTCAAGTTCCTGAACTTCCCAAAGCCTCAGCTAGCCCACCAGTAGAATGAAAAAATAACAGTGTCTACCTGGCAAGATGTTGGGAGAATTAAAAGTTAACGATGGGTGTCAGCGGCTTCACAGAAGCCTGGCCCCTAAGTCGGGGTGACCATGTCAGCTGCGGTTTACCACGATAGCTCGATGGTGCCACATCACCCCCAGGAAAGCGAGTGTGTTTGTGGGAGCAGCATTGTCTCGTCCCTCTTGTGATAACCAGCCCTGCTCTCTGTATCATCATCTGACTTAGGAGTCAGGGTAGAGTGTCTTCACATCCTCCACCTCTGCAGAACCCTAGTCCACCGCGTTGTATTTAGTCTACTGTGTAGTTCCGCCAGCAATGTGGCTTCCATCACTCCTGTGCAGTGAAACCCTCTGCCCCTTCGCTGTCCCTGCCCCCAGGCGGCCACCAAAATGCTCCAAGTGCAGGGCAGCAGAAACGTCTTTCTAGGGAATTCACACACACGGAGGGCTGGGCCTGAGTGCAAATTCTGCGATTTGGATTTCCACTGTCCAGGTGTGTGTTTACAGTGTGCCTGCTGTGTGCCCGGTGGGGCGGCTTGCAGTGTCTTTTCATCCTTGAATCTAGGGCAGCCTGGAGAAGCCCCCACCCCTCTACCTGGCCTCATCTGGCACTCATTGGTGCCGTCACGACAGTTTGTTTATGTGTAATTTCTGGCTGAGACTTGAAAGTTTAACTACCGATCCTTTCTCTAAACAGCCACTACTGTTATACAAAAAACAGACGATCTCCCTGCTTGGATGTCAGACCAAAATATCTATTCCCGGCGTACCTTTAGAGAGAAATCAAAGGGGCTTGTTTACTCCCAAATGAAAACTTCCAAAATTCCAAATCCTGCAGGATTGGCTTATTTCACGGTGAGGAAAATGCATGCCGAACAGCTCACAGTAAGCCTAAATGTTTGTTTACTGAGATGGCCCCCCTGGTCAGGAATCAGATATTCTGAAACGCCAGGGCAGGCAGGGGCTGGAGTCCGCCAGCTGGGGACAGGCACTGTGCAGTGAGGGAGGGTCTGGGGCTCCCACCGTGCCCATCCCGCCGTCCTGACCTCCCTGTTTCCTGCCTCTTCTCTCCCTCTTCCCAGGGAATGTCCGCAGGCAGGGCGGGCTCTGAGAGGAAGTGTCCTTTGTTTCTCCTGCACATGTTTTCATTAGAAAGCTGGTTCTCTTCTATGTGTTGTCCCTGGCCCCTCGCAGAACCAGTCATCGGGTTTCAGGACCACGATTTGGACAGCTGCATGTGCTAATTTGATCAGGTATCTGACTTGGGGTCCCAGGGAGACCATGGTGGCTGCCCTGTCCTGTCCTGCAGGCACAGCCCCTGGAAGTATCTGCCCTTCTGCAGACAGCTGTCCATCAAAACAGCTCCAGCCTGAATATGGGAGAATTCCAGTGTGGTCCAGCTTATAGCATAGTCAATGATGCCCCAAGGGAAAAAGGAAGGGAAAGAAGTAGTGGCTGCTTGACTTTCATTTTTCTTTCCTGTGGGGTCTACAGGACCTCCATTGTGATACGGTTTTGGGGCTGGGGTGGCTGACAAGGGGCACAATTGTTCCCTAATCGATGCCAACAACAACCTGTAGAAGACCCCCAATGCCACCGGCTTCTTGTAGCGGGTGGGACTGGCCCCTGTTATGCACATCTGAGAACCCTTTCTAGAGCTGATATTCATGTCCGGGGCCACTAACAAATGACCACATAATGAATGACCACAAACGGTGGGGCTTACAGCAGCAGAATCAGGAGTCTGCCATCGAGATGCAGGCAGGGCTGTGCTCCCTCTGAGGGCTCCAGGGGAGGACGCTTCCTGCCTCTTCCAGCTTCCAGTGTCCCTGGCTTTCCTTGGGATTCCTCAGCTCCGAGGTGCATTACTGCGGCCTCTGCCGTCTTCACTCTGTGTGTTTCTGTGTCCAAATTTCCCTCTTCCTATGAAGGCACCAGTCCCGTTGGATTAGGTCCACTCTCACCCCATATGAGCGCATCTTGACCCAATTATATCTGCAAAGACACTACTTCCAGATAAGGTCTCCCTCACATGTGCCCAGGGTTAGGACTTGAGCATAACTATTTTGGTGACACAATTCAGCCCGGTACAGAGCTGTTTATCACAAGGGCCCTTTTCACATTGATGTCTCAGTTTTTCCATCTGTGAAATGGGGATAATAGTCACATCTTCCTGACTGGGCTAATGTGGGGACTGAGTTGGCTCAGAGACGTTGCGTGCTTAGAGCTGTGTTGGACAGGCAGCAAGCACGATGTCAGAGGGCTCTGCTCTTGATCTCATCATCAGCTGCAGGCTTTGGACAGCACAGAGGGAGAGGGTCGGCGGTGGACACAGGCCCTACTCCATCAGAATAAGATCCATACCTGTAGTGTGACCTTCCAGGCCGGCGCCACATAGCTCCCGGACCTCACCCTGCACCCTGTAGCTGTACCTCATGGTGCCTGGCATGCGGGCCTCTGGTCCTCATCGTGTCACGGGGTGGTGGCTGCTGCCTGGAACCGTGGTCCTGAGTTCTTGGAGCCCATCAGGGTGGGCTTCCCCGTCCTGGCTTTGCTCCCCTGTGCCTCTTGCCCTGGCTGCTGCTGCTGCCTGCTGTTCCCTTCAGCACGTGCGCATTCGGTGCCTTTGCGCAGGGCGGAGATTGCTTGTGCTCTGATCTGAATGCGTCTAGACTGTGAGTCTCACGAGGACAGGAGCTGCGTCTGATTTGTTCTTCTCTGCGTGCCCTGGCAGACGGGAGCTCGAAGTAGTCTTGGTACCCGTGCCTATGAATGAGATTGGACTGCTCGGTCAGTCACCTGAACCCCTTTCACCGATGGGCGCTGTGTTACAGGGGCAGCCTCCATCCTGGGGGCAGCCCATGAGAGGGGCAGATGGGCAGGGAGGCTTGGCATGGCTCCCCTGGCTGTATTTTTCCCTGTTTTATTTGCTTTTATTAAATTTTTTATTTTCAAAAATTTGAACTTGTAGAAAAATGGTCAAATATTACAATGGCCTGCTAGATTCCTTTGGCTGATCTCACCTGTGGCTGGCATTATTCCTGTTGCTGGACTCATCTGCAGCAGGGCTCACCTGCGGCAGGGCTCACCTGTGGCAGGCATTACTCCTGTTGCTGACCTCCCCTGCAGCTGGGCTCACCTGCGGCTGGGCTCACCTGTGGCAGGCATTACTCCTGTTGCTGACCTCCCCTGCAGCTGGGCACACCTGCGGCTGGCATTACTCCTGCGGCTGGGCTCACCTGTGGCTGACATTTACTGCACTTGCTCTTTGCTCCTTCTCTGTCACCATCAGCATCGTCATTGTCGTTGTTTGTTTATTTTTGGTGAACTCTTTGACGGAACCTGTGGAGGGTGTGTCCCTCGACTGTGAACACATCTGTGTTCTCCTGAGGACAAGGACGTTCTCCTACATAGCCACAGCACCAGGGTGCTCTTAGCTGGTCTTCCTATTCAAACATCACCATTTGTCCCGATGCTGTGCTTTAGGGCAACTTTTGCCTTCCCATCCAGGCTTCAACCTGGAAGCACACCTTGCATTTGGCTATCTCCTTTGCCTTCTTTAATCTGGAACATTCCTCCATCTTTCTTTGTCTTTACTTCATTGGCATTTTGGAAGAGTGTACGGACTTGCATTTTGCAGTTTCGCGTCTATTTGAGTTTGTTTGATTGGATTCAACTAAGGTTTTGTATTTTTGGAAACCTGGTGTTTTTAAAAATGGGGGAATTATTTATTAGGTAAAACATTTTCATCTTTTACAAATTCATAAACTTGGCAACATTGAGCCCCAATTCCCACTTGGCATGTTATCCACAATGTCCCCCTCCCAGCCCCCTGACCCAGGGCTATGAGTGTGTGAGCCCTGATGTCATAGTGGGAGGGAGCCCTGGAGGGGGACAGGAGGCTGGTGCCTGGGCGGGGCCCCCTCTTAACTCACCAGGTGGCTCTGGGCATGCCCCTCACTTCTGTGGGCCTCAGAGAACAGTAACAGAGAAAAAGTTTGATGAGAGTACATCTCTCCAGTGGCAGAGCCCAGAAAATATGATCCTTTCGCTCAAAATCCATGGAAGTCTATAAATACATGCTCCCACTGCCAGAGAGAGGGGTGTTGCGAAGAAAGATGACACCCGTGAGCGTGAGAAGCTGGGAGGTTGTGAGGATTTGTGCAATCACAGGAGGCATGGGTGATAACATGATAATGCCGAGAAGTGGCTCTGTCACTCATCCAGGGAGGGCTTATCAGCCACATTGATCTTTCTCAAGAACTCGGAGACTGACAGCTTCCTGAAATGTGAGTATCAGTCCCGAAGACAAGGAAGGTTGTGCCCATGCGGGTCATGGAGGGTCTTGGCTAGGACAAGCCCCACCCCAACCATGCTTTGCTACAACCTACCTACCTGCAATCAGAGCTGAAACTTCCCAAGTTTAGATGTGGTCAGGCTCTGTGCTGAGCAATCAGCTGGTGTGATGTTCATCCATTTTGAATAAATACATGAATGATTGCATACGTGTAAAGCAGCTGGTTTCTTAACTAACTCTTTGGCTTACTCTCGAAATAAATGTTTCTTAACCTTCTTAAACAGATATCCCCTTTGAGAAATGCAGAAACACATCCCATATTATATGTGATTTATACATCCACTCCCCCAAAGGACTATGGAGAATACATCCTCACTAACCATTGTGATCCCACCTAAAAATCTCCACCTGCCAAAAACACTATGTTACTCTGTGTTTTCAAGTTATATAGATAAAAGTTATTTTCCCATACATTATATAATATCATAAAATGGAATGTTTGAAACTTTTTAGACTTTAAATCTAACTGGATTGCTGTCCGTCCTACATCTCCACTCTAGTGGTTCAAATTGCCCACCCTGAAGGTGGGGGGGTGCATGGTCCCTTCCCAGTGAGCACCTCAGGCCTAAAGCTTTAGGATGGGGAACCCGCCCACAGCCTCCTGAAGCTTTAGGATGGGGAACCCACCCACGGTCTCCTGAAGCATTAGGTTGGGGGAACCCGCCCATGGCCTCCTAAAGCTTTAGGATGGGGGAACCCGCCCACGGCCTCCTAAAGCTTTAGGATGGGGGAACCCGCCCACGGCCTCCTAAAGCTTTAGGATGGGGGAACCCGCCCATGGCCTCCTAAAGCTTTAGGATGGGGGAACCCGCCCACAGCCTCCTGAAGCTTTAGGATGGGGAACCCACCCACGGTCTCCTGAAGCATTAGGTTGGGGGAACCCGCCCACGGCCTCCTAAAGCTTTAGGATGGGGGAACCCGCCCACGGCCTCCTAAAGCTTTAGGATGGGGGAACCCGCCCACGGCCTCCTAAAGCTTTAGGATGGGGGAACCCGCCCATGGCCTCCTAAAGCTTTAGGATGGGGGAACCCGCCCATGGCCTCCTAAAGCTTTAGGATGGGGGAACCCGCCCACGGTCTCCTAAAGCATTAGGATGGGGAACCCACCCACGGCCTGCTAAAGCTTTAGGATGGGGAACCCGCCCACAGCCTCCTGAAGCTTTAGGATGGGGAACCCACCCACGGTCTCCTAAAGCTTTAGGATGGGGGAGCCCGCCCATGGCCTCCTTGTGCAGGTGCCTGACTTTGGTGCACCATTGAACCTTGCAGTCACTGTTCTGGGATCTTCCCCAGGAAGCTGGGCTCTAGGGCCAAAAGAGCTGGTTTGCTCATGGGAACAGGCCTCAGGGATCGGCACGCAGCCCCAGTGCCACCCCTCTGCACCCCATACTTCTCCCACATAGAATAACTGCCAAGCCGTGGAAAGGGAAAACAGAAAACGGACAGCCAGCCACCCAAAATGCTCAACTGCAAATGAAATAAATCATGCATGTTCTCAAAACACAACAGAAAAAGGCGTTTGGGGTGAACTGGGCTGTTTATCTCCATCCCTTCTGTGTGTTTGGTGATAAAGATCTTACTTGGAAACTTTCACAGAGATTAGGACACATTTTCCAGTTCACAATGACAGATATTAGAAAATCGTTAGCTGACTTGGCTACAAGACAGCACAGGAAGGGTTTCCTCTTCATTTTTAGCCATAGTAATAATAGCATCAGCCAATCTGAGAAAAGATCAAATGGAATAGCTGATTCGAATTATCCAACGTAATGGTCCAATGTGCTAAATTAACTGTGAAATCTTCTAATTTTATTCAGGCGTGTAAATAACATTTTTGTGCCTAAGTACATCCAATGGCATGTTTTCAACTAGTTTTCAACAGGCATTCTGCATTCAGAGAGGCCCACATTACTAGGGTTCAGAATCCAGGCTCTGGGACCAGATGCTTGGGTTCAAATCCTGTCTCTGCCACTTCCTGCCTGGGTCAGCCTCTAGCAACTTCCTCTCTCTGTGCCTCCGTCTGCTTCTTGGAATAAAGGGAGTAAGGATCATAGTGCCCTCACTGTGCATGGGAGGCTCTGTGGCATTTTGATTTTCACAAAATAGTTTAGTTTCCAACACATGGAAAGTACGTAGTAGAAGCTAGAGATGATGGGGAGGAGGAGAATGGTATTTCCTTAATGTACACTGAGCTCTTTGCACCCATAGGTGCCATACAAGTGTGAAACACTCACGGGTTCAATTAATTCTCCCAGAAACATTGTTGTTCCTATCTTTTGATCGGAATAGATGAGGTCTAGGGAAGTTAGGAGACTGGAGAGGGGTTGGACCCAGGCCTGTTGGGATCGACTAAGGCCTCTCATGGCCATTGTTGGGATAGAGATGGACAGGATGTGACCCCTGACTCTAGGGGCCCATGGTCCCCCAACAGGCAGGAGGGTACAGATGATCATAAGACAACATTCTAGTGCTGGCATCCGGGATAGCAGGCGTCATCATTTGAACCCACAGACACCCTGTCCTATGGTGGGAGCAGAGACTCTCACATTCATGCAATTAAAGATGTTTTAATTGGCCTATTGGTTGGTTCCAGGCATGAGAGTCATCATAGCGCCTGTGAACTGGGTCCAGAAATGAGTCACCATCTCACCTGTTGGCTGGGCCTTTGTGGGAGAGTCACATCTCCAACTTTTGACTGCGTTCAGGCGTGAGATTTAGGACCTCACCAGTGGGAAGTGTCCACGTGTGAGGGTGACCAACTCCACATGTCTGTGCCCTAACTTAAGTTTATCTGCTAATGACTACTTAATTTGCCCATGAGAAGACCAGGTTTCAGTTATCATTTGCAGTCTCAGGTAAAGCTTTGCTTGTTTTTAACTCAATTTCTTCTTTTAATTGACACAATAATTGTACTCATTTATGCTTAAGTGAGGTTATTGTCCTCAATAATAGCTCTTAACACAGTTTACATCATATGTCTTTAGTCATTAGCCTTATGATGCTCTTTGATTATAATGAATGTCCCTAATAACATCAAGTGGTTTTGCATCATGTATTTAACATCTATCTATCTATCTATCTATCTATCTATCTATCTATCTGTCTATCATCTATCTCTATCATCTATGTATCCATCTCTATCATTTGTCTATCTCTATTATCTATTTCTATCTCTGTCTCTCCATCCATCCATCCATCCATCCATCCATTCATCCATCCATTCATTCATCTATCCCCAGCCTCCTACAAAAGATTAGCAGACACTTGTTAAATAAACAAACAAATAGATAGAAAACCCCAATCCACAAAGGCACCCTCAATATTTGATTGGTCTTTGACAGTGGAGACTTTCAGATACACCCAGGGATTACAGAATCAAATGGTGAAATTGGTTTCGTTTATTTACTGGGGAAAGAAGCCATGCTTGTTATATCAGTGAATCATCAGGGCTGGCTCTGTAAGACTATTTTAAAATCCAAACCTGCTTCTGAAGATAAAGGTTTGCTGTCCCTAAAGATGCTCAAAGACAGGAGTCACCTATAAATGTCTTTAAAGAGGCAAAAAGCAGGCAGTGTTCAAAGACCCTTTCTAGAAGCTTGTTGGGCTAGATTCCCTCTAAAGGGCAAACGTTTTAGCAATAACAATAATGCTTTTTTTAAAAACTAGTATTTATTGGGATGTATTGCTCATATTTGGGTCACCATGACTCACACATATCACCTGCAGCCTTCACAACAATCCGGCCAATTCAGCATTATTATTTCCATTCTATGGATAAGAAAGTGAGTTGAGAGGGTTCAAAGTTTGCCTCGAATCTGACAGCCATTAAGTCCTAGAGTCAATATGAGAACCCAGGTATGCAGCCTCTGAAACCTGGGCAATGTTTAATCTACTCTTGCATCTGTGGTCCTATTTGATGTTTGTTCTGATGGGTGAGGCAGACTTGGTTGGTGGAAAAGGGCTGGAGAGAGCATTGCAGTTGGAGGAGTCCTACATGTAGATAAAAGGAAACATGAGGCCCCTGGGGCATCTGCAAGAACTCGGGGTGGCTGGAGGATTGGGGCAGGAAAGGCAAAGGGTGTGAAGGGGGTGAAGATACCAAGACAAGGAGCTGGGGAGTCAAGCACGACTAGAGGTGCTCCGCCCTGGCTGCAGGTTACAATCTCCTTTGGGAGTCACACGAGATCCATGACTCCACACTACATGGAGTAGGACCCCCCACCCCAGGTAAAATTCTGTGTTTTTTCAAAGCCCCCCAAAGGGAGTTCTAATGAGCCGCTGGGATTGAAAGCTGCTGGGGTGGAGCATGAAGGGCAGTGTTGGCCATGATTATAAGGAGTCCTGATTTAGTCTATTTCAATATACACTCTCTTGTACAATGTCATGCCCAGGGGAGAGATTTCCTTTGTCTTGTACCTGGAGGTGCAGGGCAAGTGGGTGGCACACAGAGTAGAGGCTGGGTGGAGGACCAGGGGGCTGACTGACAGTTGACAATGTCTTCCTGGTCAACCGGAGAAACAGCATAAACAAACTGTAAAATTTTTCTTCTCCTTTGCCTAGGGGTCCTTGGCTGACATGGAGTTGTCAGCCTCTCAGAAAGCAGCTATCTGCTCTAGAAAGGCCATGGGAACGCAGAGGCACCCACTGCTCCAGGGGCCACCCTGCAACAGCATCAACAGCGTAGTACCCCGACTCTCAGAGCCACCTGGTCAACCTGCAGTTCCCCAGGGAGACTTGGCTCTGACCTGAAGCCTGAGCGGGGTCCAGTTAGAGCTGCAGTCATGTTCTTCCTGGATTTCCCAGGGAGGTAATGAGCAACAGGCTGGGGAACATCCCACGTTTGCAAGGCAGATGGTTTTGAGACTCTCTTCTTGTTAGTCTTCCCTGACCCCAAAGAGGTACATCCCACCGAAAACGCTGTCCCCAGAGGTTAATTCCCTTAGCAGAAGAAACCCTTTTCTCTGGGAAGAGGCTTTTTACAACAAGCTAAGGTGGTTGAATATCCCTTTAAAACAAAGTTCACTGTAACTTTGCTATTGGACTTTTGGGGAAGCAAACCACTCCCAAAATATAAATCTGGTCACTAAATATTGAAGATAATGAAATTAAAGAAGCCCTCGAGTATCATTTCTGTACTTCCCATAGTAACCCCTGACATTCTAAACATTAACATTCCATGCTCACCTGATTGCAGTGAAACTAGAGCATTCACTGACTCTTGGTAGCCTGGTAAATTTCACAGAACATGAGCGTAAAGCATCACAAAAAATTTTGGTTCTCTTCAGGCGACTGATTCTATTCCTAAGATTTTATACAGAGGACAGGTGGTATTAAAAGTTAAAAGTCAAATGTACAAAGATAGATGTTCACTGCCAGGTAATCTAATTGCCAATATCTGGAAGTATCTAAATGTTCTAGAATGGGGGAGGGCTAACTTCTTCTTAAAGGCAAAGATTACAGGTGTGAGTCACCGTGCCCAGCCAAAGGCAAAGATAGTAAACACTTCTGGCTTTGCAGACCACACACAGGCAGTGTCTGTCACAGCTCCCCAGCTCTGCCATTGTAACACAAACACAGCCACAGACAGTAAGGAAGCAAGGAGAGTGCCTATGTTCCAATAAAACTTTATTTACAAAAACAGGCAGCAGGCAAGATTTGGCCCGTAGACCCCTGTTCTATAATAAAGAATATGATTCACAAATTTTGAAAAAGCGAAATATGATTCAACATTTAGCAGCCAATTTAAGATCCTATAGAAACTTGAAAAAAATGTAAAGGATGCAATGTTAAAATTTAAAAGCCAGTAAAAGATGTACAATTGCAATTATGAGAAGTGTGTATACTAATAGAAAATGGCAGAATGGGAACGTACAAATGAGAATGAAATAAAGATGGCAGGATGATGGGTGTGCCGATACTTTGAAGTTTGCCATGAAAGCCGTTTACACTTCAGACTTTTGCACAATGCTTCAGGCAATAAACCAACATTTGAGGTGAACAGGACCCCATGGTGCTGGCCTGAGGCCAGATTGCCTTGCTGTAGCGTCCTCATCCACTGCACCCCAAGACCATATGTTCCTTCACTCAGTTGTTCATTACTTTATTTAAAACTGGTTTATTAACAAATGGTTGAACATTTGTTCCATGCCAGATGCAGTGGGAAGTGATGGAGAGACGTTATGTATTTCTTTTTTTGTTGTTGTTTTGAGATGGAGTCTCACTCTGTCACCTACGCTGGAGTGTAGTGGCGCGACCTTGGCTCACTGCAACCTCCGCCCCCCAGGTTCAAGCTACTCTGCTGCCTCAGCTTCCCGAGTAGCTGGGATTACAGGTGCCTGCCACCACGCCCAGTTAATTTTCGTATTTTTATTAAAGACGGGGTTTCACCATCTTGGCCAGGCTGATCTTGAACTCCTGACCTCGTGATCCACCCACCTGGCCTCCCAAAGTGCTGGGATTACAGAGACGTTATATATTTCAAAACATCATGTTGTATACCATAAATACATATGCTTTTTTTTTCTTTTTTCTTTTTTCTTTTTTTTTTTTTTTTGAGTCTTGCTCTGTCTCCCAGGCTGGAGTGCAGTGGAGTGATCTCAGCTCACTGCAATCTCCACCTCCCAGGGTCAAGTGGTTCTCCAGCCTCAGCCTCCTGAGTAGTTGGGATTACAGGCATCTACCACCACACCCCACTAACTTTTGTATTTTTAGTAGAGATGGGGTTTCGCCATGTTGGCCAGGCTGGTCTTGAACTCCTGACCTCAGGTGATCTGCCTGCCTTGGCCTCCCAAAGTGCTGGGATTACAGGCGTGAGCCACCACACCCAGCCTACATATGCTTTTTGCCAATTAAAAATGAGCCAGGCATGAAAATAAATAAATAAACAAACCCTGCTAACACTTTCTGATTGTGATACATACTGGGAACAAGATGGACTGGAGCAAATGGGGCAGAGAGAGGAGGACCTTAATCAGGGTCGTCAGGGAAGATCTGGGGAGGCAGAGACAAGGCCAGTGTGGCTGGAGCCTGGGGGAGGGTGGTGAGGCCGGCGGTGGAGTCGAGGGAGGCAGGGCCCTGGCATCAGCACTGCTGCATGCAAATATCCCACAAGTGATCCAATGTGAGCCAGTAAAAAGAATCAGGTGAAATTAATTTTAGTAATGCATTTTATGCAACCCAATGTATCAGTATATCATACCAATATGTAATCAATGTAAATATTATTCATATGATACCTTCCATTCTTTTCTTTCTCTGCCTTTGAAATCTGGTGTCCAGCATGTATTTTATGCTCCGGTATCTTTGTTTCAAGTGCTCAGAAGCTGTGTGCGGCCTGAGGTGCTGTCCTGGACAGTGCGGCCCCCAGATCTTCGGGGCTTTGGTGTCCGGGAAGTCCCCGTGAGACGAGGAGGCTCTTTTCCTGGGAGAGGATGGCCGTTCGTTGGTCAAATATGTACTAACCTCTGCGAAGTGCACACTTGGAGTAAAGACAGTTGAGACAGGCCCTTCCCTGGCGGATCTGACAGTCCAGGGTCTGAGAAGGGCATTGAGGGTGAAGTTACTGGGTGTCTGGAGGAGGGAGAACTGGGAATACTAAGTGGGGTGAGCACAAAGAAAAAGTCCTGGGCGGGGCGAAGGGAGGGCGGGCACTCACATTTCCTTGTTTATTTCATCCAGACTAGGGTGTTTTCTTCCTCTTTTCTACAGACGACACTGAGTCACAGTGGGTTGGCTAAGTTGCTCAGTGCTGGGCAGCGAATAAGTGGCAGAGCTCCGGGAAGCTCTGGGGACTCCCAGAGGGTTGTGGAGAATCCTGGAAGTTTTGAGAAGATTTGCCCATGGGCAGCTCTCCGGGAGGCCCCCTGGGCCCTCTGGCATTCCCAGTAATGCCTCATTTGGCAACCCCACATTCCTGGGGGCAAGATTCCAAGAGAATGGGATGGAACAGTAAGGTTGCAGTGGCTCAGCTGCTCCTGGCTGTAAATAATAAAATGCCTGAGCGAGAGTGGTGTAAGCAATGATGGCCTTGAGTAGCTCCACAGAAGTCTGCAGGCGGGAGGATTCTGTAGGCAGGGGGATTCTGCAGGCAGGGGGATTCTGCAGGCGGGGGATTCTGCAGGCAGGGGGATTCTGCAGGCGGGGGATTCTGCAGGCGGGGGATTCTGCAGGCAGGGGGATTCTGCAGGCAGGGGGATTCTGCAGGCTGGCGGATTCTGCAGGCGGGGGATTCTGCAGGCAGGGGGATTCTGCAGGCTGGCGGATTCTGCAGGCGGGGGATTCTGCAGGCGGGGGATTCTGCAGGCAGGGGGATTCTGCAGGCAGGGGGATTCTGCAGGCGGGGGATTCTGCAGGCAGGGGGATTCTGCAGGCGGGGGATTCTGCAGGCAGGGGATTCTGCAGGCAGGGGGATTCTGCAGGCAGGGGGATTCTGCAGGCTGGCGGATTCTGCAGGCGGGGGATTCTGCAGGCAGGGGGATTCTGCAGGCTGGCGGATTCTGCAGGCGGGGGATTCTGCAGGCGGGGGATTCTGCAGGCAGGGGGATTCTGCAGGCAGGGGGATTCTGCAGGCAGGGGGATTCTGCAGGCAGGGGGATTCTGCAGGCAGGGGGATTCTGCAGGCGGGGGATTCTGCAGGCGGGGGATTCTGCAGGCGGGGGATTCTGCAGGCAGGAGGATTCTGCAGGCGGGGGATTCTGCAGGCAGGGGGATTCTGCAGGCGGGGGATTCTGCAGGCAGGGGGATTCTGCAGGCGGGGGATTCTGCAGGCGGGGGATTCTGCAGGCAGGGGGATTCTGCAGGCAGGGGGATTCTGCAGGCAGGGGGATTCTGCAGGCAGGGGGATTCTGCAGGCAGGGGGATTCTGCAGGCTGGCGGATTCTGCAGGCGGGGGATTCTGCAGGCAGGGGGATTCTGCAGGCTGGAGGATTCTGCAGGCGGGGGATTCTGCAGGCGGGGGATTCTGCAGGCAGGGGGATTCTGCAGGCAGGGGGATTCTGCAGGCGGGGGGATTCTGCAGGCAGGGGGATTCTGCAGGCAGGGGGATTCTGCAGGCGGGGGATTCTGCAGGCGGGGGATTCTGCAGGCGGGGGATTCTGCAGGCAGGAGGATTCTGCAGGCGGGGGATTCTGCAGGCGGGGGATTCTGCAGGCAGGGGATTCTGCAGGCAGGGGGATTCTGCAGGCAGGGGGATTCTGCAGGCGGGGGATTCTGCAGGCAAGGGGATTCTGCAGGCGGGGGATTCTGCAGGCAGGGGATTCTGCAGGCAGGGGGATTCTGCAGGCGGGGGATTCTGCAGGCAAGGGGATTCTGCAGGCGGGGGATTCTGCAGGCAGGGGGATTCTGCAGGCGGGGGATTCTGCAGGCAGGCGGATTCTGCAGGCGGCGGATTCTGCAGGCAGGCGGATTCTGCAGGCGGCGGATTCTGCAGGCAGGCGGATTCTGCAGGCGCGGGATTCTGCAGGCGGGGGATTCTGCAGGCGGGGGATTCTGCAGGCGGGGGATTCTGCAGGCGGGGGATTCTGCAGGCAGGGGGATTCTGCAGGCGGCGGATTCTGCAGGCAGGGGATTCTGCAGGCAGGGGATTCTGCAGGCAGGGGGATTCTGCAGGCAGGGGGATTCTGCAGGCAGGGGGATTCTGCAGGCAGGGGGATTCTGCAGGCAGGGGGATTCTGCAGGCAGGCGGATTCTGCAGGCAGGCGGATTCTGCAGGCAGGGGGATTCTGCAGGCAGGGGGATTCTGCAGGCGGGGGATTCTGCAGGCAGGGGGATTCTGCAGGCAGGCGGATTCTGCAGGCGGGGGATTCTGCAGGCGGGGGATTCTGCAGGCGGGGGATTCTGCAGGCGGGGGATTCTGCAGGCGGGGGATTCTGCAGGCGGGGGATTCTGCAGGCGGCGGATTCTGCAGGCGGGGGATTCTGCAGGCAGGGGGATTTTGCAGGCGGGGGATTCTGCAGGCGGCGGATTCTGCAGGCAGGGGGATTCTGCAGGCAGGCGGATTCTGCAGGCAGGGGGATTACAGGTGTGGCTCAGCAGCAGCATCAGGAGGCAGCACCTCCTGCCTTCCAGTTCCCTGGCCTCTGTGTGGCTTGACTTTATGAAATGGGGGCTCCAATGCCAGGCCCCGCCTTCTCACACAGTAAGACCCAAAGACAGGGTTGCGGGGGGACTCTTGTCCCAGGAATCTCTTCACTGGGGAGAAAGCACTTTCCCAGAAGAAGCTCTCTCCCAGAGACCCCCTGTGGAGCTCCCCTTGAGTTCAGAACTGGATCCATGGGGCCATTCTTAGCTGCAAGGCATGTTGGGAAAGTGAGTGCCTCTAGCAAATGTCAGTACCTGTTATGGGATGTGTATTGTGTCAATAAGGAAGGAAGCTGATAACTAGCAGAAGAGCTGTGCCTCACAGTACGGCATCCACAGTTTCACATCCACAGTTTCAACCAACCTCAGATTGAAAATATTCCAAAATCAAACCCAATACAAGTAACAGTGCAACAATAAAAATAATACAAACAAAAATACAGTACAACAACTATGCACCTACCATTTACATTGTATTAGGTATTACAAGTAACCTACAGATGATTTGAAGTATATGGGAAGCTGTGCATTGGTTATATGCAAACACTATGCTGTACTACGCAGGGACTTGAACATCTGCAGATTCTGGTATCTGAGGGGGACCTGGGATCAATTCTGTATTCCTAGGATAAGGAATTGACTCCTCCCATATTCATCACAAACTTACTTCCTTGGGAGTCATCTTTTAACAGTCATCTGTGTGATATACAAGTTTTCCCAGCTAGACTGAGAGGTTGCCTTGTTCATCTCCATATCTTCAGGTTGAGCATAGTGCTGGGCAGATAGTAGGTTTTGAACAAATGGATAAATGGATGAGTGATTCAGAGTATCCCAGGATTAAACTGCAGACTCAGCTCCTCCTGGCTTCAGCCCAACTCCCCAGCTGCCATGTGGGTCTGCCTGGACTCTCTGGCAGCTAGGAGCAGGAGTGGAGGATTTTGCTTAGGCATGAGTTATTTCCAGGAGCCTGCCAGGATCCAGGTCCCACTTAGGTGCTGGGGATGGTGAGTGGGACACATGAGGATCCCTGTTAGATAGTCAATGAATCATGCAAATGAAGGAGACACTTGTGATTTTGGGGGGCAAGTCACCCAGAGAACTTGCCTGGTGGTCAGGGGCACTTCCCCGGGGAGGTGACAGTGAGTTGGCACCGGGGGAAGAGGAAGCTGATGGGTGAGGAGGGGAGGGCAAAGGCCGGCAGAGCTTTCCAGGTGGAGGGACAGCACGTGTTGTCAACATTCTAGGGCAGGAAGGGGAACTAGAAAAAGTGCCCTGTGTCTGTGGCCCCTGGAGGTAGGGGCGCCTGGTAGCCCTGGATGAGGCTCAGGTGGGCTGCAGATCTGGAGGGAAGGTGATGGTGGGAAGCCCACCTGTGCCCACTTGGGACAAGGCAACCCTAAATTAGGGTGGGGAAGAGTTATGATCAACAACAGCCCCCATCTATTGGGAGGGGGTTCCCTAGAACAGGTGAACCCCACAGCCGCCCCCCACTGCCTGCCCACCATCTCACCACCCCTCTATTCTCCAGCCCTTTCTTTCTGCAGGGCTCTTGTCTTAGACCTGGCCTCTTCCCCAGTTGTGCCTGAGGGCAAGTGTCAGCCAGGCACCATCTAACCTTCCAGGAGGGCACTTCAGTGGCTGCACCAGTCTTGCCTGGGTCTTGGGACAGCCTGAGATTTATGTCCAAGATCTGTGAGCTTAAAACTCCTCATGTTCGCCCTGCGGATGTTTCACGTGCAATTTGGGAATTTGGGAACGCTCAAAATAGCATTTGCTCATAAAATCGCCTGAAATGCAGTCCAAATGTGTCTGTAAAAAGTAACCAAATAGCTATTTATTGTTATTAGTTCACGTTCTTCGAGCTTCCACATGGGGCTGGGCGTTGATTTAATTGGGTGCCAGACGACTTTGGGGGTGACCTCAGATGCTGACGCGGACACACTGAGCTCTGCTGTGCAGAGAGAAGCTGGCAATCAGCAGATTCTCCCCGCTGGCTCTGACATCTGACCAGGACACATGTGGAAAGCCCCGTTGGCCTTTTCAAGACATTCTCCTTAAGGTAAATTCCTAAAAACCCCGGCAAGAGTCCAAGCCTGCTCATACAGATGCCAAAATCTAGAAAAAAGGAGCAGGCTGGAAGATGATAAAATTATAATTAGGCAACCCCCCTCCAAAAGAGCCTGTAGCAATCCATTACTTCTATTCCTATGTCAGTAAAGTACACCTCACATACAAGTCACCATTTTAACCATTTCGAAGTGTGCAATGCAGTGGCATTTACATTCACAATGCAGGGCAACCATCACCGCCAACTCCAGAACATTTTTACCACCTGCAGAGGAAACCCTGCACCCGTTCATAGTCCCTCCCCATGGGCCCTCACCCCAGCCCCTGTCAACCGCACATCCACCTCCTGTCTCTATGGGTTTGCCTTTTCTGGACATTTCATGGAAGCGGAATCGTGTGCTATGCGGCCTTTTGCGTCCAACGAGCACATGAAAAGATGCTCACCATCACAAATTGTTGGGGAAAACGCAAATCAAAACCACAAGGAGATGCCACCTCACACCAACCAGGATGGCTGTCATCCGGGAATGGAAAATCGCCAGCGCTGGTGAGGATGTGGGGGAACTGGAGCCCAGGTTCACAGCTGGTGAGGGCCAAATGGTGCCACCGCTATGGACAGCCACCACTTGCTAACAATCACTTATGACTTAGCCGCTGGCTGGGCTCGCTCAGGCTGAAGGAGAAGGAGCCAGTGGAGGTTTTGTGCCTGTTGGAGCCTCAGACCTCCCGCATAGTAGCCGTGTGACCTTCAGGAATTCACTCGACCTCTGTGAGTCTTTGTTCTTCATCTTTTACCTCCCAAGATTCTGTGAGGCCAAAATAAATCACATGTATGGCTGGCGAGGGCCTCCCCATGTGTCCCCTGCTGCCTGTCTGGCCTGGTTCCTTCCTGAGTCTCTCCCTCATGCACCACCCCCCAACCAGCCACACAGCTGGGGCTCAGTGCCTCACACAGGCAGTTCTTGCCCCAGGGCCTTTGCACTTGCTGGAGCCGCCTGGAATGTGCCCTCCCTCACCTCCTTCACACTTCCATTCAAACGCCGCCTTTCAGTGACACCTGCCCTGAGTGCCCTACTGAAAGTTACAACCCCTTCCCTACCCCTGGGCACTCCTGCCACTTAACTCCTGTCACTTACAGCATAATAATTGACTTTTACTTTTCAGCTTTATGAAGTCACTTTCTTACCAACAGAACGTGAGCACCACAAGGGCTGAGTCGTGTTGGTCTGTTCAGCATCAGCTCCTGAGCATGAGGCCGGTGCAGGGGAGCTGTTCAAAAGATGCTGTTGGATCAATGGACAGGCTGTTGGCTCCACATGATGTAGGCATCTTGAATGACACGTGTGCAAGGCAGGTTTCCTTGCACACACGGAGGTCAGGGTCTTCCTCGTGACATCCTTGTCTCCCTCCTTGCACATGGCCCAGCACACCCGCGTTGTGAGGGGTGCACAAGAAGGGAGGCCGGCTGGTGGGGAATGAGTTCGGCTCTTGTTGGCAAGCAGCACAGACACCCTGGTTCTGGCTCAGGTGACAATTGGGGAATTTATAAGGATACAGGGATGGAGCTCAGTCTTGGAGAGGGATGGGACAAGGCCCCAGGAAGGTGCAGGACTTCTGTCTCTTTTCCTCCCACTGTCCCTCCCTTCTTCTCTTCTTCCTCCCTCTTCTTCTCTTTCTCCTTTCTCTCTTGGTCTCTCTTCTCTTAGTCTCCTCATGCTGTTCTTCATGGTTCCTCTCCCCTCCACCCATGTCGTCTGTGTCTGGGAAACATTTTCCCAGCAGTGTGTGTACTTAGCAACCTAACACAGCTTGCATTCTCTCTCTTGGTCCCAAGTCCAAGTTCCCTGGGTGGGGGATGCTGATCTCCGTTTGGGTCAGGCTGCTCCCTGGAGCCCATCAGCTGTGTGTGAGGGTGTCAGGCACATTGTAGAAGAAGGCTTTAGGGTGGGAGTTGAGGGACAGAGGGGTGAGCCTGGCACTTAGGAAACTCCATCGTGAGCCGGGAAGCCTTTGCAAAAGCTGCTCACCACACGAAGGTAAAGGGGACACAGGCTACACATCCCCATTTCCTCATTAGTCCACTTGTCCATCAAATACCTCTTGGGCTCCTACTTCGTGCCTAGAACGGTGAGTAGCTACTCACCATTCTAGGGTCTGGGTCTACATCGGTGGATGAAATATATGGATACTCCTTCCTTTATTAAACTTATAACCAAGTAGAGGAAAGGCTGCATAAAGAAGTAAACACACAACTGAACAGTCCTTAGTGCTTGGAGAAGCTCAGCAAGGTGAGATGGACGTGAGGGCAGCAGGGCAGCTATGGCTTGGCCCGGGCAGGTGGGGAAGGCCTCTCTGAGGACCTGAGTGAAAGGGATGAGCCTGGCCACACTCCAGGCAGGTGACCTAATCTGTGCAGGCGCACGTGTGTGACTGAAGACAGGAACTTGGCTGGCAGGCCTGGGAGGAAGGAGACACCTGAGTCCAGCAGGCCATGCACAGGCAGGAGAGCCCGTCCACTTCCAGGCCTTTCTGCAGGTGTCAGGCCATCCCCACGCTCTTTGTTGTTGCCATGAAAACATCTCAAGAGAACAATGGGGCTCCTTCGGGGACACGAGACTGGGACGGAACCTGCAATCGGGAGCTGAGTTGCTTAGTTGGAGTCTCAGGGAAGCTACTCACTGCCTCTGAGACTCTGACCTGCTGCTCGGCCTCTCGGGCCTCGGTTTCCCCATCTGTAGCGTGGCACTAAGAGCTACCCCCCATGGCCGTGAGTGTCCCATGAAGTCTCACCCAGGACCTCACAGGTGCCCAGAGGTCACCTCCCACTTCAGGGCAGCGTGTGTGCATCTCTGGGCGCCGCTCAGGAAGGTAAACAGCTGCAGGAAACATAAGGCTGCAATTGTGCACCCGCTGACGGCAACGATTACAGAGCTCGTTTTTCAGGGATCTGCGATGACAGTTGCGGCCTAGCGTCAGGGGAGCCTCGGCCCGCTTCCTACCCGCTGCTCCAGCCTCCTCGCCGACCTTGCGGGAGCTCGGGGTGAAGAATGAGGGCCGTGCCTGGCGGCGCTCTGTGTGCCTGTCGGACAGATGGAGGCTGGCTCAGAACGAGTGACTTTCAGGCGGCTGCAAGGGGGACAGGGTGTCTCGCTTGTCAACCCCCTTCGCTGTGTCCCAAGCAGGAGGCAGGAATTCTTGACAGGAAAAGCTGAAAGATAGGTCCCCACTGGACCATACAGATAATCTGCTGGGGGCCTCAAAACCCCAGGAAAGGCCAGGGCCTGCCAGAGGCCTCACCCTGAGGGTCCCAGGGGCCCTGTCAATCACGGCCGAGGCAGGAACGGTGGGGACGGGTCAGGCCGGCGTTTAAGAAAGCCCGGTATTGTTTTTAAAGGTTAACCCGTTTGCATCTTGGGTTTCATCGGGAAGTCTGTGTGGTCACACTGGCCAATTTAGCATTTGTTGGGAGCTGGGTGAGACGGGCCATGAGGAACAGCCCCCTGGGGGCCCTTAGGTAGTTCTGTGGTCGTGACTTATGGGGAACGCAGGCGGGGAAAGGGCACATTTTTATCCCATATTTGGTGATGTGGTGGGCTTCAAGTTCTTCTTTCTCTCTCATTTGTCAGGATCTTAATGAGAAACCCCAAAAGGATTTAGAGATTTCCCTTTCCCAAGGACAGGAAATAAATGGGAACGTTCTATGAAATTAGGGGAAAACCCATTGCAAGTTAAGACAGTAGAGTCTTTGTTGTCTACGTGTGTGTGAGTGTGAGAGACAGAGTGTGTGAGAGTGTGAGAGAGTGTAAGAGTGTGAGAGAGTGTGTGAGTGTGAGAGTGTGAGAGAGTGTGAGAGTGTGAGTGTGTGAGTGTGAGAGTGTGTGTGAGAATGAGAGAGTGTGAGAGACAGAGACAGGGAGAGACCAGAGACAGACAGAGAGAGAAACCGGGAGAAAACAGAGACAGAAAAACAGAGAGACAGAGAGAGAGACAGAGACAGGGACAGGGAGGGATGGACACAGAGAGAGAGGGACAGGGAGGGATGGTCACAGAGAGAGCAAGACAGAGAGAGAGAGAGAGACAGAGACGGAGGGATGGACACAGAGAGAAAGAGAGAGAGAGACAGAGACACACAGAGAGACAGAGAAACAGAGAGAAAGAGACAAAAAGAGACCAGAGAGACAGAGTGAGAGACCAGAGAGAGAGAGGGACAGAGACAGATCAGAGAGAAACAGAGACAGAAAGAGACCAGTGAGACAGAGAGAGAGACCAGAGAGGGGCAGAGAGATACTAGAGAGAGACAGAGACAGAGACAGATCAGAGAGAGTGAGAGACAGAGACCAGAGAGAGACCAGAGAGACAGACAGGCCAGAAAGAGAGAGACAGAGATACGAGAGTCACAGAGAGACCACAGAGAGAAACAGAGACGAGAGAGAGATAGCAAACAGAGAGACAGAGAAACAGAGAGAGAGATAGAGACCAGAGAGAGCCAGAGCCACAGCCAGAGCGAGCGAGCGCCCCCGTCTTTGGGATGTGCTCTCTGGCATTGAGGCCAGCCAGGACTGTTTTGCGAAGGTTCATCTTTTGTGCCTTCTGGACCCCACTCGTGACAATGATTCATTCTTTGACATTCTCGGCTTCGAATAGACAGTTTGTCCCTCTCTTGTCAGGCATTTGGACACCAGGGGAAGCAAACTTTCGCAAGCAGGTGTAAATGTATATTAAACCATAACTACACTGAGAAATAAACAGAGGCTCGTGTGCCATAAATACTACAATCTGTTTCTTCTATGTGACGTATCTGGGGTAAAAAGAAGAAGAAGAAGAAAAAGAAGAAATGCTGAGATGCTGAAGATAAAATGGAAATAAGTCTGACCTGAGCGAATTGCTTTACTGTCCTTTGGAGTTTCTTGAAAATAAAATGTATTCATTTGAAGTGTAATGGGCTTTTCCTTAACCAAACCTTCTGGCCATTGATTTGTGTAAAGAAAAGCCCTGCACAGGCTCAACTGAGAAATAAAAGTTGTTTCAGAGTCGTAAGTCTTCCGAGTAAAATCATGTTGTTGTGACTTTTTCCCTACCCATGTAACATTCCACATTGTCAAGTAATTCTGCAGGGAATGCAGCGCTCAGCTTCCCAGACACCTGCCCTGGGTGACAGAGGCACCAGCTCCCAGGTTAGACTGGCATCTGGCAGCTCTGAGCTCCAGCCCTGGCCTGTCACTGCCACGGGTCAAGGGACCTTGGCTGAGTTACTTAATGTCGCTAAGCCTCGAGGTTCTGAGCTGTGAAGTGGGCATGCAGCTCCTCTTCCGTTCCACACACGATTGACATGCACTGCATACTGACACTGTGGCTACCTCTATACATACCGTACGACTCACCCATTTAATGTGTACAATTCAGTGGTTTCTAGCATAATCTCAGGTAGGCAACCATCACCACAGTCAGCTTTAGAACATTTTCCTTTTCTTAAAAAATTGTATTTTAGAGATGAGGGCTCACTATGTCACCCAGGCCAGTATCCAACTCCTAGGCTCAAGCAATCCTTCTGCCTCGGCCTTGCAGAGTGCTAGGATTACAGGCGTAAGCCTCTGTGCCCAGCTAGCCTGAGAACATTTTCATCACCCTAAGCGGAAACCCTGTACCCATCAGTAGTCAGCTCCATTCCTCTTTCCTCCAGCCCCTGTCAACGACGAGTCTACTTTCTGTCTCTACGGATTTGTCTTTTCTGAACATTTCATAGAAATGGAAGCATATGAACTGTCATCTAATCTTTTCTATATATGACCGTAGAATATTGGGTCCTTTGTGACTGGCCTCTGTTGCTCAGCATCACGTCCTCCGGGCTCATCCCTTTTGCAGCATATGCCAGTGTTTCCCTCCTTTTTATGGCCAAATAATAATCCATTATATGGACAGATCACATCATGTGTATCCATTTATCTTGAGGGACATTTGGCTTGTTTTCACCTTTTAGCTATTATGAATAATGCTACTGTGGACATTTGTGTTTAAGTGTTTGT
The DNA here is from genome assembly GCF_028858775.2 of Pan troglodytes. NCBI lineage: Eukaryota > Metazoa > Chordata > Mammalia > Primates > Hominidae > Pan > Pan troglodytes. The sequence continues at coordinate 85,041,849 of NC_072416.2, read as the reverse complement.
GTGGACATATGTTTTCATTTCTCTTGGGGATATCCCTTGCAGTGGAATTGCTGGGTCATAGGGTAACTAGGTTGAAGTGTTTAAGGAACCGTTAGACTGTTATTCACAGCAGCTGCACCATCTTGCATCCCCATGAGATTCCTTCTTAACCTTGACCAAAGAAGCCCTCATGAGGTGGGGAGAGAGTCATCGTTCTCTGACGTGGTATTAAAAGTGCCTATAGACCTGGCCTGTAAGGATGAAGAAAACATCAAACATGACCACGATCCCTCTGTTTGGCTATTTCATTTTTTCCTAAGAGGGAATGTTATTTCGCTTGGGAGTCATTCAGTTTCAGATGATAGAAAATAAGCCCTGAATTGGTTTCTGAAGTAAAATAAATTATTACCTTATCTAACTGGACAGTTTGGAGGTGCTGACTTCAGGCAAGGCTTGATCCAGGGGTTCTAAGAAGCCACAAAACATCATTGCTGAGTCTCCTCACTCTGCCTTCCAGGGCATGGGCTTCTTCCTCAGCCTCTGCTGGGTGTCCCATAGTTCCAGACTCTTAGGGTTCCAGCAATTCTACTCCTCAAATCCTCATGGTATACAATTGGGGTGGGGTGGGAGTGGGAATGGGTGGTAGGGAGGAAGAGAAACAGAAAGGGAGAGATAGGGATGGGGTAAGGTAGAAAGGAGAGCGGGGTGGAGATTATTTCTGTGTATCTCTTCAAGTCCTGCCTCAGCCTAAGCACCACAGCTAGGAAGATGCTGATCCGATTAAGTCAAAAGGACCCCATATTAAATAGGGCCACTCTGCTGATCTCATTTTAACTTGATCACCTCTGCAAAGACTGTTGTCAAATTAGGTCACATTCTGAGGATCCAGAGTCAGGATACCATCATATCTTTTTGAGGGGACATAATTTACCCCCACAACAGAGAGGAGGAATCTTCTATGGGTCTGAATATTGTTAGCACCTTTACATTTCAACATGCATAGGACTCTGCCGCCTCCTGCTCCTAAGGCTGGCTGCTGACCAAGCAGCACCTGCAGGGCTCAGGGTTCCAATAATGTGGGGACCCCCCCTTTCTACATCCAGTTCTCCAGAGAACAGGCTTACTTGGGGCCGCTGGGCCCTGGAAGTCCTTCTATTTCATTTATTTTATGTAAGAGACTCATCTGTGTCTCATACACTTCTCTTTGCACTTAACCATAATCCTGGTGTTAGTTAGAAACTATCCAGAAAAGAGACAATCTGCCTGGTGGCACGGGAGGTCGGAACTGGAAAAGGCCTTAGAGGAAATCAATTTCCAGCCCAGTGTTCTTCAGGCTGGGCTTTGTGCTACTGCAGAATTCCTGGGAGTTTGGTGGCCTCTGTTGGGTCTTAGTTTGGGCTCCTCAGAAGCATACCTAGAGACAAGGAGTCATGGGCAAGCTGTTTATTTGGGAGGTGACCCAGGGAAACCCCCAAGGGAGTGGGGAGGCAGGACAGGGAAGGGGAACAGCAGCAGAGCTTTAGTTCATAGGCAGCCACTGCCCCGGGCACCTGGGGTTCAGTACCACTGTGGACCTCTGGGGGTCAGTGTAGAGCTGGCCTCAGTTATCTCAGTGAATGAGTGAGGGAGCTGGGATATTTATACATCACATCCCCTGTCTGCTATTGGCAGTGGGCTGATTCTGTTAGAGCCACAGGGATTCACAGTAAATGGTCTTTTGTGAGGCACATCAGGGGATGAAGAGGGGGCACCAACAATTACTATAAGGGGGCACCAAGGTATCAGATTCAGATGTTGATTTAAAGGCTGAGCATCTGCATGAGGATTTTAAAAAACAATCTACAGGTGTGTTAAACATAACAGCAGTGTCAATGGAGCAGGAGGGCAATGAATGGAAAGTAATTCTTCCCTGGAGTCCAGTTCCCAGTCCCTCCCCAGAGCACTGAGTGAGTGTCTCATGGGTCCTTCTGATGTTTTGTTTCTGTATCTGAGCAGATGCAAAGAAAAGACCCACTTTCCTTACTCAGTGGTAGCCTGCTATTGATGCCTCCAATGCTTTGCCCTTTTCCTCAGCAATTCACCTGGAATTCTTTCCTGTCCATATGCTTGGTGATGCCTCATCCTTTTTATTTACCATGGCAGCATAGGACATAGTACTCCAGTGTGTGGACATGGTACTCCAGTGTGTGGACATGGTACCCCAGTGTGGGGACATGGTATTCCAGTATGTGGACATACCATGACTTATTTATTCTGTCTTCTGATACTGGGCATTTTGGTTGTTTCCAATCTTTTGTTACTACAAACAAGGGTGTAACAAAATGTTTATCTCTTTGTACAGAGGCATGAATTGATCCATTGGATAAATCCCTAGAAGTGGAATTTATTTGGTAGAATCTTCTGTTTTTAAGTTTTTGGCAAATACTGTCCAAACACTTTTGAAAGAAGTTGACCGATTTGACATTCTTGTGGCAAGAGCCCATGGGGTGCATGGCTCAGATGTCCCTCATGTCAGGAGAAACCCTGCTGTGGGGTGAAGGTGGCTGGTGCCTCCAGCTTCCAGTGCCCTCTGGCTCTGCCTCTGCTCTCCAGCCAAGGCCCCATGTCTCCAGGGCAGCTAATGGCCAAGCATGGCAGAAGCACAGGGCCCCTCCATTTCTGCCTAGCAGGGGCATCCTCTAGGGGGCACCTTCAGTCTGGGGCTCTCGGTCAGCATGGCTGAGACATCCTCTGAGATACACTGCAGGATGAGGCTCTTGCTACTGCATGCTCCTTCCTTCCCCTCTCCTCTCACGGGTGTCGGACCAGCATTGCAATCTGAAGGCTCGCCCACACCCTCCAGCTCCCCCTCCATTTTCTGCAGTGCACTAGCACCACCTCCCTAATACATAGCTCACATTCCTGACTCCATCGTGGCATTCCTTCCTGAAGACCCATGCTGACACCCACTGACAATGTGTGAGGATGGGCTTCTGATGGTACTCGGTGAGCAGGGGTCTATGGCTAAGTGGTTTCTGAGCTCCCAAGCTTATCCAAATCTCTCACTTTATAACAGGAAATCTAAGGCCTAGAGAGGGCAAGCCACTTGCCTGAGGCCACACACTCAGGGGTAGCAGGCCCTGAGTGCCACACCAGGCCGCACCGAAGTGCTCCCTCAATCTCAGACACCAGCTGACCTTGATTGTCCCAGCTCCCGGCCAAAACCAAGCCCGGAGCAGACATGTGTGGCCTGGACTACCTCTCCTGCTCTCCAGATCTTCTCAGGGACAGGGTTCAAAGTTCCCTAAAACGTGTTGGGGGAAATTGCATCCCAGTTTTTGGAAAGCCTGGCCAATTTCTTCCCATGCAGCCATTTCTGCGTCAATACGGGCTATGCACAGATGCCAGTGCCAGCTCCCACTCCTCCGTGGTCAGCCGAGCAGGGACCAGAACTCAGAGAGAAGCACTTTCCAGAGGAGCAGAGTGGGTGAGGGAGACGAGGAGGGAGACAGTGGGCCACAGATTCTCATCACGTTTTCCCCTCCCGTGCTTTCAGGGGCTTAAACAGCAATAAAAGAATGTGCGATTGTCAGCATAAATCAAGAAAATCGGAATTCTGCTGAGCAAGCGAGAACATTGGACTTGAAAGAGCCATTTGCTAAATGTGAAAGGAGCCCTTGAAAGTGTTCCTGGAGGCCTCTTTCCAGCCCAGCTAGTTTGGGACTGAGCTAGATCACGGGCTGGTGCTGAGGGCGTGGCCTCAGGGCTCAGGGCAGCCGCATTTGGGCTTGGCTATGCCCCACCTGGTATGGCTCTGCAGGCAGCTGGGTGGTTGGGTCCTGGCACCAAGATGAGTGAGGGAGGGAAGGACGAGGAGATGGCGTGGAGACAGGGTCCTCGCCAAACATACTTGTGTAAGCCCCCAGAGGGCAGAGCCAGAGCTCATCTTTTATTCATCTCTAAGTTTCTCTCAGCCCTTAGCATAAGGGAACTCCTGCTCACTGGAGTTTCCTTTGCTGACTGAGTGAATAAAGGAAATAGAAAGGCAGGGAGGGAAGAAAGGGGGAAGGGGGAGGGAGGGGAGGAGAGAAGGGAAGGAGGGAGGAAGAAGCAAACCCCTGTATTAGTCCATTTTCACACTGCTATAAAGATACTACCCAAGACTGGGTAATTTATAAAGGAAAGAGGTTTAATTGACTCACAGTTCCCATGGCTGGGGAGGCCTCAGGAAACTGACAATCGTGGCAGAAGGCAAAGAAGAAGCAAGGACTTTCTTCACAAGGTGGCAGGAAAGAGAAAAGCCCAGGGGAAACTGCCAAGCACTTTTAAACTATAGGATCTCATGAGAACTCACTCACTATCAGAGATTTTAAACCATCGGATCTCATGAGAACTCACTATCACAAGATTTTAAACCATCGGATCTCAGGAGAACTCACTCACTATCACCAGAACAGCCTGGGGGAAACCGCCCCCGTGATCCAATCACGTCCCACCAGGTCCTTCCCTCCACACGTGGGGATTATGGGGATTACAATTTGAGATGAGATTTGGGTGGGGACACGACCAAACCATATCACCCCCAAGTGCTTTTTCCTGTTCACCGTGAGTCATTTTAATTAGACGCTGGCCTAACCTTTCGGCTCAGCAGATGGGACCCGGCCACCTGCCCCAGCACCCCCTGGGTGGGCACAGCCATGGCCTGCAGCAGACAGTCCTGAGGTCAGCGCCCAGCTGTGGACCCATAGATGCCCTCAATGGAGAGCAGAGACCATGCCTCGGTTTCTACACTGGCCCCAGGCTTTGCAGAGGAGCGACGTGTTGTCCAGTAGCTTCGTGGTGATCATCAACATCCAGGCCATCCTCGACTGGACTAGTGCCATTCACGGTTCTTACCTGTACCATGTCCACATGCTGGGGTACCCCTGAGCTTAAACCTGTGCAACAGCCTGAGGAAGAACCTTGATCTGGCTTTCCCAGGTCTGCACAGGCTCTGCTTCTCTTTCTGGGCTGCAGTGTGAGAAGGTGGGTGTATGATGCTGGCCGCAGCCGCATCCTGTGTCTTCATACAGTCAGCCGCAAAATGCACCAACAGGCAGAGAAATGCCACCAGGTGTGCATGATCAGCGAGGTGGCCGTGTGGCTCCAAGACTGAATCATCTCTCCATGTTGCTCCTTCCTGCCTGCTTCAGCTGACAGCATTGCCCTTGAGCAATCCAGTCTTTAAATCCCACCGGGACTTAGAAAGCTTCTATTTCAAAACACAGGACCATAAGTTATCTATTTAAACAACGTCGCTGTTAAGCTGCGCTGTCTGTGATCTATTGGAATTATAGCTTTCAGTGTAGTCCAGCGAATGTCCCTCGCTAACCAGGGCACTGAAATGGAGAAGGCAGCAGCTTAGTGAGTCCTGAGAAGGGGATCGAAGGCTTGCCAGAGGGATGTGCAGAGGGTAGGACAGGGGTCCGGGGACCTTGACGACGGAACAATAAATACAAGTGTCTCTGCTCAAACTGGCTTGTCTCAGCTGTCACACAGGTGAGACCTTAACCTACCACAGGTGGTTGGGAGGATCTAAGATGAAAGTATCCCCCCACCCATCTCTGAGCTTTCGATGGGAGTGGGTCTGGGAAATCAGGTGAGTCTAGGTCCCCAAACCAGGCCCCCCACAATTGGAGCCTCCTCCCTGGTGCTGGGAAGTTAGGTGGTGCACACGTGTGTGTGTATCTGTGAAGATGTGCGGTGTTTGCGTGGATGGGGTGCATGTGTATTGTTGCTGCTGCCTTTTAAAAATTCACATGAAATTCGCATAGCAGAAAATTAGCCATTTTAGAAGCGAACAACTCAGCGGCACTGAATGCATCACATGTTGTGCGGCCATCACCTCTACGCAGTTCCAAACTGCGCCTGCGCGGCCATCACCTCTCCGCAGTTCTAAACTGCGCCTGCGCGGCCGTCACCTCTACGCAGTTCCAAACTGCGCCTGCGCCCGCGCCCCGTGTGTTCGGGGCGTGGAGGACACGTGGGTGTGCATGTCTGTGGACATGCGGGTGCGTCTGGGGAACGCCTGTGCCAGCCCGAGGGGCTGGGAGCACTTGCAGGACTTTGGGGTTTGCCGAGCAGCCACACGGGCCCTTAAGGTAAAGCTGTCAGCCCCGCTCTTATTCCTACCTCCCCCTGGATGTTTATTTGTTCTTGTCAGGTGACAGTGAGTGACATTTTGTTTGCTGGACGCATTTGGCTGTGAGTGACAGCCGTGGGGGGCCTGCTGCTCCCCTGCCCACTGTGGGAGAAGGCCTGGCCCCCCCAGGTGCAGTGGGAGGCTGACCTCACCCCCTGCAGTGCCATGGCTTTCCTCCTCCCCGCGGGCAGCTGGCCTGGCCTCCTGGGGACTTGGGTGGGGACAGGCTGGCTGGGCTGGCGCTGGTCTCCTTGGGATGTTGGTCCCCTCAGCTCCTCTCAGCCTGGGTCCTGGAACCTGTGAGGAAGGAGCTGCGTGGCCCCTGCTCATGCCACTCTTGGGAGAGGTGGGCACACTGCAGGTTTCAGCCAGTGCTACCTGGAGGAGACATCCCCCCAGGGGTCAGGACTGGGGGCTGGATGCAGCTCAGCTAAAAAGACATTTGATATCATGTAACCGAGTTGCCACTTCAATGGGAATTAAGTTTTAATGTCAGCACGTAAGCCCCCAATTAAGAACTGCATAGAAAAAATAATCCTCGAAAGAATAGTTAAATCATCTATAAATCACGCTGCTTCCACTGTTGCACCAGCAAAAGCAGCGGCTTCCACAGAGCCTTACAGTGCACACTAAGGATCCGTCTGCAGACTGACCGGGAACTCACATTTGCCTTCAGGGCTGCAGGCTGCGCTTTCTGGGTGGCCGCGGGACATGGGAAAGGACGGATCTCCAGTTTCATCTCCAGGCGTTAAGTCCACTGGGTGAAGCAGAGGGCAAAGCCCCCAGGCTTTTAGAATCATTTTCCCCTCTACCTCTCTGCCTTACCTTCTCTCTGTCTCACCCCCTCTCTTCCTTTCCCTCTCCGTGTCTCTCTCTGTCTCTCTGTCTTAGCCCTCTTTGTCTTCCTCTTTCTTTCCCGTCTCTCTTCTCAATACCTAGAAGCGAATTCACATGCACACAGGTCATGATGCCAGCATAAAATAATTTCATGTTTGGAATTTACCCCCGCTTCAGTAGAGAGCCCAATAGTCAGCTACAGCCCATTGTGGCCACAGCCGAATGCTGGCCTGGGTTGGCCATATCTTCCTGCATTTCAAGAGAAGCCAGAAGTTTGAAATGGTTGGCGACATCTCCCATTTTTAGAAAAATGTGGCTCAAATTAAAAATAAAACATAAAACTAAACAAAGGAGAGCAGCAGAAGCTGCTCCGAGGTCTGGAGCGTGACCTCCGTGTGATGGGTTCTCCCTGGGAGGGCTTCTGGGAAGCCCCTCCTTCCAGGGAGGGGCCGCGGGTGCCCCGAAGCTGGGCCAGCTCTGGTCCCTTCCTCACCCCCTCTGCCCACCTCACCACTCACACAAAGGTCAGAGGGTGTCGGCCGCCCTGTCTCCAGATGCCATTACCATTGCCAGCTGTGGGCAGCGGCCACTACAAGTGGCTGGACCTGGGGGGCAGTGGCCTGGGAAAAGTGCCCTCAAGGGCGCAGTCCCCTTTCCACCATCCAAAGGGGATCACCCTGAGTTTGGATTGAGAAGTGTTGGCATGGGGATTTTAAAATCGCCCCTTAGATTGGCTGTGTTATTATTTTTGGCAATCCATGTCATTTGAAAGAATGGCCATTTCTTCTAGCTAACAAAAATGGCAACTGGGCGAGCAGGACCTGCCCGGGTGGAGGAGAGGTTGAGACCACACCCACATTGCGGTAAACCTGTGTCCAAGCCACCAGTTTGAAGGATATCCATTCCTGCAATTAAGGATTGGGGTGCACGTAGCAGCACTACCCGTAGGAACCCCAGCTGAAAGCAACTGAAATGCACACCACAGTAGAATGGGTGATTAAATGTGTCTTTTCACAGCAGGGGACAAAACTGCACAGACTCCTGCCCTCAGGGACTTATGTTCTGGAGGGAGGACTCAGACAATAAAATCAGTAAGTAAAGTGCACAGACATGAACACATGGGGAGAAAATAGGTGTAGGGGGGATGGGTGTGGGGTCTGCATTGTAAATAGAGAAGTCACTGAAGGCTGCAGAGAGGGCAGCATTGTAAAAGTAAAAGCCTATGGAAGGGAAGATGGGAGCCATAGAGATATCAGGGGAAGAGCATGCCAGGAGAGGGAACAGAAAGAGCAAGAGTCTTGAGGCAGGTTGCTTATGGAGGAATAGGAGATGAGCCTGGCTCTGACGTGGTGAGTGGGAGCAGTGGAAATGAGGGAGTTCAAAGGGAAAGGGGGAGTGGGGAGAGCAGAGAGCCCTGGGAGCCTGTAAAGACTTTAGCATTGACTCTGAGGGACAAGGGGCTGTGGCGGGGTTCTCAGCAGAGGGAGGGCCTCTTCTACTCAGGATTTACAAGGGCCACTGTGATTACTGGGCGAAGGGTAGTGTGCAGGTGGACAAGGCAGGGGAACAGGAAGACAGGAAGGAGGCCAACACAATGCTCCAGGGAGGTCCAGGCCGGAGGTGCTAGCAGCCTGGGCTGGGTGGCTGTGGATTTGCAGGTGGAAGAAGTGGACCCACCTGGGCAAGGCTGCAGCGTTGGGTGCACAGAACCAGGCACTGGATGTGTGGGTGGGATGGATGCCAGTGGAGATGCCTGCTAGGAGGTTAGGCTAGAGACCTGAGCTCTGGACCCGGAAATGATCAGCTCAGACACTAGGTGAATGTCTGGGAGCTGTGGGGTAGGCCTGAAGTAGTACAAGGAGGAAGAAGAGGACCAGGGACCAAGCCCCAGGAAACATTCATATTTAAGGATTGGAAACGTGACCCCATGGGGGGAGTTACAGAGGTAGGAAGAAGCCAGGAGCTGAGTGACGGAACAAGGCCATTCTCACTCTGAGACCTTCAGTGGCTCACATCTTCTTCTCTTTTCCCTAGTCTGGAAGCTCCATGAGGACAGGGGTGAGTCCATCAAGTTCTCTGTTAGGTCCCCAGAACTGAGCACAGTACCTGCCCCGAAGGGGTGTAGCAGACCTTGTCGGATGAATATACGCCAATGTGGCTGATCAAAATAACAAGGCAATGACTGTCCATCAAGGTCTGGGGCTGGTGAGGAAGTAGCACGTGCATTCAGTAGGCTGCAAGTCTCAGCTCCTGCACACCGGGAGGCTCAGCGGCCTGTCACGCACGTTGGTGGGAAGGAAGGACAGCTAGTCCAGGCTCTGCCAGTGGTGCCGATGTCCCCCCATCTCATGCAGACACGGGCTCAGCCAGCCCACCGCCAGAGCCTCCCCTGCGGGAGCCACATCTGCTCTGCCTGTGTTCTTTCCCTGTTTTTTGCAAACTGTTTTTATTTTGCCATCCAAGAGACACAATTGGGACTTCTGTGTCAATGCAGATACGCGCCCTCCCCTCAGATCCTGGTTCAACATTGGACTCATAAGCCAGGCTAAGTTAAAAAAAGCAAAATGTGTCTGGCTTGATAGCTGGCTCTAAGTGCAATGGAAAAAGCCAAAAATAAACACTGTAAGTTGATGACATCCGTACCATCCGTGGGCACGGGGCCCAGGCTGGGGCCGAAGCGAGGGAACAGTGTACAGCCCAGCATCACGCACAGCCCATCGGGGCTTCCTAAGGCAGTCTCAGGGCCTGGGTGACTGTGAGGGTGCAGTGCTCTGTTACAGCCACCACCCTCCCTCGGGCACCAGGTACTGTGATGCCAGTTACTCAAGCCTCCTGCCTTTGTCTGCTTACCAGAGAACCACTGCCCGGGACAGCCTGAATCCTCGGATTCTGTTTTCCTCCCTGGTATTTTTCTTGCCATCTGAGAGGTGCCAGTGCCCCTGTGGGGTGAGTTTTGAAAATGGCTTTGTCTGGACAACAGAAAGTCACAGACATGCTGATGGCATACGGTTACCTTGGTGACTAGAGAAGAGTTTGCTCTCCTAATTCCACAGATGAGGAAAGGATACTGGGAAGTCCTGCCTTTTACCTGCATGGCTGTTGCCGGCTTCGCCTCCCTGGGCACTCTCCCCCACAGTCTGGGTGTCCTGCGACTGCCTTTGGTTACCATTTTGGTGAATATTTTCTTGGAATCAACTTTGAATTGACATGACACCCTCTTCTTTGTCTTTTTACTCAACTTTATTCTAAACAGTACAATTATTTGTGTTGGTTATGGGATCTTTTTCTTAAAACACAGTATTATAAATACAAGACAATTGAAAATGTGAGAACATTTCTTGCATACCCCATGGGAAGCCGCCCCTGTGTCTATGTGATCCTTGTCTGGGGGCTGCTGCCCATGCGCCTCTGTCCCCCAAGCTTGGAGCCCTCTGTGCCCTCCCAGCCCCTGCAGGGGGTTGGGTGGGAAGGCGGTGCTTGGGTTTTGAGGAGGAGTTATCGATCGCATCCACCTCCTCAGGGAAATAGCCTGGGGTGCAGACTTTTATTTGGAACATGAAACATGAATTTCTTGAAATGTTTTAGACATTGTGTTGACATAAAATGCACACATGGAAAGGGCACAAACTACAGCCTGGCCCCGTAACCCCACGCCCAGTCTCATTCCTCTCCATGTGTGTTACACACGTGACTTCTACGTTTTGCTCACTGCTGCCTCCTCAGGGCCAGAACAGTGCCCGGTGTGCTGCAGGTTTTCAATACACGTTGGCTGAATACATGTGTCAATGGGTGGAGACTCAGTGGGGTCTCTGTCTCCAGCCTTGTTCCTTTCTAATCTCCAGGCCACTCAGGAGCCAACGTAACCCTTTGTCATGCAATGTGATCATATCATCTCCCTGCTGAAAATGCCCGAGTGAATTCACAATAGCAAAGACGTGGAATTAACTGGAATGCCCACCAGTAGATTGGATAAAGAAAATGTGGTACATGTATACCATGGAATACTACACAGCCAGAAAAAAGAATGAGATCATGTCCTTTGCAGCAACATGGATGGAGCTGGAAGGCCATTATCCTAAGCAAACAAACACAGGAACAGAAAACCAAATACTACATGTTCTCACAAGTGGGAGATAAACATTGAGTACGCATGGACACAGAGAGGGGACAACTGACACCAGGGCCTCCTGGAGGGTGGAGGGAGGGAGGAGGGTAAGGATCAAAAACCTGGGACAGGGTGTGATGGCTCACACTTGTCATCCCAGCACTCTGGGAGGGCGATGGGGGTGGATCACCTGAGGTCAGGAGTTCGAGACCAGCCTGGCCAACATGGCGAAACCCCATCTCTATTAAAAATACAAAAAATTAGTTGGGCATACTGGGGCGCCTTTAATCCCAGCTACTTGGGAGGCTGAGGCAGGAGAATTGCTTGAACCTGGGATGGGGAGATTGCAGTGAGCCGAGATCACGCCATTGCACTCCAGACTGGGCTACAGAGTGAGACTGTCTCAAAAAACAAAACAAAACAAAACAACCTATCTGGCACTATGCTTATCACCTGGGTGACTAAATAAAATAATCTGTACAACCAACCCCCCATGACACACAACTTAACTATGTAACACACCTGAACCTGTACCCCTGAACATAAAAGTTAAGAAAGAAAAAAAAAAGGCAACCTCAGGCAAATGTAAATGAAAAGATCATTCTATAAGCCTGACAAAGACACTAGGCATCTGTATAAAGCTAACTGCCCAACGACTATTAAAGAATTGCTGAATTGGTTTAAAATATATATACATATGCCTGAGCGACTCTCCTTGGTCACTGTGATAAAGGGCACCCCTGTAGGGTGCAACCCAGGGCTCCAACTCCCTCCCCTGTAGGCTGCGCTTGCGTGCTCCGCTCCTTCTGCTCTGGGTGCTCCCGCCCAGTCCTGGACATGCAGAGTCCTCCCCCAATACCTGCATGTGCTATTCCGTCTGTCTGGAATGCTCTTCCTCTGCTGGTCACCTGGCCAGCTCCATCAGGGCTCAGTTTACCTCTCCTGTCCGTGGGAAGCCTTTGCTGAGCCCCATCTACCCTGCCATCTGCCTCTTGCCCAGAGCACTGTGCAACTGCTCCCTTGTACCAGCCAGGACCAGCGAGGTTGGGCTGCAGTCACAAGTAAACCCTGAAACCTTAGGGACTTCATGCAACCCACATCTGCTTCTCACTCACATGGCATGTTCCAGAAAGCCCAGGTCCCTGTTCCACACCATTGTTAGGGACTCAGGCTGAAGGAGGCACCACTCCTGGGCACAGCAGGGAGCAAAGAGTAGAGAGAACTCATTCCTGCCTCAACTGCCCAGGATCCAAAGTGGCCCGTGTCACTGTTGCTCACAGTCTGTTGTCCAGAACTAATCACCCAGCTGCCTGCAAGAGAGGCAGGGAAGCATGAACTCCTTGTGTATCCTCAATAAAGTGGATATAAAGTGGAACGGTCTCAGCTGTACCCCACCACGGACTGTCCCATGTGACATTGTAGTTGCCTATTTACTTCTCTGCCCACCGCACACCCTAGACTGAAGTTCCTTACGTTCACAAATTTCAGGCTTCTCCTCCGTCTGACTCTTAGCAGCTAGCACAGTGCCCTTCTTGAAGGCCCATGAAGTTTCAGGGAGAGCCTATCACACGACCCGCCCGGCTGTAGAGCACCTCCAGGCTTCCACAGAGCCGACTCCCCTCGTGCGGCACGGCTGTGAGGGATCTTTCTTCATCCATCTCCTCCCTCTGCCAAGTCATCAGAAAATGCTGAGCACCTATGGAAAATCCTGAACATACTCCGCCTGTTCTGCCTGGTTTTCATTTTATGTTGTGCTGGGTTTTTTTGGTACAATAAACAAGGTGAAAGCAAAGAAGTAAACAATGTGGGGTTTGAGGGGGTTTCAACAAATGAGCGCCACCTCGCTGTGTTCTGTTTTGAGCACGTGCATCCCTGGTTTACACTGAGAGCTGGAAAATGGCGCTTGGATGGCAGCCAGGTTTCCAGGGTGAATAAACACCTCCAAAGGGACAAATGTTTTTCACAGACTGTGAGTGAAATGGAGACTCAAATATTTAAAAATAAATATATAAAAAAAGAAGAAAGAAAAGAAAAGGCAAGGAGACCCTGCTGACCTTAGTTCCCAAATGAGCTAAAAACAAGTTTTTATAGTAATATTTTCTCCTTCCAAAGAAACAAAACTTCTTATTTTCACTACTCCCAGAATGAGTATTTCTGTATGTCACTACTCCCAGAACGAGTGTTTCTAAAATGTCATTTTTGAGATTGAACAAAGGGCTTCACCCTTTAAGCCTCAAGTTAGTCATCTGTAAAATAGGAATACTGATAATTCCTCACTCCCTGGGTAATTATGAGAATGAAATGACTTGTTATACAAAGGATATAGATCAGGGCCAGCATGTGGTGAGTTTCATATAACTGTTAGTCATCGCTGTCTTCATCATCACCATCATCATAATCACTGTAATCACCACAATCACCATCATGATCATCATCACCATCACCACCATCATCACCATCACCACTGTCATTATCATCACCTTCATCTCCACCATGATCACCACCATCACCGCCACCACCATCATCACCATCACGACCATTGTCATCACCACCACCATCATCATTACCACCATTGTCATCATCACCATCACCATCATCACCATTGCCACCACCAATATCATCACCACCATCACCATCATCATCACCATCACCATCACCACTGTCATTATCATCATCATCACCATCACCACTGTCATTATCATCACCTTCATCTCCACCATGATCACCACCATCATCTTCAGCATCACTGCCACCACCATCACCACCATTGTCATCATCATCACCACCATTGTCATCATCACCATCATCATCATCACCATTGCCACCGCCATTATCACCATCACCACCATCACCACCATCATCATCATTACCACCATTATCATCATCACCATCACCATCATCACCATTGCCACCACCATTATCATCACCATCACCGCCATCACCATCATCACCACCATCCTTATCATCACCATCATCACCACCACCATCATCACCATCACCACCATCACCACCATCCTTATCATTACCACCATCATTATTATCACCACCACCATCATCACCATCACCACCATCATCATCACCACCACCACCACCATCATCATCACCATCATCACCATCACCCTTATCATCATCATCATCACCATCATCACCATATTCAGAAACCTGGGAATCTGGTGTGATTAGAAATCAGGTGAGTGGCCCAGCAAAGGGAAACTGGAAACCCAAAGTTGACTACAGGCTGAGTATGGAATTTCCTCTAGGCCTTAGTTTCCCCAACTGTAGAAATGGAGACAGCAAAACCTCGTGTCACTAGCTTAAGGGTGTTTGAGATATGGCCATGCAGTTACTATTTCCACGGCTGCAGACAGGAAGGTGTTAGCGCCATTATTGTTCATAGTAATGTTTATTTTGGAAAAGAGGGTCAAAGTGGGATTAGTTAATATATTTATAATCTGTATTTGTTCTCAATCTATTTATGGGCCCAGAAATGAAGGTGGTCTAGTTTTCTAAAATGCGAAACATTGATGATAAACAGAACCTCCAAACTGGGCAGTTTTCCATTACCCCTGGCCTTCGGTGAGTCTTTCCACCTACTTGGAATACCCCACCTCCCCGCTTCTTCTGACAGTTCCCACTCACCCTCCATGCTCAACACAGCCGCTTTTCGCTTACCAAATAGTCCAAGAATCTAAAACACGATCATCCCATCATTGTCCCTTCACACCCAGCAGTCGGGGTGGGGGGATTAATTTTCACAAGGGATGGTTGGGTAAAGCAGGGCTGAAGTATTTAAATAGAGCCCATACCTTTCTGCCTAGCAATTTAATCTTAAAATTTACATTTTAAAAACTAAACTTTTGTCCTGGAGAAATAATCATGGATTTGCATCAGGCACTGGCTCAAAGGATGATCACCCCAGCACTGTTTTGACAGCAGAATAATGGGAGACCATCAACATGTTCAGCTGAGGAGATGGCACGCTTGCATACTGGAATACTAGGCAGCTATCAGAAATGTTTTTATGGGAAAAGAAAACACTTAGTAAAATAGAAAGATGCTATGATGTTTCAAGTGGAAAAAAGACAGGATTCAAAATAGCGACGGTGGCCTTACATCCTGTTGTCCCAGCAGGAGTATCTGACTCTTCCCCTCTCACTCTTCACACTCCCACTTAGGACCATGAAGTCCATGGTCACCTTCAAATTAGAATGCAGAGCAAGATCCCGTCTTCATGGAAAACATTGTCTGTACTTCTTCATAGAAAAATGAGCAGAAGAATGTGCTCCAGACGTTGGTGGTGGTTGCCGCTGGGAGCGGAGTTAGGAGCGGAGCTCCCAGATGGCCCATTTGGCTCCAAATAGCACTGCTTCCTGCCCGGTTTTTCCTGGTGTAATTAATCAGTTAATCACAGTGTCTTCTCTCACTTCCAAAGTGTCCCAATTTGGCTAATAAATTACATGGTCACCATAATTTTGAGAGATTCTTATGGTGCTTTTGCTCATCTCTATTTTGTGAGCGTTTGCCATCAAGAGAATAAAACCAGAAAAATGTGGAATGCATCAGCCAAAGCACCACCTTCCTCAGAAAGAGTTCCCCGATCCTCCTGCATGAGACAGTCAAGGCTGAGTCCCCAGTGTCACTTCTTACCTGACACATGGCAGGTGAACGTTAAATGATGGTATTCACCAGAAAGTTGGAAAGCCCACCTCTAGGGCCAGGTGTGGTGGCTTATGCCTGTAATCTAGCAATTTGGGAGGCCTAGGCGAGCGGGTCACTTGAGCCCAGGAGTTTGAGATCAGTCTGGGCAACATAGCAGACTGCCTCTCTGTCTCTACTAAAAACAAAAAATTAGCCGGCTGTGGTGGCATGCTCCTGTAGTCCCAGCTACTCGAGAGGCTGAGCTGGGAGAATCACCTGAGGCCGGGAGTTTGAGGCTACAGTGAGGTGAGATGGTGCCACTGCACTCCAGCCTGGGCAACTGGAGTGAGACCCTGTATCGGAAAAAAAAAAAAAAAAAGAAAAGAAAAAAGAAAAGCCCAAAGCCCACCCCTAGCCACATGGATGACGCTGTCCTGCTAGCAATGGGAAGAAATTAAAACACTCCTCATGCAGACATAGAAAACATGCCTCCTCCAAGGAAGCCGTTCCACCGGATGATGGGCAAGGCAGCCCACTCCCTCTGTGGGTGATATTTTCCTGGCTTCGTTTAGCTGGTGTTTGCACCCAGTGAGGACCCTCCATGTGGGAGAGGAAGAAATTGACCCAGGAACCAAGCCTGAGGCAGAAGCACCGAGTGTCCACCTTTGTACTGTGCAGAGCTGCAATGCACGCCTGTCTGTTTTTCCAGGGATTTTTTTCCACCCACCTTTGAACTACCTTGAAACAATAAAGTGTTCTCTTTTGACAGGCTGGCCTAATGGGAAGGTTGACCTGATTTCCACTCTCCTACCGAAAAGTGACAATGCAGCCGCTGGGCCAAGGAGGGACGTTGTGTGACCAGTTCAGAGGCAGGAGTTCACGCGGCTGCAGTGAGGAGGGACGTTGTGTGACCAGTTCAGAGGCAGGAGTTCACGCGGCTGCAGTGAGGAGGGACATTGTGTGATGAGTTCAGAGGCAGGAGTTCACGCGTCTGCAGTGACCCTCTGCAAAAGGAAGCAACTGGACATTTCCTCTACACATTGTCTCTTTTGAAAAGTTCCAAGTGAGGAATATTTGTACTTGATTGTTTTTCTTTCCTTGCATGCCAGCAAAAACGTACTCAGTTTAAGAGAAACGGAGAAAAAGCCTGGGTTATTAAATTTTAGCGGACAATCACGTTCAAGCCAAGAAAAGTGCCTGCTGACTTCCCCAGGCAGGGCTACCTCTGCCCAGCACCCATAACCACCCCAGATCAAGAACCTGAGCACAGTTTTGGGACACAGATTTCAGGGCAAGTTGGCTCTCATGCCTACAACCCTTAGAATACTCCCTGTTACTTAGGCAGGGGATCTCTGTCTGGTTTTACCTGGAAATCACTTGGAATACTCATAAAAATACTGAGCCTGGGCCTCGCAGGCCAACCTGAACCTCCAGGTGTATGTGTATGTGTGTGCGTATGTGTGTGGTGTGTGTATGTGTGTGGTATGTGATGTGTGGGTGGTGTGTGTTTATGTGTGTGTGATGTGTGTATGGTGTATGTGTGATATGTGTGGTGTGTATGTGTGTGTGTGTGATGTGTGTGTATGTGTGTTTATATGTGTGTGTGATTTGTGTGTAGTGTGTGATGTGTGTATGTGATGTGTGTGATGTATGTGATGTGTGTGGTATGTGTCCATGTGTGTTTATGTGTGTGTGTGATTTGTGTGTATGTGATGTATGAACGTGATATGTGTTGTGTGTGGTGTATGTGTGTGCATGTGTGCTTTGATTCTTCAAAAAATTCATCGAGTGACTCTAATATGCTTTTATTGTTATTTTTTTTAAGGTCACCAAGTGACTCTAACACACAGCCAGGCTAGTATCACAGCTGCGGGCCTCAGTCCATTTGCAGGTGGCTTCTTGCTGCCAGCACCAGTGGCCCCATCCCATGGGTGTCTCTGGCTGAGGGAGCACGCTCAACCCACGCAGGGGCAGAAAGAGTTGCTGTAGGGTGGATGGCCCAGGAATAGCCTCCGCCAGCTTGGGTTGAAGGATCAATACCCCAGCTCCCTCACCGCTCATGCAGACCACCTGAGGGGTGCTCCCCACTGTCTCCAGGAAGCCTCTGATGGGTCCGAGTCCAGGTGTCCCTGACTGTCAGCACTCCCCACCGTGGCTTCCTTCCCTTCCCTGTCACACGTCCTCACGCTCCTACTAAGCTTCTTGGGATCCACCCAAATAAACTCCTGGCACTCAGTGTTCGTCTTGGGTTTGCGGACAGTCCCTAGAAGAAAACTCGACAGTTTCCAGTGAGCCTGCAGCACTGCACAATCTGGCCGCAGGGTGTCCCCTCCTGGGTCCCCTCCCCTTGGCCACCCGAGCTTCCTATGTCTGCCTTGAGTGTCCAGTTTCATCTGTGCCTCTGGATGCAGTGCTCATCCAGACCGTTCCTGTCCTTCCCCTCCCCTTAACTGTCTAAATCCTACACATCCTCAGACCCCAAGTAATACCCCTCTGTAGGGCAGCCTTCCTCAGTCCCCCGCCCATCCCTTTGGTTTCTCAGCATTGGAGCATCTGCCCAGACTTTCTTCCCTTGATGCCACCATTTCTGTCTGTCTCCACAGACACCATCTG
This sequence comes from Pan troglodytes, assembly GCF_028858775.2. Classification (NCBI taxonomy): domain Eukaryota; kingdom Metazoa; phylum Chordata; class Mammalia; order Primates; family Hominidae; genus Pan; species Pan troglodytes. Next base: position 85,023,517 of record NC_072416.2, on the reverse strand, counting down.
TGTCCAATCCAGCTCACCGTTCTCCTGTTCTAACATACTTCACCTGCTCCCAGCCTGGCACTGGGGTGCTCAACCCTGGCAGCCCATGGGCATCCCTGGCAGCCCTTGAAAAAACATTGACCCCCCCAGTCCTGCCTCCAGATTCTGCTTTCTGGGGGTGCAGCCTGGATTTCTGGATTTCTAGTGCATAGCCCAGGCTGAGAAACCAGTGCTAGAGTCTCACCTCACTGACCTCCAACCACTCAAGCTCCTCTCTGATCTGTGGGCATGGCCAGTAGAGCCCACCTTGGGCCTCCGCACACACTGCTGCCTCTCCCCAGAATGCTGTTCTTGTCTCTTCCATGGGGATGGCGTTCCTTCATTTTTCCCTTCGGTTTTAAGTCCATCGTGAATTTTTGAGAAGAGCCTTCTCTGATCACCCCAGCAGTGCTCTGTTTCATCAAGCACTGGCCACAATCTCACAGTCTTGTCTGTTTGTTGATTTTCTGTCTTTCCCACCTGGAAGGTGAGTTCCAGGAGGGCAGGGATGGATGTCACTCACCATTGTGGCCTCATTTCCTGAATGAATGAATGAATGATGAATGGTAAATTATGGTTTATAGTGCTCCTGCTCTTAAAGGCACCCTGCCAGTTGCTTTGCAGGAGACCAGGCTGGTGGTCTCCACTCTTCTGTTTTTGTGATTCCAATACTCAATTCCAAGTCTCATCTAAAACCATCTTTTCTCTCCTGAACGGAATCCACGCCACCAGGCTCAAACCTGCCTCCTTCAGCAAGCCTCCCCAGGACCCTCCTCACACGTTCCCTGATGGCACATTCAGGCACACACATTTATTGCGCACCAGCTGAATGCCAGCCACAGCGCTTAGGTGGGGATTCAGCTGTGAACAGCATCATCGGGGAGCAAGCCAGACCTGTGGTGCAGAACCACAGAGGCAAGGAGCCACAGCACCAGAGATTGGCAGGGACCATCCCTCCCATCACCCGTCTCCTGATCTAGATGGAGTTGGGTTGCTGAGTGGTACCTGAAGCATCCTAGTGCTCCTGTTCTCAAACCATTTTCTTGTGTGTGTGTTTTATTTGTTTTGTTTTGTTTTTTGTTTTTGTTTTTGTCTTTTTCTTTTTTTGAGACAGAGTCTCACTCTGTCACCCAGGCTAGAGTGCAATGGCGCGATCTCAGCTCACTGCAACCACTGCCTCCCAGGTTCAAGCAATTCTCCTGCCTCAGCCTTCCGAGTAGCTGGGATTACAGGGGCCTGCCACTGTGCCTGGCTAAGTTTTGTATTTTCAGAGAGACGGGGTTTCGCCATCTGGCCAGGTTAGTCTCGAACTCCTGACTTTGTGATCCGCCCGCCTCAGCCTTCCAAAGTGCTGGGATTACAGGCCTGAGCCACGGTGTCTGGCCATTTTCTTGTTTAAGATGAACTTTTGCTGCCTCTGTCTGCCTGGTGTTTGCACCCAATGCAAGCTCTCCATGTGGGAGAGGAAGAAATTGAGGAACCAAGCCGGAGACAGAAGCACCAAGTCTGCACCTTTGTACCCTGCAGGGTTGTGATAAACTCCTGCCTGTTTTCCAAGGATTTTTTTCTACTCACCTTTGAACTACCTTAAAAAAATAAAGTGCCCTCTTTTGACAGGCTGGCCTAATAGGAAGGTTGTCTTCCTTCTTTTTGGAACTCCTACAGAATTTCTCCCAGGCCACAAAGCTACAATGTGGGACTTTCCTTACTTAAAACGTGACTGCCGTTTTCATAGTCAACAATTCCATCCAGCACAAAGGCAAGAGAAACTGATGAGTCATGGCCATCTTTAAAGGGAAACGAAAAAACAGGTGGAAAGTAAATATTTAGAAAGGAAAGGAATAGTTCTCATTCTCATAAAAATGTGGGAGGAAAATGCCATATTGTATATTTCTTCTTATGTTCATAATCCTTTTAACCAAGGGTGCTGACAAGGAGCATTTGTATAGAAATCTTAGATGCTCTGAAGTCAATGCTTACTGCCTGTCAGAGAGACGCTTCGTCTGACCTAATACATCACACACTCTCACACTCATACACTTTTACAAATACTCACATATTCACACACATGCACATACTCTCACATATTCGCACACACACATTCTCACACCCCCACAAAGCTCACACACTTACGCACTCACCAAGCCTATGTCATCCCCCCTGTTTTTGCAGTCTCTAAAAAGCTGCATATACCAAAATGAGCAAAATATGTGAGCTATGAAATCCACCTTGTTGAAAGGCTGGGTTTTATTGGTCAGCTGGTAAATGAAAGCACATGGTGGAGAAGTGCTACGTTCAGGAACACGCTGCGACTGTATTACTCCCGGCTTTATTGGTTCATCTCTAATCGGAACCAGCTGGTCATAAAGAATAGAGTTCATGGGAATCCACCCTCTGTTGAAAGCCAGGCCAGGGTGGATGCTGGAAGCTGATGAGCACAATGAAAACAGCTGTAATTGACTTGTGAGGTCAGGCTCTGGGTAAAACTGGGGGACAGAGGTGACGCTACAGCTGGTGCATAAAATGCTGGGCTCCTGGTTACCCATAATTGTGTAAAGAGGAGCTGAAGAGAAAAGCGTCCAAGTCTTAGGAAGCTCCTCCCAGAAGAGTCTGCTGCTGCCGGCCTGCACCCGGCAGCTTCAGAACCACAGAATCACTCTGGGCTGCTTGTTGACATGAGTCACAGTAATTATAAGGTTGACACCCGTGATCCTGATGATGATGGTGAGGATTACAGTGATGATGAAGATGAAGATGATAATGATGGTGATGAAGATGATGATGGTGGTGGTGGTGATTAGCATAATGGCAGCAGTCAGAAACTCCAAACAGGCTCCATGAAGCACCAGGAAAATTTCTGTAGCAAAGCCTTGCAACTTTCTTCTTCTCTTCTGTTTTTGTTTGTTTGTTTGTTTGTTTGTTTTGAGGCAGGGCCTCGCTCTCTCTTCCAGGCTAGAGTGCAGAGGTGCCATCATAGCTCACTGCTGCCTTGACCTCTTTGGCTCAAGCAATCCTCCTGCCTCAGGCTCTGCTGTGTATCACCATGTTTAGCTAATTAAAAAAATTTTTTTTGAGCAGACAGGGTCTCACTATGTTGCCCAGGCTGGTCTCAAAGTCCTGGGCTCAAGTGATTCTCTCGCCTCAGCCTCCCAACATTTATGTTGGGATTACAGGTGTGAGCCACTGAGCCTGGCCAAAGCCTTGCAGCTTTAATGCTGCAGGAGTTGTAACCTTGACAACAAAATTGAACAATTTTCATTTTTCCTTTGTGATTTATCTATTTTAAACACTTTTGCACCCCTAAACAAGGAAACTGGCCTTTGAATTCTAGAAATGGAACATATACATTTGCCACCCCCATGCCTCTTCCTGTCTCTAATCAGTCCAGTGGGTCCACCCTTTGGAAAATTGTGATGTGTTAGGAGGGCCTGCAGGACATTTTTAGTGCCTGACAACATCCTACCTCTTCCTCTCCCTATAGGATTGTGTGATATGCACCTTGTTCAATACTTAACATTTCAGTTAATTTTTTAAGTTTATTTTTTATTTTTTGAGATGGAGTCTTGCTCTGTCACTAGGCTGGAATGCAGTGGCGCGATCTTGGCTCACTGCAACCTCTGCCTCCTGGGTTCAAGCGATTCTCCTGCCTCAACATCCCAAGTAGCTGGGACTACAGGTGCGTGCCACCATGCCCAGGTAATTTTTGTATTTTTAATAGAGACGGGGTTTCACCATGTTGGCCAGGATGGTCTCGATCTCTTGACCTCGTGATCTGCCCGCCTCGGCCTCCCAAAGTGCTGGGATTATAGGTGTGAGCTTTTACAGATAGATTTTTGAAATAATTTTGCAAATATTTTGAGCTCTGGGGGTGGGTTAGAGTTGGGACCTCCATCTACACTCTGGCTACGCTTCTTTTCTCCAGGCCCAGGTCAGGCAAGTCTCAAGCACACAGTCTGAAGGCAGCTTCACATTTCTTCTGAACACAGGCTGTCATCCCAGTGCTGGAAGTCAGTGAGATCAAGCTCATCTGCGATTCTTGGAGATGCTGAAGCCAAAACAATGCCAGGCTTCTCTCTTCCAACTTCATCCCTTCACTTCCACTGGCCCCACAGTGAAAGCACCAAGCTAATGCGCATGGATCAAGTTCCTTCCTCCCCTGGAAACATTAGCTGCCTGAGGGCAGGGGCTTTCACTGTCTCATTCTGTGACACATCACTAGCCTGACTCAACCCATGTTGGTGTTAGCAGTCTGTATCCTGCTCACTAAATCTATTTGGGGAAATTACTGTCCACAACCATCCAATGGCCTCGCTTCTCCTTGGCAGTGATGATGATGTTGGTGATGGTGGTAATGATCGTGATGATGGTGATGGTGATAATGATAGTGATGGTGATGGTGTTGATGGTGATGGTGATGATGGTTATGATGATGATGGTGATGACGGTAATGATGATGGTGATGATGTTGATGGTGGTGATGATGGTGATGGTGGTGATGATGGTGATGGTGATGGTGGTGATGATGGTGATGTGATAGTGATGGTGACAGTGATGATGGTGATGGTGATGATGATGGTGATGATGATGATGGTGATGGTGTTGATGGTGATGGTGATGACGGTAATGATGATGGTGATGGTGATGATGGTGATGGTGATGGTGGTGATGGTGATGGTGATGACGGTAATGATGATGGTGATGATGGTGATGGTGATGATGGTGATGGTGATGATGGTGATGGTGGTGATGGTGATGATGGTGATGGTGATGATGGTGATGGTGGTGATGATGGTGATGGTGATGGTGGTGATGGTGATGTGATAGTGATGGTGACAGTGATGATGGTGATGGTGATGATGATGGTGATGATGGTGATGGTGGTGATGATGGTGATGGTGATAGTGATGGTGACAGTGATGGTGGTGGTGATGGTGATAGTGATGGTGACAGTGATGATGGTTATGGTGGTGATGATGGTGGTGATGATGATGGTGATGATGATGATGATGGCAGTAATGATGATGATAATGGTGATAAGTTTTTTCATTTTTATTACCATGACCATTACTAGAACTAATGAAGTAAGTTAATCTGTAGTCACAAGGGTTTCCGAATATTTCCAGCAGCAAGCCCTCTTCTTTTCTATATGTCCTCACCCTAAATTGTGGAAGATGTTATAAAGAAGCTCATTGTCTGTCTCTGATCAGTTTGGGTCCAGGAAGGAAATGCCCTGAGGCAGATGGAAAGAGAAGTCTGTGTGTCCTGGAACAGAGGCTTAGCTGAGGGGAGCAGTGAGACAGGCCAGCACTTGGAAGCTAAGGAGCACCCCCTGCCCAGCCACTTGGGGTCGGCTTCTCCTTCCCCACACATGGCACACACACCTGCCAGCTGGCCTTTGCTTTGCCAGCCTTTGTCCTGAAATGCCCTTTGTCCTTTCCGCCAAATCATGCTGCAGGTTGAAACTAGGTCCAAGTGCATCGAGCTGTCACCATGTGCCTAGAACAGTGTCCCATTTCATCCTCTCAATAACTCTATGACATAGGGAAGGTAGGCACATGACCTCCATTTCACAGATGAGGAAAGTGAGGTTTCCAGAAGGGAATTCATTTGTCCAAAGTCACCCTGCTAATATTCAGTAGACCCCACAGTCCCCTCTCCCCATGGGCTTTTTGAGGCACCTTTAGGTTTCTTGGAACCGAGTTCAAAAACCACTGACCTTGTCTCTCTCTTACGGGCTTTTCCAGCCTGTGATGTGGTTATTTTTACAACTTTGGTCCTCTCTTTTGGTCCTGAGATGGTAAGAAGTGGATGAAATTCAACACACCCTGTACCCAATAGGGCTCACCAGTGGCTTTGAAGGCAAAATGTTTTCTTTCGTAAATCTAGAATTTAGAAAATAAATTCTTCCTCCCCACAGGCAGATGCTGACTCACCCACTAAAGCTGAGGCCGAAGGAAATTCTCCGATGACAAGGCTCTGCAGGTGCCATACGGAGCGAGTGCTTTTCAGGCAGCTGGCGGAGCCCAGAGCAAGCTTCCCCCAGAGCATCCGAAGGGGCCACTTGGCTGCAGTCGCCATCGCGAGAACAACAGGAAACTGAGCAGGGGCTGCTGTCGTCCTGGGCAGGACAGCTCTCCATTTCCCTTCAGGCCTGGCATTGTTTTGCTGATGGAAGAAAAGTGGAATGGGGCGTGATCACACTGCCGGCTCAGCAGCTGGAAAGCTCATGTGTTTGCTTAAATGTGCACAAGGTGAGGTCCCTCTGTGCCGCTGATCCCCGCCCCCTCTCACCACAGGGTGTTTTCTGATCACCAAATGCATGTTGGTTAGAAGACTTGGCAGTTCTCTGGCCCCAGAGGTAGAGCTAGAAGTTGACGCAGAGTCCCAAGTGGCAACTCTGTTGTCTATGCTGTCTGTTGGTGATGATGGGCCGGGCGTCCCAGGAGGAAGATGACTTTCCAAGGTCCCTTTCTGAGGCGGGATGGTGCAGGGGAGACACTGGCAAGGAGAATGAGGGTTGGGGGAGCTCCGGGGCTCCTCTGCTCCTGAGTGTCAGTGGAGGGTGGACATTGACCAGACCAAAGAGTCTTTGAAACAGGGTCATGGGCAACCATAACTGCATTCCAAGAGGCCCAAAAGACGAAAGGCCCAGGAGACCCCCAAGAATGAGTGTGTGATGAGCAGCCAGGCCCTAATCACCCAAGTCCTGGCTTCGAGAGGGGAGGGGTGGGGCACATAGTATTTATCAGCATTGTCATTAGATTAGAGCACTAGTTATCCAATCTCCATAAGGTTAACAATCTCTGGGGAGCTTTCTATAAAATGCTACTTCCCCCTCCCAACTCCAAGGTTCCACGCCAGTCCATCTGGAAAGGGGTTTGGGAATCTGCATTTTAACAACATCCTGTGTGTTTCTGGTGTGGCGGTGAGTGGGTCACATTCTGAGAGACAAGGTCTTAGAGCAGCGGTTCTCAAACTCCAGCACCCTGAGGCCCCCTGCAGAGCATGTTCACCCCCAGATGGCTAGACCCTGGTTAGTGTCTGATTCAGCAGGTCTAGGGTGAGGCTCCAGAACCTGCATCTCCAACAGGGTGTCAGGGGAGGCTTTGCTGCTCTTCCCAGCACCTCCTTTAAGAATGACTCTTCTTTCTTGGAAAAAAAATATCAGTTTGGTCATGTCAACGTCTCAAAGTCAGGGGAAACAGGCCTTCACCATTTTCTATCCCCCAGCCCAGCAGACTCATCTCTGGCTGATTATGTTTGCCTTGAGAGTTTTTAAAAAGTTCTGTTGATGTTTTCATCTGGGTGAGGTGCCAGCTACATTTCTAAAAGCCACCCTCCCCCAGGGGATGCTAAGGTGCAGCTGGAGCAGAGAATCCCTGTCCCACTGTGCCTGACACAGTGCAGGCAGCCAAGTTTAGTTTTTATATCAGTATTTTTTGAGTGCCCACTGCAGGCTTTCATTGATATTTATTGAATGCCTACTGTCTTCCCAGTACCTGCAAGAGGCAGTGGAGGTGGGAGAAAAAGGGACCTGCCCAGTCCTCAAGCAGTTCACAGCCCACTGGGATGACAGATGTGCAAGGCACCCAGGTAGGAGCTCCAGGTGAAAAATGGCAGGTGCCCTAGGACCACAAAGCAGAGAGAAATGATTCAGCTGAAGGTGAGGCAGGGTGTGAAAGGTTCCAGGAGAAGGGAAAATCTGAGCCTGTTTCAAAGGACGGCTCAGGAAAAGGCAGGCTGGGATGGCTCAATTTCAGGCTGCTGGGACGGCCACACAGCGACAGCATCCTGAAACATCACAGAGCATTCCACGAACTCTGGGCAGGCTGGGGTCACTGGAGCATGAAGCATGAGGCAGGAGTGATGGAGGATGAGGAAGGAGATGAGACCTCATCAGCAGCATGCATGTTTAGATGTAAACTGCCTTCGGAGCATCAGTTATGATTCATTTGCCCTGATGGAGAGATGGAGGTTCAGTGACGCATAGCAAGCCATCAGCCTTGGTGCAGCCGCATGAGGACCCGATCGTTGGCCCTCCCAGGCAGGGAGCACAGCCCATTGAGGCTGTTTCTATAAAAAGCACGACTCTAACTCCTTGCTAGGAGCTTTTGGCGCTAGGATTCCTGTTGGAATCCCAGTGCCCTTCTCCTAGGAATGAATGGGAAGAGTTGGGGAGAAGGCTGCTTGCCAGGAGAGCTGGTCTGTGGTCCTGTTCTCTGGTCTCTGGTCCTGTTCCAGCCATTCATTCACTGGGTCATCTTAGATGAGTCTCTTCTCATTGCTGCCTATAAAGTGAAATTGGGCAGAAAATCTGAAGACCACTGTAGATTGTTCCATTTTAGCAAGGTGTCTCCTGGTGCATCAATGCATGAATGGAAGCAGTGCTGGGAGAGGGAAGCTGCAGACCCCCCAGGCTTCCTTTATGTGCCAGGCCTCCCTTTACATGCTCTTGCCGGCTTGGCAAAATTCCCTTCCTGCCGTGTCCTTGGACAAGCCCTAAACACCAGGTAGCAAAGTGCAGGCAACGTCCCTCAGCGTGAGCCCCGTCCTCAGCTCCACAGCTTCCAGCCAGGATAGATCCCCAGGTCACAGGCCCTTGAACAGAAATCAGTCTATTCAACGACATTTTGGAAATTAAGACCAGGCCCTGGCTCCTCAGGGAGGAGTGAGAAGCCCGTGGGGTCTGCGGCCTCTTTCTCACGAGCTGCCTCCATTCACAAACTAATGTGCCAAGAGACAACTTGCTAAAGTGGAACGGCCTAGAGTTCCACTAGAGATCCCATGGTGGTCTTCAGATTTTCTGCCTAATTTTGTTGGAACTCCAGATTCAGAGGCAGGCAGGCCTGGACATGGAATCCTGGACTCCCAGCTGCACTCTGGTGAGAAGATGCTGGGGCTTCATCCCTGAGCTTCCCCTCCCTCGTGTGCAGATCCTAAGCCCACGCAGCTACCCCATGCCTCACACCCATTGATGGCTTCACACTATTCTTAGGACGAAAGCCTGGTATTGATTCAGCACTCCATACAAAGTGGTGGCTGCCATTGGGATTCTTTGGAGAGTGGCCCCAGGCATCTCCCTCAACCTCACTGGCCCTCAGTCTTCTGTGCTAGGAGGCAAGGAAGGCCTGGTTCCTGCATATTCCTCCAGGTAACTGGGATAAACACATGGGAAACTGATGGGAAAGGCTTGGGACACCATGATGACCCAGACCTTGTGGATAGGGCAGGCCTCGGGGGCTTCCTTTATATGTCGAGCCTCCCATCACGTGCTCTTACCAGCTTGGCAAAATTCCCTTCCCGGCACATCCTCAGACAAGCCTGGAACACCACGAAGCAAAGCGCAGAAAACATCCCTCAGAAGGAGCCCCATTCTCAGCTCCACAGCATCCAGCCAGGAGAGCTCCAGGGCTCCTAGAGAGAAGCAGGATGAAGTTCCAGTAGGATGCGTAGACCCTTCAGGGTTAAATTCTGTCTTCCTTGGAAGACTCGGAAAGGCAGATGATGTAGCCAGCGGAATAAATACAGCCAAGTTGCCCGGTTCTTTTGGTTGGGTACCAGTGCCAAGAAAAAGCAAAGATTCTTTTGTCCCCTCGAGGTCCATTACTTTCTCTATCGGTGCTACCTCCTCCATTCCTCCCTTAGCCCACAGTTTCAGTGGGATTATCCCCCGTGTCCTGCATCCAGCCCTGGCCAATCGGAGCCTTTCACCACTCAGATCACAGTCGCCAGTTCCCATATCAGCAACTGGTCCATGTGGGCCGAGAAGACTCAGTTCCAGGGCTTCGGTTGGAGCAAATGGGAAGCAGGGGCTGCCTCTTTCACTGAGGTTGCTGGGAGAATGAGACACAGGCCTGGGGCTGCCACCTGGCCCACCCTGATCATGGAACCCCAACAGAGGAAAGCAAAACTGAGGGCTGAAGTGGCCCAAATGGAACCCTGCTGACTTGTCTGAGTCCCCAGATCCAGCCCTACCTGAATCCAACAACAGGAGTTTTCAGTTCCACAAACCAATCCATTCATTCCTTTTCTTAGGTACGTTTCTGTCACTTTCAATCAATAGAGTTTGAGAAATACATGCAAATGATGATGAGAAGAGAAGAGATGCAGAAGGATGGATTCCCATCTGAGTGGGCAGCCGGACTCCAGGGCTGGCATGCAGCTGTGTGTCCATCCACTGGTCCACTGGCAGGTGCACTCTGCCTCCTCCCACTCTGCTGCGTGTTGCAGGGTGGCTCAGGGCTGCACTCCAGTCCCCCCATGTCTGCTGGCTTCCAGCTGGTTCAGCCAATAAGGGACCCTGGGGACAAGCAGAGGTAGGAGGAAGGGAGGAGCCAGGGTGTTCTCTCTCCTCCTCCTCCTCGGCGACAGGCACTGTCTCCCCTGCAGCACCAGTGCCCCAGCAACCAGGGCCCTGATAAGCACATCCGCAGGGTGACCCTGCACTGCCTCCTCCCTCTGCCCCGGCTCTGGCTGGTGTGATGGGGGAGGCCTTCGCTCCCGCTCACCTGTGGGTTTCTCCCTGTCCCTCGGTCCGTTTCTTAGCAAAGCCATCAAATATGTAGCCAATTCCCTGCATTAAATTCTCTCTGTTTTCAATATTCAGAATGTTTTCTCCTTTTCCTGTTTGGACTCATACCAATACAAACAGCAAGTAGGTTTCCACTTATGTCATAGGAATAGGAAGCACAGAAACAGCGAGGGAACAACAATAAATTCAGAGCTACGGGAGCCAGTGTGAGGCTAGACCAGGCAGGGCCTTACTCACCACAGGGGTGAGTGTGAGCCTAGACCAGGCAGGGTCTTATGTGCCACAGGGGTCAGTATGAGGCTAGACCAGGCAGGGTCTTACTCACCACAGGGGCGAGTGTGAGGCTAGACCAGGCAGGGTCTTATGTGCCACAGGGGTGAGTGCGAGGCTAGACCAGGCAGGGTCTTACTCACCACAGGGGTGAGTGTGAGGCTAGACCAGGCAGGGTCTTATGTGCCACAGGGGTCAGTATGAGGCTAGACCAGGCAGGGTCTTACTCACCACAGGGGCGAGTGTGAGGCTAGACCAGGCAGGGTCTTATGTGCCACAGGGGTGAGTGTGAGGCTAGACCAGGCAGGGTCTCACGCGCCACAGGAGGAGTTTGGGTACCAACTTGACGCAGTGGGGGCCCCTGGTCAGAGGGCTGGGTAGCATCACCAGACAGTCCTCAGGAGGGGTCACGTGTGACAGGATCTGGGACACATCCTGAAGTGAGGACCTGACTTCTTCAGGCCAGCATGTGCTGTGGGCTTGGAGAAATGTGATCCAAAACTTCCGAGGGTTCCTTCTCACTAACTTGCGGATTTCAAAGGACAATCTTGGAGGAACTCTTCGGGGGCTCTTTCAGCTCCTCAAGTGAAACGGAACACTGTATTAGGATTTGGGTGACTCCAGGAGCCAGCGAGGCGGAGGGGCCAGGGACTTCGGCGGAGGCAGCAACAAAGAGCCCAGTGACCCAGCAAAGCCTGAAGCAGCCCAGACATGAAAGGCATATGCTGGAAAAATTAGCTCAGTGTTTGCTTTGGGAACCAGTCTGACGGCTCTTAATCCAGTGGGCGTTATATATTCCAACTCACGGGACGTCCCAGATCTCTCGGCGGGACGACAAAGCGCCATTTGTGAGGTTTCATCCATGCCCTGGAGGGCGCCTGCCACCCGGCCACTCACTCCCAGCAGCAGAGCGGAGCTAGAGCAGCCATGGGCCTGCTGTCCATGGACGGTCAGCCTTCTCCTCGAGGCCTGTGCCACGGCTGGTTTTGTGTTGACCTTTCCCTCTTACCCACTTTAGAAAGACGAAAGGACTATAGAAGTCACCAGCCGGGCGCGGTGGCTCAAGCCTGTAATCCCAGCACTTTGGGAGGCCGAGGCAGGTGGATCACGAGGTCAGGAGTTCAAGACCAGCCTGGCCAAGATGGTGAAACCTCATCTCTACTAAAAATACAAAAAAAATTAGCGGGGAGTGGTGGCATGCGCCTGTAATCCCAGCTATTCCGGAGGCTGAGGCAGAGAATTGCTTAAACCTGGAGGGGCAAAAGTTTCAGTGAGCCAAGATCGCGCCACTGCACTCCAGCCTGGGCGACAGAGCGAGACTCCATCTAAAAAAGAAATAAAGTCGCCAAGCCCCGGAGTGGAAAATGCATGGAGGGTCTGTTTCTTAAAAAGGCATCTATTAGGTTGAGTAGGTGAGAGGAAGGATGACTTTGGCTCTGGAAGGAGAGCCTGGGTCAGGGACAGCAGGCATAGCTTCAACGAATAAGACACAGAGGCAGGAACCGCTCTTCTCCATGAAATATATCAGTGGAATCAGAGCACACACAGGCACACATGCACACACATGAGCACATGCAAAGTACACACACGCATGAGCACACACGCATACACAGGCACACATGCACACCTGGGTACACATGCACACACACACAAAGCACACATGAACACACACACACGAACACACATGAGCACATGCAACGCACACACGAACACACACGAACATGCATGCACACATGCAATGTACACATGAGCGCACACACGAACACATGAGCACACACGTACACACACGAGCACACATGAACACACAGGCACGTGCACATTTCACTTATCAGAATTTGATTATTGTATGTGCTTAAAAAGAAATTATGTTCTAAATTCCTTTGCCTTCCCTCCTGTTTTAAGAAAACAGCCCCAGGAAAAGGGACCCTATGGCTAACATTCAGAAACTAAAAAGGTTTTTTGTTTTTGTTTTTTTTGAGAGGGAGTCTCGCTCTGTCGCCCAGGCTGGAGTGCAGTGATGCGTTCTCACCTCACTGCAATCTCCACCTCCCAGGTTCAAGTGATCCTCCTGCCTCAGCCTCCTGAGTAGCTGGGATTACAGGTGTGTGCCACCACACCCGGCTGATTTTTGTATTTTTAGTAGAGATGGTTTCACCATGTTGTCCAGGCTGGTCTCAAACTCCTGACCTCAGATGATCCACCTGCCTCAGTCTCCCAAAGTGCTGGGATTACAGACGTGAGCCACCGCGCCCGGCCAAAAAAGGTAACTTTGTAGATGTCTGAGCTTTTTAGAGCTGGAGTCCTGCCATTCGAGGGTGACTTACATGATTTTCAAGAGTACCACTGACCACATGGTTCTTGTTGGATTTGGAAGTGACTCTGTTGTATGTGGTGATCCACCTATGTACTGTCCGGGAAGTCCTTACCCCTGGGGTCCAGTCTCAGGGCGATGCAGTCATCAAAGAAGCCAAATCCAGCAACCAGAGGACATCTTAAAAAAAAAAAAAAAAAGCCAAGTTGCTCACTCACATCTCTCAACCAACGCGAAGGGCACGCCTGGGCCACAGAGAGCACTGCGTTTTCACACTTTCCTATTTGCGCTATTCATCCCCCCACCCTGCCCCATCTCTGCCTTTCCTGACACAGAAACAAGGCCCACCTGTCTTCACCTTGTGTGACATATAAAAGCCCAAAATGTCAGTGTGGGAAGTCAGGGTCCTTCTTTGGTGGTGAATGGAATCCTCTTTATTGGGTGGTGGGGGGATGACTGTCACACACGAGAAATTCTCATCTTACGCGTTGTGTCTGTCACTGTTCCCAAAAAGAGGGTGTGGGTGTATGAAAGGCACCTGCCGGGTTTTCCTCTTCTAACCCTCAGTGTGGTGAGGACACACCTCTACTCAGCCACCATGCATGCCTGCGTCTCAGACCAACTCTTCCATCAAACATTCTGCCTCCAGCTTTAGTCTCATCACACTGGCCAGCAGGGTGTCTCTCTCTGGGGTTCTTTCTCGCTAACCCCTGGACAGTTCCTGCCTTCTCTCAATGGTCCCCACACCTCACCCCTGCCTTCTCTCAGGGGTCCTCACACCTCCCCCCTGCCTTCTCTCAGGGGTCCTCACACCTCCCCCCTGCCTTCTCTCAGGGGTCCTCACACCTCACCCCTGCCTTCTCTCAGGGGTCCTCACACCTCCCCCCTGCCTTCTCTCAGGGGTCCTCACACCTCCCCCCTGCCTTCTCTCAGGGGTCCTCACACCTCACCCCTGCCTTCTCTCAGGGGTCCTCACACCTCACCCCTGCCTTCTCTCAGGGGTCCTCACACCTCCCCCCTGCCTTCTCTCAGGGTCCTCACACCTCACCCCTGCCTTCTCTCAGGGGTCCTCACACCTCACCCCTGCCTTCTCTCAGGGGTCCTCACACCTCCCCCCTGCCTTCTCTCAGGGTCCTCACACCTCACCCCTGCCTTCTCTCAGGGGTCCTCACACCTCCCCCCTGCCTTCTCTCAATGGTCCCCACACCTCACCCCTGCCTTCTCTCAGGGGCCCTCACACCTCACCCCTGCCTTCTCTCAGGGTCCTCACACCTCCCCCCATCTTCTCTCAGGGTCCTCACACCTCACCCCTGCCTTCTCTCAGGGGTCCTCACACCTCACCCCTGCCTTCTCTCGGGGGTCCTCACACCTCACCCCTGCCTTCTCTCGGGGGTCCTCACACCTCACCCCTGCCTTCTCTCAGGGGTCCTCACACCTCACCCCTGTCTTCTCTCAGGGTCCTCACACCTCACCCCTGCCTTCTCTCGGGGGTCCTCACACCTCACCCCTGCCTTCTCTCGGGGGTCCTCACACCTCACCCCTGCCTTCTCTCGGGGGTCCTCACACCTCACCCCGTCTTCTCTCAGGGGTCCTCACACCTCCCCCCTGCCTTCTCTCAGGGGTCCTCACACCTCACCCCTGCCTTCTCTCAGGGGTCCTCACACCTCACCCCTGCCTTCTCTCAGGGGTCCTCACACCTCACCCCTGTCTTCTCTCAGGGTCCTCGCACCTCACCCCTGCCTTCCTTCAAGCGTCCTCACACCTCCAGAATTTTCCTCCCATCCCTTCTAAGCATGTGCACAGGGCCGAACTCTTCTGTCCTGTAGGGCTCCATCCCAGAGGCCTCCTGGGTGCCACCCCTCACCCTGCTTCTGGCCCTGTGGGCCTTTCTCTAGATGTTGGGGTCAGCTCTTATCCCCCCAACTACAACATCAAGACTTCCTTGAGGGCTTCCTTGTGGGCCCTTGGCCAAGAGTCCAGCATAGACAGGTTGGGGTAACTTTGAGGTTCTGGGAGCAGAGCACCTGCCCCAGACTAAAGGCTCAAACCATCTCTGCTCAGCAAAGCCAGGCATGATGTGCTCGCCAAGGCCCTCGGCAAGAGAGGCAGTGGGGCCTTCAGGACGCTTGGAGGGGCTTGGCGAGGTCCATCCTGAGAGACCTGAGAGGGGCCCGCAGCTCAGCTTCAAGTGGGGAGAGTGGAGAGGAGACTTGGGGGCCACACAAGTGCCCAGGGAGGAGAATGGAGGCAGGGAGGGAGGCCTGGAGGCCCGGACGCGGCCGTTAGACGGCTTCAGAGTGTGGCTTCCTGACCCTTGCAGCTCACGATACGATCGCCCAATGGAGCAAAGAAGAACACCCCAGGGAAAGAAAGAGGATGGAGAGGGGGCCCTCTTTGGTCTCCTGCTTACAGAAACATTGGTTTTCTAGTGCAGCTACTTCCTGCTAATTTATTCTAAGGACACAAGATGGGCTCAGCCACCCCCTGGAAGCTACTCCCATTCCCCTCAAACGGCTGGCACCCAAAGTGGACCGCAGGCTTCACAGCTGGGGCTCTAGGGCCAGGCAGGCCCAAAGGAGCATCTCAGATTTCTGTCCTTGCTGGAGTTTGACCTTGGGCAAGACACACAGCTGTCCTGAACCTAACGAGTCTTGTTTCTAAACTGGGGTAATAATGGCACCCACCTGGCGGTTGGTGGAAAAGGCTGAATAGGATGTGTGCTCCCAGTGCTCGGGCCAGAGCCTGCCACTTAGCATTTGCTCAATAAATAAGAGAAAGACTGGTGGGAGGAGGAGAGTTAGAGCACCACCCTCCCTGAAACAGAGGTGCAGAACGGCCAGGAGTGACAGGCACCACTTGCGCAGCTCAGGACACACACCCAGAGCCACCTCTGATGGTTAATATTAAGTGTCAACCAGATTGGATTGAAGGATGCAAAGTATTGTCCCTGGGCGTGTCTGTAAAGGTGTTGTCAAAGGAGATTAACATTTGAGTCAGTGGACTGGGTGAAGCAGACCCACCCTCAGTGTGGGTGGGGACTATCTAATCCATCCAGTGCAGCTAGAATAAAGCAGACTTGCTGAGTCTTGTGGCCTCCATCTTTCTCCCGTGCTGGATGCTTACTGCCCTCGAACATCAGACTCCAAGTTATCCAGCTTTTGGACTCTGGTGCTTACACCAGTGATTTGCCAGGGGCTCTCGGGCCTTTGGTCACAGACCGAAGGCTGCACGGTGGGCTTCCCTACTTTGGAGGTTTTGGGACTAAGAGTGATTCACCACTGGCTTCTCAGCTCCTCAATTTGTAGACAGGCTTTCGTGGGCCTTTACCCTGTGATCGTAAGAGTCAATTCTCCTTAATAAACTCCCTTTCATATATACATATATTCTATTAGTTGTACCCCTCTAGAAAACTCTGACTAATACACCACCTTCAGTGCTCCTGTTCTTGACTAATCAGCCAGAGGCCAATCACAGAGGTCGGGGCTCATGGGAAGAACAAGGGAGGGGCCCCACCCAGGAGGAGGCCCAGGTCCGTTGAGATGAGATCTGCATGTAAATGCCATGGAATGCATCCCTGTCCCTGCACTTGGATCCAAAATGGGCCCTCTGCGGATGTGGACTGGTAGGACTATTGCACTTGGCATTCTGAGATCTTGGCTGGATTGTTCTTCATAAGCAACACCATTGCTATTGTCATTACATAGAACAAAAATGAAGTCATGGATATAAAGAAGGCCCCCAGGTTGGACAAAATCATTCCTTTGCCTACATTCCTGAGACCCACAGAGGGGACCGCCTTGTGCCTAGTCCAGCTGGGAGGACCAGAGCAGCAGGGATGGGGTCTGCGTGCATGCTCAGCCCCACCATCAGCTCTGACCTTTTCCTGAGGCAGCTGCAAGGGAAATATATCAGGATGCTGTGGCTTGGAAGGGTTACTTATTTATGGAGGGATAACTCTAAGAGGTTTAAGTAAACTTCCCCTCTTTTAAAATTCCATTTTGGTAAATGTCTCTATGTTTCTCACCTGTCTCTGCCTCGTCTCTCTCGGGAATCACCAAAGCTGCAGGTGCCTGGTGGTCATCCCACACGGGGTCTTCCTTCCTCTGTACCCTCCCTTCCTACCTGGTTGTCTCAATCGGAACCCCCAGGTGCAGTCTTAGTCTTATTTTCTGTTTTATTTATTTATTTATTTTGAGACGGAGTCTCACTCTGTCACCCAGACTGGAGTGCAGTAGCACGATCTCAGCTCACTGCAGCCTCCACCTCCCAGGTTCAAGAGATTCTCCTGCCTCAGCCTCCCGAGCAGGTGGGATTACAGGCAACCACAACCATGCCCGGCTAATTTTTGTATTTTTAGTAGAGACAGGGTATCACCATATTGGCTAGGCTGGTCTCGAACTCCTGACCTCAAGTGACCAGCCTGCCTCAGCCCCCCAAAGTGCTGGGATTACAGGCATGAGCCACTGTGCCCGGTCAGTCTTATTTTCTAATCAAAGTTATTTGAGCTCTTGCAATGACCCCTTCCTATATGGATACCGCAGTATAAAACATGATCATTTTCTTAAATGTGGGAACTGTCTCCTTGGTCTGAGGAAATGCAGGTTCAAATCCCAGCTCAGCCACTGCTCAAGTGGATAACCTTGGTCAGGTTATTTAGCTTGCCTACGTAGGGTTTCTCAGTGTTTCACTCTGTGCTAATAGTGCATATAGGGGAAAGCATATGCTTACCAGGAGTTCCCAGACAAAAGCAGACTATCATAAACCTAAATTCATTCCCAAGTCATAGGGTTTATCTTGGAAACGCACACCATTTTTTATGCTGATAATCTATTGCTGTCGTAGACACGTTATTTGCCTACTCAATGTCCATTTTTCTCCCTCATTTACAGAATATCTTAATTATTGGGTGCTTTCATGGTTAATCACTGAACAACAAAGAATCACTTAATAATTGGATGCCTATCTAAAAACACTCCCCAAATTCCTTTGCATACAGACATGACCAACATGCTGAAGTCAATATGTAGGGGTTTCCAGGAAGGCTCTTTAAGAAGAACCAATTTGCCTGGAAGATACCTCTCACCCTTTCCTCCTTCCTCCTGCCTGGATGTGATGACAAGCCCTTTGGCAGCCATTTTGTGCTAATGAGGCAATCTCTAAGTGAAGCTACATGTTTTGGATGGTGGAGCAGAAGGGAAAATAAGCTCGGGTATTGATGACACCAAGGGGTCACCATTCCTTCACATAAAGAAGGAACTCCCAATTCATGTGAGCCATTTGTATTTTAGGTCTCTATTATCAGCAGCTAAGTATAATTCTGAGATCAGTTATGATGATTGTTTCAGTGTAAAAATATTTGCAACAACTCACCATGGAGCAAACTAATGCTCTGGAAATAAGTGTCCTCACTCTTCTAGGTGTTCTGTCCCCCAGTTCACTGTGTCCCTCCCCGGCATGCATGCCCCAGAGAAAGAAGCCTGGTATGGTGGGGGCCATGGCCTGCACTTCCACTCAGAACCACCCCTGCTCTGCCCCCTGCCCTTCTGATGGAGCGAGCACCCCTGGAGCACCACCTATAACTCCAGACCCAAATGTGCTCTTTCCTTGCCTGGCTCAGAGTGGCTCCCTGGCCAACATGATGGGGGCCAGCTAGGAGAGGGGATGGAGCCCCGGCAGTGAGCTGTGTCCCCAACGTCAACTTGACTGCTGATGGGCTGGGTGATGTTGAGTGTGATCTTTGACCTCTTTGGTATCCTTGACTTCCTTCATACATTGAGGGGGTTGAAGCAGATGTCCCCTCCTGAGACACAACTCACAAGGACCTTGGAGTGATGTGGTGATGAATTGGAGCTTTATGGTCACAGAGAGTTGAGTTCAAATCTTGACGGTGTTATTCACCTGCTGTTTGAACCTCTGGTTTCTGTAACATTTCTCTCTAGCACTGTGTTCATGACATGGGGATAATGAGACACCCACCTCACACAGTGCGGGTATAAGAGTCTGCTGGGGCGGCCACAACAAAGGGCCATAAACCAGGTGGCTTAGAACCACAGAAATTTATTCTCCCATGTTCTGGAGGCCATGAGTCTGAGATGGAGGTGTTGGCAGGGCTGGTTCCTTCTGGGGCTCGAGGGACACTTTGCTGCAGGCCTCGCTCCAGTTCCTGGTAGCCTCAGGGGTTCCGTGGTTCCTAGAGCACCGTCTCCTCCCAGTCTTCACATCGCCTCCCCTCTGTGCATGTCCATCTCTGCATCCAGATTCCCCCTTCTATAAGGACCCAGTCATACCTAGGAGGCCCACCACCCTGTGACACTGTCTCAAGCTGATCATCTACATAAGGCCCTATTTCCACATAGGGCCACATTCACAGGTATCGTGGGTTAGGACTTCAATGCTTTTTTGGGGGGACAGAATTCAATCCATAAGAGGAGTTGGCTTATTCATGTCAAGTCCTGCCCTGCAGCCTCTGAAGATGCTAATCCCCCAGTCATATTCTCTGTTGCCATTATTCTCTACCCTATTGTCAACGGAGTAGGTTTTCATCAACAAGAGCAAAGAGGGCTGCACCCACGCCACTCATTCCGCTGTGGAGGTTTGCAGCTGACAGTAGCAAACCTCGCTGACTTGGTGAAATCATTCTCTGACCTAAATGGTTGACTGGGAGCTGGAGCTGACCTCCTCCTTCACACTTGTTGGACGGACAGACCTAGCCAAGGGGTCAAAAGTTCCAAATCTCTCCAAATTCCTCAGGCGTTGAGATTGTATTTTACCACGGAATGAAATTTATTCGAAGGTTTCTTCATTTTGCACAGACCTTGCCAGAACATGCCATGCAGAAAGAGTGGCTGGAAATTCTAGTCAGGCCCCAGCTTTGCCTGTTTTGAAATTGGTTCCTCTTCTTCTGATTCCCCGCTTCCTATCTGTAGGGAAGAAATTCAAAATATTCACCATTTTCCACCTGTCTTCACCACTTTGAGGTTTCTGAACATGGCGGCTCTTTGGAAACAACTAGAGAAATAGGCAGTTGCCATTCTGTTTGTGAGCAGAGAGGGGCCTGCCTGTGGCATTTTTGGATTCAACACTCACTGGGCTTCTCCCAATGTCCTTGATAAATAAATCATCTTTAAATGAGACAGTCTTTGAATAGCTGAGCAGTGACCTAAAAAATTAAGGCTATTAGGAAATGGGAAACACGTCAGCCTCTGAGTCACTGGTTCTTTTTATTTTTCATGTATGTGTTGAATCTGTGTGAAATTCCTTCCCCCCCACCCCCAATTATAAATAGAAACCAATGTGTTTTTCAGTTGGGCTTTTTTTTTTATGAGGTTTTTCCCACAGACAAAAGGGATTTTCACTTTCAGGAAGAAGGGTTGCCAAAGAACAGAGGTCTGTAAGATGGAAGTGGATTGGGGCCACGCGTCTCCTCTCCAGATTCAGCCTTGGCGTGCTGTCCTCTGCCGGATACCCGGGCTTTTTTTTTTTTTTCTTGAGCCTCTTGCAGCTTAGAGAAAAACACCCCAAAGTAGGAGTTAGAAGATGCAAGTCTAGCCCCCATCACCGTGGCTCACTGGGGATCCAGCGTGGAACCCGCCTTTGCTCATCGGACGCAAGTCTAGCCCCCATCACCGTGGCTCACTGGGGATCCAGCGTGGAACCCGCCTTTGCTCATCGGACGCAAGTCTAGCCCCCATCACCGTGGCTCACTGGGGATCCAGCGTGGAACCCGCCTTTGCTCATCGGACGCAAGTCTAGCCCCCATCACCGTGGCTCACTGGGGATCCAGCGTGGAACCCGCCTTTGCTCATCGGACGCAAGTCTAGCCCCCATCACCGTGGCTCACTGGGGATCCAGCGTGGAACCCGCCTTTGCTCATCGGACGCAAGTCTAGCCCCCATCACCGTGGCTCACTGGGGATCCAGCGTGGAACCCGCCTTTGCTCATCGGACGCAAGTCTAGCCCCCATCACCGTGGCTCACTGGGGATCCAGCGTGGAACCCGCCTTTGCTCATCGGACGCAAGTCTAGCCCCCATCACCGTGGCTCACTGGGGATCCAGCGTGGAAGCCGCCTTTGCTCATCAAATATCAGTTGGCTCATCTGGTGCTGTTCCGCTCAATTAGCAGCTAAACTGGCCTTGGCGCTGAGAGTCTGAACACTGCAAGATATGCAGAGAGGAAAAAATCTCCGCAGCTCTCAGAAGCCTGGATGGGAAGGCCACTGATGAGGGAAGAAGAACAGAGGAGGTGGCGTGGCACTGGACATGGGAGGACAAGGGAGCCTCTTCCCCAGGCCACGGGGAAACGGACACAGGGACACTAGAGGCAGCCGGTGCATCAGGATCTGCCCGAGAGACTAAGAACCTGGCCTCACAGATCCACAATCTCTTTTCAGCAATTCCAATATCCCAAACGTGAAAATCTAATAAAAAAATAATAAAAGCTCAACTGGCAGCGAAACCTGCTACCCTGAACATGCGTGAGACTGTCTTTAATCTCAGTTTCTCCCTCTTAGCTTGAATGCTGAAACACTCCCTGCAGAACTGTTCGTGAAAGGCTGCCCCAAAACCTGTGGGGAGTTATATTATGTGGGGTCTGTGCACCATGTTACCTTCCACGACCCATGACACTTCTGAATTATGCATGCATCTGGCCCCAGGGGTTTCAAATAAGGGTTTGGGGACCTGAGATAATCTCATTTGGAATTGTCACCAGTAATCAAGTGTCCCCGTGCAATGTATCAGAGTTGCAAAGTGCTAGCCTGTAGGATGACCTGGAGATAGATTTTATTGAGTGACCACTGTGTTTTCAATTTTTTGGTGTCCTTGGTTGGGAGCAAGGTCATACCTAACCCCTGCTGCCTCCTTCCTTTGGGTACCTGCATGCTCTTGAAGGCATTTGAGGTGACAACCCTGCCATGTGAAACAATGTCCCTGCAGGGAGAGAACTGATGACCGAGATGGGCTCCCCAAATCGCCAGCCTTGCATTCATTCATTCTGCAAGCAACGGCAGAGTGATGTTTGCTTACAATATTTGTGATCTGACAGCAATGTTTAAGTGTTAGTTATTAGTAAAATACTAGGGGGAGCCTTCCAGAGCTGAGTTACTTGCACTGCCCAATTTGTTCTCTGGCTGGGTGTTGACTGGGCCCTTCCTTGGGGTGTCCTGAGTGGGTATTTCAGTACCCTACTTCCGGGGCTATCTTCAGGACTACGCAGCCCTGTGGCACTGCTCTCAGACCCATTTTACAGATGAGGAGGCCAAGCCTCAAAGATGGTTCATCACTTGGCCCCAGGTTCTACAATAAAAATGGAAGGATTTGGGTTGCAACCTGGCCTTCTGTCCCGGCTCTTTCGTAGCACAGTGCAGTGCTGCAGAATAGAAGGATGCTCGAGGACGTCGCTTTGGGATTAATGTCCCCATTGAAAACTCACAGCCCAGGGCCACCTGCACTTACAACACGGCCTGATGGCGGCAGACAAGGCTTCCTTCTGCTTCCCGCCTGCATCTCAGCCACACACGATTATTGAGAACACACTGAGTGCTGGCCGTGGCTGCTGAGGACAGACTGGTGAGCAAAGGAATAAGGCCCTTGTCCTCCTGCAGCTTAGAACCCGCCGCAGTGAGTCAGACGTCGAGGAAGCAGTGGAAGATACAGGGGAGCTAATTCCAGATGGTGGAGAGGGCTGCAGGGGGAGTCAGTGAGACGAGTCAGCTGGGCTCCTGAGGAGGCAACACCTGAGCAGAAAGGCCAGAGACGCGTCCTGGGCAGAATGAACCGCACCTGCGAAGGCTTACAGCAAAGGGCCGGGGCCCACAGCACGTTCCTGTCCACCCGACCCAGACATTGAGTCGTGTCCTGGCAGCACCTGTTGGAGGCAGTTGGGAGACAGCGTCACTGGGACCCACAGCACCCACACCCATCCCATCATTCCATGATGTTATGGCAGGAAAATGGAATGGGCTCTTCCAAGAAGTTCCCAAGGCAGTTGAAAATATTGGAGTTAAGACTGTGTGGCCTGCGTTCAAGTCCTGGCTCTGCCCATATGAACTGACTTGGCTTTGAATAAAGCCCTTTTTCCTCTGTCTCTCTTTTTTTTTAATCTCTTTTCTGTCCTGTAAAATGGACATCCGACACCTACCTCATAGTGTTCTTGTGAGAATTTCATGAAACGATGCAGAAGAAAGACCTACGTAAGCCTCAAAGCACAGGAGGAAACGCATTCCTAATGCTGCTCCTGCTGCTGCTGCTGTTGTGGATAATGATAAAGGCCCTTAAAGTGGTGCCTTAAAATCCGAAATGTTGACAGGGGAACCTCAAACAGCCTTTTAGGAACTGCGGCCATGAGCTCAGATGGGAAAGTCTGAATGCCAACTACTTGTCAATCTGAATAAAGCTCCTGTTAAAAGGCAGATTTCCAGTCAATGCTTGTCGCCCCTGGCCCCACACACATTTCACAGGGACTTCAGGCAAGAGGCATAAACTCTCCGGCCTTCGTTTCTTTTCCCTTTGGCATATGAGACGCGCTTGGAATAAGTGATTCCCTCAGGCCCATCCAGCGGTGATAGCTGCAGGTATGCAATGCAGGGTTCCCCCGACTGTACTCCATATCTGTCTCCCCTGACCCCTCACAGAGCCCTCCCTCCACCTCTGAAACGCCCAAGTTTACCTCTTTCCCCAGATCAAACTTCAGAAGCCAAGCCTTCGTCACCACTGTGGACAAGAACACTGACCAGCCACCTTGGCCCCAGCCTGGGGGCAGTGCACAGAGTGGAAAGTACATGTTGTAAGTGGGGCATCTTCCTTGGGAAAGATTTGCCAAGTCTCTGTAAATGGAACTCTTTCTTTCCTGACCCTTTGCCCTCCTTCAAGTGAGCTTTTAAACCTTTAAAAACTGCGCGGTTTCACTTTCAACTACACCCGAGCTTACAGTGTGTTATTTTGGCTGGAAGACTGAGCTTCGTGTGGGAGGCGTGGGTTTCACAGATCTGAGCCCAATGATATTAATGAGTGAACCGCCTGTGAGGTCTCCGGGGTCAGAGCATCCGCCCAGAGTGGCATTGGTTCAGCTGGGATCCAATGCGAGTTTCCAAGCCTGGAGCTGGGCAGCCCTCACTACTGGCACCTCAGTCTTACCCCATATGACCTCTGACTGGTCTGAAATTGCAAATGTATATTCCTGGCCCCCACCACCAGATCCAGGTTTTGTGGGCTCAAGCCTTAATACAATATGAGGATCTTTCTTTAAGGAAAGAATACAAAATTATAAATATAAAAGTAGTTACAAAAGTGAATATTCAGAAAAGAAACCATAACAAATTGCATATTTTGAAAAGCTAACAAATACTGCAAATATCACTACATCTGCAAATTAACATATTTTCACTAATTCATTGCCCGACAGACACACACCCACGATGCCTTCTTTTTGCTGCATGTTCTTGGATCTTCTTTCTTTTTTTTTTTTTAATATAATCGCAAGTGTATGTTGATTGAAAACTATTTTCGGGGTGATTTTTGTACAGGTGTAGTTCCAGATGGCACCTGTGAAGTATGTTCAAGAATTTTGCAGGACCAGCAGCGGCTAGTAGGTTCACATTCAGCATTATTTTGATACATGTGTTAAATAGAATTCTGCCTTTATTTTAGTGGCAAGAGAATCTTTTGGGTAAGCTACTTCTGGCAAATTGGACAGAGTCAAGACCCATTGGTGCGCTGTATTCAGGAGACCCATCTCACATGCAAAGACACACATAGGCTCAAAATAAAGGGATGGAGGAAAATTTACCAAGCAAATGGAAAGCAAAAAAAGAGCAGGGGTTGCAATCCTAGTCTCTGACAAAACAGACTTTAAACCAACAAAGATAAAAAACGACAAAGAAGGACATTACATAATGGAAAAGGGATTAATTCAATAAGAAGAGCTAACTATCCTAAATATATATGCACCCAATGCAGGAGCACCCAGATTCCTAAAACAAGTTCTTAGAGATAAACCCAAAGGAACTCGTTTTCATATGATGACAATTTTGTCAACATTGTTTTCTACAGTGAGAATAGGAAGATAGATCAGCATCTGCTGGGGCGTATTTGGCTACAGTGTGATTTTGTGTGTCTTTGGTGGAAGTTAGCTTAGAAAAAATGTCTTTTAGTTTCACAATGATATAATTACGCTTCTACCTGACCCATTGATCCCAACTGAGACTGTTGTAAAAAAATTCGAGACTATAATCAAATTTGGGAAAACTTCTATTGAATTTCCTCCATGTATGAGTTGTAAGATTTCAGGTCATTTCAGGTTTTCTTGTACAATTAATAACATCACATGCTGTTTGAATTGACAGTACTGAATTTGTCATCAGTAATTTTATTTGTGGATTTTATCTTATCTACCTGAATGTCAGTTATTTTCCATCCAGCCAGCAAGAAATTTAAATATTGGTGTAATATATTAATATTACTCACTTCTCTTCAGTAACTAGGTCAGCAGTCCCCAAACTTTTTGGCACCAGGGACTGGTTTTGTGGAAGACAGTTTTCCCATGGACGGGAGTGGGTGGTGGGGATGGTTTTAGGATGAAACTGTTCCACCTCAGATCATCAGGGATTAGATTCTCATAAGGGGCCCACAACCTAGATCCCTCACATGTGCAGTTCACAACAGGGTTCGAGGTCCTATGAGAATCTAATGCTTCCCCTCATCTGACAGGAGGCAGAGCTCAGGTGGTGATGCTCCCTCGCCCGGCGCTCCCCCTGCTGTGTGGCCTGGTTCCTAACAGCCCACAGACCAGTACCCATCAGCAGCTGTGGAGCTGGGGACCCCTGAACTAGGTTATCATGTCACCTAAGTGATAATTTATCACTTCCATTTGAAATTGACGTCTTCTTTTTTTTTGAAACGGAGTTTCACTTTGTTGCCCAGGCTGGAGTGCAGTGGTGCAGTCTCAGCTCACTGCAACCTCCACCTCCCAGGTTCAAGCGATTCTTCTGTCTCAGCCTCCTGAGTATCTGGGATTACAGGCACACACCACCATGCCTGGCTAATTTTTTTTTTTTTTGTATTTTTAGTAGAGACGGGGTTTCACCATATTGGCCAGGCTGGTCTCAAACGCCTGACCTCTTGATCTGTCTGCCTCGGCCTCCCAAAGCGCTGGGATTACAGGCGTGAGCCACCGCACCCAGCCAACCTCCTTTTTTTTTTTTTTTTTTTTTTTTTTTTTTGAGATGAAGTCTCGCTCTGTTGCTCAGGCTGGAGTGCAGTGGCGCGATCTCGGCTCACTGCAAGCTCTGCCTCCCAAGTTCACACCATTCTCCTGCCTCAGCCTCCCGAGTAGCTAGGACTACAGGCACCCACCACCACGCCCGGCTAATTTTTTTTGTATTTTTAGTAGAGACCGGGTTTCACCTTGTTAGCTGACCTCTTCTTAATGAACTTCTGCTTCTGTTATGATGTGGACATTTTCAGTTATAATTCGCTTCTCAATGTCGGAAGATCTGTGCCATGCTTCATGTTCATCTCTTTTGTTTCATATTCTATTACTCCAGTCATCCATTGTTTTTTAACAAACAAATTTAAGATAAAAGAAGGTACCCTTCAAATACATCTAAATTAGGAGTCTGCGATTTCTCACTTTCTTTATTCGAATATTCCATAATCCCTTTCTAAGTTCCAACTATAGTGGGATACTCAAGCTTGATCAAACATACCATTCCCACCAAAGTGATTTTTACGAGCTGTGGCACACTTATCATCCTACACGCTGCATTGCTGAGGGTACTCCTGATGGGAATGAATTGCCATTTTCAGTGAGTCCAAGAGAATCGAGTCCTACGTTTACAGCCATGTGTATCTGTTTGGAGGAATTTTCCACAGACCAGGCTCTGCAGATTCCAACCTTTTCCATGCTCGCCTGCTCGTGTTCTTGCCGGCATCACTGGGCGTGGTGGCTTCACTGTTCCACCCTTGTCTCTGCACCTCCATGTCATGATACAGGGAAGTTGACAGAGGGGCAGGAGGAACATGCTGGAAGCCACCACACCTGGTGTCTGTATCCTGATGGCACCAGCAATGCTGCTGATGCCAGTCTACTGCTCACAGCCCAGGATCCAGGTATCAGCCTCCCCTTAGCCAAATCATGGCCCCTCCCATGCCACCAGCAGAGGTGATGGAGGGCAAGTCAGAGCAGGAGGAGACAGCTGTCTTAGCCAACTGTGATGAAAATATCTTGCAAATTTCACAAAAACATATGACCTTGGTGACATATTGGAAGAGGACTATGCAAATTCATGTCCTGAAGCTTCAGTTGCATTGGCTTCATGATAAATCCACCTCTAGATGGTCCATAGACGCCACCCTTAGGTACCCAGCTCGCAAACAGGTTGCACCCCAGGCCTCATTCAAAGCTGCAGGATCAGAGCCCTTGTTGATGCATCTGTGAGTCTCTCTGAACCAACATGTCCCTTTCTCTGTGTCCATAGCACTCCGCTTGTTGCCATGCCCAGCATCAGTTGCTAACTTGCCATGACAACTGTCCAATGAGAGTCTCTGCCATCAGAAGATGTCAGCCACTCTCAAGTACCCAGGCCACCAGAGAGGGGAAAATCTTACCCCTAAAGTTGTGCAGTGCCCAACCTATACAACCAAACATGACAGCCAGCCACCTCTCTTCCTAATCTATCCTCCCCTCTGTGGTCAGAGTGACCTTTCTGAAATGGAAACCCAACCACACACCACTCCCTCCTTGTAAGAAAACAACCTGTAGGCATCCCTGCTCCTCTCACCGTGAAGCCTAAAGCTTATAACAGGGGCTCCAGACCATTATCTACCTATCCAAGGCCATCTCTCACCATCCTCTAACTCATGCTCACAGAGGCAGAGTTCCTCGCCTCTCCGAACCCTCAACCCTGCCTCAATTTCTTTTCTCCGCCACATTGACTGGCTCCAGCCCAACCTTTAGCTTGCCCACCGCCTCCTCCAGGAAGCCTTCCCTGACCTGCCCATCCCACACACTTGGTTGGTAACTCTTTATGCACTTCTCCCAGATCCTGTACCCCCATAAGAGATTTCTTACCAAGCTGTTCTTTCATTTTTTGGCCTCTCCCATGCTCTTTTCCAATGAGGCACCAGAGAAATAGATGAACAGGATACTGGCCCTGCTCTCACGGAGCTCTGGAAGTAACCGAGAGGACAGATTCATGCGCAGCCAATCACAGACCTGGGAACGCCACTACTGTGGCAAAGAATAAGCTATCGATGTTACAGCGACCCTCCAAGGAGCCCAAGAATTTCCTGAGTTGGAGAAGAGGGGTCAGGGCAGGGGGATTCTAGAGGGGTGCGTGGGAGAGTAAACCTCACGTCCAGCAGAGACAGATGGGGGCTCCTCGCAGGGAGGGATGGGGGGTGAGAGGCTGCAGAGGTTGCCTGGGGCCTGCTGGGACTTGACCTAGCTGACAGTGGGCACCATTGAAAAAAGTGCAGTGGGAAGTGGCGGGGCCACGTTTGCATTCTAGGAGGATGTCCTGGCAGCCGGGGAGGGTGGTCTGCAGGGGCCAGAGTGGAGGCCGGAAGGTCAGTGAGGGGGTTGTCAAATGTGGCGTCCAAAGCAATGCCTCCAACTGCCAGCGGAGAGAAGTCTCATTAGCGAAAAGAAGGAGGAATTGCTCCTGCCACTTAGACTGCAAAAAACCCAAGTTCAACATAAAATAGACTTTTTATTTTCTGATTTTGCATTTTCTAATATCTGTCCTTCTTTTGCTGTTCCGTGTCATCTCCTTGTTTCCTCTCTGGTTTTCCATAAGTTCTTTGCATACTTTGTTTTCAATTTTAAAACGCATATCTTTCCGTATAAAGTTAATGGCCCTGCCTCCCTGCAGCTGGGGAGACCTGAGTTCAAATCCCAGCTCTGCTGTTTGCCGCCTGCTGTTCCTTCTTTGTGAGAGGGGAGGTTTCATTCCCTCTCCGAAAGGGGCATGTGAAGAGGAGGTCATGCCCAGCAGATATTTACGAGGATGTCTAAGACATGGGAACTAGGACGATTGTTTTCAATATTATGCTTCTTTAAAAGGCTGTTTTAGCTGTTTAAGCAGTCCAGGCAAAGATAAGGTGCTGAGTTCTATCAAGAGAACAGAGAGAGATTAATTCCAGAGATACGTCAGGGGTGAGGACGACCTCACCTAGCAGGTGACTGTCATGCCTGTGAGAAAATACCTTTTCCAAATGGTGCCGTCCACTTCTCTCTCTCCACGCAAGGATGATGAAGCCTTCCACCTGGAGCTCCTGAGAGAACAGTGGGCGCAGTGGAAACACCGTACACCTGGCTGGGTCCTTGCAGGTGGAGACGCTGAGGGCTGTTTCTTTCCAGTCCTGGAAGACGCGGAATTTCTTCTCGGCAGCTTTGCTCGGCCTGCGTCTGAGCGGTAAGTCCAGCCCTCCCTGCCACATCTTTGCAGGCTGATACTTATTTATCCTTCACTTCTCAGCTCCAATCTCACCTTGGCAGTGGGGCCACAGCCATCTGCCAAAGGGACCCGGGTCGCTCCTTCCCACATCCTGTTTTATTCATTGTCTGAGTGGCGGCGTTCATTTTCCTGTTTACTTGTGAACTGATTTCGTTTCGTCTTCCCTCCCTGGCATGTGCACTGTGCACTACCGCATCTTCAGCACCTAAAACAATGCCTGCAACGCGGTGGACACTGAGGAAATATTGTTGGCTGGGTGAGCAAATGCCCTGCGAGCTGGTCTTTTTCCTTAACAATAGGAGGTGGTCATTTTTCTCAGCAGTGCATTTGGATAGGCTTAACTTTGTAATGATTGTGTGGTTTTCCATAGTAAATACTTAGTACAGTGTGTTGAACCACTGGTTGCATTGTCTGGCATTTCTGAGGACAATCTTTAGATATATTAACATAGTAATTAATCGGAGATTAGGTATTGAGTTTGTATGGTTTTCTGGAAGTGTGTGATAATTGATACAAAGTTAGAATGAAGACCCAGATTATAACAAAGCTTCTTCAGGTATGGCCTTCATTCTGCTGCTGCGGTGACAGTGTGAATAAACGCTTGCTGCCCTACAGGCAATGTAAGCCTTTTGTTAGCCACGACGGGCAATGTGAGCCTTTTGTTAGCCACATTCCTTGAGACTGGCTCCCGGCACCCGCATTTCACTCCTCCCAAGCTCTCCGACTTCCACATTCCTGATGGGTGCACCTCTCCAAGGATGGGGCTGGGCTTGGGGAGACCAGGAGATGGCCAAGGGTCAGTGAGAAAAGATGAGTGTTGCAAATTCCTACTCAACCCACAATAACCCTCATCCAGTCTGCACACGGCGGCCGCCTTTGGGTGCTGGTGACCCGGGGGTCTTAGAAGCCAAACATCAGTGCCATCATCTGAACATTCCTGTTTCAGCCACCCACCCCCAGCTTTGCTGTCTTGGACGTCCACAGAGCTGAGAGCAACCTGTGGTCTCAGAGTGTCTCCAATCAGGGCAGATGGTCAGAGTCGAAAAGACTCCTGTCCCCTATAGGAGTTTCTTATTGATACCCGCCCCCCCAACTCACCCAGGTATGTGTTTATTGCTTTGGTGGGAAATAAAACTCATGCAATAGGGGAGAATTGAAAATGTAAATGAACATATTGATGACCGATTAGATCCTTGCAATGTATGCTATGTCTTATTTGCCCTCCCTCAATCTGTTTGAAAGAAAACTGTTCTCCAAACTTCCACATCACAGTTTCTGCTGGCACTGCGTGTTCCATTTATACTATTATCCTCCCCCTAATATTTCTTCTTTAAATCAACTCATTTTCTGACTTTACCTTATTTTAAAAGAACAATTGTACAGCACAGACCTTCGTGAAAATAGTCATTTCTCATTGCCATCAGAAGCTGCTGTAAAAATAAAGGCAAGAAACCACACTGCCATTATTAAACTCTTCCTAGACACCGTGGCTTGCCCGAGGCTTGCAGCCCAAGCCTGCTCTAGCTTGCTAATGGAGGCAGCTAGGATGCTTGAGAGAGGCGTGGGGAGGTGCTCGGGGCTCTTGTAATTACAGAACTTCCCTTGCGATTTTCAGTACTGCCAAGTGTTCCACCTGAAGTCATTGCTCAGGTGAAATGAGTCCCACACCAGGTGCTCTGTCTGGAACTTCCAAGAGCCCGATCTGGGTGCTGTGGGCTTGTGGGCCCTCCGTGGCTCCCTGTGGTTGCAGAGGGATGAGAGGACCCTCTCACCTCCACATCAGCACACCCTCCACTGTGTGTTCACAGCCAAGTTCTCAGCCACCCCTCTCTCCTCCATCTGCTTGGGAGCTGCCTGTCCACTCGCTCCTCCTGCACCAATGATCTGCTGATTAAAAAAAAAAAAAAAGCGAGGCACAGTGGCTCCCCTGAGCTCTCAGTGTGTGTGGCTGGCTCTACAAATGGCCTCATGTACGCCTCCAAATCTCACCAGGCACAGGGCTAGGCTTATCTCCATTTTACAAACAAAGACATGGAAGTTCAGAGATGTTGAGACACTTGCTCAAGGTCACACAGCTCAAAAATGGCAAGGCTGGGACTCGAACTCAGGCCTGGCTCCAGCATCCACGTTCCTGACCATTTGGGCAAAGTTACATATAGATTTTCTGGGTTTGGCAATAACAACATGTCACCAACTAAGGCGTCATTCACTCCATTCCCCAGGTTATGGCATTACTCATTAACATAACTATTCTATCAGGGGGCTCATTTGCAAATGCCTGTAGCAAAATTGAAACGGATTCATTCAGAGGGGATATCCTAAAACAGCTCATTTGCAGAAAGCCCCTCCCAGCTTGGAAATAGCTGTCATGTTCCCATCCCGTTTAATGATAACAATCAGAACTTTGCTAAACATGGATTACTTTATCCCCTTTCACAGAAGGGGACATTGAGACTCAGAGAGGTGAAGAATTTGCCCAAGATCCTCACTTATTAGTGTGGTGGGAGTGAGGCCAGAAATCCAGGCAGTCCAGGCACAGACCCAAGAGCAAGACCCTCCCACCCTAGCACCTCCCTCCTGTCCACGGCAGCAGCTCAGTTCTCCTGAGAGTGAGGGAGGGGCGGGTGGAGCCCGGGAGACTAGCCAGGGAGCTGGGGAATGTGGGACCTGAGGGTCAAAGGCTGAGAAGAGCCGAGGAGGAAGGTGTCATCTTCCAGCCAGGCTCTCTGCTCTCTGCTCCTTGTACTTGTTGATTGGAGAACCCATGATGTCGCAAGGACAGTGGAGGAAATGGTCGTCTAGACACACATCTAATTACCTGCTGTGAAAATCCCCACCGGGATGTGTGCCACAGGCAGGATGATCTGACGCCACATTCATCTGAGCCCTCCGTGACGCTCACACGCAGGATGACCTGACGTCACGTTCATCTGAACCCTTGTGCCGCTTGGCATCAGCTGGGAATGGGACAGGGCTGGACTGCGCCTGCTGCGCCCCTTCTAGCTGGGGAACCCGGTGGGTGGGGGTGGTTGGTGGTTTCTTTGGTTTGTTTTAAAGCTCCCTGAGGCTCAGTTGTGTTGTCCACAGAGCAGACTTCCTGTCTTGAGCACCTGCCTTGTTTAGGCTTCCCAGCAGCAGGTAAACAGCGTGTCCCTTTGCCTCCTGCTTCCAAGGTAAGTTTCCCAATGCCCCTTGCAGGAAGGCAGGAGCATGTCATGCCCTAGTTCAGGAGGAGGCAGTGTGGGTGCAGGCTCAGGCGAGGGTGGTGCTGGAGGGATCTGGTTCTGCGAGTTCTGTCACGACTGCCACGGCTGATCGTAGCGCTGTGATGCCACCTGCCAGAGGCCTCAGCTGTGACATCTTTGCTGGAGCGCACTCCAGTGGGATCTAGGCATTGCTCCTGGTTTCCACACGTCCCACAGACTATGTGAGAGAAACTCCTGAATAAATTCCCTTTTCTGCGTCAGCTTCCTCAAGCGGATTCTGTTATTCCAACTGCAAATCCTGACTCACACGCCGTCTCACAGGGTGGTTCCAAAGAAGAATCGTGGTTGTGAGTTGCTCAGCATAACGCTCCACACGCAGTAGGCACCCCGTATACAATTGTTGAATGAATGAATTAAAGAATGAATTCATGGAAAGAAAGCATGGGGCAAGGTGTCCTGCACCTGGGAACTACTCACTAAATATGTGTTATTAGGACTGATCACGACGATTATAAAATAATTATAATGCAGCCTTGAAAATAGCCACCAGCCTGTGTGCATCTGGGCAGCCAAAGAAAATATGAGTCACCGCCGTAACCATCAGGGTTATTGCCAATGTCCGGGCCCAGGTAGAATTTCTCTGTGGCTTTGAGGTTAAGACAACTAAATGTGTGGAGAAGTGACATCTCTCAGGCTGGAGGTTTTATATCCGGGGTACAATTTACCACAACTTCTTTTGTCTCTGCCATGGCGCCTGGCAATGTTTGAATGCTGGTGGAGTTACAGCTCTCTGCAGAAGCATGGTAGAAAAACAAGATCAAGGTCACACAAAAGAGGGTTGTGTGTTTGTGGCAAACCTAGTCCACCCTGGCTGGTAGAATAACCTAAAGGCAACTGTCAAATCAGGTGGAATGAGGCACTTCAAGCTCTGTCCACCAATCTGCTGTGTTTTTCTCTTCTTTCTGTGGGTTTTGAGCCAGAATCTATTTCCAGTTCATGTCTAGTTAAATGTCTCTGTTCTCTTTGGTTTAATCACCAAGAGCAGAAAGCCATAATGAGGGCATCTCTGATCACAAAGGAATCTGTCTGTGAAAATGCTCTTGGCTGGACTCTGCTGATCTTCATCGCAAAGCCCGTGGGAAGCTCTCAGGATCAATATTCGGCCTTGTTCATAAAATCACCTAAGAAGGGTCCTGGTTTGGCCCTCTGTGATGGCTTGCGTGAAACGCTGTGCAGCACCAAGTAGGGCCTGCATTCCTCTAAACCGTTCATGTTATTTTTGGTGTGGGTGAACGAGGTTTGTTCGTGAGAATCTGACTATTGAAAACAGGCGGTGCAGATAAATGAATGGCTATCTCTGGTGCATGCTTCGGGTATATTCCAGATGTGTCAACTTGTAAACAAAGGAGGTGTCCGCTCCATGCTGGGGACCGTGTGGGCAGCTGGGTGGCTGTTGTTGGGTGGAGGTTTACACAGCAATGTCCCACAGGCCCCGGGTGCTGCCTGTGACCACCACTCCTCCCTGACAGGGTTCCAATGGGAATGGGAGAATTTGAATTCTGTATCACTGGCTGGTCTGTTCACTTCATGCCTTTGGAGGCCTGGTGATATAATTGTCTATGAATAGATGATTAGTACTTTGACCTTATGCATTAATTGACTGCCCCTAAAGATCTGGAAAAATGGATTTCAGTCTCATTCAGGGAAATGGTCAGGAATTTTCTGAAAAGACAAACCATACGGTAAAATGTGGTGATTGTCTTCATGGGGCCTGTGCATGTGGGTGGATGTTTGATGCCAAGAACTGGGTCAAAAGTAAAGATCTTGGCTATGGAAGGTGAAGAATGTGCACTGCCCCGTGGCGACCGCATCAGCACCCCTGGGGCCCCAGTCTCTGCAGATTCCGATTGTACCTGGTAACCTGGTCCACCCCTGACCTTTCCCACCTCAGAAAATGGCATCTCCATGGAACCAAATGCTCAAAGTTGCCCCAAGTCTCCTGTTGTGGTCACTTCCCTTCCCCATCCATCAGAAAACACTGCCGGTTCCACCATGAGAATCTATCTTGGATCCACCCCTTCCCTTCAACTCCCACTACCTCGTGGACAGGCCCCCTCGCCTTCCCTGTGCTAGTTCAGTCCCCTCCTCATTGGTGCCTGACCCTTCTGAACCTCCTCTGCCCAGTCCATTCTCACATGAAAGCAAGAGATCCTCTTAAAATATAGTCAGGTCTGGTTCTTCCTCTGCTCAAAATCCCACAACGAGTCAAAGCCAAATTCCCACAATGTCTATAATGATGGTTCTCAAATGCTTTCCCCAGGGGATGTTTGGCAGTGTCTAGAGGCAGTTTTGGTTGTCACAAACAGGGAGCGGGGGATGCTACTGGAATCTGGTGGGTAGAGGCCAGGGGGGCTGCTAAACATCCTACAACACACAAGACAGCACCACCCCAGAGAAGCAGCCAGCCTAATACGCCAACAGTGACAAAGCTGGGGAGGCTTGACACATTCCAGGCAGACAGCTGTCATTTGCTGTCTGCCTGCAGTAGTGAATGGGGTGCGGCATTCTTGTGTAATCTGACAGAAAGTGGCCAAACTTATTTGTTCTTATCTTTGCCATCTCTACTGCATGTAGGAGGGGCCAGGAAAGATGATTGCTTTCAGTTAGGAATGCATTGAGCTGCAACTAAAAGCTCAACCGTGACTTGAACAAATCCATGCATCAGTGCTCTTTTTTTTTTTTTTTTTTAATACTTTTTCTCCATATAAATGCTTGGAGATACTTCAGGGCCATTATGCTCACCTAAAAGTGTCATCATGGATCCATGTCCTTGGGACTTCCTGCCCTGCCATCCTTGACAATTGACCATCATGGTCCTTGTCACTGGATGGATTCAACAATCCAGGCATGAGGAAGGGAAAGGGGGAAGAGCACAAGACCAACCATGTCTTTCTCTTTTTAAAATGTGTTTCCAGAATCTCCACCCAGTTGCTTCCACTAATGAGACTCTCTGGAAAATATAGATTTCAGTTTTGCTATCCTAAACAAAACCCCTTAGTGAAAATATCAGGAAGGAACCATCAGCATTTGAGATGCTTCACAAACAGTGCCTACAGCCACAAGAGCACTTTATGGGCTTCTGGTTAAGATGAAGTTGTTCTTTCTTGGGGTCCTCTCACTCTGTCTGTGGAACCATTCTCCTCCTGGTCAGCTTGCCTCTAAAACTCAGCATGACATGGTCAGTGCTTTGTAAGAATACATCTTTTTCCTGAAGGAAAAACTTCATCATAGAAGTGCAAGGTTACAACAGATCCTCAAGGTCACCCACTTTTCCTAGGTAACATCTTGGATCAGCATTTACCTAAAATACATCCAGTAATGGGGACTCACCAACTTAAAAGACATCTCCAACCTCAGGGGAATCTCTGTTTCTTCATATCCAGCTAGAATTTTCCAACCTTGATCTCCACTCATTGCCTCCAGTTCCATCCTTGAGGAGATATAATCTTCACTGGTCCCAGGTTACAGAAGCCCTGGATGGTTAATGGCCCAGGAGGGATGCCGTCCGTAGTTTACATTTGAGGACACTGAGGTGCTGGCTGTGAGCTTCAGATGTAGACTTCTTGGTAATTGAGTGTTCTTTCTACTAAAATCATAGAGCACAAGGGCAGACCACACCCTACCCATCTCCAGACGTTCACACAATAGCACAGCAGGGTCTTGGCGCAAGCTCGCAGCCCACACATGTACTGCACCCTACTGTGGCCTGGAATGAGGCTTGGTCTGGGGCTACATTTATGAAAAACACAGGTCCTGACTTGGTGGGATCCCCAGCCTGGTTGGCAAGGATGATGAGTATGGCAGGTGAGCTGGGTGCTTTGAGAACATGGTGTAAGTGGATGTAATCTGGCCTGGGGGCACCACAGAGGGCTTCCTGGAGTCAGTGACGCAGTTTGTGTCCACAACCTCCCCTTACTAAGGATATGATGACACCCTGTGCTTCCAACCAGCGGCTCAACTCTTACGATTCCTACTGGGGTATTCCTGCATGCAATCTTCCCAGAGGTGATCGGAAGAAGGTGGCCTGAGATGGCACCCTTATAGGTGAGAAATGTTCTAAATCTAGACAGTTGTGATGGTTGCCCAACTCTCAGAATATGCTAAGAACCATGGCATTGTGCTCTTTAAATGGGAGTATGTTATAGTGTGTGAATCATATCCCAATAAAGATGTGTTTAAAATTTTTTTTTTTTTTTAGATAGGGTCTTTCTTGCTCTGTTGCCCTGGCTGGAGTGCAGTGGCAGCCTTGATCTCCTGGACTCAACAGATCCTCCCATCTCAGCCTCCCGAGCAGCTGGGACTACAGGGGGATGCTACCACACCCAGCTAATTTTTGTATTTTTTATAGAGATGGGGTCTCACTATGTTACCCAGGCTGGTCTTGAACTCCTGGGCTAAAGCAATCCTTTTGTCTCAGTCTCCCAAAGTGCTGGGATTATAGGCATGAGCCACCACGCCTGGCCAAGATTTTATTCTCTAATCCACACCTG
This sequence comes from Pan troglodytes, assembly GCF_028858775.2. Taxonomy (NCBI): domain Eukaryota; kingdom Metazoa; phylum Chordata; class Mammalia; order Primates; family Hominidae; genus Pan; species Pan troglodytes. The sequence continues at coordinate 84,986,177 of NC_072416.2, read as the reverse complement.
GTTAACTCACAAAACCCAGCCATGTTCATTCTGCCCAGTGGCAGTCTCTCTGGGAGTGGACAACTCAAGTCTCTGCAGTGGAGCCCCTCACTCCGAGCTCTGCTCATATCTTTCCCATCAATTAGCAACTTGGCCATCACCTCCTCCACCCACGAGAACCCCTGTACTCCTCTGACAGCCTCACAGATTATTTGGAGGTGATGCTGGGGACATTTGGACAGCAGTCAATTCTCTTTTCTGCTCCAAGTGTGGTCCTGGACCAGCAGCGCCAGCATCCCCGGCTGGGGGTGGGGGTGGGGGTGGGGGGCGGGGGTTAAAAATGCAGAACCCCAGGCCCCACCCTTGATATGCTGAATCAGAATCTTCATTTTAACCAGCTCCCCAAGTGGTTGGAATGTACATGAAAGCTGAGGAAGCCTCACTCCAGGGAGCCTCTTCTCAAACCAGGCTGCACACTGGGACCTTTAAGGAATAGACGTGGGACTCCTACCTCCAGAGACTGGGGTTTCATTGCTTTGGGGACATCCCCTGTATGGCAAAGTGGCAACAGTCCCCAGGTGATTCTACCATGCAGCCTAGGTTGAGAAGCCCTGATCTGGTGCACACAGAAATTTTGCTTTACATGGTTATTTTGTCTAAAGCCAAAGCGGTTCATTAATCCTCAAGTTGTCTCCACCCGTCAAAACCCAGCCTGACAAATCCCTGCCGCAGGTCTGCCCCGCACAACACCGGCTCACTCATGTCATTTCATCTTCACCGAGCAATCTCTGCCCGCCATTGTTAAACTTGGCCCTGGCCACACTGGGGTTCACGGCGATTGTCCAAATACTGAACTTCAAACAAACAGAAAGAAAATAACACTTGCTAATCGTTTGTGATAAGCTGCCTTTATCAGCCCCCTTTGCTCCCAGTTGGCACGGCTGGTCAGATGGCTCTTGGTGACATGCCGTGCGTAAACACCACCTGTTTGTGCAGGATGACACTGGGCTGCTCCTGCTACTGGTGTTATCGCGAGGAAGCACTAGGTTGGGTGTGTGAGCATTTGGATGAAGCTCGGAGAGTATGATAACAGTGCGTTGGACCTGCCCCAGGGGTAGCTGAATCACAGCCTCGGGGCTTTGTTGAGACCTGCTGGGTTGTTGCTTCCTGGAAGGTAGATCGCTGAGAAAGGGACTTTCACTTCTTCCTGCCTCGGTGGCTCCCTTTCCAGTGTCTAGACTTTGCGTTCACAATGGCAAGGGCCTTCCGGATTCCATTCTCTATTTGCTGCCAGTTTCCAAAGCTGCATATCTAAATCGGGATTTCCTGGATTCCCAGAGTCTTGGGTTGGAAGGGGCCCTTTTTGGGCGAGTGGTCGGAATGCACTGTCTGAAACCAAGCTGTCCCCTCTCCCTGCTGCGTCTGAGCCTTATGTGCTGGGACGTATGTCTGAGAACAGAAAGGTTGCTTCTCATTTCCAGGGTGCCCTTAGGAGTGATTTTGTACAATGGTGGCGGCAGCCTTTGCCGTCATTCTCTGGGATTTGCTCTGCAAAGCTGGTTTGCAAGTTCTCTGAGATGGAGAGTCTAGAGCTCTTTCTCCTCGTGCCTTAAGGTGCATTTGAGTCCCCCGGGATCTCATTAAACTGCAAATTCCGGTTCTCTGTGTCTGGGGTGGGCCTGGGATTCTGATTTCTGACAAATTCCGGGTGATGCTGCTGCTGCTGCTGCTGCTGCTGTGGGGATGACACCTTAGTCGGGAGAGAGATCCCAGACTTCATTTTCTTGAGGCTGAAATCAAAGAGAGAGGAGTCAATGTGTCCCTTTCCCACCTGTCGTTCTTTGAAGACTCCAGGTTCTTGTTTGGGCTCCAGCTAAGGGTGGATGGGCTGTGAAAAGGGTTACAGTGATGGTTCCCTAGGTTAGTGACTGTCAACGAGCCATACCTGCAGGGATTCCCAGCCCTGCACAGTCCCCTCTCCTTGAATCCAGCCGGGATTATGACCCACTTTGACTAATAAGAGGGCTGGCAGGGGGCTGTGCCCATTCCAAGTCTCTATTTTAAGAGGTCCTAGAAGCTTCTGCTTTTGCACTGTGGGACCCAGTTACTTGCAGAGGCTAAGGCAGGAGGATCATTTGAACCTAGGAGTTCAAGGCTGCTGTGAGCTATGGATTGCACCACTGCACTCTAGCCTGGGCAACAGAGCAAGACCCTGTCTCCAAAAACTAAAATAAAAGAAGAAAAGAAAAAGATTAAAAAATCAGTAACATAAGCTTCCACTTTAAGAAACTAGAGAAAGAAGAGAAATTCAAGCCTAAAGCCAGCAGAAGAAAAAAATAATAAAAAATTGAGCAGAAATCAAGGCAATTGAAAACAGGAGAACAACAGGGACAATCCGTAAAACCTGCAGGGATCCTTTGGAAAGCTCAATGCAACTGATCAACTTCTAGCCAGGCAAACAAAGAGAAAAAGAGAGAAGGCACAAATTACCAATATCAGAAAGGAAAATGAGGTCATTACTCTTGATCCAGTGGCCACTGATGGGATAAAAGGAATAATGCAAGCAACTCATTACCCACAAATTTGACAACTTAGTTGAAATGGACCAAGTACCTTGAAAGATAGGAACTGCCAGGAGAGGCAGCAGAGCCCGATTAAGGGCCCAGAGTGGAAACAGTGTCATTTCCATCATTCTGTTGGTCAAAGCAGTCACAGGACCTGCCCATGCCAGGTTCAAAAGGGAAGACGGGCAAGGTCTTGCTGCACAGGGGCTTATGGGGTGGGTCATATTGCTGTGTTCCTCTCTGGGAAATCCAACCCACCACACTTATGTTTCTCTTCTTCCAGGAAGCCCTCCTGATCACTCCTCCAGGACCCTCCCCTATCTTGGTCATAGAAACATTTAGTAATATCTATGAAATCAGCATTTCTTAGCCTTGGCTGCATGACAATATTGTCTGGGGAACTTTTGACAAATACCCACACCTGGACCCTGCTTCCTGCGATTCTAACCTCATTGGTCTGTGGTGAGGCCAAGGTGACTTTCGGAAGCTTCCTAGGCAATTCTGTGTGCAGCCAGGGCAGAGAACAAATGAATGAATGAATTTACAAGTGATTCGCTGAAATGGAGTATCCTGGCTAAACATTACAAGCACAGCAATTTAGAAAATCAATATTTACAAACTAAATACTGATAAAGCAGCCTAGTGGGAAAACAACAGGAAGACATGAATAGCATAAGAAAATAAAAATACAGAAGAAGGAGGAGAGAGGGAGGTAAATGATGGAAAGACCATCACAGTGGGAGATTTTGTTGAAAAGTGAGAAGGACGAAGAAAAATGAAAAACTATGGTGGAGCCTCAGCCTCTGAACCGAGTTAAAAGTAAAAAGGGCGAATGTTCCCCCCAAAACAGGGCCCTTGGAGGGTTGCGCTTCTTCCTTAATAGTATCATTTAAAGTTCATAATAGACACAGAAAAATCTGTGTTCAGCAAGTATATTTTTTTCTGTCTACTAAAGTAGCAAACAATTTAAAAATATGTCAAGATGCTTCATAACGTTTTCTTTAGAACTGGCCATCTAAAACATTTCTGTATGAGAGATGCAGTGTGTACGGACGCAAACACATGCACACACAGTCTGTTAGGATATGAGAGTTCATCTGGAGAGAAGTCCCTCATAGCTTGCCACAGGGCTCTGCACTTCGCCTTTGCTACTTACTCTTTTTATAAAAACTTGGCTGAGGCCGGGTGTGCTGGCTCACATCTATAATCCCAACACTTTGGGAGGCTGAGGCGGGCGGATCACGAGGTCAGGAGCCTGACCAACACAGTGAAACCCCGTCTCCACTAAAAATACAAAAAAAAATCAGCCATGGTGGCATGCATCTGCATTACCAGCTACTCAGGAGGCTGAGGCAGGATAATTGCTTGAACCCAGGAGGTGGAAGTTGCAGTGAGCTGACATCGTGCCACCGCACTCCAGCCTGGGGGACAGAGCAAGACTTCATCTTGGAAAACAAAACAACAACAATAAAAACAAACAAATAAACAGAAAACTTGGCTGAAGACAGACTATTGCATCAAACTGTAAGATTCACAAAACTCAGAAGAAAATCTCGTGAAATGGGTGAGAACGGTAATGATTCAAGAGATGGTAGCCACTTGTGCTCAATGCATTTATAAAAGCCCACAACTTAGGACCTGGCATTTAAGAGGTGCTTCATAAATGTTTATCAAATAAGGAATTTCAGTAAGTTGAAATGAAGGGCTCAGACTTCCACAGAGACAAATGTACAGACCTTCATCTACATCTAAAATCTGATTGCACTAGCACAGAATGCAGATGACCTATGTTTAAATCAAGTATTTTTTAAAAAGCAACTGTGAGTGTTTAACTAGCAACAAGTTTATTCTGAGCAAAGACTGGGCTGTGGCTGCTCTGAGAATGACTCCTATCCTAGCACAGCTTCCTAGACCTCTAGTGTCCCCAGTGGGCCCTGGGCAGCTACAGAACATACCCAGGTGTTGTATTGTTTTCCAGGCAGTGTCTTTAAAAGAATGGTCTCCTGGATGTCCACAGAGAAAGGTGATGTGGAGAGAGACCTCACCTGTGCACTGAGGAGTTAATACTTTTCAGAAGAAAAAGATAATAAAAAGTTGGGCAGAAATCAAGGTAATTGAAAACAGGAGAACAACAGAGACAATCCATAAAACCTGCAGAGATCTTTTGGAAAGCTCAGTGCAATTGATCAACTTCTAGCTGGGCTAACAGAGAGAAAAAGAGAGAAGACACAAATTACCAATATCAGAAAGGAGGTCATTACTCTTGATCCCATGGCCACTAATGGGATAAAAGGAATATCCATTCATTCCTTTTATTCCACTTAAAAACATTCAGTGAATGTTTTCCCCTGGCATGGGAACATCTCAGCTTGGGAAGCCCGTGGTGAAGGGAACAGAGAACGTCTTCACATACATGAAGTGTTTCATGCAAAGGGAGTGGACTTACCTTTTGTACATCTGGAGAAGAGAATAGCAACTTAGAATACAAAGCTTCAGGGAAGAATGGGCTCAATAAGAAAGAAGTGCTGTCTCCCTTAAAATTTTGAAATTCTGGCCGGGCACGGTGGCTCATGCGTGTAATCCCAGGACTTTGGGAGGCGGAGGTGGGCGGATCACCTGAGGTCAGGAGTTCGAGTTCAGCCTGGCCAACATGGTGAAACCCTGTTTCTACTGAAAATACAAAAATTAGCTGGGCGTGCTGGCAGGCACCTCTAATCCCAGCTACTTGAGAGGCTGAGGCAGGAGAATCGCTTGAGCCTGCGAGGTGGAGGCTGCAGTGAGCCGAGATGGCACCTCTGCACACTCCAGCCTGGGCAACAAGAGCAAAACTCCATCTCAAAAAAAAGAAAAGAAAAGAAATACTGCAAGCATACAGATGAGTACAGAGAATAAAGTGACCAATAATCATGTATTTATCAAACAGCTTGAGCCAATATTACCGTTTTGCCATTGTTTATTCCCTTACGATTTAAGACATAAGAAACATTGCAGATGTATTTGAAATCATTTCTGTTCTTCTCCCTGGCCCCGTGGTCCTCTCTTCCTTTCTGAGCATTAACCACAAACCTGATTTCAATGTTCACCGTGCCCATGCATGTCTTTACATCTAGGCCACAAGTGTATTCATCCATAAACAATGTGGAATGGTGTTTGTTTTGCATGCTTTTATACTCTTTATAAATGCTTTCTAATTGCACATTTCATTCTGCAAATTTCCTTGCTTGCATATCGCGACGCTTCCAGATTTTTTCTTGGTGATAGTGTAGCTCTGTTGTTCCCGTTGGCCACTGTAGAATGTGCCACTTGGCAAATAAACCCTGATTTAATTATCCACACTCTTGTCGATGGACCTTTGTATTGTTTCAGACTTTTTGCTGCTGCAAACACATGAGCAGTGGGCACTCCTGGGCATGGATGAAAGTTCCTCTGGGGCAAGTCCTGTAAGTGCCGTCCCAGGTGGGAGGGTCGGTGCATGACGGACTTTAGGCAAGACTGACATTGGTTTTCCAGAGTGGTTGTGCCAACTTCCAAATCTCACAGAGAGTGTGATCCACAACCCTCTTCCCAGCTTCGTTTCTGCCAAATTATTGAATGAGTGGAAAATTGTACCTCATTTTGGTTATGATTGGCATTTCCCTGCCTGCTGGTGGTATGGTATGGTTTTCCCTTTTGTAAATAGCGTGTTCATATCTTCTATCCTTTTTTTCTGATGTGTTGTTTTTCATTTCTTATTGATCTGTTGGAGTTCTTTACATATACTTTGAATCCTAATTCTTTGCCACGTGTATACACTGCAAATATTTTCCAGCACATGAATTACCTCTTCACTTTATTTAGTATGTAGTAATGTTAAATTTTCAACAGCATCATCCCTGACAGTATTGTCCTTTGTGGCTTATGAGTTTTGAATCTTGTTTATAACATTCTTGTTTGCCTCAATATCATAAAGATAGTCTCCTACATTTTCCTCTAGAGGATTTAAAACATAGCTTTAGGCATTTGTAGATTTTTAATTATCTGGAAATTATTTTTGTAGATGATCTAAACTAAGAATCTAATTCGTTGATCCTGTTAGAGAACCAATTTCCCCAGGACTATTTATTTAAAAGCCCAGCATTTAGCCCATTGGTTTATAAAGCTACCTCTTCCACAGGCTAAGTTTCCCACTCTCTCCCAACCCGATTCTGTCATAATTCTTAGGGATTCACCCCAGACTCTGAGATCCTAGACATCTCTTCCAACGCTCTCCTCCTGACACTGCCTCATTTATTCCTTCCATGGTCAAATCAAGACCACGAGGTTACCAATAACTGTAACCCCTTCAGTTCCAAACAGCTCATAGCCAACTACAGTCTCCGACACGTCCACCTCATTCCCTTCCTTCAACTGTTCATAGATTCCAGAGTCTTTCAATCCACTCTCCCTCCCACTCCTCCAGTGTCCCTTAGATGGGTATATACAACAGCCTGCTCAATATCTGCTTAGAGAACTACTAGGCAACTCTGATGGTCCACAGTTTTTCATTTCAGTCCTCCCAGGCCTGTTTATTCGAGTGCCCCATATCACAGCTAAAGCCAACTCCAGTCCTCAGGATAAAAACCCACAGTCAACCTTGACTTCTGCTTTCACTTCCCAGGTACAATAAAACAGCAAATCCCACTCACCCTGTCTGTGAAACATAACCCAGTCTAACTGCTTCTGCCTCTCACCACTACCACACTGGCCAAGCCATCACCTTCTTGAGCTTGGACCATTGCAGTAGCCTCATGGCAGGCCTCACTAGCACGCTTCCCTCTCCACATTCTCAGCAAGCAAAGTGATGAAAGCCAGAGCAGGCTGTGCCTTTGCTCTCTGACAGCCTTCCCATGCTCTTCCCATGGCCTCTGTGGGGCTCCAGCTCGACCCCCCACTTCATCTCTGCCCTCTGCCCTGCTGTTCTTCCTCTTTATCCTGCTCCAGCTACTCTGGCCACCATGTCCCTAGAACACACTGAGCTCCAGATGGCCCCAGGGCCTTTGCACTTGCGTTCTCACTTCATTCCAGGGCACATTGCATGGCTTCCTCCTTCACTATATTCAGGACTCTTCTCAAATGCCATCTTACCAGACACCCTCCATCCAAACAAACATACTCCTCCCTCTCCACCATCCTGATTTAGTTTTCTCAGCAATACTGAGGCCTAACTGGCATATCTATTCATTCATTATCAGTACCCACCTCCCACTTTGAGGATGGAAGCTCCCTGTGGGCAAAGACTGTGGCCAGCCCCCCGTCATATACCCAGCCCTCAGAGGAGTATTTCCCACCTAGTAGCTGCTCAATAAATAGCTCTTGAAGAATAAACATATGGGCATGTTTTACTGTTTTTTAAAAAAATTATTTATCTGCCTTCATTACTATAATGTGTATACTAAGTTTTAATACTTGGTAGCAAGTCCTCTCATCTTACTGTTTAATTTTATGGAAATATATTTTTTCTGGTTTTAAATCTTTGCTTTTTTTTGGAATGGATTTGTCAAGTGCCATTAAAAAAATCTTGCTGGAATTTTTATTGCCAATGCATATAATTTAGAAATTGATTTAGAGAGAAAGGACATCTCAGTGAAATTGAGTCTTCCCATCTATAAGTCTCCCCATCTATCTCCATCTAGTTTGGTCTTCCACATCCTTCAATGCAGTTTTACAATTGTCTCAAAAATTGTCTTTCATAGTTTTGTGAAAATTACTCATAACTAAGCTTTAGTTTTGTTACTATTGTGAATGGGATCTTACATCTTCTTAAGTGGTTATGACTGGTGGATGGAAATGAATTTATCTTTAATGTTTACTTTTGATTCAGAAGCTTTGCAGAATTTACTTATTTGTTTTATTAGTTTGTAGATTCTCTTGGATTTTCATTGCAGACAATTATGCTGTCTACTGATAATGACAGCTTTGTCTCTCTCTCTCTCTAGTTCTTCCCCCTTTCTTCCTTGTTCTCACAGTAGTGTATTGATGGAGATTGCTAGTCAAACATCAAAAGCGGGCAACGGCAGATGGTTGGCACCCTGAGTTTGTTTGTGAATATAACAGAAATGCTGCCAAATTTTCACTATTAAATATGATGTTTATGGAAGATACTCTTTATCGGTCTTACAATTTTCCCTTTCATTTCTAGTTTTAATAATATTATGTTTGCTCATTTGTTTGTTTTTATCATGGATGGTTGTTTAATTTCATCATTAATTTGTCTACATCTATTGAGATAATGATATTATAGTGTAAGTGTCTAAATCTTGGGCTTCCCTAATAAAAGACTCTTGCTCTTGGAAGTGAATTAACTCTACAAATATTGATTGAGGACTAACTTTTTACCAGGCTTAAGCCAGGAGCTGTAGACAGATGCAATGGTAAGAATAGACACGGCCCCTTTTGTTATGGGGATTTCAGTCTAATAAACTATTGGATGAGCCACAATTTTAAAAGGGCCAATAATCTCTAATGGTCCTCAAAAGACCTGCAAATGGAAAGAGCCCTGGAGTGCTGGAGCCTACTCACACCGGCTTGTGAGAGCAGACCGTGTGCATCTCTCCCCATCTCTGAGTTCAGTGATGTGACACTGGCCATTTGAAATCAACGATGGTGGGAGTATTCACACATTTGATCACTCCAGTAATTCTATTAAGTAGGATCATAGAGCTGATTATGATAATAGTTATTAGAACCATTTCATGGTCATAGAATAATGAACCATTCTATGATCATGAAATGGCAAATGGACAATGGCAAACTCAACTAATCAGAGCTTTCTTCAGGGCGCCAGGCTATCAAACACTTCCCAGTGCACCGCTATTTCTTCCCATCTCTGCTGGAGTCAGCACAAACAGAACTTGAAAACCAGTCGATAGCAGCATGCAGCCTTGGAGGGAAGTCTTCTGCTTCCAGGAGTAAAGGCTCTTCTTTCATTCCAGCTTCCTGATGCCAGTGGACCAGTGTTTGGGTCATACCACTGTGAGAGGCAGTGATGTGCTGGGTGAGGAGCATCAGCTGGAGTTGGGCTGGGCGGGAATCCCAGCTCTGCCACTATTTGCTATGTGACCCTGTGCAAATTACTTAACATCTTTAAGCCTCAGATTTTTCTACAGAAAATGATCATAGAATCATGAAATGGTTATAAGAACTATTACCATAATCGACGCTATGATCCTACTTAATAGAATTGCTGGAGTGATCAAATGAGAGAATACATGTCAAGTTCTTCGCAGAATGCTTAGCAAGAAGAAGACGCAGTAAATTCTAGCAAGTTCTTCGCAGAATGCTTAGCAAGAAGGAGACACAGTAAATTCTGGCAAGTTCTTCACAGAATGCTTAGAAAGAAGAAGACACAGTACATTCTAGCTCTAATTATTGTTGTGTTCCCATAATTTTTCCGACTTGAAGATGATGACCAGGTCCTAGCAATCTATATATACTTGTGACTTTGCACAGTTCCTGATATGTAAGAAACAGTTGAGGGCATGAATGAATGAATGATGTTCATCCCATCAGGATGATCAGAGAAATGGTCCACATCCTGAGAGTTAGCATAGACCAGGGACAAAGCCTGCCCTGTCTTTAGCCAGCAACAGCTTCCCCAGGTAAAGCTGCACGTGTACAAGAACTGGCTGAGCTGTCATCGTGATTTATTCCACCAGGATCTTTTCCATGGAGGGGAGAAGGCCAGCAGAGGTTTTGTCTGCCCTCTGTGGCTCAATCTCCGTGTGGCACCAGATAAACTTCTTTAAAATTTTGTTTGTCAAAATGACTAATTTGGTTGATTCATTTCTCACCGACTTTAACCAGCAAGTTGTGGCTGACCTGAACAATGGATCAGATGCTTGTTCCCAGCCCCAGCTGCACATCCGAATTCCCTGGGGAGCTTCCAGCAAATCCCAGTGCCCAGACCCCCATGCCAGAGATTCCAACCCAGCCTCTCTGGGATGAGGCCTGGGAAACTCCCCAGGGGATTCTAGAGCAAAGCCAGGACTGAGAACCAATGCATTTGACCACAGGACACAGATCAGCCCTGTACCTCCTTCCGCAGGCCATTGCCAGGTGAGGGTTGTAGCTGCGGAGCTTTGGGGTGTGTGCTGGGAAGGGGCTTTTTGGCCCCAGCCGGCCGGCCATTTGGTGGCCATTTGGCCATGTTACGGAGAAAAACGATCGGCCCACGAGGTGGTTTGGCCTTTTAGGAAAAGCTGCTGGTGGATTGGATTCCTCTGCCTTAGAGCCAGGTGCTCTGGCCCAGTGAGGAGGCATCTCCCATGAAGATACTGACGAGAGCAGCAAAGTGCAAGTGGGTGGCAGGAGCGCCAGGACTCGCTGAAGCTCCAAGATCCCCGAGGATGGGGGTCCTGCACAGAGGTCACTGCAAAGGCGAGCTCCTGTGTGCCCAGGAAAACATGCACAGCACTTAACAGCTTGCAAAAGGCTTTCTACAGCAGGGGTCCCAGGCCCCTGGACTGCAGACTGGTGTCAGTCCATGGCCTGGCCTGTTAGTAACCGGAGCAGCAGGAGGTGAGCGGAGGGTAAGCAAGCATGGCCGCCTGAGCTCTCCCTCCTGCCAGGTCAGTGGCGGCATTAGATTCTCACAGGAGCAGCAACGGTCCCGTGAATTGTGCGTGTGAGGGATCCAGGCTGCACGCTCCTTACGAGAATCTAACAAATGCCTGATGATCTGAGGTGGAATAGGGTCATCCCAAAACCATCCCTCCCAACAGGCCTGTGGAAAATTGTCTTCCATGAAACTGGGTACCTGAAATGTTGGGGACCGCTGTTCTAAATGGTCTTAACTGGGTCTTTAAGGAGAGTAGGAGAGTAGGTAGTGAGGTTGGGATTCTTATACCCATTTTGCAGGTGGCAACTCTGAGGTTCAGAGGGGTTAACTGATTTCAGCAATGGCCTTTGGCTGGCAAATAGCAGATTAGGATGAAAGCTGAGTTATCTGGGGCCCAAACTGTCCCAGGGACTTAACCTCTAAGTCTATCCTTCCAGACAACTCAGAAACTAAAGCCATTTCCAAGCTGCACTCACCCCAACCATGATCTGTGGGCTAGCCCCCTCTAGCCACCTCTTGTCTGATGCCAGTTGATCCTGGGAACACCTGGATGGGATGGTAGCAACAGAAACCAGGCAAAGCAGAAGAATCCTCAGCCTCCCCAATTTGTTCTCTTTGCAATTTCTATCAAGAATCGGCTGGGGGAGAAATCGGGTTGTGGCTGAAATGAAGTTTTAAATCAGTTTTCCAACCTTTCCAAGTATGACATCAGAAAAAGATGTCATGGACTCTTCAAGATAGCAATCCTGAAGATTTAAGGTCTGATGATCTGATTTAATATGTGTGTATTGAGAAAATGCACTGACAAAAACGCCCTCTGTGAATTCCGTAACACTCTTCAATTAAATTTAGTAAACCAGCAATGGGAACAGCATATACTGTTAAAAATAATAGTCCAATTCATATGTACAAGACCATATTTTCTCTAGGGATGCTTTTGCTATTAGGTAAGAAAATGTCTGTTTTTTAAAATGATGATTATTTGTTTAGGAAAGAAATGATGTGAAATCAGGGAAGCATGGCAGAGTATTGAAAACTTGAATGTAGTTAGTAGGTTTATGAAAGCTCATTAGACTATTTGCCTACTTTTAAGTGTTTGGAAATTTTTATAATAAAAATTTTAAATAAATATAATACCTGGCCCACAAAATCAGACTTCCTTAAAATAATGTTGTCCCCTTCCCCTAGTGACATCTGTAGACACAGATTGGAACCAGTGGTTTTAGATTACTGGCAAATGCCTGTCATTTAAGTTTTTAAAAAATCTCGTAGCTCAAGATGGAAGACAGTGATGATTCGTATTTGTGTTTACCCTTTTGCTCATCAACCCAGATTTTTCCACTCCATTCTGCGCAGATAATGTCAATAGCCAATCCATGAGTATGGATTGATCCCCTGTCACATGTTAGACTCTGGAATGGGTCTAACAAGACCAGAGAGATGTGGACCTTCCTCCCCAGGCGGCTCACAGTCGTGCGGGAGAGATGGGTGCTACACAAATCGTAATGGATGATTAATAAAATGATTGCAAGGATGCGGTGTTAGGAAGCCAGGGTGAGGGGCAGGTGCTATGGAGGCCCCATAACAGGGAAGCTGTGTCCCGGAGCATGGAGATGGAAGAAATGAGACCTGAGTTTATCAAGCCCAGAGATCAGCCTCAGGGGCTTTCCTGACATTCCACAGAGCCCGGCCCCCAGCTCCTGCTGTGTGCGCCTCCAGGGTCTGGGGTGGGGGGCTCCCTGCTTAGCCACCTAATGAGGTCAGAAGGAGCAGCGGGAACGTCCTCCCGCTGCCTTCCAGCCTCCTTGTCAACAGCTGGCCTTTGAGGGGACTAATCTTCGGTATGTTTGATATGAAGTGGGAAAGCAAAAATAATCACCTGCCAGTGAGTCCCTCTTTCTAACAGACAGGGAGCGATCGGGTTTCCAGAGGCGTGGGCAGAGGAGTTGCTGCTCCCGCCAGCATGAGCCTGGAGGGGCCCCTCTCCACACAGAGCATCCATCTCCCCTGACTCCCGGGATGGCCTGCACTCAGCCGCAGCTCATATTTCCTGGGCTTTCGTGTGGGAGATGAATGCGAGGAGCCGCAGGCACGGAAAGACTGCAGCGAGCAGGGTCACGTGGCCCGGGGCCCTGCCCACCCTGGGGTAGTAGGGAGTCGGCCCAGGAGTCAGCGTTTCTGAGGATTTTGCAGGTGCCAGGCACCAGGCAAAATACTCTGTCATGTTGGACTCACTCCTTCAGGATCTTGAATTTGGAGATTTCTCATGTTCAGACCTAAACTCTTGACATCCCCCCAACTCACCCGCCACCCACCATCCATGCCTGTTCTTCCTGCATTCTTGCCAAGCTGCTCAGGTCAACCCCAGGGGCGCGTCAATGGATCACTCTGCCCTACCGCCCATACCCAATCCATTAGCAAATCCTGCTGGCTTCGCCTTAAGCCTGCACCCCTCCCACCTCTGCTGCCGTGGCACTAGACCACCCTAGCCCACCTATCACCTGGGCAACTGCCGTCACCTCCCACCCTGGCCCCCTGCAGACTGCTTCCAGCCCAGCAGCTGGAGGGCCACGAGCCTTCGGTCAGATGGCAGCTCTGTGCTCATGCCCCTCTGCACCACCCGCACCACAGGGGCCGGCTTACGGCGACCCTGCAGCCACCCGGGTCCCTGCCTCGCCTGTCAGCTCCTCTCCATAGTCATACGGCTATGTTACTTATGCATTTATTTATTATTCGTTTTCTTCTTTGGTTCATATTTTTATCCATTTTGCTCACTGCTCGGTCCCCAGGGCAAAATACAGCCGGGCCCATTACAAGGGTCTGTGAATGAGTTAAGTGGATTGTGGCTCCGGGTTGAACCACCTGGGCTTGGATTCCAGCTCTGCCCCTTCCTGGCTGTGTAATCTTCACGGAGACTTTCATCATTTTTGATGACAAAGAGTGGCTAGTTCACCAGCATCCCGTATCGGGGTTCCCTCTGGCCCTAGCAACGCTAGACCATAGGCCAACCCTGCATCCTCTAAGTGGAGCTGGGCAAGCGGGTGTTGACTGATGGGATATGGGCAGAATGATGGGCACCACCTCTTGCGGAGCCTAAGGGTGGGTTGAGAGATGTTACCAGCATGTTGCAGGAGAAACTGTCCCGGAGCTAGTGATCCAAGTGACCCCTGAAACACCGCCTGCCAACCCTGGCCTCTGCAGCAGCCAGATTCAGAGACAGGGAAATGAAGAGTCGAAATGGTGAGACTTGCAAGAAAGCAAATCGTCTCCCCTAGAGCATAAATGTCCAGGACTTGTAACTGCCCATGTGTAGCAAGAAACTGAATTTTTTCATCCTCCAGTCTAATAATTCTGCTTCTAGGCTGTGATCCCTGGGACATAACCTGAGATGCACACAGATGTTTATGTGCTAGAAAGTTTGCTGTTTATCACCACATTTTTAAGAAGGGGATAAATTTGGGAGTGATGTCAATGTCCAAGAATAGGGGCTTGATAAATAAATTACAAAGTTGTCCCATGGGAGAATGCCAAGCAGCCTGGATCCAGCTGCGCTTTCCCCGTAAGGAGCCTGCGGACACGCTTCCCTCTGCAGTGGAAGGGGCAGAGTGGGGTCCTGCACAGAACTTAACGTACTGCTCCATGAACTGTGTTCTGTGTGTGCAGGCAGACAATGAGACTTGAAAGTAATTAAACACCTATCAACATATTCACCTTGGTTACCCCTTGGCAGTGATGTTATATGTGATTCCCCTTTTCTACATATGTCTTCTTTATTTTCCAAATTTCCTAAAATACAAAAGCACATTCCTTTTATAATTAAATACAAGATAGCAAGTGTTAAAAACTTAATTCATATCTCCTGCAACTAACTTGTCACATGGTTAAAATGACAACTCATTAAATCAATCCTCTGAGCTGGTGTGGCTAGCGGGCCTTGGAAAATAGAGTTTTGTGACCTTTAAAAGAAGCCCATTGATGGGTGAAAACCCATTAGCATGTTGAATGAGGTTATTTTAGCAAATGACCAATTTCCAAGATCCCGAGAGGAAAATGATAATAAACCAATGAATGAACATACATCGTACCTAGGACAAAGCACAGAACAGGTACATTTGGATCAGTTGCGGAGCGAGTATTCCAGGCCCATGGGTAGCATGGTGAAGGGTCTTCCACAGCTGCAGGGGGAGAGGTTGCCTGGGCAGCTTTTCAGAAAACAAGGCGGTTAGTTCTCCCCCAGCAGGGGTGCTGAGCCCTGGCCACTGTCTCCGTCACACCCACTTGGGGCCCAAGCCCACAAGCAACAAGCAGACAGCATTCCCCAGGATCTGCAAAGCACTGGGCAGAGTTCGTGCTCACTGACCTCCTTGGAGGTGGCTGCTCATCCTCCAGCTCAGGCTTGCCCTCTTCCTCTGAAGCCCACCTTGCCTCTGCCTTGCCAGGCACAGTTAAAAGTCTCTCCTCTCTGTGTTGCCACCCCTCAGTTCCATGGCCTCTGTCTATATTGTGGTCCTTTGCATCCTGCCCCGAACGTGTGCTTCTGGGAGGATGGCAGCAGGTCATGGTCATTCCAGCACTCCTGTGCTTGGCCTATTCTCACTGATGTCTCTGGAGTGTCTATATTTGGACCTAGCATTCATCATCCCTTCTTCTTCTTTTTTTTTTTTTTTAAATGGAGTCTCACTCTGTCACTCAGGCTAGAGTGCAGTGGTGCGATCTTAGCTCACTGTAACCTCCGCCTCCTGGGATCAAGCAATTCTCCTGCCTCAGCCTCCTGAGTAGCTGGGACTAGAGGCACATGCCACCATGCCCAGCTAATTTTTGTATTTTTAGTAGAGACAGGGTTTCACCGTATTGGTCAGGCTGGTCTCGAACTCCTGACCTCAGGTGATCCACCCGCCTTGGCTTCCCAAAGTGCTGGGATTACAGGTTCATCCTCCCTTCTTTGGATCTCCACGCCTTAAGTGATTTATCAATCAAAGTGCCAGTTCCCCTGTTATGAACCGAATTGTACCGCCCCTGCATTTAAATTCAAATACTGATACTCTAAACTTAATGGGCTGTATTTGGAGATAATGTCTCTAAGGATGCAATTAAGGTTAAATGAGGTCACAGGGGTGGGACCCAATCCAATAGGACGGGTGTCCTTAAAAGAAGTGGAGATTAGGACATAGACACACACTAAGGAAAGACTGTGAGGACACAGCAAGCAGATGGCCTTAGAAGAAACCCTCCCTGCCGGCACCTTGATCTTGGATTGCCAGCCTCCAAAACTGTGAGAAATAAATATCTGTTCTCTAAGCCCCTCAGACCTTGGTACATTGTTAAAGCAGCACAGACGAACTGAGGCATCCCCCACGGCCAAGGACTGGGCATGTCACCCAAGTGGGGCCAGCCTGACAAACTCTGCTCTCCCTGGAATTTGAATCTGGTGTTAATTGACCCCAAAGCTAGAAAGAGTTGGTGTTCACTCATTCTGACAGTGGTCTCTGGAGGCCCCCAAGCTGTCCCAGTTTCCATCCTTTCTGAGATCTGGTTCTGGAATTCTGCTTCCAAGCCCATGAGCTATCCCAGAACAATTCATGAATTCCTTTTTTCTTAAGTTAGAAATGTTTTCATTGCAACCCAAAATCCTCAAATAATAAAACTTGTTTTTTATCCTTTCTGGTAGTGTAATATTAATTAACTATATACTTTGTATGGTCCTTAATTTAGCCAAATGCTTTCACTCTTACTGTGTCTGGAGGGACATAAGCAGCAAGATTTGGGACTCCCTTAGTGCTTTTCATCTCCTTTTATCTCCTCCCCATCACTCATCACAGCGAGGGAGGAATGGGTGAGAATGATTAATTCTCTGGCTTAGCTTGGCCCCTGCCTCAATGGTGAATACATAGGGATTTTTGTCCCAAACTAGATGAACATGATGGCTTCATATTTGGGATGAAGCCAGAAGCACCCTAGGAATGGAGACATTCCTCCACTGTTGTGGGGACATAGGGAAATGACCATCATTTTCTTGCTAATGGATGACCACAAAATTATAAAGGGGCTGAGGGCCCGAGGAAAATTCATTCCTCTTTGCTGTTTTGCTTTGCAGTACTAAATTAGTAATGGAACAAGGTGGTCCAAGAGTTTTCTTTCCTGAATTTAATAAAAGGCACAGGTGTGGTTGAAAGGCACTCAGCCATGTGCAGCTCGGGGCAGTTAGAAAAGCTGGTTCCAAGAGCTCCTATCTACACAGAATCTGTCTTGTTCTGATTTAATACAAACTTATTGCCAAGTAGTAAAACACAAAGAACCCCTTTTCTTTCCTAGCTTGAATGCTTTCTTAGGCTGTGTGTGTATGTTGCTTTTTAATAAATGTCTAGTTGAACACTTACTCCAAAACCTTTGGCCGAATCTAAGGCAAAGAGTTCAACTTGAAAAAAGAAAAAGTGGGCATAGCTTTGATATCCCTTGACTCCAATCAGTTATTGAAGAGTTGTTTCCAAGAATGAAAATAAAGAAAAGAGATCTGGTGTAGCCAGAAAGTTTTAGGAATAACCATTATCATCACTGACCTCCCTATCATCATTGTCATCTTCATCATCATTATCATCATCAATATCACCACCATCATCATCATCATCACTACCATCATCATCATCACCACCAGCATCATCATTATCACCATCATCACCATTACCACCATCACCATCATCACGTTCCATCGTTATCTCTATTATCACCATCATCACCATTGCCACCATCACCATCATCACTATCATCATCATCATCACCATCACCATCATCATTATCATTTTCACTACCATTATCACCACCATAATCATCATTACCCCTATCACCATCAATCATCACCTTCACCACCATCTCTATCATCATCATCATCATCACTAATTTTATTTGACCACTTATTATCTGCTAGGCACTGTGCTAACTTCTCAACATACATTTGCTCACTTAGTATCTCAGTACCTCCTTCTTATTTTTCTCCCTACACACTACTCATTTTTCTTCATTATATCATGTTTATTTCTTTATTGGTCTGTTGTTTCTCCCTCTCTCTCCTGTCCAGAATTTAAACTCCACAAAAGATTTTCTTTGTTTTATTGACAATAGGACTACCAAAGCTTAACCCGGTGCCTGTCATATACCAGGTGCCCAATAAATAGTAGTTCTATAAGATAATATTCTTTACAACTCCATGAGTAGCTACTATCACTATCTTTATCACAGAACTGAGGGGAAATGAAGCTTAGAGAAGCTAAATAATTTGTCCAGAGTTATCAGAGTCAGAATTCCGAGTTCAGTGGTGAGCAGAAATCTCAGGCTCTTTAACCTCTGCTTCCTAGCAGGCTTCAGTTGTGGCTTCATTTTTGCCCCAGAATGAGCAAGGTGTAGATGCTTCGAGACTTTTAAACTTTCATATCTGCAGTTATTTTTGCTAAAGCAAATGAAACCCATCTCCACTTTCCACCCTTTAGGGGTGGAAAACCATCGCACATCTGCTCCTCTGTTTGACATGAATACCGGAGCTTATAATCTCCGAAACACTTAAGAAACGACCTGCCAAAGCAAGAGCCATTTGCCCAAACTGAAGCAGGGATAAAAGTTGATGGACAAGACTCTGATTAAACCCTAATTTATAATTTAACAGCCTAGATCTTTTAGGTCATAAAGGACTTTGATCCTAGAAATCATGCTAATAATAGTTCCCCCACCCCCACCTCCTCCATCTCTGTCCAGCTTCCCTAACTTCAGGATGGGTGCTGTGGCAGTGTTGAAAAGAAATTAGTTCCCTGCAGTGGCTGAATGAGCTGCCTTTAAAAATAACAACCACCCTACATGGGGGCTTGAGATAGCAATCTCCCTTTGGGCTCCCTCCGGTGAGGACGTCGTTTGCATAGTGATGCATGCCAGATGGTTCTGAGACAAATTCCAGTATCTGTGATGATGGAGGAGCTGCCATTGCTTGGGGTGGGGGATGTCTGGGGATGGGTTGATGGAAGAGAGGAAGCTGCCTTTTCATGTTTTCACAGGGAGGAAGATCAAGGTTAAAAAATAGTAATAAAAATATTTGAGAAAAAATAATCTAGCACAATTGGAAGAATAGGTGGTTCTGAGAATGGACATGAATGTGGGGCAGCAGACAGGCTGAGACTCAAGTAGGGATGTCCTCACTCATGGAGCAAATGATCCTTTCCCAGTGAGCTGGAAAGGTCCAGATAAGTAGTCCCAGATTTGAGGATTACAGAGACCAGGAAACTAAAAATGAATATGGGTGGACTGACATAGGTTCATCAGATTTCATGTGCCAATTAAGCAATCAAAAAATAACAAGCAAACAGATTAACAAAAATGATGAAACCCTATCATCTACCCCCATGACCAATTAATTTATTTTAAAAAGAACACTTAAACACAAAAAAGTGGAAAGAACACAATGATAGATAAAGAATAGATTGCCCCAGGAAAGGGCAGTTAACAGTCTTACAACACATTTGTACATATTTACATTGTCATTTTTCTCATTTATTGTTTGGTGCAAATTTGTTCTAGATCTGCTGAACTGAAGGTCTGTGTTTGTAGGCTGACTATACATCCTAGTTGTGCTAGGACAGTTTAATGGAGGCTAGTTGTGAATTAATTAACGTCTACTAATTGGTTCTAGTGCGTCCTTTCATTTTCAAATGGGTCCCTATTTAGACAATAAATTAATGGTCATCATAAGAATTTGGGGAACTCTAATGTAGATAGTGCTCAAGACTTTGATTTTACTCCATGACAGTATGGAGATATTTTTAGTGTTCCTTAAAAATGCTTTTATTCTAGACTTCATTGTGAGGAAGTGAGAACCTGGTGCCCTGAGAAAGTTTGCTCTCTCTCTCTGTTTGCTGCCTTTTCTGCTCATGTGCATGAAATTCACTGGATACTCAGCACCTGATTTCAACAAACAGGGACACATCACAAACGGGCAACAGGATGTGGTCAAAACAAGGAGTCTATTTGTCTGTTTCCTTCACTGTATTTTACCACCCACATGTTGCATCTTCCTTACAGAATCACTCCATTAAATGATAAAAGCAATACCTCCTCTCTATAATCATTTTCTAAACTGTCTGCAAGTAGTCAAAAGAGCAGTGTTGGGGAATTTGATGCAAAGGGGTGTTGTCAAGATGAAAGCCAAAATAGGCAGTATATAATACAATTTCTATGTTCACTGAGTGAGAGACAGTGTATCACCTTCAGAACAACCACTAGTCACCTTGAATCTTAGCTCCATCTAAACATCCCAAAATGCTAATGACCTTGATAATGATGAGGAGGAGGAGGATGGTGCTAGGAATGGTGATAATGGTGGTGGTGATGGTGGTAATGATGATGGTGATGAAGATGGTGATGGTGGTAATGATGATGAGGATGATGGTGATGATGGTGGTGGTGGTGATGGTGGTAATGATGGTGAAGATGATGGTGATGATGGTGGTGGTGGTGATGGTGGTAATGATAGTGAGGATGATGGTGATGAGGATGGTGCTGACAGTGATCAGGATGGTGATGCTTATGGTGATCGTTTTATCATGGTGATCATGTTATCATGCTGATGGTAATGATGAGAATGATGATGGCAGCGATGACAATTGAGACAGTCACCTTAGGGTCTGCTGAGCATCCTGGCATGATCAATGCCAATTGTGTGCAAAGGTGCTTCATTGACTGTCTTGGAAAGGGAGGGTGAGTAGACATAGTTTGGTGCCCCTTCCCCCAAATAACCCACTTGGACCCAGTAAGTCGATGAATATTAGAGTTAAAGGGCACTTTCAAAACCTTGTGGTCCAATTCACTGATTTTACAGATGAAAAAATAATGAACGTCTGGACAAAGGAAGCTCTGGACAAGGTCTTTCTAATCTTGCTCAAGGCTATAGGTATCCATATGTTATGGGTAGCAATTTTTTAATCTATGGGGAGGGTGGCTGTTGAGATCACCAATGCTGTGTGCTTCATCCTCCTTAGACTTGCTCTGCCAGGCAGGCACAAGGGCTCAGTTCACCTACAATGAGCTGAGCTAGGCTTTCCTTTGCCAGAGGATTACATCTTCCAGACACTTTGCTTCCTAGGCTGTCCAGGACCCACTCCCAGTGGCAACCCCCATAGAAGCCAGAGGAGGTTCTCGGGGTGGGGGGCGGGGTGAGGTCAGGTGGAGTCACCACTTCCTTAAGAGGAAAATCTTGGCCCACAGGCAAGAGTTCTCATTTCTGAGTGAACAAATCACTGAAGAAAACAAACAGCTGCTTTGTGTGTGTGCTTTTTCCTGATGGAGGGTTAAGGAAGAATTGACATTGGAGACACCGGTGTAGGTACATGCTGCCAAGTCAGAGCCCTCAGGAGACGAAAGCCCATTGCTAGTGTCCAGAGCAGCAGCCACAATGGAGGAAGCTTCAGTCCCTGGCCCATTCAGATTCAGAAGCTCTCAGGTTAACATTGAACATGTGACTTGCCTGGTGGGCAGATTTCTTGTAGCATCTGCGGAAGGCTCAGTAGGACTGGAATGGTGATGACCTCATTGGGTGTGTGGTGCTCTTTGGATCTGGCTACCGTTATTAAGCCCAGAGCAGCTTAAATGACTCTAAAGCCAGCCCCACACTCTCTATGGGACTTGGAAAATCCAGTGTTTATCCTTAGGGTGGAGGAGGGTTTTTTGGTGTTTTTTTGGTGGGGGAATTCAGGCTTACCTGGAGATATCTGTGCTGACCACAGAGCAGTCATGGGGCTTATTGGGAAAAGGACATGTGGCAGAACTAAGCCAAGGAGAAGGTAGATCCAGGACTACGGGGAGAATTTTCTGGGGAATTACGTTCCATAGAGTAACACAGTTTTGTCATAATGAGAGCTGTCTAAAGTACAATACTCGGATTAGAGAGCTGATCTGTCCACGACTGCAATTGTTCAAAAAGAGTGTAGATGACAACACAGCTGGGGACATTGTTGAATGGTTTCAAATTCTGGAGATAGAGAGAGTGGACTAAATTAAATCTAAGATCTGAGAGTCAACTAATTCACTTGAAAAGCCTACAGTCACTTGCTTCTATGTAAGTCTTTGGCACATAGTAATACCTCACTTAACAGGGCTTAAAATATCACGCACACTTAACCAGCTGAACAAGAGCCAAGAATTGGCAAGAAAATACAAAATGACTCTGAAAATCTTTCATGTATTTAATGAGGGCACCTAAGGATCTCATTCATGACCTAGTGAGTCCCACTTCAGACACAATCCTAGCAGACTTGACTGTCTGATTCCCCAGCTGTAGCCAATCGAGAAAAGCACAAAGAAGAATATTACCATTTTTAACCCATTAATAACAGGGAATACATGTGAATAGCACATCACTAAGGTAGAAGGACCAAGATAACAAAATAGATAGAAGTATTCAGAAGTATGGCAATCAGAGGCCATTTAATGAAAGGGCAAATAGTTGTACAAATTTTAGCAGCACACGAAGAAGGGAACAGGTTATGGGTCATTGATAAGAAATTCAATTATCTTCAGGGATCTAGGTTAAATAAGACAGAATAATACACAAAATATTTTATAAAGATTTGTAATAAAACATTAAAAGATAACTTAGAAATTTGCAACACATATGGCAAACATATGATGAATATTCATATTATAAAATAACACCAGCCAGGCACGGTGGCTGACGCCTGTAATCCCAGCACTTTGGGAGGCCAAGGTGGGTGGATCACCTGAGGTCAGGAGTTCGAGAACAGCCTGGCCAACATGGGAAACCCTGTCTTTATTAAAACACAAAACATTAGCCAGGCATGGTGGTGGGCACCTGTAATCCCAGCTTCTCTGGAGGGTGAGTAATCCCAGCTTCTCTGGAGGGTGAGGCAGGAGAATTGCTTGAACCCAGGAGGTGGAGGTTGCCGTGAGCCAAGATCGTTCCACTGCACTCCAGCCTGGGTGACAGAATGAGACTGTGTCTCAAACAAAACAAAACAAAACAAAACACCTACTTATCAGTACAGAAATATAAACAACTGGAAGAGGAAAACAGACAAAGGCAGGATGTGATCAGGCATCTCATGAAAACATGGCAGCAATGGCCAACGTTCACATGAAGTGTGCTTCAGCACTGTTAGTCATCAAATACAGGCACATGTTCAAAACAGGAGATCTTACTTTTGTCTGCCAGGTTGTCCAAAATTAAAAAGAACCAGAATGTTCCATGTTGGTTGGAATTTTGGGAAGTAAACCCCCCTCAAACATGGCTGGTCTATATTTTGGAGAAGCCAAGTTGGAACTTTTTATCAAAATGCAATTTCTCCATTTACCAAATTTACCTAGAAATTTCATTCCTAGAAATTAACCCACTAAAAATAAGCTAGGGGGCTGGGCACGGTGGCTGATGCCTGTAATCCCAGCACTTTGGAAGGCCGAGGCAGGCAGATCATGAGGTCAGGAGATTGAGACCATCCTGGCTAACATGGTGAAACCCTGTCTCTACTAAAAATACAACAAATTAGCTGGGCGTGGTGGCAGGTGCTTGTAGTCCCAGCTACTCTGGAGGCTGAGGCAGAAGAATGGCATTAACCCAGGAGGTGGAGCTTGCAGTGAGCTGAGATAGCACCACTGCACTCCAGCCTGGGCAACAGAGCAAGACTCCGTCTCAAAAAAAAAAAAAAAAAAAAAAAAAGCATAGAAACAGCCCCAAGTCCATTCATAGGGGACTGGGCAAAAACATCAAGAAATATTCATGCAGTGAAATGATATGAAACACATTTTAAATGAGATATCTTTGTAAATCAATGTGGACAGTGTATTATGAATGAAATACACAGTTAATGAAAAAAGGAAGTGGAAGAATTGTATATGTACTATAATTCTTTTGGCATAATAATGATATTATTATTCTTATTCAAACTTTGTTGATACCAAACTGTCTGAAATGATTCTCACTTCTTGGAAGACAGTGTACTCTCTAGGAGCAAGGCCTTTAAAATTTTTTGCAAAAAAATCAGGGGGAGGTCTTTAAACCAAACTCATCCAATCCGTGGCCCAGAATGGCTTTGAATGTGGTCCAACACAAATTCGTAAACTTTCTTAAAACATTATGAGATGTTTTTTGCAATTTTTTTTTTTTTTAGCTCATCAGATATGGTTAGTGTATTTTATATGTGGCCCAAGACAATTCTTCCAATGTGGCCCAGGGAAGCCAAAAGATTGGACACCTCTGCAAACTTTTTATGTTAAAAAAGTGTTTTGTTTAATGCCACAGTTGAACAAACAATGCCTTTGGGGGTCTCAACCTCCATTTGATTCTACGGCATTAAATGCTTGTTGTTTTCAGCTTGTATAATTAGATGCTTTCTTTATGCTGTGTACTCTGCTAAGTCGTTACAAATATTACCTAATTTCACCTTCATTGCAACCCTCTAAGGTTGTACTTCCTTATCTGGGGCTGAGTTATTAAGAAAACTGCCTTAGGTGTCCCATTCAATAAGTGACATAACCAGGATTCAAACCAGGTCTATCAGCCTCCCAAATCTGGGTTCTTGGCAATTCACTCATTCATTCGTCTATTCACTCACCAAATATTTGCTGAGGACCCTTTTTGAGCAAAAATATACTGCACCTTTTTGTTTGCAAATATGATTAAGAATATAAACTTCGTGGACTCACTTCTAGAGTGCATGGGAGTTGGTCCCTACTTGAAGAATTCAGAGATAAAGGATGCGTATTCTGTTTCTCATATATCAGACATAGAATCTCCACAGTAGATTTGTTTTGCTCCCCTGCCTCCCCCCCCCCTTTTTTTTTCCCCTGGAGACAGAGTCTCGCTGTATCCCCAAGGCTGGAGTGCAATGGTGCGATCTCAGCTCACTGCAACCTCCTCCCCTGGGTTCAAGCAATTCTCCTGCCTCAGCCTCCCAAGTAGCTGGGATTACAGGCTACCGCCACCATGCCTGGCTAATTTTTGTATTTTTAGTAGAGACAGGGTTTTGCCATGTTGGCCAGGCTGGTCTCGAACTCCTGACCTCAGGTGACCTCAGGTGATCTGCCCGCCTCGGCCTCCCAAAGTGCTGGGATTACAGGCGTAAGCCACCGCGCCTGGCCTGTTTTGTCTTTGTAACATCCATTTCATGACATAGAATAAGCCCTGAACTTAAAAACATTAGGAAATGGAAACCCTAACTCAGAGGAACTAAGAGGACTTTCGGTAGAGTAAGAGGTAATTAGACAAGTGGAGACAGAAAAATGAGACCGATTTGAGAAGAATAGCAAAAGTCATTCTGACTCAGGCTTAAAGGCTTAGGTGGGGGGCAGGGAAAGTCAGTGTGCTAGGACTGAAATAGTCAAGAATGAAAAGGCAGCCCAGACCGAAAAGACTGCAATGCCCTTGTGGTCAGCGATGAGAGACAGATCAGGATTCCACCCATGACAAGAGCATGAAGGGTGTGCCATGCAGACAACATGGAAGCCGTTCACCTTGTCGTGGTGCTACAGGTCACGGGGAAGCCAGGAGCCAAATACGAGGAGACCGCCCATCTGGACCTGCACCTTCACCTCTAGGTCATGCTCTAGGTACCCAGGCCAGAGCTCCTGGCCCAAACGGCCCCAAGCTCACTCCCAAGGCCTGTGCTAGTCTTGTTCACAGCACTTCTTTTACAGATGAGCCTGAAGAGGTGGTCGAGGGATGGCTGTTTGCAAGGGATATGAGCAGAGCTTGATGCATGGCTACGGCATCTGCACCCATGAGTCTGAGACCCCTCGCCCTGCAGAAAGGAACCAGGATGAGACAAGAAGGGGGACAGGCCATGGTCTAGGGCCGAGGACTGGCTTTCCCCATGTGCACCTGTCAGCATGGAGCTCCTAGGAGTATGACAGTTCTGCATTCAAACCCCACCTTCCGGGTAGTCATGAAGCTCCATTTGACAAGTCAGGAGAAAAGAGTCTATTTAGCTCTTTGATTTATAATGTTAAAATATCTGAATATAAGACATGTGGGTTTTCATATTGACCCTTGTCCTGGGTCCTGCACATGTTATGGACCTGGCTTTGGCCCCAAATCCACTAAGATTGATTTAGCCAGTCAACAAGTCAATGGGTTTTCAGGGGCCATTGTCCTCCATGTTCTAAGAGAACCACCCTATTTCCCCTTGCGCTATGAGCTCCAACACGGGGAACATCTCCACTGCCAGGGAAGCCTGGGCTGTGTGACCCACAGGTAACGGGCAGAATAGTATTTAAAAGTGTCCTACATGTAGAATGGCCGTAACGCATCATCCAAACCAAGGCACCTTTGAGAGTTGAAAAGTATGCTAACGGAGATGCCAGGTCAGCAGGCAGAAACTGAGACCACCCTACGCAAACTTGGACATGTGGTCGTCTATGTAGATAACCCTCCCAAAACCCAGAATCCGCCTTTCCAATTCTGCCAGGCCACTGCTGCAGCCACATTTGCAAGAGGGAAGCAGGAAAGCCAAGTGGTCTTTTTGGTTTTCTTGGGGGAAGGAAAACAGTTTTAGGGAAGGCAAGTGGAAGTCAGTATGTCATGTCTGTAGCCTGGGACCTCTGCTGGAGGGAGTTTGTTTTTCCCATTGACAAGAAGGAAAACATGGTGAAACATGTCTTTCATAAGAAACATGATTTTTTTTTTTAAGTCTTCAAAAAAAGGCAGGGGGGGCCCAAGCACAGAACTGAGCTTGCTGTGTAATCCTAGACAAGTCACTTCAGTCCGTGGGCCCCCTCTCCTTCTCAAGAGGGAATATGAGATGGAGAACTTTGTCAAAACCACTTATCCCTGGCACCTAGCCTATTGCCTGGACCATTATCCATAGATATTTGTGGGATAAACAACAAAGAAATGAATGAATGAACCAATTCAAGGGTTAGTTCAGATGACTTCACTCAATCCTGGAATGGCAATATTTCTACCTGCTTTCATTCTCTATAAGAATTTTAAACTCAGACTTCTTAGAAACCCTATAACCAAACCCCTCATAGTTCACAAGTTCGTAGAGTTGGAAAACGAAGGCAAGAGGATGCGAAAGTGCTGCTGCTCTTTCAAAACTTTATTTTCAAAACTTTATTTTTACTTGTAAAAAACCTTAAAATGTACAACCCTAAAAACCACTCTTTTCAATGTTGGCTTAGAACATCACCAACCTGTGTATTTCAGCTCCTAGTTAACTTGGGCTAAAGGGCAGTGACTAAACAGCAGGCATCCCAGAAATGTCAGTCTTCTTAGACCAGCCGCGCCTTTTGCTTGTCGCAGCTGTGCAAGAAGGGACCTGGGGCTTGATCAAGTCACAAATTGTGTGATTTGGGCTTTTCCCCAGTCATTAAATTCAAACCATTTATCAAATAAGAGACTGTTTTCTTTTTGCTTTAGAGCCCCACTTGCTTTACTCTTTGAATCTGTCACCATGGAAATTTTACCCTTCTGGGAGAGGGCTTGCTTTACACTTTTGAAGTTAACAGAGAAAAGATAACATGAAGGAGGCAAGCAAGATGTACCTCATGCAAAGCACCTCTAACTGTGAGAGGCTCCATCCAGCATGGATACGCTGTCCCTGCAGCCAAAAGCATGGGACATTATTGTTGCTTGCTTAACCAACACAATTTTTATGTTACATGCCCCAGGATGAGTGTAATTTGTCTTTTAAAAGCCTGTTTCACTGTGGCAGACATCCCTGTCTTTTTTACCCTAGTTGGTTTATGGGCAGTTACTGCATGCAGAAAGAAAAAAAAAAAGAACATAAACGCCCCGGAGAGATTTTTAGTAGCTATTTGTTACTCACTTAAAGATGAAGCTCTGCAAGGTAAACTGGAAATGACAACTGTAAAATCAATACCAACCACTAGTAGTGTGTCCACTATTTTGCTGAAATGTGATCCAGGTCTAAGGGGACAAGAAAAGGTGGAGGTTAAACTGTGTTTCCATGATTTCTGTCCCACTGAAAGGAAAAAAAAAGTAATCAGGGACAAAAGTCAACCTCTGGGATTTGAACCCAGGGACTAGGGAGCGTTCAGGCACAACCTGCGGCTTGGCATTGTTGTCTAATGATCTATGGTGTCTGGTTTCCAAAACGTCGTGGTTATCAGCGCTTGGGCTTATGCGGATTAACATCTGAATGCCGAGCCTCGTCCTGTTACTTGGGTTGGCTGTTTGTTCACGTGAATTGTATCACACATGCTTACAC
Source organism: Pan troglodytes (assembly GCF_028858775.2). NCBI lineage: Eukaryota > Metazoa > Chordata > Mammalia > Primates > Hominidae > Pan > Pan troglodytes. The sequence goes on along the minus strand of NC_072416.2, from coordinate 84,957,846 downwards.
ATCAAGGAGTCACTAGAGCTGTAGGCAGTGGGAAATGTTTCCATCTCAGCCAGAAGGTGAGCGTTCGCATGAGCTCTGCCTCTTATTCTAGGGCAACCAGACCCATCCTAATTATGCATCTTTTAAACGCACGTGGCCTTCAGGTTACCAGCCTCCCTAGAAGAAGATTGCGTTCGCTTATTAAAACAGGCAATTGATTATTTTCTCCTAACAAGAGCTGTACGCTGATAAACCTGGGCGTTCTGAAAGGGCAGGAAGTATCGCGAACACTGGGTGAATGGCACTGGGTCTGGGGGCTCAGACTTCCCATCAGGAAGTGTGGTCCCTCACTTTAGGGATCATCTCTAATTTTCTCATTTGTTTTCAGTCCCAAGTATCAAATGAGCAGAAATCAGTTTGAGACATTTTGAGGGAGAGATGCTGGTTGGGTAAGAGGGTTTTACAGAAGTGCTTAGGCTGAAAGGACCAACGAGCTGTCTCAGGCAGCCCAGGATGTGTCAAGTTTCTCTTGAAGCTCCCCCTTCAAGGGAAGCACCAAACATCCTACCTGCACCAGCTCCGCAGAGCCAGTGCTAAGAACGACATTTTTTATTGAAGTCATCAACCTCATCAAGCGATATCCACAGTGTCTAGGCCCTGAAGGGCATTCAATAAATACCAGAGAGTAAGTGAATAAACCTACGATGGGGAAGAGACCAGGCAAAGGAACTCCAAGGTCTGTACTGAATGGTTCAACCTGCAGTCAAGCTGGAGCCCCGTTCATAGGGCGACTACAAAGTCGTCAGCCTCCGCCTCTCAGATCGTAATGGGAATGCCATTTTGTGAGGTTAATGCTCAACTCAAATTGCATTTGGAGGAGAGCGAAAAAGGCCTCCTGGCCAGAGGCAAGAACTAGACAGTAGTGTAGGCTGGGGAGCTCTCTGGCCCAGCCAGAAGCCTGCGGGTAGACCGCAGTACCACCAGCTGTCCCTTTATGGGAGGCGAGAGGGTTTGGTCAATGCATAGAGAAAAGCCGCCGTCATTTTCTGTGACTTTAGTCTAGGAGTCTTCAATTGCCTCAGGCATCTTGCGTTGGCCTACAGTGTTTTCAAAGTGGAGACATCTTACCTATAAATCCAGTTGTCCTGCTGCTCTTGATAAACCCAGAAGGTCTGGCCACAGGTGTTCCCCTCTGTGTGCCTGGGGCTCAGCCACAGGCCCTACCACTCCCTATTGCCTGGCACCCTCTTGCCTCGCCAGTCCACATTACTGTCCTCATTCTGGAAGGCAATTCGGTTTGCAGTGTTTCAGACAGTTGGAAAAAATGTGTCCCCTGCAACATATTTACAAATAACGTTGAGTAGAGTCAGCCACCGTTGAAATATCTTGCAGAGAGACTGTGGATTGGGTCACCGATGGGGGAAGCCGATAGCCAGTCACAGGTTAACTAGGCTTTGGCTCTAGAGAGGATATATAAATATACTCCAGAGGGGATCTGAACTTTCCCCACCTATCTGATCCGTCTCTAATTGGTACCAATTGGTATTCCCTTACCCTGGGCTTTCTTTGTAATAGAGACGTTGTTATCATTTTTCCATTTACGGTGACCCTTCATTCCAAGTGCTCATCTGTAGGGGTCACTGATTTCCTGGGACAAGAATTTTCAGTTTTCTGGTGTTTAAAACATCCTGTATTCTTTCCTCCCTAAACCAGCTCCTTTATTTTAAATTGTCCGGAGTGTTAAAACCCTTGAGAGCTACTGTCAGTGTATCCACATCAGCAAGCAGAGTCGTGAGAACTCACCAGCGGTGGGGCGTGCTTTTTGCTTTATTTGTTTGTGCATTTCCAAGAAACGACACATTAGCAGAGGAATGTGTGGTGACTGGGTTCTGTCCTGGCTGGCCTTTTAACTCAAATCCGAGATAATTGTCTGTAGAATTGTGAGCTGGTGATTGGCTTAAATCCCGTGCCATGCCCTCTGACCTCTGACATGGTGAGGGTATCATGGGGGAGGGTGAGTTCACCTCCCCCAGGACTGCCCTGAGATCTGAGCTGGATCAGGCATCTGAAGCGTGACCCCTTCCCGAGGACAAGGCCATGCTGGGGGCAGGTGCCGGGCAGCTGACTCCAGGCAAGGGCCGAGGGACCCTCTGCCTCCTTGCTGTGTAACTGCTCCTGCTCGACTGGCCACTTCAGCAATAAGCAATGGCAGAAAACAGGAAGGAACAGCGATTTACCTTTTCCTGTAGGTGTTCCTCTTCCCCAGGCACCTCGCTTGAAAAACAAATGAAGCCCCTTGAAGTAGCTTGGGTAGGTTGTGGCACCTAAAAATCCTACTCATTTCTGTGGCAGGAACACACAGGTGACCACTGACTTGTTTTCCAAGCAATTAAAGCATTGGCGGTAACACCACAGAGCACAGGAGGATAATCGCAGTGAAACCGAGAGAGTGAAGTGGGGTGGGGAGGGGGCCGTCTTTGTCCTCCAGTCCACCCCGTGTCCCCAGGGCTCCTGGGCTCATCCAGCTGGTGGTGCTGTGGGAGGCATCAGGGTCGGAGCAGACAGTCCTTATTCTTGGAGGCACGCTATGCCTCTCTGCATTAGGAGTGGGTGCCGGTGGGCACGGGGAGAGGGGCGGTGTCTCCAGAGCTGAGCCTGTTGTTGGGGGTAGCAGGGGGCTCCTTCCTGAAGCATCGCTAGATGACACTGAAGGGACTTTGTTTAAGGCACAAACCTGGGAATCCAACAAGAGAGGTGGAAACTGCAGAGAAATTTGGAAGCTACAGGCCCCTGGAGGAGTGTTAACTGACCTCGCCTCCCGCCTGCCCCCGGGAAGTTGAATCCTAACGCAGCCTTGGTAGAGAAGGGGAAAACTCCATCCCTCGATGTGGGGCAGAGAACCCCTAAAGGCTCAGGAATGGGTAGCACCAGGTGCTTCTAGGAGTGGGGAGAAGCAGGGCCTCAGCTTTTTTCTCTGCTGCAGACAGCCAGGCACCCCAACTTTGGCAGCAGATGGAGGCTCGTTCATTCTCTGAAAGGCTGGCACAGGGGTCTCTGGAGCCCAGCTAGGGTGGGAGTCTGTGCAGGAAGCAGGAGATTGAAGGAGTATGACTTGTTCAGTGTGGAGGCTGATCCCTCCCCCGACCCAGGCTGCTGACTCTCAGAACGTTAGCCCTGGGCCTCTAGATCTCCAGGCAGGGAGGAGAAGAGCCCACCATGGGGAACTACAGTCCAAGGAGAAATGCCCAAATGTGCTGACATTGGGGGTCCCTAATGACATGGCCTCGACAGACCCCACAGGGACCCCACACTCATCACATTCTTCCCAAGATCCTTGGGGGCACCCCTTGGCCTTCAGTGTCCTGCTCTTAAATAGGAGATGGCAACCTGGGACCCCCATCTCGCAGACACAAGGGGTCTGATTCTGTTCACGTAAAACATTCAGAACAGACAAATCCACAGAGTCAGGAAGTGCTTGAATGGTTATCAGGGGCTGCAGGGAGAGGGGTGGGAATGGCTGCTAATGGGCACAAGTTTCCTTGTGGGGTGATGGGAGTGTTGTGGGGCTAGAGAGAAGCGGTGATGGCACCACATTGTAAACGTTCTAAATGCCACTAGATTGAAACGTTTAAATGGTGAAAAGGGCAAACTTTATATGTATTTTACCTCAGTAACAACAACAACAACAAAAAGGAACAGGAAGGAAAAAGACTATTCAGTAAGCAAAAATTTAAAACAAGAAAGGCTACTATGAATAACCTCAGAGAAAGAAAAGAAAATATTGTATTCATGAAACAAAAACAGTATACCTCAAAAAGCTCTTAGCAGAGAAAAACACGATAGCATAAGTGAAAAAGTTCAAGGCAAAAGTTGGAAGAGAAAGGTAAGAAAATCTTCCCAGAAGTGAACAAAACTCCAGACTTCTCAGCAGCAACACTGGGGGGCTGGAAAATGCAGAGAAAAGCCGGAGATTGTGAACAAAAGGCATCTCCACCTGAGAATTCTCAACTCGACAAGGCCATCCATCAAACAGGAGGGTTGAAGGAGTTCAAGGGGTCAAGAAATATACTTCCCATGCACCTTTTCTCAGAAAGCTGCTGCAGGATGTCCTCCACCAAACCAAGGAGTTAACCAAGGAAGCAGAAACGTGGCATCTTCCACTGGGTAGAGGTGGAGACTCCAATCAGCTCAACTGGGTGCCTGCATCAAGTAAGGAAATGTATGTATGTATGTGAATCACATATATATATATATGTGTGTGATTGTATATACATATATAATTTTAAAATTTGTATTTATAAAATTATAAAATCTAAATGTTTAAAATTATGTTCTAAAATATTCAAATATATAAATTATATAAATAAATTTAAATATCAAAGTTACAATTATGTTTAAAAATATTCAAATGTAATATAAATTATATTGTACATTATATAAATTTAAATATTATATTTATCTGTATATAATTTTTATAAAGACAAATTATCTTAGATCAGAGTTTCTTGCCCTTGGCGTTGCTGACCTTTGGGTGGTATAACTCTTCGTCGTAGGGCACTATTTAGTCCATGGTAGCATCTTCCCAGTAGAGACCAGGAGCATTCTCCCCTCCAAGTAACGGCAAACGAAAACCTCTGCAGACATTGCCAGTTGTCCCTGGGCAGTAAAATCACCCCTGGTTGGGAACCCCTGCCCTAGGTTAACTGCTGTACAAACGCAGTGGGTTTCCACTGCCACATTACTCACACCCAGGGCAACAAGCAGTGCCTCATCCCCCAAAATATCAGTAAAATATCCAAAGTGAAGTAAGAACTTAGATGCAGTTTCCTATTAACCCAAATAGTTGCATGATCATACATCAACATAATCTACTGAAGTGCAGAATAATTGTTTTTCTGACTTTCATGATTGACAACATGTTAATGTATCTCTGGAGCAAGACTGACTCTACATCCAGTAAAACCACATGCTGATGGTGCATGTAAATAGATTCTTTAAAAAAATGCTCACATAAAATTCAAAGTTGACAGCATATTTTTTAAAAACATTCCTTGAAGAGGTTTGAATATTGGGGAAAGTTTGGTTTCTGTTGCTTAGAAATATGTACAGCACCATAAGCTCTGGGCAAGAACATTCAAAGATGGGCCTTTTCATGTTGATTTTGAGGTAGTATTCAAAGTGATTTATGAAAAGTAACTAGTTAGGCTGAATTGCCAGATAAAACCTTCCCAGGTCCCTCCTCCAGCAGAAGGTGCCAGGAGAATAGCTCCTTTGCAATGCACCTGGGCACATGCAATCAGACATCCACAAAGAGTGTGGTGTCTATGCAGAATGCACAAATTCCAACTTCCAGGTCCCTGGAGATGCTTCGGATATGGGAAGGGAAGTGATTGGATCTCAGTCTCCCGTACCCTGTTGGTGGGTATACAGTGTGCCTGTGAGTTGCAGCACCTTGGCTTTTGCTGCCTGCGTTGCCTCATCAAATGTGTATGACAATCAGAGCCACCTGATAGGAATACTGTTGGGATTAGGCGTTGCTAATGCTTCAATGCCCAGGAGGTGCTCAGCACAGTGTCTGGCATTTGGTAGTTTGTGGTCGTCATCGTTGTGAAAGTTATTTTATGATGTAACTATTGTGTTCATGGTACAGTGCACAGGCACCAAGCTCTTTAAAAACCAAGAACATAAGCCTGGTGGAATGACCAGTTAAGCAGTGCCCTGGTGATCAACACCCCTTCCAACCCATCCCCAACCATGGTGCCCCAATGGCTGAGAAGTGCTTTTTCTTAACGTTTCCACTCTTGAGTCTTTGTCAACGATCACAAATGGCAAATAAGATTTAAAGACATGCACCAACAATTATAATTATGAAGAGTTATTAATGATATTAATAGTTAACACTCCTATATCATGTCTAATGATAATATAAGTATTACCAGATGTATGAAAATGGAATTCAAAATTGCACACACATACACAGACATGTAAAGAAGCTGGAAATAAATATACCCACATCCTGGTATAAACTTGATTGATAAGATTATGGTCACTTTGAAATTTTCTTTTATACATTTGTTTTGTGTTTTCTAATTTTTCGACAATGTTATTTTTTAATTAGGGAAAAAACAATTCTTTATTATTATTATTATTTTTCTTTTGAGACGGAGTCTCGCTCTGTTGCCAGGCTGGAGTACAGTGACGCAATCTCGGCTCACTGCAACCTCCACCTCCCAGGTTCAAGTGATTCTCTTGCCTCAGCCTCCCAAGTAGCTGGAACTACAGGCATGTGCCACCATGCCCAGCTAATTTTTGTATTTTTAGTACAGACAGGGTTTCACCGTGTTGGCCAGGATGGTCCCGATCTCTTGACCTCGTGATCTGCCTGCCTTGGCCTCCCAAAGTGCTGGGATTACAGGTGTGAGCCACTGTGCCCAGCCAACAATTTGTTATTTTTAAAAACCAGTGTTACTAAGACTAATTTTGTTGGTGGCTTAACTTGAGATTTCTGGGGAGACTGCTTAGAAAGAGATGATGTTTACTCAAATGAATCTATTAGAAGGCATCTACTTGTAAAGGTGTCAACTGTCTTTTTTTTGCCATTGCTTAAATTACACTATGTATGTTGATAATATTATAATTAATAAGTCAATAAAAACAGACCTCACTGCAATTTTTTTCAAGAGTGACTTTTAACTACATAGGTTTTTACTCTTCTCATGAGAGATAAAGCCTCTCTCTCTCTGTCTCACACACACACATAGACACACGCATATCTCTTCCACATCCACACACTAGTGCCCAGCGAGCCCACGTCCAGTCACCACAACCAGCTGGCCACTGAGGCTCCGACACTGGCTGTGATCTGGGCCCACAGCTGCCTCTACCAACCTTGGTTTCCCTACCTGGAAATGAGGACCAAGAATTCCCTGAGGATGCAACAAACATGTTCTCCCAGAATCAATGATCTCAATGACAGGTTCTCACACTTTGTGCTACATGAAAGAACAGGGATCTATTGTGTTGGAAGGACACCCAGTTTTTCAGAGCCCTTTTTTGGAACCCAAGACAAACTCAAACCCTAGAAACTCTCAGAGCCTCCCTAGTGGCCTTTCTATAATTAATTATGTGGGTGCATCTATTTCCCCCCAAATGCCGAACGTTCGGATTATAACTGCGGTCAAAGCTGGGGGCCGCCGCAGAGCAAATCCTGTCCCCACCAAAATGCCTTTGATGTCCAGGCCAGGAAGATGTGATTGTGGTTCCGATGGGAAACACAGAATTTGCCTGCATGTGGGGTATTTCAAGGCTGGGCGATTAAACTCAGGAAGACGCAATCAAACCCTGTGTGTGAGTGTCCCGGGGCTTCCATAACAAAACACCACAACTGGGTGTCTTAAAGCAATGGAAACATGTTGTCTCACAGTGTTGGAGGCCGAAAGTCCAAAATCAAGGTGTCCATAGGGCTGGTTCCTTCGGAGGCTGTAAGGGAGGGTTTTCCCCAGGCTCCTCCCAGCTTCCAGTGGTTGCTGGAGACCTGTGGTGTCCCTCGGTTTGCAGAAGAATCACCCTGAGTTATTTCTTCATCTTCACGTGGTGTTCCCCCCGTGCGTCTCTGTGAGTTTCCATGACCATCTTTTTATAAGGACACCAGTCATATTCAATTAGGGGCCCGCCCTACTCCAGTATGACCTCACTGTAACTAATTACATCTGCAACGACCCTCGGATAAGGTCACCTTCAGAGGCATTGGGGGGTTAGGACTTCAATGCACCTTTTTCTGGAGGACGCAGTTCAACCCCTAACAACCTGGAATCCCCCCATACCCCAGCACCTCTGAGAACCTCTTGCTTTTTTTCTGGAAACCCACAATGACTGCCCTGGAGCAAGCAGGGTCCTTGTCCGTCCCAGCAGCAAACTCTCCTAAAGGACTTCTCCAAAACCCTGGTTTTCATGGTTTAAAGGGGGCCTAACATTGTAGCCGTGGTTTTAATTAAGGGTTGATGGGCCGTGTCATGACATCATCAATAAAATGAGCATAATAAAAAGAAATAACTTAATATGGGGTGTGGGAAGGCGGCCCAGAATTTGTCATGAAATTGCATTATGTAGGCAATAAAATGCCATTTTAGAAAACACTGGTACTGTGCAGGCTGCCAAGGGCCGTCCTTTGTTTACTAAGAAGTTCCACTCATGTTTGCCCGCTTTCCACAGGGCATTCAGCCCAGTCAGTGCCCTCGAATGTGGAATCTTGTTTGTTCCCCAGTTGGTTGAATTGAGCAGGTTAATTCTAAACCGCAGTGTCTGAGTCAAGTCCCTTTCTGGAAGTCGAGCCCTGGAATTATTGGCATCTTCTTGCCATGGGGGCCGTGGTGTGTCGATGCCATCTGGGAGCCCTGTGTCCTTGCATCCTGCCGGGGAAACCAGACTGAGACTCCAGAACAGAAGCTGGAAGAGCAATCCCCGGGTTGAGATTTAGACTCAAACTTAAATATGGGACTGGGGGCTTCCTTGGCTAGATTCACCTGTGGCTCTCATTTCCTGAAAGCTCCTGGACCAACAGGAATCTTGTGATGCTTTTTGGATTCACTTCTCTGTGTGCATTGTTTAGAAAAACTGCTTTCTTGGGAACTAGAAAGGCTTGGTAACCATGTTGCGTTCTGAATGCTGCTGTTGGGGGGTCCCAAATCCCCAGGCCATGGACTGGTACCAATCTGTGGCCTGTTAGGAACTGCGCCGTACAGCAGTAGATGAGCAGCAGGCAAGCGAGCGAGACTTCGTCTGTATTTACAGCCACTCCCCATCGCTCAAATTACCGCCTGAGCTCCGTCTCCCGTCAGATCAGCAGTGGCATTAGATTCTCACAGGAGGGTAAGCCCTATTGTGAACTGCACACGTGAGGGATCTAGGCTGCGTGCTCCTTATGAGAATCTAATGACTGGTGATCTGTCACTGCCTCCCACCACCCCCAAACAGGACCATCTAGCTGCAGGAAAACAAGCTCAGGGCTCCCACCAATTCTACATTATCATGAGTTGTATAATTATTTCATTATATATTACAATGTAATAATAATAGAAATGAAATACATGATAAATATAATGCCCTTGAATCATCTCGAAACCATCCTCCCCACCCCTGGTCCTGGAACAATTGTCTTCCATGAAGCCAGTCCCTGGTGCCAAAAAGTCTGGGGACCATTGCTGCCTTTGAAGAACTTTGATCCACAGAAGTCTGGTCAGAGCCCATAGGTGAGACCCAGGAATGAAGGCCTCTGCTTAGGATTGCCCCTGGGTGTGTCTTTCACCAACGCAATCGGGGGCTGAAATGCAGTTTGGGTCCCACCATTCATGCCATAAGCCACTGTAACCGCTTCTCTGCAGAGCGGAAGAATTTTTGCAATTTGCCCACCCAAAGGGGTCTCTTTATCTCTAATTGGCATAAAGATGCCTTATAGGCTGGCATAGGTCGTCAGTGGAAAGAATTTGAACAGCATAGACCAGGAGGGCAGACACGCTGTTTTCAAAGTTAACTCCCCTGTTCATTCAGTCAGCAGATATTTAATTCAGCACCTCCTATGCCCTGGCGCTGTGGCATTCATAGGCAAGGAGGACTGGACCTGGAAGGGGCCTCTGGGTCTCGGAGAACAGGACGTGGACCGGTGAGCAGAGGTTATCTGGAGGCTGACTGCAGCTTCTCAGATGGAAAATGCTGCAGCGGCCAGGACACCTCTTGAAGAAATAGTTTGGAATTGTCTAGAAAGTCGAAGTTGAGGACATCGTCTAAGTTGTAATTCCATTCCTAAGCATATCCCCTGGCAAAGCTTGTGTCTCGGTGCACCAAGATATCTGTGTGGGCTCATGGCAGCACTGTCTTTAGCTGCCTCAAGCTGGAAATGACACACATGTCACAATAAGAGAGAGAGGGAAAGAGAGCTCCCACCCGTGGATGGTGCAGCTTGGCTGGGCCCATGCAGCTCCAGCTCAGGACATTTCCTTCCTGTCCTCCTGCCCTACGAATGGCAGACTTGCTCAGGCAGCCCCCACAATCGTTCAGACTAACTCCCAATATGAACCCATATGTGTGCGTGTGTGTGTGTGTGTGTGTAAAATGTATCGGTCAAGGTTCACTCTGGGAGATTTGCTAAGAAGCCTGGCTCCCCACTTGTTAGATTGTGGAGATCTTGGATCCATCATTCAGCCACCTGAAATGGGAATAATTACCCCTTCAGAGAGATTAAATGAGAAGAAATACAGAAAGTTCTTAGCACTTGACCATTTCCATAAAAATCTCTTCACAAATATTAGGTATTGCGATTGTTATTATTATGAATTATAGTAATTTTGTGGGAAAATTCGATGGAGCCCCTACAGAGGACTGTGCGGACGGCGCCCCCCGCAACACACATACACGGAAATGAAAGCAGTGCTGGGAGACCCTGGACGGGCAGCAGGATACCAAGTATTATTTTCTGGGAAACTCATTTGCAGCGTGTCAAGGAAAGATCAAATTTAAATGCAAAGTCCCTTGAGAAAGGGAACACACTGACTTATTTCACCTTCATTCTCTGACAGATTTTACTGTACAAAAGTGGCCACGACAGTACCTCCCTCGTTCATGGTCCTCTTACGAAGTGCCATTCCCATGTTGCCATCAAGAGCTGTGCTGTAATCCTGTTCCCGGGCCCTGGGCTGGCTTTAGTGACTTGCTCGATCAATAGCTGGCTGCAAAAGTGGCCTTCTGGGACTCATGAGAATGGATCACAGGAAGGCTGGCCGCTTCCTCCTGGATCTCCTGGGATGCTCACTCTGGTGGACCCAAATGCCAGGCAGAGGAAAGACCAAGCCACATGGAGGGGTCACGTGAAGGCTCTAATCTGCCACCTGCCGAGATTCCAGGTGACGTCCAGCCCCAACCACCAACATACATATGCACCGTCCTGGATACCCATCTGACATGTCAGTCAACATAAGACGACAACCAGATGAGAGACCTCTAGCAAGAGCTGCCCAGCTGAACCCTTCCTGAATTCCCAACCCGTAAAATCATGTCGCTTTCAATCCTTCAGTGGTTTTGTTATTCACCAAGAGATAACCAGAACACCTATTAGAGTAGGAATAACTGATGACCAGAAATGCAGAGAGCTAATCTTGAAAGGGAGTTGTTTGTATTTATTTATTTGTTTAGAGACGGAGTCTCACTGTGATGCCTAGGCTGGACTGCAATGGAGCAATCTCAGTTCACTGCAACCTCTGCTTCCCGGGTTCAAGAAATTCTCTTGCTTCAGCCTCCAGAGTAACTGGAATTACAGGCGCACGTCACCACATACAGCTAATTTTTGTATTTTTAGTAGAGATGGGGTGTCCCCATATTGGCTAGGCTGGTCTTGAACTCCTGACCTCAAGTGATCCGTCCTCCTTGGCCTCTGAAAGTGCTGGGATTACAGACGTGAGCCCAGCCTTTGAAAGGGAGTTTGAGTGAGATGAACGTTGGGGGTTTGAAGGTGGAGCAGGAATTACTGGGGGTGGGGGTGGGGAAGGGAAGGCGGATGCAATCCGTAGAAGTTGGGGCTTTAGAGAAATGATGGGCTTTGTCCATAGTCACAGCTGATTTGCAGTGGGGTTTGCAATGCAAACCTAAACATTTGCATTTTCACGCAAATGTTTAGACTGTGTTTGTTTATAATAAAAGTGAAGTGAGTCACACACACACACACACATGAGCATGCACACACACACACACACACACACACACACACAAGATCAGGCTCAATCCCCACACCACAGGCAATTGCAGATCCAGAGATGCTATGAGACGGGCTCGAGGCCACACATTGGATTTCGGCATATAATGGGATTAACCCCCAGGTCTTCTGCCACCTGCCTCCTGCTCTCAGGAGAGGCTCTGATGGGGGAGAGTTTGGACTAGATGTTCTGCCTGGAACTTTCCATCTCTATGTTTCTATAATCCCGTGGTGAAAAAGGAAAAATGGTCCTTGTGATGGCTTCCACATTTTCCAAGAGAAAAATAGAGAGTTACTTATCTGCCCCGGGGTCTGTGACAAGTTCGTATGCAAGAAATCTCTGGACGTGCACTTCGGAGGACGGAGCAGGGGGCGCTGGGGCTGTGTTGATGGTTTATGGAGCATGAGGAGGACTGGGAGGATTTTATGGCCAAACACAGCAAAATATAGAGGATTTTATGTTAAGTAACTCACTAGGATTTAACATGTAACAATTACTGGAATGAACACAAAATACTTTCTTAATTTATTCCTATTTAACCTTGTTTATATAGCAATTCCCTTGTCGGGAACCATTCTGAGCACTTTACAAAAATTAATTTGTGTAACAGGAGCACTATATGACGGTAATCTCAAGTGTGAAATTTTGGAGTCAAAAAGACTCCAAATTTAGTAAATTTTAAAAAAATTCCACACTTGAGATTAGCATCATGTAGTGCTCCTATTACATAAATTAATGTTTGTATTTAAATCCTGGTTCTGCCACTCTTATGAATTGCATGATCGAGGCCAAATTACTTAACCTCTCTGACCCTCAATTTATTCATCTGTAAAATAGGGATATTATCAATTATCACCTAGACTTTTAAAAAATGGAATGTCTTAGTTTGAACCGTATGAGATCACTCACTTTCAGCCTATTTGATTTAGAAAGCTGGAAATTTTGTGGAGTTAAACTACATTTAAAGAGCTTAGCAGAATGCCTAGCACTTGGAGAGTGCTCAATAAATATAAATAATCACTTTTTAAAAGTTTATTTTGTTTGAGAGAAGCTAACAAACAACAAGAATTTTTCTTACATATAAGACCTTGCCTTTTAGCCAGGCATGGTGGCTCCCACCTGTAATCTCAGCACTTTGAGAGGCCGAGATGGGAGGGTTACTTGAAGCCAGGAGTTGGAGACCAGCCTAGGCAACGAGGCAAGACCCCATCTCTACCGATTTTTTTTTTAAGAAAGAATTAGGCAAGTGTGTTGACTCATACCTGTAGTCCCAGCACTTTGGGAGGCAGAGGCAGGAGGATCGCTTGGGCCCAGGAGTTTGAGAACAGCCTGGGCAACATAGTGAGATTCCCACCTCTACAAACAGAACAAAACAAACAAACAAAAAACAGAGAGTGGCGGCGCATGCCTGTAGTTCCAGCTACACAGGGTGCTGAGGTGGGAGAATTGCTTGAGCCCAGGAGCTTGAGGCTACAGTGGGCTATGATGGTGCTACTGCACTCCAGCCTGGGTAAGGACCCTGCTCTTCTATTATCCTGAAGTCTTTGCGCCTTGTCTAATATTATTCTTCAATAGGCCCTGCTGAAATAATTGAAAAGCTTTCACTGAGTCCCATGCTTTGAGAAGAAGGGAGGTTCCCGTGATGGTTATTAGAGTCACCCTAGCCCTCTCTTCCCAGGACTTCAGCAGCAGGGAAAAGCTGCTTCCCGAAGAAGTCATCTCTCGGCTCAGCCCACTGCAGTGATGAATCTGGGAACAGAGCGTGCCCAAGACCCGACTCCTGGGACTGCGAATTCCTCAGCCATATGTCGCCCTTGCAAGGTGGGGGGTCCCCGTCACAGCCCTGACAAATGCTCAGCCCCTGAGCCGGCAAGCCGCAGGAGGTGAGGTCCACAAGGACGAATTACATCAGGAGATGCCGCCACCGGGAGGCCCCTTCTCGTCCCCTTCCTGCCTAAGCACCATGGCAGCCTGCATGGAAATGTCATTCTGTCTCCCGGGTCCCGCCCTCGGATGGCAGCGCCTGTGTCGGGTAAGGAGAACAGATGTGTGTGCAGACTGCCAACTCCTGCCCGAGTGGAGAGGTGGCCCAAGTACCCACCACTGTTCATGTCCTGGAAAAAATGTCAAGGGGAGAAGGCTTGGGGGAAACCAAAAGGGTGGCCACAGAAGCCCATTAACTGCTGGTCAGGAATGGGAGGGAAGGCTTCCACTCCCGCAGAAAGCAGCGGAGCTCCTGCCGGGCCCTGAGGTCAGCACCAATGGCGTTCCCACCTGTTCCCACCTGTGTTGCAAGTCATGCATTCAAACGATCGTCATTAAATTCTGCAAGTGTCCACCCTGTGTGACAACTACGTAGAGGGTGTGATGGAGAAAGTTCCATGGATCGGATTCACAGGGGCTTATATTCAAAAGTCCGATCTGCCTCACAGTCCCGCCAGGTGATTTCATTGCTTTCTGATGTGGTAATGGCCAAACGCTGGGGTGGCGACCCAGCCACTACACATCGATCACACAGAAGGCTGAAGTATCTGAGCCCCCTCTCCCACCACCCACCCCCCGCCTGGCCTGCCGGCTTCAGTACTGCAGACCCTCCACCCCAAGTTGCGCCCCACCGTAGGGCAAACGTGGAGCTTTATAAATAACCATTGTCATCATGAAAGGAAGTTGCCAGGAAAACAGATACTTCATTACATTGTAAAGACAGCACAAAACATACTCTCAACAGGTTAAAAAACAAAAATGTTCAAATTTACCCTTTGGAAATCAGAATATCATACACAGCATTTGCCACCTGACAAGAGCATTTCCTTCTTCTTCCTATGAATACGTGTGTGTAAATGTACACATTCAGCAAATGTCTTTGTTTTCTTTCATATTTATCATGTAACGTAAGATGAATTGGCTTTCTATCAATATTGCAGTATTGTTAATTTGACATCATCGTGTTAAGTTATGAGATGTCGGGAGTGAACACTCAGGGTCTTAATCTCCTCTCTGGGGACGAGGCTGGTGTGTTTCCGGTTGTATGCAGGAGAGCTGTTTGATGTTAAGAGGATTCACACCTTATTTTGTCTTTATTTGGAGATGATGGAGTGTGATCTAAGGAGATGCACATGGGTGCCAGGTTGATGAAGGGTGGGCTCGTGATGGTGAATTTCGTGTGTCAATTTGACTGGGCTAAAGGATGCCTATGTAGCTGGGATTACACGATTTCTGGGTGTGTCTGTGAGGGTGTTTCTGGAAGAGATTGGCATCAGAATCAGTAGCCTGAGTAAAAAGAACACTCTTCCCCAAAGTAGGTGGTCCCCATCCGATCCCCTGAGGGCCTGGATAAAACAAAAAGGCAGAGAAAGGGAGAGTTCCTTCTCTCTTCAGGCCTGGGACATCTGTCTTGTCCTGCCCTCAGACATCAGTGCTCCTGGTTTGTGGGCCTTTGGATCCCTGGACTTACTCCAGTGTCCCATCCCTGGTTTCAGACCTCGGCCTTGGGCTGGGAGCTGCACCATTGGCCCTCCTGGCTTTCAGGCCTTCAGACTTGAACTGAACTGCGCCACTCAGTTTCCCATTCTCCAGCTTGCTCATAGCAGATTGTAGGACTCCTTGGCCTTCACCATCGCCTGAGCCAGTTCCCATAATAAATGTCCTCTGATATACATGCCTGTGTATCCTGTTGGAGCTGTTTCTCTGGAGAACCTTGCCCAATACATCCATTATGAAAAATTAGTACCCAATTCCCATAATGAATGTCCTACGATATACATGCCTGTCTACCCTGTTGGAGCTGTTTCTCTGGAGAACCTTGACGAATACATCCCTTATGAAGAATCAGTATAACTTTAGAAAAGGTTTAAAGGAAGCTGGGTCATCAGGATTTTCACACCTGATTTTCACCTATAGTCTCCGTGGCACAGATGGTTTTGCAAGCATATCCCTGATAAAAAACAGGCCCTTACATTCCTTCTAGTGCCTGTGCTGGCTCTAAACATGTGCACCAATGAGTGCATCTGATGCTTCCAGCAACCCTAGAGCCAGGGATCCACCTTGGTCATCTCTGTTCCATGGGGAGGAAGTGGAGACACACACAGGCTACAAAGCCACTGCCCTGGTCCCTTGGCTGGTGCATGCGGCCATGGCACTCAGCCCAGCAGCCTGGCTCCATGTACACCAGCACCACAGCAGGAATGAGATCAAGGTTTCGCCCTCACCCTCAGTTCCCCTCCCTCTCACACAGAGAAGCATCAGGCCTGCGAATGTCTCTTGAGGATGGGATCCCTTCAGCCACTGCAAGGGACTAGACTGACTGCTGACCCTGCAGTCCTCTCGTCCCTGCTGGCCACGTCAGTCCTTGGAGTTAATGAGCCAGGATGGTTCAGTCGCTGCCCTGGAGCGGCTAATACCTGTCACTAAATTGCATGTAACACATTGGCCTGGTCCCCTGGGTGAGCCAGGCCACTCCATGTTGCTGCCCACTGAGTTCAGGAAATGAACCACAGCAGCTTTTCTCTCCCCAGATGCCCACGCCCTTTGGGGACCTCCCTGCTCCTCTCCCAAAATGCAGCTCTAAGGCACACAGGCAGGAGATCCTTCTCCGTGCCAGGGGAGTTAAACCAGCTCAGCAGCACACAGCAGTCCCTCCCGCCACCCTCTGGGGGGATCAGCACACCCTGGGGGCCGTATTTCACATAGTCATTAATTGATGACACACAGTAATGAATGGGCCACATTCCTACTTCAGTGAAGTGCATAATTCTGGGCTCATGATGCTGGGATGGGCCCAGCTCTTGTTTTCTTTTAATCTGGTTTGAAAGACGAGCATTCTCCCAGGCGGCAGGGATGGAGTCTGCTACACCGTGAGTTCATCAGTGTGGCATGTGCGGCCTCGTTGCACTTGGAGATAGGAAATGCCGACCGTCACAGCCCCTTAGTGGCCTTGGGGGCATGGGTGAGGAGCCTAATTAGCTGTGGTCACAGTTTATTAAAAATCATAAATATTCCTCTTGGAGGCAGGGTGGGAGTCAGAGAAGGAAAGAGGCAGTGTCTGGCTGGTGTGTGCATGTGTGTATGTGTGTGCATGCATCTGTGTGTGCACACGTGTACATGTGAGGGTTCATGTGCAATTGATTTTCAACAAGTATGCTTGAGCAGGCAAACCTTACTGGAAGGTAGAGGCATGGATGTGTCTCCGTCGTTTAAGAACACGTCCCAGTGCCTGAAGACAGAGTCACAGGCCTTTTGCCTTGTTTTCCTGGGGGCAGAAGTGTCAGAAAAACAACTGTATGTCATCATTATTCACTTGTCCCAATTCGCTTTGTTCCCAGTGGAATCCCACAAATATTGGGACAAATGAACAACGATGACCCTGTGGTCAAAGCTGGAAATAATGAGATGAATCAGACACAGCCCTTTGCATCAAGTAGTTCACAGTCTCTGGGGGAAACCCACAGGGAAACAGACATTCTAGGGCATAACAATTACGCAGTAATAATAATAATAAATAAATAAGTGTGTTTAGGCCCAGGGAAAGGCATTGCATGGGTGGTCTCTTTTGAATCTTGTAACAGTCCTGGCTCTTAGCACTGGTAACAAGGGCCTCCCACTACCCCGCCCCCACCCCAACCCATTCCCGTCCTGCCGTTGAAAGCAGAGTGCTCCCACAGCACACAGCCAGGTGCTGCCCACTCGACCACTCCATGTCCTGGCCCCAGTGTCCCCCTGGTGACAGGCACTTGGAGGAGGTTTGAGTGAGGGTGGTACATGTCACATCTCAGCCAAGGCTTGTGTTATGGAGGTGACATCTCCCCCCCCTTTCCCTCTCACTGGCAGATGTGCAGAACAAGCCCCCAGGGTATGGCGTATTAATTTTATTAGGCCCTGGACCCTTCAACATCTGGTGAAGTCTCTGGAACTTTATCAGAACAATGCTTTTAAATCTGCGAACTACGTAGGAGCAGAAAGGAAATTGATGACACTGAAATATATACAAACATATGGAGCAACATATAAACATGCGTGCACTTTACCAGTGCATTCAGTAACAGGATGTAGTAGCTACTGTAATTTCAAATGAAAGTAGACAAAGTTTCATGATATCCACAGCAGAAATGTGATGAGAACACAGCATAAATGTGATGAGAAAGTATCTGATTTCCACAGCCAGAAAATTCACGGGGGCTGCTAATACTACTGCCGTCTGTTTCCGGCATTCATAATAGAACCAAAGCTATATGTCAGTTAGAGGCGAGTGAAAATAAAGGTGTCTGTCTTTCCCATCCCTGTTTATGGAAGCTCCTGAGCTCCCTGTGTCCCACAGGGACTCCAGCTGGGGTTGAGGAGAGCCACCAAGCGGGAGGCACCTGGGTCCCTGAATCACACTGTGGAGGAGAGATTTGCCTTCCAACCCATGAAAATGCCTTTCCACTGGATTCTCTATCATTGCTTATGTGAGTCCCAAGCAGCAAGTGGAATCATGGAAAAGTAGTTAATAAAATCTTAACTAAACCGGTTCTCAGTTTTCAACTCAACCCAGTAGCTAGTGTTCCAGTGCCTCTCTGTACTCCAAATGGTTCGTGTGCCACATCTTCTATCAATCATATCTCCCAAGGCATGCAACTATTTGAAACAGCCCCAAACAGTCCAGGCTAACAAGTATATTTCTCCATGAGCAATCTAGAAATCCAACTTTTGATGGTGTAGGTGAAATTGCTTTGACTGCAACAGGAAAGGGAAGAAGGGAGAAGCTTTCCTTTTTAAGGATTACCTGTATATTGCTGCTTTTCATGCACTCTCTTATTTATTGAGAAGCTGAAGATGCTGAACTCTGGTGCTATGTGACCTTGGGAAATCACATCAACAGTTAGGGTGCAAGTAGCAGATACACAAACTGGTTTAAACAATAAAGGGGATTTACCTGTCCACGTACCTGTAAAGTCAAGAGATAGGAAGGGCTTCAGGCTAGTTTGTTCCAGAGGTTGATAAAGTCACCAGGGCTGTGTCTCTTGCTCTCTGTGGCAGCTTCACCTTCGGAATGATTTCCCATGTGGTTGTCAGGTAGCTCCTGACAGCACCTGGGGTTCTATGCTTCCTGTTTACCTACAGCAGAAGAGAGGGGTCTTCCCATCACATCTAGTGAAAGTCCTGAGATCCGCTCCGATTTCACTAATTTATGTAGCAACCTCATTCTTAAATCCATAACAGCGTCAAAGAAGACAGAGCATGTGATTGTCCCAAACTGCCCCTGAGCCCACACAAACCATGTGACTAAAAGGCTCAGATTCCTATTAGGAATCTAGGGGGATAATAGATCTTGAGAAGGCAACTAACTACAGCCACAGCAAAATATATATATATATTAATAACGTCAAACTCTCCATGAGCAAATTGCCCGGGGTCCCGCCCCAGCCTGCATTACCATCTCATGCTGTCCATTTACAGGCAATGTGTCTCATTTAATTCTCAACCACCCCCAAGATGTGGAAACTGGTGTTCTCCTCACATGAGCAAACTGAGAGCCAAGAGCTTAAGTATTTGTTTAAATCTAGGTGTCTCACCAGTGGCAGGTTTCATGGGGAACCGAGTCCTACTGAGGGCTCCTTACTCTTCACCACCATGTAGAACTGCTTCCCTAGGGGCCCTGCCCCACTCTCAGCCTCAGTTTACCCATCTGTAAAATGAGTTGAGTTGACTTTATCACCTCTAAGGGCCTCTACTATTCCAAGCGACAAGGCCACCCGGATTTCATTCTTCCTGGGAGACAGGAGCCCTCATTTCTGCTCCTGGTGGTCACTCACCTCCATGTGACCTTTGGCATCCAGGCTTTCTGGGTCTCTGGCTCCTTGATGATGCCATGCAGAGGTCCTGAGGTTGAGATGTCCCTGCTTGTGGCTGTGGCTCCTGGGCACACGTATTGCATATTTCAGGTACACTTTCTTGGAGGAAGAGGGAACATCTGTACACGCTCCTGAGTGTGGGGGTGGGAAAAGACCCCTAGGAGAGAAGGCCCGCAGTCCGAAGGCCTAGACATGAGGAGGGAAGACCTCATCAGCAGCCTGTTCACACATGGGTACGGGCTGTATTTTAACTGTTCTTTTTTCAAGTGGGCATCTGAGATCAAGAAAGACAGTCACCCTGCTAGTCAGTGGGTCAGTGGGAGATGTAGGAATAAGCAACTCCAGGCTCTTCTTTCCCCCAGAGTGCTGGGAGCCTCTGCTATGGCCAAGACATTGTGTTTCCCAGTATCTGTGTCAATTCAAGGATACCAACTGGTGAAACAGAAAAACACACTCAAAACCAGTGGGTCTTGCTTTCGTTCTCATTGTAACCACTGAGCACCAGGACTGACACTGGGGTGAGTGGAATTTTCATGGTTCAGTCATTGGAATAACCAAAATACTTATTGTGCCAACTGGATCGTCACCAAAGTATTTCTTTTTAGTGGACTTTGTTGTCAAATGTTTGCTCATTGACAACCTGGCAGCTGGCCCAGACATGTATGCAAAGCAGTCAATCATTAGAGCCAGAGTGGGCGCGGTGCTGATGGATGCTGAGCAATAGCTCTACAGGGGAAGTTCTGATCTGTGGGGCCTGCTGTTGGCTGTGGTGTAAACACTCTCACCATGGCCAGTTTCGAGTGCAGAACCCAGGCACAATCAACCCTGAAAAGCAGGTCTGAGTAGACTCCACACACCACTGGCTGGAGGGGGGCATGACTTTTCGTGCAAATGGGGACACTTTGGAGGGTAATGGGGGACATTGTTGAGGTCCCTACTGAGCAACGGGCATAAATCAGGAGCTCCCCAGGCAAACCGGTCACTCTCATTACAGACCAGGCATCTGGTCACTTTCATTAGAGACCAGGCATCTGATCACCCTCATTACAGATCAGAGAGACCTTAGGGATTATCTGTTCAATTCTCTCTTGCAGATAAGGAAACTGAGACACAAAAATGGGGGATGACTTGCCCAGGAAGCTGGACCACATCACACAACGTTACTATTGTAATACCTTTATCAAGAGTACCTCACATGGCAACAATGGGAGAAAAGTCATACAGCTGGCTGCGTCAGGGAGAAAAGGAAGGGTGCCCCTGGAGGCCACGGGAGACCAAGACAATCCCTCTGTGGCTCAGAGTCTGGTAATGGCTTAATTATCTTGCGGGAAAAAAATGTGAACTGGCTACACCTCCTGATCCATGAAATTGCAATTACCCTGAAGAGTCGTTCATCAACTGCCCTTTTGAAGGTGGGAGGGACAGCATCTGAGGCTGCACATTTTGACGCACACACAGCTTCCCACAGTGACACAGTGGGAGGGACGGCGGCCGGGGTGAGGAATCCCGAACGTGGCTTCCCCTCTGCCTTGGCTACACAGGCGTTCTTTGGTTTATTGCTTCTCCTCTCTGCACTGCACATTCTTTACTTAAAATATGGCTGTGGTTCAGAAGATGGGTTTTTGCCCACTTAGGGCATGTGCTCACTGATTTAAAAACTTCTCCACTCCCTACCACTCTCTGTTGTCTAATGATGCATTTCAGTTCATTGATTAATTGATTGAGATGGAGTCTCCCTCTGTCACCCAGGCTGGAGTACAGTGGCACAATCGTGGCTCACTGCAACTTCCACCTCCTGGGTTCAAGCAGTTCTCCTGCCTCAGCCTCCCACGTAGTGGGATTGCAGGCGCCTGCTACCACGTCCAGCTAATTTTTTTATTTTTAATAGAGACGGGGTTTTGCCATCTTGGCCATGGTTGGCCAGGCTGGTCTTGAACTCCTAACCTCAGGTGATCTGCCGGCCTTGGCCTCCCAAAGTGTTGGGATTACAGGCGTGAGCCCCTGTGCCTGGCCCTGCATTTCATTCTTTTAAGTTCTATGACTGGCACATGCCCTAAAGCTGGGCTGCCAGATTTAGTAAATTTAGTATAAGTATGTGTTGTGTAGTATTTGGAACATGCTTATATTTTAAAAGTATTAATTTTTAATCTGAAATTAAAATGTAACTGGGCATCCTGTGTTTTATCTGGGCATTTCACAGAAGCATTTGAGTTTGAGACTCGTAGACTAGAGGGTTTGTGAAGTATATTTCAGATCTAAAAGTTTATAGCCATCAACTCATTCAGTAATCTTACTGGGTGCCTGTGGCATATATATTTTTGCTTTCTGGGAAATACAGTTGGAACCCTGATAAGCCCAGAGTCTATGTGTTTCAATTTCCAAAATCTGTTGCAATTCAAAGATACACAGTGTAAAGAACAAATAATCCAATTAAAAATGGGCAAAAGATATAAACAGACACTTCTGAAAAGAAGACATACAAGCAGCCAACAAATATATGAAAAAATACTCCACATCACTAATCATTAGAGAAATGCAAATGAAAACCACAATGAGATACCATCTCACACCAGTCAGAATGGCTATTACTAAAAAGCCAAGAAATAACAGATGCTGGTGAGGGTGTGGAGAAAAGGGAACACTTACATTGTTGATGGGAATGCAAATTAGTCCAGCCACTCTGGAGAGCAGTTTGGAGATTTCTCAAAGAACTTAACACTGAACCACCATTTGACCCAGCAATCCTATCATTGGGTATATACCCAAAGGCAAAAAAATCATTCTACCAAAAAGACGCATGCATTCACATGTTCACTGCAGTTCTATTCACAGTAACAAAGATGTGGCATCAACATAGGTGCCCATCAATGGTGGATTGGATTGAAAAAATGTGGTACCTATACACCATGGAATACTATGCAGCCATAAAAAAGAACGTAATCATGTCCTTTGCAGTAACATGGATGCAGCCGGAGGCCATTATCCTAAGTGAATTAATTAATGAGGGAACAGAAAATCATATACAGCTTATTCTCACTTATAAGTGGGAGCTAAATATTGAATATGCATGAACATAAAGATGGCAACAATAGGATCCAGGACTGCTAGAAAGAGGAGGGAGGGGTCATGAGCTGAAAAACTAACTACTGGGTGCTATGCTCACTTATCTGGGTGACAGGACCATCTGTACTCTAAACCTCATCATCACACAATATACTCATGCAATAAACCTGCCCATGTGCTCCCTGAATAAAAAAAAAAAATCAAAAGCAATTTTAGAATTTCTCATATCCTTTCCATACATTTCTCCAAAACCACAAAAGGATCTGGGCACACCATCCCCAACAGAAGACCTTTCCGCATCCACTCTGCCTTCACACCTGGGTACTGCATGAGGGCTACAATTGCTTCAGAAACTCCACTCTGGGTCACTTTTCTCTTTCTCCAGCCCCCTCATTCCTTTGTTATGCCATACATCTGCTTCCTTATTAGCTGAAAAGACATTCCTTGAGGAAGAGGAGGGAGGCAGAGAAGAGCATGGCCATTCCAGAATATTCTGTAGTGGCCCTAGGGGGTAGAGGAAACACCTGAACACATCTATGTTTATAGTTTGTGCTCTGTTATCTGAGCACAGCAAAAACCATGTTTCTGCCTTCAAAGAACTTCATATGCACACAGGGCACAAGACACACCTAGTAAAACAAGTAGAAAACACAAAGGCAGAATCATTACACACTGGGAATGTAAACACCAAAGAACTCAAAACGAAGGAGGAAGTCAAGACACCCTGGAAAGGCAGAACTATTTTCCTGAAAGGTCTTACAGCAAATGCAGTTGCTGTCAGGTACTGCCTTCACCCTAACCACATCCAGACCCAGCACCTGAAACCCACTGGCTGAGGGCTATCTAAAGCCCCTGGAGTGCCAGGGCATCCCTACCCTCAGGGTAGTTTTGAACCAATGTCAGGTGACAGCTGGTGTATAAATACCCCAGCTCCCTCTCTTTGGGTGGGATAATTCCAAGGTCTGTGCTGTATGGTTTCCTATTGCTTAACACTGACCTAATGACGTCCCCCTCACAGAGGGTCCTCCCCTTCCCTGGGTCATGTCCTTACTTGTCCACTCCCCTGTTGGTGTTTCCTGGTATCACCTCCTAAATTAATGATTTGTGCCAGAATCCTTGTCTCAAGGTTGGTTCTGAGGGCCCCGAACAAGACAAGCACCAGCACTCCAAAGGACTGGCAGAGCTCAACTCCAAAGTCATAAGAGGACGGCAGCGATGGACTACCAGGTCTAGGAAAGGCCCCAGAGCACATTTCACGTAGACAGAGTCCTTGGTTAACTCCTGGCCCTTTCAAAAACTCAATGACCCTGTACTTTTTGAAGCTGAGGTGGGAGGATTGTTCGAAGTCAGGAGTTCAGGACCAGCCTGGGCAACATACTGAGACCCCATCTCTACAAAAAATTTAACAAATAGCTGGGCATGAAGGGATGCGGCTGTAGTCCTAGCTACTTAGGAAGCTGAGGTGGGAGGATCGCTTGAGCCCGGGAGTCTGGGGCTGCAGTGAGCTATAATTGCACCACTGTGCACTCCAGCCTGGGTGCTGGGTGACAGACTGAGACCTTGTCTCTAAAAATAAAGATAGAGAAAGAGAAAAAAAAATGAGAGAAAGAGATAAAAAGAGAGAAAGAAATTTTTTAAATGTCAAAAAAGGAAAGAAAGAAAGAAGGAAAGAAAGAGAAAGAAAGAAAATTTTAAAATGTTAAAGACCTAATTTAATTAGATGCCTTCAGTTTCACAGATGGAGCAAATGGGCTCAGAAAGACTAGTGACATTTTCTCAAAAATAGGGACACCCATTTCTCTTCCTGGTTTTGCCAGCTTCCTTTCAAGCTCTATTTCCCAAAGAAGAAGCTGGAATCACCCAATATAGCCCTCTGACATTGCTGACTAATGGGCACTGTCTGAAGCATTATCGTAGCAGTAATGATAATAACATGTCCCTAAAGGGCACTTATACCCTGTGCCTGGCACTATACAAAGCACTTTACATGCACTGACCCCATCTTCAATGTCACGTGATAGAGTAGCTTTAATATCCCTGCTTTCCATATGATGAAACAAAACACAGAGAGGTTAGCTGACTTCCCCAGGGACACACAGCAAGGAAGCGGGAAACAGAACTCATACCCAGGCAGCCTGGCTCCAGATCTCACACTCTGGAGCCCATGCAAGCCATAACTGATCTAGAATAAAACACAAACAGAGGGAGTCCATTTTTAACTAGCCCTTCCTAGATGCACCCTCAGACACAGCTAGCCAAAGACCAGGTACCAACCTGCATCTTCACTGGATGGGTGGGTTAACCTCAGAACTTATCCGAGGTTAGTCAGTGGTTCAAGATCTCTTGGTTCCAACCTCTTTGCTCTAGAAACACATCTGGAGAGATTTCTTGCACATTTTCCACTATTTCCTGGTTTATTCCAGATAGAAAAACTTATGAATATGGAAGGTAATAAGCTTTGCCCCTTATGTCTGCTAAAATTTACCTGCCCAGAAACGGGGGTAGGAATTAACATCACAAACCCCACCTGGCATCTTTTAGCGATGCATTCAAGCTGCTTCTCAATTCATCCACATCTTTCCACCCACGGCCGGTGAAGAACATGAAGAACACGACGTGGTACATTTTTAAACCGTCCGATCCTGTAATCAACCGATAATACGTGTTCACTTGAAGCCCGCCCAACACACTGGACAGGCTTTCATCATCATTCCCAATCACCAAGCAGACTGCCCAGGCGGCCACTACCTCTCAGGAAGGCTTCTGGGGCAATCTCAAGGCGATGTGTGAACTCGGGAATCTTGTAAGCATTTTGCTCACGCAACTTGGCTGTCTTTGGAACTTGAAGCTTGCTTCTGTTCAACTGAAATCAAAATTGCCTGTCATGGAGATGTGCTTGCAGGCTGTGACTGCGGCTCCACACTGGAACTTTTAGCTACAACCCCCACAAACACTGACTGAGAATACTGAATGGGGTGCTGGGGTGAACAGAGGAAAACTTTGGATGCTGAGAAAATGATGCAAGCTCAGTGACTTCCCATTCAACTGGAGGGGGTCTGTGGGGATCAGAAGAAGCAAGGCTTGAGAGGTTTCCATTTTCCTGAGCTAAGGGCCACAAGCTTATTCCAATGGACCCTTGTGATTTGAGATAGTTTGTGCTAGCTACATTTGGAGCTCCAGCTTCCGTGGGAGTTGGAGCGGAAAGAACACTGAAATGTCCTCTTCTTGCTGGGAGCCATGGACACCTCTTCTGGAGAAGGGTGTGTAGGGAGCCCAGATGTGAAAGCAAAGTATTCCAATCCCTCCTCTCAGCCTGGAAGGAGTCCTGCCCCCTGGGGGTGCCCCATGATGAAGAGGAGATGGGCCGGGCCTGATGGCTCATGCCTGTAATCCCAGCACTTTGGGAGGCTGAGGCGGGCGGATCACGAGGTCAGGAGATCGAGACCATCTTGGCTAACACAGTGAAACCCAGTCTCTACTAAAAATACAATAATAATAGTAATTAGCCAGGCGTGGTGGTGGGTGCCTGTAGTCCCAGCTACTCAGGAGGCTGAGGCAGGAGAATGGCATGAACCTGGGAGGTGGAGCTTGTAGTGAGCCAAGATCACACCACTGCACTCCAGCCTGGGGGACAAGAGTGAGACTCCGTCTCAAAAAAAAAAAAAAAAAAAAAGAGATGGCAGAGAACAAGGTGGGGGGAGCCTGAGAAAAGCCCCAAAGTGGGGGCCACCATGGGACACTCTGTGACCTGGACCAATTATCTTTCCTCCCTGGCTTAGGTTTACTTGTCAATAGTAATAACAATGACAGCAGCAATCATAATTGCTGAATATGAATAGTCCTTCTTCCCTGTCTGCACAAAACCCCTCCTTTGGCTATGTCATTATACAGAACTGTGCCCATCATAACTTCGTGAAGTAGACATGAGCATTAATCCATTTTTACAGATGAAGAAACTGAGGCACAGGGATGTGAAGTAACTGGCCCAAGTGGGTGACAAAGCTGGGATCGGAACCAGGTAATTTAACTCCAGACCCGTGTTATTCACCACAAAGCTATCCTGCCTCCCTTGTGAAATAGGGGTTTGAGCTGGAGCTGGGGTTCTCAACCTGGAGTAACTAGGCAGTGGGTTTCAGGGATCCAGTGAGCCTCTGAAATGGACTGGAATGTGAATATACACAGGCATTTCTGCATGCTCGTAGATTGTGCTAGATTCTCAGAGGGGTTCCTAACCCCCCCCCCCCAAAAAGACCATGAATCCACCACATTGAGGACCTGAGAGCCCCCTCACCTCCCAGCATAGAAAACTTTCATCTCCAAGACAGAAACGCTGTGATCCATGGGCACATGGTGAATACAGGCGGCTGTCCCATTCCCGCCATATCCTCCGGGCGTCCACTCTCAGCACCCCCTACCCACACACACCGCAGGGCCCCCTCTGGGTCATGAGCACGGCCAGCAACACCCTCCTCTGGTTCTATCTAGATGAGCCTTGTGCAGGCGTCTCCCCTCCTCTCTCACACCTCTCATCTTGTGCTTCTCCCAGTTCTCCTGCTTCTTCATGACCTACTTTTTGTTCTGTTCCCCATAGAAGAGCAGAAGAAGGAAAAACAAAAGCATACAAACAAAAGCCTCCGGGCAGCCCTGTGAGCACCTTGTCCTGGTTGCCTTCCTCATTCTGATTTTCCATGTTAGTGCAGCAGATACTGTGTTGGCTCAAAGCAAGGACACTCAGGCTTCCACGTGGATAAGAAGAATCTGCAAAATTTGCCTTAAAAAATGCAAGTCTCTTTTCGTTCTGATGTAATTAGCAGGTATTCACGATTGTGATGCAACCAGCCTCGGAGACACCCTGAGAAACGCCGCCTAATGGAATCCATCCCTCGGGACAGAAGCCGCAGGTCTTCCCTGACCGCACCCACTCGCCCCACAGAGCACCCCCTCCTTGTCAAAGCCGGCGACTCTCCAGGCTTCTGGTGCAGACAATGTGGTCACCACATGCACGGCACCCAGCGTGCTGGGATGCCGGGCAAATGTTATTACAGCGATAACAGTGATTCTGCTTAGGATAACAATGATGGAAATCTGTATTAAATGACTTGAAACTGCTGATGCCTTTCCTTTTCCCCAAAGAGAAGAAAGGGATGCGAATGTGTCACTTGAACTGGCTGCTGCGGTTCATCTGGACTCCATCGTTCCTGCCATCATCTTTATTAGTAGCATTGTTCTAAAAAAAATGAGTAAGTTTGAAACCACCAGGTGTTTTGAATTTTTATCTTGTTCACTTGCTTACATGAGGAAATTCAAATGGAGACCAATGCATTAATAAAAGCCCAGTGGAACGAGAGTGCCCCTTCTCTCCCGGGTGGGGGGCTCCCTGCCCTCCCTGACAGGCTCCCCCCTAGTTCTGGGTTCTGGCTGCAGTTCCAGCCCCGGCCACCAGGAGTTGATCTCGGGAGCGTTATCTGCGCAGCTCCTTCTCAGTCCTCCTCTGAGTCCTCCGTGACTTCAAGCAGCCACACGCTTCCTTCTCCCTCCCTGTTAATCCCCACGGAAAGCTGGCTTGGTGTGGCCGCCCCCCAGACTCACAGGCCCTTCCTGGTTATTTCTGCAGAATCCACTCTCCCTGTCAGTCTGGGAAAGAAAGGACAGAGAGAAAAAGAGCTGCAGCGTCCAGGGGACTGCCAGATCCCGCAGCAATCCTCCGTGCTCCAGGGTCTCCTGCGGGCGCCTTGCAATCTCAGCGCCAGCTACTGAACACCTAGAGTATTGTTCAGTGGAGGATGCCAAGGGAGGCTTCGAGCCTGAATTAGCCCCGTGAAAGGGGTCTTGCTCCCCGCCTCATACGCTGAGGTCCAGGGAGCATAGGCAGCTTCCCCAGGGCGACCATAAGGGCCCGCACGCAATGTGGTGAGCCCCTTTCCCTCTGTCGTTTGGCCACCTCAGCTATTAGAACAGGAAGCCATTGGCCGGGCGCGGTGGCTCACGCCTGTAATCCCAGCGCTTTGGGAGGCCTAGGCAGGCAGATCACGAGGTCAGGAGATCAAGACCACCCTGGCTAACACGGTGAAACCCCATCTCTACTGAAAAAAAAAAAAAAAAAAAAAAAAATTTGCTGGGCGTGGTGGCGGGTGCCTGTAGTCCCAGCTTCTCGGGAGGCTGAGGCAGGAGAATGGCGTGAATCCGGGAGGTGGAGCTTGCAGGGAGCCGAGATCACGCCACTGCACTCTAGCCTGGGTGACAGAGCAAGACTCCGTCTCAAAAAAAAAAAAAAAAAAAAAATGCCGTTGGCATTTATTGCCAATACACAATGCATGCGTCAAAGGCACCGTGATGGGGATAGAATGATATTTCTATGTAGCCTGGAAGAAAAAGTGAGAAAATATCCATTTTACTAGGAAAGCTCTGTCCCCTTCCCCACAACTGTGTAGACTGCAGGGTGGCCCTTTCGTGGTCTTTCTTATCTCTGCAAAAATCTGGGCAAGGGCAGGAGGATGAAGCGAAGCCCGGCTTTTTAAGTCTCGTATTGGTAGCTTTGAGGAAACGGGTTTGTGCAGGAGGTGGAAATTAACTAAAATGAGGTGGGAGGATTACCAGGGGATTTTTCCTACTGAGGCAATCCTGAGAAGAGAGGGGTGACTTCAGCGAAGGGGCACATGCTGAGCCTCCTCTCGGGGGAGAATTAGACTTAAGAAGCCACTTGCTGATAAGGGTTAATCCATGGCTAAACGCGACAGTACCAGAAGTAATTAACATTCCTTGACTCAGTTTCCCTTTGGCTACACAGCACTTAACCTGGTGAACAAAAATCTCCATTTGTTGTAATGAGCCCATCAGCCTAAGTCTTTGAGTTCTATGCTGTTTTTCCGTAGCTCTTCTGACCCGTGGGGCTGGGTTTCAGCCACTGCGATAGCTGGGTGTGGAGCAGAGCCCCAAGGAGGTGGCCCATCTCCCGTCCTTTTGCACTAAAACAGTTAATCCTGAGCCACAAAAAAGTACTGCAAGCAGCAGAATGCACTGTTAAGGGATTTTCCCAGACAGTGTCCAAAACAAGAAAGGAATGAGGAGGCCATTTACATGGATTAGGACCCTGGGGATGTGGAAACACAGGGTTTTTATTCTCTGCTTTTCTGCTTTTTCTTTTTAATTGACATCATCCCCTGATATTCCCCAAACAGACTCTAACTTTCTTATCTTATTGGAAAGCTCTAAAATGGAAGGGTAAAAGAAAATTCCAGAATCACAAAATTTCTGGAACACTCGAAAATAACGATTCATGAAAAATAAAAAAATTAATTGAAGACTAAAGTGGGCCCATGTGCAAGACTTAAACGGAGGCACGATTTAGCACACTTTGCGTTTTGCACCTACATGAAGCACTTAATTTGTCTGGGAAAAGAGAGTTGGGGGTGGGGAGGGCCATATGCTGGAAAATGAAACCTTAGCTGATGTGAAAATAAAGAAGATCTTGTGCCTTTCAGGTTATTTTTAAGCTTCTCTTTTAAATGAATGAATTTTTTTTTTACAGTGCCCGATTCCAGATTATCTTCTATAATTGCATTATCCTGAGATTTACCAGGATAAAGTGACCCAGCTTAGTTGCAATAATCAATAGCAGTTGTAACAACAAGCACATGTGCAGGCTGCCTTCCTTCACGCCTACTTCCCGGCTTCCTTCTCTGTCGGGATAGGAGCATGATGCCTCCCGCTGCCCGGCACTCCCCTGTGAAATTACAAATTGCCAGTATTTTCTCCAGCCTAGTTTCATCTGATTCAACACATGGACCTGTCACCAAATCCCCTAATAGCTGTTACCGGGGCAAAACTTCTTGATATCCGGCTTGATTTTTCCTTTGCTCCATCCATTCATTCATTCTATTAATCCAAATTATACTGCCTGGTACTGCAGAGTAAGTTCCTACTTCTTGGAAGGAAAAGATTTTTCTCTGTTGGTCCACACAGATCACTTATTACATCTTAATTCCAGATGAGAAATGTCAGTAAACGGAGGGCATTTCAGTTTGCCGGCGGCCACTGTGAGTCAGAGTTAAGGAGAGACGTGGAAGAGATCTGTGAATATGGGAACAGAAAACTGAGGACCATAGTCCTAATAGCTGCCTCCACACCCAAGTAAGGGGCATGGAAGCATGTACAACCTCAGCCTCCTTATTCTCACAACATATCTCCAGAGATATGTATTAGTGTGGGAGGCCGAGGCAGGCACATCACGAGGTCAGGAGATCGAGACCATCCTGGCTAACATGGTGAAACCCCATCTGTACTAAAAATACAAAAAATATTAGCCGGGCATGGTGGAGGGCACCTGTAGTCCCATCTACTAGGGAGGCTGAGGCAGGAGAATGCTGTGAACCCAGGAGGCGAAGCTTGCAGTGAGCCGAGTGACACTGCACTCCAGCCTGGGCAGCAGAGCAAGATTCCATCTCAAAAAAAAAAAAAAAAAAAAAAAAGTATTAGTGTTATCCTTACATTAGGTTGACAATACCATAGGTTGGTGCAAAAGTAATTATGGTTTTGCCATTACTTTTTTTTTTTTTTTTTTTTTGTGAAAGAGTTTCTCTCTTGTTGCCCAGGCTGCAGTGTAGTGGCACTATCTCGGCTTACTGCAATCTCTGTCTCCCGGGTTCAAACGATTCCCCTATCTCAGCCTCCCAAGTAGCTGGGATTACAGGTGCATGCCACCACGCCTGGTTAATTTTTGTGTTTTTAGTAGAGATGTGGTTTCCCATGTTGGCCAGGGTGGTATTGAACTCCAGTCCTCAGGTGATCCACCTGCCTCGGCCTGTCAAAGTGTTGGGATTACAGGCGTGAGCCACTGTGTCTGGCTGACATCACTTTTAATGGCGAAAACCACAATTACTTTTGCCCAACCTAATATTACAGATATGGGAACTGAGGCCCAGAGAGGGTAAGTAACTTGCCCAGGGTCACACAGCTTGAGCAAGTTGCTACCCAACAGTGGATCCTATCCTGCTACTTTTTGGAGATATTAAGACAAGGGTTAACCAGAGTTGCTTTCCCGGGGCAATAATAACAGAAGTCTGTGTGTGAGGTCAGTGCAGGAGAGCAGACACAGCACAGCGGGGTCAGGAGGGTGCGGTGGCGACAGGTTCCTTCCAAGCTCTGCCCACAGTCCTGGAACCTGCTTCAAATCCATAGCCAGGCCCTTACCCCAGACTCACCCTCAATTTCCTTTGAAACCTGGAATGCTGCTTCACAAAGTCAAGCCTGTTTCCTTCCTGGTTCTCATTTTTCTTCCACACTCTGACCACAAAAAACCCTTTCAGAAACACCCGCAGACGCAAACCCACCAGCCAAATTCAAGAGAATCTGAGATAAGGTTGAAAACCCCCATTCACCAAGGCAAGGCCTTTTTGCCAGTTTCCACATCCCTGGCCCATGGAGGCTGTGGGGGGACTTCATGCTGCTGGCCAGACCGTCCTCAGGGTGAGAGGGAAGGACAATGAGCGGCGGGGGCTCCACAGAGACAGGAAGGAGAGAGAAGGGGGAGCATCGTGGATCCTAAGACAGGTGTTAATGAGAGCTCATTTTCCTGTGTTAGGTGCTTTGCAGGCACTTTCTCAGCTCTCATTATCTCAACAACTCACGCACTCTCTAGTAAGCTGATGCTGAAATGGGAAGTTGTTCCAAACATTCCAGGCAGAGGCTGGCCCTTCGCTGCCTCCAGGTGACCTCCTAGACCAGAACAAGAAATCCTTTAGCTGGAGCTGGAGTGCCTGGCTCCAAATCTCGGCTTTGTCTCAGCTCCTTGAGTCTGTTTCCTCACATATAAAATGGGAGTGAAAACTGTACCTCCACTATAGGGTTACCATGAGGGTGAACAGAGTGCAAGTTTATGAGAAGCTCAGAGGAGTGCCCAGCCACAGAAAGTACTCCACAATTGCTGAAAGCTCATGGAATCAAATAAAAATGAGGCTGGGTGTGGCGGTTCACACCTGTAATCCCAGCACCTTGGGAGGCTGAGGTGGAAGGATTGCTTGAGCCCATGAGTTTGAGGCCAGCATGGGCAACATAGTAACGACCCTGTCTCTACAAAAACATTTTGAAATTAGCTGGGCATGGTGGCATGTGCCTATGGTCCCAGCTACCCTGGAGACGGAGGCAGGAGGATTGCTTGAGCCCAGGAGGTTGAGGTTGCAGTGAGCTGAGATTACACCACCACACTCTAGCCTGGGTGACCGAATGAGACTCAAAATAATATAATAATAATAATAATAATAGAGGCCGAGGAGGGTAGATCAGTTGAGGTCAGAAGTTCAAGACCAGCCTGGCCAATACGGTGAAACTCCATCTCTGCCAAAAAACACACAAAAAATTAGCTGGGCGTGGTGGCATGTACCTGTAATCCCAGCTACTCAAGAGACTGAGGCATGAGAATCGCTTGAACCCAGGAGGTGGAGGTTGCAGTGAGCCGAGATTGCGCCACTGCACTCCAGCCTGGGCAACAGAGTGAGACTCTGTCTCAAAATAATAATAACAATAGTAGATTTAATATAATAAAAAACAAACAAAAGAATTGGTAACTAAAACTTGACAGTGAGACAGGGCACATACATGGTTCAGCCCAGACAACAGGCATGGGATGGATACTCTGGGGTCTTCGAGCAGCTTCAAAGTAGCATTCAGGTGGAGATTTTTTTTTTTTTCGCTCTTGTTGCCCAGGTTGGAGTGCAGTGGTGCAATAGCTGGGCTCACTGCAACCTCCGCCTCCCAGATTCAAGGAATTCTCCTGTCTCAGCCTCTGGAGTAGCTGGGATTACAGGCACGCACTGGTGGGATTACATCACATCTGGCTAAGTTTTTGTATTTTTGGTAGAGACGGGGTTTCACCATGTTGGCCAGGCTGGCCTCAAACTCCTGACTTCAGGTGATCCACCAGCCTCGGCCTCTGAAGTGCTGAGATTACAGGCGTGAGCCATGACACCCAACCAGGTGGAGATTTTTTAAAAAGAGCCTGCAATCCAATTCCTTACTGCTGCCTCCATCCACCTGGGGGAGGACCCTGCGCAGTGGTGAAGAACACTGGGTTTGGAGTCAGATGGAGCTGGATCCAGGCCCGGCCTCGGCTGCTCACAGCTGCGTGACTTCAGGCCCGGGTTTCCACCCTCTGGGCCTCGGTTTCTTCCTCTGTTGGTGAGCGGCAGTGAGTTCCGGGAAACTGGCTGTGATAAAGAGCGGTGGAGCGCAAGGACCCAGCCACACTCTGCTAAGCCAGATACCAAATAAAGACAGAGGCAGAAATGTGGACCAGGGCCACTCTCCTCACCACATTTTTTGGTTTTGTAAGATAGTTATTTCTTATAAAAGTATATTTTTCGTGTTAATGTGAAATGGGCTATTACTTTAAAATGAATCAAGACGTGGAATACGTTAAAAATTACTTTGTTTCATTTTCTAATACGATACATGTTGATGGCTATGACCCGCAGAAGGGACAGTTTGAGGATCCTCAGTATTTTTTATGTGTCAGGTGTTCTTGGAACAGAAGCGTTTTCGCACCATGAAGTTAGAAAAGCACCAGTTTCCATGATCTCTGAGTCCCTCACGTGTCAAAAAAACAAAACAAACCCCACACTCAGTTCCATGTCCTCTAAGTTCTCCATTTTCAACGATCACTATTGTTACTGAGTTTTCCTTTTTGTGGCCATCACATGGGTTGTTTGAGAGAATACGAGGTTAGACCTTTCCAAATAAATAGAAATGATTTTGTAGTTACAGAATGTACACATTACCGACCACTAGTAAATGTCTCTCTCTCTACTTTCTTTTAATCTAAACACAGTTAAAATATATTTGTTTTGAAGCTGAGCATGAAAGGAGAGGGAGAAAGGGTTCAGTTGTTTTCAGGGTCCTCTCTCAAGGAGAGTGAATTCTACCTCTTGCCTGCTCAAGAAAATGGTTCTTCCAACTAAGGCTGAAAACCTATCATCCTAACAGTGATATTTCCCCAAGAACCTTTAATCTGTCAAAGGAGGTAGCTGCGGTTCCACAGAAAGAGCTGTCCTGGATGAAAAACAATTCCAAATTCTAGCTCAGCCTCTTGTGAGCTGTGCACCCCTGGGCAAGTCATGGCACCTCTCTTAGCCCATGTCCCCATCTGTAAGATGGCACTAACTCCAAGTGCCTCACAGGGGAGTGGTGGAAATGCAATGAGATAATGCATGTAAAAGTTCCTAAAAAGAGTTAAAGATGTAGGCCGGGTGTGGTGGCTCACGCCTGTAATCCGAGCACTTTGGGAGGCCGAGGCAGGCGGATCATGAGGTCAGGAGATCGACACCATCCTGGCTAACACGGTGAAACCCCATCTCTACTAGAAAAACAATATAAAAAATTAGTCGGGCATGGTGGCGTGGCGGGCGCCTGTAGTCCCAGCTACTTGGGAGGCTGAGGCAGGAGAATGGCGTGAACCCAGGAGGCAGAGATTGCAGTGAGAAGAGATCGCACCACCGCACCCCAGCCTGGGCAACAGAGCGAGACTCCGTCTCAAAAAAAGAAAACAGAGTTGAAGAAGCATTATTGTTTTAACCACAAAATGTGATTACAAAGGTAATGTGTGTCCCGTATACAGAATTTAGAAAAAACTAAAACAGCACATTGCAAAGGAGGGAACAAAAATGGCCAGGAATCCCATTCCACTGTTAAAATGGCTTGCGAACTCCATGAGGCGGGTAGAGAGGTGTTGGCCGTGCCACCTAATCAAGCTGACTTCACTCTGCACAGCGCGCGTTCTGATACATGTGTGCCCGTGGGTGTGCACTACAGCTCCAGGGAACAGGGTGCGGTGCCAAGTCCCCGCTGTACAGCGAATGATTTCATCATTACAAAACAAAATTTGGAAAACTAATTTTTAAATGAAAATGTTGTAAATGGCCATAAACAAGAGTAGAGCATCTTCAATGTTTCTTCTCCTCAACAGCTCTGAGCATGTTCAACAGAAGGGCTCTGTGCACATGGCAAACATCTCGTGGGCCGGGAAGCTTGCTAGATGGAGCTGCCGCACCTTTAAGACTTGTCAGCCTCTTTGCAGGGACATGGATGGTGCTGGGAGGCGTTATCCTCAGCAAACTAACGCAGGAACAGAAAAACCAAACATCGCATGTTGTCACTGATAAGTGGGAGCTGAACGACAAGAACACGTGGACACATGATGGGAAACAACACACACCGGGGCCTGTTTCAGGAGTGTGAGGGGAGCGAGAGCATCAGGATAAATAGCTAATGCATGCGGGGCTTAATACCTATGTGATGGGTTGACAGGAGCAGCAAACCACCATGGCACACGTTTACCTAGGTAACAAACCTGCA
Organism: Pan troglodytes; assembly: GCF_028858775.2. Classification (NCBI taxonomy): domain Eukaryota; kingdom Metazoa; phylum Chordata; class Mammalia; order Primates; family Hominidae; genus Pan; species Pan troglodytes. Next base: position 84,921,890 of record NC_072416.2, on the reverse strand, counting down.
CATCCTGCACATGTACCCTGGAACTTAAAATAAAAGTTGAAGGGGGGAAGAAAAAGACTTGTCAGGCTTCTAAAAGCCTCCTCCTATGTCCAAAGTAAGTCCTCATGCTGGCTTATGGCCAGGCGTGGCAGGGATAAAATGTGTGTGTGGGGTGCATTAGATTTTCGAGCTGCCCCTTTCCTGTTGGAGATACGGGAACACCAGCTGGCGTGTGATGGGTTTTCAGAAGGCATCAGGCCCCAGGCTCAGGCCCTCAGCAAGCTAGGTCTCCATCCCTCCTCCACAAGGTGATGAGGAGTGGATTATGCTGCCTGTTTTACAGATGGTTTTTCAAGGTGTCCAGTGCGCGCACAGTTGAAGTGGGAAAGCCCAGCTGCGGAGGCCGGCCGCCAGACCCCAAAGGGACGAACCGTCATGGGACGCCGGTTCTCTTCCAAAGCTTCGCTGCGGGAAGCCAGCCTTCTCCCTGGGGCCCTCGAGGCTGACAGATTCCTCTCCAAGCCTCACTCAGGTGGCTCCTCTCTGCTGCCCAGTCTGCCATCCTCGGTCTGTGAGGCCCTCGAGGGAAGGAGCGCCTCTCTCTGTGCAGGCTGCTGGTGCTGAGTGATGCTCGGGTCCTGCAGGAGAGGAGCCTCTGGGTGAGTCGGATTGCATCAGCCGGCAGCCCACGCAGCGCTGCTTCCCTCTCCTTAGACATCGCTTAGTGCCAGAAGAGGCTTCCTAGTTCCTGCTGGTCTAGAGGAAAGGTTTAGGAATAAAGACACAGGCTCGGACAGCCCTGGACACCCCAGGGTTAGGAGCCTTAAGGAAAAATGGGAGGAGAAATGGCTTTTCAACATGGAAAGTGTTATGCAGACAGAGCTGGACACAGAGCTGCTATTTGCTAAGATCCGTGAGTGACTTGAGGCCCCTGAACACGCTGCGTTCTCCACGTCCCTGCCCTGGAAGTTGTGGGCTCCGGCTTCCGACACTGGCTTTGGTGCCTCCCGATGTTTGAAAAACTTGATCCTAAAGATCAATTCACAGATCTGAGAGCTGACTCCGTGGGAGTCCCTTCAATCAACTCTCCGGTTGGGTGTGAGGATGTGATGAACTCCGAGGGATGCTTGGAGTCGGGCAGAATGGTCCAGTGACCAGACCCAGACCTGAAACGCTGCAGAGCACGGGGCTGTAGGGGATGGATCATCGAGGAGAGGCTGTGCCTCGCCCAGGTCACAAACAGCCTTGACCTCCAGGTTGATGTTTAAACAGAGAACAGGCCATTCCCTGTTCACGCTGCAGGCCCGTCACAGGAAGGCAGGGGCTGCTGTTCACAGAAGCTCCCAAGGACATGGCCCATGCAGTGGTGGCCATCTTGGCCACTTCAGTTGCTCCCCCAACCCCCAAAAGGGGGTTTGGAGGCCGCCATTTAGCAATTAAACGCCCTAACCAATTCTTCACTGGCTCATCCTTCATTGGCTGAATTAGTCAGGTGCCCACCCAGCCCCAATGGGGACTAATGGATGGGCGTGGCAGGAAATGGTTGGCAAACAGCACCAGTGACCACCACACAGAATAGAGAGGTTTCTGCTGAATCCTTAATCACTCACAGAGAGCTGGGTTGAGGAAGATGCTGAGGTCAGTGCGGGAATGCGTGGCCACCAACAGAGGGTGCCTGGGGAGGGCTCTGGTGGGGGTGCGGGCTCTGCTGGGTGTGTGTGCCCTGGAACTGCCTCCCCTGAGCCACACCAACTCTCCCACTTGCTGATAAGAAAATGAGGGTGCAAGGCAGCAGTGGAGGGTGAGGCGAGAGCCAGGGTTTCGGACTCCCAGGCCAGTCTCCTCCCAACCTTGGCCATGTTGTTACTTCGAGGACTCAGCTGGAGAATCAGATAATTGAGGGTTTTAGATTTCTTGTCCCCATTACATAGCAAGACTCTCTCCCCTCCTTAAGAAATAACACAGAGGTGCCAGTGTGTGGCCTCTTCCCTCCAATCTGGAGCTGCTGACACAAGGGGGTCCCATAGAATGCCTAATGTGGAACTGCTGAAATTCCTGACATTGAAAAAAAAAAAAAGATGGAGAGAAAATGTAACTGAATCTCTGTTGTTTGTTCACATAGAACTCAAATGATCCTGTCTTTTATTCCTCAGTGCAGGGTCATGTGGTTGGCCACATGTTGGCATCTGGGTTTCTAATTCTCACCAAATGAGTCAGCAGAGAGAGGAACATGGAGTTTTTCTTAACAGGCGTCTTTGAGTCAGTGCCCACTACCATTTAAAAAAAATGCTGGAGTCCCCGCTTCCTCTCTTGTTACGGAGAAACATGGCTGGCTTGCTCCAATGTGTGAATGCACACTTGTTTCCTTTCTGGAGGGCAACCCGGGCAGTGTTTCAGGCACACATGCACGGACCCAATGAACATGCACACGTGTGTGCACAAACACCTTTCATGAGTTTGCAACTGGAAAAGTGTCTACATCTACCCCAGGCAGGAGCCACCACAGCTATAGACGGGCTCAGCTACAGCTCACCTGCTGGGTCAAGCCCTGAAACAACTGGTACCAAAAGGCCAAGCTCAGCCCAGAAATGGAATCCTTCCACAGCTTATTTATACTAACATGTAAATGACTGACATCATTTTTTTTTCTTTTTCCTTCTTTTTCCTTTGAATAAGTTTTGGTAGGGCAGAGGAGCTGAGGGTCCACAAGATCACAGATGGGTGGATGGTGGGGAGGGCCAAGCATGTAGGGGAAAGGAGTTGCTTTAAAATAAAGGAGAAGGCCGGGCACGGCACAGTGGCTCACACCTGTAATCTCAGCACTTTGGGAGGCCGAGGTGGGCAGATCACTTGAGGTCAGCAGTTTGAGACCAGCCTGGCCAACATGGCGAAACCCTGTCTCTACTAAAAATACAAAAAAAAAAAAAAAAAAAAAAAAATTAGCTGGGTGTGGTGGTGCACACCTGTAGTCCCAGCTACTCAGGAGGCTGAGGCAGGAGAATTGCTTGAACCCGGGAGGTAGAGGTTGCTGTGAGCTGAGATTATGCCACTGCATATCTTATGCCTGGGTGACAAAGCAAGACTCCATCTAAAAAATAAATAAATAAATAAATAAATAGAAAAGTTTAAACAGAGGAAGATACAGGACTAGAGACAGACTTTTGTCTTTTCAGACATTTATCAAGAAGTGACTTTGAGCTCACTTTGACTTGGTCTGATTGGAATATATCAAAGATCTTTCTCCCCTAACTGCTGTTACTTGGCTGGAAATCTTCCAGCTTAGGGCTGCACAGGTCCCACAGGCTTTGTATCTATTCCTTTGTTTCAGGCCCCCTTGGGAAGTCCCCCAAAGCACACCCTAGTTATCCCTCCTTGGGAAGTCCCCGAAAGCACACTCTAGTTATCCCTCTTAGACATCCTTTTGCAATAGACGACCTGTGCCACCAAAACCAGACATTGTGCTTTTACGTGCGGTGTTTAAATGAAAAGTAACTTGCAGAGGGATGTTAGGGAATGAATGTGGAACAAGGGAGAAGAAATGGACAATACAGAGAATGACAGCTGGGGTCTTCTCCCCCTCTTCTCTCCAAGTCTCAGAATGTTGGAGGGGAATCTAGGAGGTAGTGCTTGGCCAAAACCGTATTCAGGGCTTCTTAAATCTCTGTGCCTTTTTCCTGGAGTACTAGGCTTCACACGACTAAAAAGGTATGATTATTTTCAGGCATGGAAAAATAAAGTGGGGGTTGGGCTTGGCTAATATAACTCATGTTCAGTCCCTTCCCTGCTCCCCGTGGAGCTCTGTGAGTCCACATCTCTGTATCTGACCTCTAAGAAAATATGCATCTCAGGGGGCTCTGATACGCATCGCTGCTCACGCATGTGTACACGAGCACACCTGGCCACGAGTCCATGCCAAACACACGCTTGCCAGGGATGCTGGCAGGGTTCTGTGGGGACAGCCCCAGGAGGCGATGGACCAGTGGACAGCCAAGGCCAGGTAGGGCACAGGTGATGGGAACCTCATTCACGGCCTTCTGCTGGCCCAAAGCCCAGTTCTTAGCACTCCATGCCCTGAACAAAGCCCTTGGTGGCTACCTCCCACCTATAGGATAAAGTGTAGGCAAGTGTTTCCCCCTGGCTTTCAGAGTCCAGGAGCCAACATCACACGGTGGCACTTACCGTGGCTAGCAAGGCCCCTCAGCAGCTCCCCTGCCCCTCCAGCCCCTCTCTTTCTACATCCTCCTAGGCATAGCCAGCCTATCCATGACTGGGATGACACAATGGTGTTAGCGAGGTTTAAATAGTTTATGGTCTTTGCATAACCATAAAGCAAGAGTTGTAAGTTATACGACAGGCTAGAAGCTTATAGAGCATTGACATTAGCTGGGGGTGGGGAAGTAGGCATTAATAGCTTTTTTCTTACAGATGAGAAAGGTCTGCTCTAGCCCAATGATATTCCTATGCAGGAATGCCTGCTTGCCTACGTTCTTCTGCTTCTAGCACCAACATCCCCCAGTTACCAAAGCCTGGAATCAATGTGCCTGACTGTGCCTTGCCCCAGGGCTGGTGGATCATCAGGTCCCAGCCACAGCTGTCCCTGAACATCTCTCGGCCACTGACTGAAGGGAGCTGGGGTAACTGGGGCAGGGGTGTACACTGTAAACCAGGGCCCCCAGCGGGATTCAGGTCTAAATGCCCTGAGTGATGCTGGGTGGGATCACACGCCCTCAATGGGCCTTTCCCTTCGCTGCCTCCCCTCCCACCCTTCTACAGGTGTGGCCAGGGATCACCTCCCAAATATGTGAATCTTTGATCTAGAATTTGCTCCTGGCAACTCAAACCAAGGCAAGAATTTTTTTTCTCTCTTTTTCTCTTTCTTTCGTTCTTTCTTTCTTTCGTTCGTTCGTTCAGACAGATTCTCATTCTGTCACCCAGGCTGGAGTGCAGTGGCACAATCTTGGCTCACTGCAACCTCCGCCTCCTGGGTTCAAGCGAGTCTCGTCCCTCAGCCTCCCGAGTAGCTGGGACTACAGGCACGGGCCACCACGCCTGGCTGATTTTTGTATTTTTAGTAGAAACGGGGTTTCACCATGTTGGCCAGGCTGGTCTCGAGCTCTTGACCTCATGATCCACCTGCCTCGGCCTCCCAAAGTGCTGGGATTACAGGCGTGAGCCACTGCACCCAGCTGGCAAGAAACTATTGATGGGAAAAGAACAGCATATTTGAAATGCAGCCATTTCGGGAAACAACAACAACCCAGAACATAGGATCACATTCAGAGGAGACACAAAGTAAACACAGACAACGAAATGAAGGTCTTCGTGGCTCACAGGCGATAACCACGCAGCCTCCTGTGGCGCGGTCCCCAGCTCTCCAATGGCAGGGACAGTCTATGGGTCATGTGTCCAGACATCAGTTCTGGTCCCACCCTACACTGGCCTGGTTCCACCTTCTGATTCCGTCAGAAGGAGGCGATGGCCTTTGCTGCTGTCTGTCAGCTGAAAGCATGGGCAGCCCATCCACGCTGCCCCAGGGCACTGACAAGGCCTGGCATGGTGGGTAGTGAGCCTTGCCACAAGATGAGTCTGCAGTGAGTTCAAGCAAAAAAATGAGAGATCCTGATACGCTGTCCAGGACTCTTCCTGGGAAGCGTGTGAGTGGAAAACAGACACAACTTCATGATGAAGGCTGGGTATGCCCAGGAGGACGTAGAAAGAGGAAGCTGGCAAGTGTGCCTGGGGGAGAACAAAAGACAGAAAAGGGGGTGCAATTTGCCTGATATGGTTGCATTAGTTCATGGGGTGATTGTCAGGCCTCTGAGCCCAAGCCAAGCCATCGCATCCCCTGTGACCTGCACGTATATATATGCCCAGATGGCCTGAAGTAACTAAAGAATCACAAAAGAAGTGAATATGCCCTGCCCCACCTTAACTGATGACATTCCACCAAAAAGAAGTGTAAATGGCCGGTCCTTGCCTTAACTGATGACATTACCTTGTGAAAGTCCTTTTGCTGGCTCATCCTGGCTCAAAAAGCTCCCCCACTGAGCACCTTGTGACTTCCACTCCTGCCCGCCAGAGAACAAACCCCCTTTGACTGTAATTTTCTTTTACCTACCCAAATCCTATAAAACGGCCCCACCCTTATCTCCCTTCCCTGACTCTCTTTTCGGACTCAGCCCACCTGCACCCAGGTGAAATAAACAGGTTTATTGCTCACACAAAGCCTGTTTGGTGGTCTCTTCACACGGACGCGCATGAAATTTGGTGCCGTGACTCGGATTGGGGGACCTCCCTTGGGAGATCAATCCCCCGTCCTCCTGCTCTTTGCTCTGTGAGCAAGATCCACCTACGACCTCAGGTCCTCAGACCGACCAGCCCAAGAAACATGTCACCAATTTCAAATCCGGTAAGCGGCCTCTTTTTACTCTCTTCTCCAACTTCCCTCACTATCCCTCAACCTCTTTCTCCTTTCAATCTTGGCGCCACACTTCAGTCTCTCCCTTCTCTTAATTTCAATTCCTTTCATTTTCTGGTAGAGACAAAAGGGACACGTTTTATCCATGGACCCAAACTCCGGCGCCGGTCACGGACTGGGAAGGCAGCCTTCCCTTGGTGTTTAATCACTGCAGGGACGCCTCTCTGATTATACAACCACGTTTCAAGGGTGTCAGACCACGCAGGGACGCCTGCCTTGGTCCTTCATCCTCAGCGACAAGTCCCGCTTTCCTGGGGCAGGGGCAAGTACCTCAACCCCTTCTCCTTCACCCTTAGCGGCTAGTCCCACTTTCCTGGGGCAGGGGCAAGTACCCCTCAACCCCTTCTCCTTCACCCTTAGCGGCAAGTGCCGCTTTCCTAGGGGGCAAGAACCCCCCAATGGCTTATTTCCGCACCCCAACCTCTTATCTCTGCGCCCCAATCCCTTATTTCCACACCCCAACCTCTTATCTCTGTGCCCCAATTCCTTATTTCCATGCCCCAACACTTTCTCTGCTTTTCTGGAAGGCAAGAAACCCCTACCCCTTCTCCGTGTCTCTTCTCTTTTCTCTGGGCTTGCCTCCTTCACTATGGGTAAGCTTCCACCTTCCATTCCTCCTTCTCCCTTAGCCTGTGTTCTCAAAAACTTAAAACCTCTTCAACTCACACCTGACCTAAAACCTAAATGCCTTATTTTCTTCTGCAATGCCACTTGACCCCAATACAAACTCGACAGTAGTTCCAAATAGCCGGAAAATGGCATTTTCAATTTTTCCATCCTACAAGATCTAAATAATTCTTGTCGTAAAATAGGCAAATGGTCTGAGGTGCCTGACATCCAGGCATTCTTTTACACATCAGTCCCTTCCTAGTCTCTGTTCCCAATGCAACTCATCCCAAATCTTCCTTCTTTCCCTCCCACCTGTCCCCCTCAGTCCCAACCCCAAGCGTCGCTGAGTCTTCCCAGTCTTCCTTTTCTACAGACCCATCTGACCTTTCCCCTCCTCCCCAGGCTGCTCGTCACCAGGCCGAGCTAAGTCCCCATTCTTCCTCAGCCTCCGCTCCTCCACCCTATAATCCTTCTATCACCTCCCCTCCTCACACCCGGTCCGGCTTACAGTTTAGTTCCGTGACCAGCCCTTCCCCACCTGCCCAGCAATTTACTCTTAAAAAGGTGGCTGGAGCCAAAGGCATAGTCGAGGTTAATGCTCCTTTTTCTTTATCCCAAATCAGATAGCGTTCAGGCTCTTTTTCATCAAATATAAAAACCCAGCCCAGTTCATGGCTCGTTCGGCAGCAACCCTGAGACGCTTTACAGCCCTAGACCCTAAAAGGTCAAAAGGCCATCTTATCCTCAATATACATTTTATTACCCAATCTGCTCCCGACATTAAATAAAAGTCCAAAAATTAAATTCCGGCCCTCAAACCCCACAACAGGATTTAATTAACCTCGCCTTCAAGGTGTACAATAATAGAAAAAACTTGCAATTCCTTGCCTCCACTGTGAGAGAAACCCCAGCCACATCTCCAGCACACAAGAACTTCCAAACGCCCGAACCGCAGCGGCCAGGCGTTCCTCCAGAACCTCCTCCCCCAGGAGCTTGCTACATGTGCCGGAAATCTGACCACCAGGCCATGGAATGCCCGCAGCCCAGGATTCCTCCTAAGCCACGTCCCATCTGTGTGGGACCCCACTGGAAATCGGACTGTTCAACTCACCCGCAGAGCCCCTGGAACGCTGGCCCAAGGCTCTCTGACCGACTCCTTCTCGGCTTAGCGGCTGAAGACTGACGCTGCCCGATCGCCTCGGAAGCCCCGTAGACCATCACAGACGCCGAGCTTCGAGTAACTCTCACAGTGGAAGGTAAGTCCGTCCCCTTCTTAATCGATATGGAGGCTACCCACTCCACATTACCTTCTTTTCAAGGGCCTGTTTCCCTTGCCTCCATAACTGTTGTGGGTATTGACGGCCAGGCTTCTAAACCTCTTAAAACTCCCCCACTCTGGTGCCAACTTAGACAATACTCTTTTAAGCACTCCTTTTTAATTATCCCCACCTGCCCAGTTCCCTTATTAGGCTGAGACACTTTAACTAAATTATCTGCTTCCCTGACTATTCCTGGACTCCAGCTGCATCTCATTGCCGCCCTTCTCCCCAACCCAAAGCCTCCTTTGCGTCCTCTTTTATCCCCCCACCTTAACCCACAAGTATAAGATACCTCTCTACTCCCTCCTTGGTGACCGATCATGCACCCCTTACCATCTCATTAAAACCTAATCACCTTTACCCTGCTCAATGCCAATATCCCATCCCAGAGCATGCTTTGAAAGGATTAAAGCCTGTTCTCACTCGCCTGCTACAGCATGGCCTTCTAAAACCTATAAACGCTCCATACAATTCCCCCATTTTACCTGTCCAAAAACCGGACAAGTCTTACAGATTAGTTCAGGATCTGCGCCTTATCAACCAAATTGTTTTGCCTCTCCACCCCGTGATGTCAAACCCATATACTCTCCTATCCTCAATACCTGCCTCTACAACCCATTATTCTGTTCTAGATCTCAAACATGCTTTCTTTACTATTCCTTTGCACCCTTAATCCCAGCCTCTCTTCGCTTTCACTTGGACTGACCCTGACACCCATCAAGCTCAGCAAATTACCTAGGCTGTACTGCCGCAAAGCTTCACGGACAGCCCCCATTACTTCAATCAAGCCCAAATGTCTTCCTCAACTGTTACCTATCTCGGCATAATTCTCAAAAAACACACGTGCTCTCCCTGCCAATCGTGTCCGACTGATCTCTCAAACCTTTCTACAAAACAACAAACTCCTTTCCTTCCTAGGCATGGTTAGCATGGTCAGAATTCTTACACAAGAGCCAGGACCACACCCTGTAGCCTTTCTGTCCAAACAACTTGACCTTACTGTTTTAGCCTAGCCCTCATGTCTGCGTGCAGCGGCTGCCGCTGCTTTAATACTTTTAGAGGCCCTCAAAATCACAAACTATGCTCAACTCACTCTCTACAGTTCTCATAACTTCCAAAATCTATTTTTTTCCTCATACCTGACGCATATACTTTCTGCTTCCTGGCTCCTTCAGCTGTACTCACTCTTTGTTGAGTCTCCCACAATTACCGTTGTTCCTGGCCCAGACTTCAATCCGGCCTCCCACATTATTCCTGATACCACACCTGACCCCCATGACTGTATCTCTCTGATCCACCTGACATTCACCCCATTTCCCCAAATTTCCTTCTTTCCTGTTCCTCACCCTGATCACACTTGATTTACTGATGGCGGTTCCACCAGGCCTAATTGCCACACACCAGCAAAGGCAGGTTATGCTGTAGTACAAGCCACTAGCCCACCTCTTAGAACCTCTCATTTCCTTTCCATCGTGGAAATCTATCCTCAAGGAAATAACTTCTCAGTGTTCCATCTGCTATTCTACTACTCCTCAGGGATTATTCAGGCCCCCTCCCTTCCCTACACATCAAGCTCGAGGATTTGCCCCACCCAGGACTGGCAAATTAGCTTTACTCAACATGCCCTGAGTCAGATAACTAAAATATGTCTTAGTCTAGGGAGATGCTTTCACTGGATAGGTAGAGGCCTTCCCTATAGAGTCTGAGAAGGCCATCGCAGTCATTTCTTCCGTTCTGTCAGACATAATTCCTCAGTTTAGCCTTCCCACCTCAATACAGTCTGATAACAGATGAGCCTTTATTAGTCAAATCAGCCAAGCAGTTTTTCAGGCTCTTAGTATTCAGTGAAACCTTTATATCCCTTACGGTCCTCCGTCTTCAAGAAAAGTAGAATGGACTAAAGGTCTTTTAAAAACACACCTCACCAAGCTCAGTCACCAACTTAAAAAGGACTGGACAATACTTTTACCACTTTCCCTTCTCAGAATTCAGGCCTGTCCTCGGAATGCTACAGGGTACAGCCCATTTAAGCTCCTGTATAGACGCTCCTTTTTATTAGGCCCCAGTCTCATTCCAGACACCAGACCAACTTAGACTGTGCCTCAAAAAGCTTGTCGTCCCTACCATCTTCTGTCTAGTCATACTCCTATTCACCGTTCTCAACTACTCATACATGCCCTGCTCTTGTTTACACTGCCGGTTTACACTGTTTCTCCAAGCCATCACAGCTGATATCTCCTGGTGCTATCCCCAAACTGCCACTCTTAACTCTTGAAGTAAATAAATAATCTTTGCTGGCAGGACTATGCTGAATCTCCTTAGGCGCTCTCTAATCAGATATCCTGAGTCATCCCAATTCTTAGACCTTTTATACCTGTTTTTCTCCTTCTGTTATTCCATTTAGTTTCTCAATTCATCCAAAACCGTATCCAGGCCATCACCAATCATTCTATACGACAAATCTTTCTTCTAACATCCCCACAATATCACCCCTTACCACAAAACCTCCCTTCAGCTCAATCTCTCCCACTCTAGGTTCCCACGCCGCCCCTAATCCCGCTTGAAGCAGCCCTGAGAAACATCATCCATTCTCTCTCCATACCACCCCCCCAAAATTTTCGCCGCCCCAACACTTCAACACTATTTTGTTTTCTTATTAAGAAGGCAGGAATGTCAGGCCTCTGAGCCCAAGCCAAGCCATCGCATCCCCTGTGACCTTCACGTATATATACGCTCAGATGGCCTGAAGTAACTAAAGAATCACAAAAGAAGTGAATATGCCCTGCCCCACCTTAACTGATGACATTCCACCACAAAAGAAGTGTAAATGGCCGGTCCTTGCCTTAAATGATGACATTACCTTGTGAAAGTCCTTTTCCTGGCTCATCCTGGCTCAAAAAGCCACTCCTGCCCGCCAGAGAACAAACCCCCTTTCACTGTAATTTTCTTTTACCTACCCAAATCCTATAAAACGGCTCCACCCTTATCTCCCTTCACTGACTCTCTTTTCGGACTCAGCCCACCTGCACCCAGGTGAAATAAACAGCTTTATTGCTCACACAAAGCCTGTTTGGTGGTCTTTTCACACAGACGCGCATGAAAGTGATCTTTGCTATTCTGGGTTTGTCTGCTGGAAGTAGAGGGAAATCACCTATTTGATTTTGTATTCATTCATCTCCTGTTCCTGGAGAATGTTGTGTGTCAGGCACAACTGAGCCTCCCTGTATAGCCTCCTCTATCTTCCACCTACAGAGGAGGAAATGGAGCCTCAGAATCAGTGCCTTTCTCGTTTGTAAGAAACAGCTATGAATGCCTAGCTCCCCCTCGAATTTCAGTACTGCGTCCCACCATGCCGCACGGTGCCGATGAGCTGGCTGGACCTTCATGGCAGTGGTGGCTCTCTAAAAATAGGATCCCCCACCCGGAGGAATGGGGCAACCACAGGAAGCAGCTCAGACCACTTCCAGGGGACATTCTTCTGCCTCCAGTAAGCTGGGGATAGAAGTGGAGCCGCTGACGGATGAATGGACTGTTTGCCTGAGTCATAAATCAACAGGGACCAGCCCTGCCTCTGAACGATTCTGGTCTCTACATTTCGCTCCTGATCACAGGCTGCAGAGGAAGCACGTCTCCCAGGCTGGGGCCGGCATCCGATCCAACGCTGCCTTTCCCTCTAGCAGCGGCTCCCGCAGGGAGGGTCTCCCTGTCCCTAGAACCGGAGCGTGAAAGTCAGCAAAGTCCCATAAATCACAGGAAATGAACTTCTGCCTCTTTAAATTCCTGCCGCCGTCCCCATCCCTCCCACAGCCACAAATAGATTTCTTTCAATATTGGCTCTGACCTCAGCCCTCCCCGCCCCCACGTCTCCTTCTCCACGTTTTTTTTTTTTTTCCCAGCAAACCCTACAAGGCAGAACTTACCCTGTTGACCTCACCAGCGTGGTTTCTTCTGTTGTGTGTGTGTTTTTGTTTTGCTGTGATGCCGATGACTTGCGGTTTGCCTCACACTTCGTAGCGTGCGTGGCAGTTGTATAAGAAAACAGCAAATTTGTCAGTTAGGCTTGTTATTTATTACAGGAACCATGGGGATGCCAGGCAGCCAGGCTGGCCCCTCCGCCCGCCACCTACCCCACGGTGGAAGGGGCTGCACTGGCCGGGGATGCCAGACCAAGGGCCCAGATGAGAGGCACGGCTTCCGAGGGTGAGGAACAGCAAGGTCCTCGCAGCTGCCTCTCTTCGAACACAATGCTGAGGAGATGCTTTTTGTTTTTGTTTTTAAATTTTATTTCCATTGGTTTTTGGGGAACAGGTGGTGTTTGATTACGTTTGGGCAGATTACCTGAGGTCAGGAGTTCGAGACCAGCCTGGCCAACTTGATGAAACCCCCACCTCTACTAAAAATACAAAAATCAGCTGGATGTAGTGGCGAGAGCCTGTAATCCCAGCTACTCAGGAGGTTGAGACAGGAGAATTGCTTGAACCTGGGAGGCAGAGGTTGCAGTGAGCTGAGATTGTGCCACTGTACTCCAGCCTGAACAATGGAGTGAGACTGTCAAAGAGAGAGAGAGAGAAAGATAGAAGAAAGAAAGATAGAAAGAAAGGAAAGAATGATAAGAGAAAGAAAAAGAAAAGAAAGAGAGAAAGAGAAAAGAAAGAAAAAGAGAGAGAGAGAGGAAGGAAGGAAGGAAGGAAACTAGAACTTATCAGACACTTCACAAGTGGGGAACCGTTCCTAGCTGAGGCTTGGTGGACTTGGGAGGATATTAGTAATGCAGATGTTTTGCTCCTAAGACTCCAAGACTGTTTTGCTCCTTCATTCTTTGGACACAATTCCGTGGCCATTCTACTCATTTTTTTGAGGATAAATGATCTCAGTGGTGAAATATTGTCACGGGTGAGCAGCGACTATCTGGGGCCAGCGGCTCAGGGTAAAGACAATTGTAGGTTAAGAAAGGCAGATTTAGGCCAGGTGCGGTGGCTCATGCCCGTAATCCCGACACTTTGGGAGGCCGAGGCAGGCGGATCAGGAGGTCAAGAGGTAAGGCCATCCTGGCCAACATGGTGAAAACCCGTCTCTACGAAAAATACAAAAATTAGATGGACGTGGTGGCACGCACCTGTAGTCCCAGCTACTTGGGAGGCTGAGGCAAAATTTCATCTCAAAAAAAAAAGGCAAATTAGAGAAAGTAGGAAAATACACAGCAAGGAGGCAACAGGCAGGCCAGCAAGAGAGGAGCTGACTGCAAGGAGACAAAGGCTTGCTGGGGACTTGATAGGATGGTGCTTGTGCTGTGTGCTGGAGAGAGCGACATGCAGTACTGACAACACCGAGGTTGCGGTGTGCTGGAGAGAGCGACATGCAGTACTGACAACACCAAGGCTGCGGTGTGCTAACTTGCATTTTTCTATCAGCCAAGAGCCTAATGACAGCTAGACACAGGAAGATTGTGAGTTACTTGTGCAGCAGGACTATGTGTTCTGGATCATGAAGACAGGCAGACTTGGAGCTTCTCTGCCTTCTCTTTTTGCTTTCCCTGGGTCCTGCCAGCCTGACTCCCCATTCCTAATTAGGACTCCACGAATCTCAACCAGCCATCAAGTGTTAGATTCTGAGCACCTGTGCAGGGCTGCAGGTGACGGTCGATAATGAGGCTCATCTTCCTCACCGTCGTGTCTTTCTAACCGTTTGGCCTTCTTCTGATGGTGGCTGCAACCTCATCAATGGCCAGCATGGAACTAACCCATTGGGTTATGTTTTCATTCCTGTTTTTCTTTACTTTGCTTAAGCAGGAAGTGCAACTGGATCGGGGAGCCTCTCCGGGGCTCTTTTTAATTCATCTCTGCGATTCTTCAAATGGTAGGTTGTTAAACCATGAAGCCAACAGACACCTGGCTGCTTACTGGATTCAAGGCACTGGGATGCTTCACTGAAAATGCCAGTTCAGGGCCCCTCCTCTCCAGGAGCCAAAATTCTGGAGTGGGGCTGGGAGACCAGAAAGAAACAAATTAAACCAGCACTCACCGCTAAAAACAAGCATTGCAAGCAGTAGTGCAATTACATCAAAACACACAAATCAAAGATGGCTCAAGGGCTTTCCCGTGTTGAGAAGGGCTGGACCCCGTTGTTTGTGAGAACTCAGGTTTGAAACATCTGTCCTGAAGGAGGCTCTGGACACCAGGAGAGGTGAGGTGACCCTCAGTCCAGGCGGAGACGGGGAAAATGAAGCAAAGGTATTTACTAAAACATACAAATAAGTCTGCAGTTTCCATGGCTTTGTCTGTCTGCCTGAGAGGCTCCCATTGTATGGCCTCCTAATATGCTTGTTCTTCTCAATTCAGCCATTCAGGGGTCCTTCAATCGATCTGTCACAGGGGTGATCTCTGGGGAGCACCCTCCTCTGCAGCACATTCAGACCTGCATGTACAAAAGCCAGGAGTGAACCACTGCTCACTGCACACAGGGCTTTGCCGTGAAGCTGGACTCACAGTGCTCAGAGTGAAGTGAGGATGGAGAACAAACACGTGCATGACTGTTTTAGGAAACTTTAGGCCTGAAACAGGTCCCTGAAACAACAGAGAAACTGTGGGTTTCCTTCTCCTCTCCCCACCACCCCCTGCATGCGGCAGACACACAGGCATGCGTCTGTTTACTTGCATGAATGCATGTCTGTATCTTGACCAAAAGTTAAGTCATATCTGAAGTCTTAGCCCAAGTTTTCCACAGGGCCATGGGCACTCGGGGACAAATTTAGCCTCTAGTAAAAGAGCAAAGTCTTCTGAGGCCAAACATTAAGCCACCATTTACCCAAAGACTGTATGGAGCTGGAAGTGAATACCACATTGTCTCAAACTATGGCCTCATGTCTTTGGTGTGAAGTTTCCTGGTTTCAACTACCTCTAATGATATCCTTCCAGATGGAAGGCTAAGCCAACTTGATTTGGACCACATGTCACAGATGCTGGTATGTGACATGGTTTGAGAAGGCTCAATCTGCCCATTGATTGAGAGTGTTTTTAGGGACTCATATCACACAGGCCCTGCTAACCCTTCTCCACCCACCTCCTCTGTGCCGCCGTAGGGAGGCTGCAGCCAGTAATTACGGGCTCAGCCACGGCTGGCTCTCACCCAGATGTTTACAGTCTCAGGGAGGCTGGATCCCAAATCCAGAGTGGTCACTGCAGACAGCAGAAGTAAGGAAGGCTCCAGCCTGATTTCCTGGGCTTCTGGATCCACGCTCGTCGATGGAGCTTTTGTTCCCTCATGGGGCAGACAGTCCAACAACTGGAGAAAACACGGTGGGATTTTAGCTTCCTCCTGCCTTCCAGGCATGAAATGACCCAGGAGCATTTTAGGGCACTGTCCAGTAGGATCATGGTGTTGGGTGTCGTTTAAGGCTTCAGGGTATAGGGGGCCATCTAACGGAAGGACAGCTCTAGAGCTGTCAGGGTGGGCTGGGGCTAGGACTGGCCAGGTCCCTCCAGGATGGCAGGGCTTTAACTAGTCTCCTTGAGAAGGCCAAGGTTGGAAATAAAGCCTAGTCTCTGAAAACAAGGGGGAGAAGGTGGCATCTGTGTTGACACCACCCTTGAATTTCCGTTTGTAATATAACTTTTGTTTGTATCCATTAAGTCAACTGCCAAGGTTTGAATGTTTGTCTTCTCCCAAACTCCTGTTGAAACTTAATCCCCGTGGTGACAGTAAGAGGATAGGAAATCTGCCTCTGCTATTGGAGAGTTGGAAGTTTTGGGATGTGATTAGGATTAGATGAGGTCGTGAGGGTGGGAACGAGCAGCTTTCCAAGGGGAGAAAGGGAGGGCTTGACTTGCAGGCTCAGCCCCCTCACTCTGAGATGCCTGCACCCCCATGAGACCTTGCAGAGTCCCCACCAACAGGAAGGCTCTCACCAGATGCCGCCCCTTCTGGAGACTTCCCAGCTTCCAGAACTGTAAGAAGTAAGTTCCTGCACCCCCATGGGACCTTGCAGAGAGTCCCCACCAGCAGGAAGGCCCTCACCAGATGCCGCCCCTTCTGGAGACCTCCCAGTCTCCAGAACTATAAGAAATAAATTCCTTTCCATTGTAAATTACCCTGTCTCAGGTGTCCTGTTATAGCAACAGAAAACAGACCAAGACATCAACTTAATAAACAAATTTCATTTTACCTGATCGTTTAAAAGTTTAGAGAATCCCTTTTCGTGGTGTTTCTCGCTATTCCTTTTTGTACTTTTAACCAATTTTTGCTTCTTACAAAAATGGTAAAGCATGTTATTTGGGTATGTTATTTGGGGCATAAATATTTATGATGGGTGCTTTGTCATTTTTTCTCCCTGGGTACGCACATTATTATTTTTTTATCCTGAATTTCTAGAAGTGCAATAGGACTGTCATATTATCTGTTGAGTCTGGAGCCATGTGTGATGTTACCACATGTGGCCTTGAGCCTCTCTCAGCCTCCAGCCCATAGTAAAATGCAATCATTACTCAAGGAACAAAGAAATACATGCACATCCAAGAGAAGGAACAGCCTCAGAAGTTTGGATTTCCGCGTTTGTGGGTTCTGAGTCAGGCCAGGGGAGTCAGTCACTTCCACTCCCTCACTTAGCAACTGCGTGACCTTGAGGACCATGGTCTACCTCTCAGCGTCCCTCAGGTGTCCACAGGACATTCACTAAGGCTGCTGGGCTGTTGTGAGAACTGTCCTGTTCAGGGCTCTGCACAGAACCGGGCACAGGGCCCGTCCGATGCCATGTGCTACGTGCCTGTGCCCGGGTCTCTCTGCCCCAAACAAGGATCTGGGTCACAGCCTGTGGATTCCCTATCTGCTCACTGCACACTCCCCCACACACCCAACCTTAATACATTTTCTGAATTAATAAGCAAGGCCGTCAAGTTCTCTCCTCTTCCCCACGTCCCTTACCTGTAAGGAGGAAACACTGACCAGCTTTGGTGCTGCCCCTGTTCTCGGGCCTGGGAGCAGTGGCTGCTGTCTCACCAGCAATCTCTAATGGATACAGAGAAAAGAGTTACTGATTGACCTTTTTTTTTTTTTTTCCTGCTTTGCAATCTCACTAAAGCATTTCCTTTCCCTACCCCCATGCAGGAAGGCGAGAGCAGCATTATTCAGTTTCCAAAGTCTGAGCTCTCCTCACACCCGCAGGACTGGGGCCTGCAGCCAGTGGGGTGGGGGAGGGCGGTTAACACTTGCAGTGCCCGGGGGGTGGGTGACCTGTGCGCTCTCTCTCTCTCCCACGGAAACACGGAGGCCTGAAAGACGGCAGAACCGCACAGGGGCAGGACACACACGGACGCGGGGGGATGCAGGAAGAGAGTTACCAGATAAAATAGGGATGCCTTTTTAGTATAAGTATATCCCATGCAATATTTGAATTTCAGATAAATAATTTTAATATCTACATCTCATGCAATATTTGAACTTCAGGTAAAAATGAATAGTTTTTAGTATAAGTATGTCTTGTAATATTTGAATTTCAGATTTAAAAAAGAACAATTTTAGCATAGAATAGGTCCTGTAGAAGTAAAAAAACTTTTTCATTGTTATTATGGGTTGAATAGCGTCCACCAAGAAGTTCATGCCCACCCGGAACTTTAGAAGGTGACTCCATATGGAAATAGGTTCTTTGCAGAGGTAATTAGTTAAGACGAAGTCATACTGGAGCAGGGCGGGCCCTAAGTCCAGTGACTGGTGTCCTCATACCAATGAGGTGAAGACAGAGGAGGAGAGACGCGCAGGGAGGAGCCCGCGTGAGGGCGGAGGCAGAGACTGGAGCGATGCAGCCACGAGCCAAGGGATGCCTGGAGCCCCCAGGAGCAGGAAGAGGCCGGAAGGGTCCTGGATCCTCCTGGGGGAGCCCGCCCTGACACCTTGACGTTGGCCCTCTGGCCTCTAGACTGATAATACATTTCTGCCGTTTTAAGCGCCCCAGTTTGAGGTGATTTGTTACAGCAGCCACAGGACCATGACTAGAATTGCTTATGTAAAACGCACATTGAATCGGGCATCCTGTACTTTTATTTATGAATCTGGCAGCTCTGCTGGAGAATGGCTCCCAGGGAGGAGCTAAGCGGCTGCCTGGCCTCCCACGGCTTCCCGCTGCTCTTCCTGCCCTAGAGTGTGGGTCGGGCATTCCTGCAGCTCTTAGAAGGCTCCGGCCGCCCCCGCCACGCACCTGTGTCGTCAACAGCTCCTGCCCACAGGAGCTGTGACCGTGCACCGCAGGTGTCTCCACAGTGACCCTGGTGGAAGGAGCACCAGACCCCCTCCCCCAAATATTTCTGATGGCTTGAGACCCCCTGAGACCCTTAACATACTCTGGAGGATGTTAAGGGTCTCAGCCCAACCCCCTAAAAGGGTAAAAGGACCAAAGTTAAATCTCTCAAAAACCCTGATGCATGGGGCTGGGCAGGCGAGAGTTGCAATTGGGATTGAGAAGAAACTGATAATAAAGAGAATTTCTCGTACACTCAAATGTCATGGGCTGAATTCGTTCCTGCTGCAGCTATCACCGCATGTGCCAGAGTGATTCGTGCCTTCTGGTAGAACATTTTCCATTTTCTCCTTCCAGGAGTGAAATGTGAACCTCCTCTTCCCCGTCCCGGGAACGGTGGCGGCCCTGGCTCCTGGTCGCCCAGAAATCCTCAGGCGATTCCCAGGCACTGACGCGGAGGCCCGGCTTCCTGCGCTGTCGGGATGCAGGAGGAGGCCGGCGCTGAGCTCACCAAGCAGCTGAATAAATGCGCACGTCTGCGGGGAAATGCTTCCTCACATCTAATTGCCTGGTGATTAGAAGACCACCCACCATCTGAATTGCCTTCGATTTGTGAAGAGCCCTGGCAGCTCTCCTGCAAGATTCAGCGTTCAAAAGGAGGAAGGTAATCATCTGGAATTAAATTCCTGCGTTCCTCATCTGTCCTACACTCACACAAGGGCCTGGCAGGCTGCACAGTTACTCACCCAGTTCACCCCCCCAACCACGCACAGTTCGCACCAAGCCAGCAGAGCTACTGCCACCCCCCGACCCAGCACCAACAGCGCCTGTATCCTACCCCGAAATCTCACCGTCTTTCCTACAGCAAAGCAACCATTGGTGTCCAAACATAAAGGAGCAAAGAGGCCCCCGGCAGCCTTGCTTGTGACAGCTCCAAACTGGCAGACGCCTGCAGAAATGAGCGCTACTCAGAAATGGTCAAACAATTGCACCTGCCAGCCATACACCGCAGTTTCCAAAGGAGGGGGCCCTCTACATGTTACAGGAAAGATGCTGATGGCATTTTCGAAAATGAGCAGCAGATTAATAGACTCCAAAACGTTTCTGTAAATGAAAAAATGGCAGAACTGAATATGTGTTTAGCACACACGCACACACACACACACGCGCGCGCGCACACACACACACACACACAAACACACCCTGACTTGATTTGACAGCCAGGTAGAACCATGCTGGCTCTGATGTCTGCCTGTCTGGGTTCAAGGTCCTCCTCCCTAACTCACTATTTCTCTTCACTTTTTGGTGTGTGGTTTTTAAAAATTATTCTGTGCATGCTTTCACATCTGTGAAATGGGTGCAGCGGCAGTGTCTTCCCTACAGGTTGGCTCTGAGAACTGAGAGAGACGGAACGGACAGTGCTCAGCTCAGCACCTGGATCTAGTGAGCTGCCCTGGAGACCCTCGCTCTAGAAGTACCTTTATCTATACTATTTTAAATTAGTTACAAGGTAGAAGTTTCATCTGATAATTTTTAAAACTGACTGATGTCCATCAACACTTTTTTCCAAAGCTCATTGAACAGCAGAAATCCCCACTATAACTCCTTTTTCATTGGACATCAGAATAACTAGGTACGTCTTGAATCAGGGGTCCCATAAACTCTGAGACTTGGGCTAATTCCTTCTTCCTTTGCTCAAGGGGCAGAGGGGATGTCCCCACCATGGTATTTCATCTTGGGACCTCAACCAGGTCTCTGAGTCCTTTCAGCATCCTTGACGGTGGTGCCCCCACTGGCAGTTCCCACAGATCATCTCCTGATGATCTGATAGGTGGACAACGCCAGGTGGAGAGGTACCATTTGCAGTCATAAGTCTTTGCTTCTTACAGGTATCACCCTGTTTCTAATCTGGGATAAATGGGTCTTTAACGATCTCAGTGCCATGAACATAAACAGCTCCCTAGGACTGGAAGTCTCACAGGTGCCCCTCGCCCTGCACAGCAGCAGAGTCTGAGACAGAGGGAGGTTCATCACAGTCCCACCTGCCTGGCTCCAACAGCCCCTCCTCCATCAAAACTCCAAGCATCCCATCACCGCCTTCTCACATGTCACCTGTGAGAACTGGTAGGGTCGCCTCTTGGTTTTAGCCTCCTAACGTCTCTGTGAAAAGGAAGGCACCTTCACAGATGGAGAGAGTCCCACAGACTAGGGTTTTCCTGACATCACTCAGCCCCAAACAGCTGAAGAGCTGGGCTTTGAACCCAGGTCCTAAAATCCACATTCCATCATCTTCTATATCAGAAATGATACATCACCTAAAAAATATATATGGAGGGCACATTCCAGCACTGAGCTGGCTGCTAAAAGCTGTCAAAGATGTATCCTGAACTTGAACCTGCTTTGGAAGAAAAGTTCAGATTCATTAATGTTTAATAAAAATCTACTATTTTCCCCATTTGCTAATCTAATCTCTGGAGGAAGTTGGGAAGGGCCTCTCTGAAGGTGCCTGAGTCCTCTTTGGACCTAGCTGGGAGAATGCGGCTTCCTGCAGAGCCCTGAGGTGACAGTCCCCGCGCCATAACACAGGGCACTTCCAGCTCCATCCTCCCGCTGCAGCCAGTGCCATTTTAACGAGCTTTTAAGGCTAAGTCTCCCTAAATCGCCCTCCTTTCCCATCTTTAAAAAAAAGTGAGGGAGGGTTCCTGCAGGAAATAAAAAGCTGCTTAGTAGTAATTCCTAGGAAACAGAATTGGCGTTCTGGGTAGGGAAGGCAGCCCCTCTGTGGTTTTCCTTGAATAGGCACTGCCGTTGGTATTTAAAGTTGTCAGAATGCTTCATCCTTTCCCTTTGATGTAACGCAGACCCCAAGATGCCAAGATGCCGAGAGTCCTCAGGCTGGGGTGGAATATTTACTTCGTTCGTTATGAGATAGAGTTGACTCCAAGCAGATGGTCGGTCCCTCAAATGCCCGTGGATTTTGTGGGCTCTTTTTCTTTCTCCTCTAATCATTTGTCAAGCTCACGCAACTGGATTTCTTCAACCTTCCCAAGCGGCCTTTTTTATACAAGCTCAGCAGGTGCCTCCACTTCCTAGGACAGCTGTGCCTGCCCCAGAGATGTGGGCATACTCCTTGTCCCTGTCTGCTGGGCAGCTAGCCTTCTTCTTCACCGGAGCTGAGACCTGCAGAAGGGGGTGCCTGGAGAAACAAGAGGCTTTGGAAGCGTCAGGTGACAGGACCTGGCTGTGGTTTACATTTTTCACCTTAATTTTAACAAGTATTTCAACCCCCTGGAAAACTGCTTCTCTACAATAATAAACAGAACCTGCAGTGAGTCTGTGGCAGGCTCCCAAGCCCGGGTGGGGCTGGGGGCCATTCCCAGTAAGCTTTGGGAGACCTAACAGTAGTCAGGAATGCACACAGACAATGGGGGAGGGCTCAGAGGGGCTGCTTCAGCCCAACTGGCCCTAATTTAACAGGGGTGCAGTGGGGTTGGTGAGGTAACCTAAGGTTTTGAGTTACACATAAGCAAGTCAAATAGCATATAAATAATAGACGTAGCGTGTTACAGGGGAAAAGGGGGCCAGTGTGTGTCTGCCTGCCTGTCTGGTCTGTTATTCATCAAGCCAGTGTGGTACCTTCTGTGGCTTGTTCATCTCTGTTCACAGCTCCAAAGTTAGCCAAGGGCCTGTTGACAAGACTTGGAAAAAGATGCTGAGATCCTGGTCCTGAGAAACAGGGTGTTACCGTGGAGACACCATTCATTCATGAGCATTCGTCAAGCACTTACTGTGTGCTAAGCTCTCTTCTAGGCAAAGGGGTCCGCAGTGAATGGAAACTCAATGAAATATGCCCCTTCGAGCCTCGCCTTTCAAAATGTGATCCATGACTAGCACCATCTGCATCCCCAGAAGTCTCTAGAAATGCAGTATCAGGCACCTCCCCAGGCTGCATAGCTGGAGCTAGATTTTAACAATATCCCCTAGGCCTTTTGAGTGGGCCATAAGGTTTAAGGAGCATTGCACTAGGCACGAAGAGAAGATCTAGGAAGGAAGATCTGAGCGGCCCCAGTGGAGCAGAGGTGCTCTCCGGTGGTGTGGCGGGCAGCCAGGGTGCAGGGTGGGCTCAGCAGTGGCCGGGGCGTGGGGGAACCTGGCTGGTTAGTGCCAATAACCATGATGCAGGACAGCCTAGAGATGCATGTCTTTCCCCCGTGACATAAACAAAGTAACGGCCCCCAAACGATGTCCACATCCTAATTCCTGGAAGCTGTGAATGTGACCTTACCTGGCGAAGGGACTTTGCAGACAGGATTAAGGACCTTGTGATGTGAAGCTTATCCTAGATTATACTCACAAGGGGTCCCCTGTGAGAGGGATGCAGGAAGATCAGACAGGAGAAGGTGAGGGGGTGACACAAGCAGAGATTGGAGTGGCGTAGCCACAAGCCAAGGGGCGTGGGCAGCCTCTGGAGGCTGAAGGGACAAAGGTGGGTCCTCCCCCAGAGCCTGCAGAAGGAACGAGCACTGCAGACACCTTGACTTGAGCCCCGTAAGTCTCAGTTTGGAATTCTAACTTCCATCACTATGAGAAAATATATTTGTATTGATTTAAGGGCCTGCCTTTGTGACAATTTGTTACAGCGGCAACAGGAAACGGGTACACTCTTTCAACAGAGATTTTCGGGTGATGCCCATATAGAATTAGTCTCTGCTTAGGGAAGAGTCCCAGCATCCACCTCTTTTCACTTCTTAATCTGGTCCTGAGATCGCCAAACTCAGGGACCACAGACCCAGGCTGCTCACATCCCCATTTTTGAGGGGCACAGAAAGTTCTGGAAGGAATATCTCAAGTGGTGTATGTGAGAAATAGAAGCATTAAATAACAAAGCCTCCAGGTTCTGTGTCTTAAACCTCCTCAGGGCTCACAAAGCTCCTAGTTCTGGGTTCTGCATACAGTTGGCACTTTAATAGAGTATCTGCTGACTGAGGTCACATGAGCATCCAAGCTGAGCCCTCTGTCCCCTTCAGCTGAGGGTTCTGATCGATGGCGCCTTCTGTCCAAGAAACAGCCTTCTCCCATCCCCTGTTCGCTCTTCATACACTGGTTTCTTAAGGTTCTACTCCAGGTCTTCTCATGCTCCTCCTTCCCTGGGAATCTTGTCCTAAACCACCACACTCATCACCGCCTCTCTCCCCAGCCTGCTGCTCTCTCCTGAGTCCTGACCAGCTTGATGTCCCTGCCTGGACTCCCAGCACCATCTCATCCCTCCTTCTCACCCCTCTCCTGCCTGGCAGTCCCCAGGAATCATTTCCAACTCATCCTTCTTTCTACCTTCCATCCAATCAGCACAGGGACCTGTCAATCACGCTCCCCAAATGTCTCCTGGATCCCGGCAGCACCTTATCACCACCACCCTGCTCCTGCATTCCCTACCTGGATGCTGGTAGCTGCTCCCAGCTGGTCCCCCTGCAAGCTATGATGTCCTCCAACCCACACCTGATCACAACCAGCTCCTTCTTAAATGACTCTCCATTGCCTTCAAGAGAAGGTGCAAACATCCCCAAGACTGGCACCTGCTTTCCTCTCCAGCCTTCCTCTCCCACACCCCCTCCCCACGGACTCACAGCTCTTAGGAATCCACTCAGAGATGTTTAATACAAGGATACCTGTTTATGCTAGGAGGCTTTGTTCTTTCTCTTATCTTCCTTGAAATTGGTATTCTCATTTACAAATGCCAAGTGTCTCCACCCAGTAAGAAGTAAACTTCTGCAAAATAACCATAAGCCATCAGGCATATATGATGTAGCAGGAATCATGCCCACTAATTTACATAAAACGCCTCATTTTAGGCTGAACACTCCAAACTTCTTTCAGTTCCTAGGCCGACCATATTTTCTTTCTCCTTGGGGACTTTGATCTGCAGTAATCGCCGGCTAAAACCTCCTCCCCAGCCCCACCTCTGCCAGGCCAACATCTACCTGTCCTCTGGATCTGGAATCCATGGTCTCTTCCTTAAAGACAAGGAGGAGTCCCTGAAATTCGCTGTCTTGGTGCCCTGTATTTGCCCCTGTATTTTCCCCAAGGGGAGGACACATACCTGTTCTCTCCCCAGTGAGAAAGCGTGGTGACAATCCATCCTTCCTGCCCATCTCTCCTCTCTCCATCTCAAACTCTCTCTCCCCCAAGTAAAAAGGGGGAGGAGTCATACAGCTATTTTGGTTTTTTATTAATTTTTTTTTTATTTTTCGACATGGAGTCTTGCTCTGTCACCCAGGCTGGAGTGCAGTGGCGCGACCTCGGCTCACTGCAGCCTCTCATGCAGCTATTTTGAGCAGTGACATCTGACACAAGTGCATGATAACTTGACTCAGCATCCTAGAGGCGAGTTCTGTTCTCTGCCTCTTCTTGGAGCAGCTCCCATTTTCACTCCTGGATGTTCAGCACCTCAGCCTGCACCTGCACAGGTAAGCTATGTCTATCCTTCCTGATGAGGGTCCAGCCACCTTCAATTCTGGTAGAGACAGGGAGAAGACAAGGGAAGCATGGGCTATCCCAGAACGCTGTCTTTCCCAGAGGCTTTACGTTGGACACATCAATAACCCCACTCATGAATGAGGCTTCCATCCTCATCTTGAGATATACATATGTATTTTTTAAATTTGCTTATTTATTAACTTGTCAACCATGAGAAACTAAACAGGAGGAGGGGTAACTTGGGCACCCTCAGTCTTCGTTAAAGCTTGGACGATTATCTCTCTTTTTTACTAGATTCAAACTTTCATCAATACATGATTTCTATCAGTCTTGTTCACCACTGTGTCTTCAGCAGGTAGCACAGGCCTGGAATCAAGTAGGTTAACAGGCTTCGCTGAATGCATTGATCCAGGTTCCCAATCAGTATAGACAAACAGCTTCTCAGAGGGCAGATGACCCCAGAAGTCACCAACCACCAGGCTGGATCTGAACCTGTGACCTACTGGAATATTCCACTACCTACATCTGCCCACCTCCCCTGCCAGTAAAAGCCAATTTGTAAAATTACCCAACAGTCCAGGCAGACAAGCACAGGGATTGTTGGCGGGCTCTTGTGTGCCAACACAGCATGAAATACCTGTTTCTCAAGGACCCGGGAAGGCCATCTCTGTGCTGTGGGCTGCATCTTCCTGCTCCCCGGAAGGTTTCTAAACAACCCACTGGCCCAAGGCCAGGGAAAGCAAATGCATTTCTTCCCAGCTATGTGTAAAAGAGGTTTAGGGTTTGGGATCTTTGTATGCAACAGGCACCGCCTCGTTTCTTTTCATAAGTAGCCTTGGCCGCCTCATTATTAAATGGGAGAGGATAGGATAGTGGTGCCCATGTTGTGGGGCTGCATGGAGGCTGAGTGAGCATAGTGAGAATTTGGACATGAAATGCTGAGCACGGTGTTGGGCACATGCTGCTGTCCATCATCTGTTGACACTCATCATCTTCACTATCACTTAGCACCCCCCAGCACACACACCCCTACCTACAAGCCCTGTTGTAATCCCTGCTTTCAGATGAGGAAACTGAGGCTCAGGGTGGCACAGCTTTTCAGCAGATGGAACAGAGCCTTAGCCCTCCAGGCAGTCTGACGTTACACCCAGAACCTTAATCTCTGCCTTAGTCCAGCGTGATGGGGCTGAGGGTGCTGTGCTGAGACTACAGAGCCCCAGGTTCAAGTTCCAGCCTTAGACAGCCTTGAGCAACTCACCTTACCCACCACCCCATGCCTCAGTTTCCTCGTGCATAAAATTGGGAGCTATTTTAGGCAATGTTAAGACTTCTCCCAGCTCTAACAATACCCAAGCCCAAAGAGGGCTGTGCACATTATGGCCTTTGTTTTCCAGATTCGAATGTGCCCCTCAGATCTCCATGCCATGCAATTTCTCAGACAAACCAACTCACGTCTTCTTATTGGCCCCATGTACCCGTGGGATCAGCAGATGTAACATTCTGACATCACACTTAGAAAACTTCCCCCATCTGGATTTCTGCAACCCACAGGGAGTCATTTGCCAAACATATGTTTTACAAAACATGGGCCCACTGCACTCTGACTTGTTGTGAAGTCGATACAACCCACCTTTTCCCAAAGCACATGACTCTGGCCCATGCATGCTGTCTGGCTGGGGAGAGAGATGCAAGACTACTGATGTCAGGGGCGGAGGGTGGCAGGAAACGTGCAAGGTCACACATTGCTAAAAATGTAGGCATGTAACGTGGTGATAACAGACACACAACGGGTCAGTGTAAAGTGGAGAAGAATTCTAGTGTCAGGCCAACTATTGCTGTCAGGAAGAGCATCAAGAAGCGTTTCCACATACCACCGCTCACTTTTCCAGATGACATTCAAGAGAGGAAGAGGCAGCGGACATCACCGGCCAGTGAAGTTAGGAGGCTTCGGAGGCTCCAGAGTCATGATAGATGTTTTGAACCTTGTAGCCAAACCCCTCCACGCAGAAGTTAAAATATCCACTTTCTCTGGAGGACAACTTTTTAAAAAATTGTTTTTTTTTAAATTGTAGTAAAATATACATAACAAAATTTACCACAATAACCACTTTCAAGCGTGTAGTTCTGTGGTGTTGACTATATTCATACTATTGTACAACCATCACCACCATCCACCTCCAGAACTTTTTCATCTTCCTAAGCTGAAACGCTGTCCCCACTAAATGATAACTCCCCATCTCCACCCCATAAGTCCCTGGCAATCACCCTTCTACTATCTTTTTCTTTTTGTTTTTCTTTTTTTTGAGATGAAGTTTTACTCTTGTTGCCCAGGCTGGAGTGCAATGGCACGATCTTGGCTCACTGCAACCTCTGCCTCCTGGGTTCAAACAGTTCTCCTGTCTCAGCCTCCTGAGTAACTGGGATGACTGGCACATGCCACCACGCCCAGCTAATTTTTGTATTTTTAATAGAGACGAGGTTTCATCATGTTGGCCTGGCTGGTCTCAAACTTCTGACCACAGGAGATCCACCTGCCTCGGCCTCCCAAAGTGCTGGGATTACAGGCGTGAGCCGCTGCGTCCGGTGCCTTCTACTTTCTGTCTCTATGATTCTGCCTACTCTAGGTGCTTCATCAAAGTGGAATCATACAGTGTTTGTCTTTGGTGACTGGCTCTTTTGCAGAATGTCCCCAAGGTTCATCCATGTTGTAGCAGGTGTCCGCCCTTCATTCCTTGTTAAAGCTGAATAATCCTCCATTACTTGGATGCACCATTTTCTTTCTTCATTCATTCATTGATGGACACGTGGGTTGCTTCCACCTTTTGGCTATTGTCAATAATGCTGCAGCGATTCCCAGGCTGGCTGAGTAATTGGTAGTCTACAAAGCTGCTTGGCACAGCGTCCCCAACCTATAGGGAGTAGTTGTGGGTTCAAAGAAAACCCACAAGACTTTAGAGCCAAAATACATCTGGTTTCCAATGTTTGACTGGCCAGCTGCAACTTTAGGCAAATTTAATCCTTCTGAGCCTCACGCTGCTCGTCACCAAAATGGGAATTACAGTAGACAGCACTGGTCTCTGTCCCAGCATCCACACTACCTCCTACATCCTAAGCGAATTCTGATTTCTTTTTTCAACTTTCTTCCACGCCCAGGTGATCTCAAGGGGCTGAGACATTCATAGTTCCAGGGATGGGGCAAGTCCCGCCCCCTTACCAATGATTGGTTCAGACACTCAGGCTTCAGCTAATCGGTTTCTAGCAGTGCCTTAGCAACTGTTGCTAGTGTTAGGCCCTTGATCTGAGTGGCCCAATCAGGTAGAGGATGGGCTTTTATTCCAAGTTGGAGAAATGACGCTCCTCGGAGCTAGGAAATGAACAAGAGTTTCTGCAGCTGCTGATGCTGCCGCCATCCCGCAACAACGAGGGAAGGAGCATGAGAACAAAGCCCAGGCACAGAAGAAAGGCAGCCGTAAAAGTGTCAGAAAAACGGAGCCGGAGCCTGATTATCCTCCTCATCTTGGTACACATTCACACTCACACACTCCCTATGTCTGCGGACTGAGAGTCAGAATATTCAAGCAAAACAGATCTCCTTAAATGGCAGTGACCTTCCCTGAAATTTAACAGGCCCCAAAGAACTGAATTTGCCAGTCTAAGGTCAACCAGGA
Source organism: Pan troglodytes (assembly GCF_028858775.2). Classification (NCBI taxonomy): domain Eukaryota; kingdom Metazoa; phylum Chordata; class Mammalia; order Primates; family Hominidae; genus Pan; species Pan troglodytes. Next base: position 84,893,138 of record NC_072416.2, on the reverse strand, counting down.
AGGCTGTGTGCCTTCAAGCCCACCACTGAAAGACGCCGACCAATTCACCTGTCTCCTGTATGATTCTGGGTTCACACACATGGGTGCACAGACTCCCCCGAACACACACACACACACACACACACACACGCACCTGCACGCATGCACACACACAATTAGGTTCAGAAATTAAACCTCAAAGTAATAGTAGGCCTCAATTATCCTACATAGCTGTGAAACAGATAGCCTGTTAGCTAGTCACTGGAGTACTGCTTGAAATAGAGATTTATTACAGAAAAAGCAGCACATACAAAAGTTTCTATGATCAGTATTACGGCTGATTGTGAAATAAGACATCATTGGAAGTGCACCAAAAATGAATAATGCAGGGACTGAACAGAGAAGCTGAGTGAAGACAAGCCAGATAAAGAAGGAACACATATTTTTTCAGCCCACAGCTTCACCCATTTTCAGCGAAGCAAGGATTTCCCTTAGGGTGAAGGGAGAATCCTAGGTCTTTCTATTCCATTTCCGGGCATGACCAGACACCAAAATCATGACAGAGTAAGCTTGAAAAGAAAGACTTCATGAAGACTGCTGGTCAAGACACAACCGGGGAACAGAAACATCTCAGCATGTACAGGAGAAGGAATTTAATCCAGGAAGGAGATTGTGGCTGGTGGAGGGTCAGAACAGCCACTGCAGTGTCAAACCACACACAGTGAATTATTCATTCAGATCTCATGACAAGGAAACTTGGTGTCTTTGTCTACCTGGGCTGCTGTAACAAAATATCATCCACTGGGCAGCCCATGCACAACAGAGATTTATCTCTGACGGTTCTGGAGGCTGGGGTGTCCAAGATCAAGGCCCTGGCCACTTCAGTGTCTGGTGAAGGTCACTTCCTGATTCATAGATGGCACCTTCTCGAGAGTCCATATATGCTGGAAGGGGCAAGGGGCATCTCTGGGGCATTTTTTATTACTTTATTTTTATTTATTTAATTTTTTGAGATGGAGTTTCAGTCTTATTGCCCTGGTTGGAGTGCAATGGCATGGTCTCCACTCACTGCAATCTCTGCCTCCTGGGTTCAAGCGATTTTCCTGCCTCCGCCTCCCAAGTAGCTGGGATTACAGGCGCCCGCCACCATGCCCAGCTCATTTCTGGATTTTTAGTAGAGACGGGGTTTAATCATGTTGGTCAGACTGGTCTAAAACTCCTGACCTCAGGTGATCCGCCCACATTGGCTTCCCAAAGTGCTGGGATTACAGGTGTGAGCCACCGTGCCCGGGCTTGGGGCTCTTTCATAAGGGCACTATTCCCACGCATGAGGGTTCTACCTCACAAACCACTCACTTCCCGGAGACCTCACCTTTTGATAGCATCACATTGTAGGTGAGAATTTCAATATTCAAATTTGAGGGAGACACACACATTTGGACCATAGCACACAGCTGGGTCATAAAGCCAGGGTTCCGAGGCAAGTCTGAGGTCATCAGCCAAGGGTGTCTGCATCGGACAACACTCAACTCGGGATTGGCACCCAGCCAGTGCCCTACACTATACAAGATGCCACTGTAGGGACAGGGATGACCTCTGGCAAGGTGACCCTCAGTGGGCCAGAGGGGGCTTCTGAAGAGAATTTCTCTAGCTTCTTGGTGTTTCCTGCCTGCTACTTTCAAACAAGGGTCCCATTTTTAATGTTTTCCCAGTAATACCTTATGAATGTTATTGCGAAGGTAAAGGAAATTATATTTTTGCTCTTATTGTTGTTCACTCTATTCCCATTTAGCAATTAACATTGAAAGGTAAGAAAACCAAGAGAAAGAGAGAGATTGGAATGTGGATATAGACGCAGATGTATAGAAATATATACATAGTAGAAATAAAAAAGGGTTGGCTATGGAGAAGGATACACAGATAGAGATAGTAAGACAGTTGGACAGACAGACAGGTTTGTTTTTTTCTTAATAATAGGAACCAGAGGATGATCAGGAAGGTGAGGAAAAGAAAAAGATGAAAGCCCTGTCTAAGATGCCCACAAGTTCTCTAGTTTGCATTTGTTCCCTTGGTGAGCAGAAGGGTGCATGTCCTCTCTTACCATGATGTGAGGAACCTATATCATCCCAGGGCACAAGAGGGTGAAGTTGGCCATCTGTGCCCTTCTCTGCCTTGTACCCTAGGCACGCCCCTCCTGTAGATCCCAGTTGCTCTTTCTGCCAAAAAGGGGGCAGACCTGGTGAGTAGCTAAAGTTCCTTCCGGCCTGAAGGCCCCTCAAAGGTTTTCTCCTGTGCCTTCCCCACAGCCCGGGTCTGTACTCTACTGGGATTTGCTGGGCTAGATTCTCAGAGGAGCTCAACATTGATTGAGTTCCGCGCTCCACGTTAAATCTTTGGAAAATTAACTAAAGATCTCCTAGTAAGATGCTTGTAACTTACTACATAAGGTGAAATAGTGACTTTACAGTACAAAAACTACAACCCAAGTATTACCACCAGCAGCGGGCTAAATCAACACCGCAGGCCCCGTGATCAATATATGTGATGAGGACATTACATCCTGGTGTTGTTGCCCCAAGTCTTGACGTGAATCTGACCACAAGGACAATTCGGACAACCTGAAATGGTGACACATTCTACAAAATAAACATCAATGTCATGAAAGACAAAGACTCAAGATTTTCTGCTTAATGGAGACTAAAGAGATGCGACAACTGAATGCCAGGCATGATCTTGGATATTCTTTTGGCTCAAACAGTCTTAGGACAATTGAAAAAATCTGAATGAGGTCTGTAGCTAATAGAATTGTGTCAATGCCACATCCTTGGTTTTGTTAATTGCATTGTGGTTACAGAAGAGAATCCCTTTGTTTTCAGGAAATGCACACAGCAGTATTTAATAGTAAAGGCACATCTTGTCTGCAACTTCCTCTGTGTGTGTGTGTGTGTGTGTGTGTGTGTGTGAGAGAGAGAGAGAGAGAGAGAGAGAGAGATGCAACAAATATGGTAAATATTAATTTTGGGGACTCTGGGTGAAGGGTATCTTGAGATTTTTGTGCTCCTCTTCTGCACATCTGAAATCATGTCAAAAAATAAAAAAGGTGTGTGCTCTGCAAGGGATACCCAGATACCCATGCAGAAGAGAGAACTGATTCAAGAGATGAACCCAGGTGGGAGCCACGATGATGCTCACTGGGGAATGAGCCTGTAAATCCAGGAGAGGCTGCACCTGCAGCCCATTCCTCCAGGGTGGTTCTCCTAGACCTGCTTCAAGTGTCATGGTTTAAATTCTCAGGCACCCCTTGGGCCATACTGACATTTCTATTGGCTTTGGGCTAGGAGGAGCTAATATGCCTTGCACATGATGATAGCTTGGAGAATGTAAAAATGCTGAGCTGTTATCACACCTAATGACATGATACATGCGAAGACGTAGTGTGTGCATGGAACAGCGTAATGGAGTCCTACAGCCTTAAGCCAGGATTTCATGTGTGATACACAGTAGTCACGGCTGAAATCTTTCTCCAGTGTGGCTGCTCCCTCCTCATTGAACACAAAGCAAGTTATACAATTCGGTTTTAGCAAATGTCTTGTGAGATGCGCTAGCACAATCTTAAAGATCATGTGTGGGTAAAAAGAACAACCTCCACCCATACCAAGCATTTTCAGTGCCAGGCCCTACCTGAAACACAACCGTGATCTCCATTTGAGCCAGGAAAACCCCAACCACGGGGAGCCGCAGAGCCCGCCCCCCACCCAGTGACTCTCCGGTGTGTCAGTGCCAGGGTCTGAAGGTACTGAGGCTTTGCAGGCATCATCTCAAGCCAGCAGGGTCTGAAGCTACTGAGGCTCTGCCAGCAACATCTCAAGACAGCATGGTAGCTCTTTCCCAGCACGCCACGCTGCCCTGCACACACTGCTAGCTTCTGTCTATACTGCACTTGGCACTGACAGCAATCCGATCAGATGCAGCATGTGATTGCTTTGTTCCATTTTCCCAAGGCCCACTCACAGGGCCTGTAGGTACCTGCACGGTCCAGGTCCAGGTCCATCGTTGTTCAGTCGAGCCACCATGCATTGGAACAACTGCATCTTTCAATTGCGTCCTCCAGTTCGCCCAGAGCCATCCGAGCACGGATTCAGAACTGGATCTTTGCCTCTCTCAACAAAGTACACTAGGGGACTGAAGCATCCACCTCAAGTGTAGTGTTTTAAATAAGAAAGAAGAACTTAAATTCACCCACTGACCCATTTCCACAATCGTCAAAGTCACATGGCTTTATCGGTATTGTCATTTCTGTGTGAAACTTAGCTCTTACATGCTTAAAAAATAAGAGTAATTGTTCAGATATGCTTGGGAATCAAAGAAAGAACACAACTACTGTTTTCTCCACATTGTCAAACTCAAACAAACACCTGTGACAGATGAGCACCGCCTACTGAGGTCACAGTTCACCTTTCTGCACAAGAGCTGGTGGCTTTGTTCTCTGTCTTGAAGGACTTTCTGTCTCCCTCTGCTGCATGTCCTCTGGCCTCTTGGGCCCATCCTTCGACGCCAAACTCAAGGGCCATATTCAGCCTTCATCTTTGGAGGGATGCCCAGGGACAGATGTGTCCACGGGACCCCCAGCACACAGAGTGACCTTTCGGGGCTTACCCTTCAAAGGTGTCGTGTCATTTCCCTGTGCCCTGACCTCCACGCTGAGTTCCCTCTTTCCTTACTGGCCGTGGCGTTGCATGGGTATAAGTGATTGTATGTAAGACAGGTATAGGATTTGTTTTCTGATAATCCATGAGTTTTATATTTCTGCCAAAAGTTATAAGTGAGCAATCTTATATATACATCTGCCAGCTCAAATGGACACAATGTAGGCACAGGCATCTTGTGTTGAGAGGCATAATGGGGCCATCCCCGGGGTCTGCAGGGAAGCAGGCAGCAATTGATGAGGGGCATTCGTCCTGGGACGAAGGAAGGCGAGAAGCAGCCAGTATTTCCTGTTCTTGATACAATGTTACCCTGCCGCAAGGGTGGAAAATCCCATGTTTAAACCTGAAACTGATTGTTCCTGGCCACCAGCCACTCCCACATCCCCGAACCAGGGGGGTGACTTAAAGCAGTGCAGTGACCTGCCTGAATCACTCGAGCTCTTGCTGAAACGCAGGTTCTGAACCAGGGCCTCCAGGGCGGGGCCTGAGACTCTGCATTTATAACCAGCTCCCAGGTGATGTCTGAGGACCACGCCTTGGGTAGTGAGGACCTAGAGTGAGTGAATGAAGAGAACTTACACAACAGCCCAGCACATTCTAATGAGAAAGGTGACACCACCTACCCCTCTATCATTCACCAGCTTAGGACAGCTGGGTACCTCGTGGCCATCCTCAGTCAGCCCCACCTCTCAGGCCAGGGCCTGCTGTCTTTGATGAAACCCCTCTGTCCCTCCCACGCCTTTGCGCCTGTTATTCTCCAGCCCACCCTAAGTCCCCCATGAGGTGCTGGATGTCTCAGGCTTGGATCTCCTCATCACCGCCTCTCTTCTTCCTCAGTACCCTGGGCGCTACCCACGTGGGCTCTCAGTGGCCCCTGCTCTCTGGCTTCTGGCAGGGGATCGGCCAGGCAAGGCAGGCAGGGACATCCCCCTCCTCAAATGGCGCTTGTGTCTCCCGGAGAACTGTGAAGTGCAGGAGGCAGGGGGCCTGGGGAAGGGCCAGTGCCTGGTGAAGGAGGGCCACTGCTATTATTTATTAGAACTCTTTGTTACTTTTATTAAATCTGGAGGTTCCAGCTCAGTTCCCTCCTCCATGAAGCCCTCCTGGCTTAGCTCGACCTTCCTTAGTATCTTTCTTCTTTGAATGCACCCAGTGAATAATTTAGGCCCTTATTTTGAGCCATCTTCCTTCTTTTTCCTTAGTTGCCTCCAAGGCTCAGTCTGGTCCCCTCGACATGACAAGAAGCTTCGATTCACTCACAGTAAACTTTTGCCAATGAGGAAAACCACAAAACACATCTGAAACTCAAATAACTCAAAAATGGTTTGAAAACAGTCTGTTTCTTTACGTCTCTCCCAGTGTTGGTAATACGTGTTTGGGGAAAATGTCTAAAAATAACGAAACACTTTTTAAAATCTACTTTTAAAACAAGCTTTATCGAGATATAACTCAAGTACCACACCATTCACCCATTTAAAGTGGACAATTCAGTGGGTTTTCGTATATTCACAGAACTGGACAACCCTCAACACAGTCCATTTTGGAGCATTTTTATCCATTCAGAAAGAATCTGTGCACCTGTTAACAGTCACCCTTCCTCATCCTGCTGTTTTGAGCCTGCATTTAAAACACGAGGCAGGAAAAGACCATTTTACCGATGTAAAGCCCAGGACATATGTTTTGTTTACATTGTCTTTGAGGCTTATCCCTTTTTAAAAATTTCCTGGCTAAGTTTCAGGAGAATCAAATCAATGGCATGAAAACCTACCTGTTTTGCAGAACATCCCAGGTCACCTGCCTCCTTGCACACCTGAGGGTTGAAGGAGGGCATGGCACTGTGGCGTCTGCCACCCCATCTGGCTTTCCCACGCCTCTGGCCTCACCCCTGTCGGAGGTGAGAGCTGGTTCCTGCCCGTCTAGAAGGAGCTTTAAGCTCGGCCTCCTATGTTGTAACAGAGCCCGGGAAGGAAGCTTTCACTTGTGAGCCAACTGCAGGCTTGACGGACTCAAAAGGGTGGTGTGGAAACAAAGAAAACACTGTATGTGGAAGATGGTCAAGACAATCACAATGCTGCCATTTATTGAATATTTGCAGAGTGTCTGGCATACTGCTAAGAACATTACATGCATATCTGGTTTAATCCTCATGACGACCTTCGGAGGTGGATCTTATTAGTTTGCCCGAGTTTACTGCTAAGGAAGCTTAAAGGAAGAGCTCCAGTAACTGCCTGGAGGGTCTTCCCTGATCTTCCCATCAGTCTAATGATCTGTTTGGATAGAAGGAGGGATCAGTCTGAACTGGATGGCCTTCTGAAGTCTTCAAAGCTCTCGAATCTGAGAATTCTGAATTCTACAAAATCTGAATCATAGGACGCCCTTTGAATAAAAGCACTGGATCCTTTTAAACCCAAAAAGAAGGGAGATGTGCATGTGGGGGGTGTGGAGAGAGCCTATTTTTAATGTAAGTCAGGAATGTCTGCTATGTGTGGATGACATGAGAGCTCTCAACCTCTGGGAGCCTGTCCCCAGGTCAGCCTTGGTGAGTCTAGCCCCAGCTATGGGTGCCTACCTGGGTTTTCACCTGTCCTGAGGTTTACTGTCCCCCACCTGCAAGCATGAGGCCCAGAAGCTGCCATCAGCCTTTGGTCTCTGGTACGGGCCTTTAGCTGTGAACTCACATTATTAATGTTAAAGACATTGATGTGACTAGCAGTGGTGTCCCATGTGACCATTCAAGATTCCCAGTGGCTGGAGACAGGACTCCAGATGTGGCAAGGGTGAAAGGAATCCCTTTCTTCACTTTTAAATGGAGTGAGCCAATAGCAGAGGCATGGAGTCAACCTAGGTGCCCATCGGTGGCGGATTGGATGAGGAAAAGTGGTCCATACATGCCATGGAATACTACGTAGCCATGAAAAATAATGAAATCATGTCATTTGCACATCATGGATGCAGCTGGAGGCCATTATACTGAGCAAATTGACACAGGAACGGGATACCAAATACTCCATGTTCTCACTTCTAAGTGGGAGCCGAGCACTGAGCACACATGGACATAAAGATGGGAATGATAAACACTGGGACTAATAGAGATGGGAGGGGAGGAGGGAGACAGGGCTGAAAAACGATCTACCGGGTGCTGTGTTTGCTACCTGGGTAATGGGACCATCTATACCCCAAACCTCAGCATCATGCAATATTCCTATGTAGCTAAACTGCACATGTACCCCTGAATCTAAAATAAAAGCTGAAACCATTAAAATAGTATAAAACAAATTTTAAAATGGAGTGAGCCTCACTTTATAGCAGCCATTCAAGCTGAACTATGGAAAGTCTCTACTGGATTCGGAGCCTGTGGTTGACACTAATTCCCATTCAGCCTGTGAATCCCCACATGTGCCTTCACTGTCCACCTACCCAGAGCCCCCCTCCTTTACAGTGTCCCACCTTAGAAGTGTCCCCATCATCTCTAAGCATGAGGCCACTTCTGAAGTCCCAGAACATCCCAGGTGGTGTGACCAGCTGTGCCTTATCTCACGTGCCACTGCTCTGTGAGGAAACCTGACCTTCAGAGAAAAAAAAAAAACCTAAGTAGGAGATAAGCACTGCAGAAATTTTAGAAGATACAAGTAAGGAGAAAAGAGGGAAGAATGCTCATCGGAACACAACCACTTGGGCATATGATTTGGTGCAGCCACTTTGGAAAAGAGTATGGCAGGTCCTCCACAACCTGGAGCAACCCTGGGACCCAGCGAGTCACTCCCACCTATCTACTCAGGAGAAATAAAAATGAACTTCCATGCAAAAATAAAAATAAAACAAATAACGTTTTGCAAACTTGTAAACAAATGTCCACGGCAGCTTGTTCACAATAGCCAAAAGTGAGAACAGCCTAAATATCCATCAATGATGAACAAAATATGGTCTTTTTATACAAGGGAATGTTCCTCAGCCACGGAAAGGAAGGAAGCGCGGGTACCCCCACCACACACCATGAGTCTCAAAAACATTGCGCCGAGTGAAAGAAGTCAGACACGGAAGCCCACGTGTTGGTCTTCAGGAGGAACAGCAAGTGCAGGCTGGACATACGTGGTGGGCCAGTTAAAGTGCTGTGAAAGCAGTGCCTTCAGCAGGGCCTGTGCACGTTGGCCCCATCCCCCTATGGTATTTAAGACAACGTGTTCTCATGGCAACCCTGGGATTACTCCCACTTTACAGACCCAAAGAGGCTGAGTAATGTGCCCAGGGCCCCACAGTGCATCCACACTGAGTCCATGATCCTCCCTGCCCTGGGCTGGCTCTCCATGGCCCCCTTGACTCATCACTCAACCCCCAGCCCCAGTCTGAAGACCCAGGCATGGGCATTTCAATACTCTCCATCAGCACCATTCTAACCATCACCCAGTTATCCCACGGGACATGACACACAGGCTAGACTCAGTTTCAGGACCTGTCGCTGTCCACTGGAAATTCATTCATTCCCCAAAAGCAGAGGGAAGGGAGTGGCCCAAAGGCCCCAGACACAAAGCTGGGTCCTGAGCACAGCAGTGAAAGGGGAGGTGCCCACAGCCCTGCCAGCATCTTCGGGGTGTCTGGCAAGGCTGGCCAGTGGAACCAGGAGGGCTTGTCCTGCTCAAATATTGACCAAAAAAGAAAGCACAGCAAGGCATGGTGGCTCATGCCTGTAATCCCAGCACTTAGGGAGACAAAGGCAAGAGGATCGCTTGAGCCAAGGAGTTCAAATCCAGCCTACACAACATAGCAAGACCCTATTCTCCATACACACACACAAAAGACAGAAAAGAATGCAATAATCCAACAGATGATTTTCTAAAGCCAGGGAGACAATAACACTTTTGTGATTTAAATTCTGAGCAGCTCTACGGCTCCAAGAGACAGAAGTTAGAGGAGCAGAGCCACTGGAAGCATGACTTGTTCTCTTACAATGAAGTGTTGGGTCCCATCAGTAGCTGGAAGGCCTGGAACTGTCAGTCATGCTTCTCTGAAGATGCCAGGACCTGAGGTGCTTTCTCAACAGACCAAGACAGGATGGGGACCCAAAGGGTGGGCTGAGGGGGTACTTTGAGCTTGTGAGCTGCTAAGCACACAGAAAAGGGTCCTGTCTAAATTCTGCATCCATTTGGGATCTGCACCATGGAAAGGGGAGCAAACAGGGCTGTCCTGGCCTCTGCCCCTCAAAGCCGGGTGTTTCCAAGCCCACTGGGTCCTTGGGCTCATTGTGGCTCGGCACCCGCCGGGGCAAGTAGGGATGCCTCAGAGCCTCCTGGGCTTTTGGGCATGACCTGTCTGTAGAGTACTCTTGGGGCTGAGGCCAGCAGGATGGGGCTGGCTTGGCCGCTCAGAGGTTCCCCTGAAGGAAGCCGCGGGAGTAACGGCCAGCGCCAATAGAGCAGCTGCTGCGAACAGGCCCCTTAGGAGCCGTCTTGGCGAATCCTCCCAGCACCTCGCAAGCAGGTCCTGCTGTCACTCACCTCTCGTGATGCCAGCGCTGGGCTGCCTGGCCTTGTTCCCTACAGTTTATAAGAAGGGAAGCCCCAGACCCCCCTGGGCCTCTGCATGTGGCTCTCCTGGGAAGCCCTGCAGTCAGGACCTGCCTCCGAGGTGGGAGATCTCGTCAGCAGCCGACCACGTCCAACCACGCCAGCACCGCAGCCAGCCTCTCTGGGAGGCACCAGCATCCTCACCCCTCACTCTTCCCTTCAGGGTCATGACCGCGGGTCCAGCAACCAGCACCGAAAGCTCGTGGTCACAGTGGACGGACCAAGGTTCCCCAGCCTAGAGGGCATCAGAGCCAGACCCTGGGGTTTCAGCTCCCTGCTCAGGAGTGTGGAAAAGGGGATACACTTGTCTTTAAGTGAGCCTTGAGGTGCATGTGGGTGTATATGTGTATATGTGTGTGTCGTGTCTGCATTGTGTGCATGTATGTGTGTGGTATGTGGTGTGTGTGGTATGTGGTATATGTGTGAGTGTGTGTAGGTGTACAGACATGTGTATATGTGTATATCTGTGCATGTGTGTATATGTGTGTTGCGTGGGCAAATATGTGATGTGCATTCTATGTGTGAACATATGTGCATGTGTGTGTACACGGTTTGTGTGTGCATGTGTGCAAGTGTATATATGTATGTGCCAGTACATGTGTGTAAAGTGGGTCAATGGGTTGTCACCAAGACACAAGGCGACATGACGCACGTGATGTATGTCTACTCTTGCCGTGCAGCAGGTCTTGTCCAGGGTTTTCCTCATGGACCAGTGCCCAGAGCCATGTGGTACAGAGGCCACTGTGGGCACTCACACATGGGATGAGTGACCAATGAGATGGCTCTTACAGCAGGAGACCAGCTGCCAGGTGCCCTCGTGGTTGCCCTGTGAGGAGACCTGCCCCCGCCAAGGAAACTGCCCAGGGCAACACGGACGTAGCCCCAGGTAACGCACCCAGTTGCGGGGGTCCAGGAGCAGGGCAGGTGAGCTGCCACAGCACCCACAGGGGGGAAGCAGGGTGCTCGGGAGGAAGGAGGGGAATGCTGGTATCAGGAAGCCCTGGCCCCAGACCTGAACCCCCAGCTGTGACTGGGAAGTCATATAGCCTCTCTCTGAGCCTCAGCTCTTCCATCTGTAAAAGGGGATTTATGATCTTTTCTTCAAAGAGCTGCTGTGAGGGTTAGTTGAGCAAATAGCTAGGTAAGTCCATGACAGACACGTGTGTGTGCCTGTACATGTGTGCACATGTGCGTGTGTGTGCGGAATCTAACACAGAGCCTGGCGTGTGGCATGCACAGGTGCAATCAGTGTTGCTCGTTCATGTATTTTCCCAGTGTGTGCTTATTAAGCTCCTACTGTGTGCTTGGTGGTGCTCCAGGTACTGGGGATACGGAAGCGAACGAATATGCACAGTCTCGGCTCGCATGTAGTCAACAGTCCAATGTGGGAGTCAGGAAACAAGTGAGGAAACAGCCAAGCAAATACTGTGTGTTCAGTAATGACAAGTGCCATGGAGAAAAACGAACATGCAAATAAATCCCAGGTGAGGGATGGAAGGTGATTCATTTTGGGGAGACTCTGTTTAGATGTGGGTGGTCAGGGGAGGCCTCTGGAAGGTGGTACCGTCTGAGCCCAGATCTGGATGACAGGAAGTAGGCAGCCACACAGAGTTCTGGAGGGAGAGCATTCCCACCGCAGGACCAGCAGATACAAAGGCCCTTGAGTGGAGCAACCCCGTGGCCCGAGAGCATGCCAGATGTCCAGGGCACATGGCTCAGACATCAGGCACTCAGGTTAGTGGCACACCTGGCACCTTTCTGGGCCCTGAAGCCACCATCTCCAGCCTCACTGCTTCCCCTCACCCTTAGGGAGGAAGACGGCTGTAGCTGGCAGCTGCCAGTGACAGGCTGCACCTGGATGTAATTTCTCCCCCGTGTTAATTGGCAGAGGGTGGGAGGGGGGAGAGAGGAAACAAAATAAAGCTTCAAAGTTTGGCTGTTCTTCGCGTTAACGCCCTCTCCGGAGCACCAAGGTGGGGGCCCAGTGGCCGAGAATGGATGCCCCAAGTCAGCCTCTTCATCTCATTAAATCAAATTAACGGGCACAGCGGGAGTGCCGGGCCCCGAAACAGGCTGCTTCCCTGCTGTTCATGAATAGCCTGTCTTGTTTCCCTTCAAAAATAATGTCTTTAATGTCTTGACAAAACACCCCTCTCTTCTGGGATATCCAAAGTTAGCAAAAAATTGAGCTCCAAGCAGCAGAAAGCTGAGTTGGTGTGCAGTTTCCACTTCCTTCACTGCCCCCTTCCTGCTCCATCTGAAGGAAGGGGCAGCAGATGACGCCATGCGGGAGGGGGCTCTGCCAACCTGTCCCCATCCCTTTGTTCCTTTGGACAGCTCTGAGCACCCCTCCAGCCTCCTCTGCCCCACCTTGGCACAGGAAAAGTGTTTGGGGACTGGTCCCTGGCCCTGTCCATGACCGGTGCTCTTTCAGGCGTTTTCTTTTCCAATTGTCAACAGTGTGTTCTGGGAGTTTTTCTGCCATGAGCCCTGCTTGCTGGTGGCTGCAGGAGTGCTGAGCGTGGCGTGGTGGTGGCACAGGGCTGCCTGGATCATCAGCTGCCTCCAAGAGCGATGGCTCTGTCAGCTCCAGCAAGGGGCCTATGAGTTCTGATGCATCTCCCTACCCGCCTTGGACGGCCTGACCTTCCTTAGCAAGGGAGAGGCCAGGAGGGGTGGCCAGGGAGGAGCTGGTCATCCTCCTCTGGTCATCCCCAGACCATGGAGAACAGGACGCAGGAGTGCAGAGCCGCTATCAGAGGCCAGGAGGCTCTGCCCGCCTTGGGTGAGGAGCGAGGCTGCAGCGCCCTCTGCCCAACCGCAGTCAGTGCTTACGGAGGGCCCTGGTGGGGAGGCACAGGCAGAAAGGCCACCTCGGACTCCGTAGGAGCCGCTACCAGGCCGTCTCGGGGGGCAGGCGCTCTGCTCTGTGAGTGCATTTGTACGAAGCTGTATTAGTCCGTTTTCACGCTGCGGATAAACACATACCCGAGATTGGGTCATTTATAAAGAAAAAGAGTTTTAATGGACTCACAGTTCCACGTAGCTAGGGAGGCCTCACGATCACGGCGGAAGGTGAAAGGCGTATCTTACACGGCAGCAGGCAAGAGAAGAAGCGCCAGCAGAGAAAATGCCAGACAATGCTTTTAAAACCATCAGATCTCGTGAGAACTCACTCACTATCACGAGAACAGCATGGCTGAAACCACCCCCATGATTCAGTGATCCCCACCTGGCTCTGCCCTTGACACGTGGGGATTATTACAATTCAAGGTGAGATTTGGGTGGGGACTCCGAGCCAAACCCTATCATTAGCCTTTCGGGATTTTTCAAACGGAATATCATTGCATCAGATCTCTAACTTTACACTTTTCAGAAGGATCGGTTAAATGAAAACAGACCTTAACATTCAGACAAGTTTGTGTTGTTGCACCTTAAAGATTTGGGCCTGGGGCTAGGATGCACATATCCAGTGCATGGGTGGAAGAAAAGAGCAGAGTGGGGCTTGATCCTGAAGGAGTGGGGAACCACCATCCTCCGCATCCAGTCCCTGCTTCTCTCCAGCTTCGCTGCTCACTGCTTCTCCCCACCTTCGCTGCTCACTGCTTCTCCCCACCTTCACTGCTCACTGCTTCTCCCTGATGGGTCTCCCTTGCGTCCACCCTGAAGGCATTGCCACTCCCCCAACATGAAGTCAGCTTGCTTGATGCCACTTCTGTTCAGGCTGTGCCCTCTGCCCGCTCTTCTCTTGCTACCATCTCCTCCTCCCCGAGCTTCTGCATGGACCTCACCGCCCCCAAAACTGCCCCTGATTTCCCTCCCAGCACTTCCCCTACAGTGACTCACACAAGATTGTAATTGCTGTTTATCTCTGTCTCTTGCACTGAATTTGGAGTCTAGAACAGAAAGTGCCTGTTTTTCATTGTGTGTCCCCAGCACAAGGCTCAGAACGTTTCATCCCCAGGGATCTTGCCTCATTGTTGCAACATGGCTGCTGCAGCTCCAAGCATCACATCCTCTTCTGAGACTTCTCTTTGAATGTCTCTCCCTTACATAAGGAGGAAAAATATTCCCCAGAAACAGACTTTTTATGTCTCGTTGGGCAGAACTGGGTCAAATGGCTACTCTAAACATTGAAAGAATTAGATGGAGGGAGAGAGGTGAGAAGAATGGATAGAGGAAAGGAGGGAAGAAAGGAGGAAGGAAAGAAGGAAGGAAGAAAGGAAGGAAGGAAGAAAGGAAGAAAGGAAGGAAGGAAGGAAGAGAGGAAGCAATTCCCTGAATTGCTTTTCACAATGCTCCACTATGATTATATTGTAGGTTTTATGGGAATTGCAGCCAACCGAATTGGGGACAATATGAGAATTGCTGACAAGAAGTCAGCAAATGGGAGACCCGGATTCCAGGTCTGGTCCTGACTTGTTAGAACACTGTGAGAAATACAGACAGCCTATCTCAGCCCAGTTCTATTGTCCCTGTCCTCAGATGGCCCTGGGGTCTAGCCACAGCTTCCCAATCAGAATCCCCACCAGGGGCTTCCCACAGCAGATGGCATGAGTCGTCTCCCCACAGCCAGCCCTTCCGTTCTTGCACACAGACAGTTGGCCTCCCGTGACACAGGCTGCAAATGCAACATGCTCCTCTTCCAGGAGCTACCACAGCACCCATGGCAGGAGGCCAGGTAACGCATCCAGCCACAGGGGTCCAGAGGCACGGCAGGGGAGCTACCACGGCACCTATGGTGGGGTCCAGGGGTCCACTGAGGAAGGGTCTTTTGGCCCAAGTCGACATAAGGGGAAGTCTCCTTCCGGAAAATGCAAAGGCAGGCCCCCTGCCCCACGCTGGCTTTGGATGCTGTCTTGAGAGGTTGAGATGCTCGAGTCTGTGGCCCCTTCCTATAGCTTGAGGACGAAGTGCCATCACACCGAGTCTGGACACACCTGGGCCTTGGTGACATCATTAGGGCCCTGAACTCACCTGGGCTCGCTGTGTCTGTGCCTCTCACGAGAGAGCGTTAGAAGTCGTGTTTACACTGTACCTAGACTTCTCACCACTTGTCGCTGGGACATCGTTAAGTGAAACATTTCTCTTTGGTAGTGGCTGAAGCTTTGCAATCATGGCCTTCAAAATGTCCAGAAAGCAGGGATGGCTGGGAGGAGAAGGGTGAGCTTCAGTGAAAATGGGACCCTAAGAAACATCAGTGTTTATGTTGCTCACATAAAGCCTGTCTGCTTTGTACTTGGCCTTCCGAAATCAGAGTCCATACACTTCAGTGTAGAAGTGTCTCATTCAGCCGTGGAATAAGAATCTAATGACAGAAAGCAGAGTATGAGATGCGATAAGAGACATGGGAAATTCAAATGGCGTTGGTGGAAGTCATTTGCCAGAATCCTCCGACCAAGGAGAATGAGTCTTAGAGCCCACAACTCCCTGAATATCGGGTCCCTGAACGCTGGCTGTCTTCTCCGGTCATGTCTGACTCAGCAGCCTGGGTTTCCGTCACGGGGCCGTGCAGAGCGCATTTGGTGTAGACGGCCTGCAATCCATGAGCCTCTCCTTGGGATTGCACTGTTTCATATCTGGATTTCCAGTAAGTTTCTGTGCATGAAAAGAGGGAGCGCTGTGAACACACATGGCTCTCAGGCCATGTCGCCGGTCCACAGATATGCCAGAGCACAGTGGCCCTTGTTCATGCCCATGAAAGGCTGCGTTGGCGTTTTCCTGTAAAACCCTTGTTTTCTTCAAATGAGATGTGTCCTGACTTGACAGGCTTTGGCAGAAGGCGGAAAATTCCAGTAACTGAGTAACCGAAAAGGCAGCGTCTTTATCGAGCCAGGATGTCAGCAGCTGTCTCTCAAAGCCCTACGCTCACATCTGACACTTCGAGGTATCACTGCAGTCACGCACTCCACGAGGGGCATGAATGAACGGCGCTTACTTGGTTCTGCTCCAAGCCAGGGCGGATTCAGGAGCACGCCGCAGTGGAGTAGGGAGTTTATTGAAAGAAAGGTTGAACCCCTTAGTGTTTCGCAGAGTTAAATCAGAGGTGCTTTTGGCACCCGCTCAAAATTGACAAGGCCACGCCGGGCTGCACACTTCCTCCTACACTCTAATATCTCTCGATTCCAGAATATTCGGCACAGTGCTGATCAATAAGGGGAACTACGGGGTTGATAGCTGCCGAGGCCCACTCCGCGTGCAGCTTACGCACTTCTCACAACTCCAGGAAGTGGATGTTGCTCTTATTCCTCACTTACAGTTGGGGAAACTGAGGCCAGCAGGGTGAAATCACCCGCCCCCAGCTCCAGGCCCAGGCTCTCTCTCCATCTGGGGAGCCATCAGCTGACACCGGTGAGCCAGAGTCCTCCCGAGCTGCCGCTTGACTCTGGAGAGCAGCCCCTACTTCTCCCACTGCCTCCCACGGGTCTGCTCAGCCCCCAGTGCTGCCTCAGACTCAATGGGTTACAAACTGACCTTGGCCTTCACAATGGGAAGGTCAAACTTTACTCACCTTGTCTTCCTAAGGACACAGGATGAGAAGGGTGAGGAGCTTCCCCGGTCACAGGGCCAGGCTCCTGCTGCAGCCATGGCTCTCTGAACCACCCCATTCATACGTACATGGCTGTACCCCCAAAATGCCCCCTGGAGCCTGCTACACACAGATGCCAAATCAGAATCGCCGAGGTAAGGCACAACTATTTGGGGACCCTACCACTCCGTCTGTTCTCCCATGCAGGGATGTCCACTTTCCTCTCTTGAGCACACACGCTAGGATTGCAGCACTGGCCTCCAGCCACCCTCAGGCTTCACAGGCTTCTTCCCACGGGGAAGGAGGGGTGGCTTATCTGGCAGGTCAGCCTGGTGCTCCCTGGGCCAGGAGTTCCACCTTAACACACAGCCAGGGGCATCCACGGTCGGAGGATGCAGGGGCGTGTGTGCCTGCCGCTGGCTGGTGAGGTCAGGGCCATACAGATCAAGATCTAGGTTCCCCAGCAACAAAGAGGGTTCTGGACGTTGATCCTCGTGGTTCCTCGAATCTGTGCTCTGTGGTTTTCTACCCTAGAGGAGAGGTGATGTGATTAATTCGACATTCCCAAGCACCATCCTTACATAAGCTCTGGCAGAAGAGAGGGGACTCGAACCTAGGTCTTAGCGTGTTCTTTTTGCCCACATCGCCTCCCTTTCCTTCCAGAATTCATGACTCATTTTTTAAGACATGATATTTTAGAAAATTGGCCCATTTTCTAAGAAAGAATGCAGACATTGGCCAAAAAAAATTTAAAATTCCGATAAGGCATATATTAGTCCATTTTCATACTGCTATGAAGAAATACCCAAGACTGGGTAATTTATAAAGAAAAAGAGGTTTAACGGACTCACAGTTCCACATGGCTGGGGAGGCCTCACAATCATGGCAAAAGGCAAAGGAGGAGCAAAAGCATGTCTTACATGGCGACAGGCAAGAGAGCATGTGCAGAGGAGCTGTGCTTTATAAAACCATCAGATCTCGTGAGACTTATTCACTGTCATGAGAACAGCAAGGGAAAAACCCACCCCCATGATTCAATTACCTCCCACTGGGTCCCTCCCATGACACATGAGGATTATGGGAGCTACAATTTAAGATGAGATTTGGGTGGGGACACAGCCAAACCCTATCAGGCACTTTAGGGAAGACTCATGAAGCCCCTCCCCCAAGCCTCTCTCAGTCTGGTCCACCTCTGTATCTCACTGCCAGGACCCTGGGCCATGCGGCATCGCCTTGTCCAGGACCATCCCACAGTTTGGACGGGGCTCCCTGACTCCCACCCCCACCCAGTCCATGTCCTGCAGCTCAGCAAAGGTTGATTTATTTATTTATTTTGAGATGGAGTCTCGCTCTATCGCCCAGGCTGGAGTGCAGTGGCACAATCTCAGCTCACTGCAACCTCAGCCTCCCAGGTTCAAGTGATTCTCATGCCTCAGCCTCCCAAGTAGCTGGGATTACAGGCGCATACCACCATGCCTGACTAATTTTTGTATTTGTAGTAGAGACTGGGTTTCACCACATTGGTCAGGCTGGAATCAAACTTGTGACCTCAGGTGATCCACTCGCATCGGCCTCCCACAGTGCTGGGATTACAGGTGTGAGCCACCGCGCCTGGCCACAGCAGGGTTTAAAGAAAGGTTAAACCACTTAGTGTTTCACAGAGTTAAGCATGGCTTTGAATGATCCAACACCAATTCTCTTCTTTGTTTAAACCATTCAAGTCTTCCCTGGGTCCTCAAGACCCATGCAGTTTGAAGACATCAGTGGGCCCTACTACATCCCAACCCCATCTCACCTCTACCTCTGCTGGTTTCCCTCTCTCAACACCCACCCCCGAAACAGAGAATGGGCTCCTCATCTGGTCATTACCACCCTTCTGCTCTAGGCTTCAGTGTCGCCTCCACCAGGAAGCCCTCTGCTCTCTGAACTCGGGACCCCCATTACTGGGTGCTCCCTCTGGATTGTGTCAACCTCATCCGCTGTATGAACAGCTCCATGAGGGCAGTGATTGTCTGTCCCTCACATCCCAGCACCTTGGGCTCCCCCACCTGGACTTCCTGAAGCTGCCCACCAGCTCCTGTCCCCGGTGGTCAGGGGTCAGGGCAGCAGGAGCAATAGGGCCCTGCAGTCTTGCGAGCATCCCTGGTAAAATCAGGATTGCTTCCTGGGAGGAGTGGGCCCTCCTGAGATGCTTTTAGAGTTTGTTTCCAAAGGTGCATTTTTAAAAAACTAAGATCCAATCCAAGAGAAGAAATCCTACTTTCCTTTGCCATTTAGTGAGAAGGCATTGAGTTTGGCGGCGAGGGGCACCTTCAGGAAATTTGGGGGTTTACTTCTTTGCAGGAAGAGTTACCGTTGGGGGATTTTGATTCTCATCCTCATTCTTTTTTCCTGGAATGTGCGTGGAATTCCGGGGGCACTGCATGCCCTTTCCAGGAGGCAGGCTGCACACTTTCCACCTGGGGCCCTTGCATTGCCGCCCTGCTGCTTCTGCTGTTGGATTTTGGGGTTTGAGGGGCCCTTCTCACTCACCTCCCCTGAGCTCTGAGAGCTCACCTCACCCTCTTGGGGCTTCCAGGGAGACAGTTACCATCCCCATGAACCCATCAGCTTCTCCCTGCAATGCCCTTTTCACTCTGGTGGAACACGATCATCCCCTTCACGCCTCTTCCTGCTCCGGGGCCTCCTCCCAGAGTCTTGCCTTTGAAGTGCGTCTGAGCCCTGGCAGCTTTCAGGTGAAGTTACACCTCTTCTTATCTTCCCAGTGTCTCTGGGGGTGAGGCCTTGGCAGCTGCAAGCCTCTGTGTGGAGGAGCCTGTCCCCGGGGTGACCTTGGGCTTTCTGAAGATGGCACCTGGGCTGCAGACAGATGGAGCAGAGGCAGGGCCCAGCCCAGCCCAGCCCTGCACCCAGCACCTGCCCCGTCTACCTGTCTCCTTTCATAACTCCTCCTCTGCAAGGCGGGCTCCACACGCGTGGAAGGTGGCAAGGGTGACACCCTACACAGGTGCTAGTGGCTGCCAGACTTTTATATAATTGCAGCAAAATATACCTGTTATCACCGTTTAAACCATTTTTATTCATATTGTTTTGTATCCATCACTACCATCCATCTCCAGAATTTTTCTATCTTCCCAAACTGAAATTCTGTCCCATTAAACGCTAAGTCAACACTTCCCATGCATCCTCTCCCAGCCCTGGCACCCACCATTCTACTTTCTGTCTCCATGAATCTGACTACTCTAGGCACCTCGTATATGTGCAGTTGTACAGTATTTTGTGTGTGTGTGGGTGTGGGTGTGTGTGGGTGTGGGTGTGGGTGTGGGTGTGTGGGTGTGTGTGGGGGTGTGTGGGGGTGTGTGGGTGTGCGGGGGGGTGTGTGTGTGTGGGGTGGTATGTGGGGGTGTGGGGGTGTGTGGGGTGTGTGTGTGTGTGTGTGTGCGCACCTGGCTTATTTCACTGAGCATAATGCCCTCAGGGCTCATCTATGTTGGAGCATGGGTCAGGATTTCCTTCTTTTTTAAGGCCGCGTAATATTCCACTCTATGGATGGACCACATTTTGTTGACTCATTTATCTGTCAATGGATACTTGGATTGCTTCCACCTTTTAGCTATTGTGAATTGTGCTGCTCTGAATGTGGGTATGCAAAAATCTCTCCAAGTCCAGGTGTGGTGGTTCACACTTGTAATCCCAGCACTTTGGGAGGCTGAGGCAGGTGGATCATTTGAGGTCAGGCGTTCGAGACCATCCTGGCCAACATGGTGAAACCCCGTCTCTACTAAAAATACAAAAAATTAGCCAGGCCTGGTGGTACACACCTGCAGTCCCAGCTACTCAGGAGGCTGAGGCAGGAGGATCAGTTGAACTCAGGTGGCAGAGGTTGCAGTGAGCTGAGATCATGCTGCTGCACTCCAGCCTGGGCAACAGAGTGAGACTCCATCGCAAAAAAAAAAAAAAGAAAAAAAGAAAAAAAAATCCCAAGACTCTGCTTTTAGCTCCTGTAGGTATATACCTAGGAGTGGAATTGCTGGGTCATATGGCAACTGTCTAATTTTTTGAGGAACCTCAGAGTGTTTTTCACTGTGGCTGCACTATTTTCCTTTCCCGCCAACTGTGCACAAGGTTTCTGTCCTCTCTGCGTCCTTGCCAACATGTGTTATTCCCTGCCTCTTTCAGAACAGCCGTCCTAATCGGTGTGACATGGAATCTTTGCTTTTTTTTTTTTTTTTTTTGAGACAAGGTCTCACTCTGTTACCCAGGCTGGAATGCAGTGGTGCAATCTCAGCTCACTACAACCTGAACCTTCTGGGTTCAAGTGATCCTGCCACCTCAGCCTCCTGAGAAGCTGAGATGACAGGCACGTGCCACCATGCCTGGGTAATATTTTTACAATTTTTAGTAAAGCTGAGGTCTTGTTATTGCCCCGGGTGATCTTGAACACCTGGGCTCAAGTGATCCTCCCACCTCAGCTCCCCGAAGTGCTGAGATTGTAAGTGTAAGCCACCGTGCCTGGCTCAGATAGTTTCTAAAACCTCCGTTCTCAAAAACTGTTGGTCATCTTGTCCTGGAACACCATTTTGAAGTATTTATCCCTCTCTCCTCTCTATTATCGAAGAGGTAGTTTTATAAAGCTGTGGTCCTGCTTTGGGTGCCAGAAACTAGCTGTTGTCATTGTGATGAAAATGGGAACCCAGGTCTCCCCAGGAAACTGCCTGGATACTCACTCTGGAGGAGGCAGAATGCAGGCGGCAGTGCTGGGAACAACCCCGGCCTGCTGGCTGTGGCTGGCCTGCAGATACCTGAATCTCTAGGTATCCAAGACTTGAGGATCACCTGAGCCTCACCCCAGAAGGCGGTCACAATTCCCTATTGTACCAAAGAGGAAGTCAGGGCTTGAAGGGAAACTATGCGCTCAAAGCACTTACGCGAAAAGCACATCTGTCTTCAACCGCATCCAAAGTGCTGGCCACCGATCTTCCATATGGTCTCCCGGAGTGGGGCGTCCTGGCCTGAGGAACAGGGCCCGAGGCTGCAGTGGGGTCTCTGCCTCCTTTTGTGTCTGCCGCCCAACTGTCTTCCGACAGGTGCAGGTGTGAAGGTCCCTTAGCTCTTTCTGTGATGCGCGCTGGTTCATTTCATCGGCGTTTCAGAGCACCTGCTGCATGCCCGCAGGGTGCGTGCACAGAGGGTACATCAGGGAACAGAATGGGGAGGGTCCGTGCCCTCCCAGCTTGTGAGGGTGGGGGTGGGTAATGAGGAAATTAGTGCGAGGCCTCGGAGGGCGCTGAGAACCATGGGAAATCAACTCAGGGAGACTATGGGGTGGGGCTTCGATTGGCTGCTCAGGAAAGACCCCTCTGAGGACAGAAGAAGCTACCAGGGAAAAGCTTGCCAGACAGGGGGGACACCATGGGTGCAGGAACCCTGCGGAAAGTCAGGAGGACAGAGAAGGCCAGGGTGGCCATGGGGGGCGGGAAGGGGAAGGGGAAAAGGGGAGCAAGGGAGCAGGTCCTGGATCGTGCAGGTCTGTGGGAGCCCAGAGAAGCCCTCTGGATTCGATTCCAAGGGTGATGGAAAGCCATGACCCGGGCCACGGTGGGACGGGGACTGCAGGTGGCGGAGGATGAGGGAAGCAGCTGGCTCTGTCCTCCGGAAGGAGAGGATGGAGCTTGGCTCAGGTGTGGAGGCTGTGGAGCTTCTTGGGTGCCCATGGAAGGCTGCACGGTCCACAGTCAAGGAGGGCTGGACGGGGGAGTTCAACAAAGACAACTCTGGGAGGTGGAGGGTGGGGTGCCCTTTTCAGAGCCATGGAGGAGGAGAGGAAGAGCAGGCCTCGGCAGAGCCCAGAGGGCCCGTTTGGCCATTTTACATCTGAGATGCCTCCAAGATGAAAACCCGGGGCATCTCCAAGGCATCTGGACGTGGGCCTTCCTGAACGGGGACTCGACAGGCCCTCCCACAGCTGGGCGTGGGCTGCGACCTCTGTGAGCCGTCGCATTTCACCCTCCCAGCAGCCTCACTCCCCTGCTTTCACAGGTGGGGCGGGCAGCACGGCTGGTGAAGATTGGCAAAAGAGGCTGCAGGTTTGATGGCAGCTCCCCTGACACCGCCCTGGGCTCTTCTCCAGGACCAAGGGCTGGAACCACATGCAATTGCCCAGGCGGGTGGAATGGAAGAAAAAGGATGGGGTGGGAGGCTGTCACCCAACCAGCCCCCTTCTCACCAGTGAGCCCACATTTCAAGTTGACATTCCATTGGATTCCATCCAGTAGAAGAGCTCTTGGTAGAGAAATCTCTCTCAGCATGATTCATTCTTATTTTTAAAAAGAGAAGACAAAAATGTAAAAGAAAAGAAAAGCTCATCCTCTCTGTTTGAGGTCCTGCAGCTGAATTCATCAAGAAATGCAGGAAGCTCATTTTCTGTCTCCTTCTGCCACTTTGAGGATGTGCAGTCTTGTTTTCTTTTGCCATTTCAAGCCCAGCCTTTTAAAGAAAGATATTTCACTCTATCAATGTTCAGTTTATTTTGTTACATAAAATCCCCTAAACCTGACCTCGTAAAAACCCTGTTGAGCTCAGTATTCAGAAAGGCAACCAACTCACAATGAGCTCACTGTACAAAGAGGGTGTGTGTTGGGGTGTGCTGCATGTGAGCATGGTGTGTGTATGTGTGCGTGTGATACCGCGCACGTGCAAACTCTAGAACATTACAGCCAGAAACAGCGGAGGCCCTCAAAGAGCACACCTGAGAAGTCTCGCTGAGCAGGAGAAGTAACCTGGCCCTCTTCACCTGTCCACAGGTCTGCCTACAATGCACAAACCCGCAGAGGCCACCTGTCAGGGTGTTGGCGGGCCCCGTGGGTTAGGATCATCCCCTGAATATCCCCTGGTAACCTTTGCACCCTGCTCTGAGTCCTGGAGTTTCTGTCATCTCCTACAGTTAGATCTTTTTGTTGTGGAGATTACAAGCTGGCCAAGGAGTAAGACATTTTCGGCTGGGCACGGTGGCTTACGCCTGTAATCCCAGCACTTTGGGAGGCCAAGGCAGATGGATCACAAGGTCAGGAGATAGAGACCATCCAGGCTAACAAGGTAAAACCCCATCTCTACTAAAAATACAAAAGTTAGACGGTCGTGGTGGCAGGTGCCTGTAGTCCCAGCTACTGGGGAGGCTGAGGCAAGAGAATGGTGTGAACCGGGGAGGCAGAGCTTGCAGTGAGCCGAGATCGCGCCACTGCACTACAGCCTGGGCGACAGAGCAAGACTCCATCTCAAAAGAGAAACAAAACAAAACAAAACAAAAAACACATTTTCAGGGGCCTCCAAATAAAAAGATATTTGTTCATCAGCACTAAGCTATGGGACCATGACATCACACAGAACAAAGGCATCGGGGACACAGTTGAGATTAGGAACATGAATGGGAGAGGAGAGAGGTGGAGGGAGTGTAGGACCTCGTCATCGAGTTATCAAACCAGTACTTGGACAATCAGGGCACAGCTGGAAGAAGCAGCGTGTCAGCTATACCTAAACCTGGTCCAAACCCTCCTGATCTGCTTCCCATCAGGTAAAAAATGTTGACGCCACACAATCCATGCTCATTTATTATAAATTCTATACAGGCCCTCCATGTGCATCATCTACTTTGTAAAACAAAAATAGAAAAAATTAAAAGAATATGCTAAATACAAAAAAGCAATAATTAAGTATCATTTTATGTTATAAACAGTAAAAAAACTTTTGCTCTCATTTTTTTTCAGAGGCACTGTGATTACAGATCAATGTTGTTTTGAAAATCTTTCACACTTTTTAACACAGAGATGTAAGAATCTGGTTCTGAGTTTAGTTTATTTCAATATCCCTCTTGAGTGCTCCTCAGAAAGGGAAAAAATCTCTTACATTTTTAATACAGCACCTCCAAATGGAGGAAAACCTCACAGAACACATGCCATGGTGTCAGTGCCTTCATAAGACTTGGTCTCTTTTACTTTGAGATGAAAAAAAGATGTAAGTAGAAGTTCTGTTATTTACCTCCCTCTCCTGGAGGTCACTTCTGAGGTGGTCTGACCCACAAGCACCCACTTTGGAGACCATGCATTTTGAGTGAGAAGGTGGCCAGGCTAACCGGGAGGTGGGGTGGTGGGAAGACAGTGTCCAATGTGTCCAGGAAAGCCCATCAGAGAAGGAGGCTGTGGGGCCCACCGCCTCCCATGGCCCACCTGGATGCCCCCACAGCTGGAGGGGGCAGGTCCCCAACACCACCCTGCTTAACAGGAAGCAGGCTGGACATCCAGACAGTAATGACCCAGGAGCATCCCCAAATCAAAAAGAACAGGAGCTGGCAGACTCAGAGGAGGTTCTGCACACTCCTTGGGGGTCTCCAGCAGAAACGAGACCCCCTTGCTGACATTGCCCATGCCCTTTCACAGTTTCCTTCCACCCCACCCCTTCTCCCCTGCTTCCTGGATCACCAGTCCCACCCCAAATCAACTACTTGCATCCAAATTTTTGTCTCAAACTAAGACCAGGGGTAAGGAACTTCTGGAGCCAGATGAGGGCTTTGAAAGCTCAGAAGAAGGATTTGGAATCCTGCCCAAGGACCACAGCCACAGCAGCGCCGGCGCTTTCAGCCAGGAAGTGATGAGATGGGATTCAAGTTTCAAAAGCTTCTTTCCTTCAGGCAGTGGAGACTGGAGCGTAGAGATGGGAAAGGGGAGAGAAGGCAGCCCTGTAGTCAGGTGGCCTCAAACTACACTCACTAATTGAGTGGAGGCAAAAATGTAGCAACATGCTTTCTTCTTAGCTATCCCCAAAAGTTATCAGCTCTTCTCTCCTATCCTTCATAATAGAAACTTAAACAAGGGGTTTAAAAAGTGTCACTCCCAAAAACCTGATTAGTTTAATCATGAAAAACACCAGGCTGGGAGCGGTGGCTCATGCCTGTAATCCCAGCACTTTGGGAGGCTGAGACGGGCAGATCACTTGAGGTCAGGAGTTTGAGATCAGCCTGGCCAACACGGTGAAACCAGGTATCTGCTAAAAATACAAAAATTAGCCAGACGTGGTGACACGTGCCTGTAGTCCCAGCTACATGAGAGGTTGAGGCAGCAGAATTGCTTGAACCTGGGAGGCGAGGTTGCAGGGAGCCGAGATCGAGCCACAGCACTCCAGCCTTGATGACAGAGCAAGACTCCATCTCAAAAAAAAAAAAAGAAAAAAAAAAATCAGGCGATCAAATTGAGGGACGTTCTACAAAACACCTGACCAGTCCTCGTTAAAACTCTCAGGATCATCAAAGACAAGGAGAGTCAGAAAGTGTCACAGCCAAGAGGAGCCTGGGGACACACAATGACTAAATGCAAAGTGGGATTCTGGGACAGAAAAAGAACATCAAGTATGGACTTCAGTTAATAAAAATGTCTCATTCTGCATTAATTGTAACAAATGTTCCACCATACTAATGTAAGATGTTAATAATAGGGGGAACTGGGTGTGGGGTGTATTTCTCTGTACTACTGTCACAATTTCTCTGCAAATATAAAACTATTCTAAACTTGAAAGGTTTTTTTTTTTTAAGCATAATTATGTAGGGAAAATCTCCAGCTTTCCTAGCAAGAAAGGGTCCACAGAGATGAATGTTGAAGTGCTTGCTGTGTTTGATGCAGTTAGGATTAGGGGGATTCTGTTTCTTCTTCTCATTCGTGTTTTCAAATTGTCTAGAACAGAAAGAAAAAAAATCATGCGGCTGGGTGCGGTGGTGCACACCTGTAATCTCAGCACTTTGGGAGGCCAAGGTGGGTGGATCACCTGAGGTCAGCAGTTCGAGACCAGCCTGACAAACATGGTGAAACTCTGACTCTACTAAATACAAAAAATTAGCCAGGTGTGGTGGTGGATGTCTGTAATCCCAGCTATGTAGGAGGCTGAGGCAGGAGAATTGCTTGAACCAGGGAGGCGGAGGTTGCAGTGAGCCATTGCAGTCCAGCCTGGTCAACAGAGTGAAATTCTGTCTCAAAAATAAAATAAATAAATAAATATAAATCAATCAATCACGCTTTGATGTTGGAGAAAATAAAGATCAGTTTGTGCATTCTCTCAACTTTTATTTTACTATGCCATTTTTGTCTGGACGGCAGGTAACAACAGAGAAGGGACATGCGGGAACAGTCGGAGTCTCCAGCTCTGCAGACAGGGGTTGAAGCTGGGAGAGAGACACATCAATGCATGCCGGCTGTCTATACGGATGGGCTCAGCAGGAAAACTGGCTGTTCCATCACCTCCTATGTCAACCTCCGTGGCTCCGTCTCCTCAGCTGTCCTGAGTGGGCACTTCCCCAGCAAAGGCAGCAAGCTGAAGAAGGCTGGAATAAGATTGATGACGCTGGTTAGTAGCTTCAATGCATGGCGGACTTACTGCATACAGGGCCGGTGAGTAGACTTCAGTTCCCTTTGGAACAAGATTGAGTTTGGATGGATGGATGGGTAGATGCATGGATGGATGCATGGAGAGATGGCCCAATGAATTGCTAATGATTATAACAATGCTGCAAGGTGGATACAATTGCCATCATTTTACAAGAGTCCCAGAAACATCAAGAGCCTTGCCTGAGGTCATACGCAGGTATACGAATGGCTCCTCACCCTGTCTTGGGTCAAGGCGATGTTTTTTTACAATGCAGTAAGTGTTCCAACTGCTGACACACAAGATGTTTTAGGTCATACACCGACTTTTTAAGATAGTTGCATATTTAAAGTTAAGTTAAGATTTTAAGATACACATTAAGGGCATAAAACTCTTAATTTTGCAGTAGTATTTCTTGGCTTGAAGATAACTGCATTCTTATAAAAAGTGAGCGGATTTGAAGACAAGTACTAAGTAAATAACAATATGTAATTGCATATTTCAACAAAACTCTAGTAACTTGTGCTTACCCCTTACGCTTCAGCATTTATAATCCTTGGTGGGTTTGGGCACATATGATAGCAGGACAGATTTCCCACAGCAGAAGCACCAGAGACATGCCATGCAGAGCCCGTATAAGACAGCACTGTATCTTTTTTTTTTTTTTTTTTTTTGAGACGGAGTCTTGCTCTGTCACCCAGGCTGGAGTGCAGTGGCTTGATCTCGGCTCACTGCAAGCTCCGCCTCCCAGGTTCACGCCATTCTCCTGCCTCAGCCTCCCGAGTAGCTGGGACTACAGGTGCCCACCAACACGCCTGGCTAACTTTTTTGTATTTTTAGTAGAGACGGGGTTTCACCGTGTTAGCCAGGATGGTCTCGATCTCCTGACCTCGTGATCCATCTGCCTTGGCCTCCCAAAGTGCTGGGATTACAGGCGTGAGCCACTGTGCTCGGCCAGTACAGCACTATTTCGTCATGCAAACGCCAACTGTGAACAGAGTCCATTCGATGACCACCATGCTTCCTGCCTGGCCAGTTGTGTGGCTGGTCATGTCTTCAACAATGATGAGCAATAAAGAATACAGAGAGGGGCAGATCTGGGATCCGAGGAGCAGAAGTTATTGACGGGCCTTGTTTGGGTGTATGAGGTCCTCTCCCACAGTTAGTTCCACTCTCTTCTTTTCCTCTCAAGCATGGTGATGTTTGTTATCTTTCTTGTTTGTCTGTCGTCTTGCTGTGTTGAACTGTACGTTTGTTCATCTTGTAAAATGATTAAGGATCACGGTGATCATCCCTTTGTGCCAGGCAGGGTTGCAGGAAGAAACAGGTGATGCTCTCAAATAGGACCATCGAGAGAGTTTAATAAACAAGCTACTTACACAGGCTTGGCCGGGACTAAAGGAAACCGTAACAAGGGAGAAGCAGCCCAGGCTAGCAGCAGTGGGAGTGACTGTCACGGGGCACACAGAGTGAGCTGCACCTGCGGGAGAGGGCCAGCCAACGTGTCCCTTCAGTCAACGGATGCTGCCAGCCCAAGGGAGCACCATGGGGACGTAAATACAAGGGTAAATACTCCTCCTGCCTGCTGCTCCCCTGCCAAGGTCCAACTCTTTTCCCCACCTGAAACCCTCTTCCCCAGCCTGGACCGCTCCTCTTCAGCCTTTGAGTCTCACGTCAAGCAACACATCCCCAGCAGACGGGGCGTTGCAACCCTGTATGGATGAAGGCTGTTTTTCCTGAGGAACCACAGTGCTGGTGAAGGCAGAGGGCATGGCGGGCATTCTCCAAAGCTGATGGCGGAATTCAAAATCGCGGCTGGGAGCGGTGGCGCACGCCTGTAATCCCAGCACTTTGAGAGGCCAAGGAGGGTGGATCACAAGTTCAGGAGATCACGACCATCCTGCTAACACGGTGAAACCTCGTCTCTACTAAAAATACAAAAAAAATTAGCCAGGCTTGGTGGTGGGTGCCTGTAGTCCCAGCAACTTGGGAGGCTGAGGCAGGAGAATGGCGTGAACCCAGGAGACGGAGCCGACAGTGAGCCGAGATTGTGCCACTGCACTCCAGCCTGGGCGAGGGTGCGAGACTCCATCTCAAAAAAAAAAAAAAAAAAAAAAAAAATCACCCCCACCTTTCTCAAGACCAGCTTGGAAATACAGGTCCAAATGTAAGGAGAACAGACCCTTTCTAGAACAGCACCTGTAGGAATATGTCGCAAGTAAATATATTCAGACTAGACCGAAAAGTCCTGTATGCAAAGATGTTTATCAGACGCTGTCAATAATAGCAAAATTAAGTAAATTAAACAAATAGATGACAACCCAGATGTCCATTTGTCCCATCAGTAGACACTTGGTTTTGAAGTCAACCGTCCATCTGTACCATGAAATATTATGCCATTAGCTCTAACCAAGGAAAAAGGAGCATGACATAGACGGCCCCAAAAGCATTCTGTAGGACAACGTGATTTCATTTTTGTGGAAACTTCTGCCTCACGCTACAATCACTGTGCCGGCCGAGGAACACCCTCCCATCTCCTTCCATGCAGCCCTGGTCTAAACTGGAAAAATTCTGCCAACCAAGAGGAATCCTTATTTAGTAGTGTTGTCAACGTGGCTTTTCAATAGCACATTCATTCCCCACTCTCCACTTCAGCCAGGAAAGGGTGGGGGGAAGCGGGGAGAAGAAAAAGCAAAAGCCGAGTGTTTGTGTGAGCATTTTGGAGACTGAGCTCAACAAGGCAGGTGTGTTGTGTGGGTTCCTTCAAGACCACAGGAGCAAAAGAAGCAGTGAGAGCAGGGATTAAAAGGTGCCAAATATTTGAAGCTCCGTAAACCCCAGCTGCAGAAACCCAGAGGTCAAAGTGCTTAAGGATGCATAAAATGCGGATTTTTCCATAATTATTTAAATATGTGTTAATGAGTGCTCAGAACACAGTCAGAGTATGTCCATTAAAGGATTAAAAATAAAGGGAAGTGGAAAAGGAATAGCTCAAACAGGAGAAAAAGCACTCTTTTGGGGGTCAAAACTTCTCCCAAATTTCTCTTTGGCTCTAGTTCTACCACTCAGAGCAAGTCACCCAGTCTCAGCCGGGCTTCCCCTTCCCATCTGAAAATGAACGGTGGGTGGGATAGATTGTTCAATGCCCTCAGCACAAAACCCCTTGTTCATGAAAACAGCTCATCTTCTGTATTGAATTGAATGAGGAAATAAGAATTTTCCAAGGCAAGGGAGCTTGCAAGAGGACTATGAAGTGTCCTAAGCTTTCTCAGGTCTCTAAGCAGAGGAAGGGCGCTGTTTTGTAACCAGCTGACTGACTCCAAAATACAAATGAGCCACTGAGAAAACCCTGAAGAATCTGATGTCGGGGGAGATTTCAAATCCGACCTACTCCATTAACCCCTGTGGTCCTCTCATGCACCCCGCCTGGAAGCCCATCAAAGTGTCAGCTCAGCCTGGAGTCCCTGGTTAAGGAGCGAGGCATTTACACCATTTGCTAGGAGTGCAGGAAATACAGGAGTGACATTTCCATCAGTTTTCTTCCCCAAGCAAGAAAAGGGCGGCAGGGGCGAGAAAGAAAGAAAGCAACCGCGTCCAAGGCTTGGCTGCATCCCAATGCCTTTGACACCTAGGCTTTTATTGGAACTGCTACTTCCAAAATAAAGAAAGTAGTGACTTCAGGGTATATTTCGCCTCCGTTTTTGAGGATGTCTTGGGCCTTTCATCTCCTCTGAAGGCGTGTCACCTAATTATGCCCCTTTCATCCTTGTGTTGCTCAAGCAGAACATGCCAGTCTGCTCTACGGCCATTGATTATGACTGAGGGCTTTCCACGTTCCAGCTGCTGCCGAGAGCCTGGGTATTTGTGAATACCTGAATAAACTCCTTTAATCCAAAAACAAACTCCTCCTGAAAGAAACTGCCTGAAAAGGCCTTTCATAGAGTGTTTTCCAACTCACTGGTTCATGGTTTCTTTGGATTTCACTGTGCTTCCTGAACTAATGGTCTCTGAATGCATTCCCAACTGTGGCTTCCTGGTCTACCGAGGTCCCCAGCACGAGGTCCCTGGCATTAAAGGAGAAGAAGGAAAAAAGTAACACAGCAGATGCTTATAGGAGTTGCCAGGACTGGATGGGTTGAAACTGAAAGGAAATACATGTGGGTGAGAGTGTTATGTTGTTTCTACAATTTTTATAAGAAATGCTTCCCCAGGTAATGCTTTAAAAACAAAGTTATGATCACATAGGACACACATGTGGGGTGTAGCTTCTGCTAGATTGAAAGGAGAATGCTTGAATTAGCACTGGAAGACCTTAACTACAGAACCTGATGACTCTCTTCTAACTGACAGATTTGCTTTAAGATTCACAACTTGAATTGGAAAAAAAATTCTGTGTTATTGAGATTACAGTGGGAGCACTAAGAAAGCCCAGAATTGACTTGGGAGCTTCCCAATGGCCAGCCGATATGTTCAGATTGGAGCCCTGGACTTGGAGTTGCCAGATTCTAGGGTGAGAAATGGCATGTTCACGTCCTAGCCTTGTAAACCGTCCTCAGCTCATTACTTCCCTGCTTTGCCTCTGTATCCTGATCTCCAAAATGAAGGGGCTAGGTGAGACCAGGGGAACTTTTCTCCAACAAGTCGAATTCCTCTCACCTGAGCAAGTAGGGAAGGCGGGAGGGAGGCTACCAGAACCCCCACCATGAAGATCCTCACCCTGCCCTCTCTCTGCCTTCCAGGGATCCCTGGCATGGTCTAGTTTGGTTACTATTGCTACGTAACCAATTACCCCAGAAATCAGTGCTATCAAACGATTGCCCTTTTACTTTGTTTACGATTTGGTGGGCTGGGATTTAGAGAGGGATTGACTGGGCAATCATCACTTGGAGTCTCTCAAGAGAGTGCAGCCAGGTGTTGGCTTGGGCTGCAGGCAGCTGGAGGCTTGACAGGCTGCATGTGTGTCCAAGGTGTCTTGCTCACGTGGCTGGTGTTGATGCAGGGGCTGTCAGCCAATGCATCCACATGTGGCCTCTCCAGCATGGCAGTCTCAGGGTTGTCAGATTTCTTACTTGGTGGCTGGCTTCCTCCAGAGCAAGAGTTTCCAGAGAACCAGGTGGAAGACATGTGGCCCATGTGACCTAGTCGCAGGAGTCACACAGCCTTACTTTCACCACATTCTATCGATGGTCAAAGGGCCACCAAATTCAACCACAGGGAACACAGGTCTCCCTCTCAGTAACAGGTGAGGCAAGACCATGTTGTGGAAGAGCCTACAGGCATCAGGTATGATCGCAGACATCTTTGCAAATCATAGTCCACCTCAGGTTCCAAGAAACACAGTTGGAAAACAACGAGGTTAGACGGTCTCTAACGTCTCTTTCTGTTAGAAAAGCAAAAAACTCTAAAAGGGCAACATTTACTTGTCCAGACTCTTTCTTTTTTAAAGAGCTTTACTCCTTTGGGAGGCCGAGGTGGGCGGATCACGAGGTCAGGAGATTGAGACCATCCTGGCTAACACAGTGAAACCCCGTCTCTACTAAAAATACAAAAAATTAGCCTGGCGCAGTGGCAGGCGCCTGCAGTCCCAGCTACTCGGGAGGCTGAGGCAGGAGAATGGCATGAATCCAGGAGGTGGAGCTTGCAGTGAGTCGAGATCACGTCACTGCACTCCAGCCTGGGCAACAGAGCGAGACTCCATCTTAAAATAAATAAATAAATAAATAAATAAATAAATAAATAAATAGCTTTACTGGAGTGTGCAGGCCTCCCTTGTTTTATTATGCATTTAAGTGCTTTACTGTCTGTGTTTCTTACAAACTGAGGGTTTGTGGAGACCTTGCATGGAGCAAGTCTATCAGCACCATTTTCCCAACAGTATGTGCTTATGTCATGGCTCTGTCACATTTGAGTAATTCTCACAGTGTTTCAAACTGTTTCATTATGATTACTTCTGTTATGGTGATCTGCGATCGGTGAGCTTCGTTACTATTGTAATTGTTTTGGGGCACCATGAACCATGCCCCTATAAGACAGTGAACTTAAATCAATAAACGGCGTGTGTGTTCTGTTTCACCGGCTCTTCCCCCATCTCTCTCCCTGTCCTCGGGCCTCTCTATTCACTGCAACATAATAATATTGAAATTAGGTCAAGGAATCATCCTACAGTGGCCTGTAAGTGTTTGAGTGAAAGGAAGAGTCACAGGTCTCACTTTACACCGAGAGCTGAAACGATTAAGCTTAGGGAGGAAGCCATGTCAGAAGCCAAGGTAGGCTGAAACTAGGCCTCTTGCACCAAACAGTTGGCCAAGTTGTGCATGCAAAGTAAAAGCTTTTGAAGGAAATTAAAAGTGCTACTCCAGTGAACACATGAATGATAAGAAAGTGAAATAGCCTTACTGCTGATATGGTGAAAGGTTTAGGGTCTGAATAAAGGATCAAACTAACTACAACATTGCCTTGAGCCAAAGCCTAATCCGGAGCAAGGCCCTAACTCTCTTCAATTCTATGAAGGCTGGTGACGTTCAGTGTTTTTTCATGTGCTTATTTACCATCGGTGTAATCTCTTCAGTGAAATGTTTCGTCATGTCTTTTGCCTAATTGGATCATTTGGTTTAACTGAGTCTTGACAGTTCTTTATATATTCTGGATACTAGTCCTTTTTCAGATATGTTGTTTGCAAATATTTTCTCTCACTCTGTGGATCTTCTTTTTATCCTTAGAAAAGTATCTTTCAAGAGCAAAAGTTTTTAATTCTGATGCAGTTGAATTTATCAATCTTTTTCTTTTGTGGATTGTGCTACTGGTGTTAAGTCTTAAGACCTTTTTGCCTAGGCCTATATTCCTAAGACATTTTTCCTGAAAGTTTCATAGTTTTATATTTTACATTTAAATTCATTATACATTTTGAATTGATTTTTGTATAAGGTGTGAACCTTACATAGATGTTCATTTTATTGCCTATGTGCTATTCTCTAGCACTGTTTGTTGAAAAGGGTCTTTTTTTCTTCATTGAATTGCATCTTTGTTAAAAATCAGTTGGGCATATTGGTGTGGTTCTATTTCTGAGTCTCTATTCTGTTCCATTGACATATGTCTATCCTTCCACCATTATCACTGCCTTCTTGATTACTGTAGCTATGTAGTCACCCTTGACATAGGGGAGACTGATTCTTCTCACTTTATTCTTCTTTTTTTCAAAATTATTTGAACGTACCTAGTTTCTTTCCATTTTCAAATAAATTTTAGAATAACCCTGTCCATCTGTTAAAAAATTCTGCCGTTTTTTTGATATTAATTGCATTAAACTTGTATATCAATTTGAAGAGAATTGACCTCTTTACTATGTTGAGTCTTTCAATCCCTGAATGCAGTATATCACTCCATTTATTAAGACCTTCTTTGATTTCCTTCATCAACATTGTATATTTTTCAGCATACAAGGTATGTGTTTTGTTACATTTACTACATAGTTTGAGCAATTATAAGTGGAATTGTATTTTTAATTTTGGTGTTTATTATTCTGGCTAGAACCTATAGCACTACACTGAATAAGAGTAGGGAGAGTGGACATTCTTGCTGTGTTCTCAATCTTAGGGGGAAAACATTTAGACTTCCACAACTAAGTATAATGTTATCTGTAGCTTTTTGTAGATGCATTTTGTCAAGTCAGGAAGTTTCTCCCCTATTTCTATTTTTCTGAGCTTTTTTTAAAATCACAAACGGATGTTGAATTTTATCAATGCTGTTTTTGCATTGATTAATGTGAATATGTGATTTTTCTTCTTTAACTTGTCAGTAGGGTGGATTATGTTCAATACTCATAATTTTTGAGTATTGAAACATGCCTGCATCCTTGGAATTAATCCTACTTGGTTATGGTGTATAATTCTTCTTATATATTACTGAATTCTGTTTGCCGATATATAGTCAAGAATGTTTGCCTCTACATTCACGGGGAATATTAGACTAAAATTTTATTGCCTTTGTCTGGTTTCGGTATTAGTGTAATACTAGCTTCACAGAATGAACTGCAAAGTATCCCCATCTCATGTATTTCTCAGAAGAGACTGTATAAAATTGGTGTTAATTCTTGTTTAAACATTTGGTAGAATTCTCCAGTAAAGCCATATGAACAAGATTTCTTTTGTGGTAATTTAAAAATTATTAATTTAATTTTTAAAGTACTTATAGGACTATTGAAATTATCTATTTCATACTGGGTGAGTTGTGACTGTGTTTTTCAAAATGAGGGGGATGTCCTTCTATTCCTTGTTTTCTCAGAGTTTTTTTAATTAGGAATGAATGTTGGGTTTTGTCAGATGCTTTTCCTGCCACTATTAGATTATCATGATTTTCTTTTTTCTCTCTTTTCTTTTCTTTCTTTCTTTCTTTTTTCTTTCATGGAGTGTCACTCTGTCGCCCAGGCTGGAGTGCAGTGGCACAATCTCGGTTCACTGCAACCTCTGCCTCCCTAGTTCAAGTGATTCTTCTGCTCAGCCTCCCAAGTAGCTGGGATTACAGGCATATGCCACCACGCCCAGCTAATTTTTGTATTTTTAGTAGAGACACGGTTTCACCATGTTGGCCAGGCTGGTCTCAAACTCCTGAACTCAAGTGATCCACCTGCCTCGGCCTCCCAAAGTGCTGGGATTCAGGCATGAGCCACCACCCCCAGCCATGATTTTCTTGTTTAGTTTGTCACGATGATGAATTACATTGATTGATTTTCAAATCATCTAATCTTGCATTCTTGGGACTCACTTACACGTGATGTATTATCCTTTGTTGGGTTTGATTTCCTAAAATTTTATTTAGAATTGTTGCTTCTGTGTTCATGAGGAATATTGCCCTGTGGTTTTCTTGTCTTGTAATTGCTTTGTCTGACGTTGGTATTAGGATAATGCTGACCTCATTAAATGAATGAGAAAGTGCTCTCCCCTTTTCGGTTTTCTGGAAAAGTTTATGTAAACTTGGAATCGTTAGTCTCCTTAAAGCCTTGGTAGAATTCATCAGTGAAGCCATATGGACCTGGAGTGTTCTTGGTGAGAAGGTTTCTAACTACAAATATAGTTACTTTCATAGATAGGACTGTTCAGGTTATCCATTTTTTCATGAGTTAACTTAGTAGTTTGTGCCTTTCAAGCAATTTGTCCACTTTCCCCAAGTTGTCTGTAAGATCTGCAGTGATGTCAACAATCTCATCCCTGGCCAGCCTTGGTGGCTCATGCCTGTAATCCCAGCACTTAGGGAGGCCGAGGCGGGCGGATCACAAGGTCAGGAGATCAAGACCATCCTGGCCAACATGGTGAAACCCTGTCTCTACTAAAAATACAAAAAATTAGCTGGGCATGGTGGCATGCACGTTTAGTCCCAGCTACTTAGGAGGCTGAGGTCAGAGAATCGCTTGAACCTGGGAGGCGGAGGTTGCAGTGAGTCGAGATCGCGCCACTGCATTCCACCCTGGCGACAGAGCGAGACTCCGTTAAAAAAAAAAAGAAAAGAAAAAAAAAAACTCTTCCCTAATAACTGGTAATTTGTGCCTTTTCTCCCCTTTCCTGATCAACCTGGTTAGATGTTTATCCATTGTATTGATCTTCTCAAAGAAGCAACTTTTGGGTTCATTGTTTTTTTGTTTGTTTGTTTTTGTTTTGTTTTTTGAGAGGGAGTCTCACTCTGTTGCCTAGGCTGGAGTGCAATGGTGCGACCTTAGCTCACTGCAATCTCTGCTTCCCCGGTTCAAGCGATTCTCCTTCCCCAGCCTCCCAAGTAGCTGGAATTACAGGTGCCTGCCACCACACCTGGCTATTTTGTTTGTTTGTTTGTTTTTGTATTTTTAGTAGAGACAGGCTTTCACCACGTTGGCCAGGCTGGTCTCAAACTCCTGACCTCAAGCGATCTGCCTGCCTCAGCCTCCCAAAGTGCTGGGATTACAGGAGTGAGCCACTACACCTGGCCCATTGGTTTTGTCTAGTGTGTTCTTGGTCAGAATCTCCCTGGAAACAAAGGACACTCGCTCTTCCTCCTTTCCTCTTGTCTAAGGAATTCTCTAAGAGAACTAGCTCACTTGAACCTTGTCCAAGGCTAACCTTCAAAATAAATCCACCTACCAACTCTTGTTTTTCTCAAAACTCTCAGCCAAGTACCACAGTTTCATGTCACAAATAATTTTTTCGAAGGTGCAGCATTCTGATCACATTCTGCAGAGAAAACCGATGTGTAGCTTTTGAAATATTCTGCCCCTTACAGAAAAGCTTCAGTGACAGAGATGTGATAATATGGGATGTCCATTTAGTGACAGGGATATTCTTGATCCGGCTCTGGTTTTTGCTAACATGTGACCTGGAGCAAGTGACTAACAATCTCTAAGCCTCCGTTTTATTCTCTCCAAAATGGGAATAATAATGGGGTTGTTGAAGGACCCACTTTGATGATGAATGCAAAAGCTCAGTGCAGAATCTGGATGTGGTAAGCATTCCATTAGCAGTGGCTATTAAAATATGATAGCAAGGGTTATGGTCTGGGATTCCACTCCCTTTACTACTGGAAAGGAAGGATTTATGGTCTTCCTTTTCTTCTGTTGATGTTGGAGCCAACATTTATTGGTTGTAAATGTTAAAAATATAAACCTGTGGTGGAAATCCACGGACTGTGCATTTCATTCCATTATGGACTAGTCTATGGTCACACCTGGTCAAGCACCAAAGTTTATATTTCCAACACCCAAAATACACTTTAGTTATAACAAATATTTCTTCGGGAAGTTTCACAACTCTGCAGCCATGTCTCAGGAAGAATATGGATCGTGGGAATTTGCCCAAACTGGCCTTCCTGGGTGTGCAGTTGTATTCTCATAGCTGGGGAGGACCGGCCCAGGGGGCGGGGGTCCAGCAGGCCCAGTTGTGGTGAGGAGGCCTCTGAGGCCATGCCAGCTGGCCCGCTCCACGAAAGAGCATCTCACTGCCTCTCAGGGAAGCAGGTGGACGTGAAGCCCTGCTGGAGACGGGGAGAGTGGGGGGTGTGAGAAGCTGCAGGAAGGGGAGGGCTGATGAGCGTCGTATGGGGTGGGGCCGAGCTGGGGAGAATGTAAAACCC
Source organism: Pan troglodytes (assembly GCF_028858775.2). NCBI lineage: Eukaryota > Metazoa > Chordata > Mammalia > Primates > Hominidae > Pan > Pan troglodytes. The sequence goes on along the minus strand of NC_072416.2, from coordinate 84,854,868 downwards.
ATAGCACCTTCTGTGGCCTTCCTGCCATGGAGAGGGGCAGCCCCACCCCCACCCCACTGTACAGGGCGAGGCTCTACAGCTGCACCCTGAGTGGGGCATGACAGACATGCTGCTGTGTGACCTCCCAGGTGGGCTAGGAGAGGCCAGGCCACCTCTGCCCAAGTTTCTTGGGACACTCACTCTGGGAGCCTCCCACTGCCACAATAGACATCCAATCACCCTATGGCATATATATATATATATATATATATATATATATATATATATACACACACACATACATACATACACATACACACACACACACAAATATATATATACACACACACATATCTATACACATATATATACACACATGTATACACACATATATGTACATATATATATAGAGAGAGAAACAGAGAGAGAGAAACAGAGACACAGAGAGAGAAACAGAAATAGAGAGAGAGACAAAAAGAGATCGAGAGAGGGACGAGAAAGATGGATGGAGAGAGAAAAAATGATGGAAAGAGAGAAAGAGAAATGGAGAGAGACACACAGAGAGATGTAGAGAGAGAGACAAACACACAGAGAGAAAGAGGCAGACAGAGATGGAGAGAGAGACAAAGAGAGATAGAGAGAGGGACAAGAGAGAAATGGAGGAAGAAACAGAAAGATGGAGAGAGAAACAAAGAGAGAGATGTGGAGGGAGAGACAGAAACACACAGAGAGAGAAAGAGGCAGGGAGAGATGAAGAGAGAGACAGAGAGATGGAGAGAGGGACAAGAGAGAAATGGAGGGAGAGACAGAAAGATGAAGAGAGAGGCAAAGAGAGATGTGGAGGGAGGAAGAGACAGGTAGGGAGAGGGAGATGGAGAGGTGGAGAGAGGGAGGAAGAGGGAGAGGTGGAGACAGGTGGGGAGAGGGAGATGGAGAGAGAACCTCCAGCAGCTGCAACACCGGCCATTTTGGGTCTTCCCAGCTGGGCTCCAGCCTTGTGAGGGAGGAACCCGAGAGATGCCCCAGACTGGCACGTCTCACTGCCCTGGCCTGAGGACCCTGAGAGAGAAGTGCTGGCTGAGTCCAGTCAACCCCAAGACTTATAAACAAAATCAAAGAAGGCTGTGGATTTTCTTACCGCGTGGGGGACAGAGGGAGCCAGTTGTCACCCAGTGAGAGGGAGCTGGAACGTCAGCCATGGCCTGGCCGGAGCTGCTTAATCTCTCTGGGTATCTGGGTCTCCATCAGTCAAATCGGAGTCACGGTGCAGATTTCTGAGAGCTGCTGTGAGAATCCAGTCAAATAGCAAGCGCAGGGTCCACTGGGGTGCCCGCCTCCACGTGGGCACAGTGCACGGCCCCACCCGACAGTCTTCCTCCACAGCCTCCCAGCACACTCCACCTTTCCACAGACTTGGTTTCACTTCATTTTGCTTATCACTGCATGGAACGGTCTTCCTTCCTCCCTCCCTCCCTCCTTCCTGTCTCCCTCCCTCCTTCCCTCTTTCCTCCCTCCCTCTCTCCTTCCTTCCTTCCTCCCTTCCCTCCCTCCCTTCCTTTCCTCCTTTCTTCCCTCCCTCCCTCCCTTCCTTCCCTCCTTTCTTCTCTCCCTCCCTTGTTTCCCTCCTTCCTTCTTTTTTCCTTCCCTCCTTCCTTCTTTTCCTTCTCCCCTCCTTCCTTCTTTTCTTCCTTCCCTCCTCCTCCCTCTCTTTGCTTCATTCATTGATTGTTCCCTCTCTCTCACCCTCCCACATAACTCACTCAAGGAAAGGAACTTGGTTGTGTTCACTGTCCTCTGCCCCGCAGTGGGGCCTGGCACCCCACGGATGTGCTACACGTTTTTGTCGAATAGTTGAGCCATGGCTCTCCTGGGATGAGCATGGGTAGGAGGAAGGGACATACACGTGCCCAGGACCTGCTGGAGACTTGGGCAATGCAGGCTCTCCCTTTGGGAAGGCCCCTGCATGTGGTGGAAGGCAGGGATGTTTGGAAGGCACTGACCTGGCTCCCGGCTGCCAGGGCCAGCCTGGTGCTGGAACCCCTCATACCTGAAGAGGCACACGAGAACCAAAGGCGGAGAGGCCCGCAGCCTTCAGGGCGGCTGGATGGGTGTTCCGGGTGCGTGGCACAGCCCAGCAGAGTCTTACTTTCTCATGGTTCTGGAGGCTAAAAGTCCACATTCAAGTGTTGCTGGGTTTGGTCCTTTCCAGGTGCTCCTGTGGTCATATGTTCTGCGCCTCTGTCCCGCTGCTGGGGGCTCCAGCCAACCTTGGTGCTCTTTGGCTGGTAGCTGTGTCACTCCATCCTCTGCCTCTGTCTCCACACGGCCTGCTCTGTCCCGTGTCTGCGTCATCTTCTCTGACTGTCATAAGGATACTTGGCACTGAACTTAGGGCCCACTGTCAATCCAGGATGAACTCACTTAACTTCATGACATCTGCAAAGGCCCTTTTTCCAAATAGGGTTACATTCGTGGGTACCGGGGGTTCAGATGTGAGCAAATCTTTCTGGGGGGAAACATTTAACCCACGACAGTCACCCTTCCCTGAAGGCAATGGGAAAAAAGAAGCCCAGCAGAGGCAGCTAGAATCCCAGCTCACTTGCTTCCTGGCTGGGTGACCTGAAGCTCTGAGTCTTAGTTTCTTCATCTGGAAAATGGATCATGCCACACTGTGGATGTGTGAATTAACGGAGATGGCATATAGAAAGCCAGCAGTGTTGAACTTGGCCACGTAGTAAGGCCTCGATAACCGGCAATGCAGAATTACGTTTCCCTACCAATTAGTGGCCGATCACAGTCTACCCAACCAGCAGACAGAAACGCGTGAGGACTTGGAGGGCAACGGAAATGTGCTAAAGGGGCAATGAGGGTCCTTTCTGAATACGCACCCCCCAGTTGGAGGACTGGGTGGATCAGAGGAGAGTCCAGGGGACTTCCAGGCTGGAGTAGGCCTGCGGTTAACCCCTCGTGCCCCATCGGGCAGGAGGCGGGCCCTTCTCCCATCTCTCCCTCCCTCTCTCCTGTTTATCGGGACTGTGGGTGCCAGCCCAGACGACATCATCCGCTGAGTTCCCAGCGTGTCAGCCAAGGGTGAGCCTCCCACGCGCCCTCGGAAGATAGAATTTTGGAGCACACGCAGTGGCATTCTTGGATAACGATGGCTGCCTTCTACGAGCTGAACCCCCTCCGCAGACGTCTCCCTGCCAGCCCCTCGCCGGTCTTCCCGCCCTCTGCCCAGCTCCTGGGCCCCACAACAGGCCGGCACGAACGAGGTTTGGGAGCTCTGTGGTGGATTGAACCAAGCGACCCGGCCTTTCCCAGTCTGCACCCAGCACCCGGCGCCAGCACCGACCAGGGAAGGGGCCTTCGAGCAAGCCCGGGTTGGCGGTTTGGGGTTTGGAACATCCGTTTTCAGATAAAATCAGAAGTTTTTTTAATAAAAAAAAAAGGAGAGAGAGAGAGACAATTTCAGAGACAGCCTGAAAAACAAAACAACCCTTTAGCTCTTTCTCTGAAATGACATCAGCGGCCACCACAAAGCCGAATCGGCCTCACTGCATTCAGGCCATCGGGATGTATCATTTCCCCTCCAAAATACCCACTGCGGCATCGTCCCCAGCCCCGCCGGCTCGGAGCCTGCTCCCTCAGTGGGAGCTGTGCGCTTTCCCACCCAGGCTGCAGAGGGGCTTGTAATTGGAAAAGTGCAAGTTGCAGATGAACTGGGAGCCGAGGCCAGGAAATGGGTTTATGGTGGCCAGCTTTGTCCTCCTTTTGCACTCGGTCTCTAAAGCACTGTCCACATGCGCATTTGGGTCCTGGGAGTCCGGAACGACCTTGCCCGGAACGAGCTGTCCCCTTGTCCCTCTCAGTGGATGTGTCCCTCCCACCCCAGGCCCCCACTCTGAGCCCCTCCTGTCCCCTCTCCCTCCAGACGCGTCTAGACTCCCCAACCCCCACCAACTAGCCGCCTCTGGAGCATTTAAGCTACATGGAAACTGGAGAACGTTTTAGAAATGGATGTTTGTTTCACTGAAGCAGCAATGCAATTGCATTCGAATTTGTTTAGCATCACAGAAAAACAGACATATCAAAAACGACCAGAAAGAAATAGTAATACAATGGCATATTACGAATAATCTGGTTGTCTGTGGCTAATGAGTTGTTTTCTCTTCATTCCTTCTTCTGTAAATTTTCTAAATTTTACTTTTGTAATACAAAAACGTTATTTATTAAAAACCACCAACTGAATCTTGTCTCGGGGCCAAAATGAGCTACTTAAGAGAGTGGAAAGTCAGCCTTTATAGAGAGCCAACAGCCTCCAGGGACTTATTTCTTTGAAGAGTCACTTTTTAAATCTCAGAAATAATCTGCATAGTTGAAACTTCTGCTCCTCTGGGATTGTTATTCCTTCATTAGTTAAAGTGATTTACTGAGTCACAGGAAATTTCACTGCTGGACCAAAAAGTGATTCAATTTCCCAAGCATTTACTGAGTGTTTTCCCCAAGCCTGGCCCCGGACTGATAAAGCTGCCCTGTTCCTGCCCTGGTGGGGACACTCAGTCTAGTAGATGCCCTGAGAGTCAGTTCTCTCAGTCATTCAACAAACGTAAATTGAGCTCCTACTCTGTGGCAGGCACTATTTTGGGGTGCTGGGAATACAGCAGTCTACAATAGAGACAAAACTCCTCATCTTCCTGCAGCTTACATCTATAGCAAATGTGCAGAAAGAGTGTCTTAGTCTGTTTGCTGTTGCTATAAAGGCATATCTGAGGCTGGGTAACTTATAAAGAAAAAAAGGTTTATTTGGCTCACAATTCTGGTGGCTGGAAAGTTCAAGATTGGGCATCTGCTTCTGGTGAGGACCTCAGGCTGCTTCCAGTCATAGCAGAAGGTGAAGGGGAGCTGTGTGTGCAGCAACCTCATGGGAGAGATGAGGCGAGTGAATGGGGGAAAGGTGACAGGCCTTTTAAACAACCAGCTCTCATGGGAACAAATAGAGTGAGAACTCACTCACCCTTGAGGGAGGCCATTCATCTGTCCATGAGGGCTCCACCCCATAACCCAAACACCTCCTATTGGGCCCCACGCCTAACACTGGGAATCAAATTTCAACCTGAGTTTGGGAGAAGACACACCCCAACCATAGCAAAGAGGAATGCACAAAACGCTCAGAAAACTCAGGGGAAGTGGCCATGATGGGAGGGAGGGTGCTACAGGCTGAACTGCACCCCTGAGAACTCATGTGTTCAAGTCCTACCCCCAGAGCAGCAGAATGTGACTACATTTGGAAATAAGGTCGCTGCAGGTGTTATGAGTGAAGATGAAGTCCTTAGAGCCCTAATCCAGTCTGACTGGTGTCCTCAGAAAGAGGGAATGTGGACACGAGATAGGCATGCCTAGAGGGAAAGTGACTTGATGCAGGCAGAGACAGGGCCAAAGGCTCTCCACAGCCACCGGAACGTGAGGGAGAGGCCAGGAGAAGAGCATTCCTGACAGCCTCCAAAGGAACCCACCCTGCCAACACCTTGCTCTCAAACTTCTGGCACCCAGAACTGTGAGAGGATCCATTTCTGCTGTTTAAGCCACCCTGTCTGGGGTTCTTTGTTAGAGCAGCTCAGGGAAAGGAATCCAGAGGGCTCCAGAGAGGGGCATCTGGCCTTGATAGGCAGGTAAGCAGAGTTCACTGGCAGAACAGGAGATAGTGCTGGCAGTGACAGAAATAGGCTGGGTGCATTTCAGCAGACAGGGACTCTCTGCTGAAGGAGGAGGAGACTGGGGAGCTCCCACCTTGCTGGGAAGGCTGTGGAACAAAACTTGGCAAAAGGCAGAGACAAAAGAGACCAGACAGGAGGCAGAACGGGAGGAAAGTCTTGTTCAGCACAGTCTGGGCAGACATGCTTTGTGCAGAGGGCCTCCTCATGGTGTGGGGATGGCGGGGAGAGGGGAGGGGGGCAGGGGGTGAGCGCCAGTGATCACAGTTGTCCCTGTACTCACTCCACTCCTGATATGGTTTGGCTGACCATATCAAGATGGTCAAATCTCATCTTGAATTCCCATGTGTCGTCGGGGGGACCCGGTGGGAGGCAACTGAATGATGGAGGCAGGTCTTTCCCCTGCTGTTCTCGTGATAACAAATAAGTCTCGTGAGACCTGATGACTGATTATAAAGGGGAGTTTCCCTACACAACCCTCTCTCTTTGCCTGCTGCCACCCACCTAAGATGTGACTTGCTCCTCCTTGCCTTCCGCCATGATTGTGGGGCCTCCCCAGCCATGTGGAACTGTAAGTCCAATAAACCTCTTTTTTTTTTTTTTTTTTTTTGTAAATTTCCCAACCTTGGGTATGTCTTCATCAGCAGTGTGAAAACAAACTAATAGGGTCCCTTTTGCCTTTGGGAAAGAGAGTCTTTTAGCTATTTGGGCACAAGGGTGTGGTATCCAATTGCTTCTGCCCAAATATTACATGGGGCCTACTTATACAAATAAAAATATTTGTAGTTTACCTAAAATTTAAATTTAACTGGGCATCCTGGTTTTTGTTTTGTTTTGTTTGTTTCTGATTTTTCTCTCTAAATCTGGGAACCCTAGGTGATATGTCAGGTTGGATTAGTTGTCTCCAAAATGAAAGAGCCCCATGCCCTCACCCCAGTTCCCTCCAAGCAGTGGCCAAAGGTCCTGTTTGGAGGAAACCTTCTGGGTTCAGTGATATAAGGGTGTGTGCTGGCAGAGAAAGTCCAGCCAGCAACTCACCCCATGGCCACAAGAGCAAAGGCTCCCAGTAAGAAGCCATATCCTGAGAATATGGCTGGTCCAGGCCCCTCTGGGGAAGTTACCAAAGACTGAGCTCTCCTCTCCTTGGCCAGGTTATGGCAGGAAGAGGTGAGCTTGTGACCAGGAGGCCATGCAGGGAACACTCTGCCCTACCGCTCTGTGCTTTCCTGGAAGAGCTTCCACCATGATTGTGTTTGCCAGCAGGAATTGCACGGCCCACCCAGAAAACCACCGTGCACCTCTCCAACGAGCAGCCCAGCCCCACACAGTCCTAGGAGAGGGGCCGCATACAGGCCTTGGGCACATGTCACCAGGAGAGGATGGCGTCTCCTTCTTGCAGAAGGCTGCTGGCCAGAGACTCATGCCTATAAGACAGTGACCAACAAGCCCTCAATTTGCAGACCTCACTTTAGTGCACAGAAGTCTATAAAAACCAGACCCGACCTACACAGAACACATTTTGAGCCACCTTGTCTGGGAAAAGCCAAGAAGTGGGCTGATTCATGCCCTTTGACCACCTCTCTCTCTCCTTGTCCAACAGGCTCTGATTCACACAGACATGTGGGTGCATGACACAGGAGGAAGAGCCCTCAGCAGCCTGGAAACACAAGCTCCTCTCTAGCCATGGCAGGCCTCTGAGAGAGAGGGAGCTGATGAAAATAGGTCTCTCACAATTTATTCACTCATCAATTATTTCTAAGCTCCTACTCTGTGCCAGGAGGTGCTCTAAGTACGGGGAATGCAAGAGTGAACAAAACAAATACAAACTCCTGTTCTTATAGACAAGAAACCCTCACTCTTATAGTTAAGAAACCCTGGCTCTTATAGACCAGAAACCCTCGCTCTTATAGACCAGAAACCCTCACTCTATAGACAAGAAACGCTCGCTCTATAGACAAGAAACCCTCGCTCTTACAGACCAGAAACCCTCGCTCTTATAGACCAGAAACCCTTGCTCTTATAGACCAGAAACCCTCACGCTTATAGACCAGAAACCCTGGCTCTTATAGACTAGAAACCCTCGCTCTTATAGACCAGAAACCCTCACGCTTATAGACCAGAAACCCTGGCTCTTACAGACCAGAAACCCTCGCTCTTATAGACCAGAAACCCTCGCTCTTATAGACAAGAAACCCTCACTCTATAGACCAGAAACCCTCGCTCTTATAGACCAGAAACCCTCACTCTTATAGACCAGAAACCCTTGCTCTTATAGACAAGAAACTCTTCTGAATGCCTCCTCTGTGCCAAAAACTGCTTGACGACTAGATCCAGGGTCAAATAAGACCAAGGTCCCTGCCTGCCCTGCATTTATTCATTCATTCACTCATTCATTTTTTCACTCACTCTTTGACTGTTTCTAATCATCTACTGTATGCCAGCAAGTTGCTAGATGGTGCAAAAAAACAAAAAGTAAGATAGACATTAACAGTCTCTGATCAGGGAAAGAGGTGTGTTAAAAAAAAAAGTCTGAACAGCAAGATAAATTCCTTAATAGAAGGAAGTATAAAGTGCTTTTAAAATGCATGAGAGAAGAGGCAAACAACCTGGGATGAAAGTATTAGAGAAAACTTTGTCAAGGAGATGGGTTTTCAAGGATGCATAGGTGTTCACCATGCAGAGAAGACATTCACCTGTGCAAAAGCAAAAAAGCTTGAGAGAAAAAGATGTTTCTGGAACAGCCAATTGAATAGAACATGAGATAGGTTAAGAATCAAGATGAGGCTGGGGAGCTAGGTTGGAATTCAGCTTTAAAGAACCTCATACTCATTCTCTAATTCCACAAATATTTATTGAGCACCTACTATGTGCCAGGCATGGAGGATACAGCTCAGAACAAAACAGTGAAAAACTCTGCCTTAAGGGAGCATATTTTTAGCAGGAGAGGCAGAGAAGAAATACAAAATTAGAAGTGAAAGATATGGATGTTAATGAGCAGGAAGGGAAAATAAAACGAGAAAGGGGAAAAGTAATCAGGAAGAGTCTTGCTGAGGAGGTGACCTGAGAAGGTGAGGCAGCAAGTTATGCAGCCACCTGGGGGAAGGTGCTCCACCCAGGGGCATGGTAAGTGCAAGAGGCCTGGGGCAGGAGGCAAAGCCAGGGGTCGAAGGGGCTGCAACAGAATAAGCAAAGGGGAGAGCACAGGGGACAAACTCCAAGCGGCAGAGCAAGGACTTTCGCACAGGACTGAGGACAGAGGGAGTCACTGGGTCATGAACAGAAGGGCATGTAGACTGGCATCACTTGGAAGTATAACTCTGGCTGCTGACATGATAGAAGTGGGCAGGAGCAAGGAGAGGCCAAGATGTCAGCCCCCAGCAAAGTCCCTCATGCTGATGCCAGGTATTAAGGAAAGAAGGAAGGAAGGAAGGAAGGAGTAAGTGAATGGATAAATGAATAAGCAAATGAGTAAATAAATGGATGGATAAATGAATGAAGGTATGGAAGGAAAGATAAATGAATGAGTGGATAGATGAATGGATGAAGAGATGGAGGGAGGGATGAAGAGAGAGGAAAGGATGGAGGGTGAATGGCCGAGTGGATGAACAAATGAATGGTGGGAGGGATGGAGAGGGGTTGGAGGGAAGAAAGGGATGGGAGGATGGATGAATGGATGAAGGGATGGACAGATGGATGGGTGGATGAATGAAGGGATGGAGGGAAGGATGAATCGGCAGATGGATGTATGAATGAAGGAATGGATTGAGGGATGAATGAATGAATGGGTAGATGGATGAAGGGAAGGAGGGAGGGATGGAGGGATGGATGGGTGGTTGGATGAAGGGATGAAGGAAGGGATGGAAGAATGGAAGGGTGTATGGATGAAGGGATGGAGGGGGGTTGGAGGGATGAATGGGTGGATAGGAGAATGGATGAAGGGATGGAGGGAGGGATGAACAGATGGATGGGGGTATGGAGGGGAGGATGAATGGGTGGATGGATGAATGAATGAAGAATGAATGGAGGGATGAATGATGAATGAGTAGATGGATGAAGGGATGGAGGGAGGAATGGAAAATGGATGGGTGGTTGGATTAATCGATGAAGGGATGGAGGGAAGGATGGAGGGATAAATGGGTGGATGGAGGGAGAGATAAATGAGCAGATGGGCAGATGTATGAATGGATGAAGGAATGGAGGGAAGGATGGAGAGATAAATGGGTGGGTGCATGAAGGGAAGGAGGGAGGTATGGAGGATGAGTGGGTAGATGGATGAATGGACAAAATGATGGAGGGAAGGATGGAGGGATGAATGGGTGAATGGACAAATGGATCAAGGGAGGAAGGGACGCATGGAAGATGAATAGGTGGATGGAAGAATGGATGAAGGAATGGAGGGAAAGATGGAAGGATGAGTGGGGGGAGGGATGGATGAATGAGTGAATGAGTGAAAGAATGAAGGGATGGAGGGAAGGATGAATGAATGGGTGGACAAATGAATGAATGAAGGGTTGGAGGGACAGAAGGATGGAGGGATGAATGAGTGGATGGATGGATGGATGGATGAACAGGAAGCCTCAGAGCACTAGGGGCCAACTGGGGCCTGAGAGGACAGTCTGGGGAGGAAGCTCAGTGTGAAGTTGTCTTTCCTCTATTAGCAATAGTAATAATAGGATGGTATTCATTTCCTGTGGCTGTGGTAACAAGTGGCCAGAAACCTAGTGGCTTAAAACAACACACTTTCATTTTCTCACATTTCTGGAGGCCAAAAGTCTGACACAGGTCTCACTAGGCTAAAACTGAGGTGTAAGCAGGCTTGGTTCCTTCAGGAGCCTCCAGGGAGGGTCTGCTTTCCTGACTTTTCCAGCTTCTAGGAGTGCCCACAGTCCTTGACTCATGGCCCCATCCATCTTCAAAGTACCTCACTCCAATCACTGCTACCCTTCACCCATCTCCTCTAATCTGACCCTCTTGCCACCACATTCCAAGAACCTTTGTGATGACATTGGGCCCCCTTAGATAATCCAGAATGATCACCTCATCTCAGGACCGTTAACCTAATCGCCTCTGCAAAGTCCCTTTTGCGACGTTAGGTTGCATATTCACAGGCTCCAGGGATTTGCATGTGGCATCCTTGGGGGGCCATTATTCAACCAACCACAGTTTCCACAGCCAGGCTGTGCAAGCTCACTGTGCCACCTGTGGCGTCAGTGAATCCTCCCAGCAGTCCAGGATGGCAGGTGCTATTGTCGCTCCCACTTTCCAGGGATGAAACTGGGGCTCAGAGAGGGTCAGTTACTTTCCCTGCTCACACAGCTGGAACCCGGAGGGGCAGGGATGCAAAGTGCTGGTTCTCCTGCCCCCTCTCTTGCGTGGCCCGGCCTCTCCACGCATCCCTGAAACCACTGCTTTAGAACAGCACATCAAATCTGAGAAAGATGCACCCCAGGACCCCGGCCCTGTCACCTCACATGAAAGCAGGTCACCCGCTGGTGAGAACAAAGTGCATTTTGAGCTCTCAGGGGGTGCTCTGAGGAGCCATTTGGGGAGGATAGCTTCTAATTCCCTGGCACTGTGACAACGCCGCCTCATGCAGGGACCGCAGCAGGGTGGCTGGGTGAACCCCCCTGTCATGAGGAAAAGAGCCAGAAGCCCCTTCTGGCACCACGCACGGGAGAAAAGTGCCGGCCCTTCTCCAGAAGATGAGTTCAGCCTTGTTTATTTTCCTTTTTGAGATTGAAAATGCTCAGTTTCTAGTCCCAGCCGGACAGTAGAGATGTTCCTTTAAAAAGGAGTAGGAAGTGTGGTCCTGGCAGAGTTAACTGGAGCAATAAAAAATAAATCTTTGTAATTGTTGTGGAGACAGAAAGCAAAACAAACCGGGCTTAAGTACAATGTAAGAAAATGTCAGCGTTGGAAGGGCTGGCCATTAGCATCAGAAATCATTTCTCTCCCCCGAGGAACTGCTGGAGGGAGACCAGCGCGTTTGATTCTCTACATTCCTCCTGGTGGGCTTCTTGGAACGCCAGAGACTACGCTTTTTTCTGTTTCCTGAAAAGGATGGTGGCTTTCAAGATGGTGATGGAGGGACCTTCAGAAATAAGCCTGGGAGAGACGATGGCCAGCTCCCACCCCTCGTGGCCTCCCTCATTATCCACGGAGCCCGGCTCCACGTGGCACACCAGGGCAGGGCCGGGGAGGGTGTGTGCAGACACCACCTGGGTATCTTGGAAATCAGCTAATTCCCTGTTGATGTCACCCAACAGGAGCATCCAGTTTCATGTCTACAACACAGAAATAAACCAGGATCTTTCCAGACTCCAAGGTTGACCTTTGCTTCCAGACATCATAATAACATCCTCCCTCTTTGTGCTACTTGCCACACATGCAGACACACAAATACACACACACACACGCACACACACAAATACACACACATGCACACACGCGCACACATGTGCACACACACAACTTTATAGTTGTGAGTAGGTGTTCAAAAAGGACCCAGAATTTGCTGGGGACAGTCATTCAAAATAGATGCCCCAACTGGGCGCAGTGGCGCACATCTGTAATCCCACCACTTTGGAGGCCAAGGCGTGCAGATCACGAGGTCAAGAGATCGAGACCATCCAGAATCGCTTGAACCCGGGAGGTGGAGATTGTAGTGAGCCGAGATCACAAGATCGCACCATTGCACTCCAGCCTGGCGACAGAGCGAGATGCCGTCTCAAAAAAAAAAAACAAAACATAGATGCCCCGATGGAACCATTAGTTGTGCCCTCTTTCATTCTCAGAAGGTTCTGGAAAGGACGATTGGGTGACTAGTGGCATGAGATAGCCCATTTCCCAGATGAGAAAACTGAGGCTCAGACAGTGAGGTAAGCGGCCCAAGTCACACAGTCGACAGGAGCCACACTGGGATTCACACTCTAGCCCAGGGGAACCCAGCACTGTTGTTTTATATCACAGTCACCTCCTGACAGAGCAGACCGGTGTGGGTTTTACATAGACAGGCCCCCAAGCACTGACACAGCCACGCTGCCGGGGTTTCCAGTGTCTGCCAGGATCATAACAAATCAGACTTCCTATGTGAGGTTCTCTTCTGAACTGGCTTCTCTTCTGAACACTCTGCATGAATTTAAGTCAAGACCCAAAGATCAGCCATTTGCTTGGTAGAGAGACTTGCACTGTTTTCCCAACAGCACCTCCTGTCCCGTAGCGGGAAGCCTCTTCCCGGCTGTCTCGGCTTTAGAATTCTGGGTTTATCTGACAAAGCTTCATGGCGTTCCAGGTCCTAGGGCAGCAAGCAGAGACAAACTCTTTCCTGAGATTTTCCTGGGAGAAGCCAAAAGGGATTGTCATTTTGCATCCCATCTCCAAATGCGCCCTCCGCGCGATTGTTTTTGCCACCGGTGCCTTTTACACTGGCCTGGCTATGAAGGCACTGAGGGAGATGTCCTGGGCCTCTCCCAGTAAATCAGACATTTGGACACTAAGTGCACGGAGCGGGAGAGCTGACCCTCTCAGCCCTGAGCTCTGAAGAGAGGCCCATTAGCTTGCTGCGGATGACACAGGGTCGGGGATTAGCGGGTTTTACAAACTCCAAACATCGGTAAGGGTGAGACAGGAAGAGCTGCAGCTGCCCGGCTGGGCCGCTTGTATGGACACTGGGGGGGGCAGGGGGGGGCATGCATGTGTGGGCCACCCCTCCTCCCCTCACTAGCTGTGCAGCCGTGGGCAGCAGGTGTCACATATCGGGAGCCTCTTCTGTATGACAGGGATTTGCATTCATTCCTTCCCTGACAGATGCATCACGCATCCACCACGGGCGGGCCTGGGTCCAGATGCTGGTAGCGGCACTGGGAACAACACGTCCCGGCCCAGCTTTGGCTCTCCAGGGGCTCACATTGCAGTTGCAGAGAAATATAGTCCACAAGGAATGCATGAGACAGTGATATCGCCACAGGGAAATAAAACAAAGTCTGGAACAAGTGGCTAACTCTGCGAGAGATTCTTCTAGCCAGGGGCATTGCCGGCTGGAAGGGAAGCCTTTCACATGTGAGCCGAGATCTGAAACAAAGGAGAATGCGAAGGCAGCAGACACCTGGGGTGCAAAGTGTCCAGTGCAGGGAGTGCTCCATGTGCAAGGGCGCTGGGGAGAAGAAGGGGTGGCTGGTTCCTGGAAATAATGGGTGAGAGGAGCTGGCAGTTTTAGGAGCTGGCCCCGTGGTAAAGGCTGTACAAGCACTCCCTAGTGAGGAGGAGGAAAAGAGGCAGTATTCAGAAAGGGCTGAGGACTGTGCCCAGGATGGGCCCCATGAGCCGAGCTGCAGCCGGTGCTAAGGCAGAGGGGATGCGTAGGGGCTGCAGGATCTGCCGTCGGCCTAGAAGCATGTCACTGCAGATAGCACCCCACAGGGTGTCAGGGAAAAGGACTTGCAGGCTCCTTCTCACTCCTTCATCAGCCATCGAGCCCCCACAGGACCCAACTGGGAAAGGTCCGTATTCCTTTTTGAAACAGGAAGCGTGGAATGATTTGCCCAAGGTCACACAGCCAGGAAATAGGAAAATGTGAACATGTGAGAATGCGAAATGTAAAAATGTGAAAATGCCCTTCATTCTTAACAGAAGTCTGTTATTCTTGCCTCTGTGACAGCATCCTCCAAATACACAGACCCCAAAACAAACTGAAAAACAACGGTGAATGGGCATTGAGGGAAGGGCCCCAAAGTGTGGGCAAGTTAGTCTACGGAAAGCGAAAGCAAGATGCTTGTCTCTTTCAAGCAGGTGTTTCTGGTGTGAGTGTGCTAAACATCTTCGTGCAACTGATATTCCGAGGGTAATAATGGCCAATAGCAAACTTTCCAAGCACTGTGGAGGTGCTTCCCTGCATCATCCCTCATCTTCAGGGATGAATGTCCACTTCACTCCAGGCCTGGAGAGAGTGTGGCCCATCATAGGTAGTGAATTAATGAATGCCCTTCAAAACTGGCATTTCTTCTCATTTTTAATGAAGAAACTGAAGCTCAGAGAGGTTTGAAGAAGGTGCCCCCAAGATCAGATCCCACATCCGATAAACAGCGCTGGGAATCGAACTCAGGTTTGTCCATGCAAAGCAGCATTCTTTTCTTCCATCCCCCAGAGGTTCAGAGTCACCATTCCTTCCAAAGTGGCTCTAAAGAGAAGCAGATGTAAAAGGAAGCCAGTGGCTGAAGGGAGAGATCATTATATTATGTCATCAATTATACCCTGACACCCCCTACTTTCCCTCGAGAGGGCTCTTCCTGACTCTAGGAAAACAGGAACAGTATCTTATCCTACCTCCATTCTCTCCTGGCAAAAATAGCTTTCCTCTTCATTTGGGAGACAATGGCTTTTGAACTCATGAAAGGCAATCAAACAGTTCCCAGATTGCATTGGGGACCTCAGGTTTTGTGGAGAGTCATCGCTTGCCATGAAAAGCAGCTCATGATGAGGAAGCCAGATTCCATACACGTTTTTGCAAGGGAATGGCAGCGGCTTCAACTGCTGTCAACTAGTAGTGCCTGCCTTGAAGTTTCTGAGACTCTGCCCAGACAGTGGAGAGAGAGGGGATTGATTGGTGATGTCTGCCTCTGACATCGGTGGCGGGAGTGGTAGAATATGAGCTGTGAATTTACTATACATGGTCTAGACCTTGGGCTAATCGAGGGAAGAATTCAACATATTTGAAGTAAACTGGAAGAACTGTGTGTCTAGAGCACCGTGACCAGAGTAGCCAGCATTCATTGCACCATTCTAAGAGTTCAGCATATTTAGTCCCTCATCAGCCCCAGGAGGTAGGTCCATGATTAGCCCATTTTTTTTTTTTTTTTTTTTTTTTTTTTTTTTTTTTTTGAGACAGAGTCTCATTCTGTTGCCCAGGCTGGAGTCCAGTGGCACGATCTCGGCTCACTGCAAGCTCCACCTCCCGGGTTCACACCATTCTCCTGCCTCAGCCTCCCGAGTAGCTGGGACTACAGGCAACCGCCACCACGCCCGGCTAATTATTTTGTATTTTTTAGCGGAGACGGGGTTTCACTGTGTTAGCCAGGATGGTCTCCATCTCCTGACCTCGTGATCCACCCGCCTCGGCCTCCCAAAGTGGATTAGCCCATTTTTATAGATAAGAGAACTTAGAAGAAAAGAGGTTGAGTCACTTACTCAGTAAAGGGTGGAGAGAAGCAAGGAGTCTATACCTGTAACCACTTGTCTCCAGGCTTATGGGTGATGGGAGGAAAGGATGCTGGCTCTGAATAGTCAAATCTGGGTTCAATTCCCAGAGCTGCTGTTTATCACAGAGATAAGTGGTTACAAGCTCTCAAAAGACAGTCAGATCCAGCCCCAGATGCAGGTGGATATTAGTGTTTCCATTTTATCATTTGGGGGTTCAGAGAAGAAAAGTGACCTATCAAAGTCACACAGCTTGGAAGAAGAGGAGTCAGGACCTGATGCATGCCTTCTATCTCCTCTCCCTGGCATGCTTCCTGCTGCATGAGATGAGAAGGGGAAAAATCCTGTGTGATCAAGGTCAAGCAATCAGAACCAGCCCCAAGAATGAGACAGAAATCGAAGCAATATGACTTCTTAAATACAGAGGCTGATTGCACAGAAGTGCAGGTTTCCAAACCACCCTTCCCTGTATCCATGAACTTCCAGGCTTCCCAGTTGCTGTTCAAACAGATGCAGATGCCCTGGACCAGCACCAGAGCAGCTGTTTGATGGTATTCCCAGCCCAATTGGAAAAAGAAATTAGCACAAACCTCCAGAGAGAGTCTGTTCTCATGAAATCCACAGCCTGGTTGGGCTGTTTAGAGTGGGAAGGGAAGCTCCATCTAATTTCACATTCTCTTATCTATTGACTTGTTTGTTTCTGTCTCCAGCCAGTCCCCAGCCCCACAAGGGAGGATTTGGCACATAGGGGAACACATCAAACAGTGATCCAATAGAGGACTGAACAAAATCCAGGTTCCAAGGCCTTTACCTACAGCTCACCACCATGGCCTAAAGACCACTGTTGGGGGTCACTATCAGACCCCTTGCTTGAGGAATACAGCCATGGGCATCTCCTGAGCGCTCTCTTCTGCAACTAGAGGGAATCATCTCTCCATCATGATCCAGGAATCAGCAGTTCCTGGGTGATTTCCTATTGTTTTCAAGCACTCCCAAAATCTGGGTGTTAGGAACATTTTCTTGACACGCAGCAACCGCAGGAGTTCATTGCTTACCTCCACCACAACACTCACATCCTCAGCAATTACACATCATGCCATTTTCTTTGTGATAGGGCTTTCCTTCAAAGCAGTGCACACAGGTATGAACGCTTCAAACCATACACACGTGTAGGTAAAACGTGAAAATTCCCCATGCTAAAGACCACCATTGCCAAGAAGTGTTCACACTAGCAAATGTACACACATCCTCTGAAAACATTTAAATTCTTATGAACTTAAATTTTTTAACAGGTGAAATATTAGCATTAATAGAGTTGCAATAATCAAAACTCTATGAAAAAAGCGTACTCAGAGGCTTTACCCCCTCCTCTATCCCTTCCACCCTTTCCCACTCCCTGTAGGTAATGAGGCCCCTGAATTATTCCTTGTTTATCGTTCCTTCATTTCTTTGCCAGAGGCATATTATCTGCATTTTGCCAAAACATGGTATGACATGCTTTCCGTTTTGTGCTTATGTCTTTTTATCCTTGTCATTTTACTCATTTTACCTTGGCTATCACTCCACTGCAGTTCATATCACACTGCCTCACTGTTTTTGACAGCTGCATAGTACTCCACTGTATGGAGGTACCATGGGATATCCCATTGCATATCCTAGGTGTGGGCATTTTGGTGCTTTCCAATACTTGGTAATTATAAGTTGTGCTGCAATGAATGACCTGTACACATTTACCTTCCTCTTGTTAAAGCATGCATCCTGTAATCCCAGCACTTTGGGAGGCCAAGATGGGCGGATCACAAGGTCAGGAGTTTGAGACCAGCCTGGCCAATATGGTGAAACCCTGTCTCTACTAAAAATACAAAAATTAGCCAGGCCTGGTGGCACGTGCCTGCAGTCCCAGCTACTCGGGAGGCTGAGGCAGAAGAATCACTTGAACCCAGGAGGCAGAGGTTGCAGTGAGCCGAGGTCACGCCACGGCACTCCAGCCTGGTGACAGAGTGAGACTCTGTCTCAAAAAAAAAAAAAAAAAAAAAAAAAGCATGCACAGACTCTGGGGCTAGACAGCCTTGGCGGCAGTTCTGTCTCTTTAAATCATTAGCCTCTCTGTGCCTCGGTCTCCTCATCTGTAAATGGAGATGATAAACAGTACTCTTTCTGTTGGGTCATTGTGAGGATCGAATGAGCTAACATGTATAAAAATGCTTAGAACAGTACCTGGCACCTAGGAAATGCTCAGGAAATATCAGTTGCATGAGTCTGTACCAGACATTGTCAGTGTTCCAGCCATGCTGGTAAATGTTTAACAATGAGCTCTCAAAAAGAAAACCCCGAATTATCGCACTTGCCAATTTCCATGGTGTAAATACTCCCACATGGCTGACATCAAACTAAATTAATGGTTGTCTCCACACATGTAGCTGGGAAGCAATGCTCACACCCCAGAGGGAGCTGGCCCCGAACACCCCCCTGTGCCCTCTTGCCTGACCCGGTTTGGACACCAGCTGCCTGGTGGCCAGTGCTGGGGCGTTTTGTCCGGTGCTGCCCTCAGAAGGCACTCTGCCTGAGAGTACGCAAAGCCAGCAGTGCCTGGGAGTTTACAGCCCCCAGGGGGATCTTGTGGGTACAAATACTGCAACTGTTGGCTCTGATTGGCTGGCTCTGGGATGTGACTTCCTCCCTAGAGGCTGAGCCAAAGGCATCTTCAGCTGACTTTGCTTGAAGCCTCACCTTGGCTTGGCTTCCTGCCTTTCTTCCTCTCAGTTCCTCTTCCACCTGTCTTTGCAGATAACTTTCCTGGTAACTTCCTTTCACACGCAACCTTGTCTCAGGGTCTACTTCTAGGGAACCCACGCAAGGCTGCATCTCTAGATATCTTTTTCCCTTAAATGCCCCGGGGTTTGGGAGAGTTTCCCACTTAATAATACTCAGTAAGCTTTCCCATTAACCCCGCTATAAGCTTTTCTTGGTTTCCTCTGTGTCTGTACCCCAAGGTGTGTCTGTCGTTGGGGGATGAGTCATGGAGCAAAGTCCTCCCCACTGACTCAGCAATGCCATTTCCTGCCCACAACCTTCTAGAACTCTTGCACTTTGACACAATGGGGACCAGCCCACCCCTGATTCACCAGCTCAGTTTTCTGTCACATCCTGTACTTTCCCTGAGGATTTTTCTGTTCTCCTTCTGACCAGAGTCAATGCCAACCAACCCACAAGCAGCAGAGAATAGAAACGTGGCCAGATGGTCTCCAATACGGATCAAAAACATAAAGAGGCAAACGTGGAGGGGCGGAAGGTCCTTGGCCCTTTTCTCTTGAAATTGAGTTCGCTGTGTTGAAATGTCCATCGTGTCTGCATCCCCTTCCTGGTTTTCCCCAAAGAGGCCGTGGCGGGGGAACAGGTGGCGTTCCATGTGGTGGCAACATGAAGGGATCGCTCGCCAGCGAGCATAATCGCTCTGGAAACATTCGGAATACTCATATGTTCTGTACTTTTCCCCTGAGTCAATAAGGTAGAAATGCATCAGGAGAAAGTCAAAGGTTTCTGTCAGAATCCAGACCACAGGGAGAAAATGACGAGTTGATGGGGCTCACCCTGTGATCAATTTCTCCGTGAACCTGACAGGGAAGTCTTCTTAGAGGGCACCTCAGCGTCTGAAGTTGGCTTTCACAATGAGCAGAAGGTGAAAAGCTGCCAAACAACGGCCAACTTTCAAAATCCAGTGAAAACAGAACTAACCCAACAAAGGAATAACAAGGTCCCAGGTTGCAAAACAAAACAAGTTGGGAAAACTTGTCCAAGAGCTGTACTGAACTCTTGCACGGGCGCTGACGTACACAAATCATCCTCATCACCTCTGAAACGAGGCAGCTCTAAATTACTTCTTGAATTCCATATGGTTAATCTGCAGGCACAGGAACATGCTTTAGGGTGAAATTTAGTTGTTGTTGTTTTCACTGGGCTTGCAATAACATATTGTAAATGACTAAGGCTAGATGACACTTTCACACCAGTCTTGAAATCATCCCAGTGATCTTGACCCAATGCCAGATGAGGATCTTGGTGCAGATAAAGCGACTGTGCTTCTTCTTCCTGCAGAATTAACATTAACAATCCTGCACATTAACAATCTAGAACTATGTTAGCCAGGGTATTTGAGGCAGAATTCTGAACTGAAATTGGTCGTCTCCTAGCACAATAATTTTTAAATAAAAAACAAGCAAACACACAAAAAGAAAAAAAGAAACAACAAGAAATTTTAAAATGTCGTATCTATCTTATGAAAGCCAAAATGAAAGATTGGCAACCTTTCCTGAATATGGGCATTGTCCACATCTAATCTAGACGATGTGGGTCCAGTTTTCTCTTTCTTCAATCATCTGATGTTTTTACATGCAAATTGGTAGAAAAAGGATGCTTTCCAGTTTAATTTTCTTTCAAATAATTTCCCAGATTTCTGAATCCATATGCAATTGTTAAGAGCACAGACTTTGGACTCAAAAATGAGTTTAAATTCTCAGTCTGCCACTTAAAAGATGAGTAAGGTGAAAAACCCCTTCACCTCTGTAAGCCTCAGGTGAGTATCTTATAAGGTTGCTGGAGAGGTTACGAGACACAAGGCATAGAAAAGGGCTTCCTGCGTTGTAGTCTGCCCATAGAGCAAACCCGTCTTTCTTTCTTTCCTTTCTTCCTTCTTTCTTTTTTTTTTTTCATTGAGATAGGGTCTCACTCTGTCACCCGGGCTGCAGTGGAATGGTGCCATCTCGGCTCACTTCAACCTCCACCTCCCAGGTTCAAGCAATTCTCATGCCTGCCTTCTGAGTAGCTAGGATTACAGGCACCTGCCACCGTGCCTGGCTAAGGTTTGTATTTTTAGCAGAGACGGGGTTTCAACATGTTGACCAGGCTGGCCTTGAACTCCTGACCTCAGGTGATCTGCCCACCTCAGCCTCCCAAACTGCTGGGGTGACAGGCGTGAGCCAACGTGCCTGGCCCAATTATGATTATTTCTGTTTTCTTAGTTTGTCCCTTACTTGAAACAGATTAGTTATTTACAACATGGAGTTTGTGTCTCTGTAACTTTGTAATCATGCAAAATAATTGTACATGATCCACATATACACACACACACCACACACACACACACACACACATCCTTAGAAGAATAATTTTCTCCAAATTGAACTGTAAGGGCCTGTGTGATTTGGGCAGAGATAGTCGCTGCTGCTTTCCCAGCTAATAAAGTTGTCCGAATCTGTTTACTCTCAAATTTATATAAAGAGCTTCATTAGCAGCCTCCACGGATGACACAGCCACCACATGGCACGCAGAGTTAGTCTGAGGATAAATCTTGGTTTGCCCAGTTTTGCAGAGTGATTCGTTTTTAATGAATCATGCACACAGATCATAGGCTCTGCTCAAAGCCTCATTTACTCTGGAAATTCCTGAAATTACTATTCATTCTGCTGAGTTCTTTTTTTACCCTCTTGAAAGCTCACAAAAACCCTCTGAAAAAGAAAAGCATCAGCATACATATTGTTGTAGATTAGAAAACACAAATGATTTGATAGAAAGCAGGTTTGGGGTGAAATAATCATAATAGCGAATCAGCTCTCTGACTTTTTTTTTTGATGCTATGGAAACCCTGGCAGTGAAGAAACTTTGATTAAATAGATTCACAATAGACTCAAGCGTACTCAAGGGCTGGGGTCTTAACATCTCTGGAGTGGCTCACAGTGCTGCGCACATGGCAGACGCCCAATCAATTCGTGCAAACAAATGAACAGAATCAGATTTCCAAGGAGTTCTTCAGGAAGTCAAGTAAGGCATTGACCCTTTCCTTCAGCATTACATCCACGGAGCCTGCCTGTCTAAATGATTCAGATCCGCTCTGCAACTCTATGCAGGAGAAACACATTTTCCTTTTCTGGTGGATCAGACAACAGCAGGACTTCTGGATTATGTCTTCTGCATAGGTTGCAGCAGGGAAACATAGCATTACGCGTGTAGACAGGGCAGGTTTAATGCTAGGCAACGTTCTTAAGGGAGATCAGAATAGCAACTAGCATGCCAGGTCTACTATCCCGGCCCCCAAGGCTCAGCACAGACATTTGGAAAACCAGAAGTTGAGCATTTGACTGGAAAAAAAAACAACATAGACTCATGCATTTGATCAGTGAACGTGGAGCACACACCATGGATTAGGCACAGCTGGGCACTGAGGAGACATCACCTGGCTTATAAGTCATCTGTGCCCTCTGGGGACTGACAGTCCAGCTGGGAATGAGGATCAGGAGGTCAGAAATTAAGTAAAGAGCAAAGAAGAATGCAACATGAGTAAATGCAAAAATAAAAAATAAAAACAAACAAAACAAGGTGGCCCTGACCATCAGGCAGTATGGTATGGAGAAGACCACGGGCTTGTGTCTATCAGTCAGACCTGCTTTGAGTCTTGGCTCCACCGTAAACCAGAAGAGTTAAGTTTCATACCCTCTCTAAACGGTCGCCTCAGCTATACAACAGGCTCAATGATATTCACCCCACAAGATTGCTATAAGAAGGAAATGGTATGACCTTGGGGCAAGAAGAGGTACCATTGTCCCCACTGTCCACAGATGGTGACATTTGTTCAGGACAACCTGGCCATTAAGGAGGAGAACTCTATGAGAAGAAGGTCTGTGTCCCTAGATGGCATTCATACAGGTACTCACTATGCTAAGAGGTATTTCATGAAATAAAGAGTTTGTGGTCAAATAAGTTTGGAAGATGCTAGGGTGAACAAGCTTCTTTACTATAGGACTTCAAGTGTCTTTAACTTACTGTCATGTGTTCAAAATATTCATGAGTCAAGAGGTGCTTCGTAAGCAAGAACCATTTCACAAATCTGGCTTACTACTGCACAGAAACATGTTCAGTGAAGGGCCGAGCTGCGTGCCCGCCAAGGCACTCCCCTCCCAGCCTCCTTCTATGCCAGGTGTCCTCTTGGAGTCAGGAAATGGTCTTAGTCAACTTCAGAATTTCTCCATGCTTCATGTGGTATTTGGTTATTTTAGGTGATTGATTAATCAACAGAGGAATGCTGAAAAGAGTTAAAGAGTTAAGCAGTAAACCACTTAGGCACAGAGGTTTATGGGTGCATAGAGGCAGAACTGGAATAGAATGGGTGCTTGACAAGCAACGATTCCATTCCTTCTTGCACAGGACAGATCCCTACCCCCTGGAGTCAGGTGAGAAAAGAGGCTTAGGGCGGTGGCTGCCCCAAGCTACCTAGCTGAGTCTGCAGGGCAGGTGGCATGCACGAGCTGCCGGATGTAGCACCTGGCGTCCTGTGTGGACCTTCCAAGCAGGAAGAATGTGGCTGCTCCTCTGCCTTTCAAACCTTGCACAAAATGTGTCTTGTGGACCACACTAACCTGTAATTATACAGGAGAGGGGACTTGGGGGACATGGTTGCAGCTTAGCTCAAGTGATGCGGGAAGAAGCCCTACTGGCCTTCTGGAAGTTCTTTAGGCACATGGGCAGGACACTACCACCCTCCCCAAGCTGTGTACTTTCGTGCAAATCAGAAAATAGTGCCCTGTCTGGTGGAAGTGGCATGGCAAGCAGCAGGGGGGTTGGAGTCGAGCTTCTGCCTTCACCAGCCATCCTAGGATGGTGCACAGGCTGTTCAGCATACGTGTAGCCCAGAATTTAAGCTGTGGTCAGTAGGCTCATGTGCTTCTTTAAAAGCAAATTCCTCTCAATAATCCACCAGTCATGACATACAAGTAAGAACTGACAATCCAGCAAAAGAGCCAGAGATTATGCCTGCATTGAATCTGAATTGGAAAGGAAGCTCAAGTCTGTAGTTTCAGGTGTAGAAGCTTTTATACCCAACTGTCATTTCCACAGAAGAGGGAGAGCAGAATTCTTTCCAGACACAAGAAACAATACAATGCAATAGAAAAGATGCCCTTGCCACATGCCAGCCTTCAAACGGCAGGGAAGGACAAAAATACACTTCAACTACAGACTCAGGCTGAGTTCCAATGATGTCTTTAATTTAGGAAGGGAGACTCCGTGAGACTGCCTTACCCTGGCATTCATGGACCATGACCCCAGCACCCACTTCAAAAATAAAATAAGTAGATGGATGGATCGATGGATGGATGGATGGATGGATGGACTAATGAATGGATGGATGGAAGGATGGATGGACGAATGGATGGATGGATGGACTAATGAATGGATGGATGAATGGATGGATGGATGGATGGATGGATGGGTGGATGAATGGATGGATGGATGGATGGATATATAGATGGATAGACAGACGGATGGATAGGTAGACAGACAGATAGATAGAGATTGGTATGTTGCATGCATTTTTCAGAGGATAGTGTTCACGGTTTTCATTACATTCTCAGATGAGTCGCTTACTCTGCTTTCAATGTAATAATGGCCAATAAAAGTGGGTAAACATGGCAGAATACTAGTAGAATGGCTGAACCTGCATGTGCAGGTCATAGTCGATGCCCTGGGAAGTGGCTGGATGTCCTCTGCCTCTTGGCTCCTCCTCTCCCTCGAGCTCCAGTTTCTCACTTTTCCTAGAAGGGACAGGACTTCCTGACCTATGGCTTTGAGATAGGGCACAAGAACCAGCTCCAGAGGAAAACATGAGATTAACCCCAGAAGGATAGCCCAGGGTGGCCCCTTTATTGGGCCATTCAGAACCCTCCCACCCCACCGAGACTTCTTCTGCTCCTCGGTGGCAGACATTTCTGGCTAAAGTCACTCAAGACAAGATGCTGAAGATGTCTTCCTGCCACAGCCTCCACCTGCTGTTTCCCAACAGAGCAGCAGGGGTGGCTACAGGCTGGACCAGAGTTCTACCCAAGATCATCACATGGCTTCCCAATAGGAGAAAGGAAACAAGTGCTGCTGCCCACATTGTGAAGGGTGGATGTCCCCTGTGGCCCATCCAGCCCCACCGTGCTCAACCTCAACTGCACCAGGCTCCTTCCTGCCTCAGCCCAGTGTTCTTCACCTGGCTCTTCCAGGGAAGCGTCCTCTGCTTTCCTTAACCGCCCCCCTTGACAGGCCTCATACTTCCCTTGATTCCCTGGCATTGATCTGACCACATTGAGAAGGGAGGTGACTTGATTGGTGCTCGGCTCCTTTGCTGGACCAGAAGCATCTGTGGCAGAGACTGGCTGACAGGCTTACTGCAGCCTCCCAGCCCCGGCCTTCACACAGTAGGTGCTAAATACACCCGTGCTAGGTGGGCAGGTAGAAAGATGAAGGCGGGAGGGAGGAAGGGACGAATAAACAGATAAGGCACTTGGCATGGTGTGCAGCACATAGAGGGAACTCAGAAAATGCCAGCTCTAGTAGTGAAAAATGGTCCTTCCTGTGGGTCTCCAGCCGCTAAGAGGAAGAGCCAGCACTCGAGCCCACCCATCTTCTGTCTCAGGCTGTTTTGTTTACCTGTTTACCATGTGCCTAGAAATAACACCTGGCACACAGTACGTGTTCAGTAAACCTCACAGATTAGAATGAATCCAGTGTCCCTGGCTCTGCAGTCACACTAAGCACTGGAACACGTACTGTTTGTTCATAAACTGGGAAGCAAGGCAGGTTTCTGGTGAGCATCCAAGTGAGCTCTACTTCAATTAGCATTGCTCAATGTGCTCCACTGGCAAGGGAAGGCCCCAGGACCCTTTCAATGGGTCTGAGAGGTCAAAACTGTATTCACAATGATACTAAAGCATGATTCACCTTCTTTACAGTGGTGGTCTTTACACTGCTGGTGCTTTGAGAGGAAGAAGGGCAGTGACACCAACCGGACTACAGTCAGGGTATTCTTCCCTGCCACGAACTCACATTAAAGATTTAAAACCCACTGGCCAAGGTGGCTCATCACTGTAATCCCAGCACTTTGGGAAGCCAAGGTAGGGGGATTACTTGAAGCCAGGAGTTTGAGACCAGTCTGGGCAACATAGCAAGAGCCTATCTCTACAAAAAATTTAAAAAATTAGCCAAGTATGGTGGGGTACCCCTGTAGTCCCAGCTACTTGGGAGGCTGCAGTGGGAGGATTCAGTGAGCCCAGGAGGTTAAGGTTTCAGTGTGCGGTGATTGTGCCGCTGCACTCCAGCCTAGGTGACAGAGCGAGACCCTGTCTAAAAATAAATAAATAAAAAATAAATAAAATAAAAATTGAAATCCCAGTTTCACTAAACAACGTCTTTGATAAGGAATAAGCAGGCCAGGCATGGTGGCTCACCTCTATAATCCCAGCACTTTGGGAGGCCGAGGCAGGTGGATCTCTTAAGCCCAGGAGTTCGAGACCAGCCTGGGCAACATGGGGGGCCCTGTCCTTACTAATAATGCAAAAAAAACATAGAGGGTGTGGTGGTGTGCACCTGTGTTTTCAGCCACTCAGGAGGCTGAGGTGGGAGAATCACCCGAGCCCAGGAGGCTGAGGCTGCAGTGAGCTTTGACTGCACCACTGCACTCCAGCTTGGGTGACAGAGGAAGACTCTATCTCAAACAAAGTCTTTCTTTATAAGACTGTTTATTATTTATAAACAGTGTTAGTTTTATTCAATCATCCTTGGGTATATGTCTTTTTCATAGTCTATGTGATAAACGGAAAGCTCATATGACACTTTGGCTGCGTGCTGAAGCACAGTGGCTGCGTCAAGGAAAAGTCATTGTGAAGTTGTCTGAGTCCCAGACTCAACAAGCCTTTTTTTAAAAAAAGAACGGAACATCATTTTTACTTGCAACAACACGCGACAGACAAATCATGGTTATTCAGGCTTAGGTAGGTGGCAGACACTTTCTCGAAAATGAACAAAGTGAGCCTGTCACTTTCAAGGAAAACAATAGACAACTGGTTGCCAATGATAAAATTTGAACATTCAAGTAAAAATGAGAATGTTAAAAAACGTGTATTTGCCATGGCAAGCTTAACAGATTCCCAATTCTCAAAGACTTTTCCAGTGAGATTAGTGGCAATAATTCATGAATGTGATTTTTTAAATATTGTATTGTCAAATATGCCAACATTTGTAGGACTTTAATAGCTAAGCAAACCAATATTTTCCAGATGACCAGTGCATGATGTGACAAAACCATCCACTGGTAAAAGATCCATTTAGAGTGCACATGGGCCAGCGAATTCTAATGAAAGAGAAGATGAAGAGTTCACTGATGTGGTTTCAGATTTCCACATTGCCACTCACCTTTAAGAAACTGCCACTTGTTGAGTTTTGGTCTAGTATCAAGAAGAACAGGCACAATTATCTGGAAAAGTCTATCACAATACTCATCCCTTTGCCAGTTACATATCTGCATGAGCTTGATTTTCTTCATGTACATCAATCAAAATCTATTGCAACAGACTGAAGTCAGAGGCAAGTACGGAAATTCAGCCCTCCTAAAAGTAGATCTACCGTTCAATTCAGGAATCCCACTACTGGGTATCCACCCAAAGGAAAATAAGTCATTATATGAAAAAGATACCTGCACACATATGTTTATAGCAGCACAATTCACAATTGCAAACATGTGAAACCAACCTAAGTGCCCACTGACTAATCAGTGAATAAAGAAACTGTGGTATATGTACACCATGGAATACTACTCAGCCACTAAAAGGAACCAAAGGCCATGCGCGGTGGCTCAGGTCTGTAATCCCAGCACTTTCGAAGGCTGAGGCGGGTGGATCACCTGAGGTCAGGAGTTCAAGACCAGCCTGGCCACATGGTGATACCCAGTGTCTACCAAAAATACAAAAAATTAGCTGGGCGTGGTGGCGGGTGCCTGTAATCCCAGCTACTCAGGAGGCTGAGGCAGGAGAATCACTTGAACCCGGGAGGGGGAGGTTGCAGTGAGCCGAGATCACACCATTGCACTCCAGGCTGGGCAACAGGAGCGAAACTCCATCTCAATAAATAAATAAATTAATTAATAAGAGGAACGAAATAATGTCTTTTGCGGCAACTTAGATGGAGGATGGAGCTGGAGGCCATTATTCTAAGTGAAGTAATTCAGGAGTAGAAAACCAAAACCAATGTGTTCTCACTTATAGAGCTGAACTATGAGTATGCAAAGGCATATGGAGTGATATAATCGACTTTGGAGGCTCAGAAGTGAGAGAGCAGGAGGCAGGCTAGGGATAAAAAGACTGCACATTAAATACGATGTACACGGCTTGGGTGACTGGTGCAGTAAATCCTCAGAACTCATCCCTGTATAATACATTTGTGTAATGAAAAACCGTACCCCAAAAGCTGTTGAAAAGATTTTTTTTAATTGAGCTATTCTCTTTTAAACCTGACATTAAAGAGATTTGCAAAAATGTAAAATAATATTACTCTTCTCACTGATTTTTTTATTTTGGATCATATTTTTCACTTTTAAAAGTATTATTTAGGTTATCAGAGGCCGAGTAAAGGGGCTCACGCCTGTAATCCCAGCACTTTGGGAGGCCAAGGCAGGCAGATCCCTTCAGGTCAGGAGTTTGAGACCAGCCTGGCTAACATGGTGAAACCCCGTCTCTACCAAAAATACGAAAATTAGCCAGGCATGGTGGCGCGCGCCTGTAGTCTCAGCTACTCTGGAGGCTGAGGCAGGAGAATCGCTTGAACCCATGAGGTGGAGGTTGCAGTGAGCAGAGATTGCGCCAATGCACTCTAACCTGGAGGACAGAGCAAGACTCCATCAAAAAAGTAAAAAATAAAAAGGCCGGGCACGGTGGCTCACGCCTGTAATCCCAGCACTTTGGGAGGCTGAGGCTGGTAGATCAAAAGGTCAGGAGTGGCTGGGCGCGGTGGCTCACACTTGTAATCCCAGCACTTTGGGAGGCCAAGGTGGGCAGATCACGAGGTCAAGAGATGGAGACCATCCTGGCTAACACGGTGAAGCCCCGTCTCTACTAAAAATACAAAAAATTAGCCGGGTGTGGTGGCAGGCATCTGTAATCCCAGCCACCTGGGAGGCTGAGGCAGAAGAATCGCTTGAACCCGGGCGGCAGAGGTTGCAGTGAGCGAAGATTGCGCCACTGCACTCCAGCCTGGGCAAAAAGAGCAAAACTGTCTCAGAAAAAAAAAAGAAAAAGTCAGGAGTTTGAGACCAGCCTGGCCAATATGGTGAAACCCCGTCTCTACTAAAAATACAAAAATTAGCCGAGCGTGGTGGTGGGCGCCTGTACCCCCAGCTACTCGGGAGGCTGAGGCAGGAGAATCGCTTGAACCCCAGGGGCAGAGGTTGCAGTGAGCTGAGATTGTGCCATTGCACTCCAGCCTGGGTGAAAGTGCAAAATTCCATCTCAAAAAACAAAACAAAAAAAGACACAATAGGTTATGAGTTTACTGTTGTTTTCAATTAAATTAAAAGTTCTGAAAGTTTCAACCAGTGAATATCAATAGATATAACCCACATAGGGAAAAGCTCCTAATAATTAAGATTGTAAAGGAGTTTTGAGGCCAAAACATTTGTGAATTGCAGCTCTACATACTTCCCGAAATGTTCCCTCAAACCAAACACCAGGGAATGTCTTCCAAGGCAACTACAGAAATGTAGATGCGTGATCAGGTGGCCTTGGAGTCCCTGGGAATTTGAAGACCTTCCGTGGGACTATCCCTGCTGCTTTAAGGCTTTCAAGTTCCAGGGTGTTTCACAGCCATATTGAAATTATTGCAGAGAATTTTAGAATTATGAGAAGGGAGAAGGCAAAATTTGCCCATTATTCAGAAAGGAAAAAAACCGAGGTAGGAAATTGAGACCCTGCCAAAGAACCAATCTGAGCACCTCCACCCTGTCGTGGGACCAGGAGGAAACCAGCAGGGCCAAGCTTCCCAGGAGCTGCTGCAGCCGGGAAGATGGGGCAAGACCCGGCTTTTCTCATGACACATCCACAGTTTGGCCTGTGGTCTCAGCTGGAATCATCATGGGAATAGCTTGTAGTATTCTGGCCCCTGTTCATTTCCGTCACCACTAAAACCAGGAATTATCCAAGTGGGTGGAATAAGAAAATTAGGGCAATTTAAGAAACACGAAATTAGAGAGAAACAATAGGCCAGTCACCTCCTATTTGTTTCTCTCCAAATTTGTTTCAAACGTCGTGTTGCTCATCGGGAGGGATCAATGCCCAGGCTGGAAATGCGGGGATGATTTAAAGTGGCAGGCGGGGCCCCCACACTGCAGCCTGCAAGACTCCAGGCTCCCTGAACTACCCCAGTGATGGTCCATGCTCAATTTCCCACACACAGCACTGAAAAATGATTCCCAACACTCGACCGCAAGGGGCTTTTTATCTTAGCTGTCAGCCTGAAATACATTCAGAACTCAAAGCAATTATGGAAACATTTGGGTCTCCTGAACTTTTCTCTGCTGGGTTTCTCTCCCAAATAAAATGAAATGAAGCTTAGTTCTTTGGGGATTAATATAAACAAAGATCATGCAGGCATCTAATGAACGCTGCTGGGGACAGCAAGTCCATTAAGGAACCACTGCCTTTGTGTTCAGCACAAGCGCATCAGGCATGTGGCAGAGCAGGGGCATGTGCAGAGGGGCCTGCCATGAATAAGGTTAATTCTTCTAATTAGAGCCCAGGAAAATGTTGTTTCAGCTCCCCCCATCCCACCCCGTCAGCCAACATCTCGCAGGTCCTGAATAGTATCAAATGCAAATATCCTTTTTTCAAATGAGGTGGTCAGAGGGTCTGGAGGGAAGAAGGGATTTTTGAAGTATGCACTAAGTCAACAGACTCGTGAGCAGTGGGACAGTAAAATTTCACAGCCAGTCTTTGATCTGGATTTCAGAAAAATGAAGCCATAAATGTCGAATGTTTTATGAACCCAAAAATAAGAAACTCTTTGTCTTTTATCTAAAATGTCTACTGAGAAAAATCAGAAGAATATCTAAACGTCGGGCTCATTATATTTTATTTGCGGCAGGGTAAAAAGAGAGCATGAAAATATTTACCAAGGTTTATTTTAACTCTAAATAATCTTAATGTCATTTTAAAATATATGTATTTTTCAAATAGGTTTCAATGGGCAAATCCATCAACCCAAATGCATAGAAATGAATGCATTTTCTTGCTGAAATTGAAATTTCCCCTCTGAAGCTACCATGGCCTCCATGAAAGTTTTTTTCTGTTGTCACCTCTGCAGGTGAAAAGCCTCCCTTTTCCCAATGCTACCTGCCAGCTACGCTTCTCGGCAGATGTTTCTGGACTTCAGTGGCCTCATTTGCAAGCTGAGAGGGCTGAACAGATGAACCCTACACTCTTCTGTCTGAAGTTTCTGTGCTCCCAAATGTCTTCATTTTAAAGAGGAGGTGGGGAAGAGATGGAAACTTCTGAAATAAGTGCCTCGCCCAGACAGCTCTCCTCAAAGAAGGGGAGCAACCCCAACCCCTCCCCAGCAGTGAGGGTCCTGAACCCACCCTTGGCCCATCACCCACCCCCAGCCCACAGCAAGGGTCCATCCCTGCCTCCCTTAAGATGGGGAAATGGGTCTCTTGGGCTGCCAGTATGTGAGCCTGCTCTCCCCAGAAGGCATAATCCCTAGTAGGTGAGATTGTTGAGAATAAGGCTGGGGGGTCTCTAGCCCGGAAACCCTGCAAGCTGACATGGGGCCTGCTCAATCCCCGTTCCCACCACACAGAGCCGCATTCCTGGAAAATGACACGGCGCCAAGAGGTTTTTAATAGAAATGACCCTGCTGATCATCCCAGCCACCCTGTGAGTACACACAGAGTATCAGGAAAACCTTGTTTTTCAAATGAAGACACTGAGGCTGGGAGCCATGCAGTGACTTGTCTGGGCTCTGGCCCAGCAGAGCCTCAAATGCAAATCTCAGGATCCTAAACACCATTTTCATTGCTTTCTTTCCCCAAAATGTTTGTGGTCTCTTTTGTGTCAGGTAAAGCACTAGTCACTTTCTACAAAGCCTTGCACGTTTTATGTTGGATTATTCTGCTATTTTGGCAAATAATGTGAAAGTGTTTAAGCACTTTTATGTCAAACCTAATTTCCTTTCAACATCATGTGATAATACCAGAAGCTGGCAGGGGAAATTTTGTTGTTTTTCTCTTATTTTTAAGTTAAATATTAATGATAAAAAAGAACCATCAATAAGAGCCCCTTGCAGTCCCTGAGCTCTTCACATCCTGGTGATTATTTTTACTGGGAAGATGCTTTTATTTCTGACTCTGCATGGTAACTGGGATGACATCAATTATTTGTTAGTTACCTCCCAAATTATCAAGGAGCCGATGATCTAATGATGATGATCAATGACACAGGTGATAGATGATGTCACAATCTGAACACCTGCCGGGTGCCACCCAGCACCTTTCCTGCATCGCCTCCCATATCCTCTGAGGACCCAAGGTCCACTTTAGTATTTGCCACATAGTAAATGTTCAGAAAATACCAGCGCAGTTGCTCTTCTCTGGAGTCCAATCTTCCCTGAACTGGTCCTCCTGCGCCCATTTTATAGGTGAGCAAACCGAGGATAGAAAGTTTGCATCACTCCCTCAGGATCCTGCAGCCAGTATTTAAATGCGAGGACATGTTCTTTCTTCTACCTATTGCTTGTGAAGCTAGGAAAGAGACAGGGGTGAGGAAGCAGCAGAGCCAGAGGAAGGTGAAAATACCAGAAGAAAAATGGAAGGTGGAGGCCGGGCACCGTGGCTCACACCTGTAATCCCAGCACTTTGGGGGGCTGAGACGGGTGGATCGCCTGAGATCAGGAGTTCAAGACCAGCCTGGCTAACTGGGTGAAACCCTGTCTCTACCAAAAATACAAAAATTAGCCAAGTATGGTAGTGCACACCTGTAATTCCAGCTACTGGGGAAGCTGAGGCAGAAGAATTGCTTGAACCTGGTATGTGGAGACTGCAGTGAGCCAAGATTGTGCCATTGCACCCCAGCACTCCAGCCTGGGCAGCAGAGCAAGACCTCATCTCAAAAAAAAAAAAAAAAAGAAAGAAAGAAAGAAAGAAAAATGGAAAGTGGAGAACAGGTGGTCTTAACAAGTTGACCAGAGGAGGAGGAAATGGATAGCCCCAGGGCCCTCGTCCTTGGCACATATGCACATGAACAGATCAAACCTGCCAGTTGGGCTTGAGGTTGGAAGGAGCCACAGGGCTGCGTCTACACTGTCCAGTATGGAAGCACCCAACCACCTGCCGCCATGGAACACATGAAAAGTGTCGAGGTGACTGGGGAACTAAATTTTTCATTTTGCATAATTTTAATTTAAATTTTAAATGATATAATTTTTATATTATTTTCATTCATTTACATTCTAATATCCACAGGTGGCTGCCACATTGCGCCACACAGCTGGAGAAGGCTGAGAAGAGGGGGATGGAGAGACCCTCCCCTCCATGGGAGAGGTGCAAGGGGGGCCTCTCTGCCCTCCAGGGCTCAGTGTCAATGGTGGGAGACTGCCTTCATCCCCCAGAACACACTCCTGGGACAGCTGCAAATAGGGAACCCCCAAAGCCCAGCAGCTGTGGGAGGTGAAGGGGCAGCTCGGTTACAGACCAGGCTACAAAGCATCTGTCTAAAAGGTCAGTGTCCACAAGAAGCACATCATCTGACCACCCAGCAGTTTCCCGGCACCAGCTCCATGTCCAGCCCTGTGTTAGGTCCAGCTGAATCAGCAAGTTACTGGGGAAGTCATGTCTCTAAGAGAGGAGCCCTCAGGCCTGCAGAGGCTTTGTTAGCCCCACTGCAGACAGCAGAACCCAGAAAACACTGGTGAGGGCAGTGATCCCTGGAGAGGATCCTGGAGGACAATCATCCTCACACCCTCGTAGAAGGCAGGCAGGTGTACCAGTCAGGGCCTGGGCAGAAAAGAGGACCAGGTGCAGATCGTTCATAGGCAGAGACGGCAAGAAAGAGGCCTTAACAAAGGGGAGGGCAGATTCCAGAACAAACATGAAACATGGGGGAACAGCGAGAAGCTGACTAGGGTCAAAGGGTCAGAGGAGGAGACAAGGCTGCAGAGGGAGCGGTCAGGGTTGTGGTCCCAGAGAAGCAGGGATCAGGCAGTCAGGAGGTGGCCAGACCAACTGAGGAGCAGGAAACAGATAAGGAAACCAAAGCTCAGAGAGGTTAAGTAACTGGCCCAACATCACTCAGCTAGAAGGAAGTAATAGAGCTGGAATTTGAACCCAGGCTACAAGTTGGGGGTGTCCGCATTGATTTTTGAGTAGGTTTGAGTAGTAGCCTCTCTCTTTCCACCCAGGGGTCTCCTGCGGGGCTTCCCATTGGCTGAAGGGAAGAAGCATGAGGCAGAGTAACCCTGGCAATGAACTTGAGGGATCCACTGAGGACTTTCTACAATTCCCACAAGATGCTGTTGCCCTTCCCCATCCAAGAGGATGCCAGAGCCCATGTGATGACCTTGTTATCATTAAGAGGCTTGAAAAAGCAAAACAAGATCGTCCCGTCTCTGGGTGCACCTTTGATGCCTCCATTCTATCAGGCAAGCAAGGCCCTGGAAACATCCTTTCTCTCCAGCAGAGGAGCCTGATAGGTTGATGGGGAACCCTGGTCTCTGGACTCCCAGGCTTAATCTGGGCCAACAGAGGAAGTGGTTTCCTGAGAAGGGAGACCCTGCAGAGCCCCTGTGGAAGGCTCCCAGCTTTGGGGGCATTTTTGGTTTCTTAATCTGCATTTAGCTCCACCTCAGAGTGGGGCATGGGGAACCTGATTGGGATTTAGAAGGTGACGAGGCATTCTTACACTAATTGTGCCCCTCGGGATGCATGGAATACTGGGAGACACCATGGCTTTTCACATTCAGGTGCTCGTGTGAACATCACCAACTGCCTCTAAACACAGGTAGCAGCAACATGCAATCTTTTGATAGGAAGCAGTTATTTCTTGATCACTCGAGGGTTTTGAAGGCAGCCTGGCAGCTCAGGGGAAAAGCAGGTTCTACGAGAAGAGAGACATGATATGCTCAGACATTTCTGCATCCTTGTCCTACACACAGTGTGATCCAGAGTGGTAAAGGTGAAGAAACTGAGAGTCACAAGTGTTTGAGAAAACTGCCTAAGATGTTATAACTAATAAGTCCTGAAGTTCAAACCCAAGTATGACTGTCAACATGAGGTTCTTTCTACAAACAGCAATTCTGGAAGCTTCCATTTACAGAGTGTTGCCCACAGAAGGGGCCTGGAATACTGATTGTTCATGGAATCTTCACTACTGCCCCATGAAGTAGAGACAATGATTAAGCCCATTTTACCAATGAGGAAAATGGAAGCACAGAGAGACCTAATAACCTTCCTAAGATCACACAGTGAGACAGGACCCACAGTTGTTCTCTTTCCTCACCTCATCACACTGCAGCCATGACCAACCAAGAGGGCACAATCGTCACTTAAGGCATGAAGAAGCTCTGGTCATAGGCTTGACTTGCAGGTGAGCCACCGATCGGGGTTGCTCAATGTGTCCTGAGCCCAATTCAAGTCAGATTGCGAAACCTTTGCTTAAACAGTCCTAGTGATGGGAAGCTCAATGGGAAGCGAGTCTCTCAGTCAGCTGCCAATGAGTCTTTCCTTCCCTGAATGCACATAGTGGGTGTCATATTAAGATGTGAGGGTTACATTCTCTCCCCTTGAATCTGGGCTGGCCCTGTGATATGATGAGCAGAATGTAGTAGAGGTGACACTCCAGAACTTCCAAGCCCAAATCCAAGATTAGCAGTTTCTCCTTCCTTCCGCTTGGGACACAATCACAAGAGAAGCCTGGGCCCCAAGGAGAAGCCACATGGAGGAGAACCAAGGTGTTCCAGTTGACAACTCTAAAAGACCTCCTGCCAACAGCCAGCACCAGCTGCCAGCAGGGGGAATGAGCTGCTTTAGATTGCCAGCCAGCATGGAGACCCCAGGTGACTGCAGCCAGCGACATGATGAAGAGCAGCAGAACCAACCAGCTGAGCCCTGTCACCCCACAGAATCACAAGAATAACAAAACAGTTGGTGGCTTAAGTCATTGATCTCCGAGATATTTTACTGTGCTGCTACCAATAACTACCTTGTGAGGCAGCCTGTGTACCTGGAGACTGTTCCACCTTTAGGTGTTTTTTGCATAAAGCTAAATCCTCATTCTTTCATTTGTCTCCCTGGTTGGAGATCTCCCTCAGGAACCACATAGAACACATGACAGAGAATTAGAAATGAAGGGGTATGAGTTATTAAAGACCAGCTTGTCCATACTGCTAACTATATAGATTAGTGACTGAAGGCCAAACAGATTCTGTGGCATTCTCTGACCTTCCATCCAGGTTGGGTACCCCACTCTGAGCTCCCACAATCCCCTCTGCTTTTCCCACGAAAGCACTTACCACACCACACTACCTCCTAATAACGTGGTAACATCTCTTTCCAGGCAAGAGGCCATAGGCTGGACCAGAAGCTGGTCTATGGACCTGAAGGCAGGACCATGTCCATTTTGTAGGCTGCCATATTCTCAAAGCTCATTCTAAATGCATAAATGAATGAATGACTTGCCCGCATCACAGAACATGTGGAATGCCTTCATTCAGTGAACAAGCCTGGGTCAGGAGTCTTCCATGGGCCAGGCACTGATCCAGATCGTCCCCCTAGCACAGGAGATGCTGCCAAGAGAAAAATAGATAACAGTCCTACCTCAGGAACTTCCAGCCAGAAAGGGGAAAGACAAACAGTACAAATAAGTAAAATAAGTAAACTATAGAGTGCACCTGCATCAGACAAGAGTAGTGCTATGGAGAAAAACAAATTGAGAAAAGAGGGTAAGCCATGCAAGCAGTTGGTGGGGGTGGTTCTTATGATGAGATGACACCTGGGGAGCCGTGGGTCCTGGTGCATCCGGGGAAGACCCACGGCCAAGGGGAATGGCAACACAAAGACCTGAGACAGGGCCTGCTAGGCCTGTTGGGGAACATCAAGAAGCCCCAGATGGCTGGAACAGAGGGTCAGAGCAGAGGGATCCTAGCCTGTGGCCAGCCAACTGGCTTTTGGAGACAGTTACCACGTTCCTCATAAGACTCTGCTTCTAACCATTCAGCTAGTCTAGTTCCCTTTTCCTTCAATCCCAGCTAGTAAACTCCTCACCGAATTCCAATCACCTGCCTTCCCGGAGAATGCCAGTGGGATTGGGGCTGGAGAGGGGACAGACACCCTGGAGGGCAAGGTCACTTCCTCTAAGGAGAAGACAAAGCTGTGCTCCTCCCAGGGACAGTCACATCTGAGTCGGAAGCATCTAGATTCAGTTAGCCACAATCTTACAATATTCCTTCATTCTCGGACCCACCAGGACATAGCATGCTGCCTGGAAAGAAGGGACTTGGGGACACAGTGCCTACCGTGAGAGCCACAGGGCTGGGCACACATCTGAACGTTCTGGGATGCTTTCATGCCACTGAGTTCAAAGTCAGTGCCTCCCCGGTGATGCAGCCACCTCTATGGAGGCTTCCCGGCCTGGAGTCACCTGGCTTCCGTTGCCCAACAATCTCCAAAAACCCCTTGCAGGGAGGCCTGTGTCCCGCCTGTGGTCCTGGGCTTTTGTTCTTGTTTATTTATCTGTGTCTGTCTCAACTGTCAGGGCAGCTTGCTTTCTTCCACCCCTTGTCTCACCGTGCCTTGCCTTTGGGTCTTTGCCTTTGGGTTTGTGAATTGTCTTCAGGTGCTCCAGCCCTGCAGGTCCTAACCCACTAGCCAATCATGTAATCAGCATAATGAGCTCACGCCACCTTGGAAAAAAATACAAAAGAGCGGAGTAGAACAGACCAGAGCACACATCACAGGATAAGAAAAGGCACTGCTTTGAAACCTTTGTGTTTGCGCATGTGTGTCAGAGTGCATGTGTGCGCGCACACACGTGTGTAAGTGTGTCCCTGTGTGTCTTGCACACAGTAGTCCAGGCATATGCTATGATATTGTAATAAAAAGAGCAAAAATATGGTGGCTGAACCAGATGGGATTTTTATTCTCTCTCCTGTGCCAGTCCAGAGGGGTACAGGTGGGCAGGGCTAACAGATGGCTCTGTTCCATGGGCTAATCCAGGCACCAGATCCCTCCTATCTGTCCCTCTTCCCCTGAGTATGACCCTCACCTGCATGGCAGGAGCTGACTCCACCCTCAGGGCTGCCCACAGGAGGGAGATGGAGAGCAAGTGGAAGGCAAGTTCTGTTCTTTTCAAAGGACGTGACCAGATCTGTGGTGCACACACTTCTTTTTGCACCCTATTGGCCAGAAGGCGGTCTCACGTCCATACCTACTGGCAAGAGGTGAAGGCTGGGGAAGGTGGTCTCCCACCTTCCAGACCCTCTAAAATGTAGGAGGTTCTGTTACTAAATGCAACCAAAGGAGAACGAAAGCCAGTTAGTGTTCTCTGCCACCCCAGATAACCAGATAAAATGACTCCTTACCGGGGTGACATCAGGAAAGTTGAGAAGTCGCCGCTTTACGCCACTCTCTGTCTTCCTTTGTGAAAACACCCAGGATCCTCTACCTAGTGGAAAGGGCAAGCTCTGAACTTCAGGAAAGCATGACCACAGTCCTCTTTGGCATTAACTGGTTCCGTTCCATGTACCAGTTAGACACGGGATCTCCCTGTGCCTCAGTCTCCCCTGCAGTAAAATAGGGGCAGGGGACCCAACTCCCAAAATCACAGTTCCTGGATGTCTGAAATGAGATTGGGAACGTGAATCCTTTCTGAAATGGGAGTGACGTCTCTGAGAGAAAGACGGGATTCTCCCCTTCCTGCTCTCACTGTACTGTAAATTAACCACATGGACTTGAAGGAGGCCTTCCTTCTGGGTCTCAGCTTTTACTTGTAACACAGAAGAGAGTTAGAGTTGGTGTCTTTAAGGTCTGACATTTGAGCATCGTTCTTTCTTGTCCCTACACAGAGTCTTCTCTATCTGGTCCCAAGCTACTGGACTGCAAGTTTAACCCAATCAGCTGGAATATGACGAGAATGTTGTTACCCTGAATACACTTCAGGGGAGACCATGAAATTATCTCTTCAGTGACATTTGGTGTTTTAACACGATAAGGCCTGATTTGTGACTGAGTTTGCAGATGGAGAATCACTGAGGAAAAATCTTGGAATATTAAAAAAATAATAACTTGCTCTTTAGGTAACTATGTTGGAGGGGCTCATTTCTAGCATCTAAGCCTCAGATGCTATTTTTGGGTTTTGTTTTGTTTTGTTTTTTTGAGACGGAATTTTACTCTTGTTGCCCAGGCTAGAGTACAATGGCGCGATCTCGGCTCACTGCAACCTCTGCCTCCCAGGTTCAAGAGATTCTCCTGCCTCAGCCTCCCGAGGAGCTGGGATTATAGGTGCCCACCACCACGCCCGGCTAATTTTTGTGTTTTCAGTAGAGACGGGGTTTCGCCATGTTGACCAGGCTAGTCTTGAACTCCTGGCCTCAGGCGATCTGCCCGCCTTGGCCTCCCAAAGTGCTGAGATTACAGGCGTGAGCCACTGCACCCAGCTCAGATGCTGTTTTAAAAGACAGAGATTGCCAAAAGACAGGGGCTGCTTTT
Source organism: Pan troglodytes (assembly GCF_028858775.2). NCBI lineage: Eukaryota > Metazoa > Chordata > Mammalia > Primates > Hominidae > Pan > Pan troglodytes. Next base: position 84,815,436 of record NC_072416.2, on the reverse strand, counting down.
TAAGTAGAATGATCACGTGTTAAGAATGCTTCCTTTCCAAACCCTTTCTACCCATCTCCAAGGTCACCCATCAAAGCCAGCCCAAGATCAGTTAAGCAAACAGCCATCAGAAACCAACATTCTACACAAAAGGCAGTGGCTTCCGTCTCCGTGCCATATCATTATACCTTGAAATCAAGCTCTTGACATGTTGTGCTTGAAATGTACAACTTTTAGCTAATTAGAAGGCTAAAAAATGCAACTTAATGAATTCAAGACTTGTTTATGCTAACCTGCCAAGGCGTTCGGCAATGAAAAAGTGTGATTTGGTGAACATCTGATTGCAGGCCGTGTGGAATTCCACATGTAGAGAGGCTGGGTTGGATCGGGTTTTTACTCAACTATTGTCTAAAATGTGAACTAATTTCCGACTACCTCATAAGAACTTCTAAGTAGGGTTGACAAAGGATTTATCATAATTATTGCTCTGGCCAGGACCGTGATTATAAGTGATACATGTGTAAACTGTGTTTATAAAATTTCCGAGTCACAATTAAAACATGCTGTATTTTTTCTCCCTTTTCCCTTTGACTTGCCTTAAAACTTCCCTGTTTTCTCCCTCAAATTAATACCTGCCAGTGATTTCCTTTGGACAGAACAGACTCCCAGCACAGACTCACACAAATTCTCAAGAAGCTTTTGATCTGCCATTTTTTTCAAACCCACCCTCTGAGAAAGTCGTGTAGCTATCAATACTTTCCATAACCCTTCTTTTCAAAGCCACAAACTGAAAGTAATTTGCAAATGCCATTAGGTGCTTTTTTCTTTTTCTTGTTTAGTGCCAAGCGATGTTAAAACTATAGGGTTTATGGAGGCTATGTCTGAAGAAGAAATGAAATGGTTTTCAAGGGGTGGCAGAAGAAAGATGGGGGAAGAAAAGGAGAATGTGTTGAGAACTGAGATAGAAATATCACCAAAAAATGTGCGTACGTTTAACATTCATCTACTAGAGCAAACTTAGTCATTCAAGGTTTCCATATATGTTATTCAAATCTTCAACATATGTGTTAATTTTGTCTATTTGACCTATCAATGTTTAAAGATATGCTAAAATCTCTAACTAGTGAAGATTTGATTTACCTATTTCTTCCCATTGTACTGTCTATTGTGGATTTATTGGTAAAACCGTTATAGAAACATAGATTTTGTAGGCAACGAATAACTTTTTTAAGGCATAAAAACTATATAAGAGAGGCCCAGGAATAGATGGTGAAATCCTCAGGGTCAGGCAGCAACTTGATGATCCTGACCCGCCTGAGTTCCCCTTCTGTCCGTGACGGGCAACCATGCTCTGTACCACGGCTCCCTGGCAACAAATCTGATTGGTCCATGTCTGACCCTGAGCCAAGGGCAGCCAGTCCACTGGGTTCCCATAGCCAATAATGTGCCTCCAGCAGGCAGATGGATAGGCCAATCAGACGACCTCTCTTAAGAATTTGGACTAGGATATGTCCCTGAATGAGGTGTGAGGGGCAGGCACTGCAGCTGCCAGGGGTGGTAGAGCAGGATGCAGGAAGCCCCATGGTTCTAAAGGATCTTCCCCTGGACCACAAAGTCCACCAGGGCCAGGATTGCCTTTGCTTAACGTGGGGTTGTCCATTTGAACAAAAGTTCTTTCAAAAGAACTTTGAAGGAAAGAGAGTTTATTCCAGTGAACAGTTTGCAAACCAGGGAGTGGCAGGATCCAGTGTAAGATGAAGGTGTGTTCCAGAGAACAAAGAGAAGGCTCCATTTTATAGCAAACCTTCCTATCCGGGTTCCCAATAAGGTCCATGTATGCAAATGAAGACTTGAAACTCACTTAGTTCTGATTGGTCAGTGATACTGAGCTTTGATTGGTTGATGCAGCTGAGCTTTGATTGGTTGATGCAGCTGAGCTTTGACTGGCCAAAGCAGGTGAGCTCTGATTGGTTGGCTCAGGTAAGCTCTGAAAGTTTCAAAGAAGGTACAGGTCTTCCCAGAATTCACAGTAATATGTCAGCAAATGGCCACTTAGCTCTATTTTAAATGTAGGCCTAATTAGCCACTTGGGAGCCATCTTGAAGGACTGGCTCTTTTGTGTTCATATTTGTTAACATATGATTAGTTTAGATTTTTATGTTAGAAATCCCAAGGGTTTATTTCATTTTATTTTTTGAGACAGAGTCTCGCTCTGTCACCCAGGCTGGAGTGCACTGGTGTGACCTCTGCTCACGGCAACCTCTGCCTCCCGGGTTCAAGTGATTCTTGTGCCTCTGCCCTACCCGAGTAGCTGGGATTACAAGTGGCCGCCACCACACCCGGCTAACTTCTGTATTTTTAGAAGAGATGGGGTTTCGCCATGTTGGCCAGGCTGGTCTCGAACTTGTGGCTTCAAGTGATCTGCCCACCTCAGCCTCCCACAGTGCCCAAGAGTATTTAAAAGCCAAAGCTACAAGGAAGGAAAACATCCAGCAAAGAAAAGATACTCACAGCGATAGACTACAGGACAACAGAAACACAGGAAGCCGCCGGAGGCCCTAAGTCCCAGCACCCTAGGCCCAGAGACAGACCCAGAGCAATGAGGCCCCAAAGCGGGCTCTGGCTTCTCCATCCTGGAACCTTCCAGGTCATAGGCAGCCATACAGGAAACCCCTTTCCGGGAAGTGTTCCCAGCGGGCCCCTGCTCCCTATACCTGTGAACCAAACCTACTCAGAAATCAATGCAGAGACCTCGACTTTCAGCCTGGGTTCGAATTCCAGCTCCATTACTTCTAGCTGAGTGATGTTGGACAAGTTATGTAACCTCTCTGAGCTTTGCTTTCCTTACCTGTAAAATGCAGATACCAGTAGTGCCAATTTCATAGGTTGCTGTAGGCATTATGTAGAAATCCACAAAAAGCCCTCTTCATAGCAGCTGGCACTTAATAAACACGTGACTGTTAGCTATTATGGTTGCTTTTTCTTTATTAGATTTTGCTGTGGATAAGAATGCAGCTAGAGCTGAATGGCCCATTGGTTTCACGTGTGAATTTCTGAACCAAACCAGCTGGGCCCAAGTCTTTGCAACTGAGTTCGCTGTGAAACCTTCAGCAAAGCAAACTCTGTGGGCCTCAGTTTCTTTAAGCATCGAACAGGGATGACAGTCACACTTAACTCATGGGGCCGTTGTTAAAATTAATGAATTAATATTTGTGAAACACTTATCCAATGCCTAGCACAAGGTTTATGCTGAGTAAGTATTGTTACAATTGTGTGCGCTTGTTCTCTTCAGAAAACACCAGAAGGCTGGGTAGAATATCTCTGAGGCTCCGATCTGTCAATGGTGCTCTCATGGGAGCTCCCTGAGGCCAGCAACCACACCTTCTGCTCTTCTATACCCAGGCACCTAGCCCCAAGCTGGCCCAAGACAGGGGCTCAGGAGAGACGTGCTGACAGACTGGTGGTACGTGTCCCCCAGGGTCTGGTAATGCTACGCTTCTCCTGGGCCTGGGCCACGGTTGCTAGAGAATGGACTAGCCATCCATCACGCCTGTCATCGATGGCTGAGGCTCTGGGAGGGGCGGGGAGCTTGTACTGGAGCATCTCGTGGGTGAGCAGGGTTGTCTTTGCTCACTGGATGCCTCAGACGGCAGCATCAAAGCCTCTGAGCTCCAGCATGTCCAGTCCTCCGTCGCTGGGGACTTCATGCAACAGGACAAGTCTGACCTTTCCTCCCAACCCCCTGCTGTCTGGGCTGATTCTGAGAATAGAAAGAACAGAGTGTGACCCTCTGGGACCCTAGCTGAGAGTGTCCATCCTGACCCGTTGGCACTGGCCCCTGCTTCTGCCAGAAAAACAAGGAAAGCAGATGTCGGCAGAATACCAAGGTTTAAATGGTGGCAGGTGATGCCCTCAAAGGTGAAATAACCAGAAAGGACCGTGTCCATTGTGACTGTCCTGCTCCCCGTGGGTTGGAGTTGTGATTTTCCACTCCTTTCTGAGGGCACTTGGGAAGAGTCCAGAGAACCACAAGTACAAAAGGGAGTTTAAATGGGCAGAGATTTCACTGGAGCCCACCCAGGCGCCCTTGGCCCACCAGGAGGTTACCGACAGATGTTGCCATGCCAGCAGCTTCCAGCATTTCTTTAGCTGAAGACATTCTGTAACTACAAGACTGTCCTTAGACCGTGCATAGGTCCAGTCTGAAGGGCCAAAAAGCCAGCACGTGCAGGAACAGCCCCAACCGATGGGGAACAGGAGTGGCAGGATGTGTCACCAGTTTCTGGGCCAGCTTCTGGGTGGACGATCCTGAGGCGTGTCTGCTCCATCTTATAGAGAGTTGTACTGGGATTGGCCTTCAGAACCTGCACGGGTAACATATTCACGAAGGCACCCTTGGTTGCCTGTCCCCTTCCTGATCTCACTCCCTGGCCCCTCACCTCCCAAGAAACCACCTGTGCCAGGTCCTCGTCCCAGGCTTTGCTTCTGAGGAAGCCCAGACTAAAACCAAGGCTGAACCCGTAGCCGTAGAGCACAGGCTGTGGACCACGAGTTCTGATTTCAGGCTTCCCCTCCACTTTTCAGGGCCGTGTGGCCTTGTGTAATGGATCTGCTTCACTGCTCCATTCTTCATTCGTCACACGACAATCATAAGGGGACATCCCTCCTGGTGTTGATCCAGGCTTGTCTCCACGTGGAGGAAGGGCTCAGCGCACACGTCCTCTGGGACCAAGCAGGACATGCAGAGCCACAGCTGCTATTTGCACTTCGGCTCGTTTCTTCACCAGTTGAAGACTCAGTTTCCACATCTTTAAAATTGGGAGAATAAATAGTGACAAGTGCCAGTAGGACACTTGCCCAGAGCCTGGAATACGAGGAATTCAATAAATACTGACTGTCTTAGAACGCTTATGGATAGTAATAGCAATCGTTGTATCACCCACAGCTGCTTTACGGCAGGGCCCCACGATGTGGACTGAATCACAGTGAAGAGAAGCCACTCGGACCACATTTGAGTCAGGAGGGGCAGTTGTGAGGTTGGGGGCGGGGGGCTGAGTCAGTCACTGAAGTAATATCCCCATGGAATTGTGCTCTGGTGACACAATTCCATATCAGAATCTTCCCTCACCCTCAACAAAGGAACACGCTGCAGGGGCCGGGGAGGGGACGTCGCTAAGACAGAAACTGCTAAAATCACACCCAGTGTGCTAGAGATCACAATATGCATCTTCCAATTCACTTTAATATTCTGCTTTTTCTTCCAACTATTCCGCCTCAGTGGTGCTGAGATGCCACAGCCACCGGGTTGTCCATGGGTGAACCATTCATGTGATCCCCATGAGGGCAGTGTCGTGTGGACCAGAGGGTGAGCCTGGTGCTTTACCAACATCATGTGGGCGAATCCCAGCCAGCAGGTGAGGGGCGTTTGCAGGGGCATCATACAGATATGGAAACAAAGACTCAGACGGATAACTTCCCTCGCCCAAGGCCCAAGGCCACACAGGAGCAGAGCCAGGGCTCAAATCCAGTCTGTCTGACTCCATCGCTCTACACCCGTTGCATTGTCTTTACCTTTCTTCTAAATAAACCTCATTAAACCTTCAACCTCATTAAACCTTCAAAGTTAGGCTCTGCCCACTCCACGCAGCTGCTCTCAGGGAGGCAAAGAGACCTAGCCCTGACTTCCGTGACTGTCTAGTGGGAAAAAAACCCAAGCATCCACCGTGAGACTCCTCAGCTCTTCAGCATCCTGGCTTTGAAGAGAACTCTTAGTCATCCTTCAAAATCCAACCCAATTAGCCCCTCTTTTATGTAGCCTCCCATGACCCTTTCAAATACTGCCTGGTTTCCAAACTCACTGCACTTTCTTCACCTAAAGCATGTCCATGTCCTGGGAGTTTTCATTCTGCTTCAACACCTCCTCCATCTGTCAATCCATTATCATGTACTGAACACCTAACTGGCCTTTTGCTGGGTATGGCAGGGGATAGAACACCCACTATCCAGGCCCTGCCCTTGAGGAGCTCACCACTTAAGTAAGGAGATCAGACACACATGCATTTTGTACAGTGCATAGAAATAGCCAGCAACTCTCCCTCTCTTTTTTCACCTGAACAGCTCCTGGTCATTCTGCAGACACAACTCTGAGATCACTGATTCCCAGCAGCCTCCCCTGACCCCCAGGAAGAAATGTCCCTTCTCCACGGCCCCGTATCACTTTATCTCTTCCCTGCCTGTTTCTCTCCCCCACAGTCCCCACCCTTCCACCCCCAGATTCTGCTAAGCTCCTCCGGACAGGTGCTGTGACATTTTTAAGATTCTGTGGGATGCAAATTGGAGAAACCAAACAAGCTGGCTTAAAGATAAAAGGGGGAAGTTATCAGAAAGGTCTGGTGGTGTCTTACGGAACCTGGAGTCACAGGGTGCAGGGAATCAGAATTAGCAGCTAGAAGGAGTTAGGAAAGCCAGGCTGCATTCTCTCCAAACCTTGTGTCTCTGTCTTTTCAGTGTTTTCCTTCTCTCTCTCTCTCTCTCTCCCTCCCCAGAGCTCATGGTCCCAGTGGCAGAACATCCGTTATGCAGGTCCAGCAGTATGGAGTTGCTCCTGCTCCTGCCCCTCCACATCCCCAGGGAACAGATGCTTCTGGCAGGTTGGTGTTGGATGAACATCAAGTCCTGGACCAGCAAACCATGAAGCTGAGCTGAGGTGAGCCTGGCAAAGCCCAGAAGCTGTACGTGTTCCCTGGCTCCTCTTTTCCATGCATTTGCTTGGGCAGCGAGTCTTTGAAGTCACTGTCACTCCTCAGTGTCCCCATTAGTGCAGGGGCTATGACCAAGTTGCTCAGAGCCGCCTCGGTTGTGTCTCTGAAGAGCCTGCTGCCTGTCGGGTGTTGGTCCCAGAGGTCTGAGCTGGGGTGGGTGGGGTCCATGGGCCATGGCTGCTCCTCAGGGATCCTGCAGATGCTGAGTGAATGGCATTCCCTGGCAGAGGTCACACTGAGAGGAGGTGACAGGGGAGCCTCTCCACCTGGAGTCACAGGCTGCAGGAAAGAGGAGCACACTTCACAATATAAAGCCACCCCCACTGCAACTTGGGCCCAGAAAGCCTGCCAAAACCAGGGATGCTGCTCCAGGTCCTGTTACATCCACTCTGCAGAAAAGACACGTTCCTCAGTGGATTGACTGCCCCAGGAGCACAGGGACCTGGCAGTTCTGGTGAGTGCCACCTTGCTGATCCAGAGCCCTCCTCCTCAGGCTTTGCTCTCCATCCATTTGGAAAGCAAATCCACTCTAGGCACCGCCACCAGAGGGATTGAATACAGGGATTTGGTTGCACTGGGGATGGAAGAGCTAGGGGCCATGGAGGGACCTGTGAGGCAGTCAAGATACTGGCAAGAGCAGCAAGTCCAAGGCAGGCTATTCCTCTGGCCCAGAGCCAGGTGGGCTGCCCAGCAAAGGCAGGACAGGGAGGTTATCCCCAGGGAGCTGGAAGCACAGAGGAGACTCAGAGGGAAGGAGGAGGTGTAGGTAGCTGCTCTTCCATGTGCCACCCTACCTCCTGTTGACCCAGTGCTTCCCATGAGTGAGACCTGGGCAGGAGCCAGTATGCAGGGGACGCTGGCAGTGTTTTCAGAGAAGAGCAGGGCCTGGGTCTGAGGACAATCCCATGTTCTGCCCCACCCCCAGCTAAAGGAGGAGGAGTTACCTTCCCCCAGACGGGCCCACCTCCTTCGCCTACACCTCCCTTCCCTCTTCCTTTCTCAGAAGGGCCGCCTGAGGACCCTAAGCCTCCTTCTGCCCCTCCCTCTTCTTCAAGGCAGCTGGCAACCTCCCTCTCTATAAAAAAGAAGGGGAAATGCATGAACACGTGGCACGTGATAAAATACGCTGTTTATTTCCATGTGATTAGTCTGATCATTTCCTACTAAACCACTCCTTTCTTCCATAAAGTTCAGCCTCGTCTCAGAAAGATGAACCAGAGTACTTTACGCTGTATAAAAATCTGTATAGTAAACCCACAACCCCTAGATCATGATGCAGTGGCCGAGCCTGTGCCAGAAATGGACCACCAAGCCCCCCGGAACGCGTGGGCGAGCGTGCAATCATGCGGCACAGCTGGCGGGCCCCAGTGTGGCTCCACCGCAAGCTCCATTTCCCATCCTTCCAGAGCCGCCACGGCCTCCTTTTTGCATAGTTTGAAAGTTGGCTTCCCTGGATGGGGTTCAGACATCTATACATTTTTATCAGCACTTAAAAAATGGAAGTGAAAAGTCTAATGGGATTGCTGAGTAGAGATTGAACGGTTCCAGGAGAGGAAGTAATGCAGGATAAAAAGGGGGTGTTCAGTTTCAAAGGCTTGTGATAGAAAGTTGGAGAAAGCTCGTATAGAAAGCACTTGTCCTCAGAGTGCCAGATTTTATTATGGATATCTGGTCAGAAAAAGAAATGAACACGTCAAGTAGAAAAAGAAATTCGGGTGACCAAGGACTTTCATCATGGGAGGAAATATTTAAGTGCATTATTCATTTTGCATTGACTTAAGTGCTAGGGGCCTTAGCTCATAGTGGGGGGCTGGCAGGAACGCACAGGCTCGGCTCAGCTCTGCACTTACACGTTTCTTCTCTTTTGTAATCTCGGTTAAAGAGTTCTGCTTCTTTGGGGTCTTTTGGCTGAGAGCAAATACTCCGTCTTCTCTGGGGAAACTCTGTCTTTGCTTGACAGAAAAATGGAAATGGTAACCTAATAGAGCCTGCTTTTCTCTGGTTACCAGGATTTTAGTGTGCCTTTAATCTCCATTGAATTACCAAGTCCCCTGGGATTGGGTGGGCGGTCTTTGAGTCAGTGAAAAGTTCACAGTGGTTTTGGCAGGCCTGCTATTTCTTGCCTCTCCATTGCGGACCCTGTGAGTGAGCCATTCTTGAAATCAGACAAAAAAGCCTCACTTTTGCTTTCTGACAGTGACATACAACAGTGACTTCTCTTTCCTATTTGATGTGTTTCAAAATGCAGTAGTTACTGCAAACTATTTCCCTAATTGATCTGGAATGCAGACTAATTCCTGTGCCTTGAATTTGCCCATGCGTCTCAAATGTGAAAATGGTTTCATACGTTTAAGACCAGCCTTACTAGGACTGCAATTTAATTTTGTTTAACAAGCAGACCAAAAAAAGAAAAAAAAAAAAAGCGGAGGAAGATGACAAACTTTAACCAGGTTGTAAATGTTGATGAAAAATCCCACAAACATCTTGGTAATGATCATGGGAAAGATAACAAAACTGGAAGTGTTTTCTGAGATACTGCCTGCCAGGCCCCATGCTAAGTATCTTCCATACTGAATGCATTGGCTTTTCCGAAAATCTAGGTGAGGTGGGCATCAACGCTCAAAAATAAGTTCACAGAGATGCACAGAAGTGATGTAGCTTGTTTAGGCTTACACAGACAATAAGAGGTTGACCTAGGACAAAGTTCTCTTTGTTTGAGATTCACTAAAATCTGATTCATTTGTGAATATACAATTTATGGCTATATCTAGAGATGCTGTTTAATGCAGTGCTGATGACACAGCTTGGATTCAAGGACCACCATACCAAATGCTTCTAGCTGAGTGGAAAGTAAGAAACAGCACCCAATTTCTTCTTCCCACTTATCCATCACAAAGCCCTGTTCCTTGGCTTAATTCTGATGCTGAATGCATCATTTCCATTCATATCCCATTGGCCAGCAATTCATCACATGACCACATATAGCCACACAGGAGGCTGGGAAATGTAGTCCTTAGCTGGGCAGCTGTGTACCCAGCTAAGACATTAGGATTCTACTACTAAAGGAAAGGGCAAAGTGGATACTGGGTAACAATGAAGTATGTTCGCTACACCCTTACTCACCACTGTGTACCTCCCTCTATCCCAGCCTCTAGTCTTTAAGCCTTGAATGAATAAACTCACCTGTCAAAAGTTGCCAACCTGTGGTAAAAACCCCACCACTATTCCAAGCTCCTGCTTCTTCCAACATTAGATGTACACATTCTCTTATCAGCATAGGTCAGGCAAATGTTAGTTTCCCCATTTACAATTGAGGGTTGGAATCTCATGCTCCCCTATTTCCTTACTAACAGGGCCCCAATTTTGTCTTGGGTCATGACATAGCATCATTCCTCTCTACAGAAGAATTCTAAGTCATATATGTCAATACTCTCCCTCAAGGAAGTGGAGCTTAATCTCTCCTTTGAGGGTGAACTAAACTTAATGGGTTGCTTCCAAAGAACAGAGTGTGGACAGAGAATGACAGGAGCATTGCAGAGGAGAAATCTGGCATACAATACGGTAACCAAGTGACCGAGTTTGACATCGGCAGTGATAGGTCATGGGGATATCACGTACCCCCAATATGATGCCATGAGACATGTACTTCACCTCTGTGGTCTTCTTCCTCAAAGCCCCTAACTGTAGTCTAATCAAGAGAAAAACATCAGGAAAGCCCAAGTTGAGGGACATTCTACAGAAGACCTGACCAGTCCTCTTTGAAACTGTCAAGGTCACCAAAAAACGAGGAAGTCTGAGACATTCTCATGGCCAGGGGAGCCTAAGGAGCCGAGATGACTCCACAGGCCCATGACTGTGACGTTAGCCACGCAGTGTAAATAATGAGGTGTGACAATGGCCACTCACCAACAGTTTTATCTGGAGAAAGGATTTGGTCTCTGAAAAACCATAATAGATTTTAAATATTGTGTTTTCCCTTGTATTTTGTGTTTTCTTGGTAATTTAGTTGATTCAGTTAAAGAGACTCCCAACCTCTCACTATTGCATGCATCAGAGGTCACTGAGGAACACACCAATGATATTATGAAATAAAACCTTATCTTCCCAGCAATTTCACTCCTGGGTATCTACCCAAAAGAATTGAAAACATGAACTCAAATACGTGCACATGAATGTTCGTAGTGGCCTTATTCGCAATAGCCAGAAGGTGGAAACAACACAAATGCCCATCAAATGACAAATGGTTAAACAAAATGTGGCCTATCCATATGATGGGATATTACTCAGCCATGAAAAGGAAGGAATGCTGACACATGCTACAACGTGGATGAACCTTGAAGATGTTATGCTGAGTGAAACAAGCCAGATATAAAAGGAAAAATAGCCTACAATTACATTTACACAAAACGTCCAGAATAGGCGAACCCGTAGAGACAGGAAGCAGATGGGTGGTTGCCTGGGGCTAGGAAAAGGGGAATGTGAAGAAATTGCTTTATGGATATGGGTTTCCTTTTGGGGTGATAAGAATATTTAGGAACTTGATAGAGGCGACAGTTGTTCAACATTGTGAGGGTACTAAACGTCACTGAGAGGTACATTTTAAAATAATTTTATGTGAATTTTACACTCAATTAAAAAATACTTTTCTTTGCTATTTTCAAATACATGATAAAACCAAAATAATAATCCTACAAAATGACATATTTGAGACAAAGCAAAAGGAGACTGAGGTAGCCAAAAGAAAAAAGTTCTCAGCAGTTCGATTTCACATCATCAGTGTTGTAGTTTCCTATTGCTGCATGATAACCCACTCCAAAATTTAGTGACGGAAAACAAAGACAATGTTTATTTTGCTCACAAATTTGCAAATCGGGCGGGGCCGGGCAGGGACAGCTCATCTCTGCCTGACTCAGTGTCACCCAAGGACTCCTCAAGGCTGGAAGCTGGAATCATCCGAAGGTCCCCTCACTCTCCTGGCTACTGGTTCGTGTTGGCCGGGACCTCCCGTGCATCAGGACACCTGTAAGTGGCCTTTCCGTGTGGCAGCTTGCCCTCCTCACAGCACGGTGGCTACTTTCCAAAAGTGAGCATCGCAACATGTCCGGTTGGATGTCATGGCTTAGCCTCAGCCGTCACTGCGTGGCTAACGTCACGGTCATGGGCCTGTGCGGAGGCACAGGGAGGGAGGAGTCCTAGTCTGATTGTAGGAAAAACAGAAGGCTGGGATGGCACATTTCCATTGCGTTGCAGGTATTTACACTCCTGCATAGAAAGGGCTGACATGGGAAGGTTCTATGAAGAAGCCTAGTTAATAACGCAGAACTGGAAACCGCACAGTAGTTTGGGATTGATGATGGAGATAGTCTCTGGGTTTTCACCAAAGAACCTAGAAGTCAATTATCTGTACTCTGAGCTGTGTTAAATGTCCCAGTCCACTGAACTCTGCATTCAAACGTTAAAAATCTCTCTCATCAGCCTCTTCGGTTTCCAGCTATAACTAACAACCTCAAGGCTGATTACTGCCCAGAGATATTTAGGTGACTCCACATACACTGTGAACTGACTTAAAACATTAAATACATCTGTGTTTACCCAATCAATAACTTTCCCCGTCAAAGAGAGAGAGAGGAAGAAAAAAAATCTATCCAATATTGTTTGGGTTCAATGCTGGCATTTTAGTCTTGGGGTTGAAAACCACTTCCTCCTATGGCCAGAGTTCCTGAGCACACGCCCTCCCTCGAGGGAAGGCATCTGGTCTCCTGGGGCACAGACCAGGGGCCCATGTCTCAGGCCTCCTTAGATCTTGATCTTTATTCGGGGTCAGCCAGTAAATGTTTGCGGAGGAGAATGACACCCCGACTGCTCACAGCCTCGCCCCGTGATTCAACATCCTCACGAGGTCTCCTACTCAGAGAGTGAGATGGGTTTATTGCTTCCTTGCTATCTGCCAGATTTCTGTCACCACACAAGTGGCGTCCCCCAAATCACCAGGGAAGACTGGGAGAGAGGATGAGGACGGGGCAGTGCCGCCAGGATGAACATTCTGGAAACACGGCAAATCCCACAACGGCTGGAGCCGCTCCTTCTGCTTCCCGCTCACCCGCTTCCCACTTTTCTCCTCAAGTCTCATCACATGTATCTTCCATCTCCACCCCAGCTGGATGCCAGAGTATGGGGAGTAAAAGCTGACTGCTCTTCCGTAGCCATTAGGGAGGGCATGACCCACTTTGTTCTACTTGCTGGAAGGGTCAGAGATCAACCAGGGCTCTGCCCACTATGCCGGGGCACCCCTTTGCTAACATTGAGGGCCCAAGACAATGCCACACGCAGCAGAAACCAGCCATCAACCAAAAGCTAAAATGTTCCAGCCTGCAGGCTGTCACCAGTCATCACAATATAAAGATGTATCAGAGCTCAGCCCGTCGGTGATTTTTATCCTTGTGTTAGTCCTCAATCTTTATGGGAGAGGCATTTTTCAAATCTGTAAGAACAACACTTACAGCGGATTCTGGAAGGATTGGAGAGTGGCAGTGAGCAGCGCTCGGTACCACGTAAGCTGCTGATCACGGTTAGCAGGGCCTCCTGGGAGAGGGAAGCGTAGCTTGCAGGGTGAATGCGTACAGATCCAGGGCTGCACCCACCTCCTCGCCTTGATGGAGTGGTTTGCCCTCCGGCTCCACTTCCTGGGGCAGACACGAGCCACAGCCTGGTGCTGGCTTTGGGATAGATACATGCTCCTGCCAGGGATGGGGATGGACGCTTGCTTTCACCTCTGGCGGGCCTCCCAGATGAGGAGTCACCCGTTCATCTGTCACGTGGGTGGCCGGTCTTGGTCACCTCTCCACGGTGCTCCAGCTCCCGGCCGATTTTTCTCCTGAGGTTTTCCTTTCTGTCTTGGTGGTCGGAGAGGCTGGACACAGCTCTGGACGCTGGATTCTAGGCCACTGCTTCCTGGGCCCTTTGCTCCATTCATGGAGGAACTGCCAGGAGGCATTGGGTACCAAGCTGGACATGGGATGGAGAAAGTGAGCAGGAAAGACACAGCAGCATGGGGTGAGGCTTCCTGAGGACCTGGCAGGCAAGGAGCTGCCCGTGAGGGAAGGCCGGGTGCTGCCAGCTGAGACACAGTAGTGAGGTCATCTTTTTTAAGCTACCTGCCTGCTCTCTCAGAGCCAGCTTCCCCACCCAGAAAATGGAAAACGTCACGACCTGGTCTCCCTGCCTCCTCCTTAGCCTCTGATGCTTCCTTTCCCACACATGAGCTGGAGTGATTCTGTAAGACCTAAGTTAGCCCCTAACTTTTTTCTGCTCAAAACCTTCCAGTGGCTTCTCACGTCATCCTGAATCAACATAAAGTCTTTATTAACACTAAGTCCTGCAGGTTCCAGCAGCTCTCCCTCCCGCCCCCAACCTCCTCTCCCCAGCAACCCCTTCTGCTGTAGCCACGCTGAGCAGCTCACTCTTGCACACAAAGACACCTGCCTCAGGGCCTTCACACTGGCTGTTTTATTCCCGCTGCCTGGAAGATCTCCCCCTACACCCTCCTCCCACACATCCTTCCGACCTTGCTCAAATGCCTCCTCCTTTGAGAGGCTGCCCCCGATACCCCTCTCTCCACCATCACTCTTTGTCCCCTGACCCTCTCATTTGCCTTCCACTTGATACAATGTATCTTTTTCCATTTCCTGTTGGTTCTCTTCTATTCTGTTCATGGCTGGATCTCTACACCTAGCCCAGCACCCGGCACATAGTAGCTGCTCAGTGAATATTGGTGAAGTGTGTGGAATTAGTTTAATCCCATACCCCTCGGGAAGCCTCCGAAGATGGAATCTTGGAAGAAATTCACTGGAAATGGACATTTCTCCAGGCTGTTGCACTTGAAGAGTGATTTCCTGCTGGGAGAACCAGTCCCCCCACCACGTTTGCCACCATCAGAACTGCCTGAGAGGGTGCGATAGTTTGCAATGTCGTATTGTACTTAAAATTTGCTAAGACGGTAGATCTTATGCTAAGCATTTTTATCGCAAAATAACAATAATAAGTAAAGAGGGTGGGAGGAAGCTTCTGGAACGGATGGATAAGTTTATGGCATAGACGATGATGGTTTCATATATTTATGGCACAGGTGTGGTGGTTACATATGTTTGTGGCGTAGACAGTGATGGTTTCGCCATAGGTGGTGATGGTTTCATACATTTATGGCATAGGTGGTAATGGTTTCATATATTTATGGCATAAAACGTGGTGGTTTCATATGTTTATGGCACAGATGGTGATGGTTTCACCATAGGTGGTGATGGTTTCATACGTTTATGGCATAGAAGGTGGTTTCGCACCTGTGTACTTAGCTCCAGGCCAAACAAGTTGTATCCATTCACTATGTATGCCAGTTACACCTCAGTAGAAATTTTTTAAATAAATGAGTAGCCTGAGAGGAGCTGCGCCTTCTTCATATGGCCTCATCAGGCCTGCTCTGAACCATAACTCGGGCCTGCAACCCCCAGGTGCAAACCAGCCTCCACAGCTGAGCCTCTGATTAGCCAGATCGTTTGTCTTCTTCCAAAGGCAGCACTGCAGGGCTGGTTGATCTTGAATTTCTGACGCATACATTAAACATCCTCTGCAACCTGCAGGCATTGAGTGGCTGTCCTATGAGCCCTCTGCACTGCTAATTTTAAAAATGCTTTGAAAAGTATTTTTCCTGATGCATTCCAAGTGCTAACAGCTTACTTTCCCGTGAAGGCGCAGTGAGTGTCTGAATCACCATGGCAAACCTTACTTAAATGTTTTGGAGATTTCTGCTGATCGTGACGGACTGGATTTAGGGGGAATCCAGCCATGGTTTCCAGCCATGTTGCTCAGATGCTGGGAGGTGGAGAGAATCCCGCTGAGGTTCTCACCTCCATTCTCCAGGGCATTTCTGAAAGCAGAGTTTCCGTCTCATCATTGAGCCAAGCATCCCATTAGAGCTCCAAAATGACATACGAAAACCATAAAAACAGGCATTGCCCTATAAGGCGACAATTCTGCTTTTAGGAATTTATCCTAAAGAAATAACTAATGATGTGATTATAAAAGAGTTAGCTCCAAGGGCATTCATCACAAGCCTGTTTATAGATTGAGAAACTGGAAACAAGCTAAATGTCCAACAAAAAGGGGTTCGTTAAATGTGGCACATCTGTGCAATGGGAGACTAATGACGACCTCATGAAATACCACAGCCTGAGGTCGAAGCCAGCCCACCTCCTGTTTTTGTAAATAAAGTTTTATTGGACATAGCCACACCCATTAATTTACATATCATCTGTGACTGCTTCTGCACTAAAATGGCAACATTGAGAAGTTGCAGCAGACACCGTATGGCCCACAAAGCCGAGTATATTTACTGTCTGGCACTTTACAGAAGATGTTTGCTGACTCCTGCTATTGGATGACAAGGAAAAATTCGTAATGCCCTGCCCAGTAGGAATATGTTACAAAACTGTGCAATTTTCATAATCCCAGTGGTGACTTAAAAGGACTGTGTATATACATATATGGATTTTTTTTCTTTGTGTCATGGAATTTTGCATGATTTGGAAGAGCATACCTATATTTTCTAACTTTACCTGCTCCTGAACACACCCTGAGGCAACTTACTTCCATCCTGGTCTCAATTCCTGCCATGTCCAGTGCTTCCTGGGACGACTCTGGATGGTGGTGGCCTCCAAGATGCCCCCCGAGACCCCTGCCTTATGTGGCCCTCACTGAATCACAGCTGATCCAGGCGACCAGTAGAGTAGAAGGTGATGCTGGGTGACGTCTGAGATTGGGTCACAGAAAGACTTCCAGCCTCACTGTGGTCTCTCAGAAGCTCTGACTTAGGAGCTCTTCTCTGCTCTATGGGAAATTGGTTTCCTCATGTCCACCATGCTGGAGACACCCCAGGAGGGTCTATGTGAAGAGACAGAAATGCCAGCCCCAGCCACTCCAGGCGCCTAGACGACGCCTCTGACAACATGGAGCAGAGATGAGTCATCCTCACAGAGCCCTATCCAAACTGCAGACGCATAAACAAAATAAATGGCTACTGTTGTTTTAAGCCACTAAGTTTTGGAGCTGTTTGTTACACAGCAGTGGATAACCAGAAACCCTGCCAGATAACAAGCTGTCCTTGAACCCCGATCTCAGAGTCTGTTTCTAGGGAACCTCACCCAAGCCCTCTGTGAGCATCTAATGAGTCGTGTGTGCAGTAGCTGTCCTGGAACGCGTGCTATAGTCGGTGACTATTCATGTCTCAATGCTAACCTACCCCAAGAGCTTTACAGAGATGTCCAACCACACTTTAACAGGAGCACTGCACAGCACCTGGCCAGGGGCCAAAGGGAGTAGGGACTCTGGCAAGCTGGAGGACATGGGGGCAGTGGAGAAAGTGGCTCTCACCAAGCCTTCACAAGATGCTGCATATTTTTCTTGGGCCAGAGTTACTAACCAAAATGTAGCTGGAGGCACATAGAATTCACATGCAATGATGCTTCGCACAAGGCCACAGCAAATTGAAATCACTTGGCAGCTGCACCCTGGGGCTCTGTGATGGTGCCTGTCACCAAGATCGTGGACTGAGGTCCAGCTCAGTCTGTACCCCACAGCAGCACCTCATCTGTGGAAAGGGCTGCAGATGTGGGTAGAAGAGGGCCTGCCCTTTTAGAAGAGGCCAAAAAGTCAGAATTTCAACCTAGAGTGGAAAGACACACTGCAGGGGAGCTGCCAGGAAGAAGAGTGATTTGGTTTCTTAACGGGAGACTCCAAAGGAGTCAGCCCGCGGAGACAAGATCAAAAGAGGCCCGGACTTGGGAGCACAGCCTGGGAACGCAGGCGGGGGCCTCTGGGACTCTTCCAGCTCAGACCAGGCCTGTGTCTGGGGCTTCTGGGGGTAGCCTGGGAACTGGAATTTTCTTGTTCCATAATGGACTTCTCGGACCCTGCAGGTGGCCTGCCTGGGATGGCACTCCCTGTGGTATCAGTGGCTCCTGTCACGGAGGGCACATGCTGGCTCCACGCTCAGGCTGTCCTGTAAATCATCTCACCGAATCCCCACTGTGTCCTTACAGAGCAAGCACGCATGCCTGTGTCCTCCAGAGAAGCAAGCCAGGCCCGAGGAATGGGCGGCCGATGGCTCCAGGAAGGTCACTGTCTTTGGAGGGAACTTGGGATCTCCTCCCCACTCTCTCTGTCCTCAAGGCCCATCTTTTTAAAATCAACTTTTTGGGATGTAATTGACATATAATAAAACCATCTTAGGTGTACAGCTTGATGAATTTTGTCCCACGTATACAGCTGGGTAACGACAGGAATCTGGACATGAGGTTTGCGTGGGCAACCAAGCTGGGGCCTCAGGATGCCCTTCCTTCTGAACTTGGCTGCCATGCCAGGGCCTCGGGATGCCCTTCCTTCTGAATTTGGCTGCCTGGCCATCTCACAGTTCCACTTTGTCAACTCTTTGAAGTCTGGGAGAAGTGACTCACCTGAATTTTTTTTCTTTTCTACATTCCCACCATTGTCCCATCTCCTTCCCCGCTTTGGACAAAGATTTCTCTTTTCCACGTGATGGGAGGGGGATTGTAAACATCCCATGCTTTGGAATCAAAAGACCTAGGCTCACACCGCAGCCCTGCTATGTGTCTCCGGGCAAGTGACTTAACTTCTCTGGGCTCTTTTCTTCATCTGTGTAAAACAGAGATCATAATGGACCCTCTAAGGTCATTGGGAGACTAAAAGGAGGTATTATATGCAAACAATAAATATTATTTGGAATTGCACTGGCTTTAATGACACAAATGTGAGGAAAAGGGTAGGATTGTAGGGGAAGGCTGGGAAAAGGACAGATTAAGAGACAAAAACAGTTTCAACTTTTCTGAAAAACATCCCAATGCTCTAAGTCAAAATCTGTTTTTCAGTTGTCATAGCACTGTGCCCCTGTGCCCCAAGTCTTCTGATCTCAGTTGGAAAAGGGCTGCTTTCTCCAGCAAGAAGCCCTGGAAACAGCACCGAGGTTCAGTGTCAGAATGGGCTCCCGGCCCTCGAGACATCGGGTACAATCCGGTCTGACCAGACCTGGCGTGTTTTCCTGGGTGCTCAGGATTGTCTAGACGTGCCCTGGCCATGTCCGAGCATGTGAAACGTAGTTGTGGGGCCTGATGGCTCCATTTGGCAGCAGCCTGGGCCAAGTGATTGGCGCCGAGACCATGAGGATGACAAAGTGCTGAAACCTTCCTGAGACAGGCGTCATATCAGATTGTGCTGCTGCCAGCGCAGGGCTTCCAGGCACGGCAAGCGCATCCTCAGCACCTGATGGAGAGATAGCGCAGTAGACATGACAGCAGCCAGCCGAGGAGCTGGCCAGGTGAGTCCGAGCACTCTCTGGGGGCAGTCATCTCTCCCCAGGGAGGTCAGTGTGGGTGGTAGACAGAGCACTGGCCCTGTTCATGCCACAGGCCAGAGATGAGAGACGAAACTGCCAAATAATGAAGAGTGGAGACCCTTATGTCGTATGCAATGTGTGGGTCTCTTTTGCAGCCTGACCTGAATAGACAGGGATAGGTAGTTGGATAGAGAGTTAGACACATGATAGGTGGATGGATAAATGGATGGAAAGACAGATGGATAGATGACAGAGAGATGGAGAGATAGATGGCTAGATGGAGAGAAAAAGCTAGATAGATGGGAAATAGGTGGATGAATGAATAGATGGAGAAAAAGAGACAGGTAGATGAATGAATGGATAGATAGATAATAGAAAGATAATTGATAGATAAAGAGAGATAACGATAAGTAGATTGATAAATAGGTGGAAATACAGATAGAAGATAGATAAGAAAAATGGATAGATGGAGAAAGAAAGCTAGATAGATGGAAGATAGGTGGATGGATGAAAGATGGAGAGAAAGGGAGAGATAGATGAATGTATGAATGAATGAATGAATCGATAGATGATTGATAGATGGAGAGATAGAGGTAATAGGTGGATGGATAAGTAGATGGAAAGATGATAGACAAATGGAGGATAGATAGAGAATAGATAATATAGATGAATGGATATATACATAAAGAAAAAGATGCAGCTAGGGATTGGGATATGTATTTTGCTAACTGGGAAAATTTGAGCAATGATTGCGTGTTTGATTATTTGGAAGAATTACTGTCACTGTCAGGTGTGCTGATGTCACTGTACAGAGAGCAGGTGCACGGCCAGGCCCAGCCCATTGGAAACCTCCATGACCTTCATGTATCCACACTGAGGGGACAGAGGCTTCCATTCACCTGTTCACCTCTCAGACCCAACAAGGTTAGCATAAAAGAGAGGAATAAAATAAAGTCCCAGACACTGTCAGATCCTCCCAGTGGTGTGGAGGAGGCAAATGTGAACACGGCTGGGCTTATGTTCTCAGGGTACCCTGTTCCATGCTGGGCCCACTAGCCATGTGCAGCTATTTAAATTTAAACCCTTAAATCTAGATGAAATTTTAAAACCAGTTTCTCAGTGACACCAGCCACAGCTCAAGTGCTCTAAGAGCTGCAAGTGGCCAGCAGCAACTGTATGGGACCATGCAGTTCTATAACATTCCATCACCCCAGAAAGACATCCCTGCTGGGAGAGTCCAGGTCTGAGAATAGATGCAGCTCCTATTAGGGCAATGAGCAGAGAGGTGCTTCGAGGCACAGGGAGTGCAGATGAAGAGCATCACATGTCCCACAGGAGGAGCGAAGGAAATGGCTCAGGTCCACCCAGCAGCCCTTCCTTCTCGGACCCTTCTCTCCATTCCCTCTGTGCTCACAGAACGTGGCGTCAGGTGCAGAGAGTAGGCATTAGTCAACCTATCCAGTATATTCATTTACCCATGAAGGCTGCTTGTTAACCAGCCACGGCCTCCCCGTTTACTGACTTCCCAAGTGAGGCCTCAGATGTCGCAGGGAGGCCCTGGGTCTGCGTCTGGAGTTTCTTCTGAAATCTGAGTTTAAATGTGAGTCCCATTGTCTCTCCCCAAGTTTCCATTCCCAGATTCGCATTCAGTGGCGCTCCGCACACAAAGCAGGCCAGCGACGCCACCAGCTCCCCTCTGGTGGGCGAGCCCCAGAAATAGCCCTCCCCGGCAGCCCAATCATGGTTCACCACTAACAACTGAGGCCCATCCACCCACCCCGCCTGGACCTGAGCCCCAACACCCCAACCGTCTGTTTTCTGCCGATGTCACCAATTTCTAAATGACCTAGAACTAAACCGTATCATTAGTCCTTTCGGTATCTGTTGGTGACAGAGAAAACCACAAGTGGCCTTTCTGCCCTGAGCCTCTGTGACCCTTGAGCTGAGATGACATGAAGGGCACCAAGGCCAGCTCTCTCCATGAGGAGGGGAGCTCCTCCCTCCACATGTCCTCAGTGCCCACCTCTCGGGCTTCAGATCAACCCCAGACCTTTCCGGATACCACGTAGTTTTCTTTCTTTTTCTTTCTTTCTTTCTCTCTTTCTTTCTTTCTTTCTTTCTTCTTTCTTTCTTTCCTTTCTTTCTTACTCTCTCTTTCCTTCCTTCCTTCCTTCCTTTCTCTCCTTCTCTCTCTCTCTCTTTTTCTTTTCTTTTCTTTTTTTGAGACAGCATCTTGCTCTGTTGCCCAGGCTGGACTGCAGTGGCCCAATCATAGCTCACTGCAGCCTTGACCTCCTGGGCTCAAGCAATCCTCCCACTTCAGCCTCCCAAGTAGCAGGGACTACAGGCACACGCCACCACGTCTAGCTAATTTTGTCTATGTTTTGTAGAGACCAGGTTTCAGTGTGTTGCCCAGGCTGGTCTTGAACTCCTGGCCTCAAGCAATTCTCCCGTGTTGGCTGGCCTCCCAAAGCGCTGGCATTACAGGCATGAACCACCACGCCCAGCCTAGTTTTCTGTTTTGATCAAACATCTCCTCTGGAGTGGATGGAAGCTGGCTGCCTGAGTGACTTTTAAGGTGCCCAGGCTCCAGGTGGTCATGATGAAAGGATTTACTGGGAAGGGGGATTTGGACAATTTGGATGCTCTGTGACTTGATTTCTTCCTTTGCTTGATTAGCATGGGGGCCTAAAGGAGTAACATACAAATGTCAATCCCAGCACTAGCATGGTTGAAGGAGGAAGAACTGGGCCTGCTGGCACTGGGAGCTGGAGATGAGATGGAGAAAACGGAACCCTGGGATGGGCTGTGGGGCCTGGCGGCGGGAGGAGCCTCAAGGCTGGGGGCGTTTGGTGATGTGTTGCTGCTCTGGAGTGCACTGCAGCAGGCAGCAGGTGGCCGTCAGGGGCCGGAGCTCCAGCAGGTGGGCAGGGCCCAGCCCGGCGGCAAGGGAGCAGAAGCCAGAGGTGGTGAGATTTGGACAAAGTTCCTGAGGCCCTTGGTGACAGAGGATTCAGTGACAAGAGAACAGAGCCCAGAAGAAGAGGGGAACATCCCACAGAGACCCCCTCCTGAGTAAATGAGAGAATCAGACCAGAGCACCGGTCCCAGCAGCAAGGCAGGAAGACACACACTCAAGCAGACTGTGCTGGGGTTTGGGTCACAGGGAAAAGGTAACAGCCCTGTTGCTAGTCCATGCCTGCCGCAGAGAGGCTCTGAGATGATGGTGGACGCCAGCGCCAGTGGCCAGACCCTTTACAAACTCAAGGCCTGGTCTGTTCTGCATCGCGTGGGTCCTGTGCCCTCTGTCTACACACCACATAGGGTCACTCTGCTCAATGACTCCTCCCAGGCTCGGAACTCCGTGGGGCAGGACCTGGTCTCTGTCCTCCGGCTGCAGATTAAGGGCTTCGCAGCTGGTTCTCAGGAAGGCTGTGAGGGGTGTGGGGCAGGGATGGAAAGAGGAAGAAGAAAAAGGAGAGAGGGATGGAAGAAGAAATAAAGAAGAGATGGAAGGGTAGGAGAAAGGGAAAGAGGAAGGAAGATGTCCAATCCTTAAGATGGCACCAGCCATTGGTGCCACAATGACCTAGCAGCTCCCATCTGATGGGGGCTCCGAAGGGTGCACAGGCTGGCCCTTTAGGGAGCTGTAGGGGCAGAAGAGTGTGCACAGCATTCTAAGAGAGTAAAGAGAGGAAAAAAATCAATAGCAGGCCGGGTGCAGTGGCTCATGCCTATAATCCCAGCACTTTGGGAGGCTGAGGCAGGTGGATCACTTGAGGTCAGGAGCTCGAAACCAGCCTGCCCAACATGGTGAAACCCCATCTATGCTAAAAATACAAAAATTAGCCAGGCATGGCTGCAGGCACTTGTAGTCCCAGCTACTCAGGAGGCTGAGGCAGGAGAATCGCTTGAACCCAGGAGGCGAAGGTTGCAGTGAGCCAAGATTGCACCATTGCACTCCAGTCTGGGCGACAAGAGCAAAACTCCGTCCAAAAAAAAAAAAAAAAAAAGTCAGCGTCAGCCACCCCATCTTTCAGCCTATCTGGGAGTGAGACCAGCTTGCTCTCGGTGGTTCCTTCACCCTCACAACACCTCTTCCCCACTGTGTTCCTCATAGCTTTGGTGTTTTCTGATTACAAAAGTAGCACACATGCATTTCAGGGAATTCAGAAAGTCCAGAATACCAGAGAACAAAATAAAAGAGGTCTTTAGATCCCACCACACATAAAATGTTGATGTTTACACTTGCAGATTCTCTTTCTTAACAAATAGAAAATCACAAACATAAGTGTGGGTATGGATGTGTGTGTTCTTATAAGTACAGAATGGATTTATAGAAATGCTCTTTTGGAACTTGTTTTTTTCCCCACTTAACATGTCATCATAACTTTTTCATGTTATTAAAAACATACAGCAATATCACCCTCTTTCATGGCTCTGCTGTATTCCACTGTATGGATAACTCATCACTTATTTAACCAGCTGTATCCATTAGGAGTGTGTTTGGCTGAACATAATAGACAACCCAGCCACAGTGGCTTTAAAAATCAGGTTTATCTTCTCACATGTGCCAAAGTCATGGCCAATGGTTCAGCAGGTTAACAACAGAGTCCACGTCTCTGCTGTTTTCTTGGCCATTCCTCATGGCACAAGGTGACTGCTGCAGCTCCAGACATCACATCCACATCAAGATAAGAAGGATGGGGGTGATATTTTATAAAGAACACAAAGCTTCCCAGAAGTTCCTCCAGAAGACTTCTGCCTTGTGTTATGAGCCAGCATCAGCTCATGCAGCCACTTGTGACTGCAAGGGGGGCTGGGGAGGCCCTTGTTTGACCTGCAGTCTTTATGGCAGGAAACTGAGAGAATGCAAGGAGCCTGGAGGAAGACGAGGGATGGTGTTGGGTGGCCAGCAAATGGTGTCTGCCACACCTGCCCTCTGTTGAGAGCAAGATTCTCCCTCAGTTAATGCCGCCCCTTTGGGGTGCAGCAGAACCCCAGGTGTCCCTGCTACATGCACCCAGGCTTGAGTCCTCCCCAGTGCTCCAGGGACCCACTGACACAGCTCCAGCTGCCCCTTGGCCAGTAGAACTTCAAGTCCAATGCCTGCTCCCTCGAGCTTCTATGGATTTGATGCAGGGTCGGCGAACCCCAGATTGGGGCTTAACCAGGGCCTTTGCTTCACCCAGGAAAGAATTCAAGGGTGAGCTGGTGGTGGAAGAAAACAGCTTGATTGAAGTGGCACCATTGCAGCTCAGGCAGCGCGACAGCTCCGTGGCTGCTCCCGCAGAGCTGGGCTAACCCTTAGGCAGCGTGCTGAGAGCAGCAGCTCCCGGCAGTCCGGCAGTCATATTGATACCTACTTTTAATTGCATGCAGATGCAGGGGCGGTTTATGCAGAAATTTCTAGGGAAAAGGTAGTAACGTCTGGGTCGTCGGAGTCATTTCCGTGGAAAGGAGTGGTAACACCCACGCCCACTGACAGGGCACACTGATGGGCGTGGCTTATGGAGAGCTGCTTCCACCCCACCCTGTTTTAGCCAGTCCTCAATCTGGTTCAGTGTCCAAGCCCCGCCTCCACAGTCGAGTCCCACCTCCTACCTCCTAACTCAGATTCATACCTGAGCTTCAATAGGAGCCTCTGGGAGCCAGCGCCCTGCTCCAAAAGAACGGCGGGAATGGCGGGATTCAGGCATGGGGGCAGCTCCGTGAGGGAGGTATTTGGGGACAGGTAGAGTTTTCACCTCACATCATTTAGGGAACCACGCACGCAGTTGTGCACAGAGGGCAAAGCCAAGTCAGAAGGGTGTGGTGCTGGCAAGCAGACCACCTTATGCTGCAAAGACAGCAACCGTGATCGCTGACACTTAGGAAGGCTCCCCATACACCAGCGGCTGTGCTGAGCACTTCACATCCACTTTCAGTTTCCTCTTCACATCTGCCAGGGAAGAGATCCCAAACGCTCCACAGCCACTATGGCACAGGCACCAACCAGCAAGGGTGGACCCGCCAGCGCTGTCCTGTCCTGCAGGGCCCCTTGGACACACCCTACTGAACCAAGCATTAACCTTTCATTTTTGAATCATGGGGCGGGTCCCCAGCTGGAGCAGAGGCTGCCAAGATGGCAAGGGGAGGCTCTCAGACGGCTGGACAGGGTTTGCTTATCAAGCTTGGCAAAGTTTTAAAACTCAGCCCAGTCTGCAACTGTATACAGGCCGAATCTCAGAGAAAGCTTTCAAAGGGGTATAGGCTCCACCTGAAGATGGTGTGTTAGTCTGATTTTTGCTGCAATCACGCCACATAACGTCCCGCCCTCATCACAGTGGCTTAACAAATGGTATTGTATTTTGTGCTCACAATACACAAAAGGGCGGCTGCGGCCTGGCTGATCTCTACTGGGCTCAGTTGCGCCAGGTTGGATCCTGGGCTGTGGGTCAAAGTCAAGGTCGAGTTTGCTCCCTGAGGTTCAGGATCTCTTTCTGAAACCCAGGCTGAAGGGCAGTGCCACCCAGGGCATGTTGTTCTCGGGGCAGAGGCCAGAAGGACAGGTCCCCTAAAGACTCAGCTGGGAAACATGTACATCACTTCTGTCCCAGTTCAAGGGACAGAAAGTCACTCCACCTGCAGGCAGCTGGGGTTGGGGCAGGAAGGGAAGACTTGTGGACTTAACCCACCTAGAGCGTGCAATAGAAGTCAGGTAGACAGACAAGCACAGACATAGCTTGAACAAAGGCATGGAGGGAGGGTTATGGATGGCTTCCTAGAACAACCAAAGCCACAGGAAAAAAAGATGATTCTGTTTCTTTGTATTTGAAAAAACAATATGGCCACCCCAGACGCATATTGCAGAGATTTTACAAGATCTTACCATCATCCAGGAGAAGACCCTTCTTTAGAGTCTTATCATTCCATTATTTTTAAATGAGAATGTGTTTGCCCCAAAAGTTAAACAGGAAAAGGGGCTACCTAGTTCTCGAAGGCCACACACAGGCCATATGACAGAGCCCTCTGGTCATAACACCAGCATGTGAAAGGCACTGCAAAGCGAGGCTGAGTTGTCAGCATTGTACGTTCTGCTTATAAGATGAATCTTGATGGCCAGGCTGTGTGGCTCCCGCCTGTAATCCCAGCACTTTGAGAGGCTGAGGCGGGCGGATCACCTAAGGTTCGGAGTTCAAGACCAGCCTGACCAACACAGAGAAACCCCATCTCTACTAAAAATACAAAAATTACCTGGGCATGGTGGCAGGCACCTGTAATCCCAGCTACTCGGGAGGCTGAGGCAGGAGAATCACTTGAACCTAGGAGGTGGAGGTTGCAGTGAGCCGAGACCAAGCCATTGTACTTCAGCCTGGGCAACAAGAGGGAACCTCCATCTCAAAAATAAATAAATAAGTAAATGAATAAATAAATAAATAAAAATTAATCCTGATGAATGAAGCGCTCAAGAGCCCCTGAAGGAGGCGTCTGACGCAGTAAGGTATGGCAAGCACTGAAGCAGTGGTGCTCATTACAGAGTGTGGCTGTATCTCTTTAAAAGTGACAATAGCAGGTAATGTTAACTGCACAGTCAAGATTCTCTTGGAAAAAAAATTTTTTGTTGTAGCAATGGTTGTAGGTACTTCTGAAAAAGCAAGCTGTCATTCAAGGCACCCTTCATTGGTACAGGATGTTAAACAGGTTATGGAATAAGAAAATCCATGTGGGAGCACCTACTGGTTCAAACAACCTGTGTGAAGGACAAGATGCTTGTATGTAGTAAGTTTTCTTTAAAGAATTACCTCTCCTTTGACTTAGAGTTCTTCTGCGAGAAATGTATCTTGAAAGGCACTCTCATAAATGTGCCCAATAGCCATACGAGGGTTTTCACTGTAGCACCATTTGTCGTAGCAAATAACTAGAAGCAACCCAAGTATTCACTAAAAAGGGATTGGTTAAATGAACTACAATCCAGGGAAAACCACCCAGCCACGAAAGAGCAAAAGATCCGTGTGTGTAATCATGGAAAATGCCCAAAGTCTATCATTAAGTGAAAAAGAAGCAATAAAGCAGGAAGTAAGGTCATTTCCTATTTTTTATTAAAAAGAAATAAAAATAATAGCTGCTGGATTTTTCATGCAAATATGTTCCAAATGTCTGTAACTGTGGTTATCCCGAGAGTGAGGACTGATACCCACTACATTATAGATTTATTTCATTGTTATTTGAATTTTTAAAAATAACTGTATGTAGCCAGGGGCCGTGGCTCAGGCCTGTAATCCCAGCACATTGGGAGGCCGAGGAAGGCAAATTGCTTGAGCCTAGGAGTTCAAGAACAGCCTGGGCAACATAGCAAAGTCCCATCTCTACAAAAAAAAAATACAAAAAATTGGCCAGGTGTGGTAGTGCATGCCTGTAGTCCCAGCTACTTGGGAGGCTGAGGCAGGAGAATCACTTGAGCTCAGGAGGTCGAGGCTGCAGTGAGCTGAGGTGGTACCACCGCACTCCAGCCTCAGCGAAAGAGTGAGACCCTGTCTCAAAAACAACATAAAATTAAATTAACTGTGTGTCACTTGTTTATTTATAAACATGTTTAAATACAATATAACTGAACAAAAATAATTAGTATAAAATCACAGATTAAAATCCCAGAAAGTGAGATGAATAAAATGTTTTAAAAATAAAATCTTTTCTACATCTGTAATGTTTGGATTTTTTACAAACACTTACTAATTTTGCTGTCAGTAAATGACCAAAAAAGTCTTTGAAACTCATCTGCTGGGACTTTGCAAACCTTTGGAGAAGTTGTTTATTATTATTATTATTAATTCTCCTGGATACTGTTTCTTTCTCTACTAACAATAAGGCATAGTAAATATTTACATTTACTTCACTTTGAAGGAACCAAAAAGAATCTTCCAGGCCTTCACTGAGTGCTCTGAATCCAATTTAAGTAAAGAAGTGCGCCAAATATTACCAG
This sequence comes from Pan troglodytes, assembly GCF_028858775.2. Lineage (NCBI taxonomy): Eukaryota > Metazoa > Chordata > Mammalia > Primates > Hominidae > Pan > Pan troglodytes. The sequence goes on along the minus strand of NC_072416.2, from coordinate 84,787,334 downwards.
AGTTGATCACTTGTGTGCTAGTTTGCTTTCTAATAATTTCACGAATAAAAAAAATTAGGTCCCTCAATATAAGCAAAACCTGGGGTGATGGTGAGGCATATATAGTAGAAAACAAACAACCGAAAAATCATCCTTTGGATTTTTGTCGATCAGATACTCAGGTGCCTTCACACACCCTCCCATCCCATTTGCACTTTTGAAGATCCCTGAGTCTTATTTTCTGAATGAGTGGATTCCTTCTGAAACCAGCATGCCTCAACTATTACTGTCATTCAGAAGCATGTAAAATAAATGATTCTGAATAATAATAACTTATCATGTACGTCCACACCCCAGTCCAACAAAGACCTCACACCAACGTGTCTGACAACATCAAATAGACAAAAAAACCAAACTGAAAACTCCACTAGACGTAAATACGTAGGTGCACACATACATAAACATAAAAGCCCGCAGTAGCCAGCATTCATCAGATTCAGCATGTCGTGGTCGCTGTAGGGAGCGGGAGGCCAAGGGGAGGCTGATCCACACATCTACGTGGCCTTAGAATGCTCCCCAAATAAAATAAGTGTCTCTGCAGACACGCCTGGGAAGCCGCTCCAAGTAGCAGAAAAAAAATCTAAATCAACCTTTCTGTGTCGCCTGTGTCATCTTTGAGCTTCTCTGGGTCTTAATTTTTCTCTGGAAAGTGGGGCCAGCTATACCTGCCTAGCAAGGAACACAGGCTGAGCCCCTGCCATGTGTCTGCTGGCATGCCGAGCCCTGGGGGTACAGAACAAAAGCCATATAGAACGTACTTCAGGGAACATGTGGAAAAGACGTGAGACCTTGTAAACTATGTGAATGTTGTCTATTTGCTATCAGAGCCCACGTCTCAATTTCACAAACAATTCGAAATGCAAAGTAGAGTTTAGCACTGTGCACCAAAAATTCTGGTTTCCCTCCTACAGAATTATACACCTCTGCCCCATTTAAGTCCAGCTTGGCCACATGACTTGCTTGGCCTAATGAAATATGAGTGGAAATGCCTGTCACTTTAAGAACCAGACCGTAGTTCACCAAGCCCTTTTCCCTCAGCTCCAGGTAACAATGTTGCAAATAAAAGCTGCTTCCTCCTCCTGGGTTCTGGGTTGAACACCTGAAGAAAACATGGAACACAGCCATGCTGACCTGCAAGGGACACTCAGTACTAGCTAGAAATAGAAAGCCACTGAGATCCAAAGGGGATTTGCTACTGCCACATAACGTAGGCCATCCTGGCAGCTACTAAAATGGAAATGCTTGTTTGAGTGACTGGAGCAAGCATACCGATCTCAGAGGGTGTGCTTCGTGCAAACACGCGAGCTTTTAGAAAAGAAGAGGCATTTTTTACAAGTCCCTTAAAGTCACACTGATGCATCTGTAGTCAGGCTATAATGATCTTTGACATCTTGCATGGACTTGCCTCCCAGAGCCAACCCAGATTCAGCAGCTTTCGAAATTCTAAAGCACAGGTTACAGGTTTCTGCGCATTTTACAAAATTCAAAACTATCAACACAGGAAGAAAAAATTTCCAAAGCTGGACTTCTACATAAACAAAGACAACCCGAAGAGAATCTGACAGATACTCTCGCTTCGTGCCTCTAAACCAGGGCATGCAAGCCTGGACTTGGAGTTAAAAACAAAGGCAGCCCCCCTGCCTGGACCATCACTTTTACTTAAGGAGTTTGGTCTGGAGGGGCTTGCTTCTGTCCGTCTTCTTTTTTTAGGGGGCATTTTAAATTCTTCTTTAAGAGATCCTTTTCTGTATCAAAGTCAGGAATATATCCACCTGCATTTTCTACTAAAACTTTTAAAGTTTTGCTTTTTACATTTTAGTTCTTAATCCATCTGGGCTGTGTGTGTGTGTGTGTGTGTGTGTGTGTGTGGTGAGAATAGAGATGCAATTTCACTTTTAATCTATGTGGATAACCAATTACACCAGCTCGTTTACTCAATAAACCCTGCCATCTCTGTCATATATGCAGATTATTTTTATAGTAATCTGAAAATGTAGCTGTTATTAGAGAATGCAACATTTGCATGAGTTCGGTAGATAAAATATGAGTTCAGCAATTGTCAAAACTCTTTGGGTTGCAAGAGAAAAAACCTAACTCAAACTGGCTAAACAGTGTGTGTGTGTGTGTGTGTGTGTGTGTGATTCTATGTGTGTGTGTGAGTGTGTGTGATTCTATGTGTGTGTGTGAGTGTGTGGCTTCCCTGAGGGAGGCACGGTGGCTCCTGTACTCCAGACTTGTGTCCTATCCCTCTGAGCTACCCTGCCAAACAGGGAAATTTTTACTTATTTATTTATTTACTTTTTTATTTTTATTTTTATTTTTTTTGGTGACAGAGTCTTGCTCTGTCACCCAGGCTGGAGTGCAGTGGCGCGATCTCGGCTCACTGCAAGCTCTGCCTCCCGGGTTCACGCCATTCTCCTGCCTCAGCCTCCCCAGTAGCTGGGACTACAGGCGCACGCTGTCACGCCTCAGTAATTTTTTGTATTTTTAGTAGAGACGGGGTTTCACCATGGTCTCGATCTCCTGACCTCATGATCCTCCCGCCTCGGCCTCCCAAAGTGCTGGGATTACAGGCGCGAGCCACTGCGACCGGCCCAAACAGGGAAATGTTTTTCCCAATGGTCCGTGACCACTGGGTCACTGTGGCTTATATGGGTCCCACGTGCACCCCTGGCCCCAGCACTGTCCAGGGGCTATGTGGGGTAGTTGTCTGATTGGCGAATTTGAATTCCTCAACCACTTCTGGACACAGAAGTAAAGTAACCTGGACGGGCGCAGTGGCTCATGCCTGTAATCTCAGCACTTTGGGAGGCCAAGGCGGGTGGATCACCTGAGGTCAGGAGTTCGAGACCAGCCTGGCCAACATAGTGAAACCCCATCTCTACTAAAAATACAAAAAAAAAAAAAAATTAGCTGGGTGTAGTGGCGGGCACCGGTAATCCCAGCTACTTGGGAGGCTGAGGCAGAAGAATGGCTTGAATCTGGGAGGCAGAGGTTGCAGTGAGCCGAGATCATGCCACTGCACTACAGCCTGGGTGACAGAGCAAGACTCTGTCTCAAAAAAAAAAAAGAAAGAAAAAAAAGAAAAAGAAAAAGGAAAAAATTAGAGAAGCATGGTGGCAGGCACCTGTAATCCCAGGTACTTGGGAGGCTGAGGCAGGAGAATGGCTTGAACCTGGGAGGCGGAGCTTGCAGTGAGCCAAGATCGCGCCACTGCACTCCAGCCTGGGTAACAAGAACAAAACTCCATCTCAAAACAAAAGAAGTACAGTAACCCCATCCAAACCAAAGGGACTGAATGTGGGGGAGCAGTGACCTCCATGGAAAGCCACAGTGCTGATGCCAGAAGACAAAGAAATGATACAGAGTCAATTTATTACTAAGCGATCATAGGATAAATCTCTGCCTCACTGACATTTATTTTCTTCTTATTGAATAGTAACTAGAAGGATGATTTAGTCCAAATCGTGTATAAGTGAAGAGGCTCAGATCCAGAGTACAATGTGATTCAAGGTCACCCAGCTGCTAGGAGACCAGGTCTTGTTTCCCTCCACGGATTTGAGTCACCCAGTAGTTCAAACCACTGGTGTATGTATTCACGTCTGACGTAACACGAATCTTCAAAAGAACGGTACAGAAAAAGCAGAGCCAATCAGTATCCATAGCTATTCTTACAAATAACCCATTAACAATAATTTTTGCAATGAATTCAACTACATTTTTAAAAATGTGGTGTTAGGGTTTTGATTTTGTTTTTAATTCCCAGATGAAAAGGTGCTTGCATCTGGTTCGGATTCCAAGATTCTAACTAGCACTTCCAGTGGGATCTGCAGTGATGTATCCTGAGTCAAGTAACCCCTGAAAGTGCTTATTCTGCAGATCAGACAACTCGTCTGTCTGCTGTCTGATTACTAGGGGATAATATCCCTTCCTGATAAAAGAACTTAACTGGGAGGATTTTTCAGATCACTGCAGGAAAGCATATTCTTGCAAGGTATTTTGGAGGTAAAAGTAATAATTTTTTCCTCTTTATGTCCTTCTGGAAAGAATGTGTGGGCTCATTCCACCTGAATGTCCTTGGCTGTCCCTCTTAGAGGTAGTGAGAAAGGCTTTGAAATAGAGTGTGGGCTCTGAAATGAAAGATGCAAAAACAGATGCTACAACATGGAATGAAAGCAACATGCTTTTCTTCAACATAAGATTTCCTCCCCCAAACAGCATCAGAGACTGTCAGAAGCTGGGCGCCTTTCCAAAGGTCACAGAAGGGGCCAAAACGCATAATTTTAGCCTTTTCAGATGGCCATTTCTGTCTCTAAAATGTTAAATCGTGTCTCACCACAGTTGCAAAATCCTCGCACACAGCCCAGAGGGTGAGCCCTAGCCTCTTGGTCTCCAGGCACGGAAGACTACAGGAGACTAAACAACCACCAAGCGTCTCCCGAGGCCAACAGAAGGGCTGTGCTGCTGCCCTGAGCATTGCAGGAAAGGGCCGTACTCAGGAGGCAGGAGGCCTGGGTTCAAGAGGTGTCCTTGCTTCCTGAGAGCAGCGTGGCCCCGGCTGAACCACCCGTCTGCCCTGGCCACAGACGACTCAGCTGTGAAGTGAGGAAGGTAGAGTTTGCTCATTTGCATCATGGGGTGGCAGCTGGCCGTGCCCTGTGAGATAGCCTGAGGCTGAGCCCAGGCTCAGGGTGCTGGGAGGCTATGGCAGGAGCAGAGGGGCACGCAGCTCCTCCTCCTGGTCCCAGGATGAATGCAATCCATGGTCTTTCCAGAACGTTGGTTTTGCAGCCCTTTGTCACAGGGTAAATCCTCCGGATCATCGAAAGGAGGTCCCTGTGCTGGACTCCAGCCTGTTGAAGGGGAGCTGAGAGCAGAAGGGCCCCTGACCTTGGTGAACTTTGAACGCAGCTCAACTCCAGCTGGAGCCTCCAGAGTCAGGGAGCCTCTGGCAGGGCTTGCTGGCCACCTCTCTTGTACCAGAGGCCACCTGTGCCCGGCCCAGGCGTGCTCCCACTGCCTGTCCACAACAATGGCTTCCCACCACAAGCTCCTGAGACCTGCTGAGGATGTTCCTGGCCACGGGTGCTGAGGCCTTGTTCCTGCCGGGAAGGGCTGGGAAGCACAACCCCGCCCCAGAGCAGCCCTCAGCCGCTGACAAACCGGAGGCAGCCCGTGCTCCTGCAGCCTGTCCCAGCATGGGACAATGCTGAGGCCTGTGCTGTGGCCTCCCGAGGTCCCCAGTAGGGCTGAGTCCAGGTGCCCTCGCAGCGACCCCCTCATTAATGCACCCCTTTTGGCTCCATCCCTTCCCTGCCTCCCTTCCCCACTACCATATGGGCACTTCCTGGGGCCACCTTGCAAATAAACTCCTTGCACCCAAATCATTGCCCCAGGCTCTGCTCCTGGGGACGCACATCTGGTGACTGAAGGGCTGCTGGGAAAGCTCTTTCTCCCCTATGACATCTGCCATCTGAGGCCAATCTCACTCCTGAGTTTCGTCATTAGAGATTCATCCTGTGGGGTTTAAAGATTGAAGTCTGGTCCTAGGATCCAGCAATTCCTAGACAAGAAAGAACGGAAAGCAGGGACTTGAACAGATATTTGGACACCCATGTCCATAGCAGTGTGATTAGCCAGAAGGTGGAAGCAGCCCACATGCCCTCAGATGGACGGAGTAAAATGTGGCATATACTTACAGTGGCGTGTTATCCAGCCTTTGAAAAGGAAGAAGATCCTGACACAGGCCACGGCATGGATGAACCCTGAGGACATGATACTGAGTGAAGTAAGGCAGGCACAAAAAGACAAAGACTGCACCTTTCTGAGTTTTCTAAAGTGGTCACAGTCATAGAGACAGAAAGAGGAACGGTGGGTCCTGAACCGTGCAATTCAAAATGGTTAAGATGGTAAATTTTGTTACATGTATTTTACCACAATTAAATATGAAAATCTAAAGAAAACAAATGTTTAAGTCTGGAAATAGCAAAACCTCATGGGAGGTGGCACATCAGTGCTTCCTCCTTGCTTCCCAGGAAACACATTGGCGAGTGGAGTGGCACATCCAGGAAACTCGTCACCAAGGCACCAATCCTGGGGGACATCCCAGACTTCCCACTCTTTCTCACCCCTTAAACCCAGCAATAACAAGCCCCAGCGTCCTCCCCACCCTCACGGCCACCCTGGCAGCCCTGGAGAGCCACCTCACCCTGCCCTGCCCTCCCAGTAGCCCCATTCCTCCCACTCTCTACCCGGGAATCCCATTGAAGCCCACTCCTGTCATGCTCACGCTCTCCCCCAGATCCCCAGAGCTCAGGACTGTATTTTCCAAACATCAGGGATTCATGTGTGACCTTCAGAATTCCAGCCATGGCCAGCATGGTGGCAGATCCTTCAGGAGACTTGACGTAGTCACCAGCACTCCTGGTCACTGACACCCTTCCCTAAATTGACTCACTTTCATCCAACTAAACTCACTTTAGAAGAAATCTTCACATCGCTAATATAAATGGAAAACCTACCCTGGGGTGCCACCAAGAGAAAGTCACAGTGTATATAAATAAACGCCACGAAAACAAAACAAGGTTTATGAGTATCTAGCCAGACACTCTGGCTGCCCTCAGCTCTGAGCTGAGACTCATCTCTTTTTGTTAAAAATGCAGATGAACAAGTGGTAAGATAGGGGGTAAAGGCATAGCAGGGCAATCAGATCATCAGAAATCTTGAAGAAGGAGTGAAAGGAAATAACTTCCTGCATTTTTAAGCCAATTCCATTAAACATAAGCCCTGACATCCCACCTAAACCATCTGAGGAATGCCCAGTAGAATGTGGCTCAGAACTTGGGACACACTGATCTTTAGCAAGAACTGCAGATAGGTTTCGACTTCCCTGCCAACTCTAACCAATTGAGGGTGACTTCCTGGGGCTTATCCTGAGAAAGATCCCCAAAGACTGCACACTGTGTGATTCAATTCCATTTGCAGCCCCAGCAGGAAAGACACGATAATCGATTAGCAATGTCTGCCACAAACACGGGATGGGGGCTGGACAGCACCTGCCACACACTGACATCTCCAAACTACAGCATCCCAGTTCCCAAAAGATTTCTGTGATTGACCAGCTCTCCTCTCCCAGCTCGCATCAGGCCAACCCTTCCTATCCCAAGATGTTCACTAAGGCAACTTGTTTGAAATTGTGTTTGCATCCATCCTTGTTGGCTCCTTCTCGAAACCCTGAGAGGCAAGGCGTGTGATTGCCATTTTGCAGGCAGAAGGAAGGCAGGGCTCAAGGAGGTTAGGTGACTTGCCCAGGGTCACTCTGCTAGGAGATGACAGAGCTGCAGCACTGCCCAGGTCTCCTGGCTCCAGACCCAAAGCCCTGCCTCCCTGCCACCCTGCCAAACCACCAGAGGGGGAACTGATCCCTGGAAACTTGTCCCCCTGACCTAAAATGTATGACTGAGTCAGGAGAACAGATGTTGAGCTGCATTTGTCCTACAGCCCTGTCGGCTGCCCTCTCCCAGGACAGTGGCTGTACCATCAGAGTAGACACAACAAACTTTTAATAACTCTACACAGCTCCAACCAGAAGTGTATTTTTACTCTGGTGAGTCAGTCATTTATTTGTCAATAGAGGCCAGTAAAGGAAAAGGCCCAGGGTCCATTTATAAACAGACTGTAGCCCCTGGAGACATCCCAGGGGAAGCCAAACTGTCTAGCAATGCTCTTGTTTCTGCAAACAATGCCACAGAGCAGACAAGCTGCCAAGAGCTGTCTGAAAAACAGATTGCCAGGATGAACCTAAGGCATTAAAGTGCCCAGAAGCAGACAGTGTTGGGGCTGAGTGCACGGACTCGGGCAGATCCGTGACCCAGCTAGAAATACGCTGGCAGGAGGTCACCTGTGCTGAGCCTCAGCTTCCTCACCTGTGAAATGGGTACACTGATACCAGCCTCAACAGCCTCTGTGAAGATTAGAGAAGATGATTGATATGGTTTGGTTGTGTCCCCACCCAAATCTCATCTTGAATTGTAGTTCCCATAATCCCCCTGTGTTATGGGAGGGACCCAGTGGGAGGCGATTGAATCATGGGGCGGTTACCTCCATGCTGTTCTCTTGATAGTGAGTTTTCACAAGATCTGATAGTTTTATAAGAGGCATCCCCCGCTCCATTGCTGGGCATTTCTCCTTGCTGCAACCATGTGAAGGAGGACGTGTTTGCTTCCCCTTCCGCCATGATTGTAAGTTTCTTGGGGCCTCCCCAGCCCTGCAGAACTGTGAGTCAATTAAACCTCTTTCCTTTATAAATTACCCAGTCTTGGGTAGGTCTTTATTAGCAGTGTGAGAACGGACTGATACAACAATGTCCCTAGGGAGGTCTCCTCAAGTGTCATCTGTGATGGCAACGAGACTGCTGGCAGTGACTGTCATGATGGTGAGATGGGAAGAGGGATTTCTTCAGTATTCATTCCCCAACCACTAGCTGTGTTTGCTGAACACCTGCTATGTGCCAGGCACTTTACTGTGTGTTGGGAGAGAAGGGGGGCAAAGCATGTGCTTATGTAGCTCCCCAAAGAGTAAGAAATAGAGGAACAGGATCTTGGCCTCACGAGAATGCAATCTGGCAGAACCTACCAAAGCTAAAACACCACACGACCCAGCAAGTTCTTCTCCAAATCTATACCCAATAGAAATGAGGGCTTGTGTTCTCCAAGAAGGCATGTGCAAGAAAGTTCTTCACTCGTAATAGACAAGAACTTCAAACAATCCAAGCATCTATCAACAGCAGATAGAACGCCAGGTGCAGTGGCTCACAGCTGTAATCCCAGTACTTTGTGAGGCCATTGTGGGTGAATCTCTTGAGCTCAGGAATTCAAGACCAGCCTGGGCAACATGGTGAAACCCCATCTCTACAAAAACAAACAAACAAACAAACAAAAACTAACGAGGTGTGGTGGCATGCCCCTGTAGTCCTAGCTACTCAGGAGGCTGAGGTAGGAGGATGGCGTGAGCCTGGAAAGCAGAAGTTGCAGTCAGCCAAGATCACACCACTGCACTCTAGCCTGGGAGACAGAGTGAGACCTTGTCTCAAAACAAACAAACAACAAACAAACAAACAAACAAACAGTAGATGGAGAAACAAATTGTGGTCCATTCATATAGAGGAATACTACACTGCAACAAAAAATGAAAAACCACTGCTAGATATGCCACATGGATGAGCTTCACAATCGTAACGTTGAGTGAGAGAAGACAGATACAAAGGGGCACACTTGTTATGATTCCATTTATTCTCTGACAATCAGGAATAGAGAAAAACAATCCATGGTGCTAGAAGTCAAAAAAACGGCTTCCTCTAGGTTGGGGCAGGGGCAGATATCAACTGGAAAAAGGACACAAGGGAACTTTCGGGGAATGAATATATTCCATCCCATGACCTGAGCAGTGATCATAAAGGTGTACTAATACTAATACTAATACTAATGCGAAATGTTGTGTATGTTGTACCTATATTAAAAAAAAACACTAAGATTTAATACTAGAAATGTCAAGAATAGAACATATGTCAGAGACTACCTAGTGGTCCAGGGGTTGCAAACTCATAAGTCTGTAAGGGCCAGGAAGATAACAAAAATGACTGAAGTAGGCCAAGCCTAAGGCAATAGATGCTAAGCTGCTCAAATGGCTACCAAGTATAAGATCTGCCTAGATACAGTGTATTTAAAAATATTGTTGAACCAAATAAAACTGCCAAGGCTTGGGTGCTCACACTCATAGGCTGCAAGTCATGAGTCCTATGTATCCAATGCTTTGTTTCACAGTTAGGAGTGCAGGGCCCAGAGACATCCACAGATCTGCCTAAATTGGCATACTCAAGCAGGGTCACCCACCTGCACCAGTGGGAACAGGCCAGAGCTTGACTCTGATTGGCTCCAAATGAGTCATGTGCCTGACGCAGGGCCAATCGCTGTGGCCCAGGGGTGGGGTCTGATACAGACACCCTGCTTTAGATCAAGAGAGATATCTAAGAGTGGGTATCTTTCAAACACTGCAAAATGGCAAGCAGGCTGAAGTGGAAAGACTCCAGTAGGGAGGTTAAGAGATATGGCCTGGCTGGGCGTGGTGGCTCACGCCTGTAATCCTATCACTTTGGGAGGCCGAGGCGGGCAGATCACAAGGTCAGGAGATCGAGACCATCCTGGCTAACACGGTGAAACCTTGTCTATACTAAACAAAATACAAAAAATTAGCCGGGCGTGGTGGCGGGCACCTGTAGTCCCAGCTACGTGGGAGGCTGAGGCAGGAGAATGGCGTGAACCCAGGAGGCGGAACTTGCAGTGAGCGGAGATCGCACCACTGCACTCCAGCCTGTGCGACAGAGCGAGACTCCGTCTCAAAAAAAATAATAAAGAGATATGGTCCTACTCCTGGTTCCATTTTAAAGCTCTAAGACTTCCCAGGCGAGTCCCTTAAACTTGCTCATTGCCTCAGGTTTTTTTTTTTTATTAAATGGATAATGATATCATTTTGGTGCAAACGTAATTGCGGTAATGGCAAAAACCGCAATTAGGTTTGCATCAACCTAATACTTGAGTGTTAGGGCCATATCCCTTAATCTCCCTACTTGGCTGCAGAAATTCTGTCTTACATCCTTATCCCCCAAGGTTCCCCAACTTTTGGCAGGTGCTCCACAAATGTTGCTTGGTCAAATTAATTAATCAATCCATCCACCGTTCTTGACCATATCAAAGGGACACTGTGAGAAAGAAATGGCACAAACATGAAAACACGTAGTGAGGTGATGAAAACGTACGAGCCGCAACAGGCTATCGCAGGAACCAGCTGCTGGCAACGATGCTGAAGACATTTAAAAGTCAAATACCTGAACAAGAATGCAGCTCCTCTCTCCAGAGCACTTCAGGAGGCCAGCGCAAAGCAGCTAGACCCACCCAACGTCTGTCCACAGACGCCCTATTTTCTAGCCACCAAATGAATTGTTCAGTATGTACTTTTAAGTGTAATGTTAACAGATGTATTTAGTCAGGACTCTGGATTGACGGTGACAAAAATGAAACAGAAACTGGCTTAAGCGAGCCAGCTTCAGAATTTATCAACTTCTTTAATCAAATATCGGGGTTAAAGAATGTATCAAGTTCTTTAATCAAATAGCAGGAGCGGAGTGGGCCTTGGAGACTCAAATGTTGTTCTCTCTCTCCCTCTCTCCCCTCTGTTTTTCCTCTCCAAGAAACAAAAAAGGAACTACCAAACTGAGCCCCTGCGTCTATAGTCAGACGCCACTGGAGACAGTGGAAAAGGGAAAAGCCTTCTTACGGGGGCCTCTCAGTCAGCTCCATCGGCCCTCACTCCCCAGTACCTCAATCACAGCCCCCAGGCCCCCTCCTGGGGAAGAGCGGGGTCACCCACCTGCGCCAGTGGGAAATAGCTGGAGCTGGACTCTGATTGGCCCAATATGAGCCATGTGCCTGACACAGGGCCAATCGCTGTGGCCTGGGGGTGGAGTCTGATACAGAAAGGCTGAGGGAGGAGTCCCTGAGCAGCCAGCCCAAATTATTACTAGTATCTCCAGCAAGGACTCATGGCTTTCGTTTTAGTTTCTACCTGTGTTAGGCCATTCTTGCATTACTATAAACAAATACCTGAGGCTGAGTAATTTATAAAGAAGAGGTTTAACTGGCTCACAGTTCTGCAGGCTGTACAGTAAGTGTGGCACTGGCCTCTGCTCGGTTTCTGGGGAGGCCTCTGGAAGCTTCCAATCAAGGCAGAAGGTGAAGCAGGAGGAGGCGTGTCACATGGTGGGAGTGGGAGCAGGAGGGGAGGGGAGGTGCCACACATTTAACCAGATCTCACAAGAACTCACTCACCAGCACTAAGCCATGATGGATCCACCCCCCACGATCCAAACACCTCCAACTAGGCCCCATCTCATGTTGAATTGCAATCCCCACTGTTGGGTGGGGATGAGATTTGAGTGGAGACAAATATCCAAGCCATCTCACTACCCAACTGCCTGCATGATATCCTTTCATAGCTCCAGAAAGATGAGTAAATGGGGAATCAAGAAGAAAGCAGAAAGACTGTATATTGGAGGAGGGAGGAGGAGAAGAAAGAGGAGTGAGGGGCAGGAGGAAAGAAGAGAAGAAGGAAGAGGGAGAAGGAATAAGAGGAGGAGAGAGATATGGGGGGCTGAAGGAGGAAGGAGGAGGAGGAAACAGTAGGAGGAAGATGAAGAAGGAGGAAGAGCAGGAGGAGGAAGGAGGAGGAGGGGGAAGGAGGAGGAGGAAGGAGGGGGGAGAAGGGAGGAGGAAGAGAAAGGAGGAAAAAGGGAAAGAGGAGAGAGAAATAGAAGCTAGACAAGTACAGAAATGACCATTAAATTATGCATAATAGTTATTGTTTACATGGCACTTTCACATTCATCATCTTTCTGCTCCGTAACCACAACTGCAAGGTGAGACGGGAGTTCTGGGCCAAGATTATTGTCTCCGCTCTACAGATGAGACACACAGATTTCAGAGAGGTGAAGTGGCTTGCCTGTGGTCATGTGCCTTGTTAGATTATGGAGAAGAGGAAAAAGCCCCAGACTTTCTCACTGCCTCCTGCAGAACCCCATCCTGCCCAGCACTGCTTCCCGAACATTAGCCATTCTAGTGAGCATGGTACTTACCGGAGCACATGCCACTGTTCCACTATTTCGTTAATATTTTCCCTTAAGTCGACTCACATTTTTTACTTCAATAATTTTTAAAAGTCAACTTTACAGCACTGATGTAAATGGAAAGTTACTATCTCTTGATAAGGGGAATGTAACTAAAAATAAACACAATAAAAGCAAAGCGATGTGATTAAACTCTAGCTAGACATCATTACCCGCCCAGGGCTCTGTGCTGCAGGCCTGGATCTGTCTGTTAAATGAGAAGATTAGCAGGTGCTGGACAGGCCCGCACCAAGCTGAGACTCTCCTTGATACAATCAGGTGGTGTGGAAGAGAATGGAAAAGCGAAGAGCTTTCCCACTGGGTGCCTCAAAGATAAGCAACACTGCATCTGCACACCACCTAAAAATCAAATAGGGAAAAGCATGCTCACTGTAGTTAACTGCTCATTTTCAGGGCCATCCTTTATTTATGGCAGGGATGTCTGGCTTTCCTCCTCCTTAGGGACATAAAGTTCCTTTTTGAAATAAATGTGTTTGGATTTGCAGTTTTCAGAAAACAGAATAGGCCAGGCGCGGTGGCTCACGCCTGTAATCCCAGCACTTTGGGACGCCGAGGCGGGCGAATCACGAGGTCAGGAGATCGAGACCATCCTGGCTAACACGATGAAACCCCGTCTCTACTAAAAATACAAAAAAATTAGCGGGGCATGGTGGTGGGTGCCTGTAGTCCCAGCTGCTCGGGAGGCTGAGGCAGGAGAATGGTGTGAACCCGGGAGGCGGAGCTTGCGGTGAGCCGAGATCGCACCACTGCACTCCAGTCTGGGTGACAGAGTGAGACTCCGTCTCAAAAAAAATAAATAAATAAATAAAATAAGAAAAGAAAACAGAATAATCCCTCTATGCTTTAAAAAAAAAAATCTCCCCCTGCAAGGAAAAAAAATAGAAAAATGCAAACCCAAAGTCTCCTTTCCATGAAATGAGACGACCATCTGTGACCCTGAATGGCTCTAAGGTATTGTACATGAAGCTGGGAAGCAGCTGGAAGAGACCTCCAAAACTATGTGTTTAGGAGGGTATCCCCACAAGCCTATTGATTCACTATACTCCTGCAGACCCCTGGGAACGCTTGGGAGTTGGAAGGTGAACTGAGACAGGGCTGAACAAAGAGGCAGCATGGGGGCAATTAGACTATACAGGTCCCTGAACCAGACCTCAGTCCCACATCATGCAGACAGGATATCTGTCCACCCCATTCCTTTTCAGGGGTCATCACTATTTTCTCTGGATATATTAAACTGAAGAGCCCAGCACAGGGTCCTCAGAGATCTGCAGCAATGCTGGACTGCAAAAGTCAGCATCCTAAAATGTAAGATCCCACCACCTCCTGCCCTGCTCAGCCCCAGCGTGCCAGTCACCAGGCTCGTGTTCCCAGACAGGAGGAAGCAAGATCCATGCCAGGAGAAACAGAATGTACAGAGAGAGAACCTTTGGAGGACTGCAGAACCCTCCATCCCCTAGAGGGAAGCCCACCCATGTACACACCTCCCCTGTGCTCATAAACCTTCCATATGACTCTGTGTGCCTGGCTTCAAAACATGGCTGTCAATTCAGGGGTCTGCAATGTGAAAGTCAGAGAACACAAGCAAACATTTAAAAAACATCCTCACAAACATGAGAAAATCCAGAGCATTGGGGGAAAAATACAGTTAGAGATACTATTAATTATTAACCTTAGAGCAAATTTGGACAAACTAGGCCCACGGGCCAAATCTAGCTGGGCCTCTGAGCTAAGAACCGTTTTTAGTTTGTTAAATGATTGGGAAAAATCAGATGAAGAATAACATTTTGTGACACATGAAAATTATATGAAATTCATATTTCAGGATTGATAAATAAAGTTTTATTGGCACATAGCCACAGCCATTCACTTACGTGTGGCCCTGGGCTGCTTTTACACTGCAGTGGCAGATGGGAGTCAATGCAACAGAGACCATACGGCGCACAGAGATGAAAATATTTACTACCCAGACCTTCACAAAAGGTTTGCCAACCCTTGCCTTAGAAAAAAGAGAAGCTATAGTATCTATCAAACAAAGACAGCAAGAATAGAATGCTACTTTTAAGGCTCACTTAGAATGAAAATAGATTTTTAGAAACAAGTATGACAGCATAAATTAAACATTCAATAAGTGTTGAAAAATAAAGGAGAGAAAATGCTCCCAGAAAGTAAGTGGAGGGATTTGGGGATAGTAATCAGAAGGATAATGGGAGAGAAAATTCAAAATTTAGAGAATCAGTCCTTGAGGTCCAATATTTTACTACTAGGCATTCCAGAAAGACAGAACAAGAGAACTATAAAAAAAAAAAAAGTCAAAGAAGACAAGAAAAGTTCCCATAATCCAAGAACATGCATCTCCAGATTGAAAGGGGTACTCGTGTCCCAGCACAGGAGAAAACACCACAGCAAACAAGTCAAACATTAACAAAAAAAAAAAAAAAAAAAAGAGGATCCCTGTTGCTACATCCCCTACTTCCATCATACATTGCTCTCAAGACAACCACTTTAATTCTCTTAGCTCTCTCTTCTAATATGTGTCTATTACTGTTTCTTGATTCATCAGTTTCAGGACTTAACTACTGACTTTTATTAAAGGAAATGAGGATTTTAGTTCATGTATCCACCTCTCTTCCCCACACTCTCCTAATAGAATTATATTGTAATTTTCCATAAAATTGGCATTCAGTATTTTCCTTCTTATGACCATAAAAATACTATTCAATCTCAGACAAGTAGTGTACTATCATTTATTTCCTTTTTGTATAATTTCTTTTTCTTTTTCTGGACCTAATAGTTGTATCTAGTTCTTTTATTCCTTTTTTCTTTCTTTCTTCCTTTTTTACTTTTCTTTTTTAAAAACTATTTTTATAAACCAAAATGTTAATACTATTTAACATGTGTAATTTTGATTTTTACTTTTTAAAAGTAAAATAGGCTGGGCACAGTGGCTCACGCCTGTAATCCCAGCACTTTGGGAGGCTAAGGTGGGCAGATCACTTGAAGTCATGAGTTTGAGACCAGCCCGGCCAACATAGTGAAATCCTGTCTCTACTAAAAATACAAAAATTAGCCAGACATGGTGGCGGGCATCTGTAATCCCAGCTACTCAGGAGGCTGAGGCAAGATAATCGCTTGAACCTGGGAGAAGGAGGTTGCAATGAGCCAAGATCATGCCACAGCACTCCAGCCTGGGCAACAGAGTGACACTCCATCTCCAAAAAAAATAAAAATAAAAAAAGTGAAAATATCTTTTCTTAAAGATATTAAAATTTTCTTTAGGGAAAAATGTAGATTTAATGAAAAATAATAAGTAAATAAGAGTACAAGTAACATGACTGTATTAGTCCATTTTCACACTGCTATAAAGAACTACTTAAGACTGGGTAATTTTTGAAGAAAAAAATGTTTAACTGACTCACAGTTCCACATGGCTGGGGAGGCCTCAGGAAACTTCAATCACAGGAGAAGGCAATCAGGAAGCAAGAACCTTCTTCATGGGGCGATAGGAGAGAGAGAGAGAGAGAGAAAGAGGGGAACTGCCAAACACTTTTTAACCACTGGATCTGGTGAGAACTCACGCACTATCCCAAGAACAGCATGGGGAAACAGTCCCCATGATCCATCACCTCCTACGAGATGCCTCCTCGACACGTGGGGATTACAACTTGAGATGAGATTTGGGTGGGGACACAGAGCCTCGCCTTATCAATGACCACATGGGAAAGTTTGGGAAAAGTCCTACATGAGTGACGAATGTGTGAGAACAGATGGGTGGCAGTGATGGCAGCGGGTGTTCCGGGCAAAGGGGCGAGCTGTGCAAAATGTTCGAGGTTAGGGCAGGGCCAGCAAGTGTGAGGAGCTGAATGAAAGTCAGTCTGGCCACAGCTTACATTTATCAAAATCAGGTGGAGGCAGGGAGGAGCAAGGCAGCTTTCCTCTCACCTGTAAATGGGCTCCCCTGGTTCATACCCTAGTAACCAGTGCATCGCGTGAGTGAAGAAAAGAGTTTTTGGCTTCTGACTCACAGGAGGGAGCTGGATAAGAGGGAAAGATGATTAGGGTTCCCCTCTGACCAGGGGCGAGGGCGTCCCTGGAAAAGCATCTCTCTCCCTGGCTGTTCTTGCCCCTCCTTCCTGCCGAGGCTTGGTCACGATGAAACCGGCTCCCCGCCCTGCAACATCTGTGCCTTGTAACCGTGGATCCAGACAGAAAATGCATGTGGGTATCAGGTATGCACAGAGAATGGAGTTATGTTCAGGGCTGAGAGGATGTATTCTAAGGTAGGAAAAAGGGAGCTATTAAGCCTATCAAAATTTAAAATAAATTGTTCTAATAGACTTGATTGTATGAAATATTTTTCCTACATAAGCCTTAAGAATTCATATTTTGTAGGGCAAGAACTTGTTAAATGCAAGAATGCAGTCAGAAAAATTCAAAGTATGGGCTACGCCACATGATAAATGGCTTGTTTCCTTAATAAATAAATTGCAATGAGAGAGAGCGCGAGGTTGGGGAGCGGTGTGGAGAAGAAAAAAAAGAAAAGAGAGGAAGGAGAGGGATGGGAAGGAGGAGAAGGGAAGGAGAGGAGAGGAACCATGGATTACAAGCAACCTCCTCCCAGCCTCCATCTTTCTCCTGTGCTGGATGCTTCCTGCCCTCGAACATCACACTCCAAGTTCTTCAGGTTTGGGAGTGGGGAGTCTAGTCCTCAAAAATGTTTTCCAGGCTCCAATTCTCTGGACAGAGTCAAATTGGTTCCATGTAAAGGAACTCCCTAAGTCCTGTCTCACCCAGCCAATGAGATGGCTCCTGGCTGGAAGGCTTTTCACCCAGCCAATGAGATGGCTCCTGGCCCCAAATGCTGTTCACCCAGCCAATGAGATGGCTCCTTACCCCAAAGGCTGTGGTCCTGATTTGGGGGCGTGCCCTGACAGGTCTTCAAAACAGAGCAGGTCTCGCCCATATCACAGCCCACTGAGAATTCACATTTCTCTAATTGTGAACCAAACATGAACCTTTTTTCGACTTGGGAGCTCATTTACGCTTGGCAAAAGGCAACATCTCGTTTCAAAGCCGGGAAGGGAAGACTTTAAAAGATTTAAAACCCAACTCCAAAAACTCGTTGGACACCAAATAGCTTTTGAAACAAGGTTCTGATGAGTTAAGAGCACATGGATCAGAAACATATGGATTAAATTCCCCCTAAAATCCACATGGGTTTAAAAATGAAGGGGAAAGGGGCTTGGCAAATATCTTTCCAGTTTTATCAAACCCCAAGCATGTTAAAAACAGTCTGAGATGGTCAGTGAGTCCAAAAAGCAGATGAATTCATCCAGTGCTAATCGCAGGGCTAAGGAAAAGACCCAACTGAAAAAGTTTGGAACAGCAGGCCTGGATGGGTATTAGTTTCTCACTCCATCCAATAAGCACAGGTCTCTCTCCAACATGCCAAAAGCCAGGAACAGAAAACTACAGCTAACGGTGCCGTGAAGTCTTTCTGGTCTTTGCAGCCACCGTTGTTCTTCTTGGAGGCACGTAACTGCATTACAGGAAATCCCAAAAGGCAGCATTTCCACGTAGCTCTGGCCTCCACCTGCAATTAGAGACTCCCTCCAGAATTCTTCCGGTCGCCGTGTATGGGAAACCAAAATGGCTTCCACCAAAAGAAAGTAACATCTTCATGCTCTGCGCACCGGAGATGAGGCCCCGACTCAGCCTCTGAAGAAAGCAAAGCATGTGCCCTTTTAGAATCAAAGTTTGGACTCTTGAAGAGGTGTGTGTGGTCAGGCATGTTTCAGTGGTACTCTCTCTAAGTTCAAATGGCAGAGATCCACAGCATGTAGTGACCAAACGGCTTTTGGCCATCACTGACGCCAACTCCCATTGAGTAAGTGAGGAAATAAAGCCCAGAGAACATGGGGACCTGCTGGGGGTCACCCAGCCAGATGAATAGCAGCCATGCCAGTGACTGGATTCATGACTCCCATTTCCCAGGCCACACATAGGCTGGATCTCAAGAGCACATGCTACACAACTCCAGTGCGACATTCTAGAGCATGACTCCGAGAATCGCTGTGGATGGTACCCCTGGGGTTGTACAAAAAAATGCACCAGTGGCCAACGCTTTTCCAGAATCCAATGCCAACTCTCACCTCTGTCTTGTCTGTGCTATCTGAATGGCAGCAGCCTTCTAACCCTATTGCTGAGAACCTGCCACTGAGACAGATGAGAATGGTGCCTTGAAAATGGACTCTGGTGCCAAACTGCCTGGGTCTGCCTGCCAGCTCTACCACTTAGAGCTGCGTGAGGTTGGGCAAACTACTCCACCTCTCTGTGGCCCAGTTGCCCCACCTGTAAAATGAGGTTGGTAGCAGTTCCCGCCAGAGGCTTGCAGGAAGAATTGCAGGAGTTTGTACGTGTCAGGCTCTGAGCGCTCAGTCGGTGCTTGCTGTTTTTCCAATGATGTGCCAGGCACTGCAGATACATGACCTCATCCCGTTTAACCCTCACCACCACCTCGGTGTTATTAGCTCATTTAAGGGATGAGAAATCTGAGACTCCAAGAAACTGAATAACTTACTAGCAAGTAGCAAAGCAGGACTGCCAGATAGGGCTGGCTCCAGGGCCACTTCGAACCCCAAAGGCATATCTTCTTCAAGGCACACAGCTTGGCAAGGAGGAGTGAAGCTTTCAGCTCAGCCCTTCTGCTGGTTCTCAGAGCAGTGAGCAAACAACACAGCCAAACACTATCCCCTGTCCCACTCCAGAGCCTTGGGCTCCTCTTAGCTGACCACAGGCACAGGGGCGAGAGGAGGGGCGAGTCCCCACCCAGCACACAGGCAAGAGCCCTGTTTCTGTGTCCTCCCAGCCATGCACCCTTGAGCCGGTGACTTCACTGAGCCTCAGTTCCCTCATCTGTAGAATGGGCCTACTGTTAGCGCTTACCTCACAGGCTTGGGAAAAATAAATGACAGAAGATCTGTCAGCTCTCACTGGGCAGGGTTCCCAGCACATGTTAATTGCTGGGTAATTGTGAATGCTCATGACTATGTGGTCTCCTGGGCATGCTCCAGCCTCCACCCCCAGAAGTACAAAATATCTCCATAACACGCAGTCCGGCAAACTCGGTGTTCTTTCTGCAAACCATCTCCACTGCATCCCTTCGTAACCAGCTTCCTGTGTGCCAGAACAGGTCCAGGATTGGGGCACGGAGATGCAAAGAAATGCCAGTGTTCCTGTTGCCCGGGGATCTCCGAAGACATCTTTGGGTGTGTCTTCATGGGCGTGTCAGGGGTCTGGCGGTTTTTATGTCTGTGAAGGTGCGGGTGGCTGCGGCTAGTCACACATCAAGATCTGAGACCAAATGAATCACTGCCATTCTAAGGTGTCACCAAGGTTGGGGCCACATTGATGGGTCACGTTTTCTGTCCGGCCTGATGGATACACTTAGCCCACCTCAACCTCAGTTTTTTTCATCTGCAAAGCAGAGCCCTCCCTCTCCCTCAATCCGCAATGCAGCCTCCCACGAAAAGCCAAGAACACGGCAGGTTCAGACCATGAGCACTAGGATGAGTCCATCCCCTGGGCTCGCCGAAGATGAAAAGAATCGCTTTGCTACATCAAGATCACAAACCCATTACATGTTTAAACCCAAAGAGGGGTCCCGGGCCCTTTGAAGCCAAGGTAAATACAACTGCTTAACAGCTTCTTTTAACTCTCCAATGGGAACCGAGTTGTTTAAATGGATTCACGTTGCTGGCAATCTCTTTTTGCAACATGGTATTTGTTAGAAATCAGGATTTTACTTAACTAAATGTCTTGCGGTTGCCTCCACTTTGTTTCTTAACGGGGTTCTCTTTATGTGAGTTTTCTTTGGCTTCTCAATAGAAGAATAACAGATTCCTTTTGAAGTTTTTTATTGATGAATGAGCCGCTATAAATAACCCTTCATGGCAGCCGCCCGATCTCTGAAGTTTACTCTGGAATAATAGTAGCAGTGGGAATGAAGGGCAATTTACAGCAGCGTGTCATGAAATAGTTTAATGGGCTTCATACTGTTTAACTTAATCTTTACAGATGTAAAAACAGAAATACAATTATTTTAACAACTATTATTACATATTGCTTTGCTAATGAAAACAAAGGCTTGGGAAGCACTCAGAGACACTGATTCAAGAACTCAGAGGATAGTTTTAAAATGGAGAGGAGGGGAGGGTGCCGGGAGGCTGGCAGGGATCTCCCTCCATTTGAGGATAGATTGAGTCAAAGGTACAGGTTCTAAATCCCCCCAAAAGCCTCTTTCTGCCCCCTAGTTTTGCCACACACAGACACGCAGACACAGACACACACACACACACACAGACACACCGCATCATAATCATGTACCCATGCAGAGCACAGCATCTCTGGCCTGACTTCAAGCTCAGCTCTGTGACATAAATGAGGGGCTCCATGGAGAATTTCTGTTGCCGGGAAAGACAGCCACTTGCTCTTAATGGAGCTCGAAGGACTTTTGCTGTTTCTCCCAGTCCCCGGTGGCCACCTCCCCTCCTTGTTCCTATCCCATTCCCCAACCCCCTTCATCACAACTCCAGCTCCCCGAGGGCATCCTTCTCACCAAAGGGGAAGGGGACACAACTCTCTGGAAATCCTATAAATCCGGAGTTTGAATCTGCAGTTTGAAAGTTTTCCCTGTCCCTCCGGGAAGTTGTGGAGATAAAAAACCAAGCCCCTGGGTCTTGTCCATGGTGGTGTAAATACTGCCCTGCTCTTTTATTCTTCAGGGTGGTCCTCCAGAGTTGAGAATTCCCATCCAATTAGCATTTTCATATGAGGTAAGCTGAAACCCGCTGCACCCCAGATTGGGCACTGGGAACCCCCCGTCGGCCCTGACTGTAAGATTTTGTATCTTGGGGAAGTTCATTTCCCCCCGCTGCCCTTCAGTGAGGTTCTCTCCAGTAAAACTAGGAGGTTGCCTGAATTCTGAACCACTTGAGGAATGACAGACTTGGGCAAAGAGAAGCCAAAACTTTTGCTATGAAAGCTCAGCTGGGAGCCGGTGGCTTAGATTGACAGTGAGCAACAGACTCACCCGTGCAGCTACAGCAGCCTGGGGCCACTGAAGCCCCCACATTTTATTAGGGTGGATGTGGGCAGCCCCTTCTAAAAGCCAGTGCACAAAGGAACAACATAAAATTTCACCACTGCCAGGGGGAAGAAGAGCCAGGCTGGGTCCCAATATCCCATTAATTCTACTGTTGTTTATGAATCAGATCAGCCCTCCCACCCCCTCCTCTCCAGAGCTGAGTGAGTAAAGGGGTGGGGGCGCCTCTGCATGGAAGGAGCCTTCAGAAGCAGGAAGGAAACGTGGAAAGGAAGAGGGCACCTTCACAAGATTTCACGTCCGTTCCACAAGCTTTTATTGTCTATTATGCTCCAAGCACTTGGTTGTAATGAGCTGAGGACTTTCACTCCAGCAAGAGAGTCAGCAGTAAGGGAAAAATTCATCCTTTAGCAAGTAGTTTTGGGGCACCCACTGTGTGACAGACACTAGGCTAGACGCTGTAGAAAAAAATGGGAGCAGCAAATAGAATAAACCTCTGCCTCCACAGAGCTTATGAGTAGCGGGGAGAGACAGATGCAAAACATATTCATGAGCAAATAATTACCTTATTGCCACTGTGACAAGTCCATAAAGAGCTGCAGAATTCTATAAGAGCGCATGAAAGGCAATCCAAGGGAGACAGAAGCCTCACTGTCCCATGCAGGGACCACTGGACGTGCATCTTGGGCACATGACCTGCGGCCAGTCTAAGCTAAGATGTGCTGAGCACAAACAATGAACAGGATTTTGAAGACTTAAACCAAAAAAAGTAAAGTAGCCATTATTTATTCAATTAAATTACGATGAAATGGTAGTATTTTGTTGTTTGTTTGTCTGAGATGGAGCCTCGCTCTGTCATCCAGGCTGGAGTGCAGTGGCGCAATCTTGGCTCACTGCAACCTCCACCTCCTGGATTCAAGCAATTCTCCTCTCTCAGCCTCCTGAGTAGTTGGGACTCCAGGCGACCGCCACCACGCCGGGCTAATTTTTGTATTTTTAGTAGAGACGGGGTTTCACCATATTGGTCAGGCTTGTCTCGAATGCCTGACCTTAGGTGATCCACCCACCGTGGCCTCCCAAAGTGCTGGGATTACAGGCGTGAGCCACCATGCCCGGCCGATAGTATTTTGGATATGTAGGGTTAAATAAAACATATTACTAAAATTTGTTCACTTGTTTCTTATTACTTTTTTTAATGTGGCAACTAAACATTGTTAAGTTACTCTTTTTTTGGTTCACTAGTCTAGAAGGTCATAAAAGGCAGCCCTGCTTAAGAGGTATTCTATGCCCTTTAGCTTCAAAATCCCAGAGCTCTGTGAACTTCTCACAGGGAGATGAGAAGATAATAGAAACATGACTTATACCATTACTCCATTCTTCAGAGTCAAGACCTCACAAAGAGGGATTATACAAGGTTTCTCAAACCTCAGCACTGTTAACATTTTGAATCAGATAATTTTCTGCTGTGAGGAGTGTCCTGTGCTTTGTAGGGTGACAGTGTCATCCCTCTGTCAGTCATGACAACCAAAACTGTCTTTAGACATTGCCAACTGCCCTCAATTGAGGACCACTGTACTAGACCAGTGCTGGATTCTATAAGATTAATGGCTCCCACCCATAACTGTGCACTAAGATCACCAGGTAAGTGTGCACCAACCTCAAGCCAAATAATCAGAATCTCTGCGGGCCGGGTCCACGTATCACATTTTGCTAAGTTCCCTAGATGGTTGTGATGTGCCATGCAGACCAAGGACTTCTGTGTAGGATGCTGTTTGCTAAGAGGGTGTTTCCTCGCCTGTCTCTTTCACTTTATGAGGTGAGCCCGTAAGCACTGGCCGTGTATTCCTAATACTTTCATGCCCGGTTAGATGATACCGAAAAGTGGCTAAGAACTTTAAAGATAGGTGCACCTACCTGGTATGATACTTTGCCAAGGACTGGCTTTTCCACCTGGAGAAACTATCAGTAGAACACCACTAGTAAAGCAGACACAATAGTACTCACCCTCTAGGTTTGCTTGAAAATTAAAGAGAACATGCATATAAAGACCTCAGCACAGAGCTTGACACATGACCATCGTCATCACCACCATCACCATCACCACCCTCTCATCACCATCATTATCATCACCACCACCATCATCATCATCATTATCATCACCATCATCACCATTATTATCGCCACCATTATCATCCTCTATCATCATCATCAGCTTCATCATCACCTATCATCATCATCACTATTATCATTATCACCATCACCATCATCACCTTCAGCAGCATCACCACTACCATCATCTCATCACCGTCATTATCATCCCTATCCTCATCACCATCATCATCATCATCTTCGGCATCAGCATCCTCATCATCACCATCATCATCCCATTATTGACTGTCTTCCCTACTGAAAGCCCTATGTGGGCAAAGGCCTGTGTGTCATTCACAGATGTATCCTACATACTCATTTGGGTTCCTGGCATCTGGTCATCATTCAGTAAGAATAAACTACATTGTTTTTCACATCTTGGGTGTAGTGATGTTCAATACAAGTTTTGCTTCATCTCCTCACTCAACAACTATACATTGAGCACCTGGCAGAGAACATGCCCTGGTCATGTGCTGGGGATAAAAAGAGGAAGAAGCTCCAGTCCCTGCTCAGGTCCTCCTGGAGGAAATAAATGTACAAGTGGCTTCTACTAATCCTTTAGGGTTGGGTTAGAAACCCTTCTCCATAGTGTGACTATGGAGTAATTCTCCATAGGGAGAGTAACCATCCCAGCTTACCCAGGACAAAAGGGTTTCCTGGGACCCAGGCTTTCAATAATAACTTGGGAAAGTCCCCGGCAAACTGGGATGAGTTTGTTGCTCTACTTCTTTGGCTCCTAAGCTTAGGGGCAAGGAGCCCTCATGCCATAGAAGGCTGCTTCAAACAATGGGAGGTGTGGAGTACTGTGGTTAAAGGCATTGCTCCAAAGCCAGTGAGTCTGAATCCAGACTCCAGCCTGCCACTTACTAGCTACGTGAATTTGGGCAAATGACTAAGCTCTTTAAACCTCTGTTACCTCATCCATCTGTAAATAAGGGAAAACAATAGTTCTTAACTGAAAGGGAAAAGTAAATGAGTTAATACTGTGTACATGTAAAGTGCTTACAACAATCCAAGTGGAGGCCAAGTAATCAGAAAATATTAAAATTACTATTAGCCCCTCATATATCTTATCATTCTTATCGGCCTTAGTTTTACTTCAAACTCTCCTTCATTTACACAGAAAGTGTTTATATTAAGGGATGCACACTTATAGAATATTTGCAAAACTTACAAAACAGATTTGAGGCTGAGCTTCCAGGGGCGACTCCCTGCACTATACTGCAGAAATGAGCACCAAGGAAACTGCTGCCTCTTCTAGGATCAGAAGGCTTCAAATCACACAGAAAGGGGCTGCCACAGCTGTTGGCTCCAGGACCACCTCCACGGTCCACAGCAGCAAAGCCAGCACACCATGCCCTCTCCTTTGCTCACCTGCCTCCCTGAGAAATCCAGGGTTCGCCCCTGCATGTCTCGGTGGTTGACTCCAGATGGCTAGCACACAGAGACAAGCAGGGCTTTCTTCCTGTTTTATGTTGGGAAGGTAGGATTTGAAGTACGTGAACCTATCAGAAACTGAAGAGTGTTTAAAAGATTTTGAGTAACCATAAATGTCCAAATAGCCTTAGATGGCTGGCGCATGTCAATTTGCTTCTCTAGTTTTTCCCACCAGAATATGAGCCCTTGAAGGTCAGGACCTGGGTCTGGTTCATTGACATATTCCTAAGGCATATCACAGCCTGGCAGTTAATGGCAATCACTATTTGTTAGATGAGAAATGATAAACTATGCCGATTACAAAGACCACTAGGTACAAGGCATGTTCTTCATCATGGAAAAATGTAGGCCACCCTCTTCCTCTATGGATATTCCTAAAGGCATGCACTTCCTTTACGCTGCACTGAAATGTGTTTTATCATTTGTGAAACTCTAGTATGGGCAGCATAGAAGATGGTGTGAAGGACAGCAAGGGTTCTAGAAGAAATTGACCTCAATTTTTGACTCAGCCTCTTCCTGTGTGCTGCTCATGAAGTCCCACACCCTAGCCTCAGTTTCTTATCTGTCTAATGGAGAGACTCTAGCCAACCTCCTGGAGTTGTTGAAATGATTAAATGATATGATATAGGGCAAAGATTGTGTGCTCAATCTTTCTCCCAAGAGCGTGGACAAGGAGATGAGGGTACAGGGCTTGTGTAATACCAAACAGTTGGGCTGTTTCTTTCAGCCCTGAACCCACTTTTTTGTTCCTTCATGCCAAGTGGTTTTTCTGAATAATCTGGGCACTTGATGTCAAGCCTTCCCTTAATGATGTCAAAACCACTGGTTCCCAAAATCTGTTACACTAGAATCATTTGGGAAGGTTTCTGAAATACCATTTGGGGTTGCCACACTGCTGCCAGCACCTTTAAAGCTGCTCCCCCTGCCACACACACACACACACACACACACACAGAGTGATTTCAGTGCTTAGCCCAGATTGAGATTCACTGGTTTACACAGACAACAGAAGTCACAGTTCTAACCAACAGTTATTCCTGTAATTTCAGGAAGGATAAAAATCAACCTGAAAACAGAAATAGATCCTGACAGGGCTTAGAGAGAGAAGCCAGCATGGTTCCCCCATGAGAATGATGGAGAGGACAGCAAAGTCACTGACTGGACCTGCCAACCAGGGGTCACTTGGCAGAAGTCTTTGTTCCCAATCCCTGGTGCCAGATGCTACAGCAGGAGGTCAGAATGAACCAGAGGGCTGGGAGTGCTGGACTCTCAATTTCAGGACTAATTCTGAAACTGACTAGCCATGTGCCTTAAGAAAAGCCAGCTAACCCTCTCTGAGTGTCCCTGTGTTAGTGTATATGTAAGTGGAGAAAATGGTAATGCCTACCTCACATGAAGGTGGTTAAAAAAGAATGAGAAAGTGGATATGAAAATTCTTGTACAAAATAAGTCTCTTTCACCTCCCCGTACATTTCTTTGCACCTTCCTGTGAATCTTCAATTATATCAAAATTAAAACTTTTAATAAATAAATATTTTTCACTCACCTGCCTCCATTACCAAGCTGTCAGAAATTAAAGTAAAAGAAGCATGACTTGCACAGTTCTCTGTCCCCAGTAATCTGCATGTGCACTGCACAGGCAATGTTGAAATGCAACTTAGTGACAGTAATGATGACAATGGTGGCAAGGGCAGTGGTGATGATGATGAAGATAATAATGATGGTAATGGTGATGGTGGTGGTGGTGATGATTGTTATAATAATGGTGGCGGTGGTGATGATGATGATAGTGATGGTAATGATAATGGTGATGATGATGATGATGGTGATGGTGGTGAGGGTGATGATGATGGTGATGATGATGATGGTGATGATGATGGTGATGATAATGATCGTGATGGTGATGATTATGATGATGATGGTGGTGAGGATGGTGGTGATGATGGTGATGGTGGTGAGGGTGATGATGATGGTGATGATAATGATTGTGATGGTGATGATTATGATGATGATGGTGGTGAGGATGGTGGTGATGATGGTGGTGAGGGTGATGATGATGGTGATGATGATGGTGATGGTGGTGAGGGTGATGAGGGTGATGATGGTGATGATGATGATGGTGGTGGTGGTAATGATGATAATGATGTTAATAGTGATGGTGGTGATGGTGATGATGGTGATGGTGATGATGATGGTGATAGTGATGGTGATGATGGTGGTGGTGATGGTGGTGGTGATGGTGATGATGATGATGGTGATGATGATGATGGTGATAGTGATGGTGAGGGTGATGATGGTGGTGGTGGTGATGATAATGATGGTGGTGATGATGGTGGTGGTGGTGATGGTGGTGACGGTGATGGTTATGATGATGGTGGTGGTGATGATGATGGTGGTGGTGATGATGATAGTGATGATGGTGAGGGTGGTGATGGTGGTGGTGGTGATAATGGTGATGGTGGTGATAATGGTGGTGATGATAATGGTGATGGTGGTGATAATGGTGATGATGGTGATGATAATGGTGATGGTGGTGATAATGGTGATGATGGTGATGATAATGATGGTGGTGGTGGCGATAGTGATGATGATGATGATGGTGGTGATGATGATGGTGATGATTGTGGTGGTGGAGGTAACTGTCGTGGTGGAGGTAATTGTGGTAGCATTAATGAAATACAACCAACTTAGAGAAAGATAATATACCAAAAGTAACACCAAAATACATTGGAAATACCAAGCATACACTCTTGGAGGCAGGATTGTTACAAGTAATTGTGGGGCTACAGGTTTGTTCCCTTTTTACCACCTTTCTGAATATTATGCATTTCCTGTATGAACACATATAACTTCTACAGTGGCATTTTATTGAAAGACAAATCTACACAGAATAAAGAAAAAGGGTAGTTGAGGTCATAGAAAGATGCTGAGAGTCTACTCTGAACAAACAAAACTTGTATATAAATATGCATAGGTGAAAAGAAAGAAATGATAGCTAATGCTGAGTACGTCTTCTCTCTACCCCTACAAATGCACCCAGTGGCATATATACCTCACTGCAGGGGCTCTCAGCTCTGGTTGCAGAATCAATAGAATTGCCTGAGGAACTTATAAAAATACACCTGTCTGGTTTCACCAGAGGCCAAGTGAACCAGGGTCTGAGGTTAGGACACAGATGCTGGGCGAATCCAAAATTCCCAGGTCATCCTTGGTGCAGAGCAGGTGGGAACCACAGCCTCATGGGTTTCTTCTCATCACATTCGGATGCCGCAGTGAACACCTCCCAAAATGGCTGAGTCAGAAATGCAACACACTGGAGATACATTCGTTTCTCTTCCTTATGCCACTGAGTGGCCCTTATGGAGACAGGGGGCTGCCCTTCCCCTGAGAGTGTCTCCCTGCATGTCCATCCTTGTCCCACAACTTCAGTCAATGCAGAATGTCCAGTACACTCACGGTTCCAGAAAGAGCCCTGGGCAGTGCCAGTGATGAATTATTCATCATTTCCCCGCCAGTCATACTCTCAAGATGGAGGCTGCAGGACCGACTCAAAGTCCAAAAATGTGGGAAAGTTTATTTATTTCTCCAAAACATTCCTGATTTGTAATGTGCTTTCTAAAAATGTTCTAGCTGACCAAGCCCTGCTATATTTAGCTACAGCATTGAAAAGAAATACTCTTTACACTTTATAAGGCGGGCTATGAAATGCATGAGTTTAGGGAAAACTGCTCCTCCAGGCTAGGCCCTTTCTCCCCAGGAGAGGGGTGGAGCCTCGGTTTTGGCTT
The DNA here is from genome assembly GCF_028858775.2 of Pan troglodytes. NCBI lineage: Eukaryota > Metazoa > Chordata > Mammalia > Primates > Hominidae > Pan > Pan troglodytes. Next base: position 84,758,089 of record NC_072416.2, on the reverse strand, counting down.
ATAGGAATGGTCTCAGTGCTGGGGGGCAGAAATAAAGAGTTGTATTCATTCCCAAGGCCCTTGAGTTCACAATGGCTAGACAGTCAGCCCTGGGAAGTCTCCTCTAGGCTCCTTGTACCGCCTGGGCTAAGCAAAGAAGCACCAAAGGAATGTTGCTCTCCTCCAGCCTGTGAAAATCATCTCTCCTATGGTTTTCCTAAGATCCCCCGTCGTGTGTAGCAGCTTATTTTGCTTTTGGTTTCGTGTTCAAACGGTTGGATCATCTCGAGAGAGGAAACACGGCAACAAAAAGATGAAATGGATCCCAGCCTGCCCGGGCAGGAGGACTGCAGAAATCAGCCCCAGGAGCCTTCTGTTCTCAACAGAATTCTCTAACATGAGCAGCACTGTTTGTTCGTGTTTTTGTTGCTGAACAGAGAAGTCATGAGTGGAGACTAGAGGTTACGTCTGTATACAGCCATAAGACTTAGCATGTATTGAGTGTTTTCTGTATGCCAGACATTTTACAAACATCAACTCATTTAACTCTGATGAGGTCCCATGCAGGAGGAGAGATTATGCTTCCTGCTTTACAGATGAGAACCAGGGCAGGCTGTGGTCATGAATGTATAACCATCATTTAATTTATGCCCATTACAGCTCTATGAAGTAGTTACTAATGTTATTTGTACCCATGCCAGGAGTTAAGGGACAAAAGAGTTAGGTCACTGCCAATGTCAACAGCAAGTGAGGGCTCAGCTGCATTATTAGCCTCTGTCTCATGGGCTCCGAGGCCACACTCTTATCCAGGTTAAGGAACCCTCTTCCGGGGCCACCTCACCCTGACTAGATCAATTACTGAGGGGTAAGGAATCAATAAGATGCAATTACAGCAATTGTTCCCATTGTTGGGTGTGTTGGAGTGGACCTGGAAGAGGTGGATAGGAGATGGTGACCAGCTACCTGGGAGAGATGAGAAGCCGAGAGATGAGAAGCCAAGAGCTCTGGGTGGCGTGACGTTCATAATACTTCTGCTGCACATTGCAAAGGCATGAACTGTTCCTTAAAGTTCACGCTGTCGAAGTCCACGTGACCTCGCAAACTCCAGGGTGTTGTTCCTCACCCTTCCAAGTGGGCTTAACACGGACACTGCCCTGGGGTGGAGACCCTTTTTTCGTCCCAACTTCTTCTGGATTGGGCTTGAGGATGCCCTCACCAACATGTGGTCCACACATTCTAGAAGGGCAGGACAGCGTCAGCCACACAACCCAGTGAAGGCTGGGCCCTGTGGCTCACCCCTGTAATCCCAGTGCTTTGGGAGACTGAGGTGGGAGAGTCACTTGAGGTCAAGAGTTCGAGACCAGCCTGGGCAACATGCCAGACCCCTCTCTGCAAACATAAAAATTTGTGAAATAAGCCAAGTGTAATAGTGTGCACGTATGGTCCCAGCTACTCAGGAGGCTGAGGCAGGAGGCTGGCTTGAGCCCAGGAGTTTGAGGCTAGTGAGCTATGACTACACCACTGCATGGCAATCCAGCCTGGGCAACTCAGCCTCAAAAAAAAAAAAAAAAAAAAAAAGGAAAGAAAAGAAAAAGAAAAACCATTACTACTGTGCACAGTCAAAGACAGTCCAGCAACTTCTCAGACTCCAAGACATCCCGGCAGAGATGCATGGCCAGGGCAGGCCCTCTCTGGAACTCAGTTGAAGCCGAGGCCCTGCCCACCTAAGAGGGACCCAGATTAGTATCTACAGCCTGCTTCTCTTGGAAGCTTGCCAGTTGGGAGATTCCAATCTTCTGGAATTCCAGATGCAGCCATAGGCATTGTCTGGGACATCCCAGCCTTGGCTTTTGTACATCAAGGTGTGGTCAGGGCAGCGGCAACTTCCTGGTCCCAGCAGAAGGACCCCCAGTGTGCTGGTCACAGTCAGCTTGCCCAGCACTTCCCTGGTCCACTCGCAGCCCCTCTTCACCTCCTCTGCAGGTTGACCCCTATGGACAGCACTACCTGGGCTACCTTGCAGGCTGGGTTTCTTGCAGGTTTCAGCCCATCGGAGGCATCAGATGAGGCTGGAAGGCGGAAGAGGAGAGGTGGGATATTTCCCTTCCCTCCTGTCTGCTCCAGCACTGTGGCTCCTTTCCACTCCAGCTCTGAAGGTGGTACCTGCTGCAGGCTGAGGGGGCAGAGGCAGGATGGAGCTGTTCTCACCCTTGCTAATCACTGGTGGTTTCGTTCACCCAGCCCACTCCTCCATAAATAGTCCTTCCACCCTGATCCTTTCCATGGAGCCATCTAAGTGGGCTTCTATTTCCTGCCAGGACGCTGATTCTTGTACCTAATGGAAAAAACAGGTTGGGACCAAATCTTTGTCCCATTGCTTCCCTCCACCCCCACTGCTACTGTAAAGATACCTGAGTTGACTGTGACCCCCCCAGATTTCATTTGCACCCCATGGTGGAGAGCCTGAGCTTGACTCTACATCTGGCCTATAAGCCACACATTTGATTTGCCTAGTGCAATTGGCATTTGGATGCCATCTGAAGGGACAGAACTTCCCTCACCCCAATTCAGCCCAAGCCCCACCACTGCCCGCTCCAGTGATCAGGCCCCACTCCAGGTCACTGTAAACACCTGTGGCCCATCCCTAGCCCTGAAGAACTCAGCACTGGGGCCTCTGGATAACCACCAGCAGAGGAGAGAGCTTGTCATGTGGCCATTCAGGTGTATTTTAAAAAGTGCTTTAAATGTGAGTCAAAAGAATCTTACTTTTCCACAAACTCACGCTTTTTATTTTTAATGGACAAACTTTGCTTTTTATCATTTATGTTTTTCATTCTATGAAACAACCTTTATTTCATGGAAACAAGACTCCAGCCACCATGAAGCCAGGAAGTGCACAAAATCATGGCTCTCCCCCTATTTTCTCACTCCTGGGTGCAGCTGGTTACTGGAAACGTCACCTACTTTTGTGATGTTAACATTAACCTGCCAGGGTCTGGGCAGGCTGGCTCTGGCTTTCAGCTGTAACAATAATTATATGTGGCTAATTCTTTAACATACACACGGGCATACACTCACCACTTTGAGTGAAATGGTGAAGACCACCATTCAAACGGGCACAATTAAATCTGAAAATGGCTAAGATGGTCCTATTCAGGTTCTCAAAACTCTTATGGTTCACTGGAGGCCCAGGAGGCCGTTTGTTTCTAGAAGAGCCAGCAACTAGATGAGGCCAGGCAGAGCAAGAGTCCTTTGTAAAGTTCTCTGTCCTTGTGAACGGAGGGAAAAGTTCTCAAAGCGGGTGTCTTCCGCGATGTTTAAATAAAATCTGTCAGTTTCACTATACTAACACAGAACAATAAAGTTATCCCTGGTTCATACTACATAGAGAAACAAAACTATTAAAGCTATATAGAAATTATTATCTATTTTTAAAAACTATATAGAAAAACAAAATCTTTCAAATAATATCAATACTTGGGTTAAAGTGAAAGGACTCAGTACTTGATCTGAGTCTCAGGTATATTCAAAAAAGATACATTTATGAGCATTCATGTACACAGAACAAATACACACACACACCCCTACACATTCATGTATATATATGTATATACATATATATAAACGTGTACATATGTATACACACTTGGTTATCAAACATGTGCCTGCCATATCCTCATTATGATCAGTGCACTCATATGTGTGTGGGTATTTGTTTGTGTGTGTGTGTAATCAGGGCTTGAACCAAAGATCATTTACAGAAGACATATCTGTTCCCTTTGTTTAGATGAGAGCAGAGAGGTATTCCTTCAGATTGCCTAAGAGCACAATGATAAGCTTGCTTCTGGCTCACCCTAATTAGAGCTGAGATTTTGTTTTAATGAAGAGCAGAAACTATTGATCTTATTGAGCCATAATTTTGAGCCAACGATTAAATATGGATCAATAGAACAGCTATTCGGATTGGTAAGACCCAAACCTCCTCTTTTTGGTTCAGGAGGAAGGAATACACATGAAATTATATAGATTACATAAAAACGACCTCAGTATCCATTTGTCTTAGCTTTTCTAAACCAGACAAAAGTTGGGATTAAATAGAATTTCTCTTTATGCATGTATAAACACACAAAGTGGATACATCTGCATTTTTTCTGTGTCATAAAAGTAACATTTGTACAATACTTTTTGGAATAGTAACTTTAAAATACGATCCTTTTAAAACTGCAGTATCAAATTATTTGCTTCTTCAAAACATAGCCATCACAAATTAACAAAACCTCCCAAGATAACATACAAACACAAAAAAGAAAAAGGAAAGATTAAAAACCGATTCAATACGGCAGAATTAACTCATCGTGCTTTCTGATATGGAGGCAGCTTCCTGGGCCCGGCATCCTCTCCACTCCTTCCCCTCCATCTGTGTGTTTACCCCTCAGAAGCCAGAGCCTCCTGAGATGCTAACACGACTCCCAGATATAATCCCAGTCTCCTCTTTCTTATTACACTGTTTGTTTATTTCCCTCCAGTAATCCATTGAACCAGTCACTGAGAGGTTAATGAAAAAACAACTTTATTCACAGAGGCTGAGAGTTTGGGATAGCAAAACATCCAGTGACAGCCCTTTCGCTACATTTTCAGTGAATCACAGTGAGCCTGGATCTCAGCAATGGCTCCTCCTGGAAGTTCTTCCAATCAAGGCTGGCCTGAAGTTTCCCAGAGTCTTCCCACTGGCCTGGGTAGAACCCAGTCGTGGAAGCCTGGTTCAGCATGGATAGGAGAATGAATTTTCCAAAAGTCACCTCTATGCCTGTGAATTATCCAATTACTCTGCCGGCCTGAAATGTCCTTTCCAACACATTGACCAACAGGCCCTCTGGATTCAAAGTTTGTCATCATTTTTAGACAAGTCCTGGAAACTATTTTAAAAGCGATCTTAAAGATCTCCCTCCCAACCTATTTCCAATAGTGCGTGACTACTTGTGTGTTTATCACATGACATAAAATAAAAGTGACTTAGAGGTTCAGAAAATTGCATTTCAGGGCCTCAAAGATGACCCAGCTAGAGATGGCATAGGGGTCGGTTGCATTTCCCCGGAAGCTGCAAGCTGAACTTGGTTGTGAACATCTCAATGTTCTTAATTAGATTTTTGTTGCAGACCTTTGCTCCCCTCCCCAGACTGCCAGTCACCTCTTTAAGGTTTTTAGTTAGCATCAGCCTCCAGGCCTGCCTGGCAGGGCTGGGAGGGAAGAGCGGGCGGCTGCAGGGGGTGCGGGGGCCAGGAGTGCCTGGGAGATTCCTGCCATCAAACCTCAGGTCCTCTGGGGCCCAGAGAGGCCCCTTCCAGCGGACACCAGCACGTCCCCTTATTCTTCCCCCGCATTCATCCCTCTCTCTCTCTGCATCTGCTTTTGGTTGTTTCACCCAACTTTTAAAATTAAATGTAGTCTTTCATTATCTGTTTCTGAAAAATATAGCGACCACCAAGCCTGGATCTTGAAAAAACATGGAAATCAAAACTCTGACATTGTCCAAGGCATATCCCCTTCCCCTCACAGCCTTCCTCATGGTATCCCTTGAAATATTTTGATCCCTTAAAAACAAAAGCAAAAGGATAGGACGTCTGCTGTTGTGGGTTACATAGCTGCATGTGTATTGGCTAATGAGCTATCGTAATGCAAGAAGATGTTATATAGAGTGCTAAAAATTGTTAATACAGGCGTTTTCAAAGGTCAATGCTTAGAGTCAAGTATTTATGCAAAGAATGAAACATGTTCTTTTTACTACCCAGAAAGAAATTAAGAGAAAAAGTCTCTGTTTAAAATAAAAGTGTTATTGCTCTGGGTGGTTATCAGCTTCTATAGCTGAACATTGGTCATAAATCCTCATCGGGCCCTCCATCTCTCAGAAAACCTGAAAACCCGGGGTCACCCCCGGCACCTCCACAACGTCAAGTCAGGAACAAACCCAGCTGTGACCACCCACCACCCAGATGGGCTCAAAACCAAGGCCTGAGCCACACGGCAACAGCGAAGCAGGCGACGGTCATACGGGGGGTCCCCGGTCGAAAGGACCTCACTGCACCTGTAAGGCCTGCCTTGCGTGGTCTGCGGGCCCTTGCATGCCCGGGACGCGCAGGACCTGTGGTGGGAGGCTGAAGACCACACTCCATTAGACAGGCCAAAAGTCAAGAAATCTCCCGCGGTAGAGGTCCCTGCAGGGCCCACGTGCGGTGCCCATGACCCCGCGGGGATCTTTTAAGTCTCCGTAGCTGCTCCCAGTTGCTGGGAAAAGTTTGCTTCGGAGAAGACAGGCCAGCGCGCCCACCTGCGCGCAATGGTTGGTAACACTTCCCTGAACCCACAGGCCGACCCAGGCAAAGATCATTTTAAAATCCTCCGCCGGTGGGAGCTGTGGCCTTTCGCTCAGCGGAGGCTCAGGCTGGGCCGGGAGAAGAACCGTGCCATTGTTTGCTTTACTGGAAGTGGAGTACCGTGTCGGGAAGCTGCAGGGGGAAATAGGAGAGGAAGGGGATCCCGAGCTGGTAAAAGCCGCCCTGGACATGCGGGTCGAGCATCAGGGAAGCGTTGAAAGGCGGACGGAGGCTGGAGGAGGCGGCCAGGAGGGAGGCACCCAGACGGCCGCCGGGCCCAGGCTTGACACCCCCTAGGAGTTCGTCCGCTGAAGGCGGCTTCTGGCCCTGCTTTCCCGCCAGGATGCTGTCTATGCTGAAGCTCTTGGACTTGTCGGAGCTCTTCGGAGAGCTGCGGGAGGCGGGGCGCAGAGGGGACCCCGGGCCGTCCCCTGTGCGCGCTGGCTGGCCGACCGCCACGGCCGCTGCGCCCTGGGCAGCGTCACCAGCGTCCTCGTTCGGGAACGCGGTCCCCGGCCAGTGGAGGGGCGCCGGCGGAGAGGGGCCGTCCAGGAGGGGAGAGGGGCCGGCGGGCGCTGCCTCCAGGCGGGAGATTGCGGGGCCCGAGCCCCCTGCCCCGCTCCCCGCCTCCGGCTGCGCCTCCGCGCTGCGCTCGTGCGTCTCGGCGCGGGGCCTCTTGGCCTCCGGGGCCCCGGGGCCCGGCTTGGGCTTCCTCTTCCGGCGCCGGTAGTTGCCGTTCTCAAACATGTCCAGGCAGCGGGGGTCCAGCGTCCAGTAGCTGCCCTTGCCTGGCCGCCCTTTCTCGCGGGGCACCTTGACGAAGCAGTCGTTGAGCGAGAGGTTGTGGCGGATGCTGTTCTGCCAGCCCTGCCGGTTGTCGTGGTAGAAGGGGAAGCGGTCCATGATGAACTGGTAGATGCCGTTGAGCGTGACCCTCTGCTCGGGCGCGTCCTGGATCGCCATGGCGATGAGCGCGATGTAGCTGTAGGGAGGCTTCTGCGGGGTCTCGGCCCGGCCCGAGGCAGCTAGAGCAGCCGCGGGGGCGAAGGCCAGAGGGAGCCCGGGTCTCTCGGGACCGTACAGATACAGCATGGGCGAGGCGGCCAGGGCAGGCAGCCGGGGATCGAAGAGGTGACTCATGGCAAGCGAGAGCCTGCGCTGCGCTCCCCGCAACGCAGGAGACCCGGGCGGCCTAGGCACTGCGCCCCGCGCCGCAAGGGCCCTCCCGGGGAGCCAGCCGTGCCTCTGCCTCTGGCTCTGCCGCTCTCCCCGGCCGCTCCGTGCTCTGTCCCTTCTTCATGGCTTTAAAAATGTTAAATAATTGTTGTAAGTTTGCTGTTATATGTTGACTTAGCCCTGGAAAATAAATTGTCTATGATAAACAGTCCTTGTGTTCTCAGCCCACCCACATTAATTAAAATTTCATTGCTGAAAAACTCCAAGCTTTTCCCTCCACGTGTCTTTTTGATACCAGCCAATCGGTTTTGGGGCTATTCCTTCATTTGTTTATAGAATTAGTCTGTTGATAAGTCCGCCCACCCAAGTTGAATCAAGCTGTGTTTATTTGGAAAAATTTCCGGGCACCCAATATATAAACGCACTGATCTGATGTTTGAAATATCACGTCCACCCCTTGACGCTGTAAGCACACACAGTCAGTGAGGCAGGATGTAGACTGCGGTGGCTCAGAGCAGGGTCTGCTGAGCCAGGAAGGAGAGGTGGAGATGGGGGTGGGTGTGCAGGGATGAGTTTTACGCTGGCCTGGGGGAGCCCCATAACGCCAGGGCCTCCCACAAAAGGCCTTTTCTTCTCCCATGCTTAACCGGAGATATCGAGATGCCACAGTCTAGTAAAACACTTTCTGAGGTCCTAGGAACCTTTTAGATTGGGGCAGGGAGAGTATCTAAGAAGCCTGAGTGTCTGCTGAGAAGGGGATGCGGCCCTCCCTAGAAAAACAGGTGGCAGACCCAGTAGGAGGTGGCACTCTCTAGGGACCTGCTCTCCCACACCCTCCCTTCCAGGGCTCTCCGGAAATCGGAGGGAAAGTGGACTCTGGGAGCCCAGTCTCTCTGGAAGGGAAGGCCTAAGGCACTGGGGGCCTGGGGAAGAGCTCATGGTCCACAGCTCCATTGAGGAAGGTTTCAAAATAAACCCATTTAGAGAACCAGGGGCAAAAGTAAGGTCCTCCTGATGGGGCCAAGGTTGCAAGAGAGGAACACCATAAAAGGAGGCCGTGGCAGCTGGCGCGGGAGGCCTGGTATTTGTGAATGTGGGTCTCCAGCTTTATATTCTGGGCTTTCCTGTTTATAACAAGGAGGGGGTTATAACAACTTTACAAGTGCGTGCAGCTGGCCCGTGATTACATTAGGCATTTGGGAAGCCTGCTTGCTCTCCCCGTATCCACCCACCCTGGGGTGTACGCGGCCCTCCACCCCCATCTCATTTTACATTTTCCCACATCACTGTTTGAATAAAAAATCCTGAATCATGCTGATTTCGAAGGGGGCCTCTCTTCCCCACTCCACCGGTTAGGGTAAGGGTAGAGGCACCTAGTGTGACTACTTCCTGTTTATGATCACCCCCTGAATATTAAAACACACACACACTGTCACACACACACACGTTCGGATAACTGGCGTCTCATTGAGCAAATCGTGTGAGCATGTCAAAGAGATGAGGGAAGGGGGAGGATGGCAGGTGGGTGTAGAAATGGCCCACTGCCAGTGGGCCAGGAAGGAGGGAGAGGCACCGAGGGCACTTACAGGGGTAGGGGGAGTGTCTGCCGCTGCCACACCCGGCTGAGGATGTGAGTGCTCAGGTAGCCTCTGAACACGGAAACGTGGCGGGCATCCTTTTTCAAAATGAGAAAATCAGAAATAACCCGTGTGTTTGGGTTTCCTGGGTACCCAGCCCATGGAATAAGTAGACCGCAGGGGAGCCGGTAAATTTAAAATACCAAAAAGGAAGTCGCAGGAAGGGTGGAAAAACCGGTCTGGGTACCGGCACTGCCTGCGGGAGCGACAGGCCAGTCCCTGGGACACCTCGGGCCTCCCTCCGCGGCCCTGCTCCTCTAACGTGGGTCCAGCGAGCAGCCCGGCCGCGCCCGCCTAGGTCCTGGGGGTGAACCTCCGGCCAGGAGGGGCGGGGCTTTGTCCTTTCGTTACCACTTGCTCTCACCCGCGCACCCCTTTCAAACTTGGGATGAAGAAACCTCAATGCCAGCGCCTTTGCAACCCGCAGGCCCCACAGTCTCTGGGGTCACCCAACCTCTCCGGGGCCGCGCGCCCCCAGCAAGCTCAAGTTTGGATCCAGTTCCTTCTCCAGCCTCGGCGCTCGCTCCAACACACACAGACCGAGAGATAAACCGGTGTCACTATGCAACCCCTTCCCCACCTTCCTATCCCACAGCCCCTCCTGGAGCTCCCCACGCGGCACCCGAAGTCCAGCACGCACATCCCTGGCTCTACCGAAACTCCCGCCGTCCCGGCGCGTCTTCTAAACTCTAAGGCAAATCCGAGCTTGAATTTGTACGGTGATAAATACTGCCCGATTTGGTAATGGGCGGGACGTGGGCGGAGACACGGGAGGCTGGTGGGCGGGGCACCGATAGTAAAGCAAAAAAAAAAAAAAAAAGAGAGAGAAAGAGGGAGAGATTAGGAGAGAGAGAAAAAAAACAAAAAACAAAAAACAAATGCCCACGCTCTAGTCGCGGTTTGGAGACGCACACCCAGCCCCGCGCGTTTGCAGAAGTGTGCAAAATCTCTGGGAGGTTTCAGCTGTAGAACTCCGGCTTTGCGCCCCAGCCCGGCTCCAGAGCGGGTTTGAATCCCGGGCTCCCGGGTGATTGATGAGTTTGTAACCTGAGCCTAGGAGGGGCCTCTGTTAGAAGGAACCCCGCGCTGGGGCAATTTCCATATTTCCGGGGAGTGCAGGCTCAAGCCCTGGGAGTCCGAGAGCGGATGCGCCCTCGTGCGGAGGCTCTGTTGGCTGAGGCCAGAGCGAAGGGCCTGCGGGAGGCAGCCGAGCCTGGGAGACGGCCGGGCGGGCCTCTAGAACGAGTGTCCTAGAGAGCCAGATGGGGACACTGAATGTTCCCTGTAGATTCATAAGCCTCGGATCCCAGAAAAGCGCGTCATCTGAGAAGTCACTTGGTGAGGGCTCACCTCCCAGCCTGCAAGAAAAGCCTGAGATCTCTGGCCTGCCCGGATGCTCCAGAAGGACTGGAGTTTCCAACTCTGAGGCTTGAGCAGAAACGGGGTTCAGCGTGGGATGAGGGTAGACCGCCTCCTTCCCAGTCCTGGGACAAAGCGCATGTGCGTTCCTCAGGGAGGCAGATCAGAGACCAGGCATTGGTGATGAAAACGGCCTCAGATAAAAAGGCTGACCGGTAAGAGACAAGAGCTCCTCCCACTGCGCCCCAAGCCATCCACTCAACCTTCCTCACTGGAAAGCAAAAAGCAGAAACCTGAGTTAACAGTAATCTGTGTCGCTTTCCAAATATCTGCATCACTTTTCCAAACGTAAAGACAGTTACCACATGTACGACGTGTGTGTGTGTTACATACGTATGCATGATTCCACCGCGTGTAGCACGTTTGAGAAGAGCTGCGGTGGAAAGATGAAGGGTTTAGCCCCTCACCTTACTGACAACCTAAAAACATTGGAGACAGATGATAATAATATGAATAACTAGAATGTACTGAGCCATTTCATCCTCACAGCAGCCCTAATAGAAACCTCTGTCGCTCCCATTTTGCAAACCAGGAAACTGAACAAAGCCCTGTAAGTTAACCTGCCTCAGGTGTCCCATGAGGAAGTGCTCCAAAGACAGAAAATCATCTTACAACAGCACCAGTGTGGACACTCAGGGCTCCATGGAAGTTCTCTTGCCAACTCTTACTAAATCTGTGAAAGGCAGGCGTGGCAGATTCACCCATTTGACAGATGATGAAACTGAGGCTCGGCACAGAACACCCCAAGACCCTGAAAGTAGGAAATGGCTGCACAGGGACCACAGCCCACGTGAGTGTCCTCCAAAAGTGGGTGCTCTGGGGTCTGACATGCTCAGGTATCTGGAAGGACTCAGAGGCAGAGATTGTCTGGAGTAGACAGTGGGAGAGGGGCCCTCCAGAGAGGAGAGGGTGTGCAGCACCCCCGGAGCTGGGAGATTCGGGACATTGTAAGAAAATCCCAGAGTCCTCGCTTATGTTCCACCAAAAGCCAGAAGACCTCTCCCTCCTTCCCTCCCCGCCCGCTTTGAAGAGAGTGGAAGGTTTCCAGAGCTGGAGTAGCAGGGCCCAGGGCCTCCCTTCTCTTGGGAGGCAGTGAGCGGGACATGAAGGTAATGGTGGTCCCACTGAATCAGCAAATGCAGAAGGAGACCCAAAAGCTGGGTGGGACTTCCCAAACGATGCACTTATTTATAGCACACCTTGTTCCCAGAAATGATGGAAAGGCTCTAAACAGAGGCAGTTGGTGCACATGCTCTCACTGGGTTTTTGAAAAGCCCAGCCCTCTGCTTTCCCTGTAGAGCAGGAAGGTTGAAAAAGGAAGGAAAAGCCTGGCAGAATTAAAGGTGAGTGGCATCTTCCCAGACACAGTGGCGTTCCCCGCCGGGGCTGCATAGCACGGTATGATAAATGCAGGTCACTCAGACCAAAGATTCCTTTCTCTTCCTCTTTTTCTCTTCTGTGTTCCACGTAAACCTTAATGGCTGGTCATGAGAGTTTACTATGAACAGGACACTATGGAAGCACCTTGCCAACCTGTGTGACATTCATGAATCCCGGAGATAACCCTCTCAATGCTATGACTGTTTTCAGCCGAGAGACTGTCCCAGAGTGCTTAAGGTGATCTGTCTGATGTCACCTGAATCTTAGTAAGGGCCTGAGTTGGTGCACATGGATTCGGCCTTAGAGAGAGGGACTCCACTAGGAAGGCCACCTGTGAAAATAACACAAGACAGATGGAGACCCAGGGCCAGAGGGCCGCTGAGACAGGTGAGGCCCAGGGTCTCCATGACCTCGCAGCCTGGGTGGGCATAGACTGACGTTCCAGAGCATGAAGCTGCACCTCAGGACACAAAGGGGGTGGAAGCCTCCCAGCTCCATGCCCTAAATGGGTCTGGGATGCCAGCAGCTTTACCAACCATGCCCCCTTCCCTCTTCACATACCCACCACCCAGGATGAAGTCCCCACAAGGCTGACACTCAGACAAACCTAGCCCTCTGCTTTTGCTCTACAGCAGGAAGGTTGAAAAGGGAAGAGAAAGCCTGGCACAAATTACAGGTGGGTGGTGTCTTCCCAGACCCAGTGGCTGTCCCTGAAGAGCGGCTGCCAGCCTTCCAATCTCCCCTGAAACCGTCCGCCCCCTTCCTTACATGCCTATGTCAAAAAGCAAACATTTCAAACGTCTTCGTGAGCTGAGGCCATGCAAGAGGCAGGCAGGGAACGCTTCTCAAAGTTTGGGAAAGCATTTCAAATATGTGGTGCAAGAAAGTGCTCACTGGGAGGCAAGGGGCGGGCTCTCTGGGTAGCTCTGACCCGGCCTGTCCCACTCACCTGGAACAAAAGCACTGGACTCCAGACCCCCAACCAGCCTCAGCCTACTGGCACCTAAGGCATAAAACCTCAGGTCTCTACTTACCCACCTTCATCCCACTGAGAGAGTCAGACAGGGACGCAGGCAAACACATGTTCCCAAGCTGCCAACCACAGGCTCGGAGACCTCAGCACTTTCTCAAGACACGTGGCTCTGCCCACCCTTCAATGAGTGTCTTATCTTGGTGTCTCTATCTCCACCCAGCTCATGTTTTCAGTTAACAATAAGTTCCCATCAACCAACCTTGCCCAACACCCCCACCCCCTTTTTTGGATGGGGGTGGGGAGGAGGAGTGAGGAGACCTTCACAAGCACACAGGGTTCATTTTCACCGGTGAGCCGGGAGCTCTGTTCACAAGCCTCTCCCTGCGCCAGCAGCAACCCCCACGCAGTCACTGGGTAAAGGGAAGGGGACCTACCCCCGAAAGATTTATGAGCCAAGCGCAGAAGTTCCCAGGACCCTGTGTTTTCTTCTGCGTCTGGTTTCTGATCTTCATGTCTTGGTGGCAGGAGGGTCAGCAGTATAAGTGAGGCCCCATGGCAGCAGCCCTGGCTATGCCCAGAAGGGGAGTGCAGCGCAGCCCTGGCCACCTGGTCATTTTACAGATAAAGAGACCAAGGCCAGGGAGGGGAAATGGTTTGTTCACACAGAAAGATGTGGTCTTCTCATTCCTAGCCCAGTGCTCCAGCAATTCCCGGACAAAAGTCACAGCAAGATTTGCATCTTCAGGGATAGGTCACCTATTCCAGAGCAGTGATGGCCTTTTGACCACAGACCCAAGCCCAGCCTTCGAGAGGCCTGGGCACGGCCAGCAGGATGCAGGCAGTCCCTCTTCCTGAAAGCTGTGAACTTGGGGTGGAGCCTCAGAGGTTACACAAGATGGCCCATTCGAGGAGGCTACTCTGGCTATAGCCTCTCTGGGGCTGAGAATGTACGGGATGCTCAGAGGCCATGGGGGTCTCTCCGGGTGGCCCATATCTGTCATAACTGGACTGTGCTTAGAGTCAGAGGCCACCCAGCCAAAACCCGCCAGGGATGCAGCGTTAAATCAATGGGAAGGTCTCTACCATGGTGTTCGGGCACTTTCATTTTATTTGCCACATCTTTGTGATTGGCCCTGCGATATCTTCTTACTGGGTCAGGAAGGCACAGGGTTATCAGACAGACTTCGTGCAAACTGCATTTGCGTGGTCTGTAGAGGCGCCCCAGCCCAGAGTCCCTGCAGCCTGTGGCAGACACTCTGACCCTACCATCCTCAACCTCCTTTCACCTTTCCTTGAAAGGCCCAGAACCTCCTGAGGACCAGAAGGCAATAGGAAAAGGTGGTGGATGAGCGGATCAAGAATAGCCAATGCCCTGGGCACGTACTTTTTGTACACTGGGCAGCAGACGAGCAGGGTGGCTGCCAAGACGCAAAACTGTTGGTGAGAACGTTGGCTATTCACAGCACGTGCTATGGAATCTTCCCACTCCGCTGGGAGAGCAACAGATGCCCCAGAGGCCATTAAGCCCCCAGGCCTGAGGTCCACACAGGCACTGCAGGACGCCGGGGTTGCAGAAGACCGGGGCTGCACAGAGCTCTGAGCCAGCTCACAGCACAAGGGGCCACCGGCCTTCTAGCACTTACCGCACCTATCCCTGTCCCCACTGAGACGAGGAAGCCTTGAGTGACAGGGTCCTCAGATGAGTCCCAAAATCCCCAGGCCGCTACACACTAAGGGCCTGGTTCTCCACTCTGCTGCCGCCGAAGACCTGAATAAAGCTTCAGATACAATCCCCCAGTTGCCCACGTTCCCCAAGGAATGGAAAAAACCCCTCCCGATAACCTCCACAAGGGCCACTCACTTGGGCTTCCGGCCCCCACACAGCAGGACTTCTTTAAAAAGGCTTCCTAAAGGTGCAAAAGCCCAGCGTAGTTTCAACAGCAGAGCTGGGGGCTCTCAGCCACACCGTCGCTCTCCTTTATTTTCCGTGTGTCTCTCAGGCCTCACCACTAACAGGACACCAACGGTTTCAAAGCTTACGATGAGGGCAAGCTTTCAGAAAGATTTCTTTAAAACGTCTAGGGAAGGGAAAAAGCCAGCTCGCTTACCGTCTGGAATACTCTCCTCTTCTCCTGGGGCAAATAGCATGAAGCGAGCAGAAGTAAAATGAAACCGTCACGGCAGACGCAGGCAAGGAGCTTGGGCCACCTTCTTCTGCAGCTTGGAGAGGGTCTCTCCCCACCCCTACCTCCTTAACTTCCTCCTCCTGTTCACTCAACCAAAGCCCGTCTGGCCTGGGGCCTGCTGAAAGTCTAGCACCCGGACACCCGGGAACCCGCACATTATGAAAAAGAATGAGACAGCCTCCAAGTCTTAACTGTGTGCCACCTCTGGGGCCACAGATTGAAAGAGACTGTGTTGCACATGTGGGGAAAATTATTATACTTTAAGCTTCCCCTAATTCTATTTCAACATAGCGTGGAGATAAAGTGCCACGTTTAAAACAACAAGAAAAACACCTGGGTTACGTTCAGCGCCACGGCATCAAGCAAAATCACCTTTAGCAAAATCATCTGGTCTTGAAACATTAAGCTCACAAAGAACTTCAGCATTAGCAAGGTACAGCTCACCTGCTGGGGTGGGAATTGATGAAGCTTTGGTCCCCAAATTCACACATAGAGGCCAGCAGGGGAGTGGTGGACTTCAGCCATTGAAATAGATAATAAAGCCATTTCGTCAGCTACATTTCACAAAAACTATGTTGCTATTAAAAATGTAAAAGACGAGATATTAACATTGAAAACAAAAAATAATCTCTTATTTAACATATTGAAAAACTTGAATTTAGAACTCTAAAAATATCATAAATTATTTTTGAAGCGTAATGAGGTTTTAAAATTTTTCACTGCGATGAGGGTGTAGATTTAGACATGACATTGAGAAGTAATAAAGTCTGAAATTCCCCTCTGATCTGGCTGCTAAGGGGGATGGATATTAAACGCTAGAAAATCCGTCCCCTTCAGACCTTCATTGGCCCAGTTCAAATTCTCTGGAAAACTATTAAAGCAGGCAAAGAGGCTCAAATTTTATAAAATCGGGGGAAAGCAGGACTCACCCTGGGTTGCAGTTAGCAAACGGGAAATGTTTATTCTTCCCTTCCTTCACCTCCTAAACTGGGGACGGCTGGACACTGAGATGGAGTGGCACTGTTTGTTTTTGACAATTAGCATGTTTTTCTGCATTTAAGAAAATGCATCACGGCAAACTCATGGTCCGGTCCTTCAGGCAGCCCCCTCCAACTAGGCGGTTTCTCGAAAAGAAAAAATCCTAGAGTGGGATTTTAAAATTAATCAAAAGCCTTTTTCTGTCACTAAACAAGACAGCAGGTGTGTGCTCCTATTCTCTGGTCGTTTCTATGTGTCTGCACATATACCCACCTGTGTAACAAAAATAATCCAAGCAGGTGGGTTTGCAAACACACCTCGTTTTTAAAAAATGCAACAACACAAACACTGTCCAAACTTTGGGCAGAAAAAAAAACATGGGTTTATTTTAAGGTAAGTACAACGATTAAGACCACATAAGACAAACATAGATGAAGTGAGATTTTTTAAGTTTTTTTTTTTCTTTTAGGAATACTCAGGGTGGAACCTACTATACAAAACCATCACACTTTGTAAATAAAAAGTATCAGATACTTGACTTCTTTATCCACCAACAAAAAAATAAATTATTTTCTTGTTTTGTAAAAGACCTCCAACGGGAAAAAGAATTATATCTCATAATTTTACAGGAAACAAAACCCACATCGGTTTCTTGAATTCAATTTGGCAGTTAGAAATGGTTGGGCAAGATGAAAAACTTATCCAGTGAACTCAACTTTAAATATTATATTAATGGCTCTGAACAACAACAACAACAACAAAATAGCCTGATTACAAATCCACACATTTGTACAGCACGGTTGGAGAAATTTAAAATTACACACAGCACATATATTATCTATAGAGACCCCCAGACACCTATGGGGACCCCTACAGAAAGTCACTAGGGGCTCGCTATGGGATTTGGTCCATAACTTAACTTTTGAAAGCTCAGGTCGAGCACAGCACAGCCGTCCTGGTAGGGGAGGGGGATTTTAAGACCAATACTCATTTTGATGGGCTGCGTCCCTTTGGAGGGGTTTCCTGGGATCCCAGAAACGGGGCGGCGAATTAAAGTTACCTGCGCTCTTCACAGACGGCTGGGGGCTAGGGTGCCCGCTCTCTGCTCCCGGGTCTGAGAAAAGTTTGGTGGACATGTTTTGTTTCTTTTTTGCGTCTCTGCAGCCCCTTAACTGTCTGGTTGGGTCGGGGCTGGGAAGCGAAGCCGGAGCGGGCCGGGGAGGGGAGGTCCCGGGACACGTCAGTATTTCGTGCAGTCGTAGGAGTAGGGGGCTGCGTGGCGATAGAGAGACGGCGTGGATCTGTAGGGCAGCTGACAGCTGGCATTGCCACTCACCTGGGACTCCCCGAGGGTCGAGTTCTCAATCCCCAGCCGGTGGGAGTTGAACATCTCCCGCACGTTGGGGAAAGTTTGCTGCTGGGCCGCGAACGTGTGGCCGGGGAGGTGGTTCAGGTCCCCGCTGTGGTTGAGATACCAGGAGGCCGCCTGGGCCGCGGCGGCCCCGGGCTGCGGCGTCGGCTGGGGCTGGGGAGCCGGCGGGGGCGGCGGCGCCTGCGGGTGGTGGTGGCCGTGGTGCTGGTGGTGGTGGCCCGTGGCGGCGAGCGCGCCCTCCTGGCCGGCGGCGAGGTTGAGAGCGCTCAGGGGCGACGTGGGGCCGCTCGGGTGGTCCGAGAGGGCCTCGTCCAGGGCGGGCGGGACGCACATGTGCGCCGGCCGCTCGGCCCCGGTGTACAGGCTCATCGCTCGCATGCTGCACTGGTAGCCCCCGGCGGCCCCGGCCTCCAGGCCCTGAGCGCACGGCTGGCCGTAGGCGGCGGGCGGCGCGGCGGCGTAGGGCAGCGCCAGCGGCGGCACCACCAGGCCCGAGCGTCCGGCCCCCGGGCTCAGCTCTCCGCCCGGCGGCGACGTTCGCAGGGTCATGATGTTCTCCACGCTGAAGCCAGGCAGCCCGTTGGGCGCCGCGGCGTGGTGCTCGGGCAGCGAGCCGTCGGGGGAGCCGGCGGGCGTGGAGGCCGCGCTGCGCGGGCTGCCCTGCAGCGCGCTCTCGGGGCTCAGCGTCTCCACCTTGGTGATGACCGGCAGCGCCGGGGACGCCGCCTCGCTCTTGATCACCACCTTCTTCTCGGCCTCCTTGGGGGCGTCCGCTAGGTGGGGGGTGGCCGGGGCGCCCTTGGACGCCGCCGGGGGCGGCTCCTTGAGGTGGGCCCGCTCCTCCTTCTCCTTGGACACGTCCTTCTTTTTGAAGCGCCGCCGGCGCCGCAGGAAGCTGCCGTTCTCGAACATGTTGTAGGAGTCCGGGTCCAGGGTCCAGTAACTGCCCTTGCCGGGCTTCTTGTCGTCGCGAGGCACCTTGACGAAGCACTCGTTGAGCGAGAGGTTGTGGCGGATGCTGTTCTGCCAGCCCTGCTTGTTCTCCCGGTAGAAGGGGAAGCGGTCCATGATGAACTGGTAGATGCCGTTCAAGGTGATCTTCTTCTCGGGCGCGTTCTGGATGGCCATGGTGATGAGCGCGATGTAGCTGTAGGGCGGCTTCACCAGGTCCTTAGGCGCCGCGGGCTGGTGGTGGTGGTAGGGCGCGTAGGAGCGGCCCATCCCCGCGCTGTACTGCTCCGGGTGGCCGGAATAGATGCCCATGGGGCTGGCCATGCCGCCGTAGCTGCCCGCAGCCCGGTAGTAATTCTGCTCGCTCAGGTAGGGCACCACTCCCAGGGCGTTGGGGTCGGACACGGAGTAGCGCGCCTGCATGCTGCTTCCGAGACGGCTCGCCGGCGCCCGCGCGCACGGACTGCAGCCGGGGGAGCGAGGGGGGCCCCGAGAGCGAGAGAACGCGAGAGAGCCAGAGGGGGAGAGGAGGGGAGCGGGAGGGGCGGCCCCGGGCTCCTGGCAGCCTCCGGGGCGAGGGGGCGCGGGCGGCGGCGCTCGGGCCGAGCAGGGGCGCGCGCTTTCAGCGGACCGGGCGGATCAGCATCCTGGAGGGCGCGCCCCGGGCAAGCGCAGCGCCGGCCCCGCTCCTCGCTGCCTCCAGGACCCGGCGGCGGCAGCGCGGGCAGGCGGGCGGCCACGGACCCAGCGGAGACGCCGCGGCCTGGGGACCCAGGTGGACCCTCGGCCCGCGCAAGGAGGGGCGCAGGAGGCTCTCCAAGCCCCCAGCGAATCGGCAGCCCCGAGGGTCCGCGCGCCGGGGTCCGAGCGGCTGCCCCGCTGAGCCCAGAAAAAGAGGCCAAGTCCCTTTTAGGGATTGGGAAAAGTTTCAAAAGTCTTCTTGCTGAAAGCGAGTTTTTACTTTCCTCGGGCCACGCCCCCTCCCGGAACTTTGAGCCAATCACCCGGCAGCTGAGAGGAGTCGGCGCCAATCGGGGCGAGGAGCGCAGGAATCCGTCGGCTCTAAGACCCGGCCGCCCCGGCCTCCGCGGTGACTCCGTCTTCACTTGAAAAGACTTTTTAAAAAGTTATATCTTATTAAAATTTATTTTATGATCACATTTTGGTGAATGGGCCCATATGCCCAAAACAAAAAAATAGCCACTTTCCTCTGTTAAAAAAATCAATTTGAAATATAAAATAGAATGGATTAATAGAGTAAAATATCTCTCCCAAAGACCTTGTAAGTAGCAATGATCCTGGGACATTTTTCTTATTAATGAGTGATGAAGCGAATAATTAGATTTCCTAATTATGGGGGCCCAGGTGTAATGGATTCAAAGCAAACGCGCTGGATTGGAATGGCAGGGCCTCTCCTGGATGTTATACTTATTTAATCAAATAATTAATCATCAACAGGGAGTTTCCAGGCTCGGGGTCGTCAAGGATAACCTATCGAGGTTTTAGAGGCAAACCCTAGAAACTGAGTTTCCCTCGCTCCCCGCCGAGGAGCCAGGCAGCGGAGTGGATAGAGGGGAAGGTAGCAACGTGCTGACTGACAACTTAATCCTCCGAATTCGCGGGGAATTCGGTAAATCATCCGCGTCGCTGCGAGCAGTTTTGTGGGGTCTGGGGAAAAGGGTGAAGTGACTCTGCTATTTCCCCCTTTCGTCTCCCGCGTGGACACTCGCAGCCCACCAACTTCAGCTTCGAAACTCGTCTGCCTTTTCCCAGGTAGAAATTCCCTCTAACAAGCTGACCCCGCACTCCCAGAAGACTGGGACAATGCAGCGACCCACCGGGGCCAGGCAGAGCCGAGTTCCTGGGCCCTGCGAGGAGAAACCCGAGCCTGTTTTCCGCGGGGGCTTCGCTCGAAGGCGCGCGCAATGAGCGCCGCGCACCGCGGGCACCAAGCGTGGACGCTTCCCCTGGCCCAGGCCGGGGCCGGCCGCTAACACCGACCCTAGGGCGCTGTCCCTGCCTCCTGCTCCTGGCAACGTCCCCCTGGGAGCCTCCAAGTTGATTTTCTATATTTTAGCCTGTTTTTGTTTTGTTGGGTGGGTAGGGTGAGTTAGGGAGCGCGCTCCGTGGGAAGACTGGGTGAGCGGTTGATTGCAAATGGTTCAAGATCCCTTCGGGATGATATTATTCGGGAGGCAGACCTGGAGCGACTTGGATCTCCTTCAAGGATTTCTCCTTCCCTCTAGGAATCCCGGACAGTTTGTTCATTTGTGGACTGATTATTTATTCCTTCCACACCTCAATAATCAGATCCCCTTTTCCCACTTTCCCTGAAGGAGTGAGACACCCCTTTAACAAGGCTAAACACGGGCAGAATTTTGGAAGTTGCTGGTCTGGTTGGGCAGGGAAGAGGGCTTCAGGGAGAACATTTGTATTTCAGGTTTCCTTGCACCCTTCCTGGCTGTTCATCGGCTGCGTATTCGATTCTCAGCAAAAGGATGTTGAGACAACCCACCAGGCCTCTTCGCTTCGGGGAGGCGAGTAGAAGGCAATCGGGGCGTGCCACTCATTTCCAATAAAAGAACAGAAGACGAAAATGTAGATGCATTATCTTTGTCTCCTGATCAATTCAAAGCCAAAGGGAAGCTACAAATCAGGTTCCTTTACCTTGAATATTCCACTTCTGAAACATTGTTTTTATGAGTATTCTGGGCTCTTTTTCTAACCTGATCCTTTTTCTTCTTTCTTTGAAACAAAGTAAAATAAACTTGCCCAGTTCTCAGCTCACAGGCAAATGATTTGAGCTTTCTGCCCCAACCCTAAACTCCCACCATGACTTTATTATTTTTAATAAGCTAGTATTTCCGCATCTAGCTTAAAAAAAAAAAAAAAGGACTCTAGCAAAAAGTGCCCTTCTCCTGCAGCGCATGACAGGCACACTGAGTTCGTGTCACGATTTTACTGGAAATGCAAACTATTGATCAAGAAACACTGCTCAGCCTGTAGGCTTCCTGGAGGAATATTATTTACTCTGCTTTTTACTCTGCTTTTACGAGGGGTGTGTGTGTGTGTGTGTGTGAGAGAGAGAGAGAGAAACAGCTTTATCACAGCAAAACCTAAAATAGCTAAGGACTATGAAAAAATAAATTCCAAAATGGCAGTTGCTGCCTGCGTTTGTATACACAAGGGTGTCCAGGTTTAAACCAATGTCATCTGGGGAAACAAACAAACAAACAAACACCTAAATCGAGTCGCCCAATATATTACCCACCCTCCCCCGCCCCAAAGAAAGGAAAAGGGAAGGGGAAAGATATCCGTCTAATCAAGACAGAAAAGGTGAGAGAGACACTTCCCTTTACCCCTGGAATTACGTTTCTTGTTTGCTCAGTGGGACTCCGGGAAAGATGTTTGTTCAGGTTATTAAAACAACGCCTTCCATACACCTGGACTTTGCAAAAACCGTATTTCCGAGCTTTTCTTTAACCTGCCAGGGTATTTTGGATTGGGGGCTGCTACTTTCTGGCTGATTTTCCCCCTTCTTGACCTTGTAAGTCAGTGAGCCGAACGCGGAATCGGGTCCCAGAGGGCCTCGCGTGTTCCTGGAATAATAAGCGGCGATAAAGCCTAAAGGTATTTAATTCGCCTTCCGCCCCCACCGCGCTGCGCTCCTCCCGGCCGGTGGCCGCTGCACCTGGAGCGGCTGGGCGGACTCCATGGGTGTTGGCGTCATCTTGAGGCCAACCAGGGAACTACTACGAGAAACGGAAAAACAAAAAGACCGCCCGGCCCGCCCTGCTTATCATGAAGGTGCTGACACCTTGTGGATACCCCTGGGCATTGCACGGCTGGAATGGAGCCTTCAGAAATCTGTAAAAGCAGAGAAAGGAGATAAACTGCATCGCGTCGATTAAAAACATTTCCCATAACTTCGCAACGTGTCAAGAACATGATCTGTTTTGGGAAACAAAAATGTCTTTGAAACTGCTCGGGGAGCAAGAAATTTTCTCCAGGGAAACTTGCTGGGTTTTTCAGCAAATAAAATCTATGCCTCTTAGGTGGCTAGAAGTCTGCATTTTCTTCCCCCAGAGTTGTTGAACAAATTGTCTCGTCCATGTTTTCCCGCTGCAGCTGTCTTTCTGCCCGAGGTGTGGCGTGAGCTTCAGGGAATTCATCAGAAAGCTGTTTGTGCTGGGCGTGTGTTTAGAGGGTTGGCTTGAACAAGAGGCAGACTTTGAAACTGGGCAGCAGCCACTTCTGCTTTTGAGGTACAACAGAGAACTCAAAGAGGGGACAAGTGAAAGGAGTTTTGTTTCTTCTCTATTTCCCATTCATTCATTTCAATATTCTTCAAACATTTCTTTTCTAGGGTCACGAGGTGCCTTGGTTTTGGGGAAAGGGATCGGGTGGCAGAGGAGTCCCAGGCTTCCAGAAGCTGCCTGAGAACCGAGGAGCCCTTGGGTTACACAAAGTCGGCGCCACCTCCTAAAAATCCATTGTAATCCGGCTTCTAGAGATTAACTTTTGTGGGACAAAAAAAAAGTGTCTTTTCTAAAACTCAGTTCAAGCTCATTTTACTGTGTGTGAGTTTTCCGGTGAGTGAAAGCCAGGCTGCACCATCGACAAATGGCAGGGCCAGAAAGGACTACAAAAGCGGGTGGGTAGTGAGAACTGCTCTTGGTCAAAAGGATTAAAGAAACTCAAGTAAACGCAATCCTCAATCCTAGGCGGAAGAAACTTTTTTTTCTTTTTTTTTTTTTTTCCTGTTGTTGTTGTTGAGACGGAGTCTTGCTCTGTCCCCCAGGCCGGAGTGCAGTGGCGCGATCTCGGCTCACTGCAAGCTCCACCTCCCGGGTTCACGCCATTCTCCTACCTCAGCCTCCCAAGTAGCTGGGACCACAGGCGCCCGCCACCACGCCCGGCTAATTTTTTGTATTTTTAGTAGAGACGGGGTTTCACCGTGTTAGCCAGGATGGTCTGGATCTCCTGACCTCGTGATCCGCCCGCCTCGGCCTCCCAAAGTGCTGGGATATTTTAAACAGCAACCAAGGACAGGTTTGAGGAGACTTGGGAAAATTTGCATCTGGGGTGTGTATGAGATAATAACCTTGAATCAAGGGTAAGATTCTTGTGTGCGATAATTATACATGGTCAAGTAAGAGCATGTCCTTGCTTTTAGAAGGTACGTGTCAAAATGTTTGGGGCTGATATTCATCATCTCTGCAACCTTTAAAAAATTCACCCTGCCGGGCATGGTGGCTCATGCCTGTAATCCCAGCAGTTTGGGAGGCTGAGGTGGGAGGATCACTTGAGCTCAGGGTTTCAAGACCAGCCTGGGCAACACGGCGAGACCCTATCTCTATAAAAAATACAAAAAAAAAAGCCGGGTGTGGTGCTGAGCACCTGTAGTGCCAGCTATGTGGGAGGCAGAGGCAGAGAATTACTTGGGCCTGGGAGGGTGAGGCTGCAGTAAGCCATGATTGCACCACTACATTCCTGCCTGGGTGACAGAGCAAGACCCTGTCTCAAAAAGAAGAACAAGAAGGAGAAGATTCAAAAGATTCAACCAAGGTGGGGTCAGAGGGGAGAAGGAGGGCAGAAGGTCGTGCAAAGGTAGTAAGATGAGAACAGTTGTTGAACCCGTGGTGCCTGGGTATTGATTGTATTGTTCTTGCAATTCTGTAAATTTGAAATTTTTCAAAATAAAAAATGGGAGTAAAACACTTTTCTTACTGTGAAAATTTGAAAAGAAATGTGACAGTAAAGGAAGGTATTTCCATGGAAGGAATTTGCAAAATGTTTAGCGAGGGCCTAACTTAGTCCAGCGTCTGCTCTCCTCCTTTTCTGGAAGTTTCTGGAAAACTACCATCAATAGCTATGGAGTTCATCACAATAATTCATGGTTAAAAAAAAAAAAAAACGGCACATTCTCTGAGGAGCTTATCAGTTTTATAATTCAGGCATTGCCACAATTAACCAAAGATGCCAGACATTCCATATTATAGATGTTGTGGGATTTTATTTTTTTTTTAGACAGAGCCTCACTGTGTCACCTAGGCTGGAGTGTAATGGCTCATGGCTCATGGCTCACAGTAGCCTGGAACTCTTAGCCTCAAGCAATCATAATATTAAAGATACATATATGTTTCTTTTTAAAGAAACTTAGTCTCAGTGACCACCCTGAGCCAACCCCAGCTTAGCAGAGGGCTCTGTTCATCAAAGTCACTCAGGAGCCTGAGTTTTCAAAGACCACCTCTCATCATATCTGTTCCTGTCATCTAGGCAGGGGAGAGAGGTGATCCGGCCCTGGGAATTAAGTCTTCCAGCCTGGAAGTGACATGTATCACCTCTATTCACAGCTCATAGGCCAGAGCTGGTCATACGTCCCCAACGCGCCCAGGGGGCAGGAAGATCAGTCTTCCCTGGGCCCAGGCATCTGCTCGGCAGCCTCATACTGTCTTTCCAGGTGAGTAATGACTGTCCTCTGTTCTCTGCAGCCCCAGTGCACTGCCCAGTACCTCAACACAAGATGTGTGTGCAAGTAGTGCTTGAGTGAGTGTACGACTGTTTCCGAGATTTCTCTCCTTAGTAGATAAGGGGAAAAGTGATGTGTACATACCCTGTGCCATGCACCGTGCTAAGCGTTTTGGCCACGACCTCTCACTTACTCCTCTTTCAGGGTAGGTACTATTAATACCACCATTTTGCAGGTGAGGAAACTGAGATCTTAAATAACTAAACTAAGTGTTGCTGCTGCCAAGTGATGAAATTGGGATCTCTTAACCCACTCCTTTGCTGCCTCTTTGAGATTAAGAGTTAGGGACTTGGGGCCGGGCGCGGTGGCTCACGCCTGTAATCCCAGCACTTTGGGAGGCCAAGGCAGGTGGATCACCGGAGGTCGGGAGTTCAAGACCAGACTGACCAACATGGAGAAACCCCGTCTCTACTAAAAATACAAAATTAGCTGGGCATGGTGGTGCACGCCTGTAGTCCCAGCTACTTGGGAGGCTGAGGCAAGAGAATCGCTTGAACCCGGGAGGTGGAGGTTGCGCTGAGCTGAGATCGCGCCATTGCACTCCAGCCTGGGCAACAAGAGCAAAACTCCATCCCCCCTACCCCCCCCCCCAAAAAAAAGAATTAGGGACTTGGAAATTAGAGGAGATTTAAAAAGTTAAATGAAAAACATCCATAATGGTGTATCCATGAAGCCATGACTTCTGACCACACACAACTTAATGTGTATGAGATTTGAGTTTTTTATATCACTAACTTGAACCCCTGTGATTAACCCTGTGGGGTACATGGACTCACCGTAATGGCCTGTGGAAAGCAGGCTGCCCCTGGGGAGGTCAGAGGGGACTTCAGTGTTTGGACAAGGACAGGTTGAGAAAGAGGTGAGGGGTGTGGGGGACAATTTAATTTTCATCAAATGCCGCAGCCTGTAGGATGGGTGTTCTGAGCCCCAAGGAATAAGCCAGGCTCAAAAGCCACAGTCTGGGAGCAGCTTCAGCCAGTGCTTCCAGTAACCACTGGGACTAGGGCTGGCGCCCACAGTGGCATAACTGAGTGGGACCCCAGTGGGTCTCACTGAATAAGGCCAAGAGTGCAGAGCGCTCTCCCAGGGGAGTCCGACCACCACTGTCACTGGGTGCTGTCCACCTCTAGGAGTCCGTAAAAGCCAAGAACACTCCCTGGCCCTGGCCCCCACCTCTGCCTGTGTGCATCCCGACATGGGGCTTGCATGGCCAGCCCAGCCTGGACCCACCGCATGGCCTTTGGGCCTGCTGTGCCCCGGGCCTGGTCCCTCATCTCAATTCTTTGCCCCCTTGCCCCCTCCTCCGAGGCCTCCCCCAGCCATCCGCTTACCTTGCCCCCCCCACCTCCCCCTTTCTCCTCACTCATGTTCTCAGTGGCACAGGCTCCCCTGCCTGGTGTGGTCTCATTCAGTCTTCTATCTGTTGTTTGCCTCACCACCCCCATACAGGGAAGACAGGCAGGGGCCTGGTCCGCCCTGTGCACAGCTCTGCTTGACATGGACTCCATGAAACTCCATGTTCTTTTTTTTTTTTGAGAGAGAGTTTCGCTCTTGTTGCCCAGGCTGGAGTGCAATGGTACAATCTCGGCTCACCGCAACCTCTGCCTCCCAGGTTGAAGTGATTCTCCTGCCTCAGCCTCCTGAGTAGCTGGGATTACAGGCATGTGCCACCACGCCCAGCTAATTTTGTATTTTTAGTAGAGACGGGGTCTCTCCATGTTGGTCAGGCTGGTCTCGAACTCCTGACCTCAGGTGATCCTCCCGCCTCGGCCTCCCCAAGTGCTGGGATTACAGGCATGAGCCACCGTGCCCAGCCACAGACTCCATGTTCTTAACTATACATTGAACAAATGGGGCTTCAGAGATACGCAGCCCTCCCCACTTCACTGCCTGCCCAACCGTAACTCACAGGCCTTGCCTCCCATTTGTGGCTCAAGCCCAGGATTTGTTTCAAACATTTACTAGCACTTATTTTAGGCAGACACTGCATAAGAAATGGGGACTCATCGTCAAGTGCTCCCTGGCTCCCAAGCTGTGGCAGGCGCATGGATGATGACAGGCTGAAACTTTATTTTAGGTCAATGCTCGTAGAGAGCTCTCCCTGCGTTCTAGGTGCTGTTCTCCGGGCCGCATGGATCCGGCACTTCACCGTCACCAGCGTGGAGAGGCGGATGCCAACGGTGCTCCTATCTCCACTCCGCAAATGAAAAGCAAGGCACAGAGACGTTCAGTGACGCCCCCAGCCTCACGCAGCTAGAGAGCTGCAGACCTGGGATTTGAACCAGCCAGGCAGCAGGCTCAAACCTCCACCGCGGTGCCGTCCCTGCCACAGGATGGTGCAGGGAGGGAGGGGCCAGGCTGAGCAAGCCCAGAAGAATCAGAAAGGGGGGACGAGGCTGTGTGAGTTTCTTGGAGAAGTTGGCAACAGACTGGGGGCCCTTTAGGCTTGCCAGCTTGAACAAATGAAAATAACAATGCCCACAGACTGCATGGAACATGCTTATACTAAAAATGAAAAAAAAAAATCGCTTTATCTGAAGTTCAAGTTTAACTGGGAAACCTGTATTTAATCTGGCAACCCCTAATGTGAGGGAAAAAATTCTTCAAATACCTTTTCAGTTATTAGCTTATTAAACAATCTTACATTTTGTTAAGTTGGTTGGTGCAAAAGTAATTGCGGTTTTTGCCATTACTTTGAATGTAGATTGAAAGTATAACTGAAGCTACTGGGTGTAGTTTCGGAGAACTATGATGTTTAAAGTTCACCGTAAAAGGGAACACAGCTTGGAGATTGAGAGCCACGCTCTTCATGCCTAGGCAGACTCACCATTTCTACGCTATTCCTTCCAGCCAGGTTCTAAAAGATGCCGGTGACAAGCTTTGCAATCCTCTGTGAACCCGCACAGGAATAGTTATAGCAGGTTTCTGTGTATTTGCTAAAACGTAGGGGCAACTGAGGGGTCCTGCAGTGCGTGAATGGATAAACCGTGGGACACCAAAACGATGGAATATTACTCAGCACTAAAAAGAGAGGACCGTCCGGCCATGGAAAGACATGGAAGAACCTTAAATGCATATTACTAAGCGCGAGAAGCCTGTGTGAAAAGGCTACATAGTGTATGATTCCAATTATTGACTTTCTAGAAAAGAAAAAGCTATGGAGAAAGAAAAGAGACCGGTAACTGCCAGGGGCTAGCAGGGAGGGAGGGAGGAAGAGGCAGAGCACAAAGGATCTGTAGGGCAGTAAAAATATTCTGCCTGATACTCCAGGGATGGGCACATGCCATTATGCATTTGTCAAAACCCCAGAACATACAGAAAGCCTGAGCTCTAATGTAAACCATGGCTGTTGGATGATAACAATGTATCAGTGTAAGTTCATTGTAACAAATGTACCATTCCACAGCAGGATGTTGATAGTGGGGGAGGCTGTGTATAAATGCAGCCGCAGGGGTTGTATATGGGAACTCTCTGTACTTTCTGCTCAATTTTGCTGTGAAGTAAAACTTTTTTTTCTTTACTTTGAAACAGTCTCGCTCTGTCGCTCAGGTTGGAGTGCAGTGGCGTAATCTTGGCTCACTGTAACCTCTGCCTCTTGGGTTCAAGTGATTCTCTTGCCTCAGCCTCCTGAGTAGCTGGGATTACAGGCGCGAGCCACCACCCCCAGCTAATTTTTTGTATTTTTAGTAGAGATGGGATTTCACCATGTTGTCCAGGCTGGTCACAAACTCCTGAC
This sequence comes from Pan troglodytes, assembly GCF_028858775.2. Lineage (NCBI taxonomy): Eukaryota > Metazoa > Chordata > Mammalia > Primates > Hominidae > Pan > Pan troglodytes. The sequence goes on along the minus strand of NC_072416.2, from coordinate 84,729,399 downwards.
CTCAATTGATCTGCCCACCTCAGCCTCCCAAAGTGCTGGGATTACAGGTGTGAATCACCACTCTTGGCCAAACCAAAACTTTTCTAAATGATAAAATCTACCAAAACAAAAAAAAAATCCTGAAGTGCCCAAATGCAAATTTACATATATGATTGAGTTTTAAGTATTTGAGTTAAGGTTCAATAGCATCTTTTTTTAAAATTTTAAGTTCCAGGATACATGTGCAGGATGTGCAGGTTTGTTACACAGGTAACTGTGTGCCATGGTGGTTTGCTGCTCCTGTCAACCCATCACCTAGGTATTAAGCCCCACATGCATTAGCTATTCACCCTGAAAGCATCTTCCTTTCATAAGAGCGCCAGTTGATTTTTTCTAAGGGGTCTCTTATTACTACTATTTATTATTTTTATTTATTATTATGTTTGTCAGAGAGGAGTTCTCGCTGTGTCGCCCAAGTGGAGTACAGTGGTGCCATTATAGTTCACTGCAGCCTGAAACTCCTGGGCTCAAGTGATCCTCTGCCTCACCCCCTCAAGGAGCTGGGGGTAAATGCTCTGAGTCACTTCTAACTTGAAAACATGGAACTGAAGAGAATGCCCTTCCTAGCACCACCTGCTTTCTAAAATTGCCACTGGCAGATTGTCCCTGGTGTCTCGTTACCATCTGGGGGCCGTGCCAGGCTGACCATCGGAGAGACTTGGGCTCTGTTTTGAGCACAGCTGGGTAACAGAATCCTGCACACACTTCCACTACTGGCACTAAGTCTACTTGCATAAAACACTCTGCAGATCTACTGTGCTTCCATGAAAGGGGGAAAGGACATCCAACCTCTGTGAGAGATTTTATTTTATCACCTCCAAAATGATGTTTGCACTGCTTTTGCCAGCCTGGTGAAAGACAGGCCCGCCCACAAGCAGAACTGAGGCTCCTCGGTGTCTCTATGTATTAATGTTGCGGACACCACATAGGAAGAGAGAGTTGTGATGGGACCCACAAGAGTTGCAATTAAGCACGTTGTCAGGGCTACATGCTCTGCCCTTTCCCTGCTGGGAGACTCAGGCCAAGCTTCTTTAACATGTCTGAGCCTCTGTTGCCTCCTGCGTAGGAGGCGGGTCACATTTGCCTCTGAGGGTTTGCTGTGAAACATATTTAGCTATGACTTTTAAGGTGCTAAGCTCAATGCCTGGCATATCGTAGCACTGTTAATTACCATTATTAATTATGTCCTAAGGAGGTCAAACGGCATATTATCAGTTACCAGCAGACTTAAGTCGCTTGAACACGGAACACCATTTTCTGTATCTGTTAAGTAGGCGGACATTCAAACTCTTTTGTCTGTTTCCCAAGTGTGTTGTGAGGATCTCAAAGTTTTCGGCATGCAATTTCGAAAGGTGGCAGCCACGTTTTGAGTGCTTGTGATGTGCCAGGCACGTGGCTACGGGGATGCCTTCATTCGCTCAGGGAGTGGTTCCTAGTGGCTGGTCCCTGACATCTGTGTGTGTGCTGGATGGGGGTGTGGGATGTCTTCTTCCTAATAAGTGAATGAACTGCCCGGCTGAACGCCCTCGTTTTCTTCCCGCGGGGCTGGGGCCAGGGAGGGAATGGACGTGACGGTCTGTGCAGCCTGGTCTCCTCGAGCCGCTTCTCGACCCTTAGGTTAGCAAACATGAAAGACATAGACAAGCAGACGCAGGCTGCCACGTTCGTTCTTTCTCAGGGTATGCAGAGGTCAGGGTAAGAATCCACGGGTGTTTGTCAAAGGATGGCCTCTGGCCGTCCGCAGCGCAGTCGCCGGGGCTGGGCTGGCCTCGAATTTCCATCTGCCTGCCCCTTTAAAGAGCTGCCGGCTGAATCCGCTGCACACCCACGTGTGAGCACCTGAGAGTCTGCAGGATCTCAGAGGAGGGAACCGCGTCCTACAGGAGCAATCAAGGCTGGCTTTCCGGAGGAGGCGGCCTCTAGAACTGGAAGAGGAGGCGGGATGTGTTTCAACCGGCAATGGGTCCCGGGAGACCAGGGACTTATTCACTTCAGTAACTCCAGGGCTTGGCAAAACGCCTGTCACGGGCGGCGCTCAACAATGACTAGCTGAAAGCAAGAGCGAAGGGCCTGGGAGCGTCCCTGACTGTCCCCGGCGCGGCTTTTACCCGCCCGAGCAGGCGCGCCTGGGCCTCGCCAGCTCAGCCTCCGCCCCTCCTACCATCGCGCAGGCGCGGAGCGGGTGACGTCACTGCGCGCCAGAACTTGCGCCGGGAAGCGTCGCACAGCGACTGCGTCACCATGGAGCCGAGGGCAGGTGGGGGGCCTGGCGGGGCTCCGGGGCGGCTGGGAATGGAGAGGGACAGCCGGGACCGGTGAGGGTCGAGGCGGGGCCACCGGGGCTGGCAGAAGATGGGGCAGAATTACCGGAAGCGGGCGAGGAGGTCAGAGGGGGTCTGTGCTGGGTTCGGGTCGAACCAGCAGCTCTCTCGCCCGGAATCCCGAGAAAGATGTCAGGAAAAATAAAGATAACCAGAAGACGAGGCGGGAGGGACAACTGCCGTGCACGTGGGGGAGCCCGTGGGCCCCTTGAGGTCGGGGAAACTGAGGCTCAGGAACAGGATCGGAAGCCGGTTTGACCTACACGCGGGGGTCGCTTAACTGCTGTTAAGCGGTTTCAGCATGGGCTGTGGAATTCCTTTGTATGTTATTAAGTGGGAATCTTTTGTTGCAGTAGGTGTCTCCAAACAGGACATTCGTGAACAAATTTGGGGCTACATGGAATCACAAAATTTAGCTGACTTTCCCCGACCTGTTCATCACAGGATACCCAACTTTAAGGTACTGACATATTTCTGGAGTCCAGAAAAAGGAAACAAAATATTCTTAAATGAATAACACTAGTAATAAAATTCTCTTACTGCGTTATGGTGGATGAGAATGTGGCGAGCAGTGAGCAGTGGTGTGAAATCAAAGCCATTTGGCCAGGGCGTCCTTAGCATTTAGAGACGTCATTTACCCGTCACCTGGGGCCTTTTGCGTCTCCGTGCAGGGTGGTATGGTTGTTTCTAGGTGAGGTTGTGTCCAGAATTGGTGGGTTCTTGGTCTCACTGATTTCAAGAATGAAGCCTCGCAGTGAGTGTTACAGTTTTTAAAGGCAGCGTGTCTGGAGTTTCTTCCTTCTGATGTTTGGATGTGTTCAGAGTTTCTTCCTTCTGGTGGGTTCACAGTCTTCGCTGGCCTCAGGAGTGAAGCTGTAGACCTTAGTAGAGACTGTTGTAGCTCATAAAGGCAGCATGGACCCAAAAAATGAGCAGCAGAAAAATTTAATTGCAAAGAACAAAGCTCCCACAACGTGGAAGGGGACGGGAGAGGGTTGCTACTGTTGGCTCAGGCAGCCTGCTTTTAGTCTCTTATCTGGCCCCAACCACATCCTGCTGATTGGTCCATTTTACAGAGAGCCGATTGGTCTGTTTTACAGAGAGCTGATTGGTCCGTTTTGACAGGGTGCTGATTGGTGCCTTTACAATCCCTGAGCTAGAAACAAAAGTTCTCCACCTCCCCACTAGATTAGCTACATACAGAGTGCCCATTGGTGCATTCACAAACCCTGAGCTAAACACAGGGTGCTGATTGGTGTGTTTACAATCCCTTAGCTAGACATAAAGATTCTTCAAGTCCCCACCAGCCTTAGGAGCCCAGCTGGCTTCACCCAGCAGATCCCGCACTGGGGCTGCAGGTGGAGCTGCCTGCCAGTCCCGCGCAGTGTACCCGCACTCCTCAGCCGTTGGGCAGTGGATGGCAGCGGGTGCCGTGGAGCAGGAGCGTCGCTCCTCGGGGAGGCTCTAGCTGCACAGGAGCCTGCTGGTGGGGGTGGAAAGGCTCAGGCATGGCAGGCTGCAGGTCTCGGGGAGGCAGCTAAGGCCCGGCGAGAAATCGAGCACAGCAGCTGGTGGCCCAGGTGCTAAGCCCCTCACTGCCCGGGGCCAGCCGCTGTGAGTGCGGGGTTCGCCACGCCTACACGGAACTCGCGCTGGCCCACAAGCACCACCCACAGCCGCAGTTCCCGCCCGCGCCTCTCCCTCCACACCGCCCAGCAAGCTAAGGGAGCCAGCCTGGGCCAGCCCAGAAAGGGGCTCCCACAGTGCAGCTGCGGGCTGAAGGGCTCCTCAAGCACGGCCAGAGTAGGCGCCAAGGCCGAGGAGGCGCCGAGAGTGACCGAGGGCTGCCAGCCCGCTGTCACCTCTCAAGGTGGTGCTAGTTGCTGTTTTCTGTTTGATACAAAGTAAAATATTTATCCTGGCCGGAAGCATGTTATTGTGATGGCTTTTCACAAAATTGACCCTGCTAAGAGCGTTAGGGAATGAAGGGGTACTGAACTGGAAGTTCAGGCTCTAGGCCTTTGGAAAGAAATGAATGCCTTGCCAGCCTAAGGATGCTGGGCCTCAGTTTCCCAGCTGATCAAAATGTAAGACAATCAAAGATGGCTGTTCCTAACAGTGTTGACGGAAAAAAAAAAGGTTACTCGGAAGAGGCAATGCAGCAGTTCATCATCTTTGACATGCCTATTTTCCAAGAGCAAAAGAAAGCGCTTTTCAAAAATGCTCTCTCTGCCCTGAAGGACTTAGCTGTTGGCTTACTTCACCCCATTTTGTCAGGACTGCCTCTCCCCAAGCCTGGCTTCTCCACAACAAGCTCCACCTTCCCTGGTCCTCAGCTGAGGTGGTTCCAAGACTGTCCTGTCCCTTTGAAAAACTGATCTTTTGATGGTTTTTTGTTGTTACTGTGTTTTGTTTTAATGCTTCTGACCCCAGAGAGAGAAATGTATCTTAACAGAGGTAAAGATGAAGGATGTAGAGAATCATGTAGAAATCTTTAAAAAACGAATCAAACAGGAGAGAGGTGGGGGCTTCCAGGTCATGCTACTGCTTGATTTTGGTGGTGGTTACACAGCAGCCTTCATTTTGTGAAAAATCATCAAATTTTGCCCTCGGGATTTGTATTCTTTTTGGAATGCATGTTTTATTTCAGTTAAAACTCAAGTGGGATTAGGCTACTTTTCTCAAATCCCTTTCCTTACTTAGACTGCTTCCTTAGATGTTTCTTTGGGTGACTGTTAGTGCCTGTCTGGGTGAGATTCTGGGCCGAGCTGCTTGGGCTGCAGTTGGCCTGAGAGCGTGCTGTCCTTTCAGTAACGTGCGATTGCATTGGAAACAGGGCGCTTCTCATGCTGCCGAGCAACTCCCACGCTTGCAGGCGTTCAAAACGGCCAGGACCATTAAAGTAAATCCTGATGCCCCCCAGAAAAGTGCTCGCTTCTTCGTCCTTGAAGTAAGTGCAACTCTGTCTATTTGCCTAACTAGGGGTCTTATCTGGCTTGCCAAAACATCAAAGACCTAGACGTTTTTGCCAGAACGCAGGAAGTTAAAGTGGACCCTGATAAACCACTGGAAGGCGTTCGGCTGCTGGTGCTGCAGGTAATTCCACTTCCCTGAGCCGAGCCGAGACCTGGCCGCCAAGGGGGACACCTTTTCCAGGTAGCTGGTCAGTGCACACGTCTGTCTTGCATTTAGAAAGTCGGTGCTTCCGATTCCCTCCAATACAGAAAGTGCCCTTGGTGGTGATTTTTCCAAGAATAGTTCAGAAGCCCTTCAGCTGTTTAGCAATTCAGTCAATCAGGAGTCCCGAATGCTTCTAAATTCAGAGATAAAGGATGTTCAAAACAATGGCTTCCAGGCCCGGTTGGCACAGGAGAGGGAACCCAGGCAGAACCTGTGGTGTTCCAGAATTGAGGAGCTGGAGCTGAAATAGATGACACCACTTTGCCATTTGAAATGAGCATGCGAACAAGCTTGCTGAACACAGAATCATTTGCTTCTGGGTGACAGACGGTCACTTGTCATGTTCTGATACTATAAAGACCATGGTTAAGAACTGGAAAGGTTTCTTGTCAACACTGCTGAACTTTTTAAATTCAGGCATGCTCTTGTAATTTTTATTTTTTAACTTCCTAACCAAACAAACACAAAAACTATGGCGTTGAAGCATTCTCAGTTTTGATGTGCTTCATCAGAGGAGGAAGATTACAAGGAAGATTTAGTTCTTTTTGCCACAGTTGTGGTATTATGACTCTTTGAAACATGATAAATCACGAGTAAGAAGTCTGATGTACCCTCAAAAGGTATCGGTTAGAGCACTTGTTCCTCAACTGAAAACATACAGGCCCCTTTTCAAGGAAAAACAGAAAACTCCCCCAGGGTTGATTTAAATTAGTTTATTATAAACTAATTCAATATGATAAACATAAAACTTGGTATAAATTTTAATGCAGATAGCTTTTATGTAACTATAAAACCAAAATAAGCATATAAGTTAAATACAAACAAAACTATAAAATCAGTAACATTCAAATGGCCCCATTAATTTAACGTAATGGTTGATATGGTTTTGCTGGAGCAAATCGCAGCTGATAACATGAGTATAGTACTGGCCATCTCAGGGCAGAATCGTTGTCATTCTGCCTTAACGCTGCCATGCGTTGTGTGCTGACTCCATTCTCCCACCCAAGTTGCCAAGTCAGACTCCTGAGAAGCCCTGGTGAGAGGGGCACTTTCCACACCGTGTGGCAGAAAAGGTGAACGGCAGAGTGTATTCTTGCCGGAGCTGAGAGGAGGGGTCCAGGCTCGTGTGGGAGATCATTTTGTCTGCTGATGGTGGTTCAGCCCCAAGAGAGACTTCCATGTAGGCTCTTCCAGAAGCATAGCTTCCTGTCAGCCTTATTTTCCCAGTTAATGAATCATTTTAATAAGCTAGAAGTAGTAATAGCAGCAGTAGCAAGGAAGGACGGCAGTCGGCAGTCACTGCATTCGAGGCGCAGTTCTGTCTAAATGTTTTCCCTGTATTATGTGGTTTGGTTCTCCACTACTATGGGAGCCATCTCTGCTCCTCTATGACACTTGAAACCAGAGACAGAGAGGCTCCACCTCAGGTTACTGCACATCAGTCTCAGTACAGCCAGGATTCTGACTCAGCCACCTGACTCCAGAGCCAGTCCTTGCAAGTGTGAAGTTCAGGGTGTTCTCAGCTGTCAGCCCCTCAGAGCAAAAATCAGAAACCTTGACCGTGTGGTCAGCCTTAGCCAAGACGGCCTGGAAGAGGGGTGCAGCCCTGAGCAAATCCCTGTTGCTTCATGCCATCATTTATTCAGGCTGAAGAAACAACTGCATAAGTAACTGAGCTATCTCCCAGGCTGCGTGCTGGGCATAGGATGTAGTGGTGCAAGACTACACACATGTGGTCCCTCAGTTCTGGTGCTTTCAGGGTCCTCACTGGTTTTTGGAAACTTTAAGGGACTTAAGGATCAGCTGGGATGCAGGTAAAAATCCAAGTTCCTGAGCCCCAGCTGCATGTGGGCAGGCAATGGTGACATGCACAGACTCAGGCCACACCTACAGGCACAGCAGCCAGTGTCGGACTGGACAGTCCGCAGTGCTGGGGGCATGCACAACCTCAAGCCACAGCTACAGGCACAGTGGCCAGTGTCTGACCTGACAGTCCGCAGTGCTGGGGGCATGCACGACCTCAAGCCACAGCTACAGGCACAGTGGCCAGTGTCTGACCGGACAGTCCGCAGTGCCGGGGGCATGCACAGCTTCCCAGGCCCAACCCCAGACCTGTGAGTCTCTAAAGTGGCATCAGATTCTGTTCAATCAGTACTCCGAGGGTGCTCCAAGTACACAGGCTTAAGCCCCACTGGCTTAGGTGCCACTTGCCAGCTCTGGCCACATGGTGGTATCACTCAAGGAGGTTTGAAGACTGTTGGCCACGCCAGGTTCCAGTCTCTGGAGTGAGGTCTAGACCTCGGTAATTCTTAAAGCTTGCTGGTGATTCTAATGCACACTAAAGGCTGAGATCCACTGAGCCAGAGGATGAGCAGTTTCTAGAAAAGAGAGAGTGATCCCCATATGTGGGGCACAGGACTCCAACACTGCCCATGAGGAAGCCACACTCCACCACTCCCAGAAAAGCAGCAGGCCGCAGTCACAGCTGCCTGTGTTGAAGTACTTCACTCTTGTGGTTGACAAGCCTTTGTTGAAATAGGCCAAACAGATGTCATGGGTCTTTTATTGGTCTTGGGTTGTCATCTCCTGCTCAAAAACTAAAATATACTATTATTTACATGAAAGATTTCACAGATCTTATGATTGCCTTGTGGCTTACCCTTGCATAATCTACAGAGACATCTCAGCCAGTGGTTTTCAAACTTTCGTGTGCATCAGAGTCACTGGAAGGCTCATCGAAGCTCCCCACCCCCAGAGGGGCTGACTCATTTCTAACAGGTGCCAGGAGTGCTGATGCGCTGGCCCAGGGCCCTCACTTTGAGAAGCCCTGTTCTAGAGGTTCTCACAATAGGCATTTGAGAACTAAGTAGAAGTCAAGGGCTATTGGCACGTGTCAGTGTATTGATTATCATGATTACTGATCTCTTTGACTGTGATTTGCTGAACAGTCAAACTAGATAGAAATGTTTGAGTAACTAAGGTAGCTATGCCATGCCAGTTTCTAATGACAGCATTATTGTAACTGTGTCGCACTTGGTGCTGAGAGCAGAGGGGGCACAGGAAAGTTGAGGTTGGGATTTTGTCAGAACTGACCTTAGTTTGGATTTCTGTTGTCAATTTTTACCTGTAACGATTTTGAATGGCAAGTGAAATCAAATTAGCAAGTTTAGTAAACCCTCTGGCTCTTCAGGGTAAGGAGGTGCTGAGTGGTGATTCTAAGAAAAATCGACCCCACACATTATTTAATTAGGTTTTCAAATAAGTAATTTCCTTGGCACACACCAAAAAAAAATGCGGATAATAGTAATTTGCCTCTTCTCCTGAAATGGTAAAAATACATATAAGAAAGTCCTATGGAATAATTTGATTTTGTAATTTATTGATTGTCTTTTCTTTAAAAGAGCAAAAAAACATTGTTGGTTCCAACACCACGACTGAGAACGGGATTGTTTAATAAGATCACACCACCCCCTGGGGCAACTAAAGATATCTTGAGAAAATGTGCCACCTCTCAGGTAAGTACTAGAAGCAATGTCCCCACCTAGGAAAGAACTGTACCCTGTGAAGGCTTCTGACGAGTTAGCATAAGATAGCAGCACACAGTTGGAATTCATTTTTAACAGAGCCAAAAGAACAGAGATATTAAAGTATTCAAGAATTCTGTCCTTAATGGAGCCACGTAGGAAAACTGAGTAAACAAATTCTATTTCTGTAACTCAATTTCTGTTTTGCACGAAATTGGCAAATTATAAATTCCTTATTTTAAGAAAAGGGAAGACGAGTGATCTGGTTCTCTGGCACTGCCCAGTGTTAACCTGCGATGTTCAGTATTGTGGAGCTTTTTCTTATTCCCGGCCTGTTCATCAGGTGCCACCAGAGCGACTGGGGAGACAGGATAGAATTTCCAAAACATGCTCCATTGGAAATTGCCTCACCAGTTCTAAGTGAGTAATTGCTGACAATTATATATTTAAGATTTTCTTGAATGCCTCACAATTTAGTAAAACCAAGTGTACAGATATGACTTTAGGGTGCATTATAATAAACTTGGTCATGTATTTTACAGTTAAGTCGAATTTGGTGACTTTTTAAAGAATCTTAAGGTAAACTCCAAGTCATTTAATTTTTAATCTACTGAGAAGAAAAAATAAGACAATTCAAGATACCCTTTTTTATGGGATTTGCCACTTAAGCCTAATGTATAAAACTGGAATGTTTTATTGTTTACTTATTAGCACCCTGCTTATTCCAAAAATAGAATTTGATATGGTTTATAAAAATACATACAATAAAGTAAAAAATATATATAGAGAGAGAGAAAGGAGCAAAGGAAAAAGAAAGGTAGAAAAATGAGACAAAACCATGGTGATGGTCAGCATTCACAACTGCAAACCGTCTGTTCCTTTGCAGTTGCTCAGTGCCTGCCCCCGTGGACCCTGTGAGATGATGAGAACACAGGGTTTCCTGCAGTGGAGGGTTTCCTGCACTAAGCCCCCTTCTGTGACTGTCGGGAGACCCCAAGCCACCCGTATGCACTGATCCATACGGAACTTGTCATAGCACTGCAGGCAGATCCCACTGCCACATCGAATGATCAGTTACTGCCAGATACAGGACTGAAAATGGCTTTTTCCTGAGTCTTACATAAACCGTGTTATGAGAACCATGAACATATTCAGCTTCCCTATTCTTTATATGCATGCCTGCATTAGTATAAAGCGGTACACTTTTGGGACATTTTGGTTGAAGGGATAATTTTTTAGAAGAGAGTATATTGTACATAAAGATAGTGGCCTTCAGGATTTTATATTGAATAAATATGTCATACAGTGTTTACTGACCATGTCTTATGTGCTAAATGCATACGTTTTGTTATTTAATTCCAACACTGGTCTGACGAGGCAGAGGGTGGTGTCCCTGTCTTACAGGTGAAGAAACTGAGGCTCAGAGAGCTCCAGCCTCCTGGGGTCCTGTGGCTCAGAGGCTCTGAACCCGGTTCCCTGGGACTCTGCCCCTGTGTTTTCACCACTGTGCTCTTCTGCCTTATGGGGAAAAACGATTTGTTAAATGTTATGAAGTTGGCAGCCTATGAATTTGTGCTGTGAGTTCCTCTTGGCCGCCTTTCTGGGAAGGAGACTGGGGAAACTGTGCCCTAAAGCGGTTTCTGGAATGCGACTTCTCCTGAAACGCCACATCTCCGGTGTTGCGTGTGCCTGCATCTGTTTTGTCCAAGAGGTTGATTCAAACCCTGAGTGCACTTTGATCATGAATTATAAAATGAGGAAGCAGCTGGAGTTGAAGTTTTCCAATCCGTATCTCTGTGTGCAGGGTGTGAGGAACTACAGTGTCCCCATAGGCTTGGACTCCAGAGTCCTTGTGGATTTAGTTGTGGTGGGATCCGTCGCCGTTTCTGAAAAAGGTAAGACTAGCAGATGGGAACTCTTGAGTGTGACAGCTTTGCCTGAAGGCGGCTGCGTGCCAGGCTGTTTGTCTTTCAAAAGTCGCCAGTGATGTCTGCTTTCTGGATGCGCTTACCTGGTCTCGGAAGCCACTGCATTTTTCAGAGGTGAAGAATTGGCTCAGCTCACCCGCTTCTGGCCCCAGCCCAACATGTGTACAGCGTTTTCACTTTTCTTAGCAGGAAAAACAAAGTGAGATAACTCTCTGTTCAGGTGGTGAAAGGTTTTCTCTCTGTTCTTGAGTGAGCTGGAGCTTAATTTCTTTTCAGTATGTCAGTAAATAGTTGGTTTTGGAGGGACTCCAGCAAATGGAAAAACAGCAGGTTCCAAGCTTTGTTTTTATTATGAAGCAGCAGACTCTTGAACAACACGGTGTGTCCGAGACTCCTGAACAACGTGGTGTGTCCGAGACTCCTGAACAACATGGTGTGTCCGAGACTTCTTCTGAGGCCTGGTGCTTTGCCACACTGCATGTGAGGCAGGCTGCTCTCAGTCCACAAGGCCAGGGGGCCCTTGCTAAGAGGGCAGGGTCACCACACCACCTCTTGCTGTCTCCAGCTTCAGGGTGCCCTCTTTTCCCAGCCACCACTGGAGCTGATGTGGGGACATTGTTCTTTATTCTTTGCTTTCAGTGCATTCCCAGTTTCTGGTGCTTCGTCTGTGTCATTGGGGCTGGGGACTCAGGAGCGCACTGTTCTGGTATACCTGCTACACCTGCTGTGTGCCAGGCAGGCACTGGGTGGTCTCTACCTTAGTGCATGGTGTGTGGGTGGGCCAGACACGAGAGCTGGACCAGGACAGGACGTGACGTGCTCAGTGCTGGACGCAAGTCAGGACCGACGGGAGGGGGAAGGGGAGTCTGAGGAGGGACTTGCTAGTCTGGAGGGGGCATCTCCTCAGTAGTGGCCTCAGGGCTGGCTCCTGCATGCCGGCCACTGTCCAGGCAGAGGGGACTGAAGGGTCCTCAGGCAGCAGGCCCTTTACTAGGTTGCAGCCCCTTCTCAGCAGCCTTGAGGCCAGATGATGGGACTTGGGCTCTTGGTGGTGGGAAATCAGCAAAGGTCCCCTCTTGGAAAATATCATCAGGTTCAGGGATGTATAAAGAAGAAAGTAACACTTCGTAAGTTTCATCGTTTAGCTAACCCCCTGTGTAAAGTAGTAAGGTAACCGTGTGTCTGCTTAGAAAATTGAACAGCACAGAAAGCTGCACCATAAGTCTTCCCTGTTCCTTCCCAGCTGCCCCATAAGGAGTTCCTAGTGTAGACGTTGTACATATAGCATGCATGTGAGACACAGATATCTTTTTTTTTAAGTTCCGGGATACATGTGTAGGATGTGCAGGTTTGTTACATAGGTAAACGTGTTCCATGGTGATTTGCTGCACCTACCAACCCATCACCTAAGTATTAAGCCCAGCATGCATTAGCTATTTTTCCTGATGTTCTCCCTCCCACTGCACCTGCCCTGACAGGCCTCAGTATGTGTTGTTCCCCTCCCTGTGTCCATGTGTTCTCATTGTTCAGCTCCCACTTATGAGTGAGAACATGCAGTGCTTGGTTTTCTGTTCCTGCATTAGTTTGCTGAGAATAATGTTTTCCAGCTCCATCCATGTCCCTGCAAAGGACATGCTCTCATTCCTTTTTATGGCTGCATAGTATTCCATAGTGTATATGTACCACATTTTCTTTATCCAGCCTATCATTGATGAGCATTTGGGTTGATTCCATGTGATTGTTATTGTGAATAGTGCTACAGTGAACCTACATGTGCACGTGTCTTTATAGTAGAATGATTTATAATCCTTTGGGTATATACCCAGTAATGGGATTGCTAGGTCAAATGGTATTTCTGGTTCTAGGTCCTCTAGAAATCAGCACACTGTCGTCCATAATGGTTGAATTAATTTACCTTCCCACCAACAGTGTAAAAGTGTTCCTATCTCTCCACAGCCTTGCCAGCATCTGTGGCCATTCTGACTGGCATGAGGTGGTGTCTCATTGTGGTTTTGATTTGCATTCCTCTACTGATCAGTGATGTTGAGCTTTTTTCCATGTTTGTTGGCTGTATAAATGTCTTCTTTCGAGGAGTGTCTGTTCATGCCCTTTGCCCACTTTTTATTGGGGTTGTTTGGGTTTTTTTCTTGTAAATTTGTTTCAGTTTCTTACAGACTCTGGATATTAGACCTTTGTCAGACAGATAGTTTGCAAAATTGTCTCCCATTTTGTAGGTTCTCTGTTCACTCTGATGATAGTTTCTTTGCCGAGACACAGATATGTTATAGCGGTGGTCCCCAACTTTTTGGCACCAGGGACTGGTTTCATGGAAGACAATTTTTCCATGGACCAGGGAGGGGATGGTTTCAGGATAATTTAAGCACATTGCATTTATTGTGTACTTTAGTTCTGTTATTCCTACATTGTAATAAATCACAGAGTAATTATACAACTCATAATACAGAATCAGTGGGAGCCCTCAGCTTGTTTTCCTGCAACTAGATGGTCCCATCTCAGGGTGATGAGAGACAGTGACAGATCAGCAGGCATTAGATTCTCATCAGGAGCAGGCGACCTAGATCCCTGGCATGCACCGTTCATACGAGGGTTTGCACACCTATGAGAATCTAATGCCGCAGCTGATAGGACAGGAGGCGGAGCTCAGACAGTAATGAGAGTGATGGGGAGTGGCTGTAAATACAGATGAAGCTTCACTCGCTCACTGCCCACCTCGTGCCGTGTGGCCCGGTTCCTCACAGGCCATGAACTGGTACTGGTCTGTGGCCCAGGAGTTGGGAACTCCTGTCTTATAGTTTTTAGGTATAGATGTATAGATATCCCTTTTCTGCATTCACAGAAGGGACGGTGGCACACATAGAGCTCCGCGCCTTGATGGAGACTGTGTCTTAGAGCCCCTTCCTGTCAGCACTGCGGACTGGCCTCCTGGGCCCGTGTTGAGGAACTGCACGGTGTTCTCACGTGACTGCACCTCAGTAACTGAAGCCCACCCCCGCCGATGGATACATACGTTATGAGTTATTTCCAGATTTGGCTTTGGTCTTTTTTCTTACAGACCAAGTTGGAATGAAGTATGTTCTGTGGGATAGTCTAGGTGCACCTTTGAGGCTATCCATGGGGGCCAATGCCTCGGAGGGGAGTTGCTGAGCTGAAGGGTGGATTGTCAGCCTTGATGTTGCCACCAGAAGGGCTGCTCACTTTCGGCCCTCAACAGTGGTGCCTGGCCTCTTTTCCCGCTTCCTTGTTCCTAGCTGGAATGAGCCAGCTTTGACTTTGAGCAGTCCGCTAGGGAGCAGTGACTGGCATCTCCTTTGCCTTTGATTTGCATCTAATTAGGAGGCAGTCAAGCATTTTTCATGTTTGCTGCTTATCTGCCTGTCATCTTCTGTGAACTGTTCATATCCTTTGCTATTTTTCTGTTGAATTTTCTTTCTCTTGTTTCTTTGCATGCACAGTTGAAGGTTTTGACTTGTCAAAGTAGCTTGATCAGATGTGAGTCTTAGACACGGCAGCAGTGATGCGGGTGCTCTGCGGGTGATGGTGGTGGCACACGCTGGCCTCAGTTTCTGAAGTGCCTCAGGCTTCTCATAAGAGGAATTGTAGCTTCTCCATGGGGGCCAGAAGGCATTTGATGTATCCTGTCTTCCTGCATTTTTGTCTCTGAATAGCTGATTTGGCTAGAGAGGCTGTTAAACCTCGATTTCATCTTAGCTACTCTTTTAGGCTCAGATAATCCTTTTGTTGTGCCACTAATTACAAATTTGCAAAACGCTTTAGTACTGCTTAAACCGTCCCTCAGGACCTGGTATCTAGTGGTGAGTATTCAGTGCTTTTGAAGAAACAAGGCCATGCCCTCACACACTCCTGACTTCAGAGCAGCGATTTTCCCTCCGAGGTAAGTTGATTAAACATGTTTTGCTTTCAGTAGGAATTTGTTTTTAGTCTTTTTGAGAACTGCTCTTTTCATTCTTTTTAAGTATGAGTCTTGCTAACATAAAGCTGACATGAATGTGATCTGTTTCCCTTTGTGACATGCTTAAACGGTCCAGTGTTCACGTCATTGTAGTTTCACCACCTGACATTTGCCGTGTTGTTATTCCTGTTGAATGCCCAAAAGTCCATCGTCAGTGTGGGCTGCTTGGGGGCACTTGGTGGGCATTTCTGTGAAAATTTCTATAGATTAGCTCGGGATATTGGGTTCAAGTTTCTTCTTCCACTGGACCTGATGGAAAATCCACCTCTCAGCGATGCCCCGGACCGCACAGCGATACTGATTCTCGGTTGTCTCCTAGGCTGGAGAATCGGGAAGGGAGAAGGCTACGCCGATCTGGAATATGCCATGATGGTATCCATGGGCGCCGTCAGCAAGGAGACGCCGGTGGCCACCATCGTCCACGACTGCCAGGTGCTCCTTATGAATGGGCTGAGCAGAGCCACTGCCATTCTCTTCTGAGGGAGCAGGGGGTGGGGAAGGAGACTCATCTGCTTCTGAACCGTGCTGTGTCGCGAGTGGTGTGGATCAGCCAGGGCTGGACTTGCTAGTGGTACAGCGGCTAAGCCTTAGCCCCAGAGTGGATTTGGGGGTGCTTCTCTAGCCAGCCTCACATTCCCACCGAGCGGGGCAGTGTGCACGACTGCAGTGGCATTCCCACCAGCCCCTTTATCCCACCTCTCTTCCCCCAGGTCGTGGACATCCCTGAAGAGCTTGTTGAGGAGCACGACATCACTGTGGACTACATCCTCACTCCAACCAGAGTCATCGCCACAGGCTGCAAGCGCCCACAGCCAATGGGAATCACCTGGTTCAAGGTGGGTCACGGCAGTGGCCAGCTCTGGCCTGTAGCTTAGCGGCTCCTCCTCTTTTAAGTGTTTTCTGTCTGGCATGGGAGCTGTTGGCAATCCCAGCATGGCTGTATGTTAGAATCACCCAAGGAGCTTTTGAGCAATTTGGCTCCTGAATGATCATCTCCAGGCCCAGGCCTAAGAATCTGTGTATGGATCTCTGGGATTCTAAAAAGCAGCTAGGTTTAAAATCTGCCTCTGTAGATGGCAGAAATGGCCACATGGGCTGGGAGGGCGAATGCCTTGAAGCTTTACTTGCCCACTGTTTTTCATTTTTAAGAGTTGTTTTCTGCCATCCCAGGCGCAGCAAGCTCTGCCTGGTGTTATCTCACTGGTCTTCTCTTTTTAAATCCAGATTTTTTTTTTTTACTGACGATCTGGATCTTCAAGCAAATCTAGCCTGAGTAGGAGGCAGTACCAAGCCTTTGTACATTTTATGCATTTGTGGTTTTTATCTGCAGATTAGGTAATGGCACAGGTTGCAAATTAGTCTGCAGTAGGAGTTTGACCCTGCAAGTCAGCCTGTAGGTTATGATGCTGTCTCTGCTGGCAAACAGCCAGAATTACTGAGAAGACGTTTGTGCTTCGTGTGGACAAAACTATTGGTCAAATAAGCATACGTGTCCACGTCTCCCATTCTTTAATCCCAAATCATTCAACGTTTGAATCCCTCCTTTGGGCATGGAAAATCAACAACATCACCTCTAAGGATGAACACAGAATACCTGCTGCTTTTGCCACAGCCCAGCCGGGACTTTCTCTGCAGGCATCCTGGGCAGGCACTGCTGGGGACTCCCAGGTGTGCACTCCTCGGTTGGCCGCTGATGAACGCAGAGGGAACAGCCTTTGTAACCCAGAGTGTATGGGCGGCCGTCTAAGCGCACCAGGAGCACTGGGGAAGAAGGTGGTCACTGCTCTTCCAGGAAATGAAAAGATCCCTTGATGTCTTTCTTAAGAGTCTTTCACCTGGGAACTCTGGTCCACAGCTTCCTTGTAAGTGGAAGCCAATGCACGAGACAGAGCGTGAGGCTGGTGGCTCCTCAGAGCCGAGAACAGGGATGGTAGGAAGGTTGCACAAGGGCGTTAGCCACAGCGAAGCTGCTGGCAGTCCCTCTAGGCCTGCGCGTCATAGAAGGGGCCCATTGCAGCCGTATTAGGGGGAGCCTGGACAGCCTCTTCTGGCAGAGAGCTAGGAACAGCCTGGTTACATTCTGAAGATTTTAACTAGAAAAGTAGCAACAAATGAAGTCATCGGACACGTTAGGTGAATATATCCTCTTACAGAAAAGCAAACCAAACTCAGCCAGGGTTCCTGAGGGTCAGCACTGTGGGGGAGGGAGGGCATCGGGGGCTTCGCTGTTTGTCGAGACCCTCTTCCAGGAAAGTGGTCACTGTTTATGAGGCCTCAGCAAGAATCTCACAGTTTTCAAAGGCCATCTCTCATTTTGGGTCCTGTGTTCTCAGTTTCACCACCTGATAATCCCTTTGCATGGTCAGAGGAAATCAGTCACTTTCTACAGCTCCCAGTGTTTCTGTTTTAGTCTCGCTAGCCATGCAGCCAAACTGAGTTTCATCAACATTTGTTGGGAGAAAAAAAAAATCTCTAAATTCCATTAAAGAGTTTGAATGTGGAAGGCGGACAGTTCAGTGCTAGGTTATAATATTGTTTCAAATTGACTTTGGCAAATATTTGGCATACCTCTCCATGATATTATAGTGATAATAATTTATCACTATAGGTTTATAGGTTTTAGAATCTAAGAATTTACCTCTTGGCTATCTTACTGGAATATCTGGGATGCACTATAGATCTCTTGATGAAGGATGTGAAGGAAGTACAAACTGCCTTTTCTTCACCCATTTTCAATACACAAAGACAGTTCAGCATCTGATTCCCTGGCCTTTGTTCCACCTTTCCAGTAGTTGACGTCCTGCCCTGTCTTACAGACCAGTCTAATACATGCTCTGTTTGAGTGCAGTTACTGTAAACAGCGCATCTCCTTGATTGACCATCAACATCCGGTGGGCTCTTCTCAGCTTGTGTCTCATGATTTTAAAGAAAGGAAACCAGGTGGCCAGTGAGTGTATTGCTGAGTTTAGCAGTCAAGAGTTTCCCACTTCATAGCTCTATCTGTAACTTCCAACACACTCTCCAAGCCCTCTCGTTTGTCTTAGAAATAAAGGCAGTGCATGTAGAATGCCCAGGACGATGCTTGGGAGCATGGCCGCAGTCAACATCATTGTCGCAAATGCGAGGTAGGTTGTTAATAAAGTTGAGAAATCTTCCTGGACGCCATGCATGTTTCTTCTTTCTGTGCGCTGCTGGCAGAATCCTTAGGATGGTCCTTCTGGGTAGCTCACTGAGCCAAGATGGGGTCCTGCACGTGTCTGCCTATGGCCACGGGTTGTACCTCTCAGTGGAGGACAAGGAGAGAAAGGCAGTGACCCCGGCTCTGCAGCCCTTTGGCTGCTCCGTACCGCCTGTGACCATGCGGTGCTTTGCAGAGACCCCCCACGTAGCCGTTGTTCTTCCTCCTCCATATCGTCTTCAGCAAAGGAAGCCTGCTAGGGTTGGGTAAGGGGCTTAAAATGCCTTCCAGCACTCTGCACCCTCATCAGAAACTTTCCGGCAGGAAGAGAGAGAGGTACAGAGACATTCCCCAGAAGGCTCTGCTTTTGCTCCTCCTTTCTAGAAGGCACATTGTCTGCTCTGTCCTCGTGCGCTCTTCTGTCTCTGGGGGCGATCGCCTCACCCACAGACCCGTGAAACTCAGGGTGACTTGGCCACATCCAAACCACAAGATGCATAGCCGCTGCTGCCCCATCTCCCAGTCACCGTACCCTGAAAACCCAGGACTCCCTGAACCCCTAGCTACACCAAGGATCTCTGCCAGGCTGGAGATGGTACCAGAGACCTGGGCCTGAAGCTGGAACGTGGTCCTGAACCTCTGGGCAGTTCGTCCAGCTCCAGTGATCTTCTGATCCTTGGAGACAGTCATGCGATGTCCCTCCCTGTGACAGCCGTGTGTCAGGTAGTCTGGAGTGGGCTGAGAGCCATTTGGCTGCCTCAGCTCTGTGCCGTAGCAAACCGAAAATGGCTGAAGCCCTGGACCCGCTAGTGTCGAGCAGCCCTGACCACTGACCAGTGCCTGCCTTGTCGGGAGTGAAACGCAGAGTCCCAGCCAGCTCCCAGGGCTGAGTGGTGTCCTATGAGTCACTGACAACAGAAGAACGGAACTTCCTGTTGAGACCCGTGGTCACCTGCTGGACCCAAGTGAGCACCTGGACAGCAGCAGCAGCAGGTGAAGCCTCTGTGGGCAGACCCGGGTCTGCCACTGCCGCCGCCGCCCTGGAAGCTCTGTTCTGCCCAAGCTGCACCTGGACAGTGGAGACCCGCCACACCATTGTAGTGTTTCCCTAGAGCTGGCCTGAGCTGGGGAGCAGGAAAGATATATGTTAAGAATACCTTGGAGACAGAGAGGAATGGTAGGACATGGCTACAGACTCCAGAACCTCAACTGTGCCGAAGGCAAGGCCAGCCTGAGTGGGAGACTGAGGGCTCAGGAGAAGCCACTCGGGTACCCACAAGCCTGTGGTCCCCGTCACCAGACCCACAAACCAGAGGGCCTTTTGGCCTTTGCCCAGTGGAAGGACTGTCAGTCACACACATCTTCTCACCCGTCCTGTGCTCCTCACCATCAGCACAGGGCTCCTGATTACCACGGGGGTGGCGAGGACACCATAGACCAAGGCCCGTGCATCTGACTTTCCTGGGTCAACTCATTTGCTCCTTAATGAAGGAAACTGGATTCTTCCAGAGCCATTCTCGTGCTTATACTCAAGGAAACAATTCTGTAGCTTTCAAAGCATGGCCCGTTCTTCCCCACACAGCCTGCTGGGGAGTGTGGTCCTCAGATGGCCACAGTATGCTGCAAGATCTACAGATACCTCAAGAAAAAGGATTTGAGAACAGGGCTCCTCTGTGAGCAGCAGTCCTGGGACAGCAAAGCCCAATTTCAGATCCTGCATAAAACACAATTGTTCTCTGCAAATAATGCAGCTAACTGTGAACCAACCCCTAACCACAACTGGGCCAGTATGTTTAGAGGGCTGAGAGAGGCTTTCATTGAAAAAGAATTACTGTATTTGACCTGGTAATTTACCTTCTAGGAATCGGTCCTAGAGAAATATGTAGAAATTCAGATAAGGATTTATCTGAATCTCTATAGAAGACATGCAGTGCCTTAAAATGGGGGTGGGGGGAGTCCATTTAAGTGCATACAGCTTTTTAAAGAATATTTAGTGGCAGGAGAAAGTGCATGTGGTATAAAGTAGAAAAGGCACGATA
Organism: Pan troglodytes; assembly: GCF_028858775.2. Taxonomy (NCBI): domain Eukaryota; kingdom Metazoa; phylum Chordata; class Mammalia; order Primates; family Hominidae; genus Pan; species Pan troglodytes. Next base: position 84,709,199 of record NC_072416.2, on the reverse strand, counting down.
TGATATTATACATGCTTGATATGGAATTTCATATTCTGCTCATGTTGAAGGGCAGAGAGAAAAGACAGCGAGGAAATACAGGAAAATATTAACAGTAGTTATCTCTGGGAGATAGGATTTCAAACGTTTCTACTTTCTTCCCGAATTTCCCACAACAAGCGTATACTAATTTTATAATCAACAATATTTAGGAAAAAAATAGTAAATTTGTTCAACATTTTCCAAGGTAGACATTGCGCCCGGGTGCATTTGAACCCAGTCACACAGCAGCAAGGTAGCTATCTCTGTTCCCAGGGTACCCAGTTAGTAGAAATGAGAATTCAGAAATGAAAATAGTTAAATATGCGCCAGTTCTTAAAACTCACGCACAGACGTGTGTAGGGTGACACCGGAACAGCCAACACAGAAAGCTCAAGCATGTCTGCGTGAGGGGAACCACGTGGCTGCTCTTCTCCGAGGGCTGAAACCCCAAGTGCGGAAGTGAGACAGGAGCTGCTGGTCCCATGCAGGACTCTGTGCGGAGCAGGGGGAGGGAGGCAGCCACTCCCGCGGGCCTCACAATGAGGGCCAGGCAGGAGCCAAGGCGTGCAGATGGAAGCTGGCATTTCGCAGCGTCAGTTTTAAGGTGATCATGTATACCAGGAAACAGAAATGTTTTTTTACTAAATAGTTCTTAGTGACTTCCAGACCCCTCCCAGGTTGAGCCATCCCTTCCTGATGTTGGGGTACAGTCGAACGCAGCGCTGCCTGTGGTCAGGCCCCCTGTTGGGAGATCCAGGCCTTGCCCCTGCTGTCTGTCAGCACTCCCAGTCGAAGCGTGATTGTAAAGGGGTGGCCCTATTGAGCCTTTTTCTACCAACTGACACCTTTGATCAACTATGAACAAAAGGGTTTTCCATGAGCCATGTTGAAGAGATTCTGCCCTTAGAGAGCCAGCAGAGGCTTCGAGGCCTGCCTGGTGTTTATGTTTACGGAAGGCAGCACGGTCCCTTGGCCTTCCCTGTGCTCTCCTCTGAGCATACCTACTCCATATGGTTATTTCACTGTGGCTATTTGGAAGTGTCTTAAAGCATTTTCATCAGTGAACAACCAAATTTAGTCTCAGGCAAGAGAACTCATTATTTATGGAGGTTGAACTTAGTATTAGAAATACTTCTGATGTCTGCTCATCTTCACCAGCACGGCTCACGCCTATCATCCCAGCAGTTTGGGGGGCCGTGGCAAGAGGATCACTTGAGCCCAGGAGTTCAAGACCAGCCTGAGAAATATATCAAGATCCCGTCTTTACTGAAAATACAGAACTTAGCTGGGTGTGGTGGTGAGTGCCCACATGTAGTGCCAGCTACTTGGGAGGCTAAGCTAGAAGGATTACTTGGAGCTGGGTATTCACGGCTGCAGTGAGCTATGAGTTGTGCCACTGTACTGCAGCCTGGGTGACACAGCGAGACCCTGTCTCTTTAAAAAAAAATGAGGGGGATTCAAAGATCATCCTCCCAGTTTCCTTATCTTCAGGTCAGGTAATGCAAGAGTCAGAAAGAAAAGCAGTTTATCCAAAATGGTAAGAGCAGCATGTAGCTGCCTTAAGACTGGAGCCCAAGTGTCTGCTTTTTTGAGCAGTTTCTGACTCTCAATCGGAAATCTTGAAAGTCAGATTTCGGATTCGTATTTGACTTAGCATGTCTAGGGGACAGGTTTTTAAACTTAAAGTTTATTCTATTTTTTTTTTAGAATAGAATTAGTTATAAAAAGGCAAAAATGTTTTCTCATGTTTGATTAACAAGCATAATTTTTCACTTCACATGCCAGATTGACAGAATGTAACAACTATTCCTCATTGCCAGCCAGGAAACAGTAGCACTGCCATGCACTCATCCCAACCATGACGTCCAGCCACCCTGCTGGCTGGCACACAGGAGGCTTTCTTGTCAGCTGTGGCAGGGATCGGCGTGATCATCCAGCTGCTGACAGAGTGGCAAAGCCGCCCCACAGCCAGGAAGATGTTTCCATTAGAGCTTGAGGAGGAGGGAGCTGATGTGAAGCCTTGTCATCCTTTACCCACAAACACTGCTCATGAAAAGAGCGATTTTCCTCCAGTGGAACACACTTCCACATTTCCATTCTAACGGCCCCCCTGCGGATGCCAGTGTGTCAGTGCCCTGGCCGCCAGTTAGCTCATAATGTGTGGTTAAGATGTTTTCATTATTCTTCAGCCGATTTTATATTTGCTGGCTCAGAATAAAGGTGCTCCCTGTGATGTGAACGGAAGGATATATTTGTCTTTCCCACGGCATGTTTCAAAACAGATTTCTGCTGCAAAACCCCAAGTGTGAAGCCTCGCCTGAGAATGCTTGCTTCTGCCATAGGGAAGCTTGAGGTGCTACTGGACACAGATGGGAGGGGAAGTAACTCAGGAGGCAGGAGACTGGGCTGGGGCAGCTCCCGATGGACCCCATCAGAAGAGCAGTGCTTACCCGGAGGGTGCATCCTGCCCCCAAACCCCTACCCCTTTCTGCACCCCTTACCTCGCCCCCACCCCACCCCACGGGATGCTCTCACTTCAAGGCTTCTGGTGCTGTACTCAGAGCCAAGTAACTTTCAGTTCTTCCAGATAAATGCATAGCCACACTTTTTCTCTCACTGCAATTGCATTTTTAAATTGTATCATCTGTTTGAATACTAAATCTGGTAATTTAAAAGATCCTTCAAAATCAAATGATGACCAGTTTATATCTGTTTTTACATGTTTCAAAAGCAACACAAAAGCCTGAACTTTCTGAGGAGGTGGAATAGAGGTGTAGAAAGAGGTTGGGGTGGTTGGGCTGAGGTCGTTTTCATTCTTCCCTCCCATCTGTGTCCAGTAGCACCTCAAGCTTCCCCATGGCAGAAGCAAGCATTCTCAGGTGAGGCTTCACACTTGGGGTTTTGCAGCAGAAATCTGTTTTGAAACATGCCGTGGGAAAGACAAATACATCCTTCCGTGCACATCACAGGGAGCTCCTTTATTCTGAGCCAGCAAATATACAATCGGCTGAAGATTCCTTGGGCCTCAGAGCTGGTATGATACTGCTCTGTGAGTAGTCTCCTCACAGTGAATCAGTTGAGAAGGATGGCCGAGGGCCCAGTGGAAGAGAAATGCCTTGTGATTAGAAAAGAGCGCATCGTGGATATGTTCATGGCATAGACATGAGTTGTTTTCCTTTGTGTCTGAACAATGGGAAATGTTGGCGCAAGTCTTTCTTTGCAGAGTCTTTCTATGACAGCCAAGAGTCTGTTTGCCATTCAAGACCAAAATGAGGCCATGTGCCTGCTACCTGCCAAGGCTTCTGACGTGGCAGTGCCAGGGAGCAGAGTGGCATCCCGCCACAGAGGACTCTGACCAAAGCAAAAGCTTCGCCGGGAGGGGAGGTTACTTTCCACCCAGCACTGGGAGACAGAGCCAGGTATTAGATGAGAGAAGACTGAGAGCCTCTAGGTTTGCAGGAATGCACTTGGCTGTTCTTAGGTGTTTGTGTATCTTTAACTGTTACTCTAATTTATTGATGCTTAACTTGGGGCCTGTGTACTTCTTGTAGTTTGGAGGCCCATGAATAGTCTTTATCGACCCTGGGAAATTGTACAGAAAATTGTGGGTGAGTCATTCTTGGGAGGGAACCCCAGCTCCTCACAAAGGTTCCTCTCTCACCCTGCCAAGGATAAGACCATTGCTCTAAATTACATATTATTCTCAATGTAATGAGAGCATTGATACTAGTTGAACTATTTCGTCTTGTAGAACAATTTACAGTTGTCTAGCTCATGTGCTGCCCTGTACTGCGACATATTCACTTCTGTTGGAGGCCTGCAGGTGACCATGGCTTGCCTCTTGATGACCATGCTCATGTGAAAGCTTGGTGCCCAAAAGAAAAATAAAAAGCATCTGTAAAGAATGAGAATTGTCAAAAAGGACTACACAGTGTCTGTCTGTTTCTTTTCTGCACAGGGCACGGTGGTCCAGGCATCACCTGACTTGTCCTGACCCATAGGCAGCCCCCAGTGCAAACTGCCCCACAGGACAGAGCCATCAGGCCTTCACCATTTAGGCTGCATCAAGCCAGTTCCAGTCTGTTCCAAGGGGCCCGCTGCCGTAGCTGATTGATTAGAAAAATCCAGATAAAGCCAAAGATGTCCTTTGTCTGCAAGTCGCATACAATTGAGACTTAAGTTTCGCATAGCGTTACTGATTTCATAGTTTGATGACCCCTCACTAGGAAGCGTTTTCAAAGCTATGTTTCAGACTTGCCTTGCTTCTGCATTTTTGGCTGTGCATTGAAGGGGGTGACCCCTGAGAGACGTTCCTTCAGTGGAGAGGAGACCCCTGTGGTCTTATTAAAGTCCTCATCCCACCCAAAGGCACAGGTAGGGGGCAGATGCGGAGGCAGCTCCCCATTATTCTGGGGGGGTCATTAGGGGAGCTGCCTTTTGTGACCCTGTAATCCCAATAGTAGCAATCTTAGGTGCCTCTTCTGGGTAGGAGGCCTGAGCGGAGAGCCCCAGCTTTACTTTCCTGCTTCTGGGCCTGGAGGAAAATGGAGGCCCAACCCTGCAGCCTCCACAGCTCGTGGCAAACGCTCCAGAGCCCCTGTGAGTGCTGACTTCCCTTAAGCCAGGGGCGAGGGGCAGAGCTACAGACTGGTGACATCATCTGTGTGAGATAATGGGTGGGACAGTGGGAGTCCCATGTCCCTGGGGCTCAGACCACTTGGCATCCAGTCCACGTGTGCAGCACAGCCAGTAGTCAGATGTGTGGATGCGTGTGTGGCAGGTGCCCCTGCGATTCTGTCCCTGAAAGAGCTGCAACTGCTTTGCTTTTCAGATCAGCCTGGAGATGATGGAGAAAATCCCCATATTGAGGAGCCTCCGCGCCCGAGAGCAGCAGGCTGGGAAGGATGTCACCCTCCAGGGTGAGCACCAGCACCTTCCGGAAGCAGGCCGCCAGCAGACGGTGCCCCTGAGTGTTGGCAGGAGGCCCCCGGACACACCCGGACCAGAAGCCAATTCCATGGAGGCAGGCCCTGGCTCCCCACCAGGGGAGGGTGCCCCGCTTGCAGCCGATGTTTACGTTGGGAACCTCCCCCGGGACGCCCGTGTGAGTGACCTGAAGAGAGCCCTGCGGGAACTCGGCTCCGTGCCCCTGCGGCTCACCTGGCAGGGCCCGCGGCGCAGAGCCTGCCTTCATTACCCGGACTCTGCCGCGGCCCAGCAGGCCGTCTCCTGCTTGCAGGGCCTGCGCCTGGGCACCGACACCCTGAGGGTGGCGCTGGCCAGGCAGCAGAGGGACAAGTGACCTCGTGGACAGCCACGGAGCTCACTGCAGACTCGCCCTCCCCGTCCCCTGCCGCTCCGGTTCCGGTGGCACTCGAGAGGCCTGCGTGGCAAGACGTGTCGGAGCAACCGCCTGAGACCGGCTCTGGGAGAATGGGTTTCGTCCCAGCCTACGTCACATTTGCCCAGTGCCTTATGTTTTCTGGGTTTTTTTCCTCCAGTTCTGTTTCTAAAAACCAGCCGAAGTTTGGCTGAACTGTCCTTTCTCAACAGAAGCGCTTTTGCAATTGATCCTGGGCAACAAGTCAAAGTGAGCTTTTAAGTGGAGATTTTGTTTTTTTCAAATGTATATGCTTTGGAAATTTTGATTTTTTAGCCAGAGGGTTTTACCAAGTGTTGTTTGAAGCACATTACGATGCCTCGAGAGGGCGGCCCGTGCACGCGCTTTCAACAAAATGTTCTCGGGACACTCGGTCTTCTCTTTGGAAGGACATTTTCTCATTGGTTTTGCCGTGAAAATCCTGTGGAGACTTCGCAAAGAAAACGCAGCCTTACATTTGCTCATTAAATACAGATTTCCTTCCCAAGTTGCCATGAATAAAATGAGAGAGTAGAAACGTCTGGAAGCGCCACACCTGGCCCTGGGCCCCCGCCCGCACGGCTGGTCACGTTTGTCACTGGGCATTCAGCTCAGCGTCAGAGGCTGACTCAGTCCCCACTTCAGAGTAGTCACCTGGTTACACTGAACTCCTCACCTTCTTTTCTCCCTTTTTTTAAAAAATACTTCCTTTTCTGAAAGATTCTTTTTTGTTTGTTTGTTTGTTTACCTTTTTCCTGTGGATTTGCTGCCGTTAGAATAGCAACTCCAGGAGAAGAGCAAGTGAGTCAGCCCCCCTTCTCCACTCCCTGCCCCACCGGCAGTGGGCACAGCCCTGCAGACAGGAGCAAGGACTTCGGGGAATAGACCCACTGGGGCCGGGAGAGGGAGAAGCTGGGTTCTGACCCCACCACTGGCACTCCTGTGTCCAGCCATGCCTGACGCCCAACCCACCCTCAGACGGCGGGATTAAACCAGGCAGTACAGGGTTACTCGGGGAAGCCAGACTGCTGGGATTTCCTGTCGCTTTAGCCAGAATAATCCAGGTATATGGATATACAGATAATCTGAAAGAGTTTCTCATTTTTATATTTGTGGAACATCGTGTAGGAAAAACTGAAGAGCAAGTGCCTGAAATAAAATCCCCCACATGTATCAGCCTGCACACCTTTCACTGCCCTGTCCTTCCCAGGGAGGCCTGTGGGGACAGTTCCCAAGGAGCGTGGTGAGCAGGCAGCAGTGAGGCAGGTGCTCAGCAACCCAACTTCTTGTTCCCACGGCTCAGCATCGGGATTGTGTCACTCACACATGATAAGGGGAGAATGGAAGACAACCACTTGACAAGTGCTGAGACCATCCCTCTTATTTTTATATCTGTTATTATTTTTTGAGACAGGGTCTTCTTACTCTGTCACCCAGGCTGGAGTGCAGTGGTGTGATCACAGCTCACTGCAGCCTTGAACCCCCAGGCTCGAGCCATCCTCCCTCCTCAGCCTCCACGTAGCTAGGACGACAGGTGTGCACCACCATGCCCAGCTAATATTTTTTAGTAGAGATAGGGTCTCCCTATGTTGCCCAGGCTGGTCTCAAACGTCTGGCCTCAAGCATTCCTCCCACCTTGGCCTCCAAAAGTGCCGGGATTATAGGCATGAGTCACTCTATCTGGCCTGTACCCTTCTTTTTGAGACAATCTCTCTTGCCCAGGGTGGAGCGCAGGGGTGCAAACTCAGCTTACTGCAACCTCCACCTCCTGGGTTCAAGCTATTCTCTTGTCTCAGTCTCCTGAGTAGCTGGGACTACAGGTGTGCACCACCACGCCTGGCCAATTTTTTTTTTTTAAGTGGAGATGGAGTTTCATCATGTTGGCCAGGCTGCTCTCCCAACTCCTGACCTCAAGTGATCTGCCTGCCCTGGCCTCCCAAAGTGCTGGAATTACAGGCATGAGTCACTGTACCTGGCCTGTACCCTTTTAAATGAAGCCGTCGTGATTCATGGGTCCTATCTTGGTATCTTCCTAAATGGTGGCGTGGTTTTGCCAGTGGATGAGAAAGACTTGTGCAGAATCTGCAGCTGCAGTTTCCAGAACACATACCTTTGGCTCTGCAACAGTGAGCGCTGGACTCTGGAGCCCAGTAGCCCAGCTCTCACTGCGGGGTGTGGTCCTAGGTGGGTGCTGTGGGCAGGTCACCTACCTGTGCAGGTTTTGGCTTAAGGGGTTGAACTCCTTGGTTTCTAAAGTTCTTACCAGTTCTAATATTCTGAGTTTATTTTGAGACTAACTAGTCACCATCCCTTAGGTTTTTTGGTTGTCTAATTCCTTCTAGAAATTTTAGAATATGAGAAGGATAAAGAAGGAGAACCACTTGGGCAACCTTGACATTGCGCCTTAGTTATTTCCAGGCTTTCTTCTCTGCACTTTTGAAACAGACGTGGCTTTCAGCGTCAGTGCTGCCGCCCTGTGGTGCGGTGGGTGTGCGGTGGCAGCAGGAGCTTTGGAAGCCAGCAGATGTGGCTTTCAGCGTCAGTGCTGCCACCGTGTGGTGCGGTGGGTGTGCGGTGGCAGCTGCTTCATCCCTCTGAGCCTCCCATTGCTCATCTGTAAGGGGGTGCGGTAGGAGCACACACTGCGGGTTGTGTGAACGTTAGCCGAAACGATGTGCCTGAGGTGCACGGTCACAGCTCAGCGGTGCGCCCGCTGCTGAGGCCAGTCGGCCTGGCCGCCCCAGACCCCCTGATTGCCCCCCAGATGGAGGACTTCACTCTCCAAAGGGGTGAGACTGAGTACTCAGCCAGAGGTCCTGCCTGGTGCCCTTGTGTCAAGAGTGGAGCCTGGGGCAGAAGTGGTGGTGATGGCCCTGGAGCCATTTCCCAGGTGACAGGGCTGACACGGGAGCCGAGCCCTGGGGAACGTGGGCTGAGAAGCTCGAGCACTGGGCGAGCTCTAGGAGGCTCCTTTGGGCACAGCAGGTGGGAAACGCAAGAAGGAGCCTCCGTTCCTGCTCCAGGAGGGAGGTCAGGTGTCATCTGGCCCCAGCTCACTGGCTTCACCCAAACAGGTGGAGGCGTGTGTGACCCGAGTTCCCCATCTGGGTGAGCCTGGCCACACCCCTCCCCAGCCCTCAGATGGCCGGTCACTGAACTGGAAACGGGCCCCTCCGGGTTGAGCTCTGAAAGCCTGCACCACACGCAAGTCTGAACGCGAGACCTAGGAAGCACCCGCGGGCCTCGTTCCTGGGCAAATATGAAATCGATACAATTGAATAAATAGAAAACAGATCAACATGGGGCCTCTGAGAGACTCAGTGAAGGAACTACATCGTGAAAAAGCTTCACTGCAGGAGTCGAGAAAATCTCAGGCATCATCCGCTCCTTACCCCTGAGACATCTGAGACGGGTTTCCATGAAAAAAAGTTGTGTTGATGAAGTGTCCTCGAAACTTTATTTAAAAAGAGGTTTTTTAAAAAGGAAAATGTGTCATTTTTTGCTCGTGTCTGCTCTGATCTTAAAATACACAGGAAAACATGAGCTCTAAAAATAGAAGTCCTGTGAGGTGGGTGAGGATCCTAAACAGAGCCTGCAGACAGCAGGAATAAAAAGCTCAGCAGGAGGGGTGGTGATGTTTTTAAAAATACAAATGCATACTCACAACATCAACATTTGTATTAGAAGACGTGATGTGTAGGGAGAAAGAAAATCTGTGAGCAGTAAGACGAGAGTTCTGGAGACCAGGCGGTGGCAAGCCACAGCCAAGCCCGGTGTGGAAGGCAAGACCGCACCGGCATTCAGAAACACGACAGGAGGACGTCCCTGGGCTGCGGAGGCAGCATCTGAGCATCCTTTGTCCCCCTTAGAAAGTCAGATTTTGACTGGTGCAGAAACCAAATGAACCCACCAAGATGAATTATCTGAAGAAGACTTCTCCAAGCCGCAGAATTAACCAGGCCAGGTTACATAGTTACTCCATGTCAGCCTTTTTTTGGTTTTTGAGATGGAGTCTCGCTCTGTCCCTGAAGCTGGAGTGCAGTGGCACAATCTCTGCTCACTGCAACCTCCGCCTCCCGGGTTCAAGTGATTCTCCTGCCTCAGCCTCCCGAGTAGTTGGGATTACAGGTGCATGCCACCGTGCCTAGCTAATTTTTGTATTTTTATTAGAGACGAGGTTTCACCATGTTAGCCAGGCTGGTCTCGAACTCCTGACCTCAAGTGATACACCTGCCTCAGCCTCCCAAAGTGTGGGGATTACAGGCAGAAACCACTGCGGCCAGCCCCATGTCAGTCTTTCTGATGCTGCCAGGTACAACAGATAAACCACCTTTAAGCGTCAGCCATTTAAAAATACGGCCAGTGAACCCAGCGCTCCCCAAGTGTGAGTTGAGAAGGTATGAAAGCGTGTGTCTCTCCCAATTCACATCTTGTTTCTATTAATACTAAAAAGGAGGAAAGAAGTCCATAGGAGAGCCCAGTTCTAACTTCTGGAAAAGCATTCTCAGCTTCAGGATGAAGCCCCAACCCCTGGCTCTTTTCCTCTCCCACCTTTCTCAGCTCCTCCCTGCAATCCCAGCACACTGCTCAGGAAAACAGATGGGACTCACCTGGCTGCTGGCCCCTGGCATGTTCTTACCATGGCTCTGCACCCTCAGCTGAGCGGCAGGGCTGTGACACAGGTGCCGGCGTTCCCGGAGTCTGTATTGACATTCACAGGGTTTTTTCACATACGGTTTCTATGTGAAGTCAGGTCTGAGGATGTAAATAGTTCCTAATTATTTTTCAGTAAGATAACAGAGAAGAGCAGTGATGGGTGCGGGAAGAAGCACCTCGGAAACCTTCTGCTCTTCATTCAAAGTGTTTGACAAGTCTAGTTCTGCAGTTTGTTGAAACTGATGTTTGCACAGGGTGCCCTCCATGCTGCAGGATGACCGCAGGCAGGCGAAGGTGCAGTGGGACTCCAAAAGCCAGCAGTGTGGGCTGGCCAGAGGACAGCAGCAGAAGAATCGTCATGCCCCCTTAACTAAAGCACCGCTGGGATTTCCACGGGCTCTTTTCTCCGGCTTGTCATTGTGCACAGGTGATTTTTTTTAATTTAATTTTTTTTTTTAGTATTAAATCATTTTTGGAACAATAGGATAAAAACCTTGTATAACATCTGTCTACTCCTAAAAGCAATTTCTAGAATGCACAGGGCAAAGGCTTGGTGTTCCACTTACACAGGCAAATGTGTCTGTTCTTGAGTCTGGCTGCACAGGTTGGATCAGCACCCAGGTTGCCCCGGGGGCCGGCCCCCGGCACACACTCCCAACTCTGTAAGGAGGAAAAAATCCTCTCCCCAGTTTTGCCAGTGAAAAGACTGAGGTCCCAAAGGAGGAAGTGACTTTCCCCCTGCCTGGTCCCACAGCCAGTTCTGGCAGAGCTAAGCCAGTAAAGGTAACCTCCCCAAGCCAGTGCCCAGCTGCCTCTGCCATTCTTATTGCTGACAGGGCCACACATCCCAGGCACGGCCTGCTCAGCCTTTGGAGAAGGATTCCGTGACTGTGGCAAAAGGAAAAGGCTTCGCTTAGAAGGCCTAAGGGACTTAGGGCCAGGGTCCCAGACCTAGGCCAGGGTAAAGCCAAGACTTGGGCCCCAGTCTCTCTGCCCCCAGAGCTGTGCCTGCCTCTTTCATTACTTCTTTCTCAACCAGCCAGATGGGCAAGACTGGCGCCTGTCCTCCCAACCCACTGCAGTCCCTCAGCTCTGGCAGAAGCTGCCCCTTGCACTCAGAGGAAGTGTCCTCTGGGCATTTTTGCCCCCGGCCCAGCTGTCAGCCAGTGACCCCGACATACCTCACCCCAGATACCCATGTAGAGAAGGAAATGGATGGAGACACAAGACAGCAAATCAGAAAGGGCGAGAACAGCGGCGGAACAGAATCACCGAGAAATCAGAAAGGCCGAGAACAGCAGCGGAACAGAATCACCGAGAAATCAGAAAGGCCGAGAACAGCGGCGGAACAGAATCACCGAGAAATCAGAAAGGCTGAGAACAGCGGCGGAACAGAATCACCGAGAAATCAGAAAGGCTGAGAACAGCGGCAGAACAGAATTACGAAGAAAGGGCCAGTGCAGAGACCACCACAAAGAGTTACATTTTAGCAAAGTGATGGTGGAGAGGATGAAATGTCAGATGAGAACAGCATTTAGAACAGGAATCAGTAACCAGGTGTAGGAATGGTGGTAAATTTAGGGTAAACATATGGGCCCCTCTGGCACCCACCACAGACATCAGTAATGATCCCTGTGCTCTTGCTGGCTGATCCGAAGTACCTTCTGCAGCATGTTCAGCCCCAGGACCTGCTGATATGGACAGGAGATGTGAAGCTTTCTGCCTTTTTACCAAAGGAGCAAAAATGAGGATTCCCTCCCCTCCCCTCTTCCTGTCCTCCTGGGAAGGGCTGGGCAGTATCCTCCCCCTGTCTCGCAGGCCCCCAGGAAGCACCTGGCTTGCAGCCGACTCAGTTTCCAAAATTTTAATTCTCACATCCCCTCCCCCCCAGCAAAAATAACCAATCGAGGCTTGCTAAGCCCACTTCCCTCCGTCCCGTTCCCTTTATAGATTTATAAAATACATGCTGTATATGTATAAAATATATTAAAGAGTAAATATTAACTATATACATAGATACACACATTTATATCATTTCACGTAGTCCTTGCGGTCACTTTTGAGAGGCCTCCTATTTCACAGCCGAGGTTACTGAAATGCAGAGGAGTCAGTTTGCCCACCGTGCCCCTGTGGGCAGGGAGTGAAGCCGCGATTGCAGCGGCAGCTGACCACAGGTTGAGCCATCAATCCCACTGTGCCTTCCTTCGCTGGGGATTGTCCCCTACTTGCCACCTGAGGTAGGAAGAGGCAGACAAAGCCAGGGGTGTTTCCTGGAAGAGAAAAGCAGTGCCCTGTGGAACGGTGGGGGGCTTCTACCCGATCACACGGCGCACAGTGCAGAGGCGCGTTGGGGCCCAGGGCTGTTCCGACAGAAGCCAGCAGGAGTCCCTATCTTGCACGTCCTGAACCCTTCAACTCTGATCCGCACATCACCACCCCGTGACCTGCGGCCAGCCCATCATGCGACAGCCCCACACAACCCTGGTCCTGTTGCTGGAAATAGCCCCATATTTGATTGCATTTGTAGATGGAGAAACTGAGGCATAGAGTATTGGCGGCTTGTTTCCTGGTGCATTGCAGAGCCGCAGGTTCGGGGGATCTGGGAGCCCCTCTTCTGTCTCCCTCTCCCAGCCACCCACCGCCCCAGCAAGTCCCCATGACTTTGCCAATGTCAGTGATCATCCCGTGTTTTTACCAGAGACCATCTGGGCACTTATTCAAGCAAGCAGAGACGCTTAGGGAACCCACACTCCCATTCCCGCGAACACGGCAGCACTTCTTCCTGTGAATGGAACCTTTTCTTTTTGATGTCCATAAATCGCAGAGGTCGGAATGGAGCTGACGTGTGACCATGCGGTTTGGGCGTTTTGCACTCTGGATGGTTTGGAAGCAATGAGCTCAGGCCCTGAGTGCTGAATTGTGAGCAAATTAAACATCCCTACCCACCTTGGAGGGTGAATTAGCTCACTTAAGCCTTAGAAGAGTCCCAGGAAGCACGTACTACTGTTTCCCTTTTCCAGATAAGACAGATGTGGCTCAGAAGGGCTCTGTGACTCCCTGCGGTCTCATAGCAGAGTCGGCCACAGCGTCAAGCCCCTCCCTGCTGGGCGGGAGAAGGCTGTCCCCCGGAGAAACACCACGTGCTCATCTCTTGACCACAAGCAGGGCCTCAGGGGTCACGAAGCCACCGCAGCTTGTCGGAACAGAGAGACCATTTAATGGTCGAAGAGTGCCGTGCTGGAGCCAGGCACACCAGGGTTTGCACCGTGTCCTGGCTGTGTGGCCTCTAAGTGCTTGCCCTCTCTGTGCCTGGTTTATTCACTGTAAGCCTTTCACAGATTATTATTTATTTAAGCCTCACAGCAATGCTGTGGGAGCCCTGCTCTTATCATCATCCCCACTGTAACGATGGGGAAGCCGAGGTGAGCAGAAGAGAGACACCTGTGCAGGCTCACGAAGTTGAGAAGAGAGGGAGTCGGGACTCGAACCCAGGCCCTGTGACTCCAGTGCTCTGACCCGCTACATCCCTTATCTGCTCCTCCTAGAACGGTGGGGTCCCTGAGGGTGCAGGGAGATGTCTCCTGTGGCCAACGGAGCACAGCTGCCTCACTCAGGAATGGGGTTGGAAGTCATTTTTACTTTCTTCGTTTCACTTTTCTAAAGTTTTTTCTTTTAATTTGGAATAAGCCACGTCGTTTGTGTAATTAGAAAAACACTACATTAACTGACCCCCTGACCAAATAAAATAAAATAAAAAGCCAGCTACGCCTTGACAAAGGTCAAAGGGTCTGAAATAGAGCAGCAATCAGGTTCATTCCTCGCATCCGCGGCTGCCCAGCCTGGGGAGATCAATTTTCCTGATGGGACGGATTTTAAGGGCCCAATAGCATCTGCACGAAGTGGACAGCAGGTGGCGCTGCCGCCTTGTAGAGAAACAGCCGAGTGAGAAATCCCCAGGGTGGGTCAGAGGCTGCCCTGTAAGAAGGACCCTGGTGCCCTGGGTCCTCTTTTGTTTCCCAAGAGGTTTCCTGACCCTGAGCTCTCTCCCTGGGGCGGGCATCGCAGCGAAGGCCCCTGGGAAGTGAGCCGGGACAGCTGCCCTCCTGTCCCTCCTGTCCTCATGACCTACATTTGCTGTGGCCTCGCCCAGCCTCCCCTGGCTGCCTCCCCTTGCCCTGCCCTCTTTGCTGGCCCACCTCCTGCACCTGGACAGAGGCGGCGCAGTCCTCTCTGCTCAATCAGGCTGGCGACCCTGCCGAGGAGTCACAGCAGAAAGCCAGGGTTGGCCAGTGCTTCCTGCCTCACAGAAACGCCATGCACTGATAGATCACAGCCTGTTTGGGGGGAAGTGTCCAGAACAGAAATGTTGCTCTCCTCTTCCAGGGACATTTGTAGACTCAGCACGCTTCCCCGTGGCCCAGACCCCAGACCTGCCGGGGAACATGGGGTGGGGGGAACACGGCGTCCGTGCCTGCTCCCTGGAGTGCTGGCGGCAGTTTCCATAAAATGCCTGCGGCGGCTGGTCACAGCACGACAGCACTCTCAAGGGCCCTGCGTGTGGCATTGCTCCTCCCTAGGCTGCCACCCCACAGACATAGAACATTGTCCAAAATAACTCAGAAAGGATGCCTGCACCTGGTCCCAGCGACCCTCTGCCCCTGCTCTGCCAGGCTTCCTCTTGGTTGTGTCCCCAGCAAACATCCTGCACTGTGGGATGGGAGAAAGACCACCATAGGGACCATGCAGACACTGCATCTGGGCAGCTTTCTCCCTCTGCTAAGGACATTTGTGGTCATCCTGCCCTTGGTGTCGTTGTTTCTTCAGAGTGTCCACATGACCCTAGGTGTCCTGATGCTGGAAGCAGCTGGGTGGTACTGCAGGACATGGCCCTGTGTATTCAGCTGCTGGGCAGTGCATGGCCTGGGCATCTGCTCCAGTGGGGACCGCCACCTTCCCACCTCAATGCTAGCTGCTGTGCGACCACCACACGCTTGCTCCCTTGCCATTGGGCTGGGACAACACGGCACTGGGTGGTCCGTCTGTGACGACAGGTGTGCGTCAACATGTCCATCGCAAATCTAGTGCAGCGGTGGACACGTAGCCAGGGCCCCGTGTGGAGCAGATAGTTCCGCGACGGTTCCCCTCTGTCCATCTGTCATTTCATGCTGGCAATGTTTTATTTTAAGAGTTTAATTGAGCAATGAACAGTCTGCAAATTGGACAGCCTTCCAGCCAGAATCAGCTCGGAGACCCCCAACTCCCACGATGTTTTATGCTTGCAGACAGCAGGCGTTCCTCTGCCCCTGCGCACCCCCAAAGCACACGAAGACAGAATTGTCAAAGGCCTGGGATTCCTCTCGGCCCCACAACAAGTCAGCGTCCCTTCATGGATGGATGCGACCCCCTCCCTTGTTGTCCCACCCTGCTGGCCACGTGGCCCAGGACACTGCCCCTGGGCTCCGCTGCAGAAGACGCCGGAAAAGGGCCTTCCTCCTTAAGACAGAGCCCAGAACTCTGACGTATTGGTGCCCAGAAGTTTCCATAGAGTGTGGAGGTGGCCACAGTGCTGTGCAGGCAGCCGCGTCTGAGCACCCACTTTCATCTGAAGTTTTTCTCAGCTGGTCTAAGGGGACCCCAGGAAGCAAAGGAAGCTTCCATGGCAGGCCATGGTGGAACCCGTGAATCATACTCGGAACCCGGAGAGGGGTGAAGGTCAGGGTCTGAGCTGCACTGGCTGCTAGGCCAGCTCCCGCCCCACCTGCAAGCGCCCTCCTAGCTCAGCTGGAAGGTAAGAGGGGGTCTGAGAGCATGTGTTTGGAGACCCCGACTCCCTGTGGTCCTGCCCATTGCCAGCTCTCCTCTGGAGGCCGGAAGCCAGCAGAGGCTAGATCATGGATCCCACGTCAACTTTCCTTTTACCACTAGGCCCTGTGGATGGAGGCAAACGGGTGTCCAGGAGCCTTGTGGTGTAATGGCAAGTGACACAGGATTCAGGGTCAGAAAGTACTGGGTCTGAGTCCAAATTCCACATCTTACCGATCATGTCGGGAGCAGTCACTGACCCTCCCTGAGCTCAGGGTCTGCCTCCAAAACAAGTAGAGTAACAAGGACAGAGCTGGGGCAGGAGCAAGCGAGGGTGAGCTGGGGTGGACTGGGATGCCCATGTGGGAAGAAGGCCTGCCCCGGCCCGGCGTTCACATGGTATGCCTGCAAATGTGGCCATGGTGCCTGTTTGCCTGGCCTCCAAGTTCTCTCAACCAGCTGCTGCTACAGACACGTGGGCCTGATCCAGCAGGCGGGCAGGAGGGGGCAGCAGAGGCCGCTCAGAGCAGCCTTGACCAGCGTGGGAGAACAGACCCAAACTAGCGCTCACCCAGGACCACCCAGCTTATCCTTGAACACCGTGGACTTCTGGGTCCCCCCTCCAGAGATTCTAACCAATAGCTGTCAGGGACCCCTCGAATCTGCTGTTTAAACTGACACCCCAAATATTTCTGATGAGGCTGGACTCTGATAGTTACCATCAGAGGTGAAGCCACTGGGCTCAGGGGGCTTCTGATCTCCCACTTCCCCATGGGGTCATCCGCAGGACTCGGATGCCTAGGAGGGGTCAGTGAGGTTGGGGGAGATTCTGGTGGCTGGTGTATGTTGGCATCCCAAGCCCTAACCCACTGTGAAAAGTCTCTCTCCAGCTATGTGAGCCATCTTCCTTATCCCTGGGAAGAGAGGGAAAGTCTGTGAAGATGGGAATTTAGCTGTCCCCACACTGGGACCAGAAGTCCCTGAGCAGAGGGCCTTGTAAAATATGGATATTTGCACCTCTTATGGTTCCCACACCCCCCACAAGGAGACACACACACCACCACCACTCCACACTGGCCCCACTAAATGTCGCAGCGAGAAAAGCCAGGTCTGACTTGGCCACTCCTGTCTGGGTACCAAGGAACCAGGCCACCCCTTTACTCCTTAGAAGCATCTGCCTCATTAACCACGGCCCCCAAAAGGTCCACCAGGACTGTACTATTAGAGATGAGGAAACCAAGGCTCAGAGGTGACTTGTCTTGCTCGGGCTGGGGTGGCCGCAGAGGAGGAACCCTAGCTCCTTTTGAGCTCCTTTGAGCGAAAGCTGCCTGCTGGTGGGTGGCTGGAAGGTCTGGAGCCATGCCTTTGTGACCACCAACCCCCTCCAGCCCCAAAGAGAAAAGAGAACAGAAAGAGCACACCTCTGTGGCCCAGGCGCCTTCCCATCAGAAGCCCACACCCCAGGCGCCTTCCGGCCGGGCGACTGGCGCTGCTGGCCTGGACGGGCCCTGCGGGTGAGCTCCAGGCGGCGAAGTCCCCCTTGCCTGGGGCTGAGGAGCTCGGAGGCCGCGCCCAGGCGCTTCTGCTGCCCGGGGCTGCAACTAGAAAGCCGCTGAGGCTCGGGTGCGTCCAAGGCGTCGGCCCCGCGCGGAGAATCGCGGCGTCCGCTGATGTGTAATCCACACGCAGAAGCCCTGCTCCAAGCAGCTCCTGCTCCAAGCAGCTCCTGCCCCTGCTCCGGGGCTTTATTACAGGGAGGATTTCATGTCAAGGGGCATCTTGACTTCCCTGTTCCAGCGCAAAATCCTTAAAATAGATGAAGACATTGTGAATTAATTCTACGTTATTCCAGGACAAAAACCCCTAAGATAATCGGAGCGATTATGAATTAATTCTACCTAGGACGCCTCTGTGTTAGCTGATCCTAGGGGTCCTTCATGCACGCAGGGCGCATAATTTCGCACCAGACTCAGGAGCCCTTTGCGTTTTAAGCTTGTGACTTGCACATGCTGGGCGCGCTTTTGCGGCGTCCCGCAGCCGTGGGAGCTTCACTCGCGACCCCTGTGCGAGCCCAGGACGCAATGGACCCCGAGGAAGACACAGCCCAGCCGAGCGCAGTCTCGGCGCTGCAGCAGCGGCAGCGCGAAATCTCGGACGCGGGCGCAGAGGCAGTTTCGCTGCGTTATCTGGCCCTTCCGGGCTTGCCTGGAGCCAGGATCTCCTTGCGGGAAGGCTGGACTTTCCCTCTCATTCCCAGGCCGCAAGTCAGGCCGGAAGACCGAGGCCGGTCACCGTCCTCGGGCAATCCGGAGCGGTTTTCCTGCACAAGCCCCCCTGGGTGCCTCCCGCCCCGCTAGACCTGGACATGGGTGCGCTGGGAGATCCCGCTGAAGCGAAGGCAAGGAGATGAACAGGAAACCGGGCTTTGCCGCCGCCCTGGACGCTAGTCCAGCGGCGCCAAAGCCACGCACAACCACGGCGCACGGGGGCCTCTGGCCCGCCAGGGCGCCAAGTGAGTGGGTGCAGGGGCTGGAGACTCCGCAGAAGAAAACCTGGGAGCGCGCAGTTGGGTTTCTCCTAATCAGCCCCTCTTCCCCGGAGCCTCTGCCCTAACTGGGCCACAGCCTCTGCGGGAGAGAGGAGGGGCTCCCAGCTCCTCTGGCCTGCAGAGGCTGACCGGACGCGAGCGCAGCGTTCCCGCGCTAGGAGGCCTGGGGGTTCTTCTCAGGACTGGTTTTCCGGGCTCTGGTGGGAGGCGGAGGGTGCAGAGAAGACCCTTCGCCCCAGGAGGACCGCCTTCTCCGCCTGCTGCGAACCTGCTCTCGGAGCGCAGGGCCAGGCGCGTGCGCCCGGCAGAGCCTGGCCTGACGCTTCGGCCCGCCGGAGACCCCAAGGGATGGAGTCGCCGGCCTTTTCCTGTCCCCTTTATCTCGATTTTATAGACAGCTGTTAGTTGGGGACATTAATTGCCCAGGCGAGTTTATTGATAATTTTGATGTAACAGAGCACCGGAGAAATTACCCCCACGTCCAAAATGTCAACTCTGAGAAGAACCAGGTTCAGAGACTCACGACCCCACGATGCAAGAAACTGCGGTGGGTCTGGAAGGACCGCACCAACAATGTGACTTACTGTGTTTGTTTTTCTCGGTAGCCGGGAGCTGGAATAGAAAGAGGGTGGTCAGTGGAAGATACAAGTGTTAAAAAATATTTTTCCCCCAGAGAGGACGAACTGTGACTTAGGAGATAAATGTTACAGGATTGGAAAGGTGCCTGTCACCTGGCCCACCAAGCGCCCTTTTGCCTCATTTAGATTTTGCTTGATTTTCTATCGGGGAAAACCAAGAACAAGGCACCAAAAAGCCAAAACAAAACAAGACAAACCAACAACTACAAAAAAACCTTAAAGTTGATTCACGATTTATAACAGCTACGGCAAGAGAACAAGAAAGTCGGAAACCCAAAGTAAAACTCTCATTGGTCTTGTAGTGGCAAAAAAACATATATTATGTACATGGACACGTATACATATATGTACATATATGTATATACATATATATGTATATACACATATATGTGCACATATATGGTTTAATTGGTGTTCCCTAGGGGAAGGAGGTCTATAGTGTTCTTTAAAAGTTTATTTCTTTAAAACGATCAATGACATTTAGAGGGGCAAAGGGCTCTTCTTAAAAAACAGAAGCCAAGAAAAATAGTTCCTCTTGTCCAGCGTTTACTTCAAAGTGGAATGAAGAGTGAAAAGAGGAGGATTTGCCAAAAAAGAAAAAAGTACTCAGAATCACCCAGATTGTAAATTTTTAAACGTCTAGAGATCCAAAGCCTGTTTTTTCTTTTTTCCCCCCTCTATCTTTGGGAGTCTGGAAGGTATTCTACAATCTCAGTCCCAATAAAATACTCATGCAATTTTATTTCTAGTTGATACAATTTTAAAGGCCATGTACAAATGTTATACATTTTTATTTTTGTTCTTTTTTTAGGAAAAAATACACAAAAGGCAAAACATCCTCAAATGGTCCTTTTATACAGTGCAGAAGGAAATTTCAAATTTCAAATACGTGTCACAAATGCTGCACTCTAGCAGCCAAAATACAAAAAAAAAAAGGAGGGTAGTCCTTCATATTATATATATATTTATATAAAACATATGGAAATTTGTTTTTACACAGATCGGTCTTTGTTTCAAATTTACAATGGATATCTAAAAAAAATTCTACACGGCAAATATTGCCAACAAAGTTACACCATTAATACTGATAAACGGAGGAGCCTACGCGGTGTTTTGATTATTAGGGAAAGAAAGTAGAATAAATAAACAGGAGCCTTGCTATAGTTTTTAAAAGTGCCTTAACCTTTCTGCGTCCCCGCAATCCTGAATCCGCGCGGTCACCGGGCCGTCCTAGTCCCTGCGTCGCGCTGTGTTCGGCTCGTTCTCGGACCAGAAAGTTTACAGTAGAGGTTGGGAGACAGAAAAATACCCACTGAAAAAGTCTAAATAAAATTCAAGACAAAACATAACAGAAGAGGCTGAAGCGAAGGAAGAGGAGGAACATGGAAGGGGACGGAGGCGGATGCCCGGACGGCCGCTTGCTTCGTGGCTCCTTCGACTTTCTGTTTAAAGACGGACAGTGGCTTCCGAAATGCAAGTTGTTCGCACAAAGATCCACCTGTGGTCCACGGAGGAGACTTCGGAGGTGGGGAGGGAGATCGGGAGGGAGATCTGAGCTCTTGTCACTTCCCGCTCCCCGCAAAAGACGGCTCTAAAGGGAGACTTGCGCATTCCAAGACATTCTTTCAAAAAAAATAAAAAATAAAAAGATAAATACTCAACCAAAAAATAAAAGTATTTGATAATGATTGGTCTCACATGTTTGCTTTTCTTCTAAAAATTTTCCCCCACTTCTGCCATTGGCCGGAAGGAGGGGGGACCTCAGCAGAATTCCTGTGTGGATGCGGAAGGCTTTCCCCTGCACAGCACCGTCTCAGGCGGGTTCAACAGGATCAAAAACTTTTATTTACCGATGGCTGCAGTCAGATCAGACCCACCACTACCATTTCTTAACAATTTTGAGGGAGTGAGGAAGGAGGTGCCAACCGCAGCGCTGTGTCTTTGCATTGGGGACTCCTTGCCAAAAACTCCGGTTGGGGAGAGGTGGAACCCTTTCCTTCTGCCGACGGTTATACCTCGAGAATAAAGCAGTTTCTTGTGCCGGTCCAGGGTCCCTGTGACCCGCCTGCCTGCACCAGGAGGGCCTGCGGCGGCAGCCTCACATCACGCAAGGCTTGATGTCTTGGTAGGTGACCTGCTGGTGGTAGTAGGAGCCCCCGCCGGCCGAGTGCATGGAAGAGGACGCCATGGCATTGAAAGAGAAGACAAATTCCTTTCGGTCACACATGCTGGGCGACTGCGAGTGATACCGCGGGATGCCTGCAAGGCGAGGCGACAGGAGGGGTTGGGGGAGCAGAAGAGTTAGCCACGGTGGCTCAGAGTTCAGGCAGAGGAGCAGTGCTCCCGTGGGGCGCACAGGGCCTGCCAGCCTGGCTCCAGAGCACGGCCGCCTCCCCGCCCTCCTCCCCGAGTCCCGGCCTTCCGGCTGCGCACCCAAGGAAAAGACTCCAGAACACTTGCCACGGCCTGCCTGCCTGCCTGCCTGCCTGCCTGCTGCGTGCCTGTCCAGCCTCGGACACCGTGCAGGGGCCCAGGGCTTCCAGAGCCATAGGGGAAGTGGTGAGGGAGGCTAAGTGGAGGGCCCCTAACGCCCATGGCCGTCACCGCCAGGGCAGCCACCACCACCCCCAACCTCAGAGGCTACGACTGCCGGCGGGGTCGAAGGAGAGGCCAGTGCAGGGCCAGCGCCAGGCCAGCAGCAGGGGTGAGAAGAAGCTTCTCCAGAGAACAGGCCCCGGAGCCGGGGAGTCCGCCCGCAGAGAGGCTGCCTAAGGCCTCCAGGCCTGGCTCCTGCCTCCTGGGGCTGCTGACAGCTGACCCTGGACTGGCCCTGGCAAGCTCACTCCAGCTTTTTCCAGAGCTGGGCCTGCAGACTGCGGGGGGCCTGGGGCAGAATCAGGAGGCGAGGCTGCCGCATCTCCCTTGGCAGATGCTTCTGCATGTTCGGGGTATTGGGGTATCAGGGGTGTTGGGGGTGTGGGGACCTGAAAACTTGGATCCTAAAAAACAAGGAGCCCCCATGGCCCGGTCTGCAGCTCTGACCCTCCGGGGCCTGGCCACGGCACCCTCCTGCCTCAGTCATCACAAAATGCCCCTGGACTCAGCTGTGGCTCTGCCAGGTCTGGTTCCCTGAAAGGCCGGGGCTGAGCCTCTGAGCGCTGGCCCAGCGGCTTTGGGCCTAACTCTTCCGTTCCGCCCAGCCCCAGGCAGAGGCAGCTCTCCAGGCAGCCTGAGGGCCACCACCAGGGAGGGACAGCCATCTGGCCAGGGCTGGGAGCCTTGGGTCCATCCCAGGATCTTTCCGAGCTGTGAGGGGACTTAAGGGACACAAAAGGACTTAGGGCACTGCGGTCTGGGACATCTGGCTAAGGACCGGCCTACCTGGTCAGGCCTGGAGCAGCTGGCAGCTGGAGTTCGAACAGAAAGAGAAACAGATTGGCCCAAACTAGGGTCAAGAGCGGTAGTCACTCTTCGAAGGGGGAGAGGTGGGGCCAAGAGACACCTTGGGGAGCTGGTGCCTCCCCTCAACCTTGGGGTTCCGACCACAGAAGTGGAGGGGCTCGCCCCTGGCTGGGTCCCGCTGCCACTCAGACTCGACTTCCCGGGGACCAGGGCGCCCTCGGCCTCCCCACTCACCTTGCAGCTCGGCTGGGGCGTTGTGGCTGTTCTGGTGCAGATACGGCTGCTCCAGGGAGTGCGTGGAGAGGCTGCCGGACAGGGGGTTGGCCGCGGGGTTACAGGGGGACAGGGGCTGCTGCTTGATGTAAGAGGCGCCGCTGTTGAGCGCCGCGGACGCCGAGGGCGGCCAGGCCGCCGCCGAGCCCGAGTAGACGGCGTGCGGCTCCATGACCCCGCCGGCGCCGGTGGGCAGCAGCGGGGAGGCGGGCACCGAGCTGTCGTGGTGCGGGTACTCGCCGGCCGCCGCGCCGCCGCAGCTGCCCATGTACGAGTGGCCGCCGTTGGAAGGCAGGTGGGGCACCGAGTGGCTGGGCAGGGCCATGCCGTCCACGTTGCCCGGCAAGTGGCCGTTCATCATGCCCAGGCCGCCCTCCAGCGCCAGGCTGTTGGGCGGGCACGAGAGGCCGCCGGCCGAGCCCTGGAAGCCGTAGGTGTCCGGGAGGTGGTTGAAGCCGAGCCCGTTCATCATGCTGTACATGGGCTTGAGCGCCTGGCATTTCCTTCGGAAGCCGCGCGGCCGCCGCCGAAAGGAGCCCTCCTCGAACATGAACTCGCTGGCCGGGTCGATGGTCCAGTAGTGGCCCTTGCCGGGCCGCCCAAGGCCCTTGGGTAGCTTGATGAAGCACTCGTTGAGCGAGAGGTTGTGGCGCACGGAGTTCTTCCAGCCCTGGTAGGAGCCGCGGAAGAAGGGGAAGCGGCTCTGCAGGAACTGGTAGATCTCGCTCAGCGTCAGGCGCTTGGTGGGTGAACTCTGGATGGCCATGACGATGAGCGCGATGTAGGAATAGGGCGGCTTCTCCGGGCGCCGGATGCCGGCGTTGGTCTTCTTGGCCTTGGACGGGCCGGACGACGCGGGGTCCATGGCCGCGCCGCCTCCCCCGCCGCCGCCGCCGCCGCCGCCGCCGCCGTGCGGTGGCTGCTGCTTCTCGGGCGCCGAAGACATCGGGTGGCTGCTGCCGCCGCCGCCGCTGCCGCCGCTGCTCTGCGCCGCGGACGGGCCGGGAGGAGGAGGAGGAGGAGGAGGAAGAGGACGAGGGGGGGGAGGAGGGCGAGGGGGAGGGGGCTGCGCGCGCGGGGCTGGCTGCACCTCTGCCGTCATCGGCGGCCACTTCTCCCGAGCGAGCCGCGGCGCGCCCGCCCCCGCGCTCCCGCCCGCCCTCCCCGAGGAGCTGCTGGATCCGCCGGCGGTTGGCTCAGAGCCCCTCTCTCTCCAACTCCCGCCTCCCCCACCTCTCTCCTCCCTCTTTCTCTCTCGCCCTCCCACAAGGAAAGGAGCCGAGCTGAGGCCGAGGGCAGCCCGGGCGGAGGCCGTGAGGAAGCTACCCCCGCCGGTATTTTTTGGGGGGAGGCACCACCTCCAGGGCTTACGGCCGTGCGCCCCAGCCGGGAGCAGCCCTGAGTCCCCGCCGCCCGCGGCGCTCGGCTCCGAGATTCCGGGCGAGGCAGCCTTCACTCCATCTCCGCTCGGCTGCCTCTCGCGGGTCGGCCTAAGACCCTCCCGGAGTTCCCTCCCTCCGTCCCTGCCCCCCTCGGGCCCCCGCGTTGGTGGGCGCTTAAAGAGCCCCCACTCTCGCCGCCCCGCGGCCGCCAGCAGAATCCGCCCCGCCTCCACCAACCTGGCGAGCAAGTGTTAATGCGCCCTCCGCCCGCGGTTCAGCCCCGGTGCGCGCTGGACCCCGCCTTCCCCGCCCGGGCGGCGCGGCGGGAAACGCGCCCTGGGCCGGGGCCTTCCCCGACGCGCACAGCTCTGTAGCAAATCGCAAGTGCGGCGGCCTCCCGGTCGTGACCATCGCAGGCACAGCCGGCTCGACTCCGGTCCTCGCGGCCGGCCGGCGTAAGTTCCCGCGAGGGACCGCCTACCCACTCTCCCCGCCCCGGGAAGAACTGCGCCGCGCCCGGGATTTTTCGGACTCGCCCAGCAGCTTGCGAGCGGGCGGGCAGCCGCCGGGGCAGAGCGCAGGCGGAAAACGAAAGCGCAGCACGAGTCGCGGCCGCTTTGTCTCGGGCGCCGCGGGCCTGACAGGGGCGAGTGAGAACCCGCTGGCCCAGAGGCGACCCAGATCGCACAGGCCCGGGAACAAGCGGCGTGCTCAGTCACTCACCCGTGCGCGCACACCCTCGCGCTCTTGTCCACACATTAGCACACACATACATGTCTTGATGCACATGCAAACCCGGTAAATTACGCAAACAGACGTGTAAACACACCCATGCGTGTGTGCACACTCATGTGCAGAGGGCGCTCAGGCTTGTGCGCACCCACTAATGCACTCGCTGACACGGAAGCTTAAGGCCCACAGGAGCTTAAGTTCGCACTCACTCCCACTCACGCGTACACACGCCACGCTCGGATCTGAACTCACACGTAGTTCAGTTGCCCTCCCCCACCCCCAACACACACTGAAAACCCGCCTATTTGGCCCCGCGGCCCCATTTTCAAAGCGCAGGTTCCGATTTCCCGAGAGATGGCAAAGGCCCTGGCAGGAAGTTTACAGGGTTTAACGTAAACAAGTTCTGGGGGATTCTTTAATAATAATAATAGAGAATTCCGCGTGCGCAGGGCGGGAGGGGGGAGTTGGCCTAATGCCCCTGTGGGCTCGGCCTGCCGCCGCCGCGGGGGCCTCTGACACTGCGCGCCAGGCCAGGTTCCTGAGAGCAGACAGCGCGGGCTGGGAGCGCCGGCAAGGGCGGCCCTCGCGCGCCTGGCTGCCAGCCGGCGGGGTGCTCGCACGCAGACCTGCCCTTGCCACCTCAGCGCTCGGGTGCGGGCTGGGGGCGGTGGAGCCAGGAAAGGTGGTGCCGAGAGCGGAGCGCAGGACAGCGCAGGAGCCCTGGCGCAACGCGGCGCGCACAGACCCAGGTGAGTGCTGCTCTCGCACCGACTGCTGGCCGGGCCCGGCCTCTCCCTCCAGGGTTCCGGGTTGGGAAGAGGGGGGCGAGGGGTGTTTTCGCGGGTCATCGCGAAGAGCCTAGAGGCCAAGCCCCAGCGCGAGCTGGGGCGAGAGGCGTGTGCCGGGCTCGCAGCACGGCCCGCGGCGCGGCGCGTTCAAAGCCCACCCGCTTCTCGGTTTTCTCCGGACTCCTTGTCTCCCGCTAACTACCCGCCCCCACCTTCCTTGCTCGGACGCCTTCATTTTCGGCGGGAGACGCCTGTCGCCTTCGGGGCGCCTGGCACGTCGGTGAGAGGAGCTGGGGGGCTCGCCGGCGCAGCCTGCCGGGCAGTCGCCGCCTCCTCCGCCAGATCTGCGCTCGCGGGAGAAGAGAGCCGCCTTCCCGCGTTGCCCCTCCGCTGGCCTCTCTGGGTCTCCGCGCGCAGACAGCCTGGCCCGCCTAGGGAAAGAATGAGTGTGGGACGTGACCCGTAGTGTGTGGTTGTGCATTCACGCAGGTAAACGCTCTCTGGCAGACCCGCTACCACTTCACACAAGCAGCTCAGCCTCCGCGCACACAGACACGCACCGCACCGCCCACGGCCTCAAACACCCTTCCCAGCGACCCTCACACAGCTCAGGCGCTCCCAACCCTTGGACCAACACACAGGCCTGCCCAACGGGGAGGGCACACTTTGGTTTAAGTGCACACCTCATGCACGCCCACATGTTCTCCACTGCGCGTTCGCCCACGCATAGCCAGGCGCCACGCGCAAATAATCATAGGTACCGCCGCTCCATACGTGCGCACGCGTCCACGAACACAAGCATTCTCACATTCTCTCCCAACTTGTGTGTGTGTGTGTGTGTGTGTGTGGCAAATGGCAGTTGCAGATAAGGAGACACTGGCCTCCGGAGGAAAGTTCTGTTCCCAGGAAGGGGTCGCTACTGCCGACTGCCAGAGCACATCTGGCCCTTAGCAGAGGTGAGCAGAGAAGGCTGCACAGCTCTTAAGCCAGCTAGGGGTGCAGGGCGCACGCTGCGGCTCTCTGAAAGTGGAAATAGCATCTCCCTTCCCCTCGCCCCTCCCCCACTCATGGGGCGCCTTCAAAGTGAGGGGGTCTCTAGAGCATGAAGTTGGGGAGCCCTTTCCCAGCAGACTCCTTCACTCTTGGGCCCTCTTCAGTTGGGGAAGGGAAGCAGCAGGTCCCATCTTTGGCTAACCCGGAGATCCATTTTTCCCTCCTTTCCACCCTTCTTTCTGCCCATTCACCGGCTCTGACAGCAAACCAGACCTTACAGAACAGCCAGTCACGGAGCCCAGCGAAAGAGCCGGCCCAGTAGGCCTGGGAGTCTCAGGAAGGCCAAAGATGGAGGCTCTCCCCAACTGCTCATCTCTACTGCTGGGTGTGTGTAGAAGTGGGGGCGTGAGAGAGGAGGCGAATGAGCTCCCAGCTCTGTAATTTGGAGAGGACCCCCTGAATTCTGGGGAAAACCACAGCCGTAGCAAGAAGGGCTTTCCTTCATGCTCAGAGACTGCATTCTCAGCTCTTACAATGTCCCTGAGAGGTCTCCCTTGATCCTACATTTTTAGGGTGGAGAAACTGAGGCTCAGCATGGACTTGGCTCTCTTATCAGCCAGCACTGAGAGGTGAACACTCTCCGTCTCCCCTCTCTACGTCCAAGGACAAAATTTCCTGGCGTTTCACTCTCCCATGTGCCTCTGTGTAGGCGGGGAGTGGAGAGAATGGGGCTTAGAAATGCCTCTGCCATCATTACACAGCCCTGGCTTCCCAGGGCCAAGGGGACAGAGAGCCCCCATTGGGGAACTGATGGTGATAAAATAGCAATGACAACTACGAATACTAGATAATAACAGGCTCATCCACTGCTGCCCAGGCACCAGGCGCTGCTCCTCACTCGATGAACTGCCCTTGTCTGCTCCTAACCTTCCTCTTGGCTGTCAATCCTTTGAAAACTAGTCCGACCTGCCCCCGCCCCCAGAAGGTGCATATTTGTGACATTCGTAGAATGATTTTGAAGGTTTCACCAAATGTCTGGAGCCCATCTGTGAACCTGTGAGGCACCAACCATGAACTCAGGACCCTGGTTAAGTGTCCCTAAGAGACTTGTGTAATATTCACCGATGCCCCTACCAAGTCAGTATAATTTCCCTCCTCATTCACAGATGGAGCTCTGCGAGGTCACTCCAGGTCCTGGGTCACCCTGCAAAGCCAGTATCCAAACCTGGCCTGATTGCAGAACCAGGGCGTTAAGTGTCCTGACCACGGGGTGAGGCTCAGCGGTGCTCAGGGCAGAGGGGCCCCGCTGCCGCGAACCCCAAAGGCAGGGGAATTTGAACTCGCCCCACCATGTAAGGATGATGCATAAGCTCTTTGCACCTTAGTTTCTTTATCTGAAAAATGGAACTCATCATGGTTCCTATTTCTTGGAGTCGTACGGAGGGTTGGACAAGACCATGCAGGGAAGGCTTAGGTTGTACAAACAGAAACAAAAACCCCAGGGACTCAGCTCCAGGGATGGAGGAGAAAATGCAGACAGGGACAGAGATCGCGGGCAGCCTTTTGCTCTTGGATTAAAATCCATGAAGACCGGCCCCCTCCCACCCCAAAACAAATCTGCGCCCCATCTCTGGCCCCAAGAATCCTGAAATTGGCCGAGCAGGGTGGGGGGTGTGTAAAAACGGACACGACTGCAACGTCTCCCACTCCCCAGGCCCAAGGTATTTTTACTAGCTAATTGCTTAAGCGAAGCCGCCCGGGCCGAGAGCGCGCCGTAACCCGAGCGGGGAACCAGATCCCGCTCCGAGGGAGCCCAGGCCGGCCGCGCGGGCGGGGCAGGGGGCCGCCGACCACCCACCGCGAGGGCAGCCGCCCCGCCGGCCACCGCCGCCCGCGCTCGGCATTAACGCCGGGCCCGCGCCCTCCTCGCCCGCCCCCGCTCCCTCCAACCCCCTGCGAGGCGAGGTTCAAACGACGCCTCAAGGTAGGGCGGCCAGCCAGGACCCGACGCGGGAGCTGGGCGGGAGGGAAGCGGCCTGTCCTCGGGGCTTCGGAAGGGAGGGAAGGAGGACCCGGCCGGGGGAAACGAAACTTCACGGCTGGCGGAGGAGCGCGGGAGGGATATTTGTGGGTGAAAGCGCAGCCCTGGGGACTAGGGGACTGTGGGGAAATATCAGGCCCAGCGGGTGGATTATAAGAAGGTCTGTGTACAGATACCTGAGATACTTCTCGCACGCTCTAATTGTGCACGCGTCATGCTGCTGGCGTGCAGAGGACTGTGGCCCGTACAGCCAGCACAGGGAAGGGGAGAACCAAAGTCTCCCTTGGCAGAAGAGTGTGAGGTGGGCGTCCAGTGTGAGGGGCTGGGCACGCAGAACAGTGAGAACTGTGCACATATATCAGCCTCTGTGCGGGACATTCCAGAAGGATGTCGGTACCATGCGGTGGTTTCACGTGTAATGAATATTTTAAGATGTGAGCAATGTAACTTGTTATGGAAGCCGAATATTTGAGTACAAAATGAGGTGCTCTCTACACAGAATATGAGGAAATGTGTGCACAGCATAATAGTGTTATGTACACAGATTCTTTCAGATGTGTGCAGGATAGCATGTTACACAGACGTTACATGTTCCTCTGGGAGGCGTGCAGCAAATAACGTATTCCAGACACGGAGTATTGCAGGTTCTGTGAGCATAAAACCTAGGATACATGTAGACTGCGTGTGCCCTGCAATGGGTTCCATGCAGGGTGCATTTAGAGTTGTATACAGTGCAGTGCCTGAGGAAACAGAACTCCGTGGGAGACCAGTGGATGCAAAATGAATTCTGGCTACAGCACGTTGCAAGGACAGGGTCCACGTGGTGACCAGTACTCTCTCCGCCCAAGCGTCAGGCCATGTGTGTACAGTAGCGCATGGCTATGCGAAGGGAAGACCGTCCCAGGGTTTCCACGCCGCCTGACACGCAGTCATAGTAAGAAGGCAATAATGCAGTGACCACACAGCGATCGGTTTCGGAACCCTGCCTGTGCCCTGGCTAGGCGCCTCAAGGTCATCACCAGCTCACAAAATCCCACTGTAATGCTGATTCTCTTTTGATCTCAGGTGCCAGGGAAGCGAAATGACGCTCTGACTTTATTTTTGTAGCCATCGAGTGACATTTACCGGCTTTGTGGCTCTGGGAGGGGTGTGGTGGCAGCTCTTGGTGTGGTGTGGAGATGCGGGGACATGTGTGTCGGGTTCCCAGTGGGCCTGTGAGAGGCTGTGTGCCCAGGGCACGGAGCCACCTATCTGCAGTGGGCAGAGGGAAGACGCCGGCGCAGGCGAGACCTGCGGAACCTGCAGCAGAAGAGGCCCCAAATCCCGGGGTCCCCCAGTGTCTGGGGGCGATGGCACTATCAGGAGAGCTCCTGACCCAAGCCACACATATTAGGGGTGCTGTCTTCACTTGTGCCTGCTGCTGCCTGATCAATCTCAAACCAAGGTACTCAGTCAGGAGCAAGTAGCAAGCCAGGCTCTGGGCTCCTCCCCAGACTCTTCATGAAGGTACCACAAGGTGAGGAGGAGAGAAAGGTGGCACGCGCTGGTCTACCCAGCCCTGTCACACCCACTTAGCACAGATGGGACTGGGAACCCACCTGTGGGGACCATCAAGGCCAACTTTGGGGAGCAGCTATGACGAGGGCGATCCCTGGTCCCAGGCCCTGGCAGTGAATCTCCCCTTAGCTGAACAATATAGAGACGTTCATTAGTTTGGTCATGAAAAAAAAAAAGGAAAAAATAAAAGAAAAAAAAAGAAAAAGGATAGAAAGAAAGAGAAAAGAAAATAAAAGGAAAAAAGAAAATAAAAGGAAAAAATGAAAAAATAAAAGGAAAAATGTAAAAGAAAAAAGTCTGGTGCTTGTGCTGCCGCAGCCCGAGCTCGCCCCTTCCACCGGCCCTTTTACCCAAATGTACGCATTTTCCATGATGTTCTTCAAGGAAATATTTGACAACATTGCAGCCCAGGAATCTCCAGCCCTCTTCCCGGTGAGATTTTCAGAAGATTTCTTGCATCTGCAGTACACGTGGCTCTCAGAAACAGAAAGCGCCTGAGACAGTGAGCTTCCCGGTGCTCCCTTGCTGGACGCCCGGCCCATCTGCAGCTCTGTCTTCCCACAGGGGCAGTGCCTGAGGCAACCCGATAGATTTTTAATCTCTGCTGCATGGACAGTTCTGCCTGGAAAGATGGTGATACTATTTTCCTTACAGCATGAATGTGTGCGTATGGGGCATGTAAGTTGGGGGGGGGGTGTTGAAGGGGCTCCCAGAATTTGTTTCTGAGCAAAGTGTCCACATTAAAGGAAATTGATGCCAAAAAGGGGCAGCAGAGAAAGACAGGGAGCAGGCCTGTGACTCAGTTGCTCTCTGTGGAATTATAAGTCCTTCCGAGACCGGGAGGGAGCAAGGCAACAAAGAGAAAAGAGATGGGAACGTGAATCGGTTTCTAAAAGACCAACCAAAAGGAAAACAAATTAAATTTCACTGGGCAGGTGTTGTGTAGTTTCAGATTTGAAAGAGAGAGGTGCGATAGGCGTGCATGTTCACCCCACAGGGAAGAGGGAATCAGAAGCCAGGGAGACTCCTGGAAATGGGGACCATGGAAACAGAGGTGAAAGGGGAACGCGTTCAGGTTTGTTTCTTAATCAAAGGTAGCAATTGGCTCCCAGAAACCTGCTAATGTGGACACTCAACATGTACCCATTGGTCTCCATTTATGGCTCGTAATGCCCTGTCTATTCTCGCTTAGAGGATGTTGAAAATGATGCAAACAAGTTTTTGTTTTGTTTTGTTTTGTTTTAAGGGAGAAAACAAAATCCACTCAACCAAGTGATGCCAGGCTTGGGAAGGGAGGAAGGGGCTTTACTGGCTCAAGGATGTTGCCCACAATCCAGGGTTCCCTGAGAAAATGAACGCGCCTCCCTCGTCTCACACCCTCCTCCAAGGCTAGTTTGGGTCCTTTTTGTCCCAGCCGGGTTGTAGTTCAGCCACTCCAGGAACCCCTTCAAGGATTTACACTTGGACGTGTGCAGACATGCACAGACCCACCGGCCTGTTTTGTTTGTTTTTTTTGCAAAATCGATTGGAGAGCCAGATCCTGTGTGCCTGGCATGGGCAAAGGTAACACAGCCCCTGGCAAGTCAGTAAAGAAGAAAAGTTCAGGGTGGGAGCCAGGTGGGGTGCACGCAGAACAGAGGCACAGGGAGACAGAGGAACCCCTGCCCACCCCAGAGAGAGACCGAGGATATTCCCTCATCAGAATTCAGAGACATCTAGAGGCTCAGGGACAGGGGCGAGGCCCCAAGAGACATATACAAAGATTGTGGGAGAATCGGGGACTCAGCACAGTGAGGGAGGTGTGGATGGAAGGCAAAGACGTGCAGGGAGACAGCAACACACACACATGCACAGGCACATACACACAACACGTGCACACACACACCTCACACAGAGCACACAAATACACACAGAAAACAAATACACACACAGGCACACACAGAACACACACAGGACACACAAATGCACACACAGGCACACACAGAGAACACACAAATGCACACACAGAGAGCGCACAATACAAGCACACGCATACACAGATTCCATTCACATGGATGGATTTCCTTGGTTGGCTGCAGGGGAGTACCCGGAGGAAGAAGCGGGGTTTGGGGTGGCCAGAGCCCCACTCCAGAGACCCCCATTCTCAGCTCTGGGTTTAAAACCCCGCTAATGCAGGAAGGGTCCCAGAGGTGGAGAAGGGTTCCGTCCTGACCCTGGCACTAGCTCTGGCCTTGAGCAAATGATTTAATCTCTCGGTGCCTCAGTCCCCATCCACAGAGCTGACATGAGGACCAGGCAAGGAACACCTGAAGTGCGTCCTGCAGGGTCTGGCAGGGGTGGGGGTGGGGGGATGGGCACCGTAATCTCAAACCATGGCCGAATTGTTAAACAAACAAATATAGCCATTAGTGATTGGGAGTGTGGGTCCCACCTGGCTAAGACTCCGCTCCACTGCTGTGTGACATGGGGACATGGGCTGGTGGCTTTGTCTCTCTGTGCTTGGTTTTCCTCATCTGCAAAACAAGAACAATGACAGCACCTCCTTTCTGGGTGGCTGAGCTGATTAAATTCGTTAGCTGTGGTTGTTATTGTTGGGGGTGCAGAGCCCCTTCAAGCCTGGCAGTTTAGGGTCAGGGCCAGGCATGAGCAGTAGTGGGGAGTCTAAGCTCTTGCGTGCTGGTGAATGAGCACCTTCCCCTCTGGGCTCTGGGAGGAGCCTGGGGGTCAGCTAGCGGCCTCCTTGAGCCCTTGGAGAACTCAGAAAGACTTCTCATCACCAAGACGGTGACACAGTCTCAGATGTAGCCCCCATCCTCTCATGGCTGGGCTTGGTCCCCAGTCACCCTCTGCAGTCAACAGAGCCCCTCATTAAGGGGTCCCCACCACATTGTAGTGGCTGCCCCAGAACTGGGTCAGAATCCCACCTCGCTGCCCCATCTGCTGTGTGGCCCCTGGGCAGCTTCTTGACCTCTCTGAGCCCCCTTTCTCTTTTGCAGGATGGCAAGAATAACAGTCCCTGTGCCCTAGGGCAGCCATGAAGACTAAATGGAAAGATAATGCTGTTATAATTAGAGAACCACTGAGCACCCGCAGTGTGCAAGCACTGTGCTGAGGCATTGCTGTTATTTGCGCAGTTGCTGTTCTGAAGCCCATTTCACAGACAGGAAAGCAAGGTGCAGCACAGAGGCAAACAGTAAGGGCCCAATAAATGCTGGATCGATTTTAAGGCACTTCCCTCCCTTCTCCCAAAGTCGACAGTGCAGACCCCTGTGGCATCTGGACTCTGGGCTGCCATTAGCAAGCCCAGGAAAAGCACGGGGTTGGCGGGGAGGCTGGAAGCGGGGAGGCTGGAAGCGGGGAGGCTGGAAGCGGGGAGGGGAAATGTCGTCATCTACTTGGAGGCTCTGGCAACGTTAAGGCAGTTTGAAAGCCCTTGCATCCCCCTTCCCCAGCTTCCCACAACACCTAATAACAAAATAACAGCTTCTAGCCTGGGGTCCTGCCTGGGACCACCTCCCCGGGGAAAGCAGGGGAAATCTGAGGCCTCCCGGGGAGGCCCCACCAGCTCCCACCCCCACTTCCCAGCCTTCACCCCCCTACAGTCCAGTTTCTGAGAAATGACAGGGAGGGTGAGGGGTGGGGGTTTTGTCCTGAACATGCCCTCAACGTCAGCACTGTCTGTTGCTGTTTTGCTGCGGGGTTGGGGGAGGCGCTCATTCGCCCTTTGCCCCTCCCTGGGTGTTCAGGGAGAATCCTTATTGAAGGCTCTTTTCAAGTCAAGGAATTGGAGCAGGAGGACTTCGAGCAAAGCGGGGCCCTTAGAGCCGCTTGGACTTAGCTCCTTGGAGGTCAGAGGGGCCCCTGTCCCCCATTCTGCAAAGCAGACCTCCCGGGAGAATTCCTTGGAGTAGGGGGCCCTGACTGGCCCAGGCACTGTCTCTACCTGGGGTGTCATAGAGACTGCTCCTCTGCTCCTCAGCCTAAGGGTTGGAGCGCTCCTAGCAATGTAAATAACAAGCGCGTTATCCCCGTCTTAACGATGATTATTTTTGCCTCTCACCTTGCCACTCAGTGCTCACCTTGTTACCAGCCAGCAAGCTTTCTACCCTCTAGAATTTAAAAATCAAATGGAGGCGAAAACATAAAGTAACCACTCAAACTTTCTAGTCCTTTTATTTTGAAACGTATTTTCTCAATGTTTGCAATACAGCAAATCTTTAACCAATTTGATCACACAGAGATCCTAGCGCCTATTCGTTTTTAAAAGTAATTTCCGTGGTTCACTTGGTTTTCATATGTGCTCTGCATTTGTCTACCCCAGTGCCAATTAATTCTCATCCTGGGGATTTTTTCCTAATAGTTAGCAATTAATTACCTGCAAAAATTCTATCCCTGACATGGGTAGATGTATAAGACCCGCTATTTAAAAAAGCATAAACCTCAACATATTTTAAATATTTTGTTATATACCCAAGGTCAGCATTGATCCTTTTATCTGGCCTCTCCTCCCACCTCCCTTAGGGTTTGAAAACCACTTCGTTCCCACTGGCAGCTGCAGGCGAAGCTTTCTCTCAGTGGGGTCGTTGTTTTTTTTCCCAAAATTGAGCTGAGATCCATTTAATGCACCATGAAAACTAACTTAATTAGGAATCAAATTCATTCTTTTGTGAGACCAGCGGTAAGCGTCCAACACTCCCTCCGCTGCCGCCCCCACGTTTTTCTGCGTTTTTTGCTAAGCCGCCTCTGCTGAAGTCCGTGACTCCAGGGCAGCCGCCCCTCCACCGCTGCCCACCTGCCCCTGACTTCTCTCTCTCTCTCTCTCTCTCTCCTTTTTAAGCAGCCGAGGCGCACTCTGGTTTTGCAAGTCTGACATTCTTTACGTCGCCTTCCCGGAAAAATTTGTCCAGGGCTGGCGTTCGGCCGAGGCGGTGCATCTGACGCCCGGGAGAAGCAGAGCGCGTTTCTTTTGGCGTGGACCTGGGACCCCCGCGGGTTCCAGGGGCGGCACCCCTTGGGGTCGGCATTGGGACCTGGCTGCGAGGCAGCTCGGCGGCCATGAAGGCGCCGCCGGCGGCGGGAGGGTGCCAGGCAGCCCCGGCTGGTAACTGCTGTTCTAGCTCTGCAACCGAGCGCTCCTTTCCACCGCGGTTTGGGTTAATGATGGGTCCTGCCGGCGTGAACGCCGTGTTTATTATACCTTCACCAGCCCAGGGGAGGGGTGCGCGCCTGAGCGCCCGGGGTCCAGGAACGCCAGAGCTGCAACGCCGAAAATTTTTCAGGCTGGGAAAAGGTCTTGGGGCCCCCTCATACACGCCTTTTTCGCACTCGCTTGGCCTTGACTTGGTCAAGGGCGGATTCGGCCTGCTTTCAGGCTGGGGGGCCTCGGGGCACCGGGGTGCACCTGGGGCCCGCCCCCTTGGGGAGGCACCTTCTGGAAACCCAGGCCCCGCGCGTCTCCCGCCGGGACTGCCCCTTGGGCGGTGGTAAAACTGCCCAGGCCCCGGGTATCATGATCTTACTCAAACCCCAACCCCTGCCCGCCCCAGCCAGTAGGGGAGAGGGTTGGGAGTGGGAGGCCTCGGCGCTGTTCTCTGGATGCAACTGAGATTGCCGCTAGAGGCTGACGCCTGGGTCGGAATCCGAGGTAGACGAATCTGGGGTGCTGGAACCGTGCTTTTCCCCGGAAAACCCAAGAAATGCACTTACAGTGCGAGATTGGTTGGGGCGTGTCTATAGGGGCAACGGGAAACAGCGAATACTACGGATTATGTGCTCAGGGAGGGAAAGCAGATCGAAGGTCCATTACTTGCACATTTCTACCTACGATTTGGGGGCTGAATCATCCAGGAAACCGGCTTTGTACTCCACCTGTCTGTGCCAGTGTAGACGGAGTCTGGGGCCGGGGCCAGCTGATTTTCCATTGCAGTCCCCCAAACCCTCCCAATTTTAAAAATTTGGTCGGGTGCGGGCCGAAATTGGGGTACAGGCGGTGCGGGGGTGGGCGGGTGGGGGACGCTCAGATGTGAGACTCCCGGGTTACTGTAGTAAGCTCTATTTGGGGCGGGGCGCGCCCGCGGAGACCCTGCGCGGCGGGAGGGACATGTGCACAGGCGCGTGGGGGTGGGGTGGTTGTGAACCAGGGAACGCAGACCCCCGAGAACCGCCAGATAGTCGCTGCGTCCACTTAACCCGGCGGCAGAGCCCTCCGCATGATTGCTCTTCCTCCACCAAAAGCCCACCCCAGCAAGCGTGGGCCTCCAACCCCAGGCCGGAGGTCCCAGGCTGCGTCTCACCTCCCGCCCCCTTCCCCCGTCCCCGCCTTGCGTCCGGCTTAACGAAGACCGCTCGGGTTCCAACTCAATTAGCTCGCTGCAGAGGCCGCCGCCGGCGTCGAGCTCCTCCAGCAATTAGGGGCGCGCCGGCTGGGGCCGGGGGCGGGGGCGGGGCGGGCAGGTAAAGACGGAACCAATTTGCCTAGAGGGTTTATCAACAAGTGGCTTAACTAGGAATGTGCGTTGACAACTCAGCACCTCCGTCGGGGCTCCGGCGGCGGCGGAGGGCCGAGATGACAGGCTGAATGGAGGGGCGGGGGCGGGGGGCGTCCTGGGAGCCGGGAAGACCGAGGCTTCAGAGCCACCCGAAGCCACCTCGGCCGAGCCCCGCGCGCGGCGTGTGCCGAGTGGACCGGAGCACCCGGGGCGCGTTGCCGGGACTCGGGGCTCGGCAGGCGGGCGAGCACGGGCCGGTGGGCGCTGGACTGTCTTTCCCGACGAAGTAGGTGGCCGTGTATATTTTTGTTCAAGTGGTGTTTATGTTAATGAAAAAAGGATGGAATTACAAACAGCCAGCCGATCGCGCCGCGGCCGCCGGAGACTCGCCGCGCTCTCGTCCCAGGCCCAATCAAAGGGAGCGCGCTCTGGGCCGCTCTGGGACCTCCAGCAGAAACCTTCTCCCCCCTCCCCACCTCCTCTAACTGGGTGAAATTGTCCTGCCCGCCTCTCTAACTTTCTCCAAATCGAGAACCCTCTGTTTGCAATCAGCCCCCTCACCTCGTTCCCCCCACCAACCCTCGGTAGCGCAATCAGGTTTGTGGATAAGAAAAACCCTAATTTAAGTCCCGCAGCTCCTTTTTTTTTTTAAGGAGCACTCAGATAACGCTTCCGGGACACACGGATGCGGCTAGAACTCAGCCTCCCTTATCCCCTTCACCGCTCTGCTCCTTTTCATTTTCGTTTTTTTCTTTGTTTTTAATAATATAATTAGCCCGGATTTTGACATTATTTCCTGGGCAGCTGCCTTTTTTTTTTTTTCTGGGGCTAAGCAATTAGATTTTCTAAAGGCCCTACCAAGTCCTTCCATCCCGAGAGAACTTTTTTTCCTCGCCCCCTTTTCCGGAACCCACTGCCGTCTTTTCCTCCGTGGATAGGCAAGGACCCTGGCGGTGCTGCCCTCCTTTGCTTTGGTTAGAGGAGAACGGCCAGCAGGAGAGACAGCCCGACTTGCAGCAGCGGGAGCGAGACTGACCCACGCGGCTGGGTGACCTGGGCCGTGGCTGGGGCCCTGGGACAGGGTCGGTGTTTCCTGGGTCAGGGCAGCCAGGCTGATGCGGGCACCACGCCTTTGGGCGACCACAGCCCGGCGCTTCTAGGTCCGGTCCAATTATCAGACACCGCATAGCTGCGTCTCCACAGACAAGGTGAAACGGAGACTCGGCGGGTGTCTAGCCCAGTGGAACTTTCAGAGCCGTGTCTAATCTTTTCCTAGAGGAACTTTGACTGGGGAGATTTGGGTTGTCCGCCCTGTTTTCTCTGGTGGTCGCCATAGTCTGCTTGTGTAGATGCTGTTCCCTCCCTTTCTGGCCAGTTCAGCCTGGGTGTGGGTTCATTGGACCCCCGCCCGCCTGCAGGTGGAAGGCAGGGCCCAGAGAACACCCGGCCTGGGTTTTCCACCTGGAGAGATGGACCTCCTGGCACCGCTGGGGCGCCATCCCCCAAGCCCTGTTCTGAATCTCTGCTTTCCCCGTTACTACAAAGAAGACCGACACTGCTTCAAACACGCTTTGAAGGCGGTGCTCACCAGCCTGGTAATCAGATTAACACCCCGGCGGTAAAGAAGTCAGTCGATCCCAGGAAACAACACTTCACAAGGAAGAGGAGACATCGAGAGATAGATAATTACTGGACCAAATTAAAGTTTTGCTTGTAAACTTTCTCCCCCATGGAAGGAGAGTTGTTCTGAGGGTGGTTCCTTCCATCTCCTCCAAAGTTGACGTAGCGATAATGCGCACAGCACAGGGAGTGAGTTACTTGGGGATGAGGCATTTCTTTGAGGACTTTGTCCCACTTTCTCTCCTCTGCCACCACAGAGGAGAGCAGCAGACCCCTTGATTGGGGGCTGGGAGGTTGCTGCCCCCCATCAAGGATCAGCCTGGGGGCTGCTTCCAGGGCCTTGGGTAACAGAGTGGGTCAAGCATGGGGAAGGCGAAAGGCTGTGTTTTTATCTCCAGATCAAAGGATATTGAAGTGGAAGGTGCAAACTAGGTGTGTAGGTGCATTTTTGAGAATAGCAGCATCACAGTTTCCACCAGATACAGCAAGTCCCTAACACATCTCCCTCCCAAATAAAAACGACCAAGACAGAATAAAGTGCGCCTAAGTCACAGTTATCGGGCACCTCGTTCTTTCAGCGAACTATGATTTGTCAAACCCGTGCGCACCGCTGACACTCCCTTGACGGGTTGTGTAGCCTTGACGTTGAGCAGCCGAGGGAAAAATCTGAGAACAGACAGGGGCGGGAGCGCGAAAGGCCCGCGCTGCCACAGGCCTGAATCCGCCCCTCTTCTTCGGGCCGTGGAGGTCACAGGCCCCGGCTGGCCTGTGTTTTCCGAACCGAAGCTCTGGAGTTGCACACCCAGGGGTGGGAGGCCGGGTGCAATTGCTCCGCGGAGCCCCTCCTGCTGGGCCAGCCGCCCTGCTCAGCTGTGCGCTGCAATTTGTCCGCCAGCGAGGGTTCCATTCTCTGAATAACCTTCAGCAGGTGCCGGGGCTGGTCCTCATCCCCGCTCCCTCCGCGCCCTCGGCGGAGGGATAGACACAGGAACGCTTCACACCGATGTTTAATCTGTCGTGATGGGTAGCCAGGCATGCGCCCAGGTAGCCGGCCTCGCGCTGGCTCACAGGGGTGGGGTTGGCCTTTTCTCCCGGTGCTTTGAAAGGAAGGGCGGCAAGCTAAAGAGGGAGCGAGATAGAAAGGGCCGCTCCCCAGGGGTAGGGGGCTCCCTAATGCGGCCACACCGGGGTGTTCCAGGGGCAGCCCTGGCCAAAGACTGCACCCGGCTGTTCTAGGGCGCCTGCGCCCTCGAGCGTCTCAGCGCCCCGGACGCTGCGGGAGCCGCTTTCTCCACCCGCGCCACTTTCTCTGGGGCTGGCAAATGCCAGATGCTGAGCCCTGAACTCGCCTGCGAGCTGGTAGGGCCCCTTCTGCGCGTCCCAGCCATTTATTCCATCCTGCAATTAAACCCGAGGTCAAATATCTCCTTAACGACGCTATCAGGCCAGTGGCTCATTATGGCGTATATTTAGCCATAAAATATGGGTTGTAGTGAGGAGGAGATGAAAATTATTGTGTTCTGGGAATGAATCCTTTTAGCAGAAACCAGAGCTGTTATTTACCACGGAGAGCTAAGTACAGGCTCAGTCTTCTAAGCGACCCCAGCAGGATCAGCTGCTCCTCCAGGCCCTTTCCGGCTGTGCCTGCGCCCCCGCCACAGGCCTGGCACCGGCGCGCTGCCTCCACGCCGCTTGGTGCATCCCAGAAGGAGCCGCTCTGGTCGCGGGGGAACAACATCCTTGTGGATTAGGGCGCTTATGGATGGTGTTCTGTCTCAGTTCCCAAATTCAGAGCTCCCTGCAGCCCACTCGCCTGGTCTGTAGTGGGAAAGCCTTTGGCAGGATCGTAAGACGGTGGTGTGCCAGCCGTGGCTTGCTGTGGAACTATCTGGAGCTTGGTAGAGTCGGTATATCAGGCTTCTAGGGAGGCTCTGCTTCTGGCTGCCATGGGTAGGTTAGTTAACCTCTCTTGACTTCAGTGACCTCATGTGTAAAGTGGGGGAAAGGCCATGCCTTCTCCCGGAAAGCTTAGGAGAATTTAATCCGACGTTAATGTGAAGCCTGTATAGCCCAGTGCCGGGTGCAGAGAAGTTTAGTTCATGGTGACCAAAGGACAAATCACGAGGAAGTGCATAAAAATAAGTCTTTGGGCTGCTGATATGAATGCATGAATGAAACCACTCATGTAAGGGGCTGTGAGTGATTTGGAGTCCAGGATTGGACAGTCTTAGGTTTCGGTGGGGCCCAGACCATCACCAGCCGTGCCCACCAGCTAGGGTAACTTTTTTCCCTTGTGCAGGATCCCCACCTGCCTGCAGGGTTGGACAGTCGCAGCTTTGGTGGGTGGGGGGGCAGACCATCACCCCGGGCAGTACCTGCCCTGGCAGCCTGTTCAGAGTTGCCGTGATTTGCTGAGATCATGTTCTCCGGTGATCAGCGGTGCTCGCCATAAGAGGAGTTGCTCACACATGATCCTGTTCCCTGCTGCCCGTCCTCCCAACCCCCGCCAACATCCTGGATGTCCAGGTGGCCCCAGGTGGAACCAGAAGTCTCCAGACACACCAACAATGCTCAGCTTCATCCTGGCAGTGCCGGGGAGATGGAAATTGTGTGGACAGGGACATCCCCAGATTTAGCCTCTCAGGAAGTGGCCGGGTGACCCACAAGCTACAAATATTTGGGCGAACCAGATGAGGGAGTCCCCAATCTAAATGTTTGCCCAAGGCCTCCAAGGGGGCAGATTAATTATAAGGTTAATGGGCCCCCCAGGCAGGGCAGTTGTGTCCTAGAGGAAAGTGGCCATGTCGCCCACCCCCACTGGCCAAGGCCCAACTTTCTTGGCTTCCAAGATGAGCAAGACACCAGACCTTCCATCCCTTCCCTATGTATGTCCTGCTTAGAGATTCTGGGAGCTCCTGCCAGATAGTTGCAGGCTGTGCTGGGACAAGAACAGAGTCTGCAGACACATCCTGTGGACACACACAGACACACACACCCAACAAGTCCCCTGACACTATCTTCTTAGGGCAGCCTCCTCATATCCATCGGAATACAGAGTCAGCAGCAAGTCCTGGGCAGCTTTCTGAATTTCAGTCCTGGCAAGGAGAGGGATGCCCATGGCTCTTCCTGGAGTTTCCTGCCACTCTGAGAGGGAGGCACTGGGTGGCAGTGCTGTGTGACCGTGGCCACGTCCTGCTCCATCTCTGGCCCTCTGTTTCTTCTTCTGGGAAATGGGGATTCTCTGTTAACCCTCTGGAGACCAGGTCTTCTGCCTGTAGCATTTGATCGTGCCATCCTTTTTAGTTTAATCATTTTGTCTCTGCAGTGTCACCTTCATCACCACCACTGTCACCTTCATGAAGCACACACCAGTTGCTTCACAAGCATTTAATCATCACACCTCTCCAAGGCAGGGGGTATTATCCCCATTTTCCAAGTGAGGGAATTGAGGTTCAGAGAGGTTGAGTAACTACCCAGGGACACACAGCTAGTGAGGGATGCCACACGTGTTACCTCTCTGCATCATTTGTGCTCATTGATAGGTGATCAGGGATCTGTGTGGGATTTGTTCTAGTGACCCTGGCACCCATGGCTAGGGCAGGGGTTCAGGGGAAATGCAACAAGTTTAATTATGTAGATCCACCGTTTAACTTAGAGTTTCTATTAAACAATGCTGCAAGATGTAACGTTTCTTTGGGTTGCATCCTTTATTCCCCGGGAACTCCAAGGAGGGAAGATAGGCTGCAGGCAGCCAAGGGCTGGACAGACTGCTGGGTGGCTCCACTCATCTTCCTTACCCGCAGGTACGTCTAAAAGCTCCAGCTCAGACCAAGAGGGGGCCATGTCCGAAACAGGCATCACTGCCTGGCACTGGCTTCCTTGCTACTGTTCAGGTTGTTTTGTGGCTGGGAGGGTCCCCCATCTGAGATGACAAATGTGACATATACTCTTGGAAGTACATGATCTATTAGTCACAGCAAGAGAATCTGCCATGCAAAGCCTTTATTTCATTGGAAGCTTGTTTACTGTCCGGCGAGCTGGCTGCTCTGACGAGAAGCCACAAGTACAATACCCCGATTGTGTCCTGCAGGACCTCAAAATTGCAGTTCTTACACAAACTCGGTTCTTGCTGTGAGAAAGGTTTTCTCTGTGCTTCTTCGCCTCCAAAAGTGAGATTGAATGCTTTCCTTGTGTCAGGCTTAATCAAGCAGTGGAGGCAGTGAGGGAAGATGCAGGAGGATTAGGCTCGCTCAGGCAATCTTTTCCCTTTGGGGATCATACTTTGGCTTGTTCTTTGGATTTAACACAGACGCTTATAGCTGACCTATAGAGAGACAGACACTGCGCACCGCCAGCCAGCAGCTGGCCACGGGGAACCCTTGCTCAGTTTGCAAGGCAGTGCCCGATGTTTATGAGGCACTCCCTGCGTGCCAGGCACCACGCAGAGTGCTGAGTCTATGATCTCACTCAATCCCCGAAGCAGTATAATGAAGGATGCTTCAGATGTGGACATGGAGGGAAGGAGAGGTTCTGACTCACCTGAGGGCACACATTAGTGAGTGGTGGAGCCAGGTCTCACACAGGCATTTGGTTCCAGAGCCCAAGGTTGCAGGACACCTGGCATGTGCTCATTGCCACCACTGACGTTGAACATGAGATGCAGGGCACGTGTGCAGGATGAAGGAGCATCGACAGTAGTGCAGGGGATTGAGGCCTGGACTGGGCAGTGTTAAATGAAATCATTAAATTTATACACATCCCATTTGTGGTAAGCAGTTGACTGCAAAGCACCCTAGAATCACTCTTGAAGTTCTAACAATTGCTTTCCAAACAAAAGAAAGGACGGGCGTGTCTGTTTGTATGTGTGTTTTAGGGCTTGTGACTCATCTGGAGCATCTGTTCCTCATAAGAGCACTTTTCCAAACAGGATTTGTGAAGAGGTGACCCAAATTTCAGACAATGTTGGATGCAAACGGATTTGCCAGCAATTGCATCACTGTCAAAACCAGCTCTGCCCGTGTCTTCCGAAGATACCAAGTGAAATATGTGTAGATGGGATTTACATCTGAAAAACCAAGGCAAGAGGCCATGGGAAGGGACGGAGGTGGAATAGGACTGGACAGGAGCTGATAAATGGTTGTTGCTGAGTACTGGGCAGATAGGGGTTGGTTATCCTATTGTCTTTGCTTTCATATATTTTATTTTTTCTGTAATAAAACAAATTAAAATCACCTGTCGTGACCTCACAGGGGCCAATGTGGGTTGTGGCATGAGGCAGGAAGCTCTGCAGAGTTCCTTGGTCAAAAGGATTAATTACAAAAGAACTCCACGAACACCGAGAAGAGAAGGGAATCCTGGGCATTTAAAGCCACAAAGAAACTTGATATGGTCTTGTCTCCTTCTCTCAACTGACAGTGAGAAACTGAAGACCAGAGAGGGTGAGTGGTTTACCCAGTTTGGCACAACTGACCCCAACCTAGCCCTCCATGAGGACTGAGCACATGAGAGATCCTGAGCCACAGCCACCCAGCCCTGCTCCTCTCGAATTTCTGACCTACAGGAAGTGCAAGAAGTAATGAAAGACTGCTGTTTAAAGCCACTGCATTTTGGCATGATTTGTTATGCAGTCATAGATAACCAGAAAACATCGGATTTACATTTTAAGGTAAACTTTTTTATTGAAACATCACATACACACAGAGACGTCCACAAATTGGCTCGATGAGCTTTCTCAAAGGAAACACATTCTCTGAGCAGTGTGCACATCCAGACACATCAACTCCATCCTCCAGAAGCCCCCTCCTGTTACCGCCACTCACAGGTCACCCGTCTCCTGACTTGCAGCCACAGACATAGTCCTGCCTAATTCTGAACGTGGTACAAATGGAATCATACAGAATGGGCTTGGCTTCTTTCACTCTGGGCTGTGTTTATGAGCATCACCCAGATTGCTGCATGGAAGCCATCGTTTGTTCATTTTCACCACCATAGAGTATTCTACTGTTGATGGGACACAGGCTATTTACTCCTTCTACTGTTGAGGGACACATAGTTATTTCCAGCTGGAGACTGGTATATGTCTCTTGGCTACCTTCTGCATGCATTTCTGTTGGAGGTTGTTTCAGGTATCTCTTAACGTATAACAGACCACCCTCAAATTGAGTCCTTGAAACAATTACCATTTTCTTCTTCCTCAGGATTTGGTGCATGGGATGGGCTCAGTTGGGCAGTTCTTCTGTTCCATGTGATGGTACTGGGGCTGCAGTCATTCAGAGGCTCAACTGGGCTGAACGTGCAAGGTTTCTTGCTCACGTGGCCATCAGTGGTGCTGGCTGGTGTTGGGAGCTCCACTGGACTTCTGTC
Organism: Pan troglodytes; assembly: GCF_028858775.2. Classification (NCBI taxonomy): domain Eukaryota; kingdom Metazoa; phylum Chordata; class Mammalia; order Primates; family Hominidae; genus Pan; species Pan troglodytes. Next base: position 84,664,536 of record NC_072416.2, on the reverse strand, counting down.
CAGAGCTCCTCAGCTCACCTCTTTGTATCCTTGCCCTGTGGCTCAGGCTTCTAACAATACAGAGGCTGGATTCCAAGAGGCGGGAATTAGAAGTGTTCAGCCTTCTTAAGACCAGGATTCAGATGTCCCAGACTGTCACTGTATTGACCGGAGCATTTACAGGCCTGCCCAGTAATTTTTCCATCTTGGGCAGGAATGGGTGGCATATGCTGGGGGTAGGGGTAGCATTGTTGGGGATCATCTTTGGAGCTGTGTGCCAAGGAGTAAATTGCTGGGCTGCTTTCTACCTGAGGAAGTCCACTATGCTTGCTTGTGGAGAGTGGATTGTGTGCACAGAGTCCACAAGGATTTAAGAATCCGAGCCCTGCTGCCCTTGCCTCAGCCTGTGCATTAGGGCCCGGTGGTGAGAGCACTGAGCCATTGTGAATCAAGGCCCCTCCCTCGACCTGCATTCTAACAGGCCACAAGAGCTTGCTTGATTTTGGTCCTAGGCTGCTGCCTGTGGGTTGGATTCCAGGGGCACTCTCTCCTCCACAAACCAGACGGTGGCAAGTACATCCCCTCAATGGAAATTGCCCACACTTCACCCTAAAGACAGATCCTGCTGTTCAGCAACAATGTGAGTGGCCCACACATTTGTCCAGCATGAAACCGTTTGCAGATTCCTTTCCAGTACACAGTCCCGTCAGCCGGTCACATCACGATGACAGCTCCTCGAAGCACCTTTTGGTTTGCAGTTGTGTAGCTTAGAAGTAGGAGCCTGCACGGCTTCAGGAATTCACAGAAGGAACACACTTTGTGGTTGGAGAAGTTAATCATAGGAATATCCTGCAACCTGCTGCTCTGAGCCTGTGCACCTGGGGTGTTTCCCTGGAGGTCCTGTGTATGAGGATACTCGTCAGCATGGGGTTTGGGAAGCCTAGCACTGGAGACAACCTAGGTGGTCCTCTCCAGGGGAGTAGGTAAGAGCCCTACAGCAGTGAAAAGCATTGAAGGAAAAGTGTGTTCAGCAGCGCTCTTAATCTGATCAGAGCAGCCTGAACACATTCTAAACACAGGGCATTTAGAACTAGGGTAGAGGCACTAGAGCACCATAGATACAAACTCAGATTCTGAAGGTAAATGCCCAGGTTCAAATCCAAGCCCCCTCGCCAAGTGACCACGACTCCCCCGAGTCACCTGACCTCTGTGTTTACATCCTCAAAGTTAAGTAGTCAGGAAAGGGGGCTTGGGGCTTGCCACATGGATGGTTGCCACTCTCCTTTGCAAAGTGTAGTCCCCAAAAACAGGTGGAAGAGGGAAGGGTCCAATTAGAAGGCCGAGTACCAGCTGCCGTGAATACGCCAGAGCTGCTGGCTAGTGATAAATAACTGAAACCCAGGGGGACAGCAGAGCTAGGGTGACCACACATTCTAGGAAAGAAAAGATGCCTGTTGTACTGGCTTTTTATCCAGCTTAGACAAAGAAGGGCAAAGAAAATAATTTAGAAAATGGTAGAGATGGGCACAGAGAAAGGGCACTGAGGGAGGCACAAACAGAAGGCCAAGTGATGGTGGAGGTAGACATTGGAGAAATGCCTTTGCAAGCCGGCGAATGCAAAGGATGCTGGCAACCCTGGGAGTGGGAAGAACCTGGAACACGCCCTCCCTCAGAGTCTCCAGAAGGAACTGGCCCTTCATCACCTTTCGGATTTCTGGCCTCCAGAACTGGGCAAGAAAATGTTTCTGCTGTTGGAGGCCATCCAGCTGGTGGTCATTTGTTATGGTTGCCACAGAAAACGAATATAGATTTAGACATCTAATTTGCATATATAGATGTGCATGTGTATTTGTTAAATAAAAGATAAAGCATGATAACTCGATGGACAACGTTACAACTCATTAAATTGTGTTGGTTAAAAAAAACGATAGATATCACCCACACATTTTTATGTGCTGGCAAAGAGAAAAATCCAAGACTACATAGGGTTCCTCTTATTTTAATTATTTTATTCTTTTAAACAACAAACAATGTGGCTAAAGCAAACAGAAATTATTTTTTCATGAAACAAACAGAAAGGGTTCAATGCACTTAAATGATCAACCATCCCCACCAGCGTGGAAACAGGGCTGGGCTTGCAGACAGTGATGTGTGTGGTGTGCATCTGTGGGGTTTGGGGTTTTGCTTACTTTGAGGGATGGGAATAGAAGCCTTTCCGAGAAATGCACACCCAGGAGCGAGTTCCTGGGCCACAGTGCTGGCTCCCTGCTTACTGGCTCATGGTGCAATCTGGGTTTGGGGGCAGCTTTGTTACAGGCAGGAGCCTCGACCCTTCGGAAAAGGATTCCACTCCTGAGATCCCATCTGTCCCTGAGTCTCAGGACACACCAACCAGAAACTGCAACCCTTCTGTGTCAAGCAAACAGCACTCATGCCTTTGAAATTCCCCAGTGTTCCCAGCACACCTGCAGCATTTGGGAACATTGTTCTCAGTACTCTCTGTGCTCATCTACTTGGATGCCAGACTATTATCATCATCCTCATTCTACAGGGGAAACTGAGGCACAGAGAGGTTAAAGTCACTTTCCCACTGTAGGACAACAGGACTAGAACCCCAGAGCTCCACCATCCAGCTGAAGGAGGAAGGGGGCTTAGCTGCATGGAAAGGGGGCGCCCCACGGAACTCACCCTTGGCTTCACCTTCACCTGTCCTTGGCTGGCTCCGTTTCCCCTTTCTATCTTCCTGGGTCTCAGTTCAAGGGCCACCTCCTCAGAGGGGCCATCCCCACACCAAGGCACCCTCCCCCAACTCAGTCCTCCCCAGTTTGCTCTCTTCGTGGTACCTTACTTGTCACTGTCTGAAGTTATCCTGCTTTTGTCAGGGTCCCGCGGGCAGGGAATATTCTCTCTTGTTCCTGGAGGTCGTTGCCTCCCCAGCACTTAGCGGAGTGCTGGCTCCCAACTCCTGGGTCTGCATCCTCGTGGACCGAGCACACAGTGCTGATGGAGACACGGGGGGCTGGGGCCCTGACCTCAGCCTCTGACATTTATATCCACGTGTGGAGTGCCCGGCACATCATGTTTAACCCTCGATGGGAACAAGACAGTTGCCCCATTTTGATGTAAGAAGAGGCCAAGTCACCTGGCCCAGGTCACGCAGCAACAGGTGAATTGAGAGCCAGGCACCCCTGACTCCTGAGTCCCAGGCTGCAGCCTGGTCTGAGGGCTGGGAAGACTTAAGGAAATTCCAAGGGAACAGTTACTCTTTTTGTTAGGAGTCAATAGCCATGAGACCAGGATGCTGGATGCCCAGGGTCTCGCCATCTGGAGGTTTAGACAGAGGCTCCAGAAATGAGGCGACAGGCATGAAATCACCCCACAAAGGCAAGGCCATCCAAGCAGGACACCCCATGAGAGGGAAGTGGGTTCTGCCCCTGCCTCAGCCTGCAAGAACAGGACAGCAGCAGGGCAGAGGAATGAAGAGCCCCATTCAAGGGCTCTACGGAGCTTCCACAGCATCCCTGAGCCATCTCTCTAGGGCCTCTGGTGAGCATGTGTGCATGGGACACTAGGGCCCTATTTTTTTAAGCCACTGTGGTCAAGTCTCTCCTACAGCAGCTGTACGTGCTTGGTAACTAACATACGCTTGAATGTCTGGCTCCTTTTGCATTTCCTTGAGAGGCAGGAGTTCACCCCAGGAAGGATTATGATGTTATGGTTGGAATGCAGAGAGAAAGCTTTTGATTTCCAAAACAGGCTATTTGAGTCTGTGTCATCCCAGTAGCCCTGATGTCTTGACGAGAAAGTCCTGCATTATGACCACCTGCCCTTTCTATAGCAGGAGTCAAGATCTCTGAAACAGGTTGTGGAGTTTCACAGAACCCACAAGTAGAGGAACCCCTGCCTGCATCTGCAATGGGAATCCTTCAGAAGGGAAGGCTGAGAGGAGCGAGGCGAGGCTGGGTGGGTGTGGCTGGGTGGGGTGAGGCTGGTGTTCTCAGGGTTAAACCTCATGGGGTAGATGCAATCAGAACCCAGGAGGTCTGAGGACTGTGGGACCTCCAAGCAACTACCCTGGACTACTCGTCCATGATTTTCAGATAGAGCCACACTCTCTTCTGCAGGAAGGAGACAAAAATTTCCGAGATGGCAGAGAAAAATAGTCACCCTGGTGTGGGAGTGCCCTGAGGCTGCCAAAGAAAATTACCACCACAAACTTGGTGACTTAAAACAACGGAAAGTTATTTTCTCATAATCCTGGGGGCCAGAGCCTGAAATCAAGCTGTCAGCAGGGCTCTGTTTTCCCCGGAGGCTCCAGGGGCAGCTCCTTCCTGCCTCTGCCAGCTCCTGGTGGCTCCAGGCACTCCTGGGCTTGGGCAACTTCACTCCAATCTCTGTCTCTGTGTCTTCCTCTTCTATCTCTTATAAGGGCACTGTCATAGGACTCAGGAACCTCTCCAAACAGGATGATCTCATGTTGAGATGCCTAACTGATAATATCTACAAAGACCCCTTTTGCAAAGAAGACCTCATTCACAGGCTCAGGGGTTAGGATGTGACCATCTCTTCTTGGTGAAGAGTAGTGAGGGCTACCATTCAGCCCACTACACCCAGCAGTAGCCATTCCATGCCCTGCAGCTGCACTGAGATGACAGAAGTTGTTGTAGGAAATTCTTCCATTTTCTTTTCCTGGAAAGCAAAACTAATGCAGGAAGAGGGGAGGAGAGAGTAGGAGATGTGTCTGGAGTATGGGCTTGGCTGCTGCAGTGCAGATCCAGAATAGCACAGGTCTGAATGAGAGGGAAATTAAGTCTTGCTCATTCACTGCACTCCAGGTGTGTAGTGTGCGGGGCTGAGTGGTAGTCCCCTGTGCCAGAGATCCGGAATCTCTTGCTGGTTCCTCTGCCAACCATAGGCTGCTGTACCCATCTGCATGGCTCACCTCCAAGTCCTCTTTCTGGCCAAGGGGAGGGCTGTCCACGACTAATGGTGAGGTTGGTGCACGTTGTCATGGCTGAGAGCCTCCTCCTGGTGCTGTGTATCCTAACTGCCTGTACTCTATTGGTTGTTCAATGTTTGGGCTGCCACCCCTGGTATATCCCTCCCCTTGAAGGCATGACCCAGAAGTTATACCCGTCTTTTCCTCTTCCACTCACACCCTATTGGCCAGTATTTGGTCCTGTGACCACAGCTAGCTGCAAGGGAGTCTGGGAAATGTATTCTTTTTTGGAGATGGCCTTTTGCCTGGCAGAAAATTCTAATAATGGATATTGGGGAAATGGATAACTGGGTGATAGCTAACATTCTCTGCAAAGGAGGGGTCTGGCTTTCTGGGGCCAGGCTCAGCATCTCCTGGCTCTTCCACTGACTGGGAGATTGCTGGAGAAAGGCTGATGGGTCTTTACCTGGAAAAGCCCTAGATCTTATGGTGGCCTGGTTCCTTGAGGATAGCAGTTATGGGACATTGCTGGCTTCACTGCTTGTTTTTACACCAGCTGATGCCCACTGCCCCAGCATGACAAGGGTTCAGCTTTCTGTCCTTTGAGATGATAGCCCACTCTCTGCCCGTATAGGTGAAGAGAAATGCATTGATTATACACTTTGGTGCTAGGTACTGTAGCAAGCATTTCTCCATGAATTATTGCTGTTTGAGAAGCTGCAGGAACTCTCTGGCAAACTGCCCTCTGCAAAATAGGATGTAAACAATCCCCCAGAGTAGCCTGCTCAAGGCCTTTGGGGACCTGGGGGCAGCCCCCAGCATGAGTTGGCTCTGGGGTGCTATGTTGCCCAGCAGGCTGTGTGAGGTTACCAGCCATAGGAAGGCAAAACCACCGCCTTTCCTTGGCAATATCCTACTTGCATTGTGTGTTTCAAAGCCTCCTGCCAGATCCCAAACCAAGCACGCCCCCTGTCCTGTTCTCTTTGTGGCTCAATGGCAATAGAAAGTGGACCTGCTCTAACCTACTCATTCATTTACTTTTTCAGCAGTCATTCATTTATTCAGCAAATAAGAGTACATTCTAAGGGCCAGACCATGTGCTAAAAGCACCAGGCATCATCTCTGCAGCTAAGCAGTGTGTGATTTTATGGATAGACAGACACAGACACGATGATATCATGCTAAACTGTTATGCTAAAGTAATGTGAATTGGCCAATAAGGATATGGAAATAGGTCCAGTCTCACTAGAACTGTTCAGGAAATGTGAATACTAATCCCCTAGATACCTACTTCTGGGTATATATCTAAAGGAACTGAAAATGGGGCTGAGCTTGGTGGCTCGCACCTGTAGTCTCACCCACTCAGGAGGTGGAGGAGTGAGGATCTTTTGAGCCCAGGAGTTCATTGCTGTAGTGAGCTATGATCACACCACTTCATTCCAGCCTGGGCGATAGAGCTAACCCATCGCTTAAAAAAACAAGAAGCAAAAAAAAAAAAAAAACCAGCAACTGGATCTCAAAGAGATATTTGCACACTTATATTCACAGCAGCACTGTTCACAACAGCCAAGAGGTGGTGGCAACCCAAGTATCCACTGATAGATGAATGGAGAAACAAAATAAAGTAACATTTTTCACCCACTGGATTAAATCTATTATTGGTGGGAGTATCAGCAGCTGAACTCTTTGGTTAAGTAATTTAGAAATAACCTTATAATTTTAAATGCATGAATCCTGTGATACAGCAGTGTCTTATTTGAAAGTTTTGAGAAATGAAAGGAGGTGACAGGTTGGCTTAAGTGAGACAGTGGAACCCCTCAGCACTCTGCCCAGCAACCAGCTAGCACTCAAGAAGTGGCATAGAACCTTATCATTCCAGCAGTGATGAGAAGACATCCCTCCCCTCACACCTCCCAACCAGCTTAGTCATAGGAGTGGTATTAGCAATCAGGGTTTCCAGAGAAAAAGAACACACACACACACGCACACGCATACACACACAACAGAACACCCCCCACCACGCACGCACAGACACACACACACACACACACACACACACACACACACAGAGAGGTTTACATGGCTGTGGAGGCTGGTAAGTCTGAAATCCACAGGGCAGGCCAGCAGGCTGGAAACCCAGGCAGGAGCTGATGCTGTGTTCTTCAAGCAGAATTCCTCCATCCCAGGAAAACCTCGGATTTGGTTCATAAGGCCTTCACCTGATTGGATGAGGCCCACCCTCGCTGTCACGGGTAATCTGCTTCTCTTAAAGCCGGCTGATGGTAGAGGTTAAACACATCCACCACATACCTTTGCAGCAACATTTAGATGAGTGTTTGAATCTCTGGGCACTACAGCCTGGCCACACTGATGCATAAACCTGCCCGTGGCAGGGGCCAAGGTCAGATCACACTGTCCCTGACTGGGTCCCTCTTCCCTGCAGGCCCAGGCTCTGCCTGTGTCTCACGTTGGGCCCAGCCTTGTAGCACCACCACTTAGGATTATACTGAGGTGCTGACTGACACTTTAAGGTTTTTGTCATTCTCCACTTCTGAGCTTATCAATGGGACAAAAAGTCAGAGCCTCGGCCCTTTGCTGGCCTTTCAGCCACCTGGCAAGCCCACAGTTGGACAGCCCCCTCCAGAGAGTGCCACCTTGCCATGGGTGAAGGAAGGGCAGGAAGAGAAGATGAGAACAGCAACAATGAGCATTTTTTGTGCACCAAGGGCCTATAACCCTCTTCTGAGTATTAACTTCTTTAATTATACAGTTAGATACTATTATATTGTTACACCCATTTTACAGATGAGGAAACTAAGGCCTCCAAAGGTCAGGCAACTTGCTCAGGTTTTCATGGCTAGAACAAGGAGGGTCAGGATTTGAACACAGGCCCTCTGGCTCTATCTACACTCTGTTCTCTTGATCAGATGTCACTGTCTGTCCCTACGTCAACCTTGGGGCTGACAGCTGGGAGCAGGACGCACACCCAGGAGTCAGCCTCAACTCTGAATTCCTCTTTTGGCAAATGGAAACCTCATTCCACTCTTGCCGATGCATCTTCTAATCCAGAGCAGAACATAATCCCCATCTCTTTTCTCTGGAATGTTGGGAGAATTTGTGTCTGTCAAATGCTTTGGAAAAATGTGAAAAGAATGTTTAAAATGCCAGATCCTTTTTTCAAAAAAATCAATTATAGGTTTGCCTTTGGGGTAACCCTAAGACAACATAAAATCTCAAACTTTCATCCCACTGGAGTGAAGGAAAATAATTACTCCGTTAGGTTTTCAGCGATCACGCAATTGCCTTGGATTTTACATTCAAATTCCAACCAGGAGGGAACTGCGATCTTGGAGAGAATTCTAAAGAAATGCTGCGAAGGCACAGGTCTCTTCCACAGGGCCCAGGCCTCAGAGCCAGCAGAAACTTTGCAAGTGGCATTTGCAGTCAAAACAATTCTGACAGCTCCTCTGGAGGGGTCTGGTAACTAGACTCTGCAAACTGGAAGAAATTAGCTCTGACTACAGACCATCAGACAGACCCGTATTTAATAATACTTCCCAAACGTGTGAAGCACTTAGTTTTAGAATAACAGGAAGAATGGAATCACCTGGAACTACAGATTTGAGTTTCATTCTGGCCATCGTACCCTCCCAGGAGCCTTGCTCCTCTGGTGGCCAAGAGGGGTGGCCGAAGCCCGGTGCCGCTCCCCTATGGCCCCCACCCCAGGGCTAGCCTGTCTTGGAGAAGGGTGACATTGAGGCTCTGTACCCTGCACCCTGGCCTTCTCGAGGCAGAGGTCAGGTCTGCCTGGGGAAGGAGCCCACGTGCCAGCTCGAGCCTGGAAACATGAGTCTCCACAGATTCCACCAGCCTGCGGGAACGGCTAAAAAATTGCTCCCTTCCTTCTCAGCTGCTCCTGGACAGCTCCAGGAGGCCTTTCCGACAAGAGAGCATTGTGTCCCATTGGAGCCCTCCCCTGTCACAAAGGGGGCCTTTCACGGCTGCAACTGGGGAGGGTGGGGACCTCAAGGCCGGCTTGTTAACCAGCTCTGGGCACAGTGGCTGTGGCTCGAGCTACCGCTACCTGGAACGGGCCCTCCTTGGAGACAAACCCTTTATTTGACTTCTAACAGGGAGCTATCCTGAAGGAGGCCAGCTTGTTTGCTGGGAAGAGAAGTGGTTGGCGACTTACTGCAAACAGATGATACAAAAATTCACATATCCCTTCCGGAATAAGGGCTGTGGAGGGATAGATGGGCTTGTGGTGGGAATGATTTTCAGAAGGATTTGCAAGAGATTGATGGCGCTGGTTGTATCTGGGTAGCTGGGTAGTATGCAGAAGGGACAGGAGGGGAAGAAACTTATACTCTGTCCCTGTGGACTTAGGCATATTGGACTATGTGAACAAATATCTAATTCAAAAATATCCTCACCTTGCAAAAGGCTAAATATATACTCCCATCTCAGAGAGGGAGGGCGGGTGGGGATGGGAAGTCCTGCTGGCTGCCCCCGGAGGCTGGGCAGGGTGTGTGTGTGTGTGTGTGCCTGGATGTGTGTGAGAGAGAAGATCTAAAATGTAATGGTTTCAGCAGAATACGGCCCCGCTGTGTAATTAAACCAAGGGGGCTGTCGGCTCCCAGAGTTTAAGCAATTTCATGTGCATTTGGTGATTATGCCTCTCTCCTTGGATAAAAGTGCTGCTTCTATTTTCACCATACAAAATGATTCCCAGACCAGGATGAAGGATCACCTTCCCTGCCCACCTCAGCATGCGGCTCCCTCCAGCTGGCAATCCCAGAAGGCTGGGCTTCTAGTGGGTGCTGGGAGGGGAGTTCAAAACTCCAGGAACCTCTGCCACCGCCTCGGCCAGAGACAGCATGGCAGCTCCGGGTTCTCTGGACTGATGGGGCCACTGTGTTCTGCGTCATCCAAGGACACACATGCTCAGCTGAGCCAGTCTTTTATTGCTGGAGGCGTGAGTGTCCCTGCTCTTTGATCCACCGCTCCTCTGCGGTTTCTTCTGTGACCCATGGGTTATTTGGAAGAGTGTTCCATAATTTCCAAGTCTCTCGGGATTTTTTCCAGATATTTTCTTGTTGATTTCTAACTTAATTCTATTGTGGTCGGGGAACATATTCTGGACATTTAGTCTTTTGCAATGTATTACAACTTGTTTTATGTTCCAGCATATGGTCTGTCTTGACGAACGTTTCACATACAATCACAAAGAGTGACTTTTCTACACTTGCTGAGTGAGTATTCTATATGTTCTATTAGGTCAAGTGGTCGCTAGTGTTGTTCCAATCTTTTATATTTTTACTGATTTCTTTTGCCTACTTCGGTCAACTACTGAGAGGATTTTAACATCTCCAATTATGATGGTTGATTTCTTGGTTTCTGCTTTTTTACTATAAAATTTTGCTTTATGATATTTTCAAGCTCTGTTATTAAGTATATACACATTTAACTATTCACATGGGTTAATATACATACACATGTATTTATTAATTATAACATTAACAAATATTAATGTTTTATTAATTAATGTGTAATTTTAATGTATTAATTATAACATTATAATATATAATTATACAAGTATATAATATAAATAGAAATATATAATAATATATTAATTATGACATTAATAAATATTAATGTTTTATTAATTAATATTAATTAATAATGTATATGTGGATGAAATTATGTATACACCATATATATACAATATATAATATATGTACATACAGTACACAGACACACATGTAGAGAGAGCTTGCTCCCCTCTCTGTGCCCCATTTGCTCAGTTTTTAGCATCTCCTCCTCTCTGCACCCTTCCTGGATAACCAGTTTTATTCTTCTAGGATTACTTCATGCACATAAAAGAAAACGCAACTACAGTGGACCCTGAACAACGTGGGTATCAACTGGTTCAACACGGGTTTGAGTCCACGTATCCATTTATATGTGAATTTTTTTCAACCAAACAAGGATGGAAATACCATGTTCGTGGATGTGAAACCTGCACACACAGAGGGCTGACTGTTGGTATCGTGGGTTCCACAGGGCTGGCTGCAGGACTAGAATATGCACAGATTTGATATATTGAGGGGTCCTGGAACCAAGTCTCCGAGTATAGCAAGGAATGAGTGTGTATATATTATTCCTCCTACACAAAAGTTAGTGCGTCATACACACCATTTTGCAGTTTGGCTCTCCCCCTAACAATATACCTTGGTGCTCCTTCCCTGTCAGCCCCCAAAGAGCTTCCTCCATCTTGGTGGCAGCTGTGTGATATTTAGTCTACTACCATTTATTTAACCAAGCTCCATTGTTGGACATTTGGCTGGTCACACACACTGGCTGTTACATCATGTGGCCTCTCTCTGTCCCATCTTCTAGATCGCCTCCACCCTGCTTCCCTTGTCCCCACACCACACTCCAGCCCAGGAACCAGCCAGGTAAAGGGAGTACCCTTTCTCTTTTAGAAGGTGGGGCAAGAGGATGGTGGTGAACAGTCCTCACTTGACATTTTCCTTCTTTCACACACACATGCCTTGGCATTGCGTTTGCCTGCATGCAGCTATGGCCTGCAGCCACTGAAGAATGCTCGCATAAGGAGCTCTTCTCTGCACATACCCCGACACAGTGATGGTATCTTGCAGCTGCTGCTTCTGTCCAAGGCACTGCAGCCTACTCGTCAAAAGCCCGAAGCCCAGCTCTGCCAGCAGTGCACTGTGTGCTCTTAGGTAATCGCCTGGCTTCAGGACAATGGGACAGTAACAGCTAACACTGGGAGGGAGGTGCTTATCATGTACCCAGAACTACTCTTAAGAGCGTTGCCTATTTAGCCTTATTTGCTTAAAACAACATTTTGAGGTCAGTCACATACTTTCTCCACTGTGTCTTTCTGAGTCACAGAGAGGTTAAGTAACTTGTGCAAGGTCACACTGCTCAGCAGAACTAAGACTCAATCTTAGCAATCCAGATCTAGGTTATTATGAGGGTTAAAGGTATCAGTGAGCAGAAAGCACTTGGACCCAGTACACAGCAGGTGCTCATTAAAGCTTAGCTCTTGTCATCATGACTTGCCTAAGGAATTGGGATATGGCTGGTCTTGCCTAGGTGGGGAGGAAGGACAACTGAAAAATACAACCCACACTTAGAAAAGTCTAAGATTCCAAATTACTCTGCCAAATTTTTGAAAGCTCTGGATTCATGGAAGAGGAGGAGGGAGAGCAGCTAAGAGCAGCTCCTGCTGGGATCAGGTGGGAAGTGCTGGGTGGGGTGAGTGAGCCCGGGTCACCCTGTTATTACAAGCCCCGCCCGAGAAGCCTGGCTTCCCGTCTGACCTCCGATCGTGCTAGCACAGGGCTCCGTCAACGTGAAATGTGCAAATGATTTGGCGTCCCCCCTCCCTTGCTTTTCTTTGCAGGAAACAGAGAAGCAAAGAAGTTAGCAAGCTTGTTTTGGCAGAAGAAAAAACACAAAATGCCCAACCACAGATCCTCAAAAATATTGCTAAGCACTAATTTTGCTAACATGTTAGACAGCCTTCGGATCTAGGCAATCTTGTTCCTCAGCTGGAAAGAGTTCCTGCCAGCCATGTGATTCCAAATCCACCCTGGACATATGGGGATAATGAGAAAATCAGCTCCGGCCTTCCCTGGCCTTCCAGCCAAGTGAATGGGGGCATCCCCTGGTGCTTCAGCCCGGGGCCCACCCAGAGGATGCTAGCTGGCCTGCAGAGGCCTCAACCGTGCCCTCCTGGACTCAGGTAAGACTGAGGTTTCCATGCCCTCAAAACAATTGTTCAGACAAAAACTCACTGCCCAGGTCAAAGTCACAGCACCAGAAAGCCAACCTGAGGATGAAGACAAAGCTCCTTGTTGGCACAGTCCCCTGATCATTCAAGGTCAGCATCTCCATCAAAATGGACCCAATGCTGAGGCAAGAAGGAGAACATCACTGTTAAGAAGGTAATGAGTCACAAATGCTATTTCGATGGTTTTCTTTGAAAGAAATACACATAACCAAACCAATTTTAATTAAAGATCTTGTCTTTGTAATCAGGCAGCCACAAATGAAGGCAAAACTGCTTTCATGTGGCATAATATACACAGAGCTGAACTAGTTTTCCCATAAAAGGGCAGGTTCTTTTCTTCAAATAAGAAAAGAGTTTGTTCATAACAATATGGGGGATGCAACAGAAAGCTGTCTTTTGCAAAGTATAAAATTGCAGATCCTCCCGTGGAAGCCATTTCTTGATGCTAAACCAATGCGAACGTTTGCCAAACGCACATGCGAGCCGGGATTATCCTACCCTTTGAGATTAGACATGTGATCCTGATTTTTAAGTGAAAAACGCAGCCAGAGGCCAAATAAACATACCTACAAGTACATCGAAAGCTCAAATGGTTGAGAAATGATTGTAACACACCCCGGTGTGTATTTCTGAGGAAGAATCAACATGCACATGGAAATTGATGTTTTGATTTTTAATTTTAAAACGACGACAGAACTGAAATACCTCCCCTAATTAGGTCCACTGAAACCAGTGAGGAGATAATCATTTTCAGTTAAATATGCATGTAATTTAATAATCCACAGATGGAAAATGCATTTGAGGTGGACTGAACACAGCCAGGAGTTTTTGCTTATCGACAGCACTGAATCCTGCCTTGACTAGAGAGACTCGTCATGTGATCAACTGTGGCCAGAGGGCATCCTGCAGACAGCTCCTGTCACACCACACTGACCAGACTCCTATGAGTATTTAAGCATCTTCAGGCAAGCGATTGACTGTCTTATAATGGTCTTACAAGTACGGAGCTTTATTACCTGCTAATAATCAGAGCACATGATGGGACAATAGAATATACGAGTGAAGTTCTAAATGCAAGGTTGTTCTTATTCTGTGAGTGGCAAAACTCATGCAGTGAGCAGATAAAGCTGGCAGGAGGCATTGGCGCCCTAATGCTGGGCACTAACCACCTGCCCGGACTGCGAATATCTGTTGGGTCCTTTCTATATCTGGTCTATTCTCGTGTTTGATTATATCCTGGTGGCAAGAATAGCAAAATCCACTCTCCTTCCTATCCCATGTGGAGAGGCATGATTTGAGTCAGAGAGCATTATCCTCTCTGCATTATCCAACCCCATGTCCCATGATGCACTTTGTAGACAAGCAAGTGTCCCTGGTGGAGAATCCACAGCCACACATCCTCATTGGTTGCAAGGATCAGTGTCCAATATCTACTGCCATGATCATTCTCAGTTTTACATCCACAGAGCTTCATAGAATTCTAACACCACAGGTCCAAGTAGAGGTTTTGGCCTCAGAGTGGGCTAGATTCCACCTCTGAAAGCAGCTGTGGGACTGTTTTTCCATCTGTAAAATGGAGACAAGAGTATCACCTACCTCATGGTGTTGGTGGGATCGTTAAACAGAATTCTGATCATGAAACCCTTAGCCTGCTCCCTGCATAGGCTGCACGCGCTCAGTGACCTATGGCTCTGTTTCATGCTGACTTTACCATCATGTAAGCAGTTTTAAAAATGCTAGAAGCTTTAGTCATAGAATTACCATATGATACAGCCTACTGCAGAGTCCAGAGGCTGAGGCAGGAGAGTTACTTCAACCTGGGAGGCGGAGGTTGCAGTGAGCCAAGATCGCGCCACTGCACTCCAGCCTGGGCAACAGAGTGAGATTCTGTCTCAACAAAAAAAAAGAAGACATGTGTCCCCATCACAGTATCATACAGAGTGCTTCCACTGCCCTAAAATACCCTGTGCTCTTCCTATTCATCCCTCTCTTCAACCCCAGCAACCACTGATCTTTTTACCATCTCCATGGTTTTGCCTTTCCCAGAATGTCATATTGTTGGAATCATACGCTATGTAGCCTTTGCAGATGGGCTTCTTTCACTGAGCAATGTGCATTGAAGGTGCCTCTATGTCTTTTCAAGGGTTGATAGCTCATTCCTTTTTATTGCTAAATAATATTCCATTGTCTGAAAGTACCACATTTTGTTTATCCATTCACCTACTAAAGGACATCTTGGTTGCTTCCAAGTTTGGGCAATTATAAATAAAACTGCTATAAACATTGTGTGCAGGTTTTTTTTTTCTAGATGTCAGTTTTTAACTCATTTGGACTATAGAGCACTATTGCTGGATCATATGATATGTGTGTGTTTAGTTTTATGAGAAACTGCCAAACTGTCTTCCAAAGTGGCTGCACCATTTTGCATTCCCACCGTCAATGAATGAGAGTTCCGGTTGCTCCACATCCTCACCAGCATTTGGTGTTGTCATTGTTTTGGATTTTAGCCATTTCATAGGTGTGTAGAGGTAGCTCATTGTTTTAATCTAATAAACATCTTATTGAAGAATAACACACAAGCAGAAAATTTCATAGATACAAATGAACAGCTTTTTCAACAATCACCCACTGGATACATTTCTGTATCCAGCACCCAGGCCAAGAAACTGACACTAACAGTGCCCTGTGCCCCTCTCGGGACCTAGATCCACTTCCAATAATTTAGGCTTCTCTTAGGGAATTTGCCTCAGAAAAATAGAGAGAGAGAGAAATCAAAAGGCAGACAATCTCACAGAACAAACGAATGAAGAAATGAATGAAGAATAACAATGTAGAAATTTAAGCTCTTTATGTGTGCACTTATTACTACAAATTCTAGTAATTCTGGAAGCAGATGTTATTTACACAGAAATAAATACAGAGGCATGTTGATTCCGTTTGACAACAATGGGACCCTCTGAGGCAATGGATTCATTTATTTGTATGAAGGCTGATCTGATAAAATGATTCCCCAGAGCCACGCACAGGATAAGAATTTGGAGTTGCTGGTGCTCCTTTGGCATCTGGCCAGGACTTCCTTGCCCTATGTCACTGGATGGGGGCAGCCGTCCAGCCCAACACCCAGCCCGCCATGGGATGGTCTTGTCCTGGCCCCTCGCCTTCATCTGTTCTTTCGGGACTTGCTGGCATTCTGAAAGGGGAGAGTCTGAACCTAAGGAGAGGAGGGGGCTTAACATCTGGCTGAGGATGTCAACCACCAGGGCAGGAAGACAGGACAAGTCATCCAGCCCTGAACCCAGCTGAGAAGCGTCTCTCCAAGGCCAAAATGACAGTGATGAATTTCTGCAGGTGCAGATTTTCAAAGAGCATAGAATCAGGTTTTTACTAGTCTTTAAAGTCAGAAGTCTAGGCCAGGCATGGTGGCTCACGTCTATAATCCCAGCACTTTGGGAGGCCGAGGCTGGTGGATACTTGAGGTCGGGAGTTCGAGACCAGCCTGGCCAACATGGTGAAACCCCATTTCTACTAAAAATACAAAAATTAGCCAGGTGTGGTGGCAGGTGCCTGCAATCCCAGCTACTGGGCAGGCTGAGGCAGGAGAATCACTTGAACCTGGGAGGCAGAGGTTGCAGTGAGCAGAGATGGCGCCACTGCACTCCAGCCAGTAGCCTCTCCCTTTGAATCACAGGTCACATATTTTAAGGCCTGGTGTATTTTATAGATGCAAAGCAGGGGTCCCCACCACCCTGAAGAGTCCAGAGCTTCTCCAAACACACTGAACTTCTTCCCACCTCCAGCCCTGAAATGCCTCCCCACCCGCCTTCCCTTGGCCAACACACCTGACAGGGCACAGCCAAGACACAGACCCCTCGGGACGCCTCTCCAATCCCCTGAGACCAGGCCAGTGGGCTTTCTCTGCTGCCAACAGCCCTGCACCAGGATGTGGCACCATGACCTGCTGTGTAGGTTTCAATTATCCTCAGCTGGAAACCCTAAGTCACAGTAGCTTAAAGAAGGTAGATTTTGTGTTTTTCTCTTTCACACTAAAGTCTAGAGGAAGGCAGGCCAGGGTGGAGAGATGCGTTTCCCTCGAGCCGTCCAGAGACGCGGCTTCTTTGTCTGTTGCTCTACCATGTGGGGCCTCTGTCCCCAGGCACCTTCTCAAGACTGGCCACTTCAGCTTCAGCCCTCCCATCTGCATTCCAGCCAGCAGGAGAGAGGACCACTGAGAGGAAAGGACCCAGGGGCTTGGGCCCACTGTGTTTCTTTTGTTTGTTTTTGAAGGAAGGGCCCCCCACACCCTGCATAGTCTTGTTAACCAGGGTGCAATCACATGGCCACAGCTAGCTGCAAGGGAGGCAGGAAGTGCAGTTTCATGCCTGGGTAGCCACACCCCCAACTAAACATGGGGCTTTATTAATGTGGAGGTGACAGCAGACAAGGCGGAAAGCCACGGTCCTGGCCACACCATTCATGCACTCCTAGGGTGCAGCTCAGTGCCAGAATTGTCAGAGGTACTCGGTAAACGAGTGATGCTCGAATGAGTGAATGAATGAATGAATGGCCAGGTGGAGCCACTCAGACGTGGGGCTTCTTTCTGGACGGGGTCTTGTGGGACTGTGGGCCTTTGCGAAGCAGCCCCAGGGGGCCGTGTTCTGACTGGAGTGCGTGAGGAGGGCTTTGGCCACTTTAACAGAAGCCTGGGGGGTCAGAGGCATGAGGAGGCCTCCAGGGAGGGATGATTCATCCCCCAGTCTTTGCCTCTCCCATCCTGAGCATCCAGTCACCCTCTGACTTCTGCAGTCCTGGCTCTGCCCAGAGTGTCAGCAGGTAAGCCCACCCTGTGGTCTGCATTTCATTTATCCTGTGTCAGTGGGGCCCCGCTTTGCAGACAGCTATGCAGTAGGATCATCTTTTACAATCCAATTAGTGGCAGACCCCCCAGACAATGGGGAGACTTGAGGCCGTTACAGTGGAGGTCAAGCGGCTTGGTATCTGGAAAGAAGGAAAGAAAGAGACAAGGGGAGAAGGGAGGGGAGGGTGACTCGATGCCCTTGCAGGGCGAGAGGAGGGATGCTCCTGAACTTGGCCAGACCAAGAATGGAAGAGGCAGGAAAGTTGGGAACCACCCAAACACTTCCTCCATATGGCATTGCAGCTGTGGCTCCTTAAGCTCTCCTTGGGGCCTCAACATGCTAAGGACTCACATTCCTCTTCCCCTGACAAGAAAATGGGAAGGGGTCTTTGTCTACATCCTCCATCCCCAGCAGGGGTAGCAGGGAAGGAAATCTCCTGAGAGCTGAAAGGGACTTTGAAGCTCCCATGCCCAACCTCCTCTTTTGACAGAAGGGGAAACTGAGGCACAGAGTGAGGTCCCAGGAGAGGTGGGGTTAGATGCACGACCTCTTAACTTCGTAGTCACTGATGGAAATTATTCGGTCCCCCCAGAAGGGCCTGTTTTGAAGGACTTGTCATCTTGCCTCCGTGACTTTTGGACCATGAACAGCATGCAGTACTGGATGTCAGGAATCCACCCCATCGGGAGCTCCATGTACTTTGCTTTATTATTTCCTCCACCCTGTTTATATCATCACAGGGAATCCTGCGAGGAACCAATCATTCCTCCTTGGGATGAGGAAACGGAAGTACCAATTAGTTGATAAGTAACTTCTTGGAAAAAATATCTCCCAACCCCGGGATATCTCACCCTGGCCCACTCTGGAGGCTGGTCCGGCTCCCTAGAGGCACTGGCCACCTACAACGTGGTGTTTTTCGTGGCTTTTGCACCCCAGGCAGCTCTTCTTCAGCTGACTACAAGCATTAAAGTCACCAGGAAGGCATCGCCAAGAAAATAAGCTCCTCTGAGTCTCAAAGAACTGAGTGACCTGCCTCCCCCAAAATCATACAGAGAGAGCTGGACTGAGGGAAGTTAGTCAGCCTGGGGTGACACTGTGACTGCAGATACTCCAAACTTCGTGTTTTTTTTTTTTTTTTTTTGAGACCGAGTCTCGCTCTTGTCACCCAGGCTGGATTGCAGTGTCACAGTCTTGGCTCACTGCAACCTCCGCCTCCCAGGTTCAAGCGATTCTCCTGCCTCAGCCTCCTGAATAGCTGGCATTACAGGTGCCCGCCATCACACCTTGCCAATTTTTGTATTTTTAGTAGAGACGAGGTTTCACCATCTTGGCCAGGCTCGTCTCAAACTCCTAACCTCACGTGATCCGCGCGCCTCATCCTCCCAAAATGCTGGGATTACAGGCGCGAGCCACCACGCCTGGCCTGAGCTTCATATTTAAAATGAAGTGCAGGATTACATGCTGACCACCTTCCTGTGTCCCAAAACCATTATTTTAAAAATTCTAAGTCAAATGCAAAACCTGCTCCAGACCTACAGGTCTGATGTAGCCCCTTCCATCAGTAGCTGATCTGAGACCCCCAGCCCAACAGCCCCCATTCTGTTCTCCCCACCAGGGCTAGGGTGGGTCTCCCAGCAAGTCTCCTGGTTTAGGGGGACAGGCTTGTGAACTCGGTCTCTTGCTAATTATCCCTCCCGGTGACTCGGCCTGATAACCGTTACATTTGGAAATAAATGACACACTTTTCCTACATCTGCTCCAAATTTGCATTTCAGAAATGAGAGCCCCAAGTTATGTGGTATTATATGGCAATCTGGGCAGGGCCTCGGAGTATGCAACTGATTGGATATTTTGCCTAAATCAGAGGAGTTTCAAGCTCTTTCCAGGAAATTGAGTGGAACACCAAAACTGACATCCAGTATTAAATATTATATTGGTAGAGCTGTTATGTAGAGTTCTCTGGCATCCAACATCTGGGAGCAAAATTTATAAATGGGGAAACTGAATACCTGGTTGGAATGATGCTCATCAGAGCTGAGAAATTAAAATATTACCGTATACACTCCGAGTCAGGCCGCTTGTAAAGGTAGAGCTATTAAAATATGATTAGCTGAGCTGTATTTTGTCTCAGAAATGTCATACACCATTAAAGTTGAGAAGACTTTGATGCAAATACCCTGGCAAAGGCTCTGCCCAGTCAGCAGCCATGGCGTCGAGAATGTTCTCTGCAAATATACAGTCTCACCAAGTGAGAAGAGAGCCTGCGGGAACCGCCTTGAGCGGCAGGACTCCTGTGGCTGCTGGGATACCCAGCACCTGTGATTTAGTCCGGCCGGGCTTACCAGCGTCTCACTGTGGGACATTTCAGGCCAGAGCAGGTTCACTGAATTGTGGGACCAGGGAGGACTTGCTGCAAAATTTAACTGTGCACCAAAAATCTTGAGAAATAATACTTTAGAATAATATTTTAAAAAACCAAACTGGCAAACTGCTGCTTGCTGCCACTGGCTAGCCTGTTATGAGGAAGAAAGTTTTATTGAAACCAGGGCCAGGATTAGAGGATGGCCAGCAAGGCAGGGTTCTACAAGGCCAGGGTCAGATTCTGTCTTTATTTACAATTTTAATATTTTTAAATATTTTGTTCATTAGCGTTTTCTGGTATTAACGTTATCTTTAAAAAGTGTCACATTCAAGACCAGCCTGGCCAACATGTTGAAACCCCTTCTCTACTAAAACAGGCATGGTGGTGCACGCCTTTACAGGCAGCTACTCTCAGCTACTCGGGAGGCTGAGGCAGGAGAATCACTTGAACCTCGAAGACAGGGGTTGTGGTGAGCCAAGATCATGCCACTGCACTCCAGTCTGGGTGACAGAGCAAGACTCTGTCTCAAAAAAAAAAAGATATTATCTTGATCATTTGGTTTTTGGGCATCCATTATTCAATTTTGTGCCAGAGACTAATGCCTCTTGGGTCTCACCGTAGTCCTGGCTTTGGCCAGGGAGCAGTTTGCATCATGCATGCCCATCCCCATTCCCCAGCTGAGGTCTCCAGGTTCTCAAGCTCGACCCGTTGTTACTTATAGACCCTAACTCCCTCTCTGCTGCGTTGAACAGAGCTGGGACCTCCCTCTCACTGCAGGTAGGAAAATAAGCTTTGCAGTGTGTGGGGCTGGGGTGGCAGCCTCTTGGCCAGGCCCCACTAGAATTCCCTGCCCCCCTCACGGTGACTGTGCTCAGAATCCCGCTCCCAGGGATGGTGCAGAGGGTGCACCAAAGGACACACACTCTCAAGGAGAACCTGGGCCCATCCTGGAGGCCACCTGCTCCCTTGTGATCCTGGCTTGAGCGGCTTTCTTGGTGTCCGCTGCGGGGACCATTCTAGAGTGCAACTGTTGAAGGAATGCCCCCTTCTCTCCCAGGCCAGTGGAGGACTCTGGGTGCTGATCGCTGCTGGCTTTTGGGGACCCATAGCCCAAGGCCTTGGGAGTCGTGCTCTGCAGCCTATGGCATTCCTGGAAAGTCAGTATTGGTCTTGACAATGACCTAGGCTGACTCTGCAGGATGGGGAGGGTGTCCTAGACCTGGTGGACGGCAGAACAAGGCCCCGCCATCATCCACTGCTGTGTCTGGGCAGGTTGCAGCACAGCTCCTCCAGCCTCCATTACCTTGTCTGCAACTGGGTGTGTGGTAAAACTTGCCTGGCCTATGTATGCCCTTGGGTTTCAGCTTGGTGAAGGTGCCCAGCTCCGAAGGATGTACACAAATCAAAGATCCACATTGTCTTGCAGAAATGGGGTCAAAGATGCTAAGCGTCTTCTCCAAGATCATACAGCTAGTGAGTGGGGGTGAGTCCTCAAGAAATCCCAGCCCAGGTCTCCTCCTTCTTCTAAGTTAGTGTTTCTCCAACTGGAGCCTGACTCGGGATACGCCAGGGGGCTTGCTAGAGCAAACGGTCAGGTCCTCCTCCCAAACTTCCTGGGTGGGTAAGTCTGGAGTAGAACCCAGGAATTTGCTTTCCTAACAAGTTCCCGGGTGAGGCTGGATGATCCTGGGACCTCTCATTGGAAATGTTCTTCTAAGGGTGATTGGGGAGGGGCAGTAAGGGGGAGAAAGCCCAGGGTAAGAGCAGGGAAGGCAGTTACCAGACTGTGTCCCCTCCTTTGCAAGGGATACTTCT
Source organism: Pan troglodytes (assembly GCF_028858775.2). Lineage (NCBI taxonomy): Eukaryota > Metazoa > Chordata > Mammalia > Primates > Hominidae > Pan > Pan troglodytes. The sequence goes on along the minus strand of NC_072416.2, from coordinate 84,642,763 downwards.
AACGCCAGGGAGGGGCAACTGGCCAAGCAGTGTTTCCCCAGTGCTGGCCCTGCCCGCTGTGCAAGAAGCTGCTTTGAAAGGCTGATTCCCGGGCTCCTTCCCAGATCTGCTGACATGGAAGTGGGATGAAGGCATGAACACTCATCTGTGACCCCCTCCCAGGTAATGCTAATGCCCACAATCGCGAACTGGCCACAGTTCTCACCCAGGCTCCTCTCAGCAACACGAAGAGCAGGGCAGGGCCATTTTAAGATACCAGTTCCTGAGCCCCCACCCCAGGGCCATTTGAACCTGTGTTCCTGGGGCTACCTTAGGCATCTCTAGCTTGTCGGGTGCTCTGGATCATTCTAATGCATCACCAGGATTGAGAAAGTTTAGGCTAGAGCGTTCTTTCTTTTTTTTCCCTGAGCAGCGATCCACTTAGAGAAAATGAACCACGCTGGGTTGAGCTTCCCAAGGACAAACTAAGGGAAGACAGTTGGTGATAGCTGGTGAACAGCAGCTGGGCGGACAGCCATGTGAAAGGCGGGCAGATTTAAAGAGTCATCGAAGAAAGTTATATCTGGGGACATGGGGCGAGGCACCATTATTCTGCAGAGTTGGTTTTCTCTTCAAACCACTGAGGCCTGGAATGGGCCCAGATATAATAGAATTGACCATACTGCCCACTTATGATACAGACCACGCAGCCTCGTAAACTGCCTTAGAAACCTATAAACTGAAATAACAGCTCCTCACCCCCACCACCACCCCTTCCCTCCAGGCTATTTGTTTGGCTTGGCTGAAAGTGGAGTTCATGCCTGGCGCTGTTACTACTTCACTGAGTTTTTAGGGTGACTCACCTCTGCGTTGCAAGTTTCCCCCGCTGCCTGCGAAAGAAACCTCTCTGACGTCTGCACTGCCACTGAGGTTCGTCAGGGCGGTCGGAGGCCTTGGGCCCGATGGAGGCTGCTGTCTCTGGGCTCAGGCCGCTCGGAGGGCAGTCTCATCGTCCTGGGGGCCTTGGCCTTCTGTGTGAGGCACACAGTATCAGTTTCAGGGGTGGGTGTTGGGTCAGAGGGTGGGATCCTCAAGTTCTGGAGGGTCTGCAGTCACCCGCGGCACTGCTTCTGGCTGAACCTGAGCACAGCATTTGGCCAGGTCGTGAGTTTTGCTCAGCAGAGCATGAGGAGGAAGGAGAATGCTGTTAACCTCAACCATTGGGCAAAATGGGGCTCCTCAAGTGTGGGGCAAGACAGCCTTGGCTGAAATCTGAGCTCGCACACAGACCTGCTGAGTGTCCTTGGATAAATTACTTAAAGGAAACAAAACAAAACAAACAAAAAAACTTTCACCGTGCCTCAGTTTCCCCATCTGTAAAATGGAAATGATAACCATAGTGCCACATAGGCTTGTTTTTAAGTATAAAATGAAGTCGGCCATGGAGAACAGTCCTGCAACAGAAAGTATTCACTCTACCAGTACATCTTTCCATGCCTCTATTCACCCCTAAACCCATGTTTTATTTTTATCTTTTATTTCATTATTATGATGATGATTATTATTTGTTATCGTTTGCAGGCATCAGGTTTCACCTCTGGAGCCCAACTAATGTAACCCAAAAGCCTCTGTTTAAGGTTTCAACAGTGCACATTTGGAGCTCCCTGTGGAAATGCAACTGTCTCCTGGCAACACGATGGGGAGACTCAGAACCTGGCAATTTCTAGGTGGATAAAAAGAAGGAGGGATAAGAGGACACTCCAGGGAAAGGGAGCTGCACAGGCAGAGGTGCTTTCTTGAAGGTCTGAACTTGTTAAGGGCAGAGGCTGAATCACTAATCCATTTGTTCACCCATCCATACATTCACCCACCCATCTATCTACCCATCCATGCACTCACTCACCTGCCCATCCACCGTTTCATCTACCCATTCATTCATCCATTCACACACCCACCCACCCATTCATCCATTCACTCACCCACCCACCCACCTGCCCCCCACTATTCCATCTACCCTTTCATTCATCCATCCACGCACCCACCCACCCATTTATCCATTCATTCATCCACCCACCCACCTGCCCATCCACCGTTCCATCCACCCATCCATTCATCCATCCACACACCCACCCACTCATTTATCCATTCACTCACCCACCCATCCACCCATTCATTCATCCATCTGTGCAAACAGCATTCATTCAGTGCATCATGATTAGAAGTCACCATATGCCCCTCATTTAATTCCCACAATGATTCTCCAAGAACTATTATTACTTTCTTTGGATGTGTGCAGAAGCTGAGGCATAGCAACTCGTTGAGTGTCATATGACTCTGACTGGCAGTGCTAGGATTTGACCTATCAGGCTCATGGACCTCCCCACACCAATGCTTGTGGCTGTTCCCCTCCTCCTTTGAGAATGACTTGGCATTTCCAAATGGAGGACAGAAGTGGGTGATGCCTCCATCACTTGTGTGATAGTGTCCTCAGAGTGTGATATCATTGTCCCCTGAAGAGTGTTGGAGAGCCCCGCCACAAGCCCGGGAGTTTCCTTCCTAGGGAGGTGGGGTTTGGACTTAGGATGGCCTCAGGGGTCCCAACGGCATTGGAATCCAGGGAGGTCAATTTTGAGGCTGGGTTCAGGGCCTTTTCCTGGAAGGAGCATGTCCCACCCGTCAGTCTTGAGTAGTCATGTCTGGAAACAAAACCGCATTTCCTGTGTTTATCAAAGCTGTTATGTAGGATGAGCAAAGACCTAGGTCACCCTGGTCTGGGCATATTCCAAGCAACCAGCCATCCCAGGAAGTAATTTGGGGGTGGTAATGGAGGATTCGAGGTGAAGGTGCTGGGGTAGGGGCTAAATCAGAGGCACCCTTGGGACCATTTGTGACTGACTATCTAAAATGATGGAAGGGAGGTAAAGAATGATGCTGCCTTCTACTCCTTTAGGGAATTGAGGAAGGAGGCTCACCCTTGATAGGACTGAGTGCAAAAGTGGAGTTCAGCTCCTGCAGGGCCTGCACATTCTATAATGAGAGTGAGACCAACCACTATCATCATCACTGTCACTGTCAACACCACCATCATCATCATCATCATTGCCACCATCAACATCATCATCACCATCACTACCAACATCATCATCATCACCATCACCATCACCACCATCACCATCATTACCATCACCATAATCACCAACACCACCATCGTCACCATGACTACCACCATCACCATCATCACCACCACCATCACCACCATCATTATCATTATTACCACCACCACCATCACTATCATCACCATCACCACCACCATCACCATCATCACCATCACCACCACCATCACCATCACTACCACCATCAGCATTATCACCACCACCATCGCCACCATCATTATCATTATTACCACCACCACCATCACTATCATCACCATCACTACCAACATCATCATCATCACCATCACCATCACCACCATCACCATCATTACCATCACCATAATCACCAACACCACCATCGTCACCATGACTACCACCATCACCATCATCACCACCACCATCACCACCATCATTATCATTACCACCACCACCATCACTATCATCACCATCACCACCACCATCACCATCATTACCATCACCATCATTACCACCACCATCACCATCATCACCATCACCACCATCATCATCACCATCACCATCACCACCACCATCACCATCATTCCCACCACCATCATCATCACCATCACCATCATCATCACCATCACCACCACCATCACCATCACCATCATTACCATCACCATCATCACCATCACCATCATCACCATCACCACCACCATCACCATCATTACCATCACCATCATCACTATCACCACCATCACCATCATCACCATCACTACCACCATTATTGCCACTACCATCACAATCACCACCATCAACATCATCATCACCATCACCACCACCATCGCCATCATTACCATCACCATCACCATTATCACCACCACAACCATCATCACCATCACTACCACCATTATCACCACCACCATCACCATCACCACAATCATTATCATTGTTACCACCAGCACCACCATCACCATCATCACCATCACCACCACCATCACCATCATTACCATCACCATCATCACTATCACCACCACCATCACCATCATCACCATCACTACCACCATTATTGCCACTACCATCACAATCACCACCATCAACATCATCATCACCATCACCACCACCATCGCCATCATTACCATCACCATCACCATTATCACCACCACCACCATCATCACCATCACTACCACCATTATCACCACCACCATCACCACGATCATTATCATTGTTACCACCAGCACCACCATCACCATCAGCACCACCATCACCATCATTACCATCACCATCATCATCATCACCACCACCACCATCACCATCATCACCATCACCACCATCACCATCATCACCATCACCACCACCATCACCATCATTACCATCACCATCACCACCATCACCATCACCACCACCATCACCATCATTACCATCACCATCATCATCATCACCACCACCACAACCATCATCATCACCATCACCATCATTACTATCACCATCACCATCATCACCAGCACCATCACCATCATCACCATCACCACCGCCAGCACCATCACCACCATCACTATCACCATTTTCACCACCACCACCATCATCACCATCACCACCACCACCACCATCATCACCGTCGGTCACCACCACCACCACCATCATCACCATCACCAACATTATCACCACCACCATTACTGTCATCTTTGTGGGGCAAGCTGCCCAGCAGTGGGTAAAGAGTCTGTATCCCTTTAAGAATCTGCCTCTGCCCTCTCTGGGGCTGCCCCTCTAAGCCATCCTTGGCGGTCCAGTCTGGCCCTCCCACTGTAGCCATGCAGGCCACCAGAACGACAGTCCCAGTATTAACCCTGGGCCAGCCCTGTACCTTCAGGGTGCACACATGGGGGGCCCTGAGCCCCATCCACATTGTCCTCTTGGTTTAACCAAAGCCCAAGAGAAGCCTTAAAACATGTCTTGACCATTTTCTGGGTCTGGGCAGGGTCCAAACTAAATCCCAAAGACCCACAGGGCGAAGGAGGAGAGGAGGTGGGGAGCTCACCCTTCCAGCCCTCCCAGCTGCTGCCTGGAGCCACTATGTGGGAAAGGCAGCCCAATCCTCCATGGACTGATGCTGCTGGCCCCTGCGTCTGTGGGTTGAGGGTGACTGATCTCAGCCTAAGGCAGCAAATGACAAACGTGACTGCGTCAGCAGCACCAGAGGATGCTAGCAAACACAGAGGCTGGGCCTTCCTCTACTTCACCCCCCACATCCCTCACCCCTGGGGTTTCATGATGTCTGGGGTGACAACTGAGGGTCTGAGTTCCCAGCAAGTTCCCAAGTGACGCCATTGCTGCAGGTCTGGACCCTGAGAGCCACCCTGCTAGTGACTTACCCAGCAGTCTTTCTTAATGGCATCTTGGCCCAGGGAGTCCTGCATATAGGTGTGTAGGTAACTCACTGGGGCCCCCAATCACTGTAACAAACAAAGCCCTCCCTTATACATTTCTAAATGGGGAGCCACAGAAAGCTCTTTTGAGAATATAACCCAGGCTTCCAGCTTCCACCTGGGCTCAGCTCCTGGCTGACAGCCGGCCCTAACCCACCAGCATGTACTGAGCCATCTTGGAGGTGGGTCCTCCAGCCTCCATTAAAGCTGCCTCAGCTGACACCCAGTGGAGTAAAGACTAGTCTTCCTCGCTGAGCCCCAGCCTCAGCTTCTCATCTGTAAAATGGGCCCGCGAACGTCATATCAAATGTGGGTAAAATGCCCTGCATGCACCACATTCTGGAGGTAAGCATGGACAGTGTTATGCGGACGGCAGCTGCCTGTTGGGCAGGCAGGCCCTCCCTCCCTCCTTTCCTTGAAACGTGCTGGCCCCTCACCGTGAGTTCTCAGCCCTGTTTCTGGCATCATAAAAGACAGTCTTTCCGTGAGCAAGCCTCTATCCACGGCAGCTGGTCAAGAAACTTCCTCTGCTCCCCACCCCCAGCCCTTCCTCACGGAGATCCAGCCAAAATGGCTGCTGAGCAGGGCATGGAACAGCATCATGGCTGCCAAGTTGGCCCTGAACCCCCATCACCAGGCCCTGCACACTGATGGCCTGGTGGAGAGGTTGGGCATGGGACCTCGTGGGGGACGTGGCAGCAGCTGGTGGGGGTGGGGAGGGCTAAGTGGGGAGGAGAGACGTGCATGAATAATCTGGTGACCTTTCGTCTTCTGTGTTTGGGCGAACCTAAGACTGTTTACAATAAACCTCAGGGAGATTTTTCATCCATCCAAATGGAACAAAGGTTATGTAAGCAGAAAGACCTCAGGCTCAGCAAACACCTGCTCCAAGGGGCCAAACGGAGGGAGTGCAGGAGAGATGGAGGCCCTTGGTTGACTCATGATCAAGTTCATCATAACAGCGGTTTTATGGAGCTGGAAGTCTGCTGGGAAAGACCGTGAGCACTTCCTGGGGCTTAATCGACCAGGCCACACGCAAGGGAGGGGCCCCAGGGCCCCTGCATCCGCACACATTAAAAGGAGCACACAGCCTGGGACCCCCAAGGGGCTGCCCAACCCTAGCTTTTATTTCAAAGTTACTCTGGGTGTCTTCTCTTTAAAAGCCTGCCTTTGCCATGGCTGTGAAACTCATGAGCACCCAACGCTTCAAGCCAGGGGCCTGCATATATTTTGGATGATAGCAAGCAGGAAAGCAGGAGGTCTAATCAGGAATAAAAATCTGAGAGCAATTCATCCCCTTGTTATCGTCTTTCTGCTTTATGCCATCCTTGGCGACTTCTAGGGAGCAATTCTGCACCAAGCAATGTTTACTTAAAGAGGTTGATCTTCCATCTTTGGGTTTTGGTGTATTTGGCTTATAAGATAGGCCATTTCTGAAAATGTAAGATAAACAGTCCATGTGTTCATACAGTCTGTGGAATTATTTATTGAAGACCTTGGCTGGTTAGCAACTGTACCCACTAATGATTTGGTAAGTGTGGCTTAAGCCTACTTTCCAGGGGTTGGGGGGGATTGATTCTTCTTCACCATTTCCCAAATAGGGTCACAGGCTTGGTTGTTTGGGAATTATCTTGACACGTAGCTTACACAGTATGAGGCCAGAAAGAAGAGAGGGTATGGTTTGTCCAAATGTCTCCCTCTCATTTTCAGATTCTCTGTTAGTATTTGACAGATTATATTTTCCAAAATAGCTGCAACAAGATCTTCCATCCCAAGGTCTTCTTAAAATGCCTCATCTGGAGGAGGAGCTGTATGTTTCCCTCTGCTTGAATCTCAGCGGGCCTATGACTACAGGCAAAAGTGCAGCTATGTGACTTCCCAGAGCAGGTACCAAAAGGACACACAACTTCTGCCTGGTCCTGTTGGAAACACTCATTCTGAAAACCTATCCATCTTGTGGTGAGGAAGCCCTAGAGGAGCCAAGGCTCCCAGCCGACATTCAGCACCAACTGGCCAGCCATGTGCTGTGCCATTTTGGAAGTGGACCCTCCAGCCCCAGGCATTCTACCTCTGCTTATGCCCATTTGAGTAGAGATGAACCTTCTTGCTGAGCCCTGCCCACAATACAGATTTGTGAGCTAAATAAGCAATGGCTGTTTTACATCACTAAGTTTGGGGCTCACTAAGGTCACTAAGATTTGTTACATGATACAGGTATTTCAAATGAAAGCATAAAAATAACAGCCCTAACTATCATTCAGAGAGGACTCCCTACCTACCAGTCACAAAGACACAAGCTTTGCATGCATGACCTCATTCATGCTCACTGACACCCAAAGGGGCAGATGCTGCTCTTTTCTCCACTTTTATAGAAGGAGGAAGCTGAGATTCAGAGACATTAATCCACTTGCCCAAGAGCACATGGCTAGGAAGTGGAAGAGCTAGGTCTGTAGCACAGGCAGTCCAAGTCAGAAACAAGTGGACTTCCTCTCTCTACTCAGCCATCAGTTGGTGACCTGAGGGCTAAAATCTCCCTTAGTCTTCAATTCTGCTCCCTCCCTGCAATATGGCTTCCACGGACCTTTCAGAAGGTCCCCTAAGTTGTCCACCATTACTCACAATCCAGTCACAGGCCAGGAGACTGCCCCCGCCAGATCCCACTCAGGCCCCCCGCCAAACCCTTGCTTCTGGTGTGTTCCCAGCCCAGAATAGCCTCCCTTTGTAGGAAACCTGCCCATCCAAAGAGGCCCACTTCACAGGCCAACTGGTCTTCGAAGCCTCTCCTGGTGTTGGAAATGGTTACATCCCACAGAGCTCCGAAATTGGGGAAGACCTGAGATAGCTACCTTTGGGGGAACACCCTGGACTATAACCTGCCCGAAGGTCCCCTTACTTTGCTTCATCTGACTTCCCATCCTCCTGACTTACGCCTCTAGCAGGAGACCTGTGGTTGGAAAGCTCTGTGATGGTCCTTCTACTAGTCCCAAAGCCCGTGCACTGCTTGCCGGTGTTGGCCTGCATGTCTGAGCATTGGCAAAGCCGCACCCATGTAATGTCACCTGCAACCTGCTGGCCATTCCCATATCCATTTTCCCTGTCTTTCATTGCAATAGGACCCCCACCCGCCCCCAACGCCGTAGATTTAGCTGGCACATGACCTCTGAGAATAAAGACGACATTTTTTTTGAGATGGAATCTCACTCTGTCACCCAGGCTGGAGTGCAGTGGCGCGATCTTAGCTCACTGCAAGCTCTGCCTCCCAGGTTCATGCCATTCTCCTGCCTCAGCTGCCCGAGTAGCTGGGACTACAGGTGCTCACCACACCCGGCTAATTTTTTTTTTTTTTTTTTTTTTGGATTTTTAGTAGAGACAGTGTTTCACTGTGTTAGCCAGGATGGTCTCGATCTCCTGACCTTGTGATCCTCCTGCCTCGGCCTCCCAAAGTGCTGGGATATTGATATTATTGATTTAATTCTCACATCGACTCTATGAGGATACTGTTGCTATTTTTCCCATTTTTCAGATGATGAAACTGAGGCTCAGAGAGGTTAGGACACTTGTCAAATGTCACATAGCTGGGAGGAGACAGAGCCTGACCCAAACTCAGACACGTTGGAATCCACAACTCATGCTCTGAGCCCTGTTTTATTGGCTGGCGGAGGAGCCCAGAGGTGAGGACGGAGGGATAGGCTCACACCATTGAGCTGCTGCTTCCCAGCACAGGGACCTGCACAGGAGACTGCTCTGGTATCATATTCAAGGCACTGCTGGGCTCTGAGTTTGATGTGCCAGGAAACGCCTGCATGTGAAAGCGGCTGCCCACATGCCCCCTTCACTTCTTTGCCCACTCTGCTTTCTACTGTACCCTGGCACCAACCCCAAGGCTTAGCAAGCTGGTGCTGAGCCAGGTGTTCTTGTGCCCAGCACGGGGGCTCCGTCCCTTACAGCTGCCATTTTCACTTCATCCCGACAGCCACTTCCTCTTCCCGGCTGATTGAGCCCAGCAATACACTGCCCACGGAGCTAAAGCATCGGAGCGATGTGAGTGTTCATCCTCTCGGTTATCCAAGGATGCATATTCTTCATGTTCATACATAGCTAGAAAAATCAGATAAGCAAGTTGAAAAAGAGATTTCGAGTAATCCCAGCATTCAGAGGTACATGTTATAAATATTCAAACGTCCTTCATTCGTGTCTTTGACGTGCCTTTTTGTTTTTTTGTTTTGAGACAGGATTTCACTCTGTTGCCCAGGCTGGAGTACAGTGGCTCACTGCAGCCTTGACCTCCTAGGCTCAAGTGATCCTCCTGCCTCAGCCTCTCGAGTAGCTGGGGCTACAGGTGTGTACCGCCACGCTCAGCTAAGTTTGTATTTTTTCATTTTATTTTTACAGATGGGGTTTTGTCCTGTTGCCCAGGCTGGTCTGTAACTCCTGGTCTCAAATGATCCTCCTGCCCTGGCCTCCCAAAGTGCTGGGATCGCAGGTGTGAGCCACTGCACCCGGCCTTGCTGTGTCTTTAGAAACATGTTTTGCTGCATTTATTTAGCATTTACTCTCCTTAAAGCTTTATGTTTATTATCTTATTCTCTCTTTGCACAGTTCTATCAGGTTTGCATTGCCACATCCCCATTTTATTGAACCGAGGTGAAGTAACTTGTTCAAAGTCACATAGTGAGTGATCGGGTTGTAGTTTATACTTAGCTAGCCTGATTGCAGAATCTGTATTCTTACCCCACACTCTTTCTCACACACACACATGCACGTGCATGCATGCACACTGAAAAAGTGGTGAAACTAGACCCAACTTCGATAATTTTTTGTGTAGCAATAGAGCAGAAGTGTATTTCCATTTCACAAAGCAGAAGACACTTGCATTTCCAGTCTCTGACTAGGAGCTAGGATTGTGTTTGCTCAGTCCCTTAGCTTTGGATATCCAGATAAACATCACTGCATAAAACGTCTTAGAGTTGAATCTCTTTGCACACATCTTTAATTATTTCCTTTCTATAAATCCCTAGCAGTGAGGAAGCCAAGTCACTGTTTATTCATACTTGCAGTTTTGGTAGATATTGCTAAATCAACTTCCAAAAAAGCTGAACAAATTTCCACTTTCACAGGTTACATTTGAGCAGGATCGATGGGGTTTTGAAAAATCTTTCTTAACTAGGACTCTGGTATCTTACAGGCTTTTTTGGCCACTGAGACCCTGATGATGTTCCAAGCGGAATATTCCAATTCTCCAGGAAGCCAAGCCAGCAGGCTGGGATGCCTGGAAAGGAAGGAAGGAGAAGGGAGGGGAGGGGGACGAGGCAGCTAAATGCTGCACAGACCTCTTGAGAAAGATTCTTCCCTAGGATTCATTTGCTGTGTGTTTGGTCTTCCAAATTATTCCTGCATGAGTCTAGCATTTATAAGGAAGAGAGAGAATTTACCCTGTCAGTGTTTGGAATTAATTATATCTGAGAGCACCAGAAGATCTGTCATAAGGCTTTAAAGATGATTTCATAGAGGAGTGTCTAAGGGACCGAACATGAACTCACGCAATGTTCCCACATAGTCAGAGCAGGGCAGGCAGAGGGGATTCATCAAAATGCCTGCCTCCTTTGGCTAGGACCCCATCGCACACGTCCCTGAGTCATTCTTAGGTCGCCCCAGAGGCTCACCGACAATGTGGGCGCAAAATAAAAAGGGTTTCCAAATTGCTCCTTGGAACAGGCAAGTGGAAGACAATGTGGTACACAGAAAGAACCCGGGCTTGGGAGGAAACGCAGAATCCCATCTGTGTCTTTCTGGCTCAGGGACTGTGGGTGACGTCCCACATCTCAGTTACCTACTTTGCAGGGCTGTAAAGATGAGCAGGAGCTGGCTGCAAGATGCCTGGGATGCTCACCATTGGTGCTCATGCTAATTTTTATCCTAAAATCAAGAAAGGAACAAATAAGTTCCCTAACTGATCTTCATCAGCTACAGATGAAGATATTAACTTCAGTGTTGCACGGCCCCTTTACTGTGTAATCCAGGATCTTCCCCCCAATCTCATAAAACCTCCCCATTTTACAGATGAGGCAACTCCAGACACAGACCTGCTAAAACCCCAAGCCCATACTCTGTCTGGAGAGACCCTGTCCCTGCAAAAAGCCATGTAACAAAATGAAAATTCGAGGCTGGGAGGAGTGGCTCCCGCCTGTAATCTCAGCAGTTTGGGAGGCTAAGGCGGATGGATCACTTGAGGCCAAGAGTTTGAGACCAGCCTGGCCAACATGGTGAAACCCTGTCTCTACTAGAAATACAAAAATTTAGCTGTGTGGATGCCTGTAATTTTAGCTACGCAGGAGACTGAGGCAGGAGAATCGTTTGAACCTGGGAGGTGGAGGTTGCAGTGAGCTGAGGTTGAGCCACTGCACTCCAGCCTGGGTGACAGAGACTCTGCCTCAAAAAGAAGAAAGAGAAGGAAAGAAAGAAAGAAAGAAAGAAAGAAAGAAAGAAAGAAAGAAAGAAAGAAAGAAAGAAAGAAAGGAAGGAAGGAAGGAGAGGGAGAGAGAGAGAGGAAAGAAGGAAGGAAGGAAAAGGAGGGAGGGAGGAAAGATGAGGGAAGGAAGACAGCAAGGAAGGAAGACAGAAAGAAAGAAAGAGAGAGACGAAGAAAGAAAGAAACGAAGAAAGAAAGAGGAAGGAAGGAAGAAAGAATGAGAGAGAGAAAGAAAAATAAGAAAGAAAGAAAGAAAGAAAAAGAAAGAAGGAAGGAAAGAAAGAAAAGAAAAGAAAATGAAAATTCACTTTCAGCTGAATTTTGGGGAGTGGAGGAATGAGTGGGGAGGCAGAGTGGGGGGCCAGCAGCTCTGCAGATCAGCCCCTGGAGATGCACCAGGACAGCCTGAGCCCTGCTGGAGGACAGCGTCTGACTGCAGGGTTTCCTTTTAAGAAAAGCAACCAGAGGGCACATTTCTTTGAGGCCGTATCCTGTTGGGCAAAACTATGAAATGCTTATTAACGTTTGAAATTTCATAATTATTTTTGATTAAAAAAGACGTTCTGCAAAGCGATGTCTGTTTCCCATAACTGGCGAGCGTTCCCCAGATGGCCATTCAGCCACCTCAAGAATCAATGTTTTCATGACCCACGACCGCTTTTTCGTGGAGGAGTGTCTCTCCTACAGGTTGCTCCCCAGGATGAGAACAGTAAAAGCAAATCTATAACAGCAAAGGCCCGAGGTTAATGTCTTTAACAAGATAATGTTACTTAAGGGAACTGTAACGCGAATCATTCTGAAATTCCATATATTCGCTGCAGCTCCGAAACCAGCTGCACGTGCTGCCGGCGTGTCTGGCCATGGAAAGGCTCGCTTTGCAAGTTACTTATTTTGCTCATGTGTCAGCCTGTTAGTTTAATACTGTAATCACTCAAAATCCCCGTAAGATGTGCGGAAGGTCGTGGATGTGGCTGCGGAAGTTCTTGCATGTCAAGCTGTGTGCTGCCTGCTGTGTTTCCCAGATTCATTGATGCTGATGATCCAGTGGAATTGAGGCCTTCCCAGGGTGGCTTTCCCCTGCACAAGTGTGAGGTGACACAGGCGCCCACTGAGCTCGCGTTATCATGGTAGGGAATCTGAGCATGACAACCAAAAAATTCAGCTCAGCAAGCAGATGTTTTGGCTATGCAGTGCCAAACATCTGGCCCTTTGGAAACGGGGAGGGTTGATGGAAATCTTCAGGTTTAATCTAGATTTTGGCATCAGGTAAACACAGGCTCACACTCTGGTAGGTAAATTCAACTTATCACGGATGTGATATTTCTTGAAATCATATGTACTCAACTCAAACCACGCTCATCGGAGCAAAATCTCAGTCACTGAGCAGAAGAGTACGGGAAAGGAGAGAGCTGTTTAAATGTTCGTGCTGTGAGCAGAAGCACATCACCGTGCTTTCCTGGCACCCACGTCACCATGACTCAGACGTCATGGTAGGCCAAGACAAAAAAACCCACCTCATGTTGGAAAATGTAAATTCAAGCCATGTGGGATAGCGCTGCACACTCACCAGGACGGCTGTAATAAAAGAGACAGCAAGTGTGCCGAGTAATGGCGGGGACCTGGGGCAGGAAGGACTTACAGCCACCAGGCCATTACAGTGCAGGGTGAGCAGGGCCATTGTGGAGCTGGCACTCAGGATTGGGAGAGGCATAGATGGCCGTAGAGCACAGCCCAGGATCTTTTGGATGCCCTGTTTCAATCGTTGTGTCATCCCTTTTAAAAAGAGTCCAGGGCCGGGCACAGTGGCTCATGCCTGTAATCTCAGCACTTTGGGAGGCCGAGGTGTGTGGATCACCTAAGGTCAGGAGTTCAAGACCATCCTAGCCAGCATGGCGAAACCTCGTCTCTACTAAAAATACAAAAATTAGCTGGGTGTGGTGGCACGTGCCTGTAATCCCAGCTATTCTGGAGGCTGAAGTAGGAGAATCACTTGGACCCAGGAGGCAGAGGTTTCAGTGAGCCAAGATGGCACCACTGCACTCCAGCCTGGGTGACAGAGTGAGACTCCATCTCAAAACAAAACAAAACAAAAAACAGCCCAGCAAGCACTGTTGGCTGCCAAACGCCTCACTCATGCTTAAGTCCCATCTTCTGTTCCTGCCTCTGCTATCAAGGCAGGGAAGGTGAATGCCCTTTCCCAGCCTTCCTCTTAGCTGGAAAGGCCACAGACTTTGGTTCTGAGTTCTGGCCACTGAGACTTAAGAGACACATGCTAGGGAAACATCTAGAAAAGCTTCAGCTTTTTATGTGTGTGTGAGAGAGAGATTGAGAGATTGCTAATGCTGGCCCTTTTTCTCTTTCTCCTTCTGGAATGCAGAGGTACTGTCTGGAGCTGTGGCTGCCATTTTGCAACAAGAGGAAAAGGCAGGAAAATGTTCAAGGTGCTGATTCTCACATCCCCAAGCCCCTGGACCAATGCCAGCAGCCATCTATTTCCAGGAGTCAAATATGAACATATCCTGGATGATTTGGCCCCTCCAAGCCTTGCAGCCTCATCCATTCATTTTTTTCTCTGGCTCTCTGCCTTTTGGACACATTGACGATCCTTGCCTCTTCAGACAAGCTGTTTTTTTGCTCCTCTGCTTTCAACTCCACATGGGCAGTTTCCCTTCCTGCATAGCATGGTTTTTCTCCCTCCTCCTCTTATTTAAGCTCTCCTCTTTCTTCGGGCATCACCTCCTCCATAAAACCTTCTCTGGTCTGGCAGATGAGGCCAGTTCCTCCAATTGCACACCCTTGTAGCACCATGAACCTCCTGTTCCCTGCTGCAATATTTTGTGGAGTTATTTGGGCCAATGTCTGTCTCCTCTGCTAGATCATGAGTTCCACGGAGGCAAAGGCTGAACCTGGTTCACTCAAATTGTAGCCTGGAGTGAAGAATAGTGACTGGCACAGAGTAGGCATTCAATACACAGTAGATGAATTAAAGAATAAATGACATAAAGGCATGTGAAAGACACATAGCAAAAGGTGATGGTAGAAAGTAGATAGAACCCAGGCTGTTCAGAGCCTTCTAGGTCCTGGTGTGGAGCCTGGATATTCCCCTGAGGGAGATGGGGAGGTGGGGGTGGGGGTTGTGAGCAGGGAGATGATGTAATGAGATTTTCCTAGCAATGAGGTTACTCGTTGCATTAGTCTGTTCTCATGCTGTGAATAAAGACATACCCAAGACTGGGTAATCTATAAAGAAATAGAGGTTTAATAGACTCATAGTTCCACGTGGCTGGGGAGGCCTCACAATCATGGTGGAAGGTGAAAGGCACGTCTTTCACCTTACATGGCGGCAGGCAAGAGAGAATGAAAACCAAGTGAAAGGGGAAACCCCTTATCAAACCATTAGTTCTCAGGAGACTTATACGCTACCATGAGAACAGTATGGGGGAACTGCCCCCATGATTCAATTGTCCCCACTGGATCCCTCCTACAACACATGAGAATTATGGGAGCTACAATTCAAGATGAGATTTGGGTGGGGACAGAGCCAAACCATATCATCCCTTCTTGGGCCATTTTAGTAGGTGGCAGAACTGCCAAAAAGGCAGATAAGAAAATGTTCTAATTACCTGTGCTTTGTAACAAACCACCCCTAAACTTAGAGGCATAAAGCAGCAGTTTTATTTTGCCTATGGATTCTGTGGGTCAAGAATTTGGGCAGGGCTCAGCTGGGTGGTTCATTTGCTCTTTGTGGCATCCACTGAAGTCACTCAGAGGCACTCAGGGGGAGTATGGGCTAATCTGGATCCCAAGCAGTTCACTCACATGGCTGGGGCCAGGTGGGGATGAACTGGGACTGTGTACTGGAAGCACCCAGAGTGCCCTCCCCAGCTTGGTGGTCTCAGAGGAGTCAGACATCATACAGGGCACTTGAATTCCCCAAGAAGACCAGGTGGAAGTTCCATGGCTTCTATTCTATGTCCCATTCTATGGAATGAAGCAGTCACAAGCCTACCCAGATTGAATGGGCAGGGTGCAGAATCCATGTCTCAGGGGAGGGATGCAGTAGGATTTTGGAGTCACAATTGAAAACCACCACAGGGAGAAGTTTAGGCATGGGGGCTGCTGAAGTATGTTCTCTTCCCACAGAACCATAGGGCCATGTGGTCACTGGGCCAGCTGACTCAACACAGAGCATGTGTTCCAGCTGTCTCCTTGGCACAGGAGATGTTCATGTCATCCTGGCTGGTGTTGAGTTTCCGCAGCCAACAATCAAATGGGAAATGAAGTCCCAGGTTTAGAGATGGAAAAAGAACCCACAGCCATGCAAGTCCTGTGAGGGGCAGAATGAAGGCAGGAGCTGAATCCTGCACATACCAAGATGAGGTTTTTGTCCCACTTGACTCCGAATCTTGTATGTGCAGTGTCTTTCACAAAGCCTCAGGAGCACTATCTGTAAAATGGACGTTTCTTTCACAATCCAGATGGATTTTCATTCTTCCTGTCAAGTGCTTTTGGAGCTGGCTGGGTTGGTCACTAAGTTGGTGGTTAGTCTGTATTTAATGAGGGCTACATTTATCACAACTACAGAGGAGTAGTAATAACAATGATAATAGTTAACATTTATTGAGAACTTGCTACAGGTCAGGTCCTAAGGTTTCTTGCACATATAAAGTCCTTAAATCTACAAGGGAGCCTGGTGGATTTAAGGACTTTATACATGCAAGAAACTTAGGATGTAGACATAGATATGATTATAAATGATTGGTGAGTTCTCCAGTCATTTAATAGGTGATGTGCCAAGGAAAAGAGATGAAGTGGCTCACTTAAGGATATTGGGAGTAGCAGGGGTGGGCTCCTGCTCAGACATCAGGGCTCCAGAAACCCAGAGAGCTCATCTGTGTATCTCATTATAGACACACCCAAGGGAGAGATTAAACGTATTTAACAATAGATGTGGGTGTAGACCAATTACGATGAACATCAGCTGAAAACAATTGGTACTACGATTTACCGCTCTATGTTCATATCCAAATCCACTTGGGTCCATGAACTTATAACTCTATCTACGTCTATATCCAACTATACCTCTATCTCTCTCAGACTATATCATCCATCTATGCCTGTACCTAGATTCATATCCATCTACCCATATCTGTATCTGTCTATATTTTTATATCCCTACATGCCTCCATCTCTGTCTACATCATCCATATATGCCAGTACCTATATCCATCTCTAACTATCCATATCTGTATCTGTGTCTATATCTATATCCATCCATACCTGTACCTCTATCTCTGTCTACATCATCCATCTATGCCTGTACCTATATCCGTATCTATCTATCCATATCTGTATCTATGTCTATATCTTATCCATTGATAGCTGTGTCTGTATCCATATCCATCTTAGCATCTATATCCATCTATTTCTATTTATATAAATATCCATCTAAGTTTGAATTCCCCTCAGAGCAGATCCCACAGGGACTTGGTGCAGGGAGTTATTTGGGATATGATCCCAGGAGGTGCAGTGGGGAAAGTGAGGCAGGAGAGGGGACAAGCCGAGTCAGGAGCATTGACAAGAGGACGAACACAGTGGGCGACATGGGCTTAGTCCCACTGGAAAGCTCTGGGGGGACCCTGGGAAACATGCCCCAGCCTTGCCTCACTATGGGTTTTTCTCTCAGTTTGGGGTCCCCCAGAAACTGGCCCTGAGATGCAGAGATAATATTTAGGAGGTGGTCCGGACACCAGGCTCGTGGGCACAGCAGGGCAGCCCTGATGACAGAAGCAATGCATGTTGGAGATTGGTGTGCAAAACAGCAGGGACAGCAGCCCATAAAGGGTTTGTATTGAGCAGGTTATGTCTGTGGGTGGCTGTGGCTTAATCCTGCTAGGGAAACTCTGGGAGCCTCCCAGAACAGAATTATCCCACCTGGTGGGGAAGGGAGTTGAGGTATTGATACCCCAGCTCCTATGAATCAATGTTTGAGGTCATCTCCTTGGGGTGGGTGTTAGTTCCTTGCTATTTCTGGTCTGGCTCACAGGTGGGAATGGGGTCTCTGGAGGCAGAGAGAGCCCACAGGCCATGAAATGCAGGAGTCGGAATTGGAGTTTGGTTCCCTGTTCACAGAAGAGGTAAGGCTGAGAGGAATTGGGACAGGGAGTACTGACAGTGACTACCTCAGGTTTTTACTCACTGACTCCTCACTGCAGGAATGAGAGCTGCCCTCAGGGATATCCAGTCCCTGCTTCTGCTGGGCTGTCCTGTGTGTGCGCTGATCAGATTCCCCTGGTCAGGAGACACCCTTAGGTGAGGAGCAGAGACATTTGGGGCCGGAGCTGGGTGGGGGACTGGGTACCTGGGCTGCAAGTATAGTCAGGTGTGAGCCATCGAGACAACCTCCATTCTGTGTCTAGTTCTGTATCATCAACTAGATCAATCCAGGCCCAGAAAAAAGAGCAGAGGTCGAACCCCATAGGGCTTGTCTGTAGATGCTGTGTCCCAGGCAGTTCTGATTTTCCTCTTTGGGCTCTTAGAAATATTCTGAATTTTCTCCAATCAACATGCATCACTTCTGTAATCAGCGCTGTCCTGCTGTGCCCACGAGCCTGGCTCTATTTTCTGGAGCCTTTGAGGAGAATCTCTAGATCTTCTTGTCTTGTCTGTGCCCAGCTGGTGGCCGAAGCCTGCCCTTCAGCATCTTGGGTCTTGTTTCTCTCATCTTTAAGATGAGGATGTCGATTATAAAGATCCATTATACATTTTAAATTTATTTTCATGCACATGGTTCTCAATAACTCCTCAAATTAAAGTTTGAAGGCACCGAAGATTTTAGAACAACAAAAATACTAATGTCAGAAAGTGCAAAATGTCTTCCCAACATCCTAGGGAAACACAAAGCCATTCTCCACCCGCCCTCCGAGACCAGCCCACGGGTTCTCCTCCCACAAGAAGGGTATTTATAGAGCATTTTCTACCAATTTTCACTAAATCTTGTTTTTGCCTCCCCAACCCACAAAGTACCTGAGGTGTAGAAGTGAATTTATAACAGGAAGCCTTTGATTCTTGAGCCTTTATGTTTTTGAAGGCCTCCAGAGCAGAGCTGTAAAACAGCTGGCTTGTCTTAAAGGAATGTCCCATTCTCCACGCGGGGGTTGGCACCCTGTCTTCCTTAGCAGAGGAGGGGGACGTCTGTGTGCTCAAAGCGAGGAAGCGCCTGCCCCGTGGAGGAAGCCGGTGTCTGGTTGTGAAGGCTCCTCGCAGCCCAGCATCCGTCCCTCCTCCTTGGCCACAGCCTGATCCTGAACTCTGACCACGGGGTGAAACAAGCACAGAGGGGCCTCAGGGCCTGGGGGCCTCTATCCTCAGCCAGCAACCACAGCCAGACAGCCCAGACATGGGGCTACCTCGAGCATGATGTCCCTGTTAGATCTGGGGTCAGTATGCCTCCGTATCTCTGTTTTTCCATCAGTTTGATGACTGCTTTTATTGTGGTGAAAGTGAAGAAACGTGATCGCATCAAATGCAAGTATTGATGGGTAGAGGCACTTGGATTTCAAAAAGGTTAAAAGGTGCTCAATATGCATCTTAGAACCAAGGAAATTAGATAAACAGAGACTGAGTCCTCAAAGAATTATAGATCTACCCAGAGGGGTTGCCCAGAGAGTCCGAGCTCAACCCGCTGCACCCCCACTTAGGGAGGTGGCTCATACACCTTCCAATGGACTTCCCAGCACCTAGTTGACTCCCCCAAACAGGGCGTCCGCTGTGACCCCCATAAGTGGCCTTAGGGAATCATCCCCCAATAATCTGGGGCCGTGCACTCTCACTGAATCCTCCTACAACGTCATGTGGTCAATGTTCTCATTCCCGTTTTATGCTAGAGGAGCTTGAGCCTCAGGGATGTGTAGCTCGAGGTCATAACTAGAAAGTGTGCACTGTCCCTAAAGTGTATGCACTTTACAGCCACGTCCGCATCTCGAAATCCTAGTGCTGCACAATGTTCACACTTTTCATCTCGTTTGCTCCCGCCCTGGGTGATGAAGGGGTTTAGTCCAACTCTACGATGGCAGAGTCGAGTAGCTGTGACAGAGACAGTATGGTGACTCACTAAACCCAAAATATTTTGCAGAAGAGGAAACAGCTTCAGAGAGCTTAAACGGCATGTTCAGAGTAAGTGGCAGAAGCAGGGACTCAAGTTCTCACCAGAACAAACTTCAGTCTAGACCAGGGACTGGCAAAACACAGGCCCAATCCAGCCTACCACCTGTTTCTGTAAATAAAGTTTTATTGGAACATAGCCATGTGCATTTATTTACATCTTGTCTCTGGCTGCTTTTCTGCTACAAAGGAGGAGTTGAGTAATTGTGTCAGTGACTGTGTGCCCCACAAGGGCTAAAGTATTTACTATGCGGCCTTTTGCAGAAAAAGTTTATGGATCCATGATCTAGACACAGAGTCCATTTCAGGATAATGAGTTCCGTGGAATTACAAGAACAAATCGAGGACCCCAGGGGCGGAAGTTACACAACTTATTAGTCTGGGTTCATTGCATAAAGTAGAAACGATTGTAGTTATTAAAGCTTGCAATGCAGTGGACTGGGAGCTTAAGAAACCTAAGATACTGTGGCGGAGGCTGGTTGGACTCTGTTGCTCAGTGGAATTCCAGCCTTTTGCAGAATGTGCACCCCTTCTCCCGCCTCCTGAGCGTGGCACAGATGGCTCCCTCTGCTGAGACTGCCCCCCACGTCCCACCCTGTCCAGCCAACTGCTGCTTACCCACCTTTCAGGTCCCTGCCTGACCTCCTCTGGGAAGACTTCCTGGGTTCCTCACTGGTCTAGGGGCCCAGTCTTTCTGTTTCCCGGGGAGCCATCCTTACCTGGACATTTGCAGCCATTGCACTGCAATGCAACATGTCTGCTTACTGCTCTGTCTCTTTATGGCCAATCTCATCTTCCAAAGATGGCTGCAACAATATTTCCCATCACACATGTGACTCTGACAGTCTTCACATTAACGGATGTGGTTGATGTCCCTGTTCCTGAAATTCAGCAAGTGTTTTTGACGGTTTGGACCACCAGAGGATGGCAGAAATGATGCTATGTGACTTCCCAAGCTAGGCCACAAAGGACAAGGCAGCTTCCCTGTGACTCCCTGTGAGACTGTCTCTCGAAGCTCTCAGCTGGCAGTGAGCAGCCTCAATGCTTGGAGACCACCATGATGTGAAGAGGCCCGAACAGCCCACACAGTGAGACCTCATGGAAAGGGCTTGGGGCTACATGAAGAGAGGAGCCCAGCACACCTCTAGATGCTGCAGCTGCACCCTTGTCCTTGTCCCTCTCTTGTTTCCAGCCACCATTGTCTGCAACCCTGAGATATCATGAGCCAGAACCACCCAGCTGAGCCCTTCCTGACCACAGAACCCATGGGACATGCCACGGGTTGAACTGTGTCCTCCTAAAAAAGATATGTTGGAACCCTAACTCCTAGGACTGCAGAAGGTGACCATATTCAGTAATAGGGTTTTTACAGAGACAATAAGGTTGAAATCAAGTCGTTAGGGTGGGCCCCAATCCAATATGACTGGTGTCCTTATAAAAAGAGGAAAATTGGGCACAGAGGCACAGGAAGACACGAGGAGAATGTCAGATGTAGGCTGAGATTGGGGGGATGCATCTGTAAGCCATGGAATGTCAAGGATTGCCCACAACCACCAAAGCTGGAGAGAGGCCTGGAGTGGAGCCTCCCTTGCAGCCCTGGAAGGAACCAGCCCTGCAGTCACCTTACTCTTGGACTTCTGGCCTCCAGAAATTAAGAGAATAAATTTCTGTTGTTTAAGCCACTCATTGTGCAGTACTTTGCTCCCGTACTTCTAGCAAACTAGTATAGGAGAGAATAAAATGACTGTTGTTTTAAGCACTCTGTTTTGGGGTGATTTGTTACACAGCACTAGGTGGCTGAAATACTCCCTCACAAAGCCTCCCCTCCTTGAAGGTACATGGCACACACTTAGTAGGTATTTGCTATTTGAGCACATGGGCCAAGGAATGGATGATTGGCTGCCATTGGCTTCGGATAATTGCCTGGACAGCTCCATTGTTTAAGACTCGTCTTCAGAGAGTACAGTTCTGGGCAGCAGCAAGCCAGAGCTACAAACTCAGAAACGATGTGAGTTTCCATTATGCGCCTGGGAACCGGAGTGAAAACCAACGTGCTGATGCATTTCCTGAGTGAGCCAGTGCCTGGAAAACAGGAAAGCCAGGGCCTATGCATTTTTATGGGCACCCAACATGGGATTTTGGAGGATGGAGGCCTGAAAGCCAAACAATGCATGTGAGTTGTTAAAAGAGAAGAGGGAAGCCATGTGCTTTTACATTCAAGTGAGATATACAATTGATTGGAGGCCAAAGGCATCTCACGCTGATGAAAAGCTAAAAGACAGCTCAACCTTGAGTTCCGGAATGCCTCCTACTCTGGGCAGAGCCGTGGCAAAGAGCAGGGATTGCAGGGTTGTAGACTTTCAGGAGACTTGAGGGGTCTTGACAGCCACCTCCAGCCGCCACCTCTAGGCAAGTAGATACTCACCATCCAAAACTGAGGATTTTTTTTTTTTTATATTTAACTTTTTCCCCAAAAGTATAGTAAAGTGTTAAGGTTGGGAGTTGCTAATGCACTTTTATTGGAAAGGCCTCAAGTCAGACATAGCACATATTTGAGTAATGGAATTAGCTATCACTTATAGGAACTTGGTGTGTTCTGGATGGAGGTTATCAATGACAGAGAGGGGCTGAGAGAGGAGATGGAAGCTAGATGAGATGGTCCTGTCCCAAGAGCATGCAGCTGGGAGGTGCTGGGTGGCGTTTGAGCTCAGGCACACTGGACCTTGGAGCTGCAATCTCACTGCTGAGTTGTGCATGTAGATGCTGCAGCCACTATGTGCAGGTCAACCTGGCATCGAACGCTTAGTAGGAGCACAAGGAATAAACTCTGGGGGTGCTGGGCTTGGCAAGCCATGAGGCACCTGGAGCTGGAGGGGCCCTTTCTTCCAACCATCCTCTACCTGTCCACTAGGCAGTGCTAGTTTTATTTAATTTATTCAGCATTGTAAATCACAGAAACAACCTTAACTTCCTTCCATAGGCCTCGAAATTTGAAAATGATAGTTGCCTCATAACCATGCTACCTCTGTGGGCCACCCTTTCCTGTAGAACTTCTCTATGTTTCCCTATATTCTTTGCAGATGCTCTTGGGATTCTTTTTTATTGTTCTAATGCAATCTGCTTCTTCACTTAGAAAATTATAAGCATGGGCTGGG
This sequence comes from Pan troglodytes, assembly GCF_028858775.2. Classification (NCBI taxonomy): domain Eukaryota; kingdom Metazoa; phylum Chordata; class Mammalia; order Primates; family Hominidae; genus Pan; species Pan troglodytes. Next base: position 84,619,461 of record NC_072416.2, on the reverse strand, counting down.
TATGGTGGCTCATGCCTGTAATCCTGGCACTTTGGGACGCTAAGGTGGGAAGATTGTTTGAGCCCAGGAGTTTGAGGCCAACCTGGGCAACATAGTGAGACCCCATCTCTACAAAAATTTAAACAATTAGCTGGGCATGGTGGTGGCACACACCTGTATTCTCATCTATTCGGGAAGCTGAGATGGGAGGATCTGTTGAGCCTGCAGTGAGCCATGATTGCACCATTGCATTCTAGTTCTGGGTGACAGAGTGAGACCCTGTCTCGACATATACATACATATATATATGTATATATAAGCATGGCTTGGTTCTCTCATTTTCTATTTTAAAGGCCATGTAATATCTCACTACGTTGGTGCTGACGATGTAACACCCCAGTTTCTGGCTTCTGGGCGTCTCTCTTTTGTCTAACCTAAAACCATTGGCAGGAACATTTTCATGCATAGAACTTTTAAATTCTTGTTTGCTCATTTCCTTTGACTAAAAGCGAGATTTTACTAAGTCAAGGTATATGACTTTTTTTTATCGTTCTTAATATATATCTTTAAATCATTTCCCAAAGGACCATAAGAATTTACACCCCCACTGGTGATGTCGCAGGCTCCCAGATTCCCCACGGCAGCTGCCAGCTCTGGAGATCACTGCTGTCTTCAGCACTGGCTGATTTAACAGGCGGAAAGGGCCCACGGGTCTGCAGAGTCAGACTCATCTCTGTCCAGGGAAAATATGTTTCTCTTTTGCCTCTGTAAGGAGCTCATGTGAGGTGATGTTCACATCTTCTAATTTAAATCATACTAACTTATTAAAATCATTATTTTTATTTTTATTTTTTTTCTCTGTATCAGAAATACTCAATAGGACATGGAAGTCTGAAAAAAACCTTGCCTTCTGCAAAGGATGTGAGCTGGCTGGCGGCCAACAGCCGGACTTCGCCCCCTCGTAAATACCTCCCCTTCCCGTTAGGAGCCACGGTTCTGCTGCGGAGAGGGTGGTACCCCTGCATCTGCGAGGAGCAGGGACCCTGAGGCTGGGTGCCCAGCCAGCCAGCCAGGGCCCCCGGCCATCGGAAGCTCTTTGAGTGGAATGATGGTATCTCATCTCCTCAGCATCACGGCCCCAGCACCAAATGCCCGGTCCAGGCTGCCTCCAAAGAATCTATGTTCACTCACTCATAAAGCCACGGGCAGAATGAGCTCTGGCCAATCCTGCACGAGGCCAGGTGTTGGATCTGCCTACTCTCTCCTTTCGGTGCCCACTGTTTCAGCCTCCCATTCCAGGCCTGAGCCCCCTGCCCACTGCCTCAGGCTCCCCACGTGGCCCACTGTTTTCAGGGGAGGAGGAGAGGGCGAGGCAGGGGATCCCGGCTGCCCTGTCTGGGAAGACAAAGCCCTCCTCGTGTTGCGGCCAGTTCACGTGTGCAGGGTTTTTTTTTTTTACCAGTTACATCGATGTCGCGACACCAAGCTGACGTCCGCTGAGCGCCTACTGTGTACATCAACCATGAGCTTCACAGCCTCCTGCCTGCCCCTCCAGCACTATGCGGAAGTCGAGGACGTCGCGCTGGCTTCCAGGAGATTTATGGGGCAGGGAAGTGCAGGCTTGAGGCAAGCTTGAGTCTCTGGAGCAGAAGGGTCAGAAATGACATGGAAATACTCCCTGAAAGGGTGTGTGCCTGTGTGCGTGTGGGTGTGAGGGTGTGAGTGAGCATGTAATGTGTTGCTGTGAGTGCAGGTGTGTTAGTGTGTGTGTAGGTGTGAGTATATGTGAATGTGTGTGCCACCGAGTACATGTGTGCGTGTGACTGTGTGTGTGCCAGAATGTGTGTGATTGTGTGTGAATGCGAGCCAGTGTGTGAACATATGCATGAGGAAGTGTGAGTGCACGTTATGTGTGAGAATGTGTGAATATGTGTGTGAGTGTGAGATTGAGCATGAACGTGCAAGAGTGTATGTGAGTGTGCCAGTGAGTGTGTATATGTCTGAGTGTGAGAGAGGGAGAGTGTGTGTGCAAATAGGTACGTGCTTGTGGGCGTGAGTGTGCAAGTATGCAAGGTGTATGTGTGAGTGTGTGAGTGTGCCCATGCCACAGCTTACAGGACCCCCAGAATCTGGCCTGTATACCCCCTCTCCCTGGCTGGTCCTCCAACATCAGGGCCTCACTCTCCCTGGTTCCTGTGTCACTAGTCACCCTGGCCTCCACAGTGTCCCCCACACGCCATGCCCCCGACACACTGTGTCCCCAGCAGGGCCTCTTGCTCCCTGAGCCCTGCACATCTTCTCCAGGTCAGGGGCTTTGCTGCTTCTTCCTGGAGCACTGCCCGACCCTCAGGTGGGCACTCAAGAAACCCAGACTGACAACTGAATGAGTGACTTGTGTAGGTTTTAACTCAAACACAAGCAATTAATTATGCCTTGAACCTTAAATTCCACTGTGCATTGACTCAGTCGGGATTTGTTATGAATTGAAGTAACCTCTGGACTAACTTTTCAACCCATGACAGTGGTTGGAGGACGTCTTTGTAGCCTGAGCCAACCTGCTCTGGGCACTGGCTGGGCTCGGCTATGGCTGATCCGGCTCATTTCTGGCACAACGTTGCTGTATTTAGAACAGGTTCAGCCGTAACTCGGCTGGTTTCGGATCTCCTGGTGGTGTGTTCTCATCATTTGGGACAAAAACATGGGATACTGGCTCCAGAAAGCTTTCATTCAACTGGAAATGTTCATTACGAGAAGTAACACACTGCCCAGATAAAGGACAGCAGTTTTCAAAGGATTATGAGTTGGCTGGACCAGGATTAGGGTTTGTTGAGGGAATATGGTGGCTTCTAGTTCCTTGAGCTTGGCCAAGCCTCAGGTTTCCGGAGCTCGGCTCTGCTGTGGCTGGGCTGGTCCTCCCAGCCTCTCAACCCATCTTCTTGCCCAGGCCCTGTGACCTGACTCCTCCTGGAGTGGTGTGCCAGGAGGGAGGCAGCATGGGGGATGGGGGGGGGGTCATTGGCCTTGAATCACCCCAGACCACAAGGTTAGGTCTTAGAGTTTCACCTGCAGCCCTCGACGATGGCTGTGAAACCCTGATTCAGGCCTTCAGGAGCTCCTGCAGGCTGTGAGGAAGGAAAACCATACTCACACAGTCACACTCAAAACTTCCACGTAGAACAGCTCAAGGTAACATGAAAGGGAGGGTGCAGGGAACACGGCCTCCCTTCCTGGAGGAGCAAGGCTGTGCTGCTCTGAGTGAACTGGCCATCTGGGCTGCTCCAGGGACATAGCTTTGTCCCGTCCTCCCTGCCCTGCTAGACCTGCCTTGGTTCTCCTGCGTCCAGGATGAAAAGCCCTCAGTGGCCTCCAGGAAGGCCCAGATTGCTCCTGTATAGAGGGAACTGCGCCTTCCCCTGCCTGCAGGACCTATAACCGGTGCTTGGGTCAAGCATCCATCATGTGCACAGACAGCAGCCTGCTCTGCAAGGCTGGGTGGGCCTTCTGGTGATACGAGGGCCTCAGGGACCACACAGCCAGCCCCGGCTTGCAGCTGCGACCACCGCCTTCAATGCCCAGTGCTCCCAGGCTCTGCTGAGGCCAACATCTGTGAGCATCACCAGGGGCCGAGGTCTAGATTTGCCAATGTGAGGAAACATTGTTGATTGTCACAACTTGGAGAGAGAGAGTGGGGTGTGCTACCGGCATCTGATGGGTAAAAAGCCAGGGATGCTGCATAACTTTCTACCAAGTGCAGGACAGGCCCCGTGACAAAGAATTACCCCACCAGACAGATCAGTCCTGAGGAGGTGGAGAAAAAAACTGACAGCGTTCACATGGGTGCAGGGAAACTGAGACTTCACCCGCTTCAACCTCTTTATCCGGTGGACGTATAAACTGAGGCCCAGAGGGGGAGATCTGTTTCCTGATGTCACACAGTGTGCAGGTGGCTGGGCTAGGACCAGCCCCCAGACCGCCTGGCTCCCCTTCCTGAGCTCGAGCTGGCCCACACTGGCCCCGGGATTCCTTATAAGGAGAATTCCAGGACGCACCTGGGGCCTCCAGGGGCTTTGACTGAATCTGTCATTTGTGGGGATTGATCTGGCTTTTACTGTCTGCCATGGAAGCTGAGCCCAGGAACGGACCTTCTCTGAGCAAATTTCTTAACAATTCATCCCCATATGTGCTCCTCTAATGGAAGAGGAAAATCTCTGTGATTGCAGAAAATAGGGTGATTTGGGAGAAGAGGGCTCCTAATGGTTTGGAGAGAACACCCAAAGCCCGGCCTTCTGCCGCACAGGGGTGAGGACATGCGCTTTTCTTGTTTTCAAGTAAAAACAAAAAAACCTTAAGGAGAATTTGGAAAAAATGCACCCAAATCTTAGCTCAGATGCTTTCATTGTTTTTTGTGACAGAGAATGCATCCATGTCTATAGAAGGCTTCCACTAACATGAGGGTATTTACAAGCCCAGTTTTCCCTTTGATTGGTCAGGTGGACTTTTTTCTTTTTAGAGACAGGGTCTGGCTCTGTCACCCAGGCTGGACTGGAGTGTTGTCATCATGGCTCACTGCAGCCTCGACCCCCTGGAGTTTGGTAATCCTACGGCCTCAGCCTCCCAAGTAGCTGGGACAACAGGTGTGCACCACCACAGCCAGATGACGTTTTATTTATTTAATTTTTGTAGAAATGGGGTCTTGCTATGATTCCCAGGCTGGCCTCCAGCTCCTGAGCTCAAGAGATCGTCCTGCCTAGGCCTCCTGCAGTGTTGAGTTTACAGGTATAACCACAGTGTTGAGTTTACAGGTATAAGTCACCACACCTGACCCATAGGTAGTTTATAAGAACAACTGTGAGCATGGTCATGGATCCTAAGGTGTAAGACCTTAGGATCTATAATAAACTATAATAATAGTTTAAAAGTCTCAAGATAATTCAAGTTGCTTTAATTTAATTTCCCTAACACGTCCCATTGGTCAGGTGGATTTCTAGATGGGGCATCATGACTTCTTCTAGGTGGGGCATCATGACTTCTTCTAGGTCGGGGCATCATGACTTCTTCATGACCGCTGCTCTGGCCACACAGGAGAGACACAGGCGTATTGTTGCATGGCAGTGCACGGCAGGGTGGGGGAGTTTCCCAGGTAGCTCCCCTAGGTCAGGCGATGCTGCCACCTTGGGCCAGGTGCCTTCTCCTCTCAGCAAGGCAGTAAGTGGGGGGCTGCACTGGACCCAGCCCCCACCCCCAGTAGGAGACTTCTTTCTAGGCGTCTCCAGTCCTGTCCACCATGTCCTCTGCAGCAACATCACTCTCAGCCCTTCTCCCTGCTCACCTGGGGAGGGGGACCTTTCCCACTGCACTTGTTCTCAATGCCGCTGCTTTGTCAAGGAACCCTGGAGAATGCTGCCTCGAGATCACAGCCAGGGCAGCTGGCAGGTGGTGTTGGCTGGGGATTCAGTTGACCTGGGGGAAAGTTCATTTCATCATGACTGGCACACACTTAAAGCTACATTTTTGGCCAAGGGACAAATGCCAGGCTATAATCTACACATTAGGATGTTCACTGCATTATAAATAAGACTAGGCATGTGCTGTAGTTTGCATGGACTTCACGGCTCCAGCTTCCTAAGGGCTATAAAGTGGTTTGCAAAGATTTGGGCACTGCAGCAGCAGAACATACCAGAAAGGGCCTGCATTTGGAATCACATACCCTGGGTTTAAAGCCCAGGTGTCACTTGCTTACAGTGTGGCTTTGGGAGGTCACCTCATCTCTCTGAGCTTCTACTTGTCATCTGATTAGAACAAGGATAGTAGTAACAGCCACCTCCGGGCTACAGTGGGGATTGCAGAAGTGATGTAAGGATCACAGCACGGTGCCCACTGGCAGTTTGCACAAATCTGCTTACAGTGATTACATCTGGTGAACATTAAGCCAAGACAGGTGAGGTCAGGGGTGACAAAGGCCCCTGCAGTGAGGTTGCAACAAGAAATGTCCAGTGTGGGGGTTTCAGGCGCTGGCCACAGATCGGCTCTGAGTTATCTCATCTCTCAAAGTCGGAGGTAAATAGGATGATATCGAAATTTACAGTGCCCATAAAATAAAAGCAAAGCCAGTACTCAGAGGATGACAGCTGTTTCTGATATCAAGAAATTTCTCCATGAGGTTTTAAAAATTATGATTAAAAAAACTGGAAACAATTGAAATGTCAGACAATGGGACGTGTTAGGGAAATTAAATTAAAGCAACTTGAATTATCATGAGACTTTTCAACTATTATTATTAAAATTTAAAGGTTTCTATTAAAAATGTAAATAAAAGTATGTAAAATGTATCCTGGGATGTTGGCATCAAACACTGTAATGGACTGGAAGGTAAAGATCACATTTTGCATTTTTTCGAATTAATCGTAGCTGTCTGTGGAAGTTTATTCTTTCATGTGCACTTTAGAAAATCAGCGTGTCAAATCCTCCAAGGGTTCTCTTTGGATTTGGCAGCTGCTTCATGGGATGCGAAGGTTAAACTCGAAGGGAAATGGCAGCTCCATGCATTTCAGTCATCCTACCCACAAACCGGATTGCTTTTCATTGGTTCAGGTTTTTTTCACATCTTAATAACGTTTTCCATTTCTCCATGAAAGTTCTGCACTTTCCTTGTCAGAGTAATTCCCAGATGCTTTGTAAGTACTGTAATGCTGTGTTATTCTGTACTGTGCTTTAATGTGTCTTCCAGTTGCTTTGTGCTTGCACAGGGCATGGCTGTTCACCTGTGTGTGTTGGGCTCATACACAGCAGCCTCACTGTACTTTGTCGTGTCTTTGCTCATCCTTTCAAAATATTTCTGTGCCTGCACAGACATGAAAAGATGTTAAAGGTTGTGTAAAATGTTAAGATGCTCACTCACTCTCCCTCTGTGTGTTGTCCCTGCCCCCATCCCATGCGCAGCTCCTTTGAATAGGGATCTGGCTCTGCTCCCCAGGGCCCCAGGGATGCTCAGGTACTGCTGAAGCATCCCTCAACAACTGGCGACCACAGTCAGAGAACAGCTATCCCACCTCTCCCATCCATCAGCTGGGATGACTGTGAGGCATAGCCTCCTATAGTTTTCCAGCAGGATACAGCTCCAGGTACCCACGGCAAGCAGTCTCTCGATAGTGAACCTTTTATTGACAGCCTTCCCTTTTTTGTCTCACTTCTTCACTCCCCTGTAAGTATTTCCTGGGAACATTTTCCAAACACCCTGCTTGCATTCCTTGCCTCAGGGTCTACTTTCTTTTCTTTTTTATTTTTTGAGATAGAGTTTCGCTCCTTTCGCCTAGGCTGGAGTGCAATGGCACGATCTCAGCTCACCGCAACCTCCACCTCCTGGGTTCAAGTGATTCTCCTGCCTCAGCCTCCTGAGTAGCTGGGATTACAGGCATGCACCACCACACCTGGCTAATTTTGTATTTTTAGTAGAGGCAGAGTTTCTCCATGTTGGTCAGGCTGGTCTCGAACTCCCGACCTCAGGAGATCCACCCGCCTTGGCCTCCCAAAGTTCTGGGATTACAGACGTGAGCCACAGCGTCCAGCCAGGGTCTGCTTTTAAGGGAGCCTGGACAAGACAACAGCTAAATCATTATCCTTGTGAATACTCCATTGGCCAATGAGCTTGAGTTGGGGTAGGGGAGGCCGTCGGTGTCTTCCTGCTCAATATCATAGACTCAGTGCTTAGCATAGTGCTTGGCCCACATTTAACACCTTGATAATGATGTAGTCAACAAATAAATAGGTAGATGGGTGGGTGGGTGGAAGGAATGAAGGGAGGAAAGGTGGATGAATGGATGGAGGATGATAGAAGAAAGGAAGGATGGATGAATAGAAGGATGGAAGGATGGATAAATGGACAGATGGATGGATGATGACAGAAAAAAGGATAGATGGGTGAAAGAATGGATGAATAAAACGATGGAAGGATGGATAAATGGATGGATGGATGAATAGAAGGATGGAATGGTGAATGGATGGATGGATGGATGGTGATAGAAGAAAGGATGGATGGATAAATGGATGGATGAATAAAAGGATGAAAGGATGGATAAATGGATGGGTGGACTGATGGATAGATGGATGAATGGATAGATGGATGGATGGATGGATCGCTGTATGAGTAAAAGGAAGAATTAATGGAATGAAGATTGGATGGATGGATGAATGGACGAACAGTTGCTGTTGAGGAGGTGGGAGGAACCTAAGACTCCTCAGATCATGCTGTATTCGGAGGCCTTCTGCACTTTCTGGTAGAATGTTTTGTATTCCTCCCACACTCCCCCATTCCTTACAGTCCACATCCTTCTCTGGAAAAGTGTCTCTGGTGCTTCAAAGATAATTGCTTTCACCCCACCCTTCCCAGGAATCACACAGATCATCCTCTATCTGGAGGACCAGACCTCCATCCTCCTGAGGACCTAGTTTTGGGAATGAGCAAAACAGAAAACCACAAAGCCAAGCTGGGGTGGATATTATGGGCTTTCAGTTTGGCTCAGAGGGAAGGCTGAAGCCATCCCTGCCATCTGGTGACTCAGACCCAAGTGCCTAAATGATACATAGTCCAGGGCATCTGAGCAGGGAGTGGGAGAGGACATCCACCTGGGCACTGCTGGAGGGGTTCTCCATCCTCCGCACTTGCTTGCCCCACGCTTGCCAGCTCAGACTCCAAATCCCTGTCCCAGGAAGCTCTGTTGCTTGCACCTTCACTGAAAGCTTAGGCTGAACTAGCAAAGCTCCCCAGGCGAGGTATCTCGATGGTTTACATTATCTGACTGATATTAGATCTTTTCCTGAAAGCCTGGTTTAATGAGGGGGGAGGGGAGTCAGTGTGTGGCCATGGATTTTTGAGGCAGGAAAGTGAGATAAATACTTTGGAGGAACAAAAAAAAAAAAAAAAAGAGAGAGACACTAGGCAGACATAGGATGAGCTGGCAAATGTGGGTAGCCTTGGACTGACCACATAGTGAAATAAAATAACAGCTAATGTTTGAGGGCTTATCATGTGCTAGCTACATGGGGTAGTGCAAAAACCTTTGTTAGACACTATCCAACAATTGTTTTGGGCAGGTGACATTACTAGCTTCATTTTACAAATGAGGTCCTGGAGACACAGAGAGGCTAAGTCACTTGCTCCAAGTCACATAGCTGGTTAGCAGAGGGGCCAGTTCCAACCCTGTCTATTCCCTGCATTGCAACACGATTGCTTCTCTGCCCGGTGTCTATCAGACTCAACACCAAGTTATGGGATACGACTGATTTATTTCTTTGATCATTGCTTCCTCTAAATGGATAATTTGCCTCCTTCTCTGGGAAAGACAGCAAAGGACTATGAAGACACTTGTCAGTCCATGATGCCTTAGAAAGGGCTTAGGAGATTGGGGGTCAGGAAAACTGCCCATTGGCATGCTAGCAAACTGAGTGGTACCTCAACTGGTCATTCGTCTTCTATGGACTTTAGTCTCTTCATCTATAAAGTGGAGGTGGACATGTTTCATGATGGCAAGAGTTCTAGTTAGCTTAAAATTTTGAGAGATCCCCTCCGTTTGCTAATTATGTGAGCTTCTAAGTACTGTGATCTCTTCGAGTCTCAATCTCAGCACCAGGCCAGTTGCAATGATAATTGTACTTTCTTTGTGAAGATTAAATGGGCCCTGATGCAACCATGGCTGAAGAACAACCACAGGTGAAATTGCTCTTGAAGGCTGGCAGTGATGGAGCCAAGACTGGGAACTGCCCCTTCTTTTTTTTTTTTTTTTTTTAATTGAGACAGAATTTCACTTTTGTTGCCCAGGCTGGAGTGCAATGGCACGATCTTGGTTCACTGCAACCTCTGCCTCCCGGGTTCAAACGATTCTCCTGCCTCAGCGTCTCGAGTAGCTGGGATTACAGGCATGAACCACTACGCCCAGCTAATTTTGTATTTTTAGTAGAGACGGGGTTTCTCCATGTTGGCGAGGCTGGTCTCGAACTCCCGACCTCAGGTGATCCACCCACCTCGGCCTCCCAAAGTGCTGGGATTATAGGCGTGAGCCACCGCGCTTGGCCAGGAACTGCCCCTTCTTCTAGAGACTGTTCATGGTGCTCTGGCTCAAAGGAGTCACTTTCAACATCACCACCATTGACACCAAGAGGTAGACCGTGACAGTGCAGAAGCTGTGTCCAGGAGGGCAGCTCCTGTTCCTGCTGCGTGGCATGGAAGCACACACAGACACCCAAAAGATTGAGGAATTTCTGGAGGCAGTGCTGTGCCCCTGCAGGTACCCCAAGCTAAGAGCTCTAAATCCTGAGTCAAACACAGCTGGGCTGGATGTATTTGCCGACTTTTCTGCCTACATCAAGTTCAAATGCAGGACTCAACGATACTCTGGACAAGGGGCTCCTGAGAGCCCTGAAGGTTTTAGACAGTTACTCGACATCCCCCTTCCCAGAAGAAGTGGATGACAGCAGTGCTGAAGATGAGGGCATCTCTCAGAAGAGGTTTCTCAATGGCAATGAGCTCTCCCTGGTTGAGTGCAGCCTGTTGTCAAAGCTCTGCATAGTCCAGGTGGACTGTGAGAAGTACCAGGGCTTCCCCATCCCTGAGACCTTCCGGGGATGGCATCGGTGCTTGGGCAGTGCCTATGGCTGGGAAGAATTCACCCCTACCTGTCCACATGATGAGGAGATCAAACTGGTCTGCAAGCAAGTGGCCAGGACCCTCAAATAAGCCCCTCCTAGGACTCCCTCGGCCCCCTCCATTTTCCCCACAAAGGCCCGGAGGGTTTTCACACCGGCCCTGGGGGTTTCCACATTGCTACCCAATGGACAACCTCCAAATGGCCAGTGGTCAGGGACTCCTGGTGCACTTGTGCAGGGGTGTCGAGGGGGAAGGGAGAATGAGGGAAAACGATGGGGATCCTGGGTGAGATTCGTATTGTGGGGTGGGGCAGGTAGAGCAACATACTTCACTAATAAAGTACAGAATTTAAAAAAGATTAGTGCAGGTGCAGTGGCTCACACCTGTAATCCGAACATTTTGGGAGGCCGGGGCGGGCGGATCACCTGAGTTCAGGAGTTCAAAACCAGCCTGGCCAACATGGTGAAACCCTGTCTCTACTAAAAATACAAAAAATTAGCTGGGTGTGGTGGCAGGCACCTGTAATCCCAGCTACTCTGGAGGCTGAGGCAGGAGAACCACTTGAACCCACAAGGTAGAGGTTGCAGTGAGCCGAGATCACATCATTGCACTCCAGCTTGGGCAACAGAGTGAGACTCTGCCTAAAAAACAAACAATCAAAAAGATTAAATGAGGTACTGCATAGGAGTCCACTGAGGCAAAACCAGGCAAGTCACACTTATGAGGATGGTTTTCTCATTGCAAACCCTAATCCCCACGTGTCAGAGGCTCCATACGCAGCAAGTTTTTTCTTCTTTACATAACAGCGCAGCACTGTTTTTCCCAGCTGGTTGGTTCTCATGGGAGGCTCTTCTCCTCCCAGGTATCGGGAGACCTCTTAATTCAGCAGGTGGAGAGGATGGAGGATGGGAGCTGGCATGCGAGATTTTGATGGATCAGGCCCGGCAGTGGTCAATATCACTTTTGTCACTTGTCATTGGCCACAACTCAATCACTCATTTGCCCCTAACTGCAAGGGAGGTTGGGAAATGTGGATGGCTGTGTTCCTCGGAGGAAAAGGAAAATGATTTGGAGAACGAGTTGCTGGTCTCTGCCACAGAGCTCTATAAATGATAGATAGTGATGACCATGACATTGTTGTTGTTAATCATTGTGTGGGAAGAAAAGAGAGATCCCATGACTTATTGGGATCAAGAAAGGATCAATCGCCATTTCCATACATGTGCAAGTGTGTGTGTACAGAGTGCGTATATGAGTGCATGTTCCCCAGAAAACCGAAGTCAAGGCAAACCTAATGTTCTGCCATTGGATTAGGGGGTGCAATCCCAGGGAGGGTTCATTACTGAACTGGCCAGCACTTGGTATTAGGAGCAATTGATTGCACAGTTTTAGGGGACTCTTCCAAAAATCCATATAAACAACTGCTTCTTAGGACAACCATCCAAGGAGGAGAGAAGAGAACAATTTGCCCACTGGTTCATGCTGCCCATTGGCCAATTATCTACTCTATGATGCATGAAGTCTTTCCTGTTGGTGCGTGGCTGGGCACTGGGCAGGTGCCACAGCAGCCACGGCCTCCAAGGTGACAGGAAGTCCCCAGAGTGGGAGGAGGACTATGTCCAGCGTGGACACAATAAGGTGCTTTGCAGAATGTGGTTGGAACCATGAAGGTCTGGCGGCCATAGTGGTGCCCGGAGTAAGAAGCCAAAGACCGCAGGTGAGACTGCGGTGATCTAGTAGTAGAGACGAGGTATCTGATACAGGTGTCACCTTTGCCAAGCTCACGGAAACCAGAATTGAAGAAACACCTTGGCTCCAGGGCACTGGGTCAGCACACAGCCACATCCCTGCCTGCAGCTGAGCATGATTTCTGCCTTGCACTGTATCTGACCTCTTGAGAGTTTGAGTGTTTGCTGGAAATAAAAAGCCCATGCACACATGATCCTCTGGGGCCGAGGCCCTGTCATCCTTCACGAAAATGAGCCCTTCAACAAATGTAAATACCCTCCGTGTTCTCCCGGAGGCCGGTCCTAACAAGGCCTCGCCGGGGCGCCTCGTAATCCCTGGGATTGCTGGAGCTTTTAGGTTTAACAGAGCAATTTGTAAGGCCGCCTGTCTTGCAGCCAGCTCTGCGGCGACTTGCCTGCGGTATGTTCCCTGGCGTCTCCTAGAAACTGTGGGCTGGACTCACGCAGGGCAGGCGAAGGGCTCTGCCTACCCCAAACTTGGAGCCCTCTGGATCCCAGAGTCTCACAGTGCTCCCGGGAAATTTCATAAGGGCAAGCATGATGCTTTAGGCTGGGGGGAAGGGAATGAGATCCAAAGCCTGGAAGATGTGGGAGGTAGCAGACATCGTCTCGGAAAGCTGGGGTGATTTCCGAGCTTTCCGTGCAGGGTGCACGGTGTGGCGGAGGCAGAGCTCCAAGAGCTAAAATTCCCAGCTCGGCTTGGGGCCCCGGGTTGTGCCTAACTAGCTGAGGACCCTCAGGCAAGCTGACACCACTCCCTTCAATGGCTTCCAAAACCCTGGCCAAGGTTCTAAGGTGTGCACAGTGGGCACTGCTCTCCTCCCCACCCCGTCTCCCACCTCTGACCCTCACCCTTCCCAGCGACAGGGTTCTGTGTTCCGTGCGGCCTGCCACGGGCCCGCCTCGGGGGTGCTCTGCAGAGCAGCCCAAGCACCTCCCTATGCACATAGCTCCCTCCCTCGCGGCAACAGGCCGACTTCATCTCCCACCCCGGGAAGCCAGGCAGGACCTGAGACTGAGCTCTGGCCAGCGGACATGGGAAAGAGTGCCAGCTGCCCCTGAAACTTCTCCTGCCATTTGCTATGATTTCTTTTTTCTGTCCACTGGCCGGACACTGAGCTCCAGGGAAAGAAACTCCAAGACCTAGAAAACGGGTCCTGGACTCTCAAATGACTCCATGGAGCCAACCACCCACCCTACTGCCCCACATTCTGTGCCATGAGAGGAGCGTGAGTCAGGTGAAGCTCCTGAAACCTGGGGTTGCTTGTTACAGCAGTGAGCCCCTGTGCACAGATACATACTCAAGACACCAACTTAACCTCTTTGAGCCTGTTTGCTTCATGGTGAAAACAGTAACAGTGCGTCTGCTCTGCTCAGCCAGCAGGGCTGCTGTGGGCTCAAGTGAGGTAGCTGCCACTCTGGTGCTGAGTCAGACCGGCCCCGGGGCTGCATCCCGTCAGCCCACCTCCAAGGCTGTTCAGCAGGGCCACCGTCAAGATTCAATGAGGTCGCGTGGAGAACGTGTCTGGATAGTGCCCAGGCCTGCAGTGGGCCCTGCGCCCATGCCCCTGGCCTTCCTTGGGGCTGGCTACCCTTCACTGTGCTCCCCAGCTCCAGTGCCAGCCTTCTCTGTCCACCTCTGAACTCTGGAGATGGCAGAGCCTGAACCCCGTCATCCTCTCCCTGGCTTCCGGTTGGGTTCAGCTGCGGGAGGTGCCTTCAGCAGAGTGGTGTGCAGGACGAGAGATGTCAGGCCATTTCTTCCTCCTGGCAGTGGCCCTGTCCTTCTCTCACCACAGCTCCTCTCTTCCGTATCTCTGCTGCTTCCAAGCTCCCCTTGCCCTCTCTAGTCTCAGCCTGGCCATGGCGTCCTGCCGTGGCTTGTCTCTGGCTGTCTTCACCTGTGTGAGCCTCTGTAACTGGTCCCTTCATTAAAGGCTCTCCAGATTGCCAGCCAAGGGTGCTGCCTCTTTCCTTCCAGGACCCTGACTGCTGCCCCTGCTCAGTATCACAGAGGGCTCTTGGTTGGAGCAACAGACACTCATTCTGCCTTACTCAGCAGCAAAGGAATTTGGAAAGGGATACTGAAAAGCTTACAGAATTTCCAGAAGGCTTTAAGATGTGGAAATGAGAGCCTGGGAAATCAAAGCATAGAATCAGGCTGGTGGGGTGCAGCTTCCACCACCAGAGCTGGGCTCGGAGGCCACAGCATGAGCCCCAGCCCCCTGCAATGCGGCCATTGGCACCCCAGGGAGCGGGTGCAGTGAAGTTGTCACGAGCACCATCTCCAGAAGTGGTTCTCCTCTCTTCCAGCTTCTTGGCCACACGAGTCCAGACTCCAATGTCCAAGTGCACGCCGGTGGTTGTCACTTGCTACGCCCCCACTGCTGGGGAGCTTGCACACTGAGCATTTGGCACCACAGACGTTTGGGCAGGGTGTTTTGGGTGCTGGGTGGATGCACTGGACACCTTCCAGCTGCTCCCTGTGTCTGCCTCTCCTTCCTTTTCCCTCTGTGCCCTCGGAGATTGTAACATGGACTCCCTTGCGTCGTATTAATCAGGCTCCTTTGCCCCGGCATCTTGTTGAGTTCAGCCAAATCAAGATACAGCAAGAGATGGGAGGGAGGTGGGGAGAGAAGCTGGGTAGTCACTGGCCTTGCTACAGACTTGTACATAGGCTGGCTTTGTCCCTCTGAAGAAGGCCACAGCTCCTGTTGGACAGGCCCCTCTCCACTGGGCCTCTTTGTGTCTGGGGTTCTAGTAACTCCCCCACCAACCCCTCAGTCATGGTGCTGGTCTCTGCTCCCTGCTGTTTATGTTTTGCAGGGGGAGGAGAGCTGTACCACCCTTGTTGCTGTCTTCTGTAAATTGTCCTCATGTTAAACTCTTTCCAAGTCCCCATGTAAGAGGGACATCGATTTCTTGCTGGCGCCTTGATTGTTAGGGCAGGCAAAAATAAACAGGTAAGCAGGAAGGCCACAGTTGACCACACTCACGGCAGCTCTCCTGGGCTGCTGAGCACCTCCCTATGCACGTACCTATGCACCTCCCTTTGTTGTGGGCTGCTTGTGACCCCTAGAAGGGTAGGTCCTAGTCGTAACCCTCTGTAGCTGGGGATGTGACCTTACTTTCAGAAAAGGTGTCATCGAGCAGCTGTCATCAAGTTAAGATGAGTTTGGACAGACACTCAGGGAGTAGGCTTGAGAAACGATGGAGACAGAGAGCAGAACGATGCGTCTACGAGCCAGAGAACACTACGAACTGCTGGCAGCAACAGAAGCAGGGAGGGAGGAAGGAACGGATTCTCCTCCTGACTTCCCAAGAAGGGACCAGCTTTGCGGACTCCTTGATTTTGGACTTTTGGCCTCCAGAACCACGAGAATCTCCAGAGAGACATACAGACGCCCGCTGTCCCCACGTGAGTTAGATGAGCTCTTAGAGCTCTGCAACTGTGTCACACGGGGCCCAAGTGTGGGCTCCTGAGACGGCCTGATTGGGATCCCAGCTCCACCTTCTACTGGCTGTGACCTTGGCAGATTCACCTTCGGGAGCCTCGGTAACAATGCTTAACTCTGCGTTTGCTTCGAGAACTCCAAGACTCCAAGTGTAAAAAGGCTTACAACAGTGCCTGCCACGGTGCAGATGCTCCAGAAAAGCTCCCAGAAGAACAGATTGGCTGGCAAGCCGGTCAGTTCGATCCAGGCTAGGGTGACAGGGCAGGACCATCTGACCCAGCCCAGGGATAAGGGTAGCCTCTTGGCAGGTTCCAGGCCTGAACTGGGGCTTGGCGTGGGAACAGGATGACAGCTGGCATCTGCTCCGAAACAAGCTCCGAGATGAAGAGAAGAGGAGAGCCCAGGGAGCCTGGCAGACTGGAGGGACATGTGCTGTCCCTCTCCCCAGGGACTGGCTCTGTGATCTTGAAGTAGTCACTTAACTGTCCTGGGCTGCAGTTGCTTCCACAAAATGCAGCTGTTGGGAGCATGTCAGCCTGCAGCAGACAGCCGACTGAAGTGGTCTCTTAAGACCCTGCTGTGGCAGTGCCTGTTCACTATTCCCAGAAACCATTCTCCACCTCTCCTTAGGTTCAGCTGGGCACATGGCTACCTGGAAAGGACTCATTTCCCAGCCTTCCTTGCAGCTATGTGCAACCATGTGACTAAGTTCTGGCCAATGAGCAGTAAGAGGAAGTGTCATGTGATACCTCCAGGACATCTCCTTAAATTTAAAGGGAAGGGGATGAAGCCAAGAGGAGCCTAAGGAGGCATGACAACTAAATTCACCTGAGATCCTGGAACAGGAAACACACATTAGGCAAAAACTAGGGAAGCCTAGAGGAAGCATAGACTTTAGTTAATGATATTGTGTCAGTATTTGTTCACTAATTATACCAAATGCACCATACTAACATAAGATGTTAATAATGGGCTGGGCACAGTAGCTCACGCCTGTAATCCCAGCACTTTGGGAGGCTGAGGCAGGAGGATCACTTGATGCCAGGAGTTCAAGACCAGGCTGGCCAAAGTGGTGAAGCCCCGTAGCTACTAAAAATGCAGAAAAAAAATTAGCCGGGCATGGTGGCATGCACCTGTAGTCCCAGCTACTTCAGAGGCTGAGGCAGGAGAATTGTTTGACCCTGGAAGGTGGAGGTTGCAATGAGTTGACATGGCGCCACTCCACTCCAACCTGGGTGACAGGGCAAGACTCTGTCTCAACAAAACAAAACAACAAAAAATATGCTAATAATGGGGGCAATTGCATATGGGGTATACACTCTGGGAACTCTGTGCTATATTCACAATTTTTCGGCAAATCTGAAACTGTTCTAAAAAATAGTCTTTTTTCTTTTTCTTAAAGGGAAGGACATGGCCTTTCTTCTTCCATCTTGCTGTCAGAAAGTTGGACATGTTGGCTGGAGCTCAGGCAGCCACCTGGGACCATAAAATGAAGGGCCACATTGCAGGGAGGCAGGAAGAGACTAGACCCCTGTCAACTTCATAGAAGCACCGTCCCAGCTCCAAGGCCCTCTCTTTTATGCTGGAGGAGCAAATCTTGTCTGTTTAAGCCACGTTTCATTGCTTTTCGGGTTTTTTTCATCCCATGAAGTGGAACCTAATCGCTATGGAGACGTCTTCTCTCCCTTTAAATGACTTCAGACCTCAGCGAGAGTCCATTTGAGATATTTTCCCAACCACGTGATCTTAGGAAACAAGTAGCATTTCTCTCCCTGCATCCTCCCAAAGTTCTGGTGTTAAGTGTTTGGTGGCGGGTCCTCCAGACACTGATTCATGGCTCCCAACAAGAATGTTCCATTCCAACTCCTTAAAAAACAGCCAGACCAACTCGATGGCATTTTGGTACTTTTCCACTTTGCTGGAGTTACGATTTATGCCTAATTCCTCAAGATAAGGCAAAGAACAACGTTGGTGTTTGTGGCTGTTGGGTCTGTACATGAGGCTGCTATGGTTTCAGCAGCACACGGTAGAATTAAATACATATAATGAGTATAATGTGATTTACTCTCGTCCTGCTGTCCTGACGTTTAAACAGATGTCAGAGGAATAGAAGGCATGGTGGGAGGAACACATTAGTGTAAATTATTGCATCTGAAAAGAGGGAGTATCGTAAAAATGTTAAAAGAGAAAGTAAGTATTTATGACTTGAGTTGCTGGTATTTGTATCTTCCATTTGTCTCCTTGTGTGCAGTCATTAGAACCTGTTCCATCGGGAAAACTGCTTGTTCTAACAGGCTTGTGTGGGACTGATGAGATTCCAGGCCTGACAACCCCACACACTCACCTTGGGAAGGTCTTCTCTGCTGTGAACAGGAAGAAGGCAAGGGCAGGCCCTAGAAATGAGGACCATTATGGGGGGGCCTGCAGCACCCTGTTCCCTGCCCATGCAGGGACCACCGCATCTATGGTACAGATAGAGAAACTGAGGCCCAAAGAAGCAGGGTGGGGTGAGATTGCAACCAGGAATGGTGGAGTCAGCCCTGCAGCTCCACCTCGGCCTCCTCAGCTGCTCTTCCCTCTCCCTTTCTGTCGGGCATCACTGTCTCTGCAAAGCCTAGTCATAAGACTAAATCCCACCTGCCTGCCCTTTTGGGAAATCCGAATTGTAGCTGAGGACCACAGACCGTCGAAGAGAGGACGGGGGATTGCGGGTAAGGGGCCTCATGCTGATCGCCTGGGCTGCTTGGGACAATGCAGAGTCTCATGCTGCACCCCAGACACTTAAGATCAGCACATCTGTGAGGCCGGGGCCCAGGACTCTGTGGTTTTTAGTGGTGTGATCTCGGCTCACTGCAACCTTCGCCTCCCAGGTTCAAGTGATTCTCCTGCCTCAGCCTCCCAAGTAGCTGGGACTACAGGCACGTGCCACCACTCCCAAATAAAAATTCTTGTATTTTTAGTAGAGATGAAGTTTCACCATGTTGGCCAGCATGGTCTTGATCTCTTGACCTCATGATCCGCCCACCTGGGCCTCCGAAAGTGCTGGGATTACAGGCCTGAGCCACCGTGCCCGGCCGACTCTGCGTTTTAATGTCTGTCCCAAGCAACGTCATGCAAGTGAAGGCTTCAGACTCCCTGGAGGAAAGATCACGGACACAGACGGGACGACAGCCCTGGCTCCACCACTCACTGGCCATGTGACCTCGGGCAAATGGCTTTCAGTCCTCAGCTGTGAAATGGGGCGATTGCCTTTGCCATTATGCAGAGTTTACATAATAATACAACACAAGCTGCCTGGCCTGTGTTAGGCAGGTGGACACATTCCAGGGGGAGGCTGCCCTGGAAGGTGCTACTCTGACTCACCCAGGGGAGAGCCACGCTTCCCAGGGTCCCTCTCCCCTGGCCTGGTTAGAGTTGGGCCACACATGAACAGGCAGAGGCTGGTGGTTCAGTGCGGCTGGAAGACATTGTGCTGGAAGGAGTGTGGGGTATCAGAGTGTCAGGGTGGGTGGGGCTGGATCTCCAGGGCCTTGGGTGGTAGCCAGGAGTGCAGATTTATTTCCAAGGCAGCTGGGGAGGAACACCAGTGGGGTTTAGGCAGGAAAGAGACACAGTTGGGATTACATTTTAGGAAGGTCGTGTGGCAGCAGAGCAGAAGACAGGTTTGGAGTTCTATGTGGTCCTTGGGGAGTGGTGATAATACTTGTTTTTGTTTTTGTTTTTTGTTTTTTGTCTTAGACAGAGTCTCTCTCTGTTGCCCAGGCTGGAGTACAGTGGCTTGATCTCTTCTAACTACAACTTCCTCCTCCCAGGCTCAAGCGATTCTTCCCCATCAGCCTCCCAAGTAGCTGGGATTACAGGCCTGCACCAGTACACCTGGCTAATTTTTTTTTTGTACTTTTAGTACAGATGGGGTTTTGCCATGTTGGCGAGGCTGGTCTAGAACACCTGACCTCAGGCGATCCATCCACCTTGGCCTCCCAAAGTGCTGGGAACATCTGCTTTTTCTAGCCAGGAGTCTGGGTCCCCGGATGGGAGGATACAGGATTCTCCCAGATGACTGTGTCCTGTGGCAGACTGGCCTGCTCACTGCCCTGGAGGTGTCCCAGGCACCCCTGCCTCTGGCTTTGTCCATGTGGTTCTTCCAGCCCTTCCTTCTCCTTCTGACCGACCTGGTCAGAAATCCCTCTTTGGGCCGCCCCGCTTGGCATACTCTCTTGGCCTCTCCCAGCAAATGCAGGCTTTCCCTCTTCTTTGAGGGGAGATGTGATGACGGGGGATGGGTGGGTGCCAATTACAGCTGCGTCGGGTGAATGAAGGGCTAGGGGTGGGTCAAGTTAGGTTGTATTTCCTGGGTCAGGAGCACTTAACGAGGTGACTTATGGGCATGGGCTTGTGCTCGAGTGTGTGACTCAGATGTCAGCAGCTGCTTCCCCGGGCTATCAGGAATCCAGGTGACCTCGGGTGGAACCGCCCATCCCACTGTTAGGAAAGCCTGGTTGCCACCCACGCTTTCATCCCATTCGTGAGGCAGGGGCTCCATGGGTCTTCTCTACCCTGGGGCTGAATGCACCCTCCTGCTGCTGTTCATCCTGTCCACTGAGACAGGAAGCTCGGCCCTTTCGCTCCCATTGCAGGAATGTGGGCCTGGAGAGGGCGGGGACTTTGTTTTGCTCCTGGTTGTATCCTTGTGCCTAGGACAGGGCTTGGCACCAGGTAGGTGCCCAAGAAATATTTATAGAAGGAATGAGTAAATAGCTCACCACAAAACGCCACTCACAAGAGGCTTTTTGTGAACACAGTGCCTTGTGCAGAAGATTTGATGCTCGTGGGAGGGGTCTCCTGCCACACCATCATCCCCTTCTGCCCTCTCTGCCTCCGCCAAAGCAGCTTAACCCCTGAAGAATGTGCAGGCTCAGACCTTGAGGGAGGTGCAGAGGAGTGAGGAATCTTCCTTCAGTAGGCTCCTCCCGTGTTTGGAGACAGGCCGGGCTGGAGCTGGAAGAAAAATAACCTTTCCACTTTCTGTCACATGTTCGTGTCTCAGAGCCTGCTCGAAGGGCAATGCCAAAGAAAATCTGGAAATGGGCCTTAGGCAATAGTGTCAGTGTGGAAATTAAATCGTCTAGAAGAGGTCAGCAAATGACAGCCCGACAGCCAAAGGGGCTGTTTTCATACAGTCCGAGAGCCAAAAGTGGGTTTTTGCATTTTAAAATGGTTGAACAAATCAAAAGAGGAATTCTGTTTCATGACATATGAAAATTATGTGAAATTCAAATTTCACTGCCTGTAAAGTTTTATGGGGACACAGCCATGCCCGTTTGTTTGTGGATTGCCTAAGGTGGCTTTTATGCTACAATGGCAGGGTTGAATCATGGCAGCAAAGACCGTACGGCCCACAAATTCTAAAATATTTACCATCTGGCCGTTTACAGAAAATGTTTACTGACCCTGGGCTGAAGTGACAACGGTGGAACCTAAAACTCACAAGCATTTGTGTTTGTCTAGGGGCTGGTGGTGCGTACGTTAGCCCCTCTCGGCCGCAGAACTAGGGTTAGTCCAGATATTCCCGAGTCATATGTGGCTGTGGCGCTGCGTGGTCGTTGCTGTACTGGGGCGTTCTCTAGGCGGCCTTTCTGAGCATCCTTGCAGAACACATTGATTATTTTAAGTCCTCCAAACACAGCAGCAAAATTCTTGCTTGTGAAGGACCCTTCTTGCCTTAAAGGTGTGTTGAAAGCTGACTTCTGCTCACAAGCCTCAGTTCTGCTGCCTAAAATAATACTCCAGGATGCTGGCAAGGGAATAGTACACTTCCTGTGAGTGTTCAATTCACATTCTCCCAAAAATAACACCGAGACTGTTAACACCTGCGCTTTCCAACGTTTCCTCGCTCACAACAGGGAGATTAATGGGTTCCATTCAGAACGGACCTTTCTGCCCTCATCTGTGAAGTCGGGGAACTCAGGAAATTGCTTGCTAATCCAAATCTTGATAGTCCCAAGATCCTGACATTCTTCCTGCCCCTCCCCCTTTGCAGCCTGAAAATCCCCCCATCTGAACTGAGTTACAGCTTTGAAAGTTTTGATAAGATACCGGGCAGATTATTCCCCATGGATACATTCTAATATTTATTGAATGGGAAGATCACAGACGATGTGGTTCGACAGGATGAAAAGTGGCCCTATTAACCCCAGAGAGCTGGTCCATTACCAGAGAGAAGAAAACAGGAGCAAGGGGGAAAAAGGAAGAAGGTTGCAGTCTGTAAAACTGCATCTCTTTGTCACGTCGCGAACATCTCAAGGAAAGGTAGAAACCGTGCATGGTGTTTGCACATGCGAGATGTCTTGGGGACCAACAGGTTCCTAGTCAATGAAGGTTTGTTCAGACCCTTGGTCATGCGGTGTAGCCAATCCTCTCAGTAACCTTCTACAGTAGGTATTTCAGCCTCATTTCACAGGTGAAGTAAAACAACGTTACTCAGGGAGAGATGGGATTTGAACCCAGGTCTCTTGGCTTCCAGGCAAATAGACTATGAACTCCTCAAGGGAAGGGACCAGGTCTTATTTAGCTGTGCATTCCCATTACAGAGCACAGCTCTGGCACACAATAGGTTCTCCTGAAACGCACATTGACAGTGAAATGGTCTGTGTTTTCCTGACCTCCCCACTCCCTGCCTGCAGTGATTTCTCCTTCCTCTCACCTGGGGGGATGTAGGGTCTCTACAAGTCACCTGGAGCTTATAACATGCTTATCTTAAACGCTACTTAACTCATCTGGAGTACTTAAAATTTTTTCATTTCATATATGGTTAATATATTCAGGAGTTTAAAAGGGTTTATGGAGGAAAGAAATTCTGCTTCCAATTTCTGTCCCCAGAGTGGTAGTCGTTAACGCTGTTCACTAAATAGGTTCCACTCCCTACCTCCTAGGCACCCAGAGATTTGCAATTCCTGGTCCCCCTGTGGCTGAGGGGATCATGTGACAAGCGCTACCAGTGACTGTGAGCAGCAGTCACACATTTCCCTTGAAGGTTGGCACAGTTTATTGTCAGCTCAAGGAAGACCTCCAGACCTCCGGAGATCCTCCAGACCTCTTTACCCTCAGGTGTGGCAACCAGCAAGGCTTGATTCTTGAGTGATAAATGAGCAGAGAATGCCCATTATCCCATGAGCATTTGTATAGATGAAAAGTCAACCTCTGTTGTTTAAGCCACTTTGATTTTGGGGGTCGTTTGCTACTGTAGCATCACCTGGCGTCTCCTGACTAACCCACCCAGCCTCTTGGTTCCCCTTCTAGGAAGCCACCACTCTTACCATTTTATTGGGTATCCTTCCAGATGTAACAACAACCTACACAAGAAAATACAGTCATCTGGTACTTAACAGCAAGATATATTTTGAGAACTTCATTGTTAGGCAACTTCATCATTGTATGAACATCATAGAGGGTACTTACACAAACGTAGATTGTATGGGCTACTGCACACCTAGGCTACATGGTACAGCCTGCTCCTCCTAGGCCACAAACCTATACAGCATGCTACTATAATGAATGGTGTAGGCAATTGCAGAACAATAGTAAGTAATTTTGTATCTAAGCATAACTAAACAGAAAAGATAATGCATTGCACTACAAGGATAGGAATTTTTTAGCTCCTTTATAGTTTTTTAGCTCCATTATAAACTTATGGGATCACTGTCATATATGTGGTCTTTTTTTTTTTTTTTTTTTTTTTTTTGAGACAGAGTCTCGCTCTGTCGCCCAGGCTGGAGTGCAGTGGCACGATGTCAGCTCACTGCAAGCTCTGCCTCCCGGGTTCACGCCATTCTCCCGCCTCAGCCTCCCAAGTAGCTGGGACTACAGATGCCCATCACCACGCCCAGCTAATTTTTTGTATTTTTTAGTAGAGACAGGGTTTCACCATGTTAGCCAGGATGGTCTGGATTTCCTGACCTCATGATCTGCCCGCCTCGGCCTCCCAGAGTGCTGGGATTACAGGTGTGAGCCACCGTGCCCAGCCATATGTGGTCTGCTTTTATGTGGTGCATTACTGCATATAATATACATTACCTACTATTCTCTGTTTTGCTGTTTTTTTTCACTTAATATATCTTGGACATACCTCCACATCAATGTATAAATATCTGCCTCATTTTTTGACAGTTGAATTATATTCCACTCAACGTATGCATCATCAATTATTTAAACAGCACCCAGTTGTCAGGACTTCAGTTTTCACATTTTTGCTATTACAAATCATGCTGCAATGAATAACCTTGTAAGTAGGTTGATATGATTTGGATCTGTGTCCCCACCCAAATCTCATGTCGAATTGTAATCCCCAGTGTTGGGGGTGGGGCCTAGTGGGAGGTGACTGGATCATGGGGTGGTGTCTCATGGTTTAATACCATCCCCCTTAGTGCTATCATCATGATCATGAGTGAATTCTCATGACATCTGGTTGTTAAAAAGTATGTGGCACCTCCCCTCTCTCTTCCTCCTACTCTGGCCATGTGATTTGCCTGCTTCCCTTCACCTTCTGCCATGATTGCAAGTTTCCTGAGGCCTCTCCAGAAGCAGAAGGCGCTATGCTTCCAGTACACCCTGCAGAACTGTAAGCCAATTAAACCTCTTTTCTTTATAAATTACCCAGTCTCAAGTATGTTTTTTTAATAGCACTGCAAGAATGGACTAATACATATGTGATTTTGGACTCCTGAAATTCTATCTTTAGGGCAAATTAAGTACTTTATCTTTTTAATTTGTGAAATGAGAATAATTGTGATAACCTACCTGGACAGGGTTGTTGTGCGGATTAACGGCTTAGTACAGGTAAAATCCTCTAGCATGTAGTAAATGCCTATAAATAAATAATAAATATTTATACTATATAAAGAAATAAATATTATTTTACAATTAACTTTGGGGTAAGTTAGTGATATTAAAACAGGCAAAACAAAATTCCCAAACAAAATCACATTTAGTGAAGAAAGGGGCTGAAAAAGTTAGTGTCATGTTATTATTAATATATATGTTATTGTCAAATTTGCCATATACAGAAGAATTTCCTTCATCTATTCATCCACTTCACCATTCTTTCATCTGACAGACTTTAGTTTTTGAGAACCTACTGTGTGTTATGCTAGAAACAGGAAGTACTAATGTGAATCATACAGAAAAGCATGTGTTATTATTATCTCCACTTTACCCAAAGGTCAGAAATAAAAACAATGTTATTTTGTGTCTCACCCAAGAGTTTCTTTAATGTTGCTACTTTTTGTAAAGTAGATCAAAATTTCAAGATGATAGTTAATCTTTAAGGGGAAGTCTCATGAGTTTGCTACCTTGAGGAACTTTAAGAAATAGGTTTTTAAAAATTTTCCAAATGAGGTTGACTTGTTGGCTTCCATTAAGCTTATGTGGTGATAAGGAGAGTCACTTTTCCCACAGAGTGAGTGTCCCAGCTCCCAATTCTGCTGTTCCATTCTTCCTGCAGTTTTGGAGGGCCAGGCACTGATGCTTTCTAGAATTCCCAGAAAAAGAATTACAGCAAACTGTTCCCGCAGTAAGCTTATTATGTCTTATGTCTCAGTATTACAAAATATATTGTGGTTATTTGCTGATATTAGGCAAATGTTGAGTGATTTTTATCTCAGGTCTCCTGAAGAGAAATGTTTGGACTGGATGGGTGGTCAGACTGCTTGAGATCTCCATCACCACTGCTAACACTGACACATTATCATAACCACCATAAGTATCATCATAATCATCACCACCATTATCACTGCCAATCATCATCATCGCCACCATCACCATCGTCATCATCACCATCACCATCAGCACCATCATCATCACCATCACCATTATCATCACAACCATCACCATCATCATCATCACCATCAGCACCGTCATCATCACCATCACTATCATCACAATCACCATCACCAGCATCATCACCATCTTTATCACCATAATCATCACCATCACCACCACCACCATCATCATCACCATCACCATCACCACCATCATCACCATCACCATCACCACCACCATCATCATCACCATCACCATCACCATCACCCTCATCATCATCACCATCACCATCACCAGCACCACCATCATCATCACCATGACCACCATCATCACCATCACCATCACCACCACCACCGTCATCATCACCATCACCACAACCACCATCATCATCATCACCATCATCACTACCATCATCATCACCATTACCATTATTATCACCATCATCACTACCATTATCACCACCATCATCATCATCACCATCATCACTAACATTATCACCATCACCATTGTCATCATCACAGCTACCATTTATTTTGCACCTACTATATTCTAGAAACTGTACATACTGTATTTCCCTTAATTTTCACAACAACTCTAAGAACTGAAGTCAGTTATTTTCATTTTACAAAGAATGAAAACAATACTCAGAGAATTTAATAAACTTGCCCAAGGGAAAACAAGCAGTGAGTGGCAGGTCCAAGAATCTAAGTCCAGGACAACGTGACACCAAGCCCAGCGCTCTTTATGCTACACTTTGCTGTTTCTTTAAGAATCAACTCTAAGATTAAAGCACATGCAGTATGACTGAGGAGGACAATAGGATGATGATGATGTGATGATGAAAGCTACCAAGTACTGACGATGGTGGTGGTAGTGGTGGTGATGATGATGAGTGTTGCTAGACACCACTCCAAGTGCACTACATATACTAACTCATATTAATTTTCATAAATATAATCATTATGTCCAGTTTTCCAAAGAGAAAACTGAGGCTCAGAGAGAGTAAGCTACTCAATGGCAGCAAAGCCTGCCAACTCTGGCACTCTTGAGGTTAGGTGACCTTGTAACGTTCTGTCTCCGTCATAAGCAGCACGATGGGAACTTGTTGTCAGAATTATAAAAACTCCCCCAGCAAAATCTCCTACATGGTATTTGTTTAGTGAAATCCTTATTATTACTGCTGTTACTAATATTATTGGTGCTGGTTTTGCTACTATTATCATAATCATCATTATTGAGCTTCTACCCATTCTGTAAATAAATTGTGAGAGGTTAATTGAAGTTCTTAGGAAGGACCAAATTTGGTCAATAGAAGACTTAAAATGCTGCGCCACTCTCTGTGTCTTCCAGTTTTTTTTACACAGAGTGTCTTAAAGGGTAGTGTCAGTATTACTTGGTCTTTGTGGGACATTTGTGTGTGCTGAGTATCCTGAGTGCGTATTTTAACTGATCCCCAGAAGCACAGAAACGGAAGAAAGTTTAGCAGTGACCCACATTCTGTATGTTTGATCTTGCCAGGGTGAAAACCAGGGCACAGCAGAGCCTATGATCTCTGCCTCTTCAAAAACCACTGTGCATAGAGAAAAATAAAACACCTACTGGGTCCCCAGGTCTTGCCCAAAAGTGAAAGACAATTCCTTCATTCTCAAAGAGCTGATTATCTGATTATGTTGACTACTCCAAGCCAAAATGGATGAGACTATGTTTTTCTTTTTAAAATTTTAACAGTCTTTTAAATATAATTACAGGCTAAAAAAATGAGAAAAACCATGGTTTAACAGTTTGTTTGGCTTTGAAAATTGAGTGAGGATGAAGACAGAAGTAGAAACATATTTAATGTCCCCACCCTCCCTGATGGAGGTTTCCTGCCAAATGGGAAATATGAAAAGGGGCAGCAGCCTCCACATGGTGCACCTCTTGGACTCAGGTCAGGGGCTCCCCATGTACTGAGTCCCCATGCTGTGCCTGGCTGCCTGGGTGGACACCGTTCCAGTGCTCAAGGAGCTGTCTGCTTGGAGGGGCGAGGCAGGTGAGCACACGTGATCACAGTCTACCTGCAACAGGTGCTGGGAGGAGCCAGGCAAGGCTGCAAGACAGCAAGGAGCATGCTGAGCATCTGCTGGGCCTAGGCTTGATTTGGGGATGAGGCAGAGGTGGGTCTGGGACATCTCCCACCTCTTAGGAGGTGACTAGAGAAAGTCACTGCTGCACTGCCCAGCCTCACTGTATCCATAATTC
The DNA here is from genome assembly GCF_028858775.2 of Pan troglodytes. Classification (NCBI taxonomy): domain Eukaryota; kingdom Metazoa; phylum Chordata; class Mammalia; order Primates; family Hominidae; genus Pan; species Pan troglodytes. Next base: position 84,591,586 of record NC_072416.2, on the reverse strand, counting down.
GTAGTAACTGTGAGGCTTGACCAGCAGAGCTCTACACCCGTTCCAGCCCTTTCCAGTCAGCTTCCTACTGTGAGGAGGGAAAAGCTAAAACCCGCACTTCCCAGGCTCCCTGGCTGTAGAGCCCAGATGCTGGCAGACTCCCACTAACGCAATTTAGAAAAAGAAAGTGAGGCCGAGACCATATTCTGCCTCTTGGTTGTTCCTGCAGAAAAGCATGGTCTGTGACCCTGTCCCTGCCTCTGATGGTGCAAAAAGGCAGTTGTGACAGCAGCTTCTCATTCCTGTGTCCCGACCCCTGAGTAGCAGCTATGTGCTACTATGAGTAGCAGACATGTGCCTGGGAACTCAATAGCTCCCATGTCCACCCTCAAACATCTGGCCCTCTGGACAGGGGCAACGGCAGCAGCTTCCCGGTGAATCGGTTCTGGATTCCAGCCTAGTGCTTATTCCTCTAGACTTGCAAAGCCTAATTTCTTATACCAAATTTCTTTCTGCTTAAAGTAGCAAGTGTGTCTTCTCTTTTTTAAACAACTTTATTTATTGAGATATAATTAGCATACAATACAATTCATCCATTTAAAGTATACAATGTAGTAGATTTTAGTATAGTCACAGACGTGTGCAACCATCACCACAGTCAATTTTAGAATGCTTTCATCACCTTCAGAAGAAGCCCTTTTGTCATCATTTTCTTTACCCGCTTCCCCTGGTCCTGGTCACACACTAATCTACTTTCTGTCTCTATGGATTTTTCTATTCTGGACATTTCATCTAAATGGGCTCATACAATGTGTGGCCTTTTGTGTCTGGCCTCTTTCACTCAGCGTCATGTCTTCAAGGTTCATTGATGGTGTAGCGTGGATCCGCACTTCATTTGTATGGCCAATTATAATAATATTCCATTGTATGGATGGACTACGCTTCATTTATCCATCATCAGTTGATGGACATTTGGGTTGTTTCCACCTCTTGGCTACTACGAATAACACCACTTGGATTATTTGTGTACAAGTGTTTGTTGGATGTATGTTTCAATTTTCTTGGGTGTGTACTTGGGAGTGGGATTGCTGGGTCTTATGATATCTCTCAGTTTAATTGTTTGAGGACTTCCCAGATGGTTTTCCAGCAGCTGTACCATTTTACATTCCCACCAGCAGTGTAGGAAGGTTCCGATTCCCCCACATCCTCCCCAAAACTTGTGATTATCAGACTTTTTAAAGCAACTTCTCTTCCCTGCCCTGCACCCTGAGTAAAACAGCATCTAATTGAGGATAGAGGTTTTTACTTGATAAGCCTTCTCCTCAATGTAGTAGCCCCACCAGTCTCCATTTCTTTTAATATAAGGTGGGGGTGGTTTGTAAAGTATCTTCAGGCAGTGACTCCTTTCATCCACCCAGTGTCTCCGAGCTGGTGGGGAGGAGCTCTTGTCCTCATTGCCTTGGCAGGACATGGAGGCTTATGTAGGTTCAGTGAGGGTCCTGAGTCCCCCAGTAGGACAAGAAACCCAGTTTTTCTGACCCCAGTCTCCTCTCTGCTGGATCCCCACGGAGCCTGTTTGCAGCATTTCATCCAGTATACCAACTAGGTCTACCAGTTCTCTGTAATTATTCAGAGGAAATAACCCCCACCTAAGGCAGCCGTTTGAACACACTGGCTTAGTTGAAGTTTTGAAATCATTCTGAATGATTTGGTTGAGAAAGCTGAGCTGAGTTTCTCTGTAGTGATTTCCAGCAGCCAGGAAAAAGGTCATGCCACTGAGACCTACGAGCAGCGTCTATTGTTTAGTGTCTCGGGGCCCCAGCTCGTCACAGGAAATCCACAGCAAGGTGAAGGCTGTGCTTGCCAAGTCTTTGAAAGCAGTTCCTCCTGCCAGAAAAGCTCCTTATAGAAGCCACCGTCCACCCAGACTTCCCGAGAACTTTCTGCAGTACAAAAGAAATAAATTTTTTTTTGAACCAAACATGGCCCTGAGGTTGATATTTCACAGTGGAGGTGAAGACTCAAGTGATGCTCTGACTGTGAAAACAAACTGAGTAAACTGGAAACCACTCAAACATCTAGCCAAAGACCTTTGGTTAATAAAATATGGCCCGTTGATTAGAGGCACTCCAAACATCTATTGAAAAATCCTATTTTAGAAGAGTGATTGATGGGCTGGAAAAACACTTATGACATATTAGTGAGTGAGACAAGCAGATTACCATAGAGCAGTGGTTCTCAACTGAGGTGACTTCACCAACTGGGTGAAATGCCATGAAGGCACTTGGCAATGACTGGAGACACTTCAGTTTATAATTTGGGTGTGCTACTGGCAGGTAGGGGCAGAAGGATGCTGCCAGATAGCCTACAGTGCATGGGAGAGCCCCTCATATCAGTATTTTTTTTTACTCATTTATTTTTTGAGATGGAGTCTCGCTCTGTCACCCAGGCTGGAGTGCAGTGGTGCGATCTCTACTCACTGCAAGCTCCGCCTCCCGGGTTCACACCATTCTCCTGCCTCAGCCTCCCAAGTAGCTGGGACTACAGGCACCTGCCACCATGCCCGGCTAATTTTTTGTATATTTAGTAGAGACAGAGTTTCACCATGTTAGCCAGGAGGGTCTTGATCTCCTGACTTTGTGATCCACCTGCCTCAGCCTCCCAAAGTGCTGGGATTACAGGTGTGAGCCACCATGACTGGCCCTTTTTTTTTTTGAGACAGTTTCACACTTGTTGCCCAGGCTGGAGTGCAATGGCACAGTATTGGCTCACTGCAACCATTACCTCCCAGGTTCAAGCGATCCTCCTGCCTCAGCCTCCCAAGTAGCTGGGATTACAGGTGCCTGCCACCACACCCAGCTGATTTTTGTATTTTTAGTAGAGATGGGGTTTCACCATGTTGGCCAAGATGGTCTGGAACTCCTGACCTCAGTTAATCCACCCACCTTGGCCTCCCAAAGTTGCTGAGATTACAGGTGTGAGCCACCATGCCTGGTCTCACATAAGTAATTATTTAGACCAAACTCCAATAGTGCCAAAGTAGAGAAACTCTGCTATATAATATAAATTATACACCTCCCCCTTTTTATTTTTTTGAGACAGGTCTTACTCTGTTGCCCAAGTTAGAGTGCAGTGATGTAATCACAGCTTACTATAGCCTCAAACTCTCAGCTCAGCCTCCAGAGTAGTTGGACTACAGGCATGCACCACCGCATCAAGATAATTTTTTGATTTTTCTGCAGAGATGGGGTCTCACTATGTTGCTGAGGCTGATCTCAAACTCCTGGGCTCAAGGAACCTTCCCGCCTTGGCCTCCCAAAGTGCTAGAATTACAGGCATGAGCCACTGTGCCTGACCTCATTTTGTTCAATGAAAATATTATATCTTATACATCATTAGAAGAATGTACACCAAAATAAACAGTTGTTGTCTTCTTGGATAAGGGAAATGGTAAATATGTGAATTTTTGGACTCTGCTGTAGTTTCCAGCCTGTTCAAACAAACAAAAAAAATCCATGTATTTCTTTGCAATCAGTTAAAAAAGCAAAATGAAATTAAACAATGATAACAACAAAAACAGGAAGACTCCTGTGGATGAAGAGTTGTGCCTCCTCCTTCTCCTTCCTCAAGCTCAGTCTGGCTGCTTCCAATCAGCCCGTGGTTTGTGCCCATCTTACAATCTCTCTGTGCCTCAGTGTCTCTGTCTGTAAAGCTGATTTCTCATATTTGTATTTTGATTCTTCCCTCTTCTGATTCAATTCAGCAAACATCAATTATGCCTTTGCAATGCAGAAGATATACTCTAGGGCTCAGAGCTCTAGAGATGAAAGAGATCCATGCTCAGCCCTGTCCACAACCTGGAGAAGGGCTGCCATACGCACAGGAGAGCTGTGAGCGAGGGGTGAGCATGCCACATCTGTAAACTCAGTCTGAAAAGAGCTCATAATCACTGAGGATTGTTAGTGAGGATTAATGAACTAATCTAGGTAAACTTCTGCCACATAGTAGGCTAGCAACAAGTGGTATCTTATTTCTATTAAAGGTAATTGTACAAAATTCCAAGATGGTTTTTATTTTTATCATTGTTAGTTTATGTACTCATCCATTCATTTGTTCAACAAATATTAATTTGAATGACTACTGTCAGATTAGCAGTGAGAAAAACTATATTTCTTCCTGTATTAGTTATCTGTTACTGTGTAATAAATTACTCCAAACTTAATGGCTTAAAACAGCAAACATTTATTATCTCATAGTTTCTGAAGGGCAGGAACTCAGAGCAGGGTGGCTCTGGCTCTGGGCATCTCATGAGGCTGCACTGCGAATGTCAGCAGGAGCCGTAGTCTCATCTGAAGTCTTGACTGGGGCTTCAGGAATCACTCTGCAGGTGGTTCCTTCACAGAGCTGTGGGCTGGAGGCCTCAGTTCCTTGCTGCAATGGCCTCTCCATAGGGCTGCTTGAGTGTCCTCACAACATGGCAGCTGGATTCCCCTAAGTATGTGATCCAAGGTCATACATCAAGGTCACACAGTCACTTCTGCTGTTAGAAGTGAGTCACTAAGTCTGGCTCAAGGGGAGGAGCATCCATCTCTCTTTTTTTTTTTTATATATACTTTAAGTTTTAGGGTACATGCGCATAAAAGGAGGAGTGTCAAATAATTTGTGGAAATGTTTTAAAACCACTGTTGTCCTTAGATAGGTGACAGTCTGGCCAGCATTTTTAAAACAACAGAAAACTTTGAAAATGCAGACAATCACAAAGAAAACAAATCACAAATGCCCCTCAGAATCCTACCACCAAAGATAATATATTCGTGTGTTGATTTTTGGCTTCAATTTCCCCCAGCTTTATTGAAGAATAGTTTACATCCAGTAAAATCCAGTCACGTTAGGAATGTTTTAAAACCACTGTTGTCCTTAGACCCGGAGGGCCTAAGGAACCAAGTTACGAGGAGCAGAGCCACAGCTGGAACCCTGGATGCCTGGCTCTAGAGCCTGAGCCCTTTGCTACTCTTTGACATCAGAGTGCCCTGGAGCAAACCCTAGATCCGCTGTCAGGGAGTATGCCCAGATCTCCTTGGGACTTTTAAAGTCTCCGGGTCCAAAACTAGGATTTAAGTACATGCTTAATGAGTCCTGCACTCCATGGAACTCACCTCAAGAATTCTTGGAAATGCATGCGATTTGCTGTCTTCTTTCCAAGCTATAAAAGTTCAGCTAATGGAAAGGGTGGATTCAAAGAATTGAAAAAAGCCCTGCAAATCCAGAGAAACTGACCAGCGTTGCTCTCTCGCCTTCCTGATGGAGGTTCCTGGAGTTTGTTACATGTCACCTGGGTGTCAAACAGCACACGTCAAACCCCAGGGGCCTTGGCCAAATGGAACAGTCCGGGAATGGAGTCAAGGAAGAGAAGAAAAGGTGGAAAAGTAGAAGACATCTGGTGCTGGAGTGCAAATCAGTCTGAATCAAAGGTCAGGAATCAGAGCAATTGACTGAGAATGATTCAAATGCCAGGGTCTCTGCTAAGCACTTAATATGATTTTCCCTTAATCTTTACACAAACTGAATTAAGAAGGAAATACCATTCCTATGTCCTCATGACATGGAGGGAGAAGAAACTGAGGCTCAGAGCAGCTGAGTAGCTCATGCAAGGTCATGTAGCTCATACGTCAGTCAGGATTGCCTAAGTTCTGCTGAGTAACAAACAGCTCCCAATCTCAATGGCTTGAAGGGACAAAGGTTTAATTACGCTCATGCTCTATGTTCATTGCAGGTTGTCAGGGACATTCAGACCACTCAGAGACCTGTGCTGACAAAGTAGGTGCCATATTGAACTCTGCTGGTTACTGGGGTGAAAAGAACAAGAGAACTCTTGAGGGTCTCATGCCAGAAATTGTCTGCCCAAAAAGTGTCACGCTCACAACTCTTTGGCCAGAATTAGTTTTGTGAACCATGTGCTCTGAAACTTGGAAAGGAACATGTGTATGGAGTAGGAGACTGGATAGAGAAATCAAGTGGCACCAGTGTTTGCCACTGTTAGTGAAAAGGTGGAACCCAAATTTGCACCCATCTCTGTTTGACTCCAGGTCGCTTTGTGCCTTCTGAAAACATGGGCTCCCAGAAGCCACCTTTGTATATTTCCACGGGAACCCCTTTGCTGCCTTCTGCTCAAACTAACCCATGCTTCTTTAAGGGAAATGAATACATCTATGAGGACAGGTGGGTATAAGGTTGTCATTATATCAAGATAATAAGTGCACAGCAAACTCCCTCCCAAGATGAAAACAAAATTTCTGGAGATGAGAAGAGCAATTCTTCAAGAAGCAGATTTCTGATACGCTCCATGTATTACCAAGTCCAAGCAAAGCTTCTGTAATAAAGAAACCCACTGCAGTAGCCCACACACAGTGGAGGTTTGTTTTTCTTAGTAGATGGGCAGTTCAGTCCAGACCAGCTAGACAGCTGTGCTCCACAAGGTCATGCAGGGATCTAGGTTCCTCCAGTCATCCCCTTGCTCTGTCATCTCCTAGGGTGATATTCTTGTTCACATGATTGAAGTTCATCCATCAGAACCATGTCTTCACCCAGGGCAGGGAAAGGAGGGGTGAGAGCAAGCAATTTCTTAAGAAGTGAGGGTAAATTGCACATCTCCCTTAGTGAGAACTTGGTCACGTGACCACATGCAGCTAAAAAGGAGGCAGAGAAATAGAGTCTCTCCCTTGGTGTGTCTTACTAAAACCTAGGGGAAGGACTTGCGTTACTAAAAGGGCAAAGGAGGAACCCTGCCACCTACTCACCATCTCCACTCGATCAATCTCTTTGGCTGATTTCTCACCAGCCTGGGTTTCCATTCCCAGTTTGCCGCCTGGTGAGACCTCTCCCAGCCCTCTGTGCTGCACTCTGTAAGACTCTAGGAACATCCCAGTGGAAGATCCTAATCCCATCCCATCCCAATGTGCTAAATTCCTGAACACACAACATGACTCCATAGTTCTTTACAGATTAGTTTCTATTCACATGATTGATTACATGGGCAGGGAGAGGAATGGAAGCCAGTAACCCTGGGGACCAAATTCCACCATGGTTGATGAATAAACCTCCTTTTCAAGTTCAGCCCCTGGAGGAGCTGATGTATAGGAATGCAGATTTGTCCTAAGCCAATTATTATCTCCTCCACAGCCCTTCCAACATCCCACTGCCAAATTAAACACACCCTTCCACTTGGTGAATGCGCACCCAGACATTCAAGGGTGCAAAAATAGAAGAGAATCTAACCAAGGCCTGCTCTCACAGAACAGGCTCAGCCTCTCCCAGGCAGCCAAGAGCATGTGGGCTAAGGAAGAAGCCCGGGGCCGTGTGAAATATTATTCATGGGTTCAACTTCTGACAAGCCTTGGGAACATACCTTGGGGACTGGGGGATAAATGGCTGCTCAGAAAGGTTCCCACCCCCTCTGTATAAATGTGATTTCACACTCTGCTTAAAATGCCCCAGGAAATGGAAATTAAAAATGGGCGCTCAGATGGGCTCCCCCAGTGAACAGCTCCTTGTGCCTTGCAGTTGGGCCACTTGGACAAATTACTTTTCTTCTCCTTTCAAGAGCTTATCTGACCAGATTGGTCTCCCAGAACTTTGAGCTGAGCACAGCTTCTTCTGGCTGAATGGCCTGTTCACTGGCTGGCTGTGTTCCCCACCTTTGCTTATGCAGTGCTCCACTGCTGCTCTCTACTTAAACCCTTCTCTGCCGCTTGAGCCCGGCTCAAACACTGCCTCCTCCAGGAAGCCCTCTGAGACCATCCATTGAGCCCCATTCTCCTCTCTTGTTGATGTCTCATATGGTCCTTGGTGTCCTGTTCCAAAATTCTGGACATGTTCCAGCCAGACTGTGTGATGAATGCTCTCTGAACACTTTTGGGGAAGGAGGCCTGTTACCAGGATCCAGGGCAGGGACTCGTAGTGAGGGGGACATGCTCACAGCCCCACTTTGGAAGATGGGGGAGGGGGTGTATGACCTGCTGTGAGGATGACACGTGGCACTGAATGCAGACCTCCAGGCACAGCCCACCCAGAGTCTATGCTTCTGCACTCGAGCTTAGTCCCCGACACTGAGCAGCCCCTCCTCACACATCTGCTGTGTGGATGGGAACAGGGGGCCCCATGTTCAAGGGGTGATGACAGACTCTGGCTGCCACCCAGAAGCCACTACCAGGCTCCTTCTGGAGCATTCCTGGACATGGCAAAGCCCAGGCTGTTCCTGGAACAAGTAAGATAGAACCCTGACATCCGCTGGGCACAGGCCTGGAGCCTGGGGAGTCTCTGCATCTGGAAATAGAACCATTTCTAAGACCCACGGCTCTAGGGAGGTACAGGGGAGGAGAGAGGAGGCAGCAGGCCCTGGCTGCTCAGCACGAGTGAGGCTGTGTGGTCGGGGCCAGTCACCTAAGCTCTCTAGGTTTCTTTGTCTTTGTTGCGTTCACCTAAGCTCTCTAGGTTTCTTTGTCTTTGTTGCGTTCTCCTCCAGGCAGGCCCTGAGATGAAGATTGGAGTGGAGAGTGCAGCTGGGAGGCAGTCACAGGAAGCTCCAGCAGGGAGTAGGGAGGTGAGGCTGGAGGGGAAGAAGCCAGCACAGGGTAGATTAGTGAACCAGTTCCCAGCATAGGTCACTGGAGCTCAAACTCACCGGGAAAACTCTAAAAGCAGAAGAACATTCACCTCCCAGGTATCCAGAGCAGAGAGGGAGCTGGAGTATTGACACTCTCATTCCGTCAGTCATCAGTGGGGATGTTTCTGTAGGATGAGTATTCCCCGGCCCCTCTGGCCTGCCTGGTGGGCATCATACCCAGCTCAAGGGCCTTGACTCTTGTCAAGGCAGGCAGGTGCTGGCCCCTGAAGCAGGTCACCAGCTCAGAGGGGTAAGGGTGAGGGGATGAGGGGAGCATCAAGAACATCTGCCACCAAAAGGGTAAAAGAGGATCCGTTTCATAGGATCCTTGCAGGAAAAAAAATGAGATAATATGTGTTGAGTGTTACAAGATACTGGACATGGGGAAAATGCAATAAATGGCTGTTCCTAATTTTGAGAGATGGAGGCACATCAGGCGGATGACCTTCCCCTACTTGTGCCAAATGCCTTGCATGGGCTCCTCCAGGCCCACCCCCCACCTGCTTGCACCTGCTCTCAGTCATGGGCAGCTCACTTCTGTGGAGGCAGTAACAGGCCTCCCTGGCCTCTGGTCTCCCATGGGGTTTGGCCAACGGGAGCACAGGCAGGCTACTGAAAGGCAGGAGGAGAGGGTGGGGGCGTTTGTTCACCAAGGCCCTCCCTGGTGGGTCACTGGGGTTTGACTGCATCCTTCTACAAAGGGCTCCTGCCGGGTGACCCACCCCAAACTGGCATTCTTGGGTTCCAGTGGCCCTGTCCCCCACCCTCCAGAGCTGGGCACCCCACCTTCCCTGCAGTTTCCCTGCTACACTTTTCATACAAGGGTCTCCGTGTATGAACCTCCCCTCTGCTGTCTCCTGATGGACCATTAGCTCACCTCTGCCTGCAGTGACCACCTGTCATCCTGTTTGGCCACCTAGCACCCCGTGTTTCGGGAATCTCCTTCCTTTTGTGCTGTGATGGGAGAAGGCAATCGCTATAGAAGTGAAAATCCCAGGTAGCTGCTGTCCTGACCTCCCTGGCAGCTGAGAGGTGGACACACAGTCTGGACACTCTGGGCAGACACACCCATGCTGGACTTTAGGTTTAGAGCTCCCAAGATGCAGGGGCCATTGCTGGCTCTCCCCGACAGGGTGACTGGGGAGGTAGGCACTGGACGTGCTGCCCAGGCCCACCTAGAGGAAGAATTTACTCCCTCAGGTGCTGAGAGCACACCCAGCAGGCTTGGTGTGGTTTTATGATTTCTGTGTGCACAGCCTCTGAGTGTGGTTCTCCAGGCCCCTCAGCAGTGACAAGCTACAGTGTTATCTGTTGATAAATTCATTTTCTCTTTTTATCAGCTAAAGATGGCTTCTGTTGTGTTCAGCTAATAACTCCTACTGATGGCTAGTGCCTAATAGTTAAATTCTCATGTGCTAATGCAGGGGTGTCCAGTCTTTTGGCTTCCCGGTCCACATTGGAAGAAGAATTGTCTTGGGCCACACATAAAATACAGTAACACTAACAATAATAGCAGATAAGCTAAAAAGAAATCACACAAAAAAATCTCAAAATGTTTTAACAAAGTTTATGAATTTGTGTTGGGCTGCATTCAAAGCTGTCTTGCCACAGATTGAAAAAGGCTTGTTAATAGAACTGCAGCAGGATTTTCCCAAAAGCCCATGAAAAGGTTGCAGGGGAAATTGGCAACCCTCTCCCAATAAAAATTGGAGGAAGTTTGCATATTAGGAAAAGGTAAATTACGCACATAATTTCTGGATAGCGTTCACAGCTTCTAATCAGATTCTCAGGGCTTTTGTTTTGTTGGGTCTTTGAGACAGGTTTTGGCTCTGTCACCCAGGCTTGAATGCAGTGGCACCATCTCCGCTCACTGCAACCTCCGCCTCCCTACTCAAGGGATCCTCCCACTTCAGCTTCCCAAGTAGCTGGGACAACAGGTGCTTGCCATTGCACCCTGATAATTTTAGTCCTTTTTTTTTTTTAAGAGATGGGGTTTTACCGTGTTGCCCAGGCTGGTCTCAAATTCCTGGGTTCAAGTGATCCATCTGCCTCGGCCTCCCAAAGTGCTGGGCTTACAGGCATGAGTCACTGCACACGGCCCTCAAACATTTTTGACTGCAACCCAATGTCCCCAGTCTCTTCCTATGCATTGTGTATGATGGATGGGAGGAGTCTGGCTTCCTGATCTTGATGATCGCTGCATGAAATCTACCCTTAGGTGGCATTCGTAGCCTCTGGCTTATCAGATAGGGTTATGCTAGCTGCTAGAATAAATGAGTTCTCACATCTCAGTGGCTTAGCTCAGTGGATCTGTGTCTCTTGCTCATGTAGCTATTCAGTGCAGGTATCTAGCAAGCCATTAGGCGACCCAGGCTCCTTCTACTTTGTGGTGCTGTCTCCCTAGTAGGACACTGAAGTCCTCTGCAATCCGCGAGCAGTTGAGGAAAGAGTGTTGTGAGGGCAGCACATGCCTCTTGCATCCTTACGTCTCAACACCCCCTCCACTTACATTCCACTGGTGAGGGCTGATCATGAGCAATTCCACCTACTTGCCTCATGGGCCAGGAAGTGTAGTTCCTGGCTGGGCAGCCCTTCCCCTGCAGCAAAGCTGCTCCAGGCAGAAGTAAGCCAGTGTCGGTGCACAATGAGCTGGCTTTGGCACGCTGGGATCGGTGATAGCAGAGCAAAAAAGCCCGAGGAAAGGGACCTCTTCCCACACAATGCCCCCCAGCACCAGATACTGTTTGTTGAGTAAGGGCTCAGTAAAGATCCGCTGGACAAAAAAAAAAAAAAAAAAAAAAAAAATGAAGGAATGAGGGAGTGCTTGCAGAAAGCCATGAGCCTGTTAAGCCCAGGGCACATTTCCAGGTTGTTCTGGCTTTTCGGAAAGGGCTCAGTACGGTTCTCCAGTTGAAAGGCAAAAAGAATTGGCTGGACGAATATGCCATTTTTCTCGGAGACAGTGGAAGGAAGCATTTTGACCATTGTCCAGGATATCCGGAGCCGGGCGGATGGATTCCTGTCCCCAGCCAGGCCTCCTTCCCCCGACGGTGTGTGTTTACTTGGAAGGGATCTGTTCCTGCTGGAGGACAGGTGTCCCGCATGCAACCGACACAAGCGTTGGAGACCACGGTTCTGCACAGGCTCGGCTGCCTGGAAATTGACGATTTTCTTATTTTTCTGCTGGGAACTGGGAGTTTCCCAGCAAAAGGTAACACAGCCTGTGGAATATTATTTCCTGAGAAGCACTGGATTTCCCCCCATATTAGTCATCGTAGAATGTATATTATTTTAACTCCCAGAGTTAGACTTGAATTTGAGAGTATTGAAGACAGAGTGGAAAAATGCTGGTAGGCCCAGAAGGTTGACGACTCGGGAAGGGGCAGCTCTCTTTTCCTCTCTTAACCCCGATATGATGCCCCCTGAAGGCACACACAAGCTGTGTGCCGGTCCATGACGTGACTTCTTGAAAGCGGGGTCCAAGTCTACCCCTGATGTCTTGCAGACTGAATGGGAACGGAGTAGAGGGGAGGTGGCTATTAAACAGCACCTGGCTGAGAGTGGTACTCAGAAAGTGTGAGGTGGTCTCATTTAGTGACCACCTGTTCTGTGCCATGCACAGGCCATGCCCTGGGTTTAGGGAAGTGGACAGGACCTGGTTGTGGGCATAGTCAGGTGACTAAGATATCAATGGTAGGGGACACAGAAGGTTTACAAGCTCAGAGGAAGTGATGATACAGTCTTCACAGAAGGGCCGGATCCCCAGGAGGAGGGAGCTTTCCAGAGGGGAACAAGGTGCCCGGCATCAGGACCAGCGGGGGCAGGGCCCCAAGGCCAGGACGACAAGGGTGCTCCTGAGCCACACGGTCCTGCGCAGGCCGCCTTTGTCTCCCACCCCCAGCCCCTACCACAGTCCTCCAAGTCCAGCCAAGTTGTTGACTCTCTTGGTGGGAGGCCCCAGGCAGCCTCTCACAGCAATGCGCCAGGCTGGGAAAAGGCAGTGACCTTGAGCGCCCCTCCCCTTATCTGTGGGAGAAAGCCAGAAAGACCTGAGGGAAGGCGGAAGTCAGTGGGGGAGGGGCCCGGGGCTATCGGAGGTGACCCTGTGCAGGCTAGATGGGGACCAGCTGTTGGGATAGCCAAATGCAGCCTGACCGGGGTCCTCCTCCAGCCCTCTGAGCCCGCTTCCCATCGGAGGGACCCTGGAGACGAGATTAAAATAACTAAATAGGCCGGGCACAGTGGCTCACACCTGTAATCCTGTACTTTAGGAGGCCGAGGTGGGTGGATGACTTGAGGTCAGGAGTTCAACACCAGCCTGGCCAACATGGTAAAACCCATTCTCTACTAAAAATACAAAAATTAGCTGGGTATGGTGGCGTGCGCCTGTAATCCCAGCTTCTCGGGAGGCTGAGGCAGGAGAATCACTTGAACTCGGGAGGTGGAGGTTGCAGTGAGTGGAGATCATGCCACTGCACTCCAGCCTGGGTGACAGAACGAGACTCCCTCTCGAAATAAATAAATAATAAATATTTAAAAAACCCAAAACTAAAAAACTAAAAACTAAATAAATATTAATGGGAAAAATACAGGTAGACGAACCACAAAAACCCAGGAAAAAATAATGATCCAGCACTGGCTATTTAGGTCTCCTGACTCCTGCCTGCTCCACTGCAGACTCCGCCGGGGTTCCAGGCACAGCTTATGTGGCAGCCTCTATCCCGGCACCTTCTTTCCCTCCTTGTGTACCCTTGCCACTGCCTTCTTGGTCAGTCTATTACATTTTTTTTCCCTAGGGGGCACCTTTAGATACAACTTATTGCTTGTGGAGAACATACAATAGGCCAGTGTTAAGAGAGTTGCATATTGTAACCCTGATACATTCCAGGTTGCATGGGGCTCAGCCTCTGTATGAAACAGCTTTCCAGGAAGCACAGTGAGACCATTTGGATGTTTGTCTCCTCCAAGTCTCATGTTGGAAAGTGATTCCCAATGTTGGAGGTAGGGACTGGTGGGAGGTGATTGGGGCATGGGGGCGGACTCCTCATGAGTGGTTTAGCACCATTCCCTTGGTGATAAGTGAATTCTTGCTCTGAGTTCATGCAAGATCTGGGTGTTTAAAAGTGTGTGGCACCTCCCCCTCACTCTCTGGCTCCAGCACTTTCCATGTGAGGTGCTGGCTCCCCTTTTGCCTTCCACCACCACTGGAAGCTTCCTGAGGCCTCAGCAAAAGCTGAGCAGATGTTGGTGCCATGCTTCCTGTGCAGTCTGCAGAACCGTGAGCCAATTAAACCTCTTTTCTTTATAAAGCACCCAGCCGCAGCCATTAATAGCAACACAAAACTGACTAATTCACACAGTCTGGCTGAAGTGATTAAGAAAAAATCCTTTCATTTCAGGGGCCAGCAGATTGCTGTGTAAAGGAGAAGAGAGTAAATATTTTCAGTTTTGAAGGACCTAGGAGCTTTGTCACAACTACTCAGCCCTGCCATTGTGACGCTGAAGCAGCTGTAGAGGACGCCTGTGCAAACAGCCTGGCTGATTCCAGTGGAACTGTTTGGAAACACGCACCTTGGGCTACAGGGGCAGTAGTTTGCCAATCACTGCTTTCTTTTCATCTTTGTAAGTTCAGCACCTGGATGCCAATTCACTCTCAGTGGCTGCCCTTCTCAGCATTGAGCAGCGGCTTCCAGCGCACACGCTGTCTTTTGTGGCTCTATTGTGTGGGTGGTGTCCTCTCAAAGTTTCTATCCTTTCTGGACATGTGATCTCACTTGGAAATAAAGTATCGGCAGATGTATTAGGTTGGTGCAAAACGAATTGTAGTTTTACCCTTACTTTCAATGGCAAAAACTGCAATTACTTTTGCACCAACTTAATAATTATTAAGAAGAGGTGATACTAGAGTATGTTGACCCTTCACCCAGGATGACTGGTGATACTGGGGTATGTTGACCCTTCACCCAGGATGACTGGCACTCTCATGAAAAGAGAAGAAACACAGACAGACATGGGGGATGGCCGAGTGATGACCGAGGCGGGGACTGAAATGATGCAGTCACAAGCCAGGGAACGTCAAGGATTGCCAGCACCAGAAGCTAAATGAAGGGCATGGAACGGATCCTCCCCTGGAGACTTCAGAGAGAGCAGAGCTCTGCTGACTCGTTGGTCTTAGACTTCTGGACTCCAGAACCGCGAGACAAGGCATCTCTGTTGTTTCAGCCTCCACTGTGTGGTGCTTTGATACAGCAGCCCCAGGAAACGCACACAGTCACTAAGCCCTGTTGACTTGGGGTCTGGTGGTTCTGGACTGTGGCCCACGCTAGCCCAGCCTCCAGCGTGGACACTCAGCAGTTGAGCCCCCAGAGCTAAAGCACTGAAGGCCCTGCAGGTGGCTACGGAGACAGGAAGAGGCTGAAATGGCAGCCCTGAGGTCCAACAGAAGCAGCTTCTCCCTGCAATATTTGCAGGCTCCCGTTTCCTGAATGCTCGGGAGACCTTCCTGTCATGCCAGAAGGGAGGCTTTGTCGGAACTGAACAGACTAGCCAAGATGGACCATAAGCCAAGGCTCTTGATCCCCTCTGCACCATTTGGGCATGACTTGGCTCAGCATGGGGACCCAAGGATTGGGCCCTTCAGCCTGTTCTGGTTGAAGGTTTTCACAGGGTTGATCATTACATGGAAAAGCGGGAAGGAAAATAGGAAAGAAAGAAGATAGGAGGGAGATATGGGTGCTTCAGGAGAAAGAGACAGAGATGACTGGGGGAGAGAAATGGGACACAAAGAGGGAGGAGATCAACAGAGAGAGAGAGAGAGAGAGAGAAGGGGGAGAGAAAGGGAGGGAGTTGAGAGAGAGTAGGGAGCAGGAATAATAAGGAAAGAGAAGACAGGGACCCAGAGAGAGAGAATCTGGGACAGACAGGCAGACACCCAGGCAAGTTACAGGTATTGATAAGGAGATAGGGGAAGCAGACAGACAGAAACAGAAAGGGTGCAAGATAGGGAAGGGTGGGGACAGTGTGAAGTGGAGAGAGAGAAAAACACATGAAAAGAGGGAGATAAGAGAAGAGAGAGGAAAGGAGACAGAGACCAAGGCAGAGAGAAGGAGAGAGAGTGCGAGAGAACGAGCCAGAGGATGCTAGGGAAGCATGAAGCGTGCCCCCATGCAGGTTGGCTGTGCTTCTCTCTGTTAACATCCTTTTCCACAAAGACCCTTATCATGCCGCATATCACACCCACGGCAGAAAGTGCCTTCAACCAGCCCCTGAGAGTGAAATGGGTTGGGAGTTGATTTCAGAACAGCCCCTGGGACAGATGGTGAACTTGAATGCCCCAGCTCCTGGAACCGCGATTTCTGTGCATTCCTGGTGGGACGTGTGTGAACTCCCCCATCCGATAGTGGGACATGGTTAATGTTCTCAAGTCCAAGGGCCTCAGGCCTCAATTTTAATTAGGCATGTCACTGGAAAGGGGAGAGGCTTAGCATTTGCCCCATATCCAGCTGCCAGCGTTATCATGATCGCCTGCAGGACTCTGCAAAGAGATGGGCTTAAGCGAAACAGGAAAAGGGGCGTGTCAGAATTGCTCACTCCCCGGCCCCAGGTTTTATTGGAAAAGGTATCTCAGCTTGAGGGGCTTCTGTGAGGAAAAATGAGCTTTACCCACTGAGCAGGATTCAGCCCAGCAGAAGCTGCTCTGATTGCTCCTCTGACAAGGGACCTGGAGGGAGCTAGCCACTGCCAGTGAAGTCCTGGTTGCTTGCAAATGCAGGAGGCAGTTGAAAAATGGAATGATTGGCTCAGCTGGAGAGATGACATCAGGGCACAGCTTCAGGTCTGGCTGGACCCAGATGTCACGATGTGATCAGCAAGCTGTCTCTCTCCTTCTCTAACCTTATTTTCCTCCGAAGAAATGTATCCCCACCCAGTCCCTTCCCAAGGTGGCAAACATGATGACTGGCAATTCTAGTTATCCTACCAGCTCGGTGATCTCCTAAGGTCCTCCAAGTATTCCAAGCTTGACTGTCTTTGGAGTGGCCTGAGTATACCATCACTGTGACCCATGGCTACCTTGGGGCTGGAGGTGATGCAGTCCCACTGAATTGTGTGGCCTTAAGGTTGGGAAGGGCAATTTCCCTCATGGGGAAACTGGTGAGCCAGGAAGGGACTATGAGAATTCACTACAGTCAATCAGGTCTGACAGCCTGCACCCATCAGTTCAGCTGTGCTCAGGGCTGGATATTGAAACATTTCCAGGCCGGCCGGTGCATAGCTTTTGCCTTGAGTTTTCTACACACTTTCCCCCTTTGCCACCTTGGACACTTTGGCCCCTAAAGTGTGGGTTCCAATGCCTGCTACAGGAGGGGTCTCTGGGGAACCCGTGTCTATGCCACAGCAGTAGATGAACATCAGGAACACCACTCTTGAACGCAGGGCCAGCAGAACCCCAGGGCTGGGAATGAGGCTGGGGAGCAGTCGGGCAAGGATGCCTGGGGTGTCGGCGGGAGGTGCCTGCATGCAGGCTGTGCTGGCAGTGGGCATAGAGAAGTCAGAGTTAGCATGGGCTGAGGGATGACGTGGGTAGACCAGCAGGCTTCAGTCACTGAGCACTCCCCAGGTGCCAGGACCCAAGCCACGTGTTCACACAGAAGGATGGTTTAGTCCTCCTTTGGCCATGGGTTCCATTCCACCTCCATGAGGAAAGTGACACTCAGAGATGAGTTGCCCAGGGCACCTAGGGGTAGACATCAGAGCCAGTGATTGTCTCTGAGTCCACCTTGACACAAAGTGCTGGGGTCTTCCTACCACAACTGCCTTTTGGCGAGGCTTCCAGGGCTGAGAATGGGACCTAGTGGGGTTGTCAGGGTCATCCTGCTTTTCTCTGTCTCTCCCTCACCCATTTTCTTCTCTCATTTCAGACCTGCCAGAAGCTTCTCATCATCCCTGCTGATCAGGGAACCAACCCAAGCAGCTCCCAGCTCCTGTCCTCAGGATGTTCCTCCTGCTGGCTGGAGGCCACCTAAATAGGCCACCGTGCCCGGCCTATTTAGATTAAAGTAACTAAATTTTATTTACGGAAATGTTTCAATATCCAGCCCTGCAGGGATGCCCACCGCCTCCTGCATTGGCCCTTTCTCACAGTCTGTTGCTGTCTCCCCTTGGAGGGAACCAGGGGGGACTTCCTCCCAGAGCCCACCCTTTGGTGCAGGTGAAAACATGGTGCCCAGTGGGATGAGTTCCCGGTGAAATGTAGAGCCTCAGTGGAGCTGACACCAGTCTCTTGACCACTTGTCCCTCTTTACATGTAGGAAGCACTTTACAGCTTCACCCCTTTGAGCTGTGGACTTTATGTACATTAGCTGATCTCACCCAGCCAGTCTCAATGTCCTTTTCTGCAAAATGGGCATCATAATAGGAGTCTTCAAGTAAGTGCTTGAAGTCTGAGAAGAATCAGGCAACATTGCAGAGCTCTCTGGAATCGAGGTGGACTTGAATAGACTAGGCCATTTTGTTTTCCTTAAGCATCATGGTGAGGATTGTTGAGTTTGGTAGATATTGTTATGTCCATTCTCCAGACTCACCTCTGAATATTCCCAGATGTACTTCCAGGAAGCTCTGGGCTGCAGGGAACACAACATCCAAAAATGTGGCTTAAGTAGGAGGATTATTATCTCACTTAAAAAGAAACCTGAGGTAGGTTGTCCCAGGCTTGGTTCAAAAGTTTAGTGATTCATTGACTCATTCATGCAACAAAATGTTTTTGAGTGTCTTATGTTGAGACACAGTATAGGAACTGGGGTACAGCAGTGAATAAACACAGTCATTGCCCTGGTGGAATTTGCATCTGAGCACATATCATTCGGGACTCAAGATCTTTTTCATCTTTCCCATCTGCTCATGTACTGTGACATCTCCCTTATGAATGTAAGGCAGCTGTCACATCTTTATGAGTCAGCTTCACAAGCAGGAAGAAGGGGATAGATTGTACTACTCCTCACAATCTCTCTTTATCAAGAAAGTATTTACTAGACATCTTCCTGTTCCATTAGAATTCTCATTATTTCTCATTGGCCAGAAGTCTCAATGACCACATCAGAAAAGAACAGGATGGCCATGAATGGCTTAGACCAACGAGGATTCATGCACCCATTCATTCATTCATCCGTCCACATTGCCTCCCCATAATACTTGCAAAAAACTGGGGTTCTGTCAGCAAGTAAGAAGGGGGATTGGATGGTGGGCTGACAACCAGCAACATCTACCAGAGTCTACCAGACTCATCTCTGATGCTGTCATTTCTGCTATGAGATTTTGGCGTGAGACAGCACAAAGGCAATGCCATCATCACATCTGGGGTCCATGTTTCCTGTCTGTACTATTAAACCTAAGATCAGAATAGCAACTGTCCAGCTCTATCACGAGGTATAATTGAAACAGGACACTTGCTGGCCCCAGTTCTTCTCTACCAGATTTTCAACTTTGGGCAAATTACTTAGTCTCTCTGTAGCTCAGTGTTCTCTTCTGTGAAATGTGAATACGTGTAGATCCAAGCATTGACCCAACGCTCATCTCCCTCTCCTTCCTGTATCCACTCCTTTTGCCTTGCACCTTCTCAGTTCCTCCATTGTAGGTTGCATACACTCCCCTATCCCTTGACTTGGAGAATATGGCTTGGTACTTAACTTGGCCAATGGCATGCTAGCAGGGATGATATAAGCAGGGGTTTGAAATGAGTTTGCAGTGGAGCTTACCTTCTTGCTGCTTGGCCATTGCCACAGAGGATCATTCCCCAGGTGGTTGATGTGCCTTCAGCCTTGGCCCCAGAATGGAAACACATGGAGCACATCTGAGCTCAACCACCAGTGAGAAGTCACACCCAGCTGGACTTGCACCTTGGGCAGAGCCACCTTGCCCAGTCCACCCTGACTTGACTGAGCTCCCCACCCAATCTGTAGACACATGAGTGGAAATAAATAGTTGCTTTTTTTTTTTTTTTTGAGACGGAGTTTTGCTCTTGTTGCCAAGGCTGGAGTGCAATGGCGTGATCTCGGCTCACCACAACCTCCGCCTCCTGAGTTCAAGCAATTCTCCTGCCTCAGCCTCCAGAGTAGCTGGGATTACAGGCATGCACTACCATGCCCGGCTAATTTTGTATTTTAGTAGAGATGGGGTTTTTCCATGTTGGCCAGACTGGTCTCGAACTTCTGACCTCAGGTGATCTGCCCGCCTCGCCTCCCAAAGTGCTGGGATTACAGGTGTGAGCCGCTGCACCTGGCCAAATAATTGCTTTTTTAAGCCGGTGTTTCAGGGTGGTTTGTTTCACAACAAAAGCTGGCTGGTACATGGCTTTGCTTTCCTGAAGTGCCTTTGTGAGAATGAGAGAGGAGCACTCACACACAAAGTGCCTCGCCCATAGTGTGCCCAGGAAATCTTAAGCCCTTTGTTATCATTGAATGCCATGTCAGAGAGGCTCGAAGGCATTGGAAATGCATCTGTTTCTCTTTATTTTAGCAATTAGTGCTCCTGACTGAAGAAGCTGCCTTCGCTGACCTGGCTGTGATTACTCACCATTCCTCCACGAGATGTTATAAACAGAGAGAGGTCACTGGGTTAGAGATGGCTCATTGACCTGCTCAGCTCTATCCTCAGACTCCTGGCTTGGTGCTGGGGTAGCTGACTGAGTCAGAGGCTTATCCTGCATCTCTGAGCATCTGATGTGTGCATGAAGCTGGCAGACAATTCAGAGACACTGCAAGAGACATCCTTGAGTCGAATCCTCCTATTTTAAACATTCCCTGCTCTCTGAAGAGCATCATATCTACAAAAGCAAGGTTAGGTCATATTTTTAATCTCTCAGGCCTCAAGGATACTGTTGCTAAAATATGCTTTTCCACATGTCAGGGCTCACTCTGTCTCTCTGGTGTCTCATGATTGTCTTTCTCATTTTCAGAGTTCAACAATCCTTAAATAAATCCACACATTTACCAATCCAGCTTTCTTTTAATTAGTGTTTTCATAGTTTAGCTCTCCTTATCCTTGAACATTTAACCTATTTGTATCTTTACATTTAAAGTGTATTTCGCATAAGCAGAATGTTGTTGGGTTTTGCTTTTTTATTCAATCTGACAATCTCAGCCTTTTAATTGAGTTTAGACCATTTACATGTAATGTGATTATTGATATGATTGGGTTTAAATATACCATCTTGCTATTTGTTTTCTATTTGTTCCATCTGTCCTTCATTTTATTTTTCCTCTTTTCTATCTTCTTTTTGATGAACATGTATATTATAATTCCATTTTATTTCTTTTTGTTGGATTATTAGCTAGAACTCTTCTTTTGTATTTTAGTTGTTGCTATGGGGTTTGAGACATACATCTTAAACTTATGTCCATCTACCTACAAGTGACATTATATTACTTCACATATGAGTACTTCACAACAGTACATCCCCATCTGTTCTCTCTTTGTCTTTTTGCTATGGTGGTTGTGCATTTTACTTCATATATTACCAGCCCCAAGATACATTGTTATTATTTTGCTTTAAACCATCACTTATCTTTTACAGATATTTAAATTACAAGAAAGATGTCTTTTATTTTTATCTGGTGTCCTTCATTCCTTTGAATAGATCCAAAGTTCCATCTGTTATTTTCTTTTACCCTGAAGGACTTCTTTTAATATTTCTTATAGAGTGAGTTTGCTGATGATGAATTCTTCCAGTTTTTGTATGTGAAAAATTCTTCATTTCACTTTTGCTTTTGAAAGATATTTTCACTGAGTATAAAACTCTAGGTTGAAAGTTGCGTTTTCTTTCGATACTTGAAAGTTATGGCTCCACTGTCTTCTAGCTTGCTTTGTTTTGATAATAAGTTTGCTGTCATCTTTATCTACTGTCTGTAATTTTTTTAAGGTTTTCTCTTTGTTTTTGGTTTTAAACAATTTGGTTATGATGTGTTTCGGTGTGGTTTGCTTCACATTTGTTTTGCTTGGAGCTTGTGGTGATATTGGTATATAGTTTTTATCAGATTTGGAAACATCTCAGTCATTATTTTTCAAATATTTTTCCTATTCCTTCCTCATCTTCCTTGGGGGCCACCAGTTACATACATATTTTGGGCCAACTGAAATTGTTTCGTGACTTTTTGATGCTGTACTCCTTGTTTTTTCCAGTCTTTATTCTCTCTGTGTTTCATTTTGGATAGTTTCTGTTGTTACGGCTTCACTTTCCCCAATCTTTTATTCTGCAGTGTCTAATCTATTATTAATCCTATTCAGTGTATTTTTCTTCCCAGACATTGTTGCTTTTCGCCAGTAAGAGTTCGATTGAGGTCTTTTTCTTTTTCTTGTTTTTTTCTTCTGAGATGGTATCTTGCTCTATAACCCAAGCTATAATGCAGTGGCATGATATTGGCTTACTGCAGCCTCAATCTCCTGGGCTTAAGCAATCCTTTAGCCTTAGCCTACTGAGTAGCTGTGATTACAGGCATGCACTGCCATGCTCAACTAATTTTTGTATTTTTTTAAAAATAGAGATGGGATCTAACTATGTTGCCCAGGCTGGTCTCAAACTCCTGGTCTCAAGCAATTCTCCCACCTTGGCCCCCCAAAGTGCTGGGATTATAGCCATGAGCCATCATACCCAGCCTTGATTGGGGTCTTTTTTTAAAAATTGCACATCTCTATTTATTCAATATTTCCCTAACTTTTTGAACACAGTTATAATAACTATTAATGTCTTTATCTACTAATTCTATTATCTATATTATTTCTGGTTATTTGTGATCGGTGATTTCTCATGATGGATTATATTTTCCTGCTTTTTTTGCCTACCTAATAATCTTGGATTAGATACCAGATATTGTGAATTTTACCTTGTTGGGTGCCGGATATTTTTGTATTTCTGTAACTATTCTTGAGTTTTGGTTAAGGACACAGTTAAGCTACTTGGAAGCAGCTTGTTCCATTCAGCAGGTTTAAGCTCATTTGTTTCCTAGTTATCAGATAATCATCCTTCATTGCCTGATATCCAATGTCTTGAAACCTGTAGTTTCAAGTATTTTATTTATTTTAAAAATATATGTTTCAGGTGAGAGGATCATTGTGACACCTGTTAATCCATTTTAGCCAGGGGCAGAAGTCAAAATCAATTTTATATGATCAAAAAATGCATAATTTTGATCATCATTTGAGCATTTATGATGTATACAAGGTGGGTTAAGATTTTTTTTATGAATAAGAAAGTAGGCAATTGACTCATATTTTGAAACTTTACTGTGTGTGTGATTCTGAGCTAAGTTATTTTCAGGTCAAGAAATCAATCTGTCATAGTATCTTTCAGGCACTCCCCAAGCTCATTTATTTGGGGGTAGCTCCTTTTTTAGCCAACCAAGAGGCCAAATCACACCCATCTTTCTCCCACCTATTATGGGCATGGTTCCATGATAATTTTCTCTACTTTCATGGAACCAGCCAACCACAGCCATCTTTTGGGTGTCCACTACATGTACGGCATGTAGTATGAAGCACGATTTCTTCCCTGAGATGGAGATAGGAAGGCTGGCCTCCGCTATGTGATACAATGCTTTGAGGCAAGGGGACGATGCCTGATGGCTCTTTTTGGACAACTGTGCAGAGTCCAGAGGGTTTGTGTCCACCATGAAAAAAGCGGGTTCTCTTGTGACTTGGGTGTGGGCTCAGCAATGCTGCTTATGAAGCTTTTTTTTTCTTTATTGAGACGGAGTCTCACTTTTTCATCCAGGCTGGAGTTCAGTGGTGCAATTGCGGCTCACTGAAACCTCCCCCACCGGGTTCAAGTGATTCTTCTGCCATAGCCTCCCGAGTAGCTGGGATTACAGGCGCCCGTCACCTTACCCAGCTAATTGTTGTACTTTAGTAGAGGTGAGATTTCACCATGTTGGCCAGGCTGGTCTTGAACTCCTGACCTCAGGTGATCTGCCCACCTTGGCCTCCCAAAGTGCTGAGATTACTGGTGCGAGCCACTGCACCCGACCCATGTGAAGCATTTGTAACAGAGCTAGAGGATTTTCCTCCCCAAAGCCTATTGGAATCTCACAGGGGCCATTTTGTTTTCTAAGTTAGCAATTTCCTTTCCTCTCTGCTATTCATGATCTCATTCAATCCCTGTGTCTTCCTTATCCAATCAATATTTGTGTGATTGTCACTCTGCAGAGGAGAAAACGGGCTCAAGGATGGAACTCTTCCCAGGCCGTGCCCACCGGCCACACGGCAGAAGCAAGATAGGAATCTAGGTATGCCTGACTCCCGCACCGCCCTCTCCTCCTCCACCTCCTGACCCGCCTCCTGTTAAAGTGAGTCACAGGAAGACAGCAGCCAGAGAGCTGGGAGGGCGAGGAGAGCCTCTACCCCAGCTGTGGAGTCATTAAATGCAGCATTGTAAAAAGATCACTTGGCAAAAGATGAGCGATAAATTAAATTACTCAGATCACACACTCTGCAATCAAAGGCACTGTCTCGGAGAAGCAGAGCACTGGCCTTTCTAAGCTGGGCTCAATTACATGCCACAAGGAGACTCCATTTCACATGGACTAGGATCAAGGACCCCCAGAACAATCCTCAGGGGGCTTTCTGGGCCGTGCCTTTTCCGCAGCACCCCTTTGATGATGGTGGACCCCAACCTTGGTTCCGAGGATTCACTGGGGAGAAGACCTGGCCATGTTGCCCTTTCCCCACTGAGTCCTGGTTTAAACGCCGCTCTACCCAGAAACCACAAGTTTATGAATCCCAGAAGTTTCGCTTGCTCAGGTCTGGCGGAGAGCTTGGCTGACGTTACAGGAGACATTTTTCTCTGTCAGGCAACAGAACACAGCACAAAGAAGCCAGCTGCGAGGCCTCAGAGCCCAAGTCTCTAATTAAAACAGTGGAAAATTAGATAACTTCACAAATTCATCACTGCCGCCACTGGCTGTCAGAGAAGAGGCTCGGGGCTACCCCCCACCTTTTGTTTATATGCTAACGGGGTCCCTTCAGTTGGCCTTTGCCTGTGTGTGTGTATGTGTGTCTTTGTGTGTGTGCATGTGAGCGTGTGTCTACATTTTATCTTCCTCCTGTTCTCCTCTCTCTGACTTTTCTTTTCTTAGTCCTCCTTCTTCATCCCAGCCAATAAAATCTTCATAGCCAAGTGGTTAACCAAGGAAGGAGAATTTAGGAAAACATTAATTTTTATCACCTTTCCAAGCTTGAAGAGACACCGTTCAAGATGATTTTATGCAACATCTCTTTTAGCTCTTCCAATAACCCTGTAAAGTGGTTCTATCTACTTTATTTTACAAAAGAGGAAACTGAGGTTAGGAGAGCTTGACTCACTGGTCCAGGTTCCCCAGTCAGAGGTAGAGCTGAGACTTGAACCCAGCCCTGCTTGATTGAGAAGACGTTGCTCTTCACTGTACCATATCTGACCTCAACATAGACTCTGACCTTTAGGATGTCCAGTCCCACGGCAGAGGTTACAAGAAGTCCGAGGGATAAACACAGTGGTAGCTATGACAGCTAGCATTTATTGTGCTTTATAATCATAATCTGTTTTTTATCACCCAAAATATCATGAGTTAGGTGCTCTAAATATTCCCATTTTACAGAGAGGGAAATTGAGGCTTACAGATGGGAACAGACCCTGTGGGGCAGCTCTTGTTCCTCAGCCCTCACCATTCCCTGCACCAAGATCTCCCAGCTGGAAGTTTTCTCTGGTGGCTGGAGCCTGCTCTGCCCCACATGCTTGGCAGACCATCATGCCAGGGATTTAACGTCCCTGGGAGCATAAATATCTCAGCTCCCTTGCTTCAGATAAAACAACGCTGAGGCATCCTTTCCATGGTTTCACAGAAGTCCCCAGCAGGGCTGAGCTCTAGTTGCCCAAAATGGTAAATGCCTGGGTAAGGATCTCTTTGTTGGCTGTCTTCCCTGTCTCATCTCCCTGCTCCCTTACAGATGTTTCCTGGCATCTCCTCCCAAATAAACTACTTCTGTTAGAATTCCTTGTCTCAGGAAGGACAATGGCTAAAAGAAGACACAAAGCCAAGTCTGCCCCATTGCTGAGAAGGGGTTTTTATTCTTATATGTCAGAATTCCCTGGAAACTGTCAACTGAGTTTCATGAAAATAATTCAATGCATCATCTTTAAAAGAAAACAAATGCTGATATATATATATATATATAAAAAATATGAGATATATATATATATATTACACTAGTAAAGCCCACATAAATAAAAAAGAAAACATTGATACTAGTCACAAGAGTTAATGTTTTCTCAGCATATCTTGAGTACTGGATACTATTTTTATTTTTATTTTTTATTTATTTTATTTTATTTTTTGAGACAGAGTCCCACTCTGTCAGCCAGGCTGGAGTGCAGTGGCATGATCCTGGCTCACTGCAAGCTTCGCCTCCCAGGTTCACGCCATTCTCCTGCCTCAGCCTCCGGAGTAGCTGCGACTACAGGTGCCCGCCACCACGCCCGGCTAATTTTTTGTAGTTTTAGTAGAGACGGGGTTTCACCATGTTAGCCCTGGTGAGCCACCACGCCTGGCCGAGTACTGGACACTATTTTTAGTGTTTTAAATGCATTATCTCATTTAATCCCCACAGATATTCTCTAACATGGCTATAATAATCACCCACTTCTAGTGGTGAGAAAATCGAGGTTCAAGAAGTTTTAAGTGTTTCTCAGGATCACTCAACCAGTGAATGGCAATGCCAGGGCCCAAAACCAGTACCATTCAACTCCAGAATCCACAATCTTTATAACATGGCTTCTAATGCCATGCTTTCTTCCTGAAAATGTCAGTTCGACTCATGGAAAGTAAACAAAAACCATGAACACACACATGAAGGTATTATAGAATATGGTACATATGTTCATATTTCTTAAGAGTGAAAAAAAGATTTCAAAGATATTTTGAGTTTGTTCTTGCCCTGTGAGTCAATGCCTCAGGTCTCTGATTGATGATTCAGCAACTCTAGCATCAATGATACTTTATTAAAAGGTTTTCACAGATTAGAAAGTGGGTTACCAGAGATTAAGGAGGTCGTGCAAAGGATTGACGAGGATGATGATGACAACAAAGGCAACAATGATAATGACGGTGATGGTGATGATGGTGATGATGATGATGGTGATGATCAAGGGGATGATGATGGCGATGATGATGGTAATGGTGATGGTGATGATGGCGATGATGAAGGTAATGGTGATGGTGATGATAGTGATGATGACGGTAGTGGTGATGATCATGGAGATGACGATAATAGGGATGATGGTGATGATGATGATGGTCATGATGGTGATAATGGTGATAATGATGGTGATAATGATGATGGTGATCATGGTGATGATCATGATGATGATGGTGGTGGTCATGATGATGGGATGGTGATAATGATGGTGATGATCATGATGATGATGGTGGTGGTCATGATGATGGGATGGTGATAATGATGGTGATAGTGATGATAATGGTGATGATGGTGATGATGATGGGGATGATGATGATGGTGATGGGGAAAGGGATGGGGATGATGGTGATGATAATGATGATGATGAAAACAATTATGACACAACAACCACCATTTTTCCCTTTTCTTCCTCCTTCCTGGGATGCTCCTTCCTTATATCCCCTCATGGCTCCTTTACTTGCTTCGTTCAGGTCTATTATTTCAGTGAATTCTACCTCCTCCAGGAGTCCTTCACCGGCCACACCATACAATTAACAGCCCCCCTATCCCTCAGCAGCCCCCATCCTCCTTTTCACTTCTTCATTGCATGTGTTCCTAGCTCACATTATATCACACATCAATCTGTGTATTTATTGACTTCCTCCCCACCAAATGTAACCCCGCAAGGGCAGGGGCTTTGTTTTGTTTAATAACTAAAGCAGTGCCTGACATACTGTACCAAAAAGTTTGTCCCATGAGAAAACGAATGAGTGGATGGGTTTATGGAACCCTTTGCAGCAGGACCTAGTGCCCAGGCTCTCGCCCTTGGCTACACATTAGAATCACCCAAAGAGCTTTAAAAAAATAACCAATGTCTTTCTTCTGTCCTCCAGAAATTCCAATTCTAATTCAGTTGCTCTGAGGTGGGACCTATGCAACGGCATTTTAAAAAAAGTATCCCAGGTCATTCTAATGTATAGCCAGGGTTGAAAGCTGCTGCCCCAGGCTAAAACATCTTATAGACAAAATCTCATTTAAAAACTCCATACTCACAAATACTTTATGGGGTTTCTTTTCTGATTCATTCTGTTTTACAGATTGGATGACAGATACAGATAGACAAGGGGCTAGAGCAAGGCTGTGAGCCCATCAGTTGCAGATGTAGACCCTGTCTGTGTGGCCCTGGGGTCACACTCTTACCTATTGCTCCATGCAGCCACTGAGTCAGAGAGATGCTGTTTATTTTCTGATTCATTCTATTTTACAGATGGGAAGACAGATACAGAGAGATAAGGGACTAGAGCAAGGCCGTGAGCCCATCAGCTGCAGACATAGACCCTGTCTGTGTGGCCCTGGGGTCACAGTCGTAGCTATTGCTCCATGCAGCCACTTTGTCAGAGGGGACCTTCAGAGGAGTGGACACATCGTATGTGTCCAGGAAATACCTGTTGACTGGATGAGGTCTTCAATCCATGGTCCCCAACTTCCAGTCCAGAGCTCCTTGACTTCCCATCTACGTATCCGTCACTTGATCTATCCCAGATAGCTCAATAGTCTGCCTTTTTCAAATAATAGCCCAGAAATGCCACAAGATATATAAAGGCAACAATATCATTATAGCTGTTGCTATGGTTCCTGTTTATTCCATTATTGAACCCCACTCAGTGCAACATTCTAAGACGCATTTTTACATCTATTAATTCACCACAACCATAAGAGGAGGCTGCCAATCATTTTCTTAGGTTTTTGAAAGGTGCAAACTTAAGGCACAGAGAAATTAAGAAGCTTTTCCAGGGTCACACAGCTAGTGGGTAGCAAAGCCAACATAAGGCATAAACGTTGACTTTCCGGGACTCCAGCCCCCATCTTCTCCACTTCTCTCCCTCACACCCACTTTTGAAGGAAAAACACAGCTTTGAAGCCTGAGGTTCCAGGCATGAGCAGCTCTGAGCTATATGAGTCACATGTTTCCTCATCTGTAAACGGGGGATTATTTTTATGCATCCATTGCTGATCTCATGGGGTTATCGTGAGATGAAAGGAGAAGGAATGTGGCAGCATTTTGTGAATTTGCAAGTGCAGTGCACGCTCACAGCCTGTTTTTTGTTACCATGGACTCAGATATATGCAGGCCTCTGAGCCCAGGTAAGCTGCGGCCTCTCTTGGCTGCCTATACACCACGGTCTCTGTCTGCTGGAGGAGACAGTTTTTCTTCTAATTTGCCTGCAACGGTGTTCAGTCTTCAAGCCGTCTCTTGGTTAAGGCCTGTGCACAGAGAGGCCCCTGCCCTATGCGGTTCTCCACCTCACATTTCCCACTCACCCCCGTAGGGATGCAGGAAGGCAGATGTGGAAGATGGGGCACAAGCGGGCAACAAGCAAGACAAGGATGGGGCTGGGCTATGGGGAGGGACAGAATCAGAACCCGACACACTCGCTCTAATGCACACTCTGGAGCCTACCACAAGGGATGCTGTGGGAATCTGTGTCCAAACAAAGCTCCCCAGGCACTTCTGCGGCCAGCAGATTTGAGATCTACTAATTCAATGTTTGTTTATTCAACCAAATACATTTCTTGGCCACTACTCTGTGGTCTGCCTTGAGTTCAAGCTGGTTAAGGGACCAGATAGGGAGCTGCCATGTCTGGGGTCATACCTGGATCTTTCATAACCTGGGTGAGTGATTTAACCTCTGTCTTCTTCGTAGTAATAGCAATAATAGCTAATGCATATTGACAGCTTACTGTGTGCTTGCTATAAGGTAGTTACACTGGTGTGCTGGGGAATGCTTAACGAGTGGCTTTCCAAGGTTAAAAAAAACCCTGAGTTATAGCATTTGCCAGTCTCCATGGTGTAAATCCCCTCCTTATGTCTGATTTCAACCAGTGTGAGGCCATTGAACATAAAGTTGGGAAGCAGTGTGCAAGCTCATCATTATTGAGTATTTCCACCAAAGTGGAAACATGAGTATCCTTAAGGGCAGGGAGGAAAGTAAAATGTGGGGAAATAATTAGGAAGTGATGACTTTTGAGTGTTTATTACATTTGTTTTAAATATAGTTTATTCCACTCTAAGTGTGCATAATGTAATGTTTAATGATGGCAAAATTCTTTAAGCTTTAATAGTTAGCTCTTGCCGGCGTTGGCTCCAGCCCTCACTGGGTGACTGCTGTGATGATCCCTATGTCACTGAGAATCCCGAGACACAGAGAGGCTGAGTAACTCACTCAAGGTCACAGGCAGAGCCAGGGTTCAAACCCAGGTGGCCTGGCTTCAGAGCCTACACACCTCGCCATTGGGAATAATAATCACAGCAGCCTCCTACGGTGTTTTAAGATTAGAGCCCATGACCCCGTTAGAGGAGTGCGCAGCACAGAGTACGTGATTAACCAGTGCTGGGTGTTACTAGCATTGTTCCTGTTAATCCAAGCTGGTGTCCACAGGCACATTGAACACAATTCCTGTCCTTGATGAATGTACTATACAGACAGCGAGCCGCATACATTCAAGGCAAAGCAGTCTGTGTCAAGACAGAAGCACTCACAATACATACACTGCAGGGGCACAAAGAAAGAGTTGATTGACTTTTTATGGGGCAAGGAAATCTTCATGGTGAAAGGAATGTTTAAACTGGGTTTTGAAGAATGCATAGGAGTTCACCAGGCAGTTTAATGAGTCAGGAGGATAAACCAAGTTACCTGTCTAGCTAGAAGAGCCTTTGGTCAAATTGCTGCCCTCTCATTCATGTCATGATCCCTCTTGCCATGAAGATTGATGCAAACTCCATCTCCAAATGGGGCTCAGTGACTTGCCTTAACCAGAAAGGTGAGCTCTTCACACCTTCAGGTCCAACCTTGCCTGGGCGTGGTTGGCTGCATCTCCCAAGGAAGCTTCCACATTGAAGCAGTGAAGCCTGGTAGTTGTGAGTGATGGAATCTTTGGGCTTGAACCTCGGTTCCTCCACTTCCTCCATGCAATGGGCACATCAAGTAACCTCAATTCATCTTCAATTCCCCATCCATGAATTAGGGGGCATGATAGCTCCTACTTCTCAAGGTTGTGCAAGAGTCCTGAGGCAATGCTTTAATAATTAGGGCAGTGCTCAGTAAGAGCCAGCTCTGCAGCATCGGCCAGCCCTGGGTGCAGGCACTGGTCCGGGCTGCCCAAACCTGGAAAGGTTGCTTTACGTGTGAGGCTCTTGAGCTGGGGTAGGATGTATGGGGAGCTGCAAAGCCCACCCAAATCCAGCCCTGCAGTCCCACGTGCCAGAATCAATGTGGGTATCAGGAAGCCAGTGGCCAGGTCACAGTAACCTGCCACTGTGCTTATTCCCACGAGGTAAAAGCATCATGGGGTAACACTGCCGCACGCACCCTCCATGTCTCAGCCCTGCCTTTGAACTCTGACAGTAATTTCACATATACATGTGGCTGCCAAGCCAGCGCGTTTGATGTCCTTTCCGGCTTTTGTAATGTTATTTCCTGTCGTGGATGGGGAGATGCGTTATTAATGTAGAAGAGTCGCTTTTTGGCATGAAATTCCCGACATGTAGAAAATCAGCATGAACGGACCTTCCGATTCAGATGTTGTGGGCCGTTTAAGAGGCTGCAGGGGCGGAGGTTGTTTCTTTCTTTTTTTTTTTTTTTCCTTCTTCTTCTAATGGGATCACTTTTGGGATCATCGAGTCTGAAAACATCCCTGTGAAAATAGAAACACAGTGGGGAAGGCCATCATGTTCAAGAAGTACCTGTTTCCTTGTAAATTAATTGTTGATGGGTTTCATTTGAGAATCAAATGTAAACATTTCTCAAATTATAGATACAAAGCCCTTAAACGTTTGATATAAATGACAACATATACACTGAATAGAATAGATAATATAGTATCGGCAGCATAGAGCAGAGTTCAGGAGACATTTACATGAAGGGCCAGATGACAAGTATTTCAGGCTGTTCAGTTCCTACTGTCTCTCCCAATTACTCAGCTTTGCCATTGCAGCAGGGAAGAAAGCCGGAGATGATGCTTTGAATAACGGGTGTGACTGTGTTGTAATTAAACTGGATGTGTTCTCGGAGAATTCTCCTGTTTTTGTGGCAGAATCTGGCTATGGTCACAGGTGATGGGCCAGATTTGTCCTACAGACTATGGTTTGCTCACCTCTGGCTTGGAGCACTGGCTTAAGCATCAGATTACATGATTTTCTAGCTGTCAGACCTTTGGGAAATTATCTGAGAGCCTCAGTTGTGCCACCTGTAGAATGGAGATAAGGATTCTGTGTAAAGCACTGGGTTGTTGAGAGAATTAAATGAGTTGATGTATGTGAGATGCTGAACATAGAGCCAAGCAGGAAGAGTCCAAGGTCACGGGAGTCGTGGCTGACATTAGGATGATGGAGATGATGACAGGGGGAGGGGAGCTGGGTCTCAGTGGAGCACTGGCTGGGAAGTCAGAAGCCTGGATTCTATACTCTCCTTAGCTGCTGACTCTGGGGGACCTGGGTGAATCCTTCCTCCTCTCTGGCTTCAGTTTTGTCACCTTGCAGGTGAGGAAGTTGGACTGAGGAGTGTCCAGGCTTCCTTCCTACTCAATAACTCTGGGATTCTATAGTGCCCTTTAAAAGATATGGCATTGCGCAGTGGGCACTCACTAAAACCAGTGCCATATTAACCATTGCACCCACCGACACCTCAAAGCCAAGGCCTCCCGCCATCTGAAAACCTGGTCTTCATCAGAAAGTCACCATCGCTGCTCTGTGAGGCCGCTCATTCATTTACTCATTGGTGTGTTTGTTCAGAAGTGATCAAGCCTCCTACCACATGCAGCGCAGATGCTGAAGCTACCAGGGCGAGGATAACCAAAGTCTCTGCCCTCGTGTGACTCGCTCTCATGAGTAATCCCCTTTATAGGGAACAAGTCTGATCTGGCCGTGGTCACTGCAGTGAGTGAACGAGTCTGACCTGCTTGTGGTCACTGCAGTGAGTGAACGAGTCTGATCCGGCTGCGGTCACTGCAGTGGGTGAACGAGTCTGATCTGGCTGCTGTCACTGCAGTGGGGTGAATTGTGTCCCTGAAAAAGATGTGTCCACATTCTAATCTTCCAGACCGCACGAATATGAACTTATTTGGAAATAGAATCTTCATAGACATAATTAAGATAAGGATCTTGAGATGAGATCGTCTTGAACTTAGGGTGGGTTGTAAAGCCGATGACAGGTGTCCTCATAAGAAGCAGAAGAGAAGACACAGACACACATAGAGGAGAGGCCACATGAAAACGGAAGCAGAGATGGGAGTGATGCATCCACAAGCCAGGGAATGCCTGGGGCCACCAGGAGTTGGAAGAGGCAGGAAGGTTCCCCGCTGGAGGCTTCAGAGGGAGCAGGGCTCTGCGGATGACTTGACTTCAGACTTCTGGCCCCCAGAACTGGGGGGAATACATTTCTCTTGTCTTTTGCCACCCAATTTGTGGTCACTGTTGTGGTGGCCACAGGCCGCTCACGCAGTCACCATGTGTGGGCTGCTGGGAGCTGTTCTCCAGGCCCTCCCTCTGAGTCACTCTCGCCTCACACAGGATGCTTACGTCCCTGGAGGAAATGCCATCTCTTGATAAGTGGAAATACTTTTTGGGTGAAGAAATTGTAAGCACACACTTGTTAATGAGGTTCAATGCTCTGTTTCAGTTCCTGGGTCAATGGCTGGTGCAGAAAGGATGTTTCAGATTCGGGGTGATACGTGGACCAAGGAATTCAGCCAAGTATGTGTTAAGCCAGGAAGTGATTTCTATGTGTCTGTGTTATTATTTAATTAAAAATATGTTAATATTTTTATTAATAACATTAATTAAAATGTTATTATAGAATATTATTACCATATGTGTTAGTATTTTTTATTTGTTAGGAAACAAAAATAAGTTTTTGTGAAGTTGTGAATGCTATACAACCTAATGTATAGTACCGTAGATTATAGTCAATTAACTTTTCGTATCATATCTTTTTCTTCTAGTTGTTACCTTTTTTTGGTTTGTTTTGGGATTTATCATTAATTTATTTATTCATTCATTTATTCATTCATTCAATTTTGATCAGTAAATTGTTATTATGGCTGCCCAGAGGCCTCAGGAAACCCGTCTGATTATTCCAACTTGGAAAAGTAATTTCACCTTCTAAGCTTCGGTTTCCTTGTTTATAAAATGGAGCTCAAACAAGGGGCTCTAGTTGTGTGAAGACGAAACCGGAACCTACGTCTCTGGGTGCTGTGACGTCGCAGGAGGTGCCCCGAGCTCCCAGGAGGCGCCCCGAGCATGTTTCTCCCTTGTTTTCCCGTTTAGGGCTGACAGTGGTGCTGCTTACTGAAGTAACACCTCTGATGTTTTCTCAAGCTGTTTGCTGGGTCGAGGTCTCAGATGCTGGCCAGTCCTGTTCAAGGTCAAGGTCAGACACCTGGTGGAAGTGGCCAGGTGTGATTGAGACCTAGCTGTGCCTGACTTCTAAGAGGCGCAGCCCTGCTCCCTGAGATTCCCCCTAATCCAAGCCCCCAGCTGGGGCCTGGGGCCACGTGGACATCTCCCACCTTGCTGGCCATGGGCTCATTGGACTGGCACTGCCACCCTTCTCTGGATGTGATGCGTCTTTCTGTGAGCTGGGCAATGTTGAAGACTCTGTGTTGGTTTAAGATGCATCACTTACCTTCAATTATTAGACACTCACTGGGCACCTCCTCTGTTCCGTGTGGGGACGAGAGGCTGAAGCACCCAGTCCTGCCTCCCAGGCTGCAGGTGACATTGCAGGGCCTTCAGCCCTCCCTACAAGTGACTCTCCACCACTCTTCATGAGACAAGGTCATTCCCTGAACTCCCAATTCTGGAGCTCTGTGACCTAGGAAGAGGCCTTGTCTTTTTAAAATCTGATGCTGCTGTTTTTAATCCATTTGTGTATGTTTAACTGGTTTCCGTTTTCTCTGGTTTCCCTGCACTGTGGCTGTATTCAGTAATTAGGAAATTTTATTATTCGCTTCTACCCTATTTTTTTTTTTTCACTGAATGTGAGTAAGGATATACAAAGATGAAAGATGAAAACCAAAAGGGCCCATGATCTCACTGGATCATCGTAACCATCACTGGCATTTTGGTAAAAGCTATTTCCACATCTTTCCTGTGCACAGATACACAGGTGCGACAGTGAGGGTGTATTTGTACCTGTGTGTATAGTTTTTCTTAATAGGATCGTGCCCCTGTCCTGGAATTTAGTGTTTCTTCTCAGCTGTACAGTCAGCCCTGTGCATCTTTGGGTTCCATATCTGTGGATTCAACCTACTGTGGATCTAAAATATTTTGAAAAAGAAATAAAATATAATAATGCAACAATAAAAATAATACAAATAAAAACAATAGAGTTTAACAACTCTTACACAGCATTTACATTGTATTAAGTATTATAAGCAATCTGGAGATTTAAAGTACATGGGAGGAAGTGCATAGTTATATGTGAATATTGCACCATTTGATATCAGGGTCTCAGCATCTGCAGATTTTTATGTACAAGGGGGTCCTGGAACCCAACCACACACTGAGTGTTGAAGGGTTAGAAGGCAATAATGGGCTGGATTTTTTTTTTTTTTTTACACCAGCAAGTGTCCAGAAAAATCGATGATCTGCATCATTAGGGAACAGAGCATTTTCACAGGGATTTCAGTAAAGTCATGTTTACCCCACCAAGCACCCATGCACGGACCCCTTTACCCCCAGTGCACTCAAACAAAACAAAAGAAACAAAACCCAAGTTCACTTTTGATGAAAGTGGCCCTAATGGGACATCTTAGGCCACATTCAAGCAGAGAACCACTTGCTCAAAGCTGATGTTTAGCCTGACAAACAGGCCAGACAAAGAGACCCTGGGGCGAGTGTACAGGGGCTCCCCTCTCCTCCTCCCTGCAAAAAGGGTGCCAGGCTCCTGAGGGTGGTGACACAGCCAAGGGCCTGAGGAGCAAGGCAGGAAATCATAGGGAGGAAGCCCGGGCCCGGGGCTCGGCAGGCTCCTCTCATGGGAAGCGCGTGGACTTCATGCTGGGGACCCAGGCCAGGGATGGGTCGGAGCGGCGGGGAGCTGCCGGGGCAGGGGAGGGCTGACTCTGCAGCAGCATCCATTCCGGAGTGGACTTGTCTTCCCCCACAAAGGCAGTCATGTGAGTTCAGTGGGCCTCAGTTTCCCCATCTATAAAACAGGAACAGAAAACCAAATACCACATGTTCTCACTGATAAGTGACAAGAACACATGATGAGAACACATGAACACACAGAGGGGAAAAGCACACATCAGAGCCTGTCAGAGGGTGGAAGGTAGGAGGAGGGAGAGGATCAGGAAAAATAACCTAATGGGTACTAGGCTTAGTACCTGGGCGATGAAATAATCTATTCAACAAACCCCCATGGCACGAGTTTACCTATATAACAAACCTGCACATGTACCCCTGAACTTAAAATAAAAGTTGTTTAAAAAGTAACTTGGCGAAAAGACAGACCCACAAGACCGCTGGGAAGATGGAATGAGACAAGGTCCGTAACACAGTGGACATAGAGATGTGCTCTCAGCAAACATAAGACCTCCCCTGATTCTAGCAGTCAGGACAGTGCAATAGCCACCCACGCATGTAGTGAGTTCCCCATCAGAGGAAGCATTCAAGCACCTTTGGGGGTACTGTGGAGAAGATTAATGCAGAGAGGAGAGACTTAGCTGGATGACCTCAAGGTCCCATCTCTCGATGGTCTCTCACATCCTCAGGCACCGTTGAGCAATAATAGCTCCTTGGAGGGCTGAGCCCAGCTATGCACCCAGCGCTGCTGGCCCAGCCTTTCCCACGCTCCCCGCTCAGTCCACAGAGACAGTGACCCTACAGCCTGCAACTGGGTCTTACCCATCTCCCTGTAAAGCCAATTCGAAATAACACAAGCTACTAGCACGGAAACAAGCAAGTTAATTTTATAATATTTTATTTGGGTCACTTAAAAAATTGCTACCCTTGGTTTAAAAAGCTATGAATACCAGATCAGCCTGCTTTTATATCCATGGCAATTTCCTGGATCAGAAGCTCTCCACATTGGCCCTCTTGTGACGACACCCCCTTGGATCTTAAGTTTTGAAACTTTTTTTTTTTTTTGGCTACCAAATGATAACAACTTCCTCATTCTTTACTCATCACACCACACATTTACGGCAGCCAATCAGAGCATGAGATAACCAGCAGAGCCATTGCCAAAGGCAGAGAGACTTGACCTTTAAACCAGTCCGATTTGGGTTCGTGTACAATTTCTATTAGGTTTTGTGAAATTATGAAAATAGCTCCTGGGTTACCACCATAACCTATTTAGAAAGATGGAGGAGCAGCCTGCCTGCCCTCTCTTCTCCCTGCTTCTTTCCCTTCCTCCTTTCTCCCTCTGTCCCTCCTTCCCTCTCTCTCTCCCTCCCCCACTCCTCCCTTCCTCCCTTCTTCCTTTCCTTCCTTGCTTCCTTCCTCCTTTCCTTCCTTGCTTCCTTCCATCCTCCCTTCCCTTTCACTCCCTCTTTCTCTCAAGCACCATCCCTTTAAGCACACATTTAATTGGACATTCATTCCATGAATCATTTTTTGCTCCACCCATTTGTTCAACAAATCTTTGCTGGGTGGAAGCTCCCTGCCCGGCCCGTGGTAAGGTCCCGCTCTTAGGGGATGCTGCCAGGTCCTGGGAATGTGGTGAGAAGCTGCATGAACAATGAGCATTTTGAAACAATGAGATGAGGGACACCTGGCTCCATGGCAGGACCGCAATGAGAGCTGAGGGCACAGGAGTAGGGAGGGCTGCAGATGGAGTCGCAGGAAGGTGGAGCTTGAGTTGGCCCTGCAAGAGGGGAAGAGGAGTTGGAGTTCCCGTGTGGGGAAGGGCGTTTCAGCAGGGGGAACAGCATGTGCAAAGGTTGCGCAGGCAGGCTGTGGGGGTTGGATGCTGGGGAGCCGGGAAGATGTGGGCATGTGGATGAATGGTGAAAGGGATGGGCAGGAATTACATGGCACGTGCCCTCGCGAGCCAGGGTCCTGGGCCAGGGGATCTTGGGCAGGGTCTTCTGATCAGGTACTTGGCTGTGGATAAGAGAATCACAGAAGGCTGTGACCAAGAGTGCAGCTATGGTGGCTCCAGACCAAGCTACAGAAGCATGGCGATGTTGAGTTGAGGAATTAACAAGCCCATGCTGGCTCCGCCGCCATCTCAGAGGGGAAGTCCCCTTCTTCCCTTACTGGGAGCTCAGCTCT
Organism: Pan troglodytes; assembly: GCF_028858775.2. Classification (NCBI taxonomy): domain Eukaryota; kingdom Metazoa; phylum Chordata; class Mammalia; order Primates; family Hominidae; genus Pan; species Pan troglodytes. Next base: position 84,553,472 of record NC_072416.2, on the reverse strand, counting down.
TGTGCCTGTAAACATTAGGGACTTCCTGGGTTCCCTCAAGAAGCCAAGGTCTGACACAGGAAGCACAGGGCTCAGGAGGACACAGGGAGGGGGCAGCAATGCCGGGTGTGTCCCCTCTGGGATGCTCGTGTGTGAAAGGTAAGTAGGAGTGAGCACCACTGGGTGTGGGGGACGCAGGGCCAGGCAGAGGGAGGAGCTGGCTGGAATGTGGTCACAACCAGCCTCAGCCGACCCCGGGGGGAGCTCTGGGCCTGGGATGGCCCTCCAGGCTGTCTGCTGAGGGACAAATCACGTGGACCCTTGTGCCCAGTTCCTGGATCCTGATGGGCTGTGGGGGCTGTGAGTCAGCATGAGGCCGTGCCTTCATCTGGGTGCCGTGGCTGCAGAGCATCACATGACCGACACCCCAGCATCAGGGGGTCCTGAGTGATGCCAGATGGTGGCCCCCACAGCACCCAACTCAGGAACCTCCACCGGCTTCAGGGAGGCAGGGGCTGGACAGCCACTCAGGAGCCCCCGGCGGGTGCCTGTCCCCACTCCACGAGCCAAAGTCGCCGGCCCCTTGACTTCTCCGGCATGGCATGAGGCACCTGCTCTGCCTCTGTCTCTCCTGACACGACCTGGAGCTCCTGCCTCTGCTACCAACCTTTCCTTCTCGCTCTGTCTCAGATTCTGTGCCTCCAGAGAAAGGATTTGGCTGGCGCTGAGTCAGCACCACACCTGTGGGCAGAGCCTTCTGACTGGGACACCGTGCAGGCCACCTGATGGCCTGGCAGGTGGCTTTGAACCAAGAGGCCAGCTCTTTTCCAATGAGCCCTGGCTGGAGTGGATGCCTTTGACTTGGGACAAGGTCACAGGTCCTAGGACTTCTTCAGAGGCAGCTCTTGGTGTGCAGTGTGCTCTGACACTTGGCTAGTCTAGTTCAGTCTTCCAGAATCCAGATTCTAGACTTTTCTGGCTAACTCCGGGAACAGCAAATTCCTTAGAAGCAGCTCACATCTAACTACCTCTAATACATAGATGCCCTATGTTGTGTAGAAACTTCCCTCCCTGAGACCTCCTAGAACAGGAAAGCTACATTAAATGCATCCGTTTCTAAATTTGAGACCAGTGTGGCAAAGACACCAATACCCTCCAGCCACACAATCGGTGCACAGCCCAGCCCCCTTGCTAGGAAGGCTCATAGGACTAGTTCTGGCCAGTGAGCTCTGAGCACAGGAATGCACACTGCTCCCAGGTGGAGGCAGTGGAAAACCCTTGCGTAGTGGGCCTCTTTGACTCTTCCCTGGCTTGTGGCTTCCTGGGCAGCCATGGTTTCCAGATGGTGCAGCTGCAAGACGGCAACACCACCGAGAGCTTGCGTTCCTGAATGACCACCTGGAGGAGAGCACACCAGACATGTAACATGAGAAATAAACCTTTGCTGTGTAAAGCCTCGGGGACTTGGGGTTTAATTTGTTCCCAAAGTAGAAACAATGTAGTCTATCCAGACTATTCTAGAGACTGGTGTTAAAATAGGGATGTTGCTATAACAGAAACTGGAAACAGGCCGTGTGGGCTCAGCAGTGGGCAGCAGGAGACAGGGAAGCGTGGCAGATGCCGGAGAGGTGGCACCCCGTATTAGGAGGTGGCAAAATGTTTTGTAAGAGTGCAGTCCCTCTGGAGGTGGCTGATGGGCAAGATGGCATTGCAGCTCTAGGGAAAGAGGTTGGGAACACAACGCAAAGGATGGGTGCTGTGATTGGTCACCCTTGGCTACCTATAAAAAAGAGGGAGGAGTCTGGCCAGGCGCGGTGGCTCACGCCTGTAATGCCAGCACTTTGGGAAGCCGAGGCAGGTGGATCATCTGAGGTCAGGAGTTCGAGACCAGCCTGGCCAACATGGTGAAACCCCGTCTCTGCGAAAAATACAAAAATTAGCCAGGCATGGTGTCATGTGTCCCGGCTACTCGGGAGGCTGAGTCACGAGAATCAGTTGAACCCAGGAGGCGGGGGTTGCAGTGAGCCAAGATCACGCCACTGCGCTCCAGCCTGGGGGATAGAGTGAGACTATCTCCAAAAAAAAAAAAAAGGGAGGAGCTCAAGGAGGAGCTGACTGGTTTGTAGCAAAAATGAAAGGGAATCAAAGGCCTTGTAGTATGGAAAAGCCAGATGCTTCTCGGCCCAGCCACACAAAAGCAAGGTTGAAAAGGACTTGAGAGACAAAGACCTGGAAAACCTTTTAACTAATTTTCACTAAGTCCCCTCGGGACCAAGGGCAGACTAATGGTGCGGTGCCCAGTAAACCTTTCAGTTGGATAAAATGATTCATGGCAAAGGTTAGTGGTGAGACCTTCCCAGCAAAGTCCAACGACTTCTAGGCTGCCCCCTGTCTGTGCAGAATGCGAAGTGTGAGAGGTGAAAAGGGAAAGAAGTGTGTCTAAGTACTACACCTGGAACACACGCTGTGCCTCCCTGTGGGTGTGTTTATTGCTTCATGAGATCAATTGTAATCAAACCTAAGAAGGCTACTAGGTTTTTAGGAGGGTTGTACTGCCAGCTAAAGACTTGGTCTCCCCACCTTCTGCAGGCGGTATGTGGCCCTGAACACTGTGCAGCACCCCCACCCCCGGAGGGCCCCCAGTGTTCACAGGCGGCTCAAGAGGATGAAGGGTGAGGAAGAACCTCCCTGAACTATGAAGAAGAGCAAGCCAGGGTGCTCCTGTCACAGAGCAGAGCCAAGCCTGGTCAGGGCGCAGTTCCCACTCCAGGACGGCCCCTCCAGGGCTGCCCCTGGACTTCATGAGTTCACAGGCCAGAGGCACGTGCCCCTCCTTCCTCTTTCTGATGGGAATGTAACCAGGGGTGTCCCGTTCTCGGCACCATCTCGGCTGTCTATCTTCCCCTTGGGGCATTGGGTGAGACAAAAACCACAAGAGCTCAGTTTTAAGTTCAAGTCCTGAGGTTGCTGCTTGCTGGCTGTGTGACCTTGGGCAAGTTTCTTAACCTCTCTAAGTCCATGCTGCTGCATTTGAGTGAAATAACATGATAATAGTACCTACCTCATAGAACTGTTAGGAAGTTTAAACACAGTAGTCCAGGTCAGCTCCCTGAGCAGGGTCTGCCCACAGGAAGCTCTCAAGTTTGGCATTTCTCATGCCTGCTGTTGCTTTTCAGTTTTACACAGGTAAAAATAGAGTCAACACAGGCGACGGGATGCTCCTGGGAACTTGCAGCCAGCCCAGCCCTCCCTCCAGGATTCAGGCAGCAACAGCTTCCCCAGAGTCGGTTCGGGCTCAGCCACCAGCCCAGCATTTTCCTGGTGTCAAGGTCAGCTCCTCGGCAGGCCCTGAACTTGTGGTTTGGAGAAATAAATGACATGCTGATTACTTAATCCTAAAACAACAGGAATTTTCTCTTTTTTAAGGGGCAATGACAGGAAGCTGGCAACGTTGCAGAACCAGCCACAAGCATCTCGGGCTATGTTCCGGGGGACAGAGCGGGGTGGGGACTGTGCTGCAGAACTGAACCAGGGTTTAGGGCTGGCCTCTCCCTGCACCTTATGGCATCTGTGTCTGGAGGCTCTTCTCCATGCCGAGAATGCAGCTCTGCGCCGTCCACTCGGCTTGTCCCTCCTCCCAGCTCTCCTGGCCTCCTTGTGTCCTGGCGGCACTGGAGCCCTGGGGATGGGCTGCAACTTCGGAAGGAAATTCCCTTGGTGGGCTGCTTCCCTGGTCTCCAGACCTCAGCAAGCCAGGTCATTTGGACTTGACTTCAGGCTCCAAAAAAGTTAATGGTTCACGAAGGGAAAGCACCAAATAGCCGTGGCCACCAGCCACCGAGTGTACCCGGAGGCGCAGAGACCATTGCCACTAAACTTTGGTTCTGTCAATCATTTGGGCCTTCTCTCATTGGATAATGATACCCCACACACCCACAAACCCTGGGCCAAATCCTGTGTGTGCCCCTGGGGACAGAGGGCTGAGCAGCAAGTGTGGCCCTCGTGGAGCTCAGGGTTACATGGAAGATGCAGGCTTAGGAAGTAACCAGGCAGCCCCAGGAGGAACTGCAGCTTTGAATAAACGAAAGCCAGGACTGAGAGGACATGTGACAGCAGGCCTCTCAAGGACTTCAGCCGCCCCTGGAGGGTGGGACGGGGACCCCCAAAATGTTCCCCGTCTTTACCCGCAGAACCTGTAAATGGAAACTCCCTTAAGACTAGGGTCTTCGCAGATGTGATTCAACTAAGGATCTCAAGATGAGACCATCCTGATTTAGGGTGGGCCCTCAATCCAATGGCTAGTGTCCTTATAAGAGATAGGGGAGGGAGACTTAAGCCCCAGAAACCCAGAGAAGAAGGCCATGCAGAGTGGAGGCAGAGGCTGGGGTGAGGCGTCTGCAAGCCAGGAAACACCTGGAGCCACCAGTGACTGAGAGACAAAGAGGGACTCTGCCCTCAAGCCCTCAGGGGGAGCATGGCCCTGCCCACACCTTGACCTTGGATTCCTGTCATCCAGAAGTGTGAGAAAGTAAATTTTTATTGTTTAAGCCCCCAGTTTGTGGTCATTTGTCCCAGCAGCCCCAGGAGGCCCATACAACGACCTAAAGAAGAAAATCCATCTCCCATGCCAGCCCGTGTGAACATGTCGTCTGTGCGAGTTTGTGCGAGTGTTGCATTGTTGCTGGTGCTGGTCCTCACCTCCCCTTGGTCTGCGAGGAAGACACCTGCAGACACTGCTTCTGAGGGTGCCTCGGAGGTGAAGTCTGGAGAATGAGCCTCAGCCAGTTCAACCCTGTCCCCTGCCCCTCCTGGCACCTTCCCACCTGCGTGTCCTTCGGGCTTCCTAGGGCTGCCCATTTCCTTCCCAGAACTGGCTGTAGAATTGCAGGCTGAAAGAACTCGGCCATGATTGGTTCCACCCTCTCATGTTTTCAGAAGAGGAGACTGAGGCTCAGAGAGGCTAACCCATCCGGAGTCATTCAGCAGCGGTGAAGAGGTGGTCCAATTGCACAGAGTCCCTGGGCCACAGTTCACAAGGCCTCGGCTGTGTTTTGCATCCTTAAATCCCCTTGAGGAGGATCTAGGGCTGGGCTGGGCTCCTCTTCAGGCTGAGCAGGCCACCAGGGTTGGCCCCAGTTATCAGCCCTTTCCCAGGGCCGGCTGTTCCTTCGCGGCTCCTCACAGAGCAGCTGGGGGCCCTCTGGGCGGGGAGGACGGCTGTCATTGCACAAAGACCTCTGCGTCTTTGACAACCGAAATGCTCGGTGCTGATTGACAAACGAGCTGGTACCTGAGCGTCTCAAGCGCAGTAATGACACGGAGTGTTCGCTTGAGGGCCACGGGGCAGGCCAGATAAAAACAAAGGGCCCAGACGGACTGGGGGCGGCCCGCCGGCTCAGGGTCCACACTCGGACAGGGAATCAGTCACTCCCGAAGGCTCGGCCCAGGCCTGAGGCCGCGTGCTGGGTGGTCCCATGCAAGCTGCTTGTCAGCTCCTGCTTCTCCCACACCTCGGCTCCTTTCTTTGGGTTCCACAGATGTCAGCGTTCCCACCTGTCAATCAGTCATCAACTCAAGTATTTGTTAAGCCAGACACTGCCCCAGGCTAGTAATAATAATAACAACAACAATGGCCACAATAGTGAGGATCTTAAAAACTCCCTGGGCTCAAATGCATTCATAACCTCATTTAATGATCACAACAATTTTTTGAAATGGATACTATTGTTATCAGCTTTTATAGATGAGAAAGCTGGGTCACAGACAGATGAAAGGACTCATGCATTGTCATGTAGTAAGTGTTGGAGGCTGAGTTTGGTAACTTACGTGAGCCCATCTGCCTAGCTCTAGACCATTTTGGCTCATGGAGGGACATGTGGGTGGAAAGTACAGAGTGCTGACCATCTAGGCTTAGTGATCTTAAAAAGAGACATGAAGAAACAGTTTGCCTTCTTCCATTGGAAATTATGAAAGCAGCAAATGACAGCTGGAACCATGGCAACCATTTCGTGATATGGAGGAAGTGGCTGACATACTGAGGATGGTCATTTATGGAAGGAAATGGGCCCAACTGTTTACACACAGCAGAAAAAAACAAGGAAGTATAGGGACATAATTAATAAATAAAAATACAAAAAAAAAAGAAATACAAGACTCTCTTGTTGGCCTTGAAGACACCAGCTGCTAGGAGTTTTATAGCTTCAGGGGAAACAATTCTGCCAATAATCTGAGGGCACTTGGAGGAGAATCGTTCCCCAGTTGGGTGTCTGATGAGAAAGCGGCCCAGCTGACACCCTGACTGAGCCTTGGGATACCCCGAGCCAGGCACCAGCAAAGCTGCACTCAGACCCTTGACCCACAGAAACTGAGTTAATAAATGTGTGTTGTTTTAAGCCACTAAATTTGTGGTAAATTGTTACACAGTAATAGAAAAACAATACAATGCTTATGGCTAGAACATTTAAACAGTACAGAAAGGAAGACTATGCGAGGTCCAAGTCTGGCTCGTCTCATTCCCCTCATCTCTCTGCAGTGCCTGATGTCCCCTTTCAGAGTCTCTCTAATGTGCATGATAGCCTCAAAGGTGGTAAGGGTTTGTTTTCATGTGTATGTAAATGATTTCCCCCTTTTACTGCAATAGAATATGTATTACACATGCCTTAAACAAACCTTTTCTTTTTTTAATTTAGCAATGCATTTTACAGCTCTTTTTATTAGCTCTCTCAGGCCTCCTGGATTCTCATTCTTTAATGAAAATGGGTCTGACTAGACCTTTTCCTCCTCAATTCAGAGCATTTTCTCTGGAGAAATGGACTGCAACCAATCTTCCCATTCCAATTTCCGACGGGTGAAGGTTTGGCAGTACCGGGGATAACACTGACTTTCAGGTCTCTGAAAATGATTAGGTCAGCTGATGGATGCTTAGAGCCTATAAAATTCACGAGGCTTCAGATTGTTTCCAGACATTCCAGAGGGAAGAGCAGTGGAAGGATCCTGAGCTTCAAGGCTGTGCCCGCAGAGGAGGAAGAATATGTCACTTCATGGAGGCAGGAGAGGGAGAGAGTAAGTGACTCCACTTTGCTGCTGGGGTACTTTGGCAATTTGAATGCGTTTCGTTGGATTTGTTTTAATTACAAAAGGACCATATGATTCTTTAATTAGCCCAGCAATTCAGAAGCAGATACATTTTAAAAGACAAGCTAGAAATTTGCCTAGATACTGGTGAAAGCACACCAAGGGATATGTTCGGGAATATAATTGCAACATTGCTGGTCGTCACCCCCAAACAGAAAGTCTCCCAATGTCCATTCAAAGAGGACCAGTTAAAGACGGCACTTTACACCCACATGTTAGGATACTGGACAGCTGTTAGAAACAAAGATTTGGTGTTTAGATGCAGTGAAATATTGTGTAGCAGTGAGAATGAATGATTCACAACCACAGGCTGCAACACAAATCAATGTCACCTACTCAATGTTGAGTCAAGGAATCTAGAAACAAAAGAACATACTGTATGATTGCATTTATGTATAAAAGCATGAACATAGGCAGAGGGAATGAATACTGTATGGAAGTCAGGATAGTGGTTACTCCAATAGGGCAGGTTTCAGAGAAGGGAGGGCTTCTGGGAGTCGGTGATATCTGTTTCTCAATTTGGGTGCTGGTTACCTAGGTCACAGCACCCCAGGAGACCCATACTGTGACCTAAAGAAGAAAATCCATCTCCCACATGAGCCAGCATGAACACATCCATGGCAAAAAACGAACATGAGCATGTTCAGTTGACAAAATTCATCCTGTGGCACATTTATGATACGTGTACTTTTCTGTATTTCAATTAGAAATTTTAAAATGTGGTACCTCTTGTAATGACAAAATGTGCCCACATTTGTAACTCAAAACGTAGCACATTGTTACAAAATGGTACACTTAGAAATCCAGTGAAAATGGCTATGGATGATTCCGAGTCCCAAAATAAAATAGTTTCATTAAAGAAGGAATTCAGGAGGCCCAAGGGAGCTAATAAAAAAGGGTCATAAGACGCATCCTTAAATGGAAACAGCAGGTTGCAGCCAAACCAGGAAGAACAGAAAGAAGTATCGAGGACATACAGGTTTGTTTGCTAGCAACAGCCCCAGCTCATATCTCATTGGCTAGAATGGTGTCACATGACTACTTCTAGCTGCAAGAGAGCCTGGGAAATGTACACTTGCTGAGTTCTGTTGATGAGGAGACAACTGAAAGGATCTTGAGGACATAATGAAATGTCTCCACCACGCTCATAAAAAACAAGACTCACAAAATGCATCTGTTTTCAGTGGGTCACCAGGGATGAGGAAAAAAGGTGCCTTCAGGTTTGAAGTCTGGGTTCTCGGAGGCCTGCACATGTCTTCCTGACCACCCCATTCATGGGTTCCAGCCACTGGGACTTTCAGGATTGACTGACTATTCAGAGTTATTAGGAATTAAAGCAATTAAGGGCAACTGAGACCAAGAGGAAGAGAAATGGCCATTTCTCAAGTACCTCCTGCATGTAAAGCAGTGTGCCTCTGGAAGTTCTCACAATGCCACATGCACCACAAGGCCACATGCACCACAGCCTGGAAAGTGATTTTATAGACAAGGCTACTGGCGGTGAGCACCATGTGCTGATGATGGTAATTTTTATCCGGTGGGTCTTTTATCGGGTGGGTATTTCATGCTGGATGCCACACATCCATGCCCTGTGCCTACATCCCCATAACCATGGTTCTGTGAAGGACATGACCCTTGGACAAGCAAGGAAAGGAATCCCAGAGAAGCTAACAGCCTGCACAAACTCAAACAGCAGGAATTCAGAACTCAACTCTGTCTGCAAATGTCAGCTCCCAGCCTGCTGCCACCCCAACTAACAGAGGCAATTTAGCAGGTTACGGGCCAAGTGGGCAATGCCCTGGAAGACTCTGGAAGGAAACTGAGGACCCAAAAGGTTAAGGAAGCTGGATAAAGCCACACAGTTGCTGGCAGTGGGGGCCAGTACTGAAACCCAGGTCCACTTGATTCCACGGATCGTGCTTTCCCCACCGTGTTCCTGTACCTTTTTCTGTCCATTCACCTGACCCTGGTGGAGCCAAGCAAGCCCTCAGCCCTAAGAGCCATGGAGGGCCAGGTTCTGCATGGAGAATGAGCTCCACATTTCTGGTGCAATCAGTCCTTAGGCATATTAAGGGTCAACCGAAGGGCTCCCCAAAGAGACCCAGAGGTCTGGATTCACAGCAAGGACCCTGTGCCGCCTGCTCCTCCCTGGATCAGATCCTTTGGGCCTCCCATGGTCCAGGTTGCCACTAGGGCACATATGTTGTGCATGTCCACATGTGTGGTGCCTATGCTGCCCGCCACATCCGTCCTTGCTGAAAGATGCACCGAAGCTGGCAGAGACAGCACCTGCAAACGGACCCATGGTGTCCTCTAGCCGCTCTTGGCTGTCGGCTTTTGTCCTGGGCCTCCCTTGCTAATGAGGAGCCCAGGGAAGCCCAGCCGTCGTGCCTTGTTATCTTCACTCCTTCTCCAGAAGATCCGGTTTCCCGTCATGTCTTGCCCTGGCCCCTCACAGGCTATTGTGGAATATACAGAGACGCAAAGCTCTTTCGGGATGATTTATGAACCCCTTGCTGGGGGCCCATCTGTCTCCAGGAGACCCCCACTCCTGAAGCCAGGTATTGCTGGGGTCACGACCCCGGGAAGGCCACCAGAGGTCAGATAAGGATGGTGTTGAGTCTATCAGTGACCCCTCTGTTGGACAGACCTCGGCGTGATGGGGCTCCGCTTGAGGAATTAGTGAGATTTGTCAGGGGGTCTGTGAGGGAGAGGAGGGGGCATTGCTGGCTGGGGTCACAGGGTCACTGTGCCTCGGTGACTGGGTGAATTTTAGGTCATGAGCTTGCCCCGTGGCTCTGCCAGGCTGCTCACGGATAGGATGGTGCAGGGTCTAGCTTACCCCACAGAGCAATCCCAAGGAACTATGGAGGCAGGGGCAGGTGATTTGAGTTCAAGCTCTAGCACAGTGCCTAGCACAGAGTAGGTGCTCAATAAAGAAGAGTGGAATGAATGAATGCAGGCGTGAATGAAGACCTTGCTGCATAACCTCAAGGTGGTGCCCATGACTGGTCTCGAGCTGCCCAGTCCCCCTCCACCTTCCTTTGGTAAGAGCACTCGATGTCCTTTAGGGGAAAAATTATCTCTTCTTGTGGATGAAGCCCTGCTCGCTCATGGCCTGCCCTCCCCACAACATGGGGTCCGCCATGACCCAAGCTTAGGCAGCGGGTCCTTCCCCCAAATACGAAATGGACTGTGAGCAGAGGGAAGGAAGAACGAGCAACAGTGGGAATATGTTTGTCACAGCAGGGGCACCGGGTGGTGTTCTTGTTGTGAGGCAGCCCCAGTGCATCCCCATGTCCAGACTCGGCTCTCCAGCCTTCCAGTTCTACACCCAGTGCGTTCCACCAATTATCCCTTTTCTTTTCTTCATCTCGAGTTGGTTTCTGTTGCTTGCAACCCTGAACAGTTATTCCCCACCCCCTTATACACATAAACGTAATATGTTCAGCTGGCTGAGCCACTTCACCTCCCTGGGCCTCGGTTTGCACATCTGTGAAATGGGTGTCACGAGTCCTCCTCCAGGGTCTTTAAGGATCTAGTCAGGGGATGTTCATGATATTACCCCGGCTTGCACCCTTGGTGTGCAGTGCCTGTGGCGTGTGAGTGAGCACAGGCTGACCTCCTGGTGTGGGTCCTGATGCCCTGGGCAGCCGGTGCAGAAGGAGGTGGGTGGGGCTTGAGTGTCGTTTGTTGGGGCCCCGTCCCCTTCCCTGTACACCTTGCCTCCAGGGTGCTCAGTCCACAGACAGACCTGGAAGCCAGAAAGCTTGAGCCTCATGATTCAGAGCCTGCATTATGCAGCCCGATTACCTGGGTTCAGATCCTGTCTCTACCACCCGCCAGTGCCATTACTGTGGGTAATGAATTTAATCTCCCTGAGACTCAGTATCCCCATCCATAACATGGGAAGGACAAGGATGATAGCACATCCTGCCTCAGGAGGGGCCAGGATGGGTTGAAAGAGATGGCATTTGGGAAGCCGGTGCCACTCTCCAGAGTCCTTGGTGTTTGCAAACCAGAGATGAGCAGTAGGGGGCAGGGAAAAGTTAACCCTCAGGGCCTAGACTGGGGACTCCTCAGAGGACAGACAACGCTAGGGCCCCTAAACATACTTGCTGCCTCAGGTCAGGCTTCCACGGAGCACATGGAGCTCGAGGCAGGAGTCATTGACTGGGAGGTGAGTCCAGGAGGCTCAGGCAGGGGAGCAGATGAGACAGAGGGAAGGCAGGAGCCAGCAAGGCACCCTCCCGAGAGTTACCATGTGGGCCTCCGTGCTCAGCCATTTTGGGGGCTCAGGAACATAGCGCCTCACTCCTTCATTCATGACTCTCACAGACACTGGCATTCCCTTCCGGGGTGCCACGTGCCCCGGGTCCTGGCAGAAATACAAATGGATCCAGAGTGAGCCCCACTATCCACGGGCTCATGGTCCAGTGTGGTGACACACAGGCCACGCGTAATCTGGTTGTAGCAGGGCCGACAGAAGCAATGGCTGTCCTGGCTCAGGGAGCAAGGGTGAGGGGCTGGCGTCAGGGATGGCAGCGCTGAGGGGCAGAAGGAAGGGCAAGGACACACGGTACCCGGTCTGGAGGAGTCCCAGGCTGTGTGTGGGAAGGGGATCTGGGGATGCCGTGGTGGGCAGGGGTGGCGGTGGAGACAAGTGACTGGGCTGGACAACGCAGGGCCTTTCCCTCTCAACTGTGTTTTCTGCCCCTACATGACCCTTGACCTTCATTCAGACACGTACAAAAAACCTTCCAAAGGGAATTTTCATAGCCGGTTTTGCTATGTGCTGTTTTGTTTTCCTGGGGGGGGTGGGGCGTGGAGGCGGGTTAGGTGCTGAATAAGGGAGTCTCTTTGAAGGCTCATCCAGGACGCTTCTAAAACAGCCCCTCGGCCCCGCAGGACCCAGCGCACAATTCTTGGAATTGTCCCGTTTGCTCCATTATGTTACAGAAAGTGCAATACCACAGGCATTTTCTTAAGAATCAAGATCTGAAACCAACATTATCTTACTCTCTTATTGTTGGCACAGGAAGAAACCGGGCCCCTGCCAAGGGCAACATGTCAGCCTTCCAGCAAGTCCCCGAAGGTCGGAACCTTCGAGACGGGTGAATTTGGATTTCATCTTAGGAAAAGCTCCGAGTGTGGCACCAGGACGTGGTGAATATTTTAAGTAACTTTACATATTAAGGAACCCCCCCAAAAACAAACAAACAAACAACAACAATAAAAGGAGGTTCCCTAGTTTCAAACCTCCGCGGGTGAAGAGGATGGGGCGTGAAAAACAAAATACAAGAGATCCCTCAAAATGCCATGTGTCTTCTCTACTCCCTGGGTCTTGGCTATACTCTCTGCTCCAGGCATATCTGCTCGCCACCTGTCAATGTCTTATTTAATCCCTGTTATGCTGTGGCTACTGTGACAACTTCCTTGACCTCCTCCAGTGCAAATTGGTGATGCTCTTCTTTTCATACTCACACTGACTGGTGGCACAGTACACGGTGTTTATTATGACTCTTTTTGCCTGATATTATGATGATTGATGAGCACAGGAGTCTCCCTCAATGGTTCCCTGGTGACCAAGAGCTGTATATCCACCTATTCCTCTGCCTGGCACATTGCCAGGTTTATGGCAGGAGATCAATACCTGCTTGTTTCATTCATTCATTTAAAAAATGGGCTCCTCCATTCTCGACTGCAATTCCACTGGCCGAGAATCAGTAGCCACAGTACGCCCGTGTATTGCTGCAGTGTCTGTGTGTGTCTTTCTTCTGTAGGATCCACCAAATGTAAAAATTGGAGCTGGCTCACAACCTTAAAACATACACACCCCATGGGAATGCAGCGTTCGATGCTGATCGGAAAGAACTTAGAAGCACACAGATGGAGTCGCAGAAATCTGGAATGCATGAGGTCCTGTAATTAAACATTAAATTTTACTCTGAGGCCTGGCACAGTGGCTCACGCATGTAATCCCAGCACTTTGGGAGGCCGAGGCAGGTGGATCACTTGAGGTCAGGAGTTCGAGACCAGCCTGACCAGCATTGTAAAACCCCGTCTCTACTAAAAATACAAAAATGAGCCGGGCGTGGTGGTGCATGTCTGTAATCCCAGCTACTTGAGAGGCTGAGGCAGGAGAATTGCTTGAATCCAGGAGTTGGAGGTTGCAGTGATCCAGGATCATGCCACTGCACTCCAGGCTGGGTGACAGAGTGAGACTCCATCTTAAAAAAAAAAAAAAAAAAAATTGTACTCTAAGCTTCCTGGCAGGCAAGGCAAAATGGAAATTGTTCAGGATCATCTACATCTTCCTGTTACTCAATTCTACGAGGGTGGTAGAGAGTGGCAATGCTTTTGACTTCTGTTTTGTTAAAGATATAAAACATTAGTCATATACTGTGTTCCAATCTGAGTTTATCGAAAGTAATATAAAAAAAGGACTCAGGAAAGATAGACACATGGAGGGCCCAATATCTTTGTAGCACTGTGGCTCTGACCTGGGACTGTGTTATAATTTTAAGGATTACTGGCTGCTGGGACAATGAGCTCCCCGAGTCTCAGGACAGTAAGAGGCAATTTCTTGCCCAGGTAAGAGCTGTATGCAGGTGGTGTTGGTCGGTCGCTGTTTTCCTCCATGAGGTGAGTCAGGGACCCAGAATCCTTCCCGTGGTGGCCCTGCCACCTCTTAAGCCCTGTGGATTTTATCATCCAACTGGTGGTTGGGAAAAAGGAGAGCAAAGCAGACACGCCCTCTTCTCAGCCTTTGACGGGAGGTGACTCCCATGACATCCGCTCATGCCACCATGACAGCTTGTCCCAGAGCCACCTTCAGATGTAAGAAGGCTGAGAATTATAGCTCCTGGCTCTGCAGCTGCCCCCAGTGACAACTCCTTCTTACGTGTGGAGGGGGAGGGGTCACAGCTATATATTAGAATCCCCAAGGAAACATGTTTATAGCCCACATGCAGTGCCCACACCCAGGCATTCTAGTGCAGGGAGTCTGGCAGTCACGGGCATGTGTGTTTTGAAGGAGCTCTCCGGGTGAGGACGGGCCCTCAGATCATTCCCTCTAGCATTGGACACTTCTCTAACCACATATATTTGGTTGAATAGGGTCCCCAAAATCCATGTCCTTCTCAGAACCTCAGAATGTGACTTCATTTGGAAACAGGGTCTTTGCAGGTGTCGTTAGTTGAGATGAGGTTATACCGGGGCCAGGAGGGCCCTAGTTCAATGACTGGTGTGCACAGAAGAAGAGGAGAGGGACAGGCAGAGACACACAGAGGAGAAAGTCAGGAGACTGACAGCAGGGAGGCTGGTGATGATGGAGGCAGACACTGAGGTCGTAAAGCTGCGAGCCAAGGAAAGCCGGGGACTGCCACCAACAGCCAGAAGTTGACAAGCCTTCAGAGGGGGCTCTGCCCTGCTGGCACCCTGACTTTGGACTTCCGGCCTCCAGAACTGGGAGAATACATTTCTGTTGCAGCAGACACAGGAGGCCAATATACCACCTGACGCCATGGCCGTTCTGGACAGGGACCCACGAATGAAGAATTTGGGAAAATCGGACACTCTGCAGCAATGTAGGGTGGGATTCGGAGGATTTCCCACATGACAGCAGGGTCCTGGGAGGGTTGGGTTGGAAATTAGAATCCAGACAACAAGCCTGGATTTGGCCTCGGATTCTTGGGGCGAGAATCTAAAAGCAGATTTTCCCACTTTTGGTTGACTTTTCCTCCACTCTGAGATGAAGCGTTTGGCCTGGGAAGGGAGTTCTCAACAGGTAGCGCATGAACCAGCAGCAGCAGCAGCTCGTGAGGGTACTGTTGAAAATGCAGATGCCTGTGCTCCCCCGAGCCCCTTTGAAGCAGCATCATCAGAGATGCAGCCTGGAAATCTGCATTTTCACAAAGTCCCCGGTGATTTGAGAGCATGCACGTGTGTTACGCACTGACCTGGAAGAGGTTCAGCGTTTAGTGATAAATGAGTCTCTACAAATGTAAACACAGTCTCACTCCCTGGAAACACTCCCTGGAAAAGGGGAGCAGATGTGCAGCACCTTAACCTGGAAACCGAGCCCTTGGGAGTAAGGGCATGAGGTTGTAGCTGGGATCCTAGTACAATAAGGTGATTTTGGCACCCACTTTACAAAGAGCTTAAGCAAGACCCCTATAAGGCGAAGAGTATCGCCCAAATGTGTCAGGGCATTTGGCCTCTGATTCCCAATTACGGGAAAGCAGTTTAAGTATTTAAGCAGTTATGTGTTTCTTTCCTTTATCTGGGACTGAGCTATGAAAACCTCCACGTGGATATGCTTAAAGAGATACCCTGATTAGGAGGGAGGAGAGGAAAGAAATCGCTTGTTACATTAGAATAACAATTTCAGCTGCCGTGCCAAGCACATCTGAGAAGGCATTTTTTAAACATAGATTCATTATTCAGGAAAAGAGAGTTAATAAACAAAACACAAAGCCTGAACTCAACTGGAATCTAAAAGCCAAGTTGAACTTTCTTTTTCTAGCACAGGTTATGATGTTATCTCATTCATTTATTTCATTCCTGGATTAAGGTGGTTTTACTCAGTCTTAATCTTTACTAGATTTTTCCACCCTAGGTGGGAAAAAGTGGATTTTTCATACCTTTTGAATTTTATAGGTAGAGAAAGAAATCATAAAGAAAAAGATTAACATATTGGACTATGTAAAATCCTTTTATGAATCCATCACAAAATTAGAAAGTAAACAACAAATTGGGGAAAATGTTTCCAACATCTGTGAAAGATGGTCTGACTTTCTCATTGGCCTTTGGAAGGCTAAGAGACCTATTGTAATGAAGGGATAAGGCAAATCACTGTCCTTAAAATGCAGATGACACTTGAAAATCAGGAAGATAAAGTCGATCACCCTAAGAGGTGAAGGGCAAAAAGTATTATCAAGCAATTTATAAAAGAAGAAATCCCACTGGCCAACTAACATAGAAAACTAATCATCTACAATAACAAGAAAACACCCAGAGACACAGATGTTCTTTCTTTTTTGTCTGCCAAATTGGCTAAGTTTTTAAAAATTATAGTATTCAATAGGAAACGTTTGAGAAAAGTACTCTTATCATATATTGCTGGTAAAATTGTAAATTGTTGCAATCTTTTTGGAGGGCAATTTGGCAAAGGGTATCAAATGCCTTAAAAAGTGCATGTCTTCAAAAATAATCATATTTGTAGGAATTGGTTCAAAGGAAATACTCAGAGGTTCTGCAAATATTTACAGATAGAGAGATAGATAGATTTATTACAACATTAAATGTGTGTGTGTGTGTCCTAAAAATGGCAATTACATAAATAACTAGTAAACAGTAATTGGGCAAATAAAGGATGGGCCATATCCACAAGTAAATGCTTTGTATGGTGAGAAATTATGTTCTTAAAATATTTAGCTGGGTGTGGTGGTTCACGCCTGTAATCTCAGCCCTTTGGGAAGCCAAGGTGGGTGGATCACTTGAGGCCAGGAGTTTGAGACCAGCCTAGGCAACATAGTGAGACCCCTGCCTCTAAAAGAAAGAAAAAATATTTAAAGTTATAAGAAGTGTTTGTAAAACATAATTATAGGACAAACAGTTTACGAGGAAGTACGTGTGTCATGATTTAAAAATTAAGTGTTTTATTTGGTGGTCTAGAAAAAGTATGACCACTTGAAATAAATTCAAGTGTAAATAATAACAACCTTTGACTTTACAGATACGCTGAGGTTATTTGCGGAAGGCGGGACGGAGGCGACTGAACCATCACTGCCGCGTCTGATTTTTGTTTCAGTTTAAGTGCTTGACTGTGGTTTCCAAATTTCCTACAGTGAACATGTGGGGTTTTTCAAAAAAACAAATATGTGAAATCTTTCTCTGTCTAGTTCCTTCGCCTTTACTTTTCTCGATGGTTTGTGAGCTAAGGTGGGCTTTCTACATGGAGTTGGAATATTTGAGGAAAGATGGGGCAAGGAAATAAGAAATAATTGCTGCTTTGTGGCAGAATAAACTGTGAAGGCCCCCTCCTGGCCTGCTTCACCTCAACAGGCCATGGACCCTGGCACCCAGCAGCCTACAGACAGAAAAGCCTCTTGGGAGGTCCAGGCTCTGCCCCACCCTCCCCACAGCAGCTGCCGTCACAGCTACGCCTCTGTTTATCTGCTTGATGTATGCGGTGTTGTGGAAATACATTTGAACGAAGGGCTCTGTGGATTTCAGTGGTTTGAGACGTTGTTGCTGTGGAACATGAACCCATCTTTGATCCACCAAGGAGCACCGGCTGGCTCTCTTAGACTTGATGTTGAAAGGTCGAGAATCTAGAACCCCAAATCAAGACATGGAAGAATTCAAGTACAAGGCCGCATTTATTGAGTGGGTGCTGGCCCTGTCCTTTATGAATAGCAGCTTTTTAAATTTTCACAATAGTCCTAGGGAATAGGCACTCTGATTATGCCTACTTTACAGAGGAAGAAACTGAGGCCCAGGTAACATAAATGGTAGAACCAGGACTGGAACTGAAGGCTGACTTCAGAGTCCCTGCTCTTAATGGGTCTAAGACTCTTGTGACTCTGTGGGACCCAGGACCTCTGAGGGCAAGAGTGGAGAGGCTGCCACTGGTCTCCAGAGGTATGGATGATGTCAGCTGGGGGTGGATGGATGGCTGAACTTGGGATCACTGGGTCATGCCCTGGAATTATGAGTTGGAGGGCTTCCTGGAAAGAGATGGACACCTGTTCGGATATAGTGGATAGAATGGCAGCCTCTAGAAAGATATGTCCATGTCCTAAACCTAGAACCCGTGAAGCTGACCTTATTTGGATAAAAAGTCTTTGCAGATGTAATGAAATTAAAAATCTCAAGATGAGATCATCCCAGGTTATCCAGGCAGCCACTAAATCCGACGATCAGAGACACACAGAGAGAAGACCAGGAGAGCATGCCAGGAAGACAGAGCCCAGACTGGAGCGATGCACCACGTGCCAAGGGGCGCCAGCAGCCAACCGATGCTGGAAGAGGGAAAAGGCGTCCAGAGGGAGCACGGCTCCGCCCACACCCTGATTTGAGACTTCTGCTCTCCAGAACCAGGAGAGAATACATTTCTATTGTTTTGAGCTCCCTTGGTTTTTGGTGGTTACAGCAGCCACAGGAGACTCATACCTAATAACGAGACCCAATAAGGCTGTTCTTGTACCTATTCGTGTTTCTCTGAACAAGGTTGTTCCAGCTCTTGGTGTCGGGGGAGAAAGCCTATGTCAGATGATGCCAGGCGGGACACTTCACTGTGCAGGAATCCACAGGTCTGTGCCTCTCTGAGCCCTGGCAGGGAGCTAGAAATAGCTCAGGCGCAGCACCCTTTTTTGGTTAATGGACTGGGCTTGCGGTGCCTGCCACTTAAACAGCTACGCCAGGCGGGAGGCTGCAGGGAGCTCAGCTCCTTCCCTCCCTGCCCCTCCTTATCATGATGGATTGCCTCTCAGGAGTGAGATGGAAACTTAAAATGCTTCGCTCTGCACAGCTCCGGGCAATGCCTGGCTCTTTTCCTCGCAAATTCAGGGTCATAAACTTTTAAAAATAGGCACAGGGCTGCCAGTCTCATTAAAGGAGACTCTGATTTATTGAGATGCATGGGCATCGTTTTCAGATAGTTCTGGAACTTTTTGGAAAGATCCTACTTATGACCATTGTGAGTTTGCCCTCAGTCCTCCTTCTCCTCCTTGGAAGTTAGTTTTCTTCCCCGCAGGAGCAAAAAAGAAGCCAGCAGCCTTGAGGACTTTCTGGATACCCTCAGAGGAAGCAAACATCTGGTGCTCTATAAATGCTTCCCTCATGGTTTGAGCTGAAGAAGTAAAAACCACTCTTCTGAATGGCTTAGAGGAGCCAGTTGGATTGATGAGAAAGCAGCCGTGTCCAGTTATGTTTTTCCTGAGCGTGTCAGGATGAAAACCTTCTGCAAAAGGGGATTTTCCCAAAAAAAAAGGTGGTGGGTGGGGTGAGGTGGGGTGGGGGTGGACATGTGGCACCCATAGAGCCCTGTTGTTAAAAGTATATTTAGCCAATTTTGTTCGGATAACGGTGGAAGATAAAATTTGCCAGGGACCCAGCTGACCTCTTTACAACTGAAATCAGATCCATTAATCTGAGTACAAAATACAGAGGGGGCTTCGTTACTGATCACATTGTTCTTTCTTTTATCCAGGCAACAAACAATGAAGGTAGGTATCACGTATAATCCCGCTAAAGAAACATGCCTGTTAAATGTTGAATACAACTCCCTTTTAGTACTTTTTTTTCTGTTTTGTATATTGTGTGTACTTAAAATCTGTATTCTACATGGCTATTTGTAACCCTTCATCCCACGCAATACACTGTGAACATTTTAACATGCATTAAGTATTTTATGGCCTCGTTGTAAATGAATAGTTTTCCATCATAGAAAGGTATCCAAATTCATTTAACCAGTCCCCGTTGTGGCATATTTGCTATAATAATCTGATTAAGCACTGAGTTTTTGTTCTAGGGGGTGAGCAAGAGGTAGATTCTGTTTCCTATAAATTCTTTTTCTCTGAGTACACAGGCCACGTCGGATGCCAGTTTTTGTCTTCCTGCTGGGATTAGATGTGGTAGACAGGGAATGTTTCCTCACCAGCGTGGTGAGTTAAAGGCTGTCATTTCAGACCCTTCCAGGCAGGGGCTGGAGCATGCTGATGACAGAGAGAAACATGGAATTCTTCCAACAGCCTGTGGGTCCCTAGGAAGCTGGAACATTCTTTGTCTGATTAGAGGAAGAATGGCATTTCTGAAAGTGGGTTTTGTGGGTGCATAAAAAGCCCAAAAAAGGGTCTGTTCTGGAAAGTTGGCCATCAGAACCTTCCCTTGATGTGATGGAGTATATCAAAGAATCACATTTGGGTGCCACTAACAGAACCCCCCGACCTCACCCTACCCCCACCAATTGGTGGCTTGAACACAGTTGGTACGTGTTTTTTTTTCTCAAGTGTTGAGAAATCCTAAGGCTGCAGTAAATAGCATTGGTTCAATACAACACTGTCAGAGTCGAGATCTTTTCCATTTTCTCTAACTTTCTTTTATTGTTACCTCATGGTGTCAAGATGATGGCGACATCTCCACCAGCCCATCCCTGCTCCAGGTGGAAAGATGGGAATAAGTGAAGTTCAAATGAACAGATTCTGTTTGACTCTAGGGGCAATGATGCGTACAGCCAGTTGGCTCTAATGGCGTCACATGATTATACCTATTTGCAAGGGAGATTGGGAAATGTAGTTTTTTAGATGCCCATTAAAACTTGGCTCTCTTAATAAGAAATAAGGGAAGAATAAATGTTGTGTGGATAATCAATAATTTCAGCGATATGAAGCAAGCTGAGAATTGTTTTGAAAATGGACAGGCTGGGTATGGTGGCTCACACCTGTAATCCCAGCAATCTGGGAGGCTAAGGCAGGAGGGCTGCTTGAGCCCAGGAGTTTGAGACCAGCCAGGGCAACATAGCAAGACCCCATCTCTACAAAAAGATTTAAAAAATTAGCTGGGCATGGTGGCTCATGTCTGTAGTCCCAGCTACTTGGGAGACTGAGGTGGGAAAATCGCTTGAGCCCAGGAGGTTGAGGCTGCTGTGAGCTGAGATTGCGCCACTGCACTCCAGCCTGGGTGACAGAGCAAGACCCTGTCTCAAACAAAAAAAGAAAAGAGTCAGATATTTAAAGGGTAGACTGCAGAAGCAAGGTAATACACCAATCTGAAAATAAATGTTTTATTCACAGCATTGCCTCTAAATACAAACCACTGTGTCATCCTCAGGGTGCTTTAGATGGCTTTCTGTAGACTTCAACCACGTTAGGGGACAGTTGGTGGCCAAAGAAAGAACATCTGATTACCACTGGCATTGCTTAGTTTAAACAGTCTAAAATCAGTTCTGTAGAGGCAGACCATGATATAAGGATCCACATGTGGGTGGCTTATCAAGGAAGAAAGACCTCCCAGAGAGATGAGTGAGGGAGCAGTGGAAGCAAGACAGAGAAGGAAAAGCTGAGCAGTTGCCATTTCAGGCAGGGTCCCAGCCGGAGCCTTTTTCGGCAGCATTGCTCATTGTTCTTAAGGCAGCTGGGACTTTATTGGCCCTGCCCTCGTCAGTCACTGGCCAGGGCCACTCAGGAGGGTCTCAAGGTCCGAGGAGCCTCCTCTGCATCTACGAGTGAAGCAGCCCCTGTAGCTCAAGAACAGGACTTCAAAGAGAGTCACAGGTGCAGGTCACCAGAAGCAAAGCACACAGAAGATGGGGGAAGTGGGGATGGATAAATAGAGGTAGCAACAGGGAGGACCTTGTCTCAGAAATACTCTGAGTTATTTCCAATGACTTTTGCTGCAATGAACATCTTTGTATGCAAATCAATTTTCACATTTATGATTTTTTCCCTAATAAATTCCTAGAAATAAAGTTCCTGGATCAAAATCTATAAATTACTCTCACGGCCTCTAGAAACATGTAAAACATGCAACAATTTCTATTCTCCTCTCTGACATTGTGTATTAACATTGAAAAAAGTATTTGCCAAACTAATCAATGAAAAAAATACCGTTCTGTGTTTATTACATGTGTGACTTGGATTACTGGTGAGAAGGGAAAGTTTTCTTCTATGCTGTCGATTTCCATGTTTTCCTTTATTGAATTGCCCATTTGAGGCGATGACTCAATTTTCTGTGTGAGCTCATGATTTAGCTTATTAACAGCACTGCAGACGCTGGTCAGAGTCCTTTTACCCTGCCTAAGGTCTGTCCTCCCACTGAGGGGTCCTGGTGACCGGGGCTCTGAGTGAGAGGGCTGCCTGCCCTGTTTGCAGACATTACACCCAGGGCCAGGAGAGACAGTGATCATCTGTCACCTGTGTTTCACCTGAGCTTCAGAAACCCTGCAGACCTGGGGTCCAGCCTGCAGTAAAAAGCGGGTCACTGGCCAGGTGTGGTGGCTCACACCTGTAATCCCAGCACTTTGGGAGGCTGAGGTGGGCAGATTACTTGAGGTCAGGGGTCCAAGACCAGCCTGGCAAACATGGTGAACCCTGTCTCTACTAAAAACACATAAATCAGCCGGACATGGTGGCGGGCACCTGTGACCCCAGCTACTCGGGAGGCTGAGGCAGGAGAATCAGTTGAACCCAGGAGGTGGAAGTTTCAGTGAGCCAATATCGCACCACCTCACTCCAGCCTGGGTGACAGAGTGAGACTCTGTCTCAAAAATGAAAGAAAGTTTTTAAAAATAAAAGCAGGTCACTGTTTTACTGGTTGCAAAACAAAAATCCCACACGTGACCAAGAGGCTGCCCGTGTGCATGTGTGTGTGTGCACACGTACATGAGTGTGATTTTACATCAGACTGACCTGGTTTTCCATTCTACATCTATCACGTGCTAGCTGTGTGGTCCTGGAGAAGATCCTTCACTGCCCTGAGTCTCAGTTTCCTCAGCTGCGAAATGGGAGAAGCACAGTGCAATGCTGTGTGGATTCCACGACCTGATGAAGACAAAGCTCCTGGCAGGCAGGAACCGTTTCAACCGTGTTAGCGGCCATGGCTACAAGCAGCCCTTAGTCCTGGAGGGGCCTGTGTCCCCAGAGTCCAGGTCTGTCGCTATAACTTGCCCTTCAAGGGGCTTCTAAAGTCTCTGTGTCTTCAGGAACCCACTGAGCATCCCTGACACAGGCTTTTTGTAGCCAAATAATAAATGGCATCTCAGAACAAAACAAAACAACATTAGGCTGGGCGCGGTGGCTTACACCTGTAATCCCAGCCCTATGGGAGGCCGAGGCAGGTGGATCACCTGAGGTCAGGAGTTCGAGACCAGCCTGGCCAACATGGTGAAATTCCGTCTCTACTAAAAATACAAAAATTAGCCAGGTGTGGTGGCAGGCACCTGTAATCCCCGCTACTTGGGAGACTGAGGTAGGAGAATCGCTTGAACCTGGGTGGTGGAGGCTGAGGTGAGCCAAGATCATGCCATTGCACTCCAGCCTGGGTGACAGAGGAAGACTTCGTCCCAAAAAAGGAAGAAAAAACAATCATTAAAAGCAGCTTTTCCACAGCAGTGCCTTCATGAAAGCGGTCTCCACTCCAACTTCAGGTGGGATTATCCGCAGGCGATGTTGTCAGGAAGATGCAATGAGGTGGGTGGATCAGCAGCTAACAGCAGAGGAGAGGGGTGCTCCCGGGTGGACCTGAACTCAGCCCTTGGCACCATGCCTCACACTAGGGCCGGTCACTTGGCCTCACTGTGCTCAGTGTCCTCGCCCAGAAAACCAGATGCAAGAGCCCCCTCTCCACCTGACCCGTGGGCCAGCCCTCTCGCCCCTGCAGCAGCGCTTCCAAAACTCCAGTGCTCTGCCTCTCACTGTTCAAGAGCATCTCTACTGATACTTTTGTTTAAATCTAAGCAGGCCGATCCTAAAGAGAAATTTCAAATGAATTTTGCACGTGGCACACCAGTGACGTTTGCCACATGTAGACAGGTAACTTTCAGGAATAAATGTCACAGGCCACATGACATGAGACCTGATGCAGACGCCCGCTGGAGCTCCAGGTCTGGCTCTTGTTGCAAAAAGGAAACTAGCAAGCGTCAGCTATTGCAGACCCATCAGCACATACCTGTGGCTTGCTCTCGTCCGCAGGAGAGGCTGTGCCAGGAAAAGAGGAAGGCACTCCGTAAGTCAGTGTGATTTAACACCATATCACCTGGGGGCTGTGGCACCTACACCAGCGGCCCTCTACCCATGGGGCTGCCCCTTTTAAGACCCTGGTGAAGGAAAATGGTCTTTCCTTGAGCAAATTGTTTCTCCAGACAATTGCACTTCCTCCAATGCTGGGCTTTCCCTTGGCGTTCTGCTCCCAATATGTGAAACCTGAAGAAATGAGTTCTGTTGTTTCAGGCTTCAGGCATGAGAATAACAAGGCTGGGCCCCAGTGCCCGTGCTGAACAGTGGGGTGTTGTCAGCACTGCTGGGGGCACTGTTCATGTGCCTCCATGCTGAGGTCTGGGCTGGAGATGCTGTTGCCATGACGACCGTAATAAGGAAGGCATCGACAAGGCTCACAGGGGAGCTCCCCCGCCGCCCCACCAAGCTAGGATGGTGGCAGAGGGTGCTGCTACACCCTTGTCAAACTGTGTGGCAGCACCCACCAAGGCTAAATGGGCAAACAAAAATCCCACACATGATCAAGAAGCTGCGTGTGTGCATGTGTGTGTGTGCGCACACGTACATGAGTGTGATTTTACATCAGACTGACCTGGTTTTCCACTCTACATCTATCACGTGCTAGCTGTGTGGTCCTGGAGAAGCTCCTTCACTGCCCTGAGTCTCAGTTTCCTCAGCTGCGAAATGGAAGAAGCACAGTGCAACGCTGTGTGGATTCGATGAGCTGATAAAGACAAAGCTCCCGGCAGGCAGGAATCGTTTCACCCGTGTTAGCGGCCATGGCTACAAGCAGCCCTTAGTCCTGAAGGGGCCCGTGTGCCCAGAGTCCAGGTCTGTAGCTATAAGTTGCCCTTCAAGGGGCTTCTAAAGTCTCTGTGTCTTCAGGAACCCACTGAGCATCCCTGACACAGGCTTTTTGTAGCCAAATAATAAATGGCATCTCAGAACAAAACAAAACAACATTAGGCTGGGCGCGGTGGCTCACACCTGTAATCCCAGCCCTTTGGGAGGCCGAGGCAGGTGGATTCTGCACCCCAGCAATTCCACTCCCCAGTGTGCACCCAACACGCATGCCTACATAAGTTCATCCAAAGTCACACACTAGAATGTT
This sequence comes from Pan troglodytes, assembly GCF_028858775.2. NCBI lineage: Eukaryota > Metazoa > Chordata > Mammalia > Primates > Hominidae > Pan > Pan troglodytes. The sequence goes on along the minus strand of NC_072416.2, from coordinate 84,528,530 downwards.
CAGAGCAGCTCTGCTTGCTCACAACCCCAGCATTCAAAATAAACCAAACACCATTCACAGCAGAGCAGATAAATCACATGTCCATGCAAATGGATTGCATTAGCATTAAGAACAAATGGTCTATACCTGCGTGCAATGGGAATGAGTCCCTTAAACATCAGGTTGCAGGAAAGAAGCCAGACACAAGAGACCCCATACTGTGTGAGTCCATTTATTTAAATTACAAAACAGGCAAAGCTGGTCGATGGTGTTAGAGGTCGGGTTGTGCTTTTTCTTCAAGGGTAGGTGATGGCGAGAAGGGGCTCAAAGGAAGATCCTTCCCTGCTCCAAGCCTCAGTTTCTTCATCTGTGAAGTGGGAGAAACGCCCTGTGTGGTCAGCGCTGCATGGATCAGGTGGGCTGATGTGCACATCTCCTAGGATGCTGGCCACGTTCTGTTTCTTGGTCTGGGCACTGGCTTCACAGGTGTGTTCAGTTTGTACAAATGCATTGAGCTTATCATATATGCACTTTTCTGCATGTATATCACATGACTTAAGAATTACGAATAAAAAGAACTAAAAGCCCAGAAGAAGGGCTTAAATGATCTCCCTCCCTCTCCCTCAGTCATCCCTGAGACCCTCAGTCATCCCTGAGACCACAGTGACTGGCACCCCGGCTCTGAGCCCCACACTTTCGAGGGCTCTGCTCTGACTGTCTCCAGAGCTTCATTACTCGCTGCAAATACGTGAGTGAGAAGGGAGAGAAAAAGAGAGAGGGAGACCAAGACAGAAAAGAAAAGAAAAAAAGATACAGTGATTACCACTGCAGAGCCTGAAACCCCAGTGGAGAGAGAAGCTGATACCACAGGTATCCCTTGTAGATAAAGAACCCCTCAATATGTGTGTAGTGGTATCTCCATGATATCACAGGTATCCCTCAAAAATAAAGAACCTCTCAGTGTGTGTGCAGTGATATCTCCATGTTACTGAGCTCCGGGGGGAACCCAGAGCCAGGGTGGCCCCAGAAACCACTCAGCTGAACCTTGCTGCCCTTCCAGAGGTCACAAACCTGTGCTTTCACTGCTCCACACAGCGCTGTGGTTCATTTTTAAAAATTAAGTATCAATATTCAAAAATATGAAAATTGCACCTAAAGCTCTAGATACTCAGTTTTGTTTTTTTAATTGTTGTTGTTGTTTGTTTGTATGTTTTGAAACACCAGAAAATCCAGCCACACTGGACTTTACTCCCGAAATGCCCTAGAGCCAAGAAGGGGCTCTTTCCCCCCATTGACCTTGGCTGCCGTTGGTCCCTGTATGATGCTGAGACCCTGTTCTATATAATTGAGTCTGAGAACTCGGTGAGTGCACTTTCATACATAACCATTCTCACTAATCAGTCCCCGATTGAATACATTTCCCTCAGGCAAACATATTCCAACCCGAGTTATTAGTCCATGGAGATTTGAGTGTGAGACCCCTGATCTTCATAATTGAGATTTGAGAAACACTCTAGGCACACATCTATGTGCTTACACAGGATTACCTGTGAGCCCAGGCCATTTCTTCCCGGGAACACCCCTAGCTCCCTCCTATGCTCTGGCATGCAGCATGCCCTCAGCTTTGTCTTCCATCCACCATTCCAGCCATTTCTGACTCTCAGGTGCCAATGGAGGCCGATGCCTGTCCATGAGGAGCAGGCTCCCAAGCTGGTGCAAGGGAGGGAGAGGGCACCCAGGAGGGCCCCTGTGCTTGTTTCCTGGAGCTACCTTAACAAAGTGCCACTGACTGGGCAGATTCAACAACAGGAATTCATTGTCTCACATCCTGGAGGCCAGAAGTTCCAGATCCAGGTGTCAGCAGGACTGGCTCCTCCTGAGGCTGCAGTGGGGGAAGGGGTGGTGGGGCGGGGAAAGGGGTGGAGGGGGGCGGGTGGGGACCATTCCAGGCTCATTCCCTGGCTTCTGGTGGTTACTGGTGATTTTTGCATTCCAGGCTTGTGGAAGTGTCACCCCAACCTCTGCCTTCATCTTCACGTGGCTTTCTCCCTGTGTGCATGTCTGTGTCCAAATCTCCCCTTTCTATAAGGACACAGTCATATTAGATTACAGACTACTCTACTCTAGTGCAACCTCCTCTTCACCCAACATTACATCTGCAATGACCCTATTTCCAAATAAGGCCAAGTTCTGAGCTGCCAGGGGCTAAGATTTCAACCTATAAATGTTAGAGGGGCAAGATGCAGCCCACAATAGCCCCCATCCCATCATCAAGGAAGACAACATTCAACCTGGGAGATGGGCAGGAACCAGCTTAGCTTCTGTCCGTCTCCTAGGCTGTGAAAGGTGGACTGTGCTCCAGGCAGAAGCAACAGCACGTGCAAAGGTCCTGAGGATGCAGCAAAGAAAGATGTACCTTCTGGAATGATGTATGGGGAGGGGACTGAGACGTAAGAGGTAACCAGGACATGTAAGATGAGTGCGCATATAAATGTGTCTTGTAAACTCCCAGACACATTCATATATCCTCAGGGAAAAGCAGTAGAGGGAAAGATCCTCCAGTGTTCCCAGGGACCATCCCTGGGTGGTGTTGGGGCAGCATTCGGGGCTCAGGGGTGGCTGGAGCGGAAGGAAGGGATCACATCTCTCAGTTGCTCCATGGGGCTGTCTCCTAATGCAGAATGGTCCAAGCTGAGCAATTACGAACACCCCTCAGTTGCTTCATGGGGCTGTATCTCCCAGTGCAGAACGGTCCAAGCTGAGCAATTATGAACACCCCTCAGTTGCTTCATGGGGCTGTGTCTCCCAGTGCAGAACGGTCCAAGCTGAGCAATTATGAAAACTTTTAAAGGCTTATGCAGCAGCCTCTTCCAGAACGCTTCACTTCAGCCCTCCTCGTAAACAGATTGTAAAGGTGCAATCAGCCCAGAGCCCACTCCGCTGTGATAATCTGATGTAAGCCAGGCACTGATTTATATGCGCCAGTCCAAACAAACATACCTGTAGACCATCAAACTGGAATTTCTTCCATACTTTCTTCTTATGCATTAAGGAACTGCTTTTGTTTCTCTTTTGCCGGAGGGAAGTGCCGTAATTATTTCACAGAAAGAGAGAAGCAGTGTGCAAGACACTAGGTAAAGGGGCTTGCAGAGGGCTGCAGGCTGGGCAGGGGCTACCATCTCTCTGTAGACAGGGCCAATTTGAAGGGAGAGACTGAAGAAGCCTACTGTCCCATGTGTGCGTTATTTATATTTAAAAATGACTTGTGTTGTGTGTGTTGTATGCCAGGTGCTATTCTGAGAACTCACAAATAGTATGTCAGGGGCTCTTCCATCCCCATTTCAGAGATGGGTAAACTGAGGCAACTGTGATCTCCAGTTCTCCCCAAACGGAGAGCTGGGTTTTGGTTTCTCTCTGCCTTGTCCTCCCATGCCCCTGAGCTCTTAGGATGTGGATCTAGATGTGCCTTCTTCATCCTGGATGGTTAACATGTCTGACTCAACACACTACTGATTTCACCTACCTTTCAAGGGCATTGGCGGGAGCTTGATTTCCAGTTCCCACACCTCCTCCTCTCTCTTCCTCTCCAATAACATTCCTGCAATGCTCACGTTGACTACAACATTGGCTGAAATTCCTCACCAGTCCCCAGATCCACTACCTTTGTCATAAGACATTGCAGTTCCCCAGCACCACAAAGACAGAATGTATTTCCCTGCCTCTTAACTTTGAGATCATCATGTGACTTGCTTTGTTCAACAGAATGTGGTAGAAGCAGTGGCATGCTGGTTCCCAGCCCAGGCCTTAAGTGTTCCAAGCCCAGGCCTTAAGGGGCCTTGCATGCTGCTCCGGTGTGCCTCTGCTATTGCCATGAGAGGAACACACTCAGGTTAGCTAACTGACCCCAGGGGCAGGATGAGCCATACCAGCTGAGCCCAACCTGGATTAGCATGCTGCTAAGATATTGTGGTTGTTCCTTGTGCAGCATTTTATGAGCCATAGGTAACTGCTACAATTTTTATTGTAGGAAATTTGATTATTATAGAACAGAATGAAGAAGACCAAGTCATTTGTAGTTGCATTACCCAGAGAGCATCTTTGAGCATTCTGGTATTTTTTCTTCTGCTGTTTTTCTCTGTGTATGTGTGAATGCAACTGTGAGTTTACAAAATGAAATCCCACTGCATGCATATTTTATGGATGTGCTCATCTCATTAGTCTCCTCCACCACCCCAGCATTTCCACCCTCAGTCATCAACAAGGAATCTCTTATTGAATTTCTTCAGATGCACCCGCACCCTCAGGACCTTGGCACGTGTTGCCTGGCTGCCTGGAACTCTCTCCTACCTCTTCTTTAGCTGAGTCAATGCCTGCTGGTCTCTCAGGTCTTGCCCACTTGAATGTTGCCTTCCCTGATCCTTTCAGTCTGGGCTGGAGCCCTCCAGTCCTCGGTGTGCCCATAGCTCCCTGTCCTCATGATTTCCTTAATTACCTGCCTTGTGTGTGCCTGGGGACTTGTCCAGATCCTTCTCTAGACTGTGAGCTCTGTGGGGGAAGGGACTATGTCTTGTCCAGCATTCCCCGAGAGGGCAGCCCCTGACACACAGAATGCGTAGGCACACGCTATTTGAGAAGTGGAGTTGTGACCTGATAATGTAACATGATACGGATGGAACATGATAAACTGAGCTATTTTTCCTGTCATTAAAGGCCAGCTTGCTTTTCAATGGAAAATTGCCCCGGGCTTTAAGAGATGCCTGGCATTTCATGTGGCTAGAGGGAGATCTTTCTGCCTGTTTTCCTAAGCCAGGGCTTGAGGAATACTTACAGAAAATGATGGGACGCTTTCCCAGACAAGCAGTTCTATGATTGTGCTCTGCTGTCTCCCACTCCCAACCATCCTGGTTGCCAACTCTTGCAGCCTAGAGCACTTTCCTCAGAGTGCCTCCCCTGCTCAATAAACTTCAATTGCTCCCCAGTTCCTGGCAGAGCGTGTAGCCTGACTGATCACTTGGACAGTGGGTAGGAATGGAATCATGGTCAAGGTAGAAGCTGGGAGGAGACAAGATGAGCAGGGCTGTTCCTTGGCTCCTTGCGGTCACTGGCTCCAGGACAGGTCTCTCTTGGGACTGTGCATGCCTGTTGGGACTGAACAGGAAACAAGCCTGTTGTTTCTCTATCAGCAGGGCTGGGAGACCTCCAGAAAGCTGTGGTGAGTGCAGAAATGAGCAGCTGTTCTTCAAGAAGGCTGGCCGCTGCTGACTCTGAACCAGTGGCCCTGCTATGTGCAGGGTCCTGACCACGATGCAACCAGAACCCTGGTCCGCTCTGGCCTGTGTGCTCTGGGCCCCCAGTGCTCCTGCCTCTGACTCTGGGGAGCCACGGACTACCTTGCTTTAGTCTCATCCTTCTTTGTTCTTTACCGGGCAATCCTTTCAACCACGAAGTCTGCCTTCCTGGTGGGTTAGTGCCATCCTGACTCTGTCCTGCTGGAGGGCTTTCCTGGCCATTGCATCTGAAGGAGAGTAGTTGGGTGGGGAGTACTGGGGGCCTGGAGGTCTGGCTAGAATGCCAGCTGTGAGTGTACCTACCGTGTCCCCACCCCTTACTTGGCCTTCCCAGTGGATGCCGGCTCAGTGCTTCTCAAGCTGCCACACGCACACCCAGGATGGAGATGTCACTGAAATGCGGATTCTGATTCTGCAGGTCTGGGGTGGGGCCTGGGACTCTGCATTTCTATCAGGAGGCTGATGTTGCTGGTGCCTGGCTATTCATTGAGTGCCAGGCTCTGGCCCATTTCCAGCGACCGTGATTTGCACGTCTGGGCTTGAGGGCTTTTCCCCAAACCACACCAGGCTGCTGTGCCAACACCCAGTGCGGCAGGCCTCATGCCGTGAGGACCATATAATTCGCAGGCCTCTTGCGGAGAGGAGCATACAGCTCTCGGGAGGTGGCCTGCGAGCACTCCTGCTCCCTCACCCCTTGGGCAGAGAATTCCAAGGCATGGGCTTTGCACCATTTTCCCATTTCCCTGCAGAAGGGAGCTCTCACCACCCAGTGGGGCAGCCACATGAAGAACACTGCGTGCGGGGCTGCCTTCACCTCTGTGCTCACACCCCAGTCCCCTGGGGTGTCCCCTGCACCTCCCAAATAAATGACTTGTGCTTGAATTCTTGTCTGCTCCTGGAAGAACCCCAAACTCAGATGCTGCTAGGGATTTAACTGTGTCCCCCAACCCCAAATCTCCGTGAATGTGACTTTATTTGGAAACAGGGTCCTTGCAGCTGGAATCCAGTTAAGATGAGGTTACACTGTACTAGGAAGGGCCCTCAGCCACTGGCTGGTGTTCTCATAAGAGGTTTGTGGAGGCGAATTCTTAGGGAGTAAGAATGGTTTGGGAATCATGCAAAAGGCTGGGAAGATCTACATGAGCTGACAGAAAAGATGTTCATGCAGGATTCGGCAAGGGAAAAAGGAAGTTGCAGGAAATACATGCGTGATGTGACACCATTTCTGGTCAAATAAATACCATGCGGGTGTCTTTCCGTATGAATAAAACAGTAGGCAAGGCAGGACACACAGGCACTGTTGAGCAAGCAGGGTGCAGCTGGGGATGAGTGATGCCAAGTGTACCTCCCCGCTCACTTGACTCACCCCCCTACTGTGTGAATTCATAGAGAGCATGACTCTCCTTACAATTTCCAAATCAATAGGGCTGGGCACGGTGGCTCCCTCCTGTAATCCCAGCACTGTGGAAGGCCAAGGCGGGTGGATCACTTGAGGCCAGGAGTTCGAGACCAGCCCGGACAACATGGTGAAAACCCATCTCTAGTAAAAATACAAAAAATTAGCCAGGCATGGTGGTGGGCACCTGTAATCCCAGCTATTTGGGAGACTGAGGCAGGATAATCACTTGAACCCGGGAGGTGGTGGTTGCAATGAGCCAAGATCGTGCCACGGTACTCCAGCCTGGGTGAGAGTGAGACTCTGTCTCAAAAAAGAAAAAAAAAGAAAAGAAATCAATAGAAAAATACAAGCGAAAGTGATGCCATAGACTTAAAAACCTAATGACACAGTTTCAAATTAGTATATAAAATTAAATTATACTCAGTAACTCATTAATTTAGTAAAGTAGGTGGTAAAACAGCCTACAGAGTGATTCCATTTTTATACCATTTAGCGTGTGTGTGTGCATCTGTAAGCATGTATCTATCATCCATCTCTGTTTGTCTTTCAATGATCTATATCTATCTATCTATCTATCTATCTATCTATCTATCTATCCACCTGTCTGTCTGTCTGTATTGATCTAGGGAAGAGAAAGAGCTTGGGATCTGCCTTTGTTTGCTCCCATATAAAAATGGGAACTGTGGTTTTCTGGATTCTTCTTTCAGTGCTTTTCTGCATTTAGATTTGTGCACAACGAGCATCTGGCACTTGTACACTTTTTACAAGTTCTTAGACCCCCCAGCTCCGGGGTGCAGGGGTGTCAGGCACCTCGGCAGGACTGAGAGTGGGAACACGGTCATCCTCCCGGTGCAGCCATGAGGGCAGCCATGGCCACGTAACCCCTGGGGCTTTTTGTGTCCACTGATGAGGGCAGATACCACTCCTTGGCAAGCAGCTCACCCAGCTCATGCTCTCTCTGTACACAGGCTCAGGGTCCTGGGTCAGAAAGTAGCCTCTCAGTTCCCCCTCCTCCCTGCCAGAGATCGTTGAAGGTGGGGAGGAATGGGGTCTTTTGGGGAGAGCTTGTGGAATGAGAAGAGGATGAAGCTGAGATGGTCAGGGACCTGCCATGTGGCAGGGGGAGGAAGGAGGAGTAACGGGGGGCAGGCGGAGAGGGGATAAAGGAAGAGGATGCCTCCTGCAGCCACGCTGGGAGCTGACCCTCTCCACCCATGCTTCGTGCACTCAGGCGCTCATCCAGGGATCATCCTGTACCTCAGACTCCGCCAAGAACTGTCCAGCCCCAGGGCCTTTGCAAGCGCTGGTCGCACTGCCTGGGATGCCCTCTCCCGGCTCACCACGTGGCTGGCTCTTTCTCATTCTTTGGCCTCAGCCCAGTGGCCTCCTTCTCGTCAGAGAGGCCGCCCCTGCCTACCCTGGCTGGCCGGCCCCTCCCCCACAATGACTCTATGACATCATCATGTTCCTTCTCCTCGGAGCCCTCAGACCCTCCGAAATCCTCTGGTCTGTGTTTTGTTTCCTCTGTCTCTATCTCTCTCCTCACTAGAAGGCAGGTCTCAGGAGGGCAAGGACCCGGCCTGTCCAGCTCCCAGCCATAGCCCCAGGGCGGGACATGCAGTAGATGCTCAACAAGGCTTCTTTCCTCCCACCAGCCTCTCCTTCCCGCAGGGGCGACAGGACTTGGGGGTGTTGTTGGGGTCTAAACGACCCAAAGGAAAGAGACGCTGAAGTGGGTGAGCTGGCCTCGCACTGCACTTCCTGCTGGAGTTCAAAGTCAGCCCTGCCCCTGGAACTGCCATGGCCAGTTTAGATTGTTCCAGAATCCCGCTGCAGGCTGTTCAAAAGGCTCCCAGCTGCTATCAGGAAATAGCTCAGGAAGGTCTCCGTTAAACACTAAGAAACTGAGATGCAATCAGCTGGCCTGGAATTCAGGAAAGTGCTGGTTCTGAAATTGAGGACAGAAAGAACATGTCTCGGGGCGAGAAGATGTGAACCTGCCAACCAGCCTGTGTTCTTCTTCCACCTGTCCTGCCACGTGTTCTGCCACGTCCATGCCTCCTGTCCCGCCAACACCCCAGGAGGTGGCAGATTGGGACCCTGCTCCATGGGGAAGGGAACGCTCAGTGACTGCTGCCCTCTGCTCGCTGGCGTCCACCCATAATCTCTCAGTTGTGGTCTCAAAGGCCAAACATGAACCAGGATTTTCCATTATGGTTGCAATTTTGGCTTGTAATTTTATCACTCGAATCTAAATCCACTTCAGAAATGCCATAAACTAATTGTCACTGAATAAACTGAAACTTTTGAGGAGTTTATAAAAGTGATTTAGTGGGAGAAAAAAGGAAAATAGAAAACAAATGTTGCCCACAGAATTGTTGGCAAAAAGGTAAAAACTCTCTGTTTCTTTTGAAAGCATTCCCTCGTCTGGGAGCAATCCCTGCCCATCGTGGCTTTGGGGCCCATTCCCTGAGATTGTGTTTGTCTTGGAGCTGGTGGGCTTGATTTCACATTTGTCCCTGGGAAGCTGATTGAGACAGCATTGGCAGTGAGGGCATGGATAGGTTGCGTAGAAAATAAATGGCCGCAGATCAGATCCAATCCTTATCCCACAGAATGAACCTTGTTTCCTTGATTAAAAATAATAATAATAACAAAATGAATGTTGGGGTTAAGTAAATGTGAGTTAATTACTAAGTTGTGACCACGTTCACAGTTTCTGAGGCTAAACACTTCAACGCTCCTTGTCAGTTTATGTTAGGCAATAATTTGAATGACTACTGGTTAGCTGTTTCACTTCATTCATATTAAGAAACAATACACAAAGGGTATAAAGTGATCAGCTCTGTTTACGCTGAGGAGGAGGGTTATAAAATCAGCTAACAGGGAGCGGGGCAGAGGGGAGAGTGCTGAGGGTTTTTGATGTGCTTCTGATGATGGTTTACGAAGGAAAATCTTTGGAGAAACTTTTAAATGTAGACAGTCTGGGAACAGTGAAATGATGCAAAGCCCTCAACGGCATTTTCAGCATGGACCAGGGAGAGAGCAGAGAGTTTCCCTGGAATACATAGCTTGTCGATAAGAAAGAGCCTACAAAATACTCCAGGTCAAAAGGAGCGAGATCCAGGATCAGTTGAACTCCTGCAAGACCTGCAAGTGCCGAATTACAGCAATCTTGGTGCCTGCTGAGGTGGGAGTCAGGGAGGCTGTGGAATTCTGAGCTTCCTGGTTGGCTGAGGAGACAGGGCTCAGGGGAGAGGTCTTCCTCCCACCACTGCCTCAGAGAAACCCCAAAACCTCATAGCTTCGAACCCCAGAATTCTCTGGTCTTCTGCAAAAATGCAGACATGCTGGTGTCAGAAATCAGCCTGGAGTCCCAGGAGCAGCATCTCACATCCTTACGGCAACACAAAACAAAGCAACACAAAAACAACAAATGCAAAGATATCTTCTTGAGGAGAGGCCTCAACTGAATGAGCAGGGAGGGGCGTGTTCCTTAAACCAGTGGTTCTCAGAAGGTGGTATCTGGACCAGCAGCAGCAGCAGTGGCACCTGGGTGCAGACCAGAGGATTCCAGAGCCCTGAGGGCTCCTAGAAGGAACACAGTGACATCACAGAGTCATTGTGGGGGAGGGGGTGGGCCAGCCAGGGCAGGCAGGGACAGCCCCCCTGATGAGGAGGCCACTGGGCTGAGACCAATGAATGAGACGGAGCCAGCCACGTGGTGAGCCAGAAGACGGCATCACAGGTAGTGGGTCCAGCATGTGCAAAGGTCCTGGGGCAGGACAGTTCTTGGGGGTATTTGAGGTACAGGATGATCCCTGGATGAGCGCCTGGGTGCATGAAGCATGTGTGGAGAGTGTCAGCTCCCAGCGTGGCTGCAGGAGGGAGTTGTTTAATGAGTACTGAGTTTCAGCTCTGCAGGATGAAAGGAGTTTGTGTGTTAGAAATGCATATTCTCAGCCCCACCCCGGCCCTGTCACAGACCCTCCAGGGAACCCTCATGCAAGCCGAAGTCTGAGATCTGCTGCTCTCAACAACTGGGTGTTTCCCCAAGGCCCCCTCTGGGTGAATCTCAGATGTAGCGTGGGGAGAGAGGATACAGACGCTGACCCCTGGCAAACCCTTCCCTCTGATACTCAGTGTTCAGGTCCATGAAATGGGCTCCCGAAGTCCAACCTCACAGACCCCATAGGAAAGCAGATGGAATCTCCAAGGGCACCAGCTATACATGGTGGTGGAAGGACCAACACATGCTCTCAATGCCACTGCGGACCACAGGCCAGTGCCTTCCATGAGCCTGACCTTCAGGCCTCAATAATCGCTCCTTCTCTGTCCAACACGGGCCCTTTTTCTGTCCTCCTCTTTCTTTAGGCCTTTCTCGGTCCCTCACGACTGGCCTCACCCCGTCCTGGGCTCTGCAGAACTGGTGCATGGCTCTGCGAGGGGGTGAACCCTGGCTCTGCCCCTTTTCTGACTGAGGAAGCTGCTTGGCCTTTCTGTGTCTCAGCTGATCTCTAAAATGGGAGTGAAAATCTCTAAACTCATTGGCCGCAGTGAGAATTAGAGAAGACGCAGCACCCTGCTATATGCCTGGCATGGTTGCCGTCCGCCAACAGTGCCTACCAGTTATTATCAACCAGTCATGCTCTGAAACTCTCCACCCACCTAAACATGTGAGACCTCTGTGACACCCCCATCCTAGAGCTCCTTACGACCTCACTGGTTGAGCCCATGGGTTCCTCTGTTTCTTAGATATCACCATTTTCCTTTCATGTGTGACTGTATAGAACCAGGTACCTGTAAACAGGAGCGTCTGCTCTGGAGCATCCTCTATTCTAATTTCTTGGCATCTCCCATTTGTGGTTTCCCATGAGAAATGAGCTTGTGGCTGTGGTCAGCCTCCCTGGGCTGTCTTCTTCCCGCTCATGTGGGATCAGGCTCGGAGCTGGAGGTCACTGCCTGCAGGGCTCCTCGGGAGAAGCACTGCACAGGATGCTCTGGGGTGATGAAAAGTTCCAGATTGGGCCATCCAGGGTTCCAGTCAGCAGCCATTAGCCACGAGTGGCTGTGCTCTTGAAGGGTGGCTCAGAAGCCGAAGAGCTGCTTGTTTATCTTATGTGATCTGAATCGAAGTGTAAGCAGACACCTGTGGTGAGCAGCTTCCGAGGTGGACTGCAGCCCTGGGGAGTATCCCCCTGCTTCCAGGCTGTGCTCCCTGAGCCCCAAAGATTCCAGAGGTGCTTTCAGGGTTGCACCTTAGAGGCAGAAGGCAGGAAACGTCGGTTGGCAGGGCTTTGTGGCCCCACCTTCTACAGAGCACGTGTGTCCTCATCCACGTACCATGCTGTTTGAAGAAAGCTTAGGAAAGGAATGATGAGACCCGTGACTTCAGTCAAGCCTTTGCTGAACATATAAGGAAACAGAGAGGGTCATGAAGTGGAAGGACTCACACAGCCACCCCTCCTTCAGTGGGGAAAGCGAGCCTGGGAACATGCTCAAGCCCCTTTGGGGTTGGGGGGGTGGGAAGATGGCAACAAGCAGTTCCTTGTGGACCCCGGTCCCTGACCCCACAGAGTGGGGACCCCAAGGGCAGTGAGGGGCAGAGTGAGTTTGTACCAGGCACTGGGACCCCAAGCTCCCTCTCTCTGGCCATGGCTTTGGGGGTCCCCAAGTGGAAGTGGAAGAGGGAAACTGAGGAAAACAAAATGGTCCTGCTTGAGAGAGGGAACATGGGCTGCTTTCTCCTCCCCCACCAGCTAGTCCAGTGAGCCTCACCTGTTCTCAGGCTACTAATAAAGACATACCTGAGAATGGGGAATTTAGAAAGAAGGAGGTGTAATGGACTCACAGTTCCACATGGCTGGGGAGGCCTCACACTCACGGCAGAAGACAAAGGAGAGGCAAAGGCAGGTCTTACATGGTGGCAGGCAGGAGAGCTTGTGACAGGGAATTCCCATTTATAAAACCATCAAATCACGTGAGACTTACTCACTACCACGAGAACAGCATGGGGGAAACCACCTCCATGATTCAATGATCTCCACTTGGCCCTGCCCTTGACATGCTGGGATTATTACAATTCAAGGTGAAATTTGGGTGGGGACACAGCCAAACCGTATCAGAGCCTTTGAGATGTGTCGAGGCTGCCACCCCAGCTGAATTCTTCAGCAGGACAGGAAGGGGGCTGGGAAGGGCTGTAACTTTCTTGCTCTGTGATCCAAGCTGAGACAGAAATTTTTGTTGAAAGGGGCTGGGGTCAAACAAGCCTGGGTTCAAATCCTGTCCCACCCTTGCTTGTTCTGTGACCTCGAAAGTCAGTTCCCCTCTCTGAGCTTCCTTTGTCTCATCTGTAAAATGGCGACAAAATATAAAATGTAAAAATACAAACCAGGAAGTTGGAAGTCATACACTTTCTGATTTCAAAAGTTACTAGAAAATTATGACAATCAAAACACTGTGGTCCTGACCTACATACAGACAGACAGACCAATGGGACAGAACACAGAGTCCAGAAAGAAGCCCGTTGACTTATTTGACATTCAAGTGTCTTGAGCCAAGACCCTTCAGTGGGGAAAGGGAAGTCTTTTCAAAAAATGGTATTTGGAAAACTGAATACCGCACGCAGAAGAATGAAGTTGAGCCCTTCTCTTACACCAGATACAAAAAATTAACTCAAAAAGGATCAAAGGCATTACCATAATAACTAAATGTAAAAAAACTACAAAACTCTTAGAAGAAAACATAGGGGGAAAGCTTCACAATGTTGGACTCGGCAGTGGCTTCTTGACCACGACACCCAAGAACAGGCAAGAAAAGGAAAAACAATTAAATCCATGCAAACACGTGTGCACAAATGTCCTCAGAGCGCTATTCCTAACAGCCAAATGCTGAGAGCAACGAAAATGTTCATTGACAGGAGAATGGATAAACAAAACATGGTCCATCCATACAGTGGAATATTATTCGGCCTTAAAAAGGAAGGAAGTTCTGACACCTGCTATGACATGAGTGAGCATTGCGGATATGGTGCTGAGTGAAACAAACCACTCATAAAAGGACAAACATTGTATTATTCCACAGACATGACTTGCCTAATGTCAGCTAATTCTCAGAGATAGAAAATAGCAGGTGGCGGGGGGCTGCTCAGGGTTACGGGGATGGGGGTGGTGTTTAACAGGGACCTTCCTGAGCTATTTCCTGATAGCAGCTGGGAGCCTTTTGAACAGCCTGCAGCGGGATTCTGGAACAATCTAAACTGGCCATGGCAGTTCCAGGGGCAGGGCTGACTTTGAACTCCAGCAGGAAGTGCAGTGCGAGGCCAGCTCACCCACTTCAGCGTCTCTTTCCTTTGTGTTGTTTTGACCCCCAAAAACACCCCCAAGTCCTGTCTCCCCTTGTGGAGGAAAGGCTGGTGGGAGGAAAGAAGGCTTGGTGAGTATCTACTGCACACCCAGCCCTGGGGCTACGGCTGGGAGCTGGACAGGCCGGGTCCTTGCCCTCCTGAGACCTGCCTTCTAGTGGGGAGAGAGATAGAGACGGAGGAAACAAAACACAGACCAGAGGATTTCGGAGGGTCTGAGGGCTCCGAGGAGAAGGAACATGATGATGTCATAGAGTCATTGTGGGGGAGGGGCCGGCCAGCCAGGGCAGGCAGGGGCGGCCTCTCTGACGAGAAGGAGGCCACTGGGCTGAGGCCAATGAATGGGAAAGAGCCAGCCACGTGGTGAGCCGGGAGAGGGCATCCCAGGCAGTGCGACCAGCGCTTGCAAAGGCCCTGGGGCTGGACAGTTCTTGGCGGAGTCTGAGGTACAGGATGATCCCTGGATGAGCGCCTGAGTGCACGAAGCATGGGTGGAGAGGGTCAGCTCCCAGCGTGGCTGCAGGAGGGGGTCGTGTAATGAGTACTAAGTGCCAGTTCTGCAGGATGGAAACAGTTTTGAAATTGGACGGTGGCCATGGTGGTGCGATAATGCGAATGGACCCAATGCCACTGAAATATTCACTTTAAAAAAGTGAAAATGGCAAGGTTTACATTAACTAGACTTTGCCATAATAAAAGGAAAAGGAAAAAATATAATAACTGTGTGAAGTTGAGATGAAATGATGCAACTAATAATTTAGTTTGGTTAGCAAAGAGTAGGCACTCACATAGTTCAATATAACCATCATTATGATGGTACCCTGTCAGTGCTGGGGGATGCTTTATGAGGGAGGTGGAAGACGAGGAGGAGGCGGAGAGAGAAAGAGAATCAGCTTCTGTTATCCACAGCAGGATGCCTCTGGAGTTGTTTGAAGTAGAAAGGTAGTCCATGTGATCCCGTTTATATTGTAATATTGGTTGACTAGGTCTTTAAAAGTACAAAGTACTAGATAGAGCTAACTCAGCCCAGTCCTAATAATCACGACTCCTTGAGTATCTGTGAGGCTTCTGGTACGTTCTCTACAGTCCCAACATTGGGACCGACTGAACCATGTGTTGCACATTAAATCCATGGTCCGGGGCACCTCCCAGGCCACCTCTGTCATTTCACAAGAGCCAGGCCATCTTCTCAGTGCTTGTGAGCATCCCTTCACACTCAATCCTTCCCACACACCTGCCAAAGGGAAGGAGGCAGGAACCACCTACGGACGCCAAGAAAGAGGCGGCATGGTCCTCCTGCCCTCGAGGCTGTTACCATCTGGAACACCCCACCCCAAAAGTAAGACCACCTACCATCTGGGCTTCTGTCTCACACAGGATATAGCCTCTCAGCGGCCAACTGTTTTTAATAAGGGTCTGCCAGTTCTAATGATATTGCACAGACACGGGGAAGGGGAGAGAGGAGACAGGACTTTGTCATGAGCTGTTCATCCCTCCAACAGCAGTGCTGGTGTCACGGCTGATGGGCAAAATTCCTACAGATGCCTTCTCTTAGAAACTCACTTCCCTCTGGAACCAGACGCAGGCTTCTCCAGGAAACAGCTCACTACCTGACACAATCCCCAACCCCCCTCTGTCTTCTTTTCCCTTTTGCTTGGGAGAGCGTTTTGGGCTACTGCCAAGAGAGAGAGACCTTAGGCTGCGCACCGAGTCCAGCATCTATGTTTACTAAGGAACCAAGAGTCCCTCTCTTGAAAAAGAAAGAGAAGAGAATTTTTTTTTCTTTCCTGTGAAAGCCATTGCTGTGGCTAGGGCCATCAGAAGCGTACTCGCTTTATCTAAAGCCCCCAGAGGGCCTGCATAGCCCACTTTGCTTCTCCATGGCATAAGGGAACTCCTCAGGCACCCTGGGCTTTTCCTCTGGCCTGAAACAAACCCCTGCTGTCCATGCAGATCTGGACTGTCACCCAATCCCCTGTCTGCTGAGACCCCTAATAGGATATCTGGCAGTGAGAGACGGCATCTGATCTTATCAGCTTCTTCTCTGGCAAGCCTGGCTCCACCAAAATAACTTTTATCTGGAAATAAAATAATGCAATTAATGTCCTGACTGTCTGATACCCTCTCGAGTGATCTCAGCTCTGATGATTTCATGGGGGGCCCCCTGTCTGCTAATTGCCCAGAGCATTTATTAAGTCAAAGGCATTTGGTTGGAAAACAAAACCAGTGAGTGAACAAGGATCTTATGCAATGAAATGAATACACAGCACAGGGTTTTTTTTTTTTTTTTTCATTTTCTCTTTCTCTATTTGGATCTAAAATGGCTCCGTTCCCCGCACCCCACCCCTTCCCGGGGCAGGAAAAGTGCATGCCCCTCGCAAGCGTCGTGACTGCATTTACGTCACCTAGGAATTTTCTTTTTCTGGCTTACTCTCTGGCATCACCCGGCCGAGAGGCTCCAGGAAAATCGTAAACCCTGTTGAATGGCACCGCAGTAACGGCCAGTCCCATCGGAACATGCTTGTGCTTTTTGTCTTGTAATGTCAAAATGAACTTGGCCGGGAACCTGAAGCCGCCAGCTGTGTGCCAGCTTGGCTTTCCGTGTTTCTGATGGGGGGGTGGGCTGCAAAGTGGGGAGGACTGAGCAGACCCCAGCAAGCTCGCTCCGGGTCCTTGCGGAGCTCAAATTGGGCTGCCCCGCATGGGATTGTCTCGAAGGCTCCGAGAGCCCATCCAGAACCTTCTTATACTCACGTAGGGCTGGTGCAGCGCACACAGGAAGCCCTGGATCCAGATGAACTCAGTCTGCCTGCCTCTGCCAGGAATATCTGTGTGACCTTCAGGGAAGCAGTTTGTCTCTCTGGGCTTTAGTTTCCTTGTCTGGAAAATGAGGAGAGACTGGAATGGGTTAGGAGTTTTCAGCTCATCTCATCCTGGGACCTTATTTTCTAAGGAAACCTTCCCAAGATGTGTCCTTTGTAAAACAGAAAACAGTTGAGATCTTCTGCTTGAAGCAGATGGCTGGTACCTCAGTCCCATCTGCTAAGTGCTCCTGGCTTCTTTTCCAGGAAGATTCTGGGGGTCAGACCACCAAATGCTCTCTGAGGGGAATTTCAAGCTTGTGCTTCTGTGTTCTACGATTTGCCAAAACCAGCTTCATTCAATCAGTCAATCTGTATCTATTGATCCACCTATATCAAGCTTGTCCAACCCAAGGCTCTAGGGCCACATGTGGCCAAGGAGAGCTTTGAATGTGGCCCAACAGAAATTCCTAAACTTTCTTAAAACATTATGAAATTTTTTGTCATTTTCTTTTTTTAGCTCATCAGCTATGGTGAGTGTTAGTGTATTTTAGGTATGGCCCAAGACAATTCTTCTCCTTTCAATGTGACCCAGCCAGAGAAGCCAAAAGAGGACACCCCTGATGTATATCTCCTACATAGATATCAACTAGGCTTGACCTTATTTATCGCCAAACTTCAACATGTCTGAGAGTCCCCCAGAGACTTGTTCAAATATGGACTTCCGGGCCCCACCTCTGCAGTTTCTGATTGATCGGGGTCTGGGCTGTGGATTTCTAGCAAACTCCCAGATGAGACCGATGCCGTGGTTCCAGCTCACCCCCTGGGGATCCCCAAATCCTCTTCCATATTTGCTCACAGAGAGGGTTTCTTCACCTTGATTTTAGATATTTGAGCAGAAACTAAAGTGTGAAGGACAAGAACGGTGCTCTCTATTTCCCACATGCACAGAGAGGAATAGTCAGAAGGGATTGTGTCCAGTTTTGAAGGCTCTGTGCTGCCCTTTGGGGCCCAAAAGCATTTGCGTCATGGGATACTTGCATTTACTAAACTAATCTTTTCTCTTACAATTAGGGCATAAAAGTCTGACTAGTTGTAGTTAATCAGATTAACACACCCTACAGCCCAGTTCCATCCCATCCTGGGTGAGCAGCTAGTGGAATTCTCACACATCCATAAGGGACATGTGCCTCCATGTCCCTCATGGTGTCGTTTATGATGGTGAGAGCTGAGGAGCTTACCACTGGGACAGTGGACAGTACAGCGTGGGGCGGCCCCCATGGAGTGAGGGGTGCCAGCTAGGGACAGTGCATATGGACCCAATACAGTGGGTGTGTCTTAATACCTTGCTGAGGGGTGGGGTGGGGAGGGGAGAAAAATAGAACAAAATATCTAACACAAGACCATTTATGCAAATTGTTTCCACACTAAGAACACCCTTTAGCCCCGTTGGAACGGTTGCCCACAGGCAGAGAAGGAATGGGAGTAGGAAACCCTCAGGAGGGGGCTGGAGAAATAAAACGAGAGAGGGGCTCCGTCGGGCCAGGGACGAAAATGGTGCACCAGCAGCCGAGGGCTGCAGTTTGTTGGCCATCTGCACCTGAGGTAAGAAACCAGCACAGAAAAAGTGAAAAAATTAAAATGTGGGTCTTGGGCATCCACAGACAGCACTAACGACTTCTTTCCCTCCAGCCTCTTTACCTTTGTTAACCTCACATTGCCTGTTCTCATCACAGCAGGACAACTAAGCCCTGGCTCCGTCCTGGCGCCCGCCCTCCCTGTGTGTCCACAGTGGCCGGGGAACTTGGGGGCATGGCCAGTGGAAAATTAGAGAAAAGAATGACTCATCTAGGTTCCTTTTTCCTTTGTTGTCATTCCCCTCATGATCAGGGATGACTGTGGCTAATTTCCTTTGTGCGGTTTTAGGGCAAAGTCGGTTTGTAGTGAACTCACGCACGGTTCACGGACCTGGCTACATCAGTTGCAATCAAGGCACTTGTCTAAAAAACCAACACAACCACTGAATTCCCAGGGTTCTCTGGGACGGGGGTTAAAGAATCTGCAGTTGTGTGTGTGTGTGTGTGTGTGTGTGTGTGTGTGTGTGTGTGTGTGTGTGTGTGTGTGTGTGTATGTGTGTGTGTGTGTGTGTGTGTGTGTGTGTTTAAAGTTTCCTTAAGTTTTCCAGGTGTTGGGGATGAAACCCAAGCGGGAGCTGGGCTTGTGCCCCCAACCTGTGCACTCTGCAGGTGCTGAGATGGGGCTCCCCTGCGCCCCCTGGTGGTGAGGACGAGCGGCGCGCCGCTCTCCCGGATGTGAGAACCCAGCCTGGGGGCAGGTAGGAGCCCCACAGAAACCAGGTCTGCCATGATACAAGATGGATGGGGCGAAACCACCACTCCACTGCAAGAACATTCGAGACCGTGTTTTTTTAATCCCGCCGTGTATTTCACTGCCACGGGCATTATCTCCTTCAATCTCATTTGTCTTCCACGGGTGCCTTTCCAGAGTCCCGAGGAGTGATTTTTATGGTGGAATTTAAGCCCCTGTGTCAGGATATTAGGGAGATGTTTTGCGGGAGACACTTTTTCTCCCTTTCCCTCACATCTGTTCAAGCCTATGCTCAGGCCAAGTTCCCTGATCCCACATCACTGCGCAGAGGCCTCCCTGGTGTGGCCTAAGAAACAGGACAGTGATTGTGCCGACATCTTGGCTGATGGGAAGGCACCAGTGCTCCGTGGGAGAGAGGCTTCTAAACGTCTTGTCCCAGGGGCTAGATCACTACTACGTTGTTTGTTATGTCCAAAAAAATGCAGAGACTCCACATGAGCCAGGGCAGTGCTGGGGGCAGGTATTCACCCATGGGTGAGCAGACATGGCCCTGCCCTCCGGAAGCTTAGAGTCTACTGGGTAAATGGTCAAATAACCACACAAACAGATCATTAGAATTGGAAGGTCTGATGAAGTTTAATCTGAGATCTGAAGGTGAGGAGCTGGCTACAGTGATAGCTGGGAAAAGAGCACCTGGGAGGGAACAGCATATTTGAAGGCCCTGTGGCAGGCCTTCAAGTGGAGTGTGGCTGCAGCAGAGGCTGGAGAAGGAGGTGGGGTCAGGCCAGCATGGCTCAGAGTCCACAAGGAGGACTGGAGATCTGCTCTGGGAGCCCCAGTGTCATTGGAGGGGACTCAGTGGGGAGTGGCGTAATCCCATCTGTACTATTCTTTTTCCTGATCTAATAAATGCACGTGGTTAAGAAAGATCAAATAATCCTCAACAGCCTTTCATGGAAAACACACTGTCGATGGGAATGTAAATTAGTGCAGCCACTGTGGAAAGCAGTTTGGAGATTTCTCAGAGAACTTAGAACTTCCATGTGAACCAGCAATTCCATCACTGGGTATAGACGGGAATAGACACACATGCATGTGTGTGTTCATCGTGGCACTATTGACAATAACAAAGACGTGGAATCAACCTAAATGCCTATTGACAGTAGACTAAAGAAAATGTGGTATACACACACCGTGGAATACTATGCCACCATAACAAGAATAAGATCATGTCCTTTGCTACAACACGGGTGCAGGTGGAGGCCATCAGCCTCAGCAAAGTAACACAGGAACGGAAAATTAAATACAGCATGTTCTCACGTATAAGTGGGAGTTAATGATGAGAACATATGGACCCACAGAGGGGAACAACAGACACTGGGCCTCCTCAAGGGTGGAGGGTAGGAGGAGGGTGAGGATGGACACACTGCCTAGCAGGTACTATGCTGATTACCTGGGTGGAGAAATAATCGCACACCAGCCCCCTGCGACATGCACTTCACCCACATAACAAACCTGCACATGCACCCTCTGAACCTAAAATAAAAGTTGGGAAGAAAATGAAAACACCGGCTTCCTGCTTTACTCCTCCCCAAGCCCAGTGCCACTCTCCAGAGCAACTATTTTGGGTTTTTTTGTTTTTGTCTGTTGGTCCTCAGCTGTGTATTTTCACTCTCCTCGTTACAGTAGAGAATATTTGTCATCATTAAATGAATGAATGAATGGACTCCCACCCAAAACCCACCTGGGCAAGCTCAGGAAGAATGTCTGGAGGCTTGGAAGACTGGGGGCAGCCAGCAGCCTCCCTGCTGAGCGGTTCCAAGCACTGCCCATTGGCATGTGGGAAAGGGCACCTGGTGTATAAGTAGGAGCGCTGCCACCTCTTGGGGGCTGAATGCCAGAGGGGCAGAGGGAGCTGTGGGTCCCATGAGGTCTGGTGTCTGAAGCCCATGCTGGGACAGGTGGGCTGTGCCAGGTGAGGTGGTTCAGGTCCTACCCTCTCTTTGCAGGGCTTGAGTCTGGGGGAGCCTGGCTGCCCAGAGGTGGCAGATGACATGAAGAAATACCCATGTAAGGGCTGGCTGTGTATGAGGTAAGGGGAAAGGAGATGGGGGTTGGGGAGGAGGGGGACTCAGAGGAGGGAGGGAATGGAAGAGCAAACATCATGGCTTCCTCGTCTAGAGCAAGCATTGGGAAGGATGAATGCCAACTATGTTCCAGGAACTTCCACTGTTCTCATACACCCAGGGGAGTGGTGTTCAGGTGGGTGGCACCCAGGTGAGTGACATCCCAGTTGAGTGGCACCCAGGTGAGTAGCATCCAGGTGAGTGACACCTAGGTGAGTGACATTCAGGTTAGTGGCGTCTGTGTGAGTGGCATCATCCAGGTGAGTAGCTTCCAGGTGAGTGGCACCCAGGTGAGTGGCATTCGGGTGAGTGGCATTATCCAGGTAACACCTGGGTGAGTGGCATCCAGGTGAGTGATATCATCCAGGTAAGTGGCACCTAGGTGACATCCAGGTGAGTGACGACATCCAGGTGAGTGACATCGTCCAGGTAAATGGCACCCAGGTGAGTAGCATTCAGGTGAGTGACACCCAGGCGAGTGGCATCCACGTGACTAGCATTGTCCAGGTGCATAACACCCAGGTGAGTGGCACCCAGTTGAGTGGTGCCCAAGTGAGTCACATCCAGGTAAGTGGGGTCCAGGTGGTGGCACCCAGGCGAGTGGTGCCCAGGTGAGTGACAGCCAGGTGAATGGTGTCCAGGTGAGTGGCATCACCCAGGTGAATGGTGTCCAGGTGAGTGGCATCCAGGTAAGTGGTGTCCAGGTGGTGGCACCCAGGTGAATGGTGTCCAGGTGAGGGGCATCACCCAGGTGAATGGTGTCCAGGTGAGTGGCATCCAGGTGGGTGGTACCGTCGACGTGACAATAGCTAACAATTATTGGGCTCATTGTGGACAGGCACTGTGCCGAGCTTGACATCACTGAACTCAGTTCATCCTCGCCAGGAGCTTGTGGGCCGTCCCTAGATCAGAATCTGAGGAGAAAGGACTTCCACACGGCAGCCAGCGAGCTGGAGGGCGGCCTCCTGCCACCACCAGGCTCCCTAACCCAGTCCTGGATATCTGTGAAAGAATGAGTGGATCCCCACAGGCCAGGTGGGCGGGGACGGAGGGCTATTGTTTCCTGGGACAAACGTGTGTGGGGAGCTGAGTGTTTCTCCTTTCTCAGTCCTGACTTCCCACAGCTATCCCCAAACACACTCGTTTACACTGAAGCACCAAGAAATCAGAACCTTCTGGAATCTTAATATGCGAGGAATCGGTGGAGAAGGCGGCACTGAAGAAGAGTCGTCCCTAGGCCAGGCTGGAGGGAAACTCAAGACGGCGGCCTGGCCCTCCTGGGTGGCGGAAGTGGGAGCAGCAGGAGCCCTGGCGGATCCGGGAGGCCAGAAGAGCGGAAGCTTCCTCCCCTCTCAGGTGCGGCTTAGCCTCTGCTGGGCAACGCTGTGCCCCACTCCCCGCCCCTGCATCTCCTAGCTCAGGAAATGAGCCCCCGGGCGTCACCCCCTGAATCTCCCAGCATGGCCTTAAGGCCGGCACAACCTTCAGTGTCTGGGGTCAGCCTGCAGCGGGTCAGGGGTTTGCTTCCTGCAGCCCAGGCTGAACCCCCTCTGCGTGGGGATGAGGAGGCTGAACCCCCTCTGCGTGGGGATGAGGAGGCTGAGCCCTCTCTGCGTGGGGATGAGGAGGTTGAACCCCCTCTGCGTGGGGATGAGGAGGCCGACCCCTCTCTGCATGGGGATGAGGAGACCGAACCCTCTCTGTGTGGGGATGAAGGGGCTGAGCCCTCTCTGCGTGGGGATGAGGAGGCTGACTCCCCTGTTGCTGTTCCCTGTGGCTTGGGGGCCCAGGCTCCCTATGGAGGCTGAGGGCTTCCAGCCCAGCAGAGCCTGGAATAGGTTCTGCTATCCCCACAGGAGGAAGCAGACAGAAGATGAAAAGGGGTGGGAGACAGGCAGGGGAAGGGAAGGGAGAGAAAGAGGGAAAGCACAGAGCAGAAGGAGACCGGGAGGGAGGGACCCTGAGCTCAGATCCTACTCAAAGTTTGCAGACAACTCACTGCCGTCCACCCTTCCCTGAAAAGCTTTGCAAAGATGAGGGGGTTGGCTGGTTTCAGAGTAGAGGTTTATGAGGAAAGGGTGATAAAGGCTTTAACAGTCACCAGGTCCCAGGGTGTTCGCCCTTCATAAGCCCGTGTGCTGGGAGGGATGGCAAGTGGGCCAGAGGCCCTTCTGTCTCGGGAACACAGGCCCTTGGAAGTCTAGCAGGAAAAGGCGGCTCCCAGGAGACCATCTATTCACATTCATCGGAAATGGCAGCCACTGGCCCAGAGGCCGGGGAGGGTGGGTGGAGGGAGCAAGGGGCGGGGCAAGGATGAATCATTCATTCATTCATTCATTAGGCCAGCAAATATTTCTTTAGCAGCTACAGTGCATTCCAGGCCCTGGTCTCTGTGCGGGAGAAGCCAGCAAAGACCCTGTCCTCGGGAAGCTTCCATTTCAGTGCGGGAGGACCCACAATCCATGAGGCCCTGGGCCTGCCGGTGTCAAGTCCTGCGAAGGAAAATAAGGCAGGGAAACAGGCTGGAGACTGCGGGTGCTGCGTGATGCTGTTTATGTAGGGCCTGAAGGGAGGGAGGGGTGGCCACTACTGGATCCCCAGATCTCTGCACTCCTGCAGAGATAAGAGGAGCCAGTGCAGAGATGGTGCCGTGGCCAGAGGTGCAGGAGGCATCCAGGGGCAGGCAGGAGGCCGGAGTGGAGGGAGCGAGGGGGAGGGGCAGGTGGGATTGGCTCGGGGAGGCCTTGGGCCCTGTTATGAGCCTCAGATTACACCTGGCTGAGTTGGAAGCTGTTGGAGGGTTCAGAGCAGGGCCGAGATGGGACCCAGCTCAGGTGTTAAAGAATCACATTGGCTGCTGTGTTAGAACTGACCAGTGGCAGGCCAGGTGCTAGCAGGGAGGTGCGTTCTGGGCTACTGTGATGACCCAGGTGACAGAGGGTGGCACCAGGGCCTGGACAGAAAGTAGAGGAGAAGGTGGTAAAAAATAAATATACAAAGTACGCAAATATATGTATAGATATGTAATTACATATTAATTGTATATAAAATGTAACATATGTATATTAATTATATAAAAAATTATATATGTAATTTGCAGAGAAAGTTATTTTGTATTCCTTCCTAGACAGGGATCCTTGGGAGATACAGGTTTGTCCATTTTGGCCGAGAAAGAACAGCCCCTGACCCATAGCAATCCTCTTTCAGTAACTGTTGAAGAAACAGAAGCCATTTCTTAGCAGGAAGCTGAGACCCCAGAGGCTGAAATTTCACTCAGACCCAGGAGAGCCAGAGTCCGGAGAATCCCCCTGGTCTCCGCCCCTCAATCCCAAAGTGAGGGTCTTTCTCAGGGTCCCTGGAAGAGCTGGTGGGAAAGCGGTTTATGAGTTTCTGAGTGCCGTCCCTTGCTCTGGGCAATGTCCTCTGAGATAAGAGACTCTTAAAATGTAAAGGACAAGCCACTCAAGGCTCTCCTCCCGAAGAGATGGGAACCATCCCTTCCCCATCCCCGTCCTCCCTCCTCCCAGGCCCCCTCTGTCCCAGGCCCCCTCTGTACCGGTTCCCCGCTGTGTGCACCCAGCCTCCTCACAGTGGCCTTCACTGAGCCCCACCCTGGGTTAGGGGCAGTCAGGCCCTGGGAATTCACAGAAGATTAGGCGTTCCCTGCCCTGCTCATCCCAGCCCAGGAGTCTGGCAGACTCATCAAGTGAAACCATTTTCTGTGCCTTCTGCCTCTGTTTTGGGAACTTAATATGCATCATGATAAAAGTGACTGTGATAGCAAAACACCCTTTAAAACACCCTTTAAAGATTGCATGTTGAAATACAACAAAAATACAGACAAGTATGCAAATCACAGGCATGCAGCTTAGTGAATTTTTGTGAAATCATCCCTGCCCTGGAGCCAGCCCCTCAGCCCAGAGGCTCCCGTGCCCCTCCTGGCTGCCACTCCCACCTCCTGATAACGCTTATCAGGCCCCGGCCAACGAGGGAGGCAGAACCACTACCCGTGGTGTGGAATAACAGATTTATGACAGGGATTTAGACCCTCCGCAATTGTGGGAGGAACTAGGGGGGTTCAGAAGCAAGTTCCTCCCCAAGGAGGCTTCCAGAAACATCAGTGAGTGCAGCTTGCAGGGAAATCCAGAAAGCCGGCTGGCACCTGGGGAATGGGGACGGGAGGCAGTGGAGGGGTCTGCGGGGCATAGCTGCTTCTGTGACTGGTGGTCCCTGGGTCACTGGTGGTCAGTGAGGCTTGCAGTTGGGAAGGAGACAGGGAGAACAAGAGCAAGTTGTCATCAATCAGCACCTCCTTGCCTGTCTCTCCCCAGGACAGCCACGAGGACTCTCGGGGGTCGTGGCAGCTGCTCCACTTCCAACTTCCAGATCCCTCTCACTTTCCTCTTCCCACCAACTCCAACCTGGGACCAAGCAGGGGAAAGCAGCTGCAGCCCAGCTTGACGCCCCTGCAAATGGAGACCTGTGCACCGGGATGTGAGCATTTTAAAGGGCGTCACACAGGGCATACCCTTCGGTGCCTGGATTCCTTTGGTAAGTGTTATATTAGGGAGACGCACCCTTGTTGTTGTGTGTGGCAAGATTTGTGCATTCTCATTTTTCCATGATATTCCTCTGCATACCTATCCCATAATTCATTGATCCATCCTAGTGTTGAAAAGCATTTAAGGAGTTTCTGGTCATTGGCTGTTACAAACAGTGCTGCCCGAATGCTCTGGTGATGCTCCTTTTGTGGACGTGGACACATTTTTCTTGCAATTGTGCCTAAATTTGGAATCTCCAGGTGGGAGGCTGTGCTCATAGTCAGCTTCAGTAGAGAGTTCGTGTCCCATGGGAACTGCACGCCCGATTATGTTTCCTGTTGCAAGCCCTTTTTACTCCTGGTCTTGGGTTCAAATGTTGATTCCGTTACTTTCTAGCCATTTGACCTGGAATCATCTAGGTGACCGTGCAGAGCAACAATTTCCTGCTTATCTGTAAAACAGGGATAAGGATGGTACCTCCCACACGGGTCCCTGTAAGGAAATGCGGCCGTCCAGGAAAATTGCTTAGAATAGTGACTGTCATGTACAAATTCTCAACATATGAGTTGTTATTACTCTTTTTATTTATAATAATAATGATGACCTTATCAAATTATTTGGAGGCAATCTGACTTTATCTGTAATTTGCATAGATGAAAGGGCAAAGCCTTGAACCTAAGTCATCTTCGAGTCCTCAGCACTTCACCCAGAGCCTGGCACACAGTAGGAGCACAGAAAGCTTTGTTGCATGGAATTAAGCACTCAGGCTGGAGAGTGGTTGTTCTTTGCTCAGTGCACTCAATCCCTCCAACAGCACAGCACACACCACAAGGATCGTGCCCCACAGACCCATGGGGAAGACTGGGTGCAGAGTCTTAATCCTGACTCCCGTTTGCTGAGGCTCTCAATGTCTCAGGAAACCCTTAGATAACCTCATTTAATCCTCACAACAACCCGGCAAGGTGGGCTATGGACCCCCGCTTGATGGATGACGAACCCCCCCCATCCCCTGTCCCCCGGGTATACATCCAGCAGGAGTTGGCCCTGAGCTCTGAGTTCAGATCATTGCTCTTGGCTGAAGCAGCCTGTCTACTCACAAAGATGAGCATGGTCCCTGCCCCGAGGAAACTCGTGGTCCTGTGGACTGCGGTGTGGAGGGAAAGCTTGGGATTCTGAGCCTGATAATGCACCATTACATCCCCACTCACTTGGGCTGTGTGAACCCAGCAAGTCATAGGATCACTGGGTGGTGAAAGAAAGAAACACTCACAGAAGCGTCTGTGCTTGGAGAGCCATGTGGTCCATCATTGTGACTGCTGCTCTCATTGCTATCATGGGTGTCACTATCGCCATCACTCGAGGACTTCTCTCCAGGCCCAGAAGCCAAGCTGGTGCCTGGTTCCTCTGGGTTGGGAGAGGGGCTGGGCATGGACAGGAGGAGGGAAAAGGGACCTGTGCTAGCAGGTGATGCCATCCAAGACATCTGCATCCTAATCCCTGGAACCTGGGATTCCACTAGGTGCCATGGCAAAGGGGGATTAAGGTGGCAGGTGGAGTGAAGGTTGCTAATCAGCTGACCTTAAAGTTGGGAGATGATCCTGAATGAGACAAAACAGAG
Organism: Pan troglodytes; assembly: GCF_028858775.2. Taxonomy (NCBI): domain Eukaryota; kingdom Metazoa; phylum Chordata; class Mammalia; order Primates; family Hominidae; genus Pan; species Pan troglodytes. Next base: position 84,501,087 of record NC_072416.2, on the reverse strand, counting down.
AACCAGTCATGGTGTCATGAGAAGGACTCAAAATGCAACTGCTGACTTTGAAGATTAAGGGGCTACAAACCAAGGAACGTGGTAGTCTCTGGAAAAGACAAGGAATAGACGCTGCCTTGGGGCCACCAGAAGGAACCAGCCCTGTCAACACCCTAATTTTAGCCCAGTGAGGCCTGTGCTGGACTTCTGACCTCCAGAACTGTAAACTAATAAATGTGTGTTGTTTCTGCCACTAGATTTGTGGGAATTTGTTAGGGCAGCCATAAGAAACTGATACTGTCGTATTCCCTGCTGTGTCCCCAGGGCCTAGTGGCCAGTAGGCTCACAAAAAATATCTATTTAATGGACAAACATCGTGAAGGAAATGCTTTGCTGTGAGCCTACCGTGTGCCAGTTTTTTGACACTGTGTGAGTTGTCAGATTCAGCAAATAAAAATACAGAATGCCCAGGTAGAGTTGAATTTTAGATAAACAACACACCACATTTATAAAAGTATGTTTCATGCTATTGTAAGAAACATTTATTATTACTTGAAATTCACATGTACCTGGGTGTCCTTATTTTGTCAGGCAACCCGTGCAGTCCCTTCCCAGATAAGCCAGCAAGCCCCAATCCGTAGCCAGAAGGGAGAGCCGAAGTTTGACAGCAGACCCCACGCCCTTGCTTCCGCCCTGATGCCCCCTGCAACTTCCCAAAGTGGTGGGTAATGAGCCAAACACCTCATCAAAGGGTCCTCCATGGAACAGGCAGGATGCACCACCTCCCATCAGGTCCCTAGATGCTTGGAGGAAGCACATTTGAGGGGCATCTTCCTTGAGCTAAAGCTGAGACCATCCGATCTCTGATGATTCTATGGGGCAAAGCCCTCTCCGCTCCTTCAAGAGGAATGGAAAGGATTCAAGTGGGATCCACGGTCAGATAGCGAGGGCCTGGGGCAGGCCTTGGCCGCGGGTGTCTTCCTGCTGAGTCGGCATTCCCCTGAGCAAGGGTCTGAGGAAACCTGCTAAGGAAGCAAGAGGCCAAGGGAAGTCCTTCCTTCGGAGGGTGGGAGTGCTCGCAGGAGGGAAAGCCACCAGCATGCAACATGAGACAGAATCTTGCCTTCCTATTTCAGGGAAAATGGTACAAAAATAGGGTCCATGTGGAATTCTCTTTCCCCTACGGCACTCTGCTGGAGGAGGAGCTGGTCAGTTCCTGAGGTTCAGCGACCCCCTGGCTTGGATGGACTTTCGCAAACACCTCCAGGAAATACCTTATCAAATATGGTCGCATACATGCACTGGCACACAAAAATAACCTCGGAAAAAAGCACCGAGAATGGGATTGAACTTGCTTTGGCAAAGGTCTTTACGTGTATTGTTATTAGTGGAGTCTCCAAACCACCTCAGATTTTTTCCAAGGAAATTAAAATGCAAGAGATCAAGGGATTTGCCCAAGGTCACGGCGCACAATAGACACTGCCCCAGTCTTCCAGTTTCCAGGCAATTGCTCGCTCTGAGAAGTGGGTTGGCCTCTCCTTCCAAACTTTATTTTTTTGTACTATTTGTATTCTTCTTATTTTTTGAGAATTATTAATTTTTGAGAATATTATTATATTCTATTGCCCAGGCTGGAGTGCAATGGCACGATCTTGGCTCACTGCAACCTCCGCCTCCCAAGTTCAAGTGATTCTCCTGCTTCAGCCTCCCAAGTAGCTGGGATTACAAGCACCCACCACCATGCCTGGCTAATTTTTGTATTTTGGGTAGAGACAGGGTTTCACTATGTTGGCCAGGCTGGTCTCGAACTCGTGACCTCAAGAGATCCACCTGCCTCAACCTCCCAAAGTGCTGGGATTACAGATGTAAGCCACCGCCCCCGACCCAAACTTTAAATATAGTAAACATTTGAAGCCCCTCCTCCCAGCCTTCCATTCAGGTCACCTGACCCAGGCACAATGATTCTGACATGATGCCAATTTCAAACACTATTTTGCTTTTTGTGAGCTCTACTGCACATATGATCTTCTTGGAGTTGGACAAGTTAAATTTGAATCTTTGCCCAATGAGCAAGGTGAGGGCCAGCAGCGAATTGTCTAGCTTCTGGACAGAAATGGCATGGTGGTGAAGTCAAATTGGGAAATTTGAAGAGAGTTGGACAAAAGACCATGTACAAAGTTGTGAGTGGGGTATATGAATGGCAATGACCAGTTCAGCCCCTTACAGGTGGCATATGGGGGCGGGTTCTACCACTGGGCAGGAAGAAGGGAAAGAAGGAAGGACTGAAGCTTAGCAGGAGGGACTGCTGAGCCAGAGGTGGGGCACAGACGGGGGACTCCACAGGGAGGGGGCTGGGAAGATGGCGCCACAGACAGCTCTACTCCTGCCTCGACTGATCCCCTAATCACTGCTCTTAAGTTACAGAGTAGGTTGCAAGCGGAGAATACCCATCACATTGGTCTTCCCCAGAAACCATTCTTTGTCCCATTTATTCAGCAAACATTTCCTGAGCATCTATCTATAAAGTGCCTGCCAAGATAAAGTTGGAACTTTCACCTTGACCTTCACCTGAAATGATGTTCCAAAAATATAAACCACAGTGCCATTTGTGACATTTTCCCGTTATACTGAAATGAGGGAAATCATGGTCCTATGGGGCAATATTTTCGCAAAAGCTAATGAAATTCAAATGCACAAGAAGGGCTCAGGGCAAGAAATCCAGGGCGAGGAGAATGAGAGCCTAAAGAATTTTACATTCAGAGGGAGATTGAATTTTATCTATGGAGCTGTAATTATTTTAAGCATCGAAGAGAATTGATCCAGAAGAAAGAAATTTACCTAATGTAGGATCTTGGCTCTTCCATCTGTTAGTCTATTCCAGGATGCCTTTGCTTTGGATAATTTTATTACCCATCTCACAGACATTGCTTCCTGAGAAGATGTCCTATTTCCATTAGATACTCCTGCTCTCGGTTTGCTATGGGTGTACTCATTTCAATAACAAGAACAACGAAACAAAATGGAACAAATGTCTGTATTCATCAAACTGTCTTTCTCTTTTACTTTCAAAATTACTGAAAATTTATTCTGTATTTTCTGAGTCAAGTTCTCCGCATTGCATTCACCCTCCTACTTTATGAGAACGCTGGAGGCAGCTTCTGTAGGGACCACGGGGACAATAATAATATCTGGATGATGGACACCCATAGATCAAATGCAGTGAGTGATTTTCCATGCTACAAACACCCTGACGGCATAGAATAATATTACAGAGTTCAACTGAGGCAAATGTAATACTGCTTTCCTCAGGACCTTCCTGAATTACGGCTGCGGTCCCGGCACACTCATCACAGTGGGCCCTTTACTTGAAAAATGTCTCACTTTGATGATAAATTATAAGATAACCTTAGCTATAAATTGCTTATTTTACTAAATCACGTATTTTAAAGTAAATACTATATCCCTTATTTTATTTATTTATTTAATGAGATGGAGTTTTACTCTTGTTGCCCAGGCTGAAGTGCGGTGGCATGATCTTGGCTCACTGCAGCCTCATGCCCCAAATCCCCACAACATGCTTTCAATGCTTGCTTTCAATTTGGAAACCTCCATCAACAAAAAGAGGTAGAAACCACACAAAGACAGGGGGCTTACCAGCCAGTGATCTAAGCCGGCTGCCAGTAGCCCCTGTGGCATCTTTGTGCAAATTAGAAAAAGGTGCTTTTTCTCCTGACATATCTAGCCCTGAGCCAGGTGCAAGGCCTGGGGAGTGCAGGATGGGCTGGCCTTCAACCCCCACGTGTCTCCTTGGCCAGGCACCTTGGGCAGTAAACAACCTGCACAACCAAATCCAGCAGCCCAGAGTCCAAGAGAGTCCGGGATGTTTTCTTACTGCCTTTCACAAAGAGTTTTACTGTCAGTTCACAAAGAATAATGAAAGGCAATTGCAGGGCCAACTGGTAGCGTTTGGCTGTGTCTGATGTTGGTTCCTTGACATCCTGGCTTTCATGAATTGGTATCACTTGGGCGGGCTCACCCTTTTGCTACAGAAGAACCAAGTTAAAAGGCGGGCCATGGTGGCTCACGCCGGTAATCCCAGCACTTTGGGAGGCAGAGGCGGGTGGATCATGAGGTCAGGAGTTCAAGACCAGCCTGGCCAAGATGGTGAAACACTGTTTCTACTACAAATACAAAAATCAGCCAGGCATAGTGACAGGCACTGATAATCCCAGCTATTCAGGAGGCTGAGGCAGGAAATTGCTTGAATCTGGGAGGTAGAGGTTGCAGTGAGCCAAAATTGTGCCACTGCACTCCAGCCTGGGTGAAAGAGCAAGACTCTGTCTCAAAAAAAAAAAAAAAAGAAAAGAAAAGAGGCCTCTTGTTGGCTCCTTCCCTTTCTTTGCATTGCTGAGGGAGTGGAAAGAGTAAAGAATGGCCCCATCTGAAACCCACTCTCAGTGGGAAGCTCTGGCATGCATGCTGGTGTTTGTGGGGCTGCTGTGATGACTCCATGGCCAGGGCGTTGGTCAGGTGCAACTCCGGGAATGGGGAGTGTTCTGGCCTCAGGCCGTGAACGTCTGGGAATGTGGGAGGCACCATGGAACCTTAGACGGCAGAGACAAGCTGCGAGGAAAACCGTGGAGGAGGTGGGGGTTCGCAGAGGCAGCTTGGACTCCAGGCAAGGAGGTGGCCCCACTGTCTCATGCACGTTCATTTTTAACTCTGTTTCACAGAAGAAGAAACTGAGGCTCAGGAGGTGATGAGGCAGCTTGGCTAAAGTCCCATGGAAGTGGCCACACAGCAAGTAAGTGGCCAGGATTTGAATCCAGAGCCAGCACATTTAGCCCTTGGCTGCCGTCCTCTGGCCGTGGCATTGCTGTGAGCCCTCTTAGGATTCTTTTCACCAGTTAGAGCTGTGGCCCCACATCTTTGGTTTATCTTGAGTAACAAAGTCGGAAGTAGACAAATGTGATCTTTGAAGTCCTGGGGACAACATTCAGCATGGCATCTACTGTGTCAAGGGCTTCCTCTCAGATTTCAGTGTCAGGCATGAGGGTACATTGCATGTATGCCAAGCAACATTTTTGTTTTCTATATTTAAACTATGCGCCCCCCCACCCCCCACAGACACACACACTGAAATCCTGGAAGAAGCTACCTTATTTCTCTTGTGTTTTAGCTCTTAGGAAACTCAGAGGCGAATTTATGACCATTTGGAAATTGTATATAACTTTAAATTAGGAACTTCTATATCTAAATTATCCCAAACTTCATTTTACTATTCAATTCTCATTTCCTTTATTTCCACAGTGCTTATTTCTCATAGATTGATAGATAGATAGATGATTGATAGATAGATAATGATATGAAAGTGAATGGTATATTTTTAAGTATTCAAATAACAGATAAAGTGATAGACTAAAATTTCCTATAAATAAAAACAATTTTAATCCTACTGTGCACTAGGGTAAGGTTACAATTTAAATAACACGGCCGGGCAAGGTGGCTCATGCCTGTAATCCCAGTACTTTGTGGGGCCAAGGCAGGTGGATCACTTGAGGTCAGGAGTTCAAGACCAGCCTGACCAACATGATGAAACCTCGTCTCTACTAAAAATACAAAAATTAGCCAGGCGTAGTGGTGGGTGCCTGTAATCCGAGCCACTTGGGAGGCTGAGGCAGGAGAATTGCTTGAACCCAAGAGGCGGAGGTTGCAGTGAGCTGAGAACATGTCACTGCACTCCAGCTCCAGGTAACAGAGCGAGACATTATCTCAAAAAAAAAAAAATTAAATAACACAAGAACCCTGTCACTGAGAAAAAAAGAGACATAATTAAATAAGAAAGAGAAGCATGTGAGCAATGTAACAGAGTGCAGAAGCTCTGGCATAGGCTGTATTTGGCTGCTGCGATGTACTGTATGCTTTACATGTATCATCACGCCTCACTTTACACGTGTCATCCTGCCTCACTTTATACGTGTCATCCCAACTCACTTTACACGTGTCATCCCAACTCACTTTACACGTGTCATCCTGCCTCACGTTACATGTGTCACCCTGCCTCATTTTACATGTATCATCCAGGGTCACTTTGCATGTATCATCCAGCGTCACTTTACATGTATTATCCTGCCTTACTTTACACATATCATCCTGCCTCACTTTACATGTATTATCATGCCTCACTTTACATATATCATACCACCTCAGTTAACTGTTGCAGGGTTCCTACTTTTTTATGGATAAGGAATTTAGTTGGTAGCACTAGGTGCCAATACATTTAATAAAAAAACCAAAATAATGGTGGTTTTAAAAACTATAGTTTTCTTTTATCATTTTATATATTGAGTCTAGGGTCACTACAGTGGCCGCACAGCCACAGGGACTCAAACTTCTTCCTTCTCTTGCTTTAACATCCCTAACACCTCATGGCTCAAGATGGTTGCTGAAACTCTAGCCATCATATCTGCATCCCAGGCAGCAGGAGGGAAAAGGGATTGAGCTAACACTTGTCGGTTTTTTTCTCAAGAAGGTTTGTTAGAGGTCTTCCCAGCAATGTTAACTCACATGCCATTGACCAACCCTAGCTGCAAGGGAGGCTGTCACATTATCATCTCCTAGCTGAAAATGTTAGCTTCTGAGATAAACATGGGGTTCAGCTCTTAAGTGCATGAGTCAGAATAGGCCAAGGGCTAAACAAGTGCTAAACATCCAAGTCTCAACATTAAATATACCTGACCTAATCTGAATGACTTAACTAAATAATGTTATCTTGTGCTCACATAGCCTATAACACAGGTTGGGGTGCTGTGGTTATCTGCACTCCCCAGAGTCACCTGGGGCCAGGCTTCCTCCATCCTGTACCCCTGCCCCCTGCTCCTGGAATCCTTCCACTTTGGTGGCAAGTGGGGAAAGATGCTGAGGATTGGACACAGGGGCTTCTATGGGCCAGGCCCAGAGGTGACACACCCCTGGCTCACAGGCCATGACCAGAACTGGGTTACATGGTCACCCAACTGCAAAGGAGGCTGGGAAATGTGGGCTCCTCATGGGCACGGCAGGCCCGGGGAGCCTGGGTATTGGGGACCATAGCCGACCCTAGAGAGCACCGCCCAGGGGTAGAGAGTGAGCACTGGCCAAGCTGCAGACAAGACCCCCTAGAATTCAGACCCAGGGCCCAAGAAAGGATGTTTCCATCCTCAGGTGCCCAGAGAGCCAGAAGCCTGGACCTCACTGAGAAGGATGCCCAGGATACGGTGCCATCCTTTCCCCTGGGGGCACATGGCACAAAGGGTCTCCCTCGAAACTTCACCCTGAGCAAACCTCTGCCAAACTGCGCCTAAAGGATACAATTAGTGGAACTCTCCAGACAGGGGCTGCACAGGCAGCCTCCCCTCCGTGACCTGAATGGATCATTTGTGGCTCCAGTGACAGACGAATGCAATAATTAGGCCTATTTAGTAGAGAGGAGGTGAAAGGTCAAATGCGAGGCCACCGTCTCGCGTTTCCAGCCTGGTCACCGCGCCAGAGACTTGCAAAGGCTGCCGCTTCTGCAACCACCCAACACTGGCCAGCGCCGCCCAGTGGACCTCACTGCTGGCCGCTTCCCCGGGCTTTCAGAGTCCGTGGGGCTTCCAGGAGGCCGACACCACAGCCTACGGGTCCAGCTTTCAGTCTCCCTTGCAGGATTTCAGCCCTGAGCAGGCGAGGGCCGGGAGGTGGATCTCTCTGAAAGTGACCGTAGTGGTGCCATGAAGAGTGGGGCCAGGAAAAACAAGCTCGGGCCATCCCCAAGAGATGGGCTCGGCCCCCACCCTGCACGCCATGTCCCTAGCTTACCTCTTTCTTCCTCTTTCTTTCCCTCCCTAAAATTCTGATTTTGTTTTATTTTAACCCAAAGCAGATAATCCAGCTCCTCTCAGCCTGTCAGCATTCGCTGCCTGGGAGGTTTTCCTGGGGTCCATGGGGCCTGAGGGGTGGGAAGGGCAGGAGCTGCTGGGAATGAGTTGCAATCAGGCCTGAAACCCACATCCTGGAAGCAGGTGGCCCTAGACTCGCCTGCCTTCCCTGCACATGCCCGGGAGGTGGTTCTTCCAGTAGCCCCTCCTTCTGCACTTCCCCTTCCCTTCCCTCCATCCTGGAGCCTTTCAGATGACAAAGCCAGTAGAGTCCTCAGTGCCCCACCTCCGCCACTCGCTCCTGAACCTGTAGGGTCCCAGAGAAGGGTTGTTTGATGGGCCTAGAAAAGGGATTCTCAGTAGCACCTTGGCAAGGTGAAAACGATCCTTAGAAAACTGAATTTAGCATCTTAGGCCAGAGGACAGGAAGACGGGGCACCCAGGATCCAGCCCCATCCTTTGACAGCCAGCAGCAAGCCCCCTCTCCTCTTCCCGCCTCTCCTCCCTGGCTTTCCCAGGGTCCACACAAGCTGGGGTGGAGGAAATCCCATGTTAGAGAAGAAAGGAGCACACGCAATGCTAGAGGGCATTCCTTGTCAACCTGGCAGATAGGGGTGCTCTAAATGCAATTGCAATTTCCCGCTTAGAGCCAGGAACTCAGAGGCTTGGTAGACAGCGCTTCTAAGAATAAACCAGACATGATCTTACTCTCAAGCCCTCCTCTGGGACGGTGGGTCATTGGCAGAATCCCTCATTCCGCGATTGGATCCACACGCCCAGCGGGGTCCCCATGCATAGCACTGAGGGGCTCATGGCTCTGGGGTCAGACTCTCAGTAGCAGGTAGTGGGCAGGTCTCCCAGCTCTCTGGGTCTCAGTTTCCCCCTCTGTGAAATGGGGATGAACGCAGAACTCAGGTCCCAGCGTGGATGTCAGGGTCAAAGGCAGGCCATGACCCCCCAGCCCCTGGATTCACAGGAGCTCTCATTCTCTTTGAATGATGGTGCAAAACATTCCCAGGACGAGGCTTGTGCCTTCTTGCTTTAGGGCACCTCCTTTGAAAACTCCGTGGCCTTCTCTCCCCTTTCCTACCTGCTCATTCCTACCTACAAAGGTGAGCTCAGCTGGGGAGTGGGCAGGGGATAGGTCGCCATCCCTGAGGGGAGGGCTTCTCAGGCCTGCTCACTCAAGAAGAGTGGCTGAGAGCAGAGGGGGGAGTGCCTGACATTTCAGCCTCTCAGCAGCCAGGAGACAGAAGGCGCCGGCCAGAGCTGGGCTCCGTCCAGTTTGGCAGATTCTGCTTCTGAACGTGGAGTCTTTGAGGGATCCAGTACATTTGCCACTGGACGAATGCAACATCCTGGTTCACAAAACAAAATGCTTTAAACATAGATATGTATATTTGAAAGTCTCAACCCCCTTCTTGCCTGTCACCGTCCAAAGCAGTGGAGGGTGAGGGGTGAATTAAGGGTACAGAGATCAGAAATCAATGGACATATTTTCCTTTAGGATGATGGGGGTGGGGGTGCTGGGCACACCAGATGTCTTTTCTTGGAGTATGGGGGACCCACAGGCACTGAGAAAATAGTTGCGGGACAGGCTGAGATGTTTGCCAGAAAGTCCAGGCAAACCTCCCGCTGAGACTGGTAGAAGCTGCGGGAGCCTCCAACGCCCTGGCCAGGGAGGCTGTTGCTGCGGGAGCCTCCAACGCCCTGGCCAGGGAGGCTGGCACTGTTTATGCACCGTTGTTGGAAGGAGAACCGGAAGGAGGCCTGATTTATTTGTTTGTTTGTGGAGGAGGTCATTGTGTGCCCTCCAAAGCTTGACTCCAGGGGAACTTCTGGGACAAGCCTGGTCCCTTGGGAGGGATTCTTTTGTTTTATTGTGCAATTAGAGCCCTAGTGTTGAAGCCACCAAAATATATAGCCCTTGAGAACGAAAACACTGGAGATAAATTGGGCTAAGGGGGAAAAGACAACCTTGTCCCCCACTCCACCCCAAATAAAATGAAACCCAAGTGAAGAGATGGCTGACAGGAGCTCCAGAACAGTCTGGGCTGAACATAGCAAGTCTCCCCATCAAAGAAAAGAAAAGAGAGGAGACAAGAAGAAAAGAAAAGAAAAGAGAAAAGAAGGAAGGAGAGAGAAAGAGAGACAGATGAAAGAAAGAAAGAGATAGAGAGAAGAAGGAAGGAAGGAAGAAAGTTGTTCTAAAAAATAAAGTTTAGAAATTAAAATAAAAGCGACAGCTGAGACCCTCCTCAAATCAGTGAGGGTTTGCCCACCTGCAGAAAATAAAAATCATCTCAGTAAATATTTCTGTCATGCAAAAATGCAAGATTATTTTTATACCTGGCAACCAAATTAGCTTCTTGTATTCAGGGACTCGCCTTTGATCCTTGTGTAACACCAGGGACTTAAATCACCTCAGAAAGTATCGAGGAACTCAGGTGTTTGGGTGTTGGCTGATCAACATGGTCAGGCCAAGGGGAAGGGAAGCCCTCAGGCCCCAGCTCCACAAATCTAAAGGACAGAGGCAGCTGCGTGTGGTGAAGGGGGCTGGAAGGTTTATCTGAGCAGCATGCTCCGTGGCTGGCAGGAGTGGAGAGATGTCGAGCAAGCCACCGGCATGGTGTCCTCTGGTCTCGGAACTGTTGTGGGCTTGCTGGCTCCTGTAGCACTGGGTGACATCCTAAGTTCTGCACCTCCACCACCACTTCCTTCACTCATCACACCCTCCCCATGACACCGGTGCCCCTGTTACCTCCATTTCACAGATGGGGAACCTGAGGCACGGTGACTCAAGGTCACATGCTGAAGGCTACAAGGTAAGTTTTTTGTTTTTTGTTTTTTTTTTTTTTTTGAGACGCGCTGGAGTGCAGTGGTGCGATCTCGGCTCATTGCAAGCTCCGCCTCCCGGGTTCACGCCATTCTCCTGCCTCAGCCTCCCAAGTAGCTGGGACTACAGGCGCCCGCCACCACACCCGGCTAATTTTTTGTATTTTTATTTCGCAGTGTTGACCAGGATGGTCTCGGTCTCCTGATCTTGTGATCCGCCCGTCTCGGCCTCCCAAAGTGCTGGGATTACAAGTGTGAGCCACCGCACCGGCCTACAAGGTAAGTTTTAAGCCGGGCATCAAAGCACATCATAACCTGAGTGTCAAACCGTCTTTTGGAAACACATAGGCTCTTCTTTCTGTGCCTGGCACCCATTTGTTTGAACCCTACAATACTGCCAACCTCCAACTGCTTTTGACCAACAAAAAATGGCAAATTCGTGCAGTCCGACCTAATAGCAAGCATCCGGTAAATGGAAACTCTAACAGAGGAACAGGCTGTGGGCTATTCTCCAGATAGCTATTCTCCAAACTGGGTGTGGGCTATGTCCAAAAAGTGCCGGGCCAGCTGGTGGCCCAGCATATACTGAGGGTGTGGGCAGGAATAGCAGAGGAATTATGGCAGATGACGGAGGAACACAGTGACCCTGGAGAAAGAGGGTCATTAGCAGAGAAAAGGAATCAGCTGGGGCTATAGGTGACTAAGCCCCTTTTTGAGCTAACAATTTGAAAAGACAACCTCAACTTGGAATTTGCAGGTCTTTTATTTTGCTTAATCTATAGCATTAAGAAAGCAGACTCTTAGGGGGACTTAAAAGATATTAATACTTATTAAGCAAGCTACATATATTTTGATTTTGGTTCCTTGCATCTTACATGAGTGTTATATGATCAAAGTCTTTGCAGCTTTGAGGAAATAATTGGATATTTCTGTCACAGTTTTAAAGATGATGACATTGAGAGGCGGAAGATGTCTGATCTCTCATTCCAATGAGTCATAACCGCTTTCTTTTCTGCTATTAATTTTTCCTAAAAAGTTCTGTTTCTGGCACAAGGTCACCGAAATCAATTAAAACACTTAAGCTGATACCTCACTCTGAGCCTACTGCAAATCAGATTTAGCAATAATCTGATCCCAGCTCTCCTGTCATGGGTAAAAAAGAAAACCCTCCTTACTGTGAGATTTTGGTTTCGGTGCCTAATTAGCTTGGTTCCACCATTATTGCATTTTAAAAGTAAAACATGATTTCATAATGAACAGTGAAACCACAGACGAGATGGTGTTGCAATTGGAATCATTCAGATAAGCAAGAAAGTCAAACCAGATGCTCACATGCCGGGGGTGGGAGGGGGCGGGTGCCAGATGCAGCAGATGCTCCGATGACAGGGTTGTCCCCAGAACTCCATGTTTCAATGGCTGGCCCCTCCCTCGATGTTTTACTCTATTTGAGAAGAACGTTGGAATTGGGAGGGCAAGGATGGGTCCAATTAATCAGAATCCTCTCCAGAATCCAGCTCTGGTTGCGTCTTTCTTTTCCAACTTAAGCTCACTGGGCTCGTTCTCGGCGGCTCTCATCCCCACCTTCCCCATGGCCCCTGGATTTCGCCCTGGTGCAGACGCTTCTGCAAAGGTCCTCAAAGAATTGAACTCTGCTCCTCACTGGGAGAAAGTTGCACAGCAGCTGCTTTGCATGGAGGACCTTCTGCTCAGACCTGCAGCCTGGATGGGGCAGTGTCTCAGTTATGGGATTTCTGTAGGGTGGAATTTCCTGGAACCTAGGAATGTGCACACCTCCAGAGCTCACTTTGCTTTGAGAACACAGGAAAATTTGACCTGAGAGCTATGATGAGAGTGGAGGTGAATGCAGCTGGTAAGAAAGCCAGCTCTACCTAGGGCAGGAGGAGGTGGAAGGGAGGGTGACCACAGTGGGAGTCAGATTTAAAATTTTCTCACGCATGTGAATGTAACAGTTTAAAATATACTACAGCAACCACCCTTTTCTCACCCTTTTCCTGCTTCTGGATTAGAACTTTACGCTCAAAGGTGTAAAGTCTCCAGAAAAGGAGTTCTTTAGAATAAAGAACTTTCCAAATAAAATGCATTAATTTTATTATTATTATTAATTATAAAAATAATAATATTTATATATTTATATATTATTATATATATTTTTATATATATTATATATTTTTTATATATATTATAAATAATATATATTATCTCATAATATATTATATATTATAATATATAATATATATAATATATTATATATTATAATATATATAATATATATTATATATTATATATAATTATTATATATTATTTATATATAATATATAAATATTATATATAATATTTATATATAATATATAAATATTATATATAATATTTATATATTATTGTTAATTATTAATATTAATATTATTAAATTATTAATAATATTAAATATTATTAATATTTATTGCAAGTTGATTTAATAATTACCTTGTAGATACACTATGATACGATGTAACAACAGACTAGCTAATCTTTTGTTTATTTCCCAGTCATTTATTGTGCGTCTACCATGTGCCGGACACTGCACTGGGCACTGGAGATACAGTAGAGGATAAAACAGACAAAAGTCCCCATCCTTGCGGAAATCTCCTTGCAGGGATGGATGGACAGGAGGAGATTATAAAGAGATAAATACGATGAGGCTGGATGGTAATGCCTGGAGAAGAAGGAAGTAAATAGAGGAGGGGCAGGAGACACAGCTGGAGATAGGGTGCTTGGAGAATGTGCACAGATGCCTGGCATGTGCTCTGAAGTGAGGGTAGTTATTTCTGCCCATTTTCCAAGTGAGGGAACTGATGTTCAGCTGTTAGTTGAATGAATAGCCTAAGGTCACCCAGATCGTGGCAGGATTCAGATTGTAGTAATTTAGATTTGCCTGATGCAGTATTTAAGCTCTCAACTGTTTGTATTTGGCACATTATGTTTTTACCTAATAGTTTAACTTGCTTTCTCACCTCGTGGCTGCCCCACCCCAACCCCCCCGGCAGAAATGATTGTCCCTTTTATGGATGAGGAGATGGAGGCCCAGGAAGTAATCTGCCAACAGCCCTACCAAGCCCAGGAAGCCGGCTGGACCTCCGTGTCTGCATGTGAGGTCAGAGATGGTCCCACTGGCTCCGTCCTGCTGGGGCCACTGGGGACATCTGATAGGGAGGGATCCGTCCACATCTCTGCCCAGAGTGACTTCTGACATGGTTCAGTCTGCAAAGCTCCAGCATGGGCAGCCATAAAGCTGAGAGAGTGCAGATTCCAGAGGAGATTGAGCCGTTTATCGCAGGAAAGCCTCCATCATTGTTGTCAACCTAAACCTCTGGCACCGTGCGTGACCCGCAGCTCCAGATTCTGATCTGAGCCTCTAGGCTCCGGGATGGAGAAAGGGGACCCGATCCTCCCAGGCAGAGGCGAGAGGAGACCAGCGGTGAGCACTTGGTGTCTCTGCCACTCGCCTCTTGGTTTGTTTTTGATTTTTCTATTAAAAAAAAAAGAAAGAAACAGTCTTAAATTGGGCCTGTTGTGCTCAGGTCACCAGCGCCTACTTTCAGGGGCAGGGCTGGTTTAGGGGAGCCAAAGGCAGCCTCCTCCTTTGCAGCCTTTTTCAGCGTCTCATGCAGCAGAAGGGCCCTGCCCTTTGCACTCGGCCGTGGGAAGCCTGAAGCCCTTCTCGGGGTGGCTCACCAAGGCCTAACCCACCTCCACTCTGAGAAATGTCTCGGGGGAAGCTTTCTTCCCCTCGTATATACGGTTTGCAGGTGTATTTCCCCTGTTTGATTTTTTTTTTTTCTAATTAGGAAAGGAAGAGATGTCTGTTTGAACAAATTGACCAGTAGAGATGAATACAAGGAAAAGGTCCAGGCCTCCTCCCCGAAGCTACGCCCTGCAGGGAGCGCTGCTGTTGGCAGGCTGGGGAGCAGCCATTTGGAATTGTTCTCCAGGTGCTCAAAACTTTTTATTTTGTGCTTTCAAGGAGGGAATTACCTTACATGTTGTTCTTCAACTTACTTTTTTCACTTATTTATTATGGAAAACTCTCAAAATCACTACGAGAACATCATTTTTTTTTTTTTTTTTTGCAGTCGGAGTATTTGATCAATTTAGTGAACCAGTCAGTTTATGCAATTTCTTAAAGTCCAGTCATTTTCTTTGAGCAATGAGAATTATAAAACCCAACCCAACCCATTTCATCTTTTCCTTGGGCTGCCAGGAAGCTCAAAGTTAAATTTCATTAAGAGCTGAAGTTATGAATTCCCTTCTGTGTTCTCTCATGGAATTAGATAGGTAGCCCGACCCAGCCCTTCCATGTTATAACAACAGATTTATTTTTAAATGCTTCTCCTTCCCACTCTGGATTATCAGTGTCTCACCAGGAAGAGACGTGTTTGTTTGTTTATTTTATAGTTGTACTTTCTCCATCCAGTGCCCAGCATTTGCCCAGTGGGTTTTGCTTAATGATTAATGCTGGTGCCCAGGAAGCCCAGAGTCACTGCTCCTTTCTGCTTTTTCACTGGCTTTGGGTCTGGCAGAACTTTCCAATTATCCTGATTTCTATTCTGCTTTGTTTTAAAGGATGTGCAAAATTATTCTTGGCACCAGATGGGACATAAAACTTAAATATATTTAAAAGCAAAGAAAGAGCCATCAAAATGATGGAATGAACTGATAGATCAATTTTAAATCATCCCGGAGGGCTAGGCACTCCTGCTTCTGCATTTTTTTTTTCAATTTAGAGAGTTATGTCACAAGAAAGCAAGCAATGACATTTATAAACCCTTAATTTTTCTATACTAAAGAGCTATACCAAGAAAGTAGAAAGCAGAGGAGAGTTTCCATTGGGCAAAAACAGATTGAAGGTTGACTAAATGCAGTAAAATGAAGGAAGGAAATAATCATAGAAATTGCTCCCCAAATGGTGATATGATCCCGATGCCAGGCCAGCCTGAGCAGACAGGGGCCCAGTCATGCTCTGTCATTTATTCAAGAGACAAGATGGCCCGGCACAGTGGCTCATACCTGCAATTCTAGTATTTTGGGAGGCTGAGGAGGGGGGATCACTTGAGGCCAGGAGTTCAAGACCAGACTGGCCAACATGGTGAAACCCCATCTGTACTAAAAAAAAAAAAAAAAAAAAAAAAAAAAAAAAAAAAAAAAAGCTGGATGCACAATCCCAGCTACTCAGAGGCTGAGGCACAAGAATTGCTTGAACTTGGGAGATGGAGGTTGCAGTGAGTCGAGATTGTGCCACTACATGCCAGCCCAGGCGACAACCAGACAGATTCATGGTCTCTGGTGGATGGGCCCCTCCCTGTCAACCAACTTATCTCTACAGAGAAGGCCTGGGGGCATTGTCAGCCCAGGACCACACTCACAACCACTTTTCCGTCACCACCCCTTGCAGTCGCCTGCCCCTGTGCACGTCTCCTCACTGTAAGCATCAATGACCCAACTGTATTGAAAAGTCAAAGCCGGGTCAGAGGATTCCTCCTCCTGGGCACGTCTCCAGCTTCTCACAGCCTTGACGCACCCGTCAATGACGCAAGGTCCAGTGATGCTCAGTGGTACCCAGAGATATCCAGATGCCCAGTGAAGCCCAGTGATGACCAGTAAAACCCAGTGATACCCAGATGTCTAGTAAAGCCCCGTGATATACAGTGATGCCCGGTGATGCCCAGTGACACCCAGTGATGCCCTAGTGATGCCCAGTGGTGCCATGAGATATCCAGATGCCCACTAAAGCCCAGTGATGTCCAGTGATCACCAATGATACCCAGCAACATCCAGTGGTGCCCAGTAAGACCCAGTGATATGTAGTGGTGACCAGTGATGTCCAGAGATGCCCAGTGATGCCCTAGTGATGCCCAGTGGTGCCCAGTAAGACCCAATGATATGTAGTGGTGCCCAGTGGTGTCCAGTGATGCCAGGTGATGGACATGTCCAGTGATACACAGAGATGTCCAGAGATATCCAGATGCCCAGGAAAGCCCAGTGATGTGCAGTGATGCCCAGAAATATGCAGTGATGCCCGGTAGAGCCCAGTGGTATCTAGTGAGGCCCAGTGATATCTAGTAAAGTGCAGTGATACCCAGAGTTGCCCAGTGTTGTTCAGTGATGTCCAGTGATGCCCAGCGATGCCCAGCAAAGCCCAGTGATGCCTGTGACAGCCGGTGGGAATGGTTCTTCCACAGTTCCAGTGCCAGCCCATTCTGAGCACACTTCCCTTCCTCTACAGCCAGGAAGCTGCTGGTCTGTCCTGCGAACTTCCCTGGGGTCTTCTCCATGCGAGCGCAGCAGTGCCCCTCCCGTGCTCTGGTGCCCAACCCCTGTCCTACTTGCAGACTGTTGTCATCACTGCAAGTGTCGTGTTTAGCTTTCATAAAGCCTTCCTGACAAATCCGTTCTGCTCTTTCCTTAATCATTCCTGCTGCGATTCTCTAAACAATGCCCGATTTGTTGACATCTCCAGGGATGTTCAGCTAAGAGCTGTACATAGAATCCAGGTGCAGTTTCAACAGCCCCAGATAAAGAGGGATCAAGGCAGCCTCTCTCCTCGGAGGCCAGGGGGCTCCATGGCCCATGTCCACACCCTGAAAGCTGGGTGGGTGGAGCCAAACTATCACAGACATTTTTTGTTTTATAATTTTTTTTTTTTTTTTTAGACAGAGTCTCGCTTTGTCACCCAGGCTGGAGTGCAGTGGCATGATCTCGGCTCACTGCAACCTCTGCCTCCCAGGTTCAAGTGATTCTCCTGCCTCAGCCTCCCCAGTAGCTGGGATTACAGGTGCCCGCCATCACGCCCGGCTAATTTTTGTATTTTTAGCAGAGACGAGGTTTCACCATGTTGGCCAGGATGGTCTCGATCTCCTGACCTCGTATCACAGTAATTTTTACCAGTGTGACGGCACTGTGGATAATGCTGGCCAAGGAGACTTCACTTGCCCTCAGTGCTTAGATCGTTTTATTGTTTCTTTGCTTATTATTCTGTTGGTGTATGCTCACCATTAAAAAAAAAAAAAAGAGTACATATATACAAAAAGAAAAAGGGAAAAAACACCATCTGTAATCCCAACCCCCGGGGACAACGACTTATCTTAGCAGATAGCGCCTGTCATCTGATCAAGGGCAGGGCTAAGCACGTAGATTCTGGAGTTAACCACAGGAGTCCAGGTCATTTAATCTCTCTCTGCCTCAGTTTTCTCATTTCAAACAAGATGCTAATAATAGTACCCACTGCTGTGAAAGTAAACAGTTCCTACTATAGATACGACAGGAAGACCCCAAGATAACAAGATAAACGGCGTTCAGAGGCTCCTACGGGTGGTCAGGAATCAATGCTTTCCTCCTTCCAAGAGGCTTTCTCTGTGCATTTGTCACTTAAAAAATTGGATTACACTGTTTGTAGTTTCTTGCTCAACCTGGCTTTCGTTTTCTTTTTTTTCTTTTTCTTTTTCTTTTTATCTTTATGCCACATTGTGGGAGCTGGTGCCATGAGTCTAGGCACTTAACGCAATCCGCAAAGATTCCGCCATGAGGCGGATCATGAGGTCAGGAGTTCAAGACCAGCCTGGCCAGCCTGATGAAACCCCATCTCTATGAAAAATACAAAACATTAGCCGGGCATGGTGGCACACGCTTGTAATCCCAGCTACTCAGGAGGCTGAGGCAGGAGAATTGCTTCAAACCCAGCAGGTGGAGGTTGCAGTGAGCCGAGATCATCGCACCATTGCACTCCAGCCTGGGCGACAAGAGTGAAACTCCATCTCAAAAAAAAAAAAAAAAAATCTGCCACCAGCTGCCAAGGGGTCGTGTTCCCGAGACACCTTCACTGTTAGACCCTGCACACTTGTGCATGGCAAGGAGAGGCTCCAGAAATGTTAACTTTTTCTTTAGAATTTTCCTGAGTTGACTTCTCCTCCAAACATTAAACACAACAAGCCCACATATCTGAGCTTCAGCTGCAAGTGCAAAATGCATCCCTTGATTGATGCAGGAGACACGTTTTGCTAGAAGAAAGTCCAGTGTTGGCCTGGCGTGGTGGCTCATGCCTGTAATCCCAGCACTTTGGGAGGCCGAGGCGGGCAGATCGCCTGAGGTCAAGAGTTCAAGACAAGCCTGACCAACATGGAGAAACCCCGTCTGTACTAAAAATACAAAAATTAGCTGGATGTGGTGATGCATGCCTGTAATCCCAGCTACTCAGGAGGCTGAGGCAGGAGGATCACTTGAACCCGGGGGCGGAGGTTTTGGTAAGCCGAGATTGCGACACTGCACTCCAGCCTGGGCAAAAAGAGCGAAACTCCGTCTCAAAAAAAAAAAAAAAAAAAAGCAAAAGCAAAAGAAAGAAAAGAAAGTCCAGTGTTAACAGAGACACATGAGTTTATTTCTTTTTTCTGTAATGTATTATTCTCCTGTGAGTGAGTGGTTTGTGCATTTTTGGACTGGATGGAGTTGGCCAGAGCCAAGGCGAGAGCTTTCCAAACTTCACTCATTTCCACATGAAGCCTCCTGTACTAGTGTAGGCAGTTGTGGGGCTCCAGGGACTCATATGCTGGCGGCCAGGATAGAGTGTGTTGAAGAAGGCAGGGGACCTTAGATCTGAAGTTTGATGCATGGTATCAGAGAGTGGAACAGACTGTCAGAGAGACAGGAGAGACGCTCAGGGAGACGGATAGGTGCGGGGAGGGAGAAAGCAGGGTGGGGAAGAGGAAAGGAAAGACAAGGGACAAAAAACAGATAGAGGCTGGGCGTGGTGGCTCACTCCTGTAATCCCAACGCTTTGGGAGGCCGAGGCAGGCGGATCACGAGGTCAAGAGATCGAGACCATCCTGGCCAATATGGTGAAATCCCATCTCTACTAAAAACACAAAAATTAGCCAGGTGCGGTGGCGGGCACCTGTAATCCCAGCTACTCTGGAGTCTGAGGCAGGAGAATCGCTTGAACCTCGCAGGCAGAGGTTGCAGTGAGCCGAGATCACTCCACTGCACTCCAGCCTGGGCAACAAGAGCAAAACTCCGTCTTAAAAAAAAAAAAATAGGGAGAGAGAAGTGCACACATGCAGACAGAGAGACAGACAGAAAGAAAGAGATGGAGAGAGACCAAGACAGCCAAAGAGAAAGCCCCAGAGTGAACACGTATCGCATTTTCATGGTCTTCAATCCATGAGCACAATAAGTTCTCCTCTCCAGTGTCCTGCCTTCGTGTGTAGTGTGTCCGTGAACTGTAGCCCCCATCATTTAAAACAGAATTGTAGGTGTGGCCTTGGAGAAGCACCACTCTGTGGATCCCTGCAATCCGCAGAAGCTGTGGATCCCTGCAATCTGCGGAAACTGTTTCCAATGGCAGCTCCATCCAATTAGGTTTCAGCTTGCATGTCTGTACTGACTTAAAAACTGAGGTGCCACCCCTGGATTCACCCACACAACTTTTGGGGATCCAGGACACTGGCTCCCTACCCCAGAGCCCTGCACCTGAGAAGAGAACCCAGTGTCCAGGTGCCCAGTGGGTGCCCAGTGGCATCACCCGAGGCAGACTAGAGATGGCTAAAACCCCTCACATCAGGGGGTCCTGTAGCCAGCTCCCAGAACAGGGGCTCAGTGGGGCTTTAGGATGTTTTTTGTATGTAAGGACTCTTTTGGAGTCTTCTTGGAGGCAACAACCAAAGATAAAGCCACCTCTTAACATTTTGTCATCTTTGCAGACAGGTAAAGTGGAGTCAAAAGGTAAGTAACTTTCAATTAGTTGAAGGTAAAACCATCATCTGATAGGAAAACCAAGGACATGGCTCTGGGTGTCTACCCGGAGGCCCACGCCTGCTGCCACCCTCCCCAAGTGCTTCCAGAGGTTCAGCCACAAGGAATGCCAGGTTAGAACAGGTACCGGATGTCCCAAGAAGGCTGGGCAAGCTGACTCAGCTAGAAGACTGAGGTTGCATATGGGCAGTAGGGCATTCACCATAAGTGGGTTGGGATGCTTAGGAGGAGAGGAGGAGGGAGAGGAGAAAAAAGGGGAAGAAGGGAGAAGAGGATGAAAAGGAAGAATGGGGAGAAACAGAAGGAAGAGGAAGGACCAGGAAGATGAAGGAAGAGGAGGAGGAGGAGGAGGAAGAGAAGAAGAAAGAGGAGGAAGGGAGGGAAGGCGGGAAGGAAGAGCAAAACTGCATATCCAGCTACCTGGAAACACTTCCATTCAATGTTTCCTGGAACCTTCCAGAAGTTTACAGCTAGGTGCTTCTAGGTCCATGAACAACTCTACAAACCCTTGGTGACATCTGTGAAGTGAAGAAGTGGGGCTTGACGTGACTTCCATCCCTTCCAGCTCTGGGATTCCAGAATTCCATGAAATGGTCACCATATCAGGTCGTACTCACGGTCGCATTGGAACTCCTGTGCACACTGCATCTGCAGTAAAGGAATATTATTTCATTACAAGAACAAATTATTATTATTGCCAAGTGGAGGGAAAGTGGGGCCCGGGGCTATTGAAACCATACCTCCTGAGGATCAGCAGCTCCTGTATGAAGACATTGATCTCTCCTCCTGGGCAGCTAAGCCTGAAAAAAATCCACTTTTAATTACCAATTGGCATTGACTTAAAGTGCCATAGCTGTCTTATCACGTTTAGAGTACTTGTCTCCTTAAGATGGTTAATTTAAAGTGATATCCTTAATTTCCTCATGATTTCCAGTTTATGTTAACTTTAACCTGCTAGTTTGTAAATGCATTCTCTCTTTGATGACCTCAAAGCAAATCCCACACTTTGGTCTCCAGTTACTTCAGAGGTAATACCCAAGCTTAGGTTTATCATCACTGCTCTGTCTGCATTGAATACAAATGATAATGGTCTTTCACGTGCCCATGACACTATGATTCGGAACAGGCTTCAAACACATGATCATGACAAGCCGGCTGGTGCTGGCTGCTGCAAGTTTGCCACATGCCAGGCATGGGGAAGTGTTCTAAGGGCATCATCTCATGGCATGGACCCGACACCTAGTGGGCAGGTATCATTATATGCCCTTTTTACAGAGGAGGGAAGTGGAGCCCTGGTCACACAGCTGGGGGGGGGGCAATAAGACAAGGAGCCCAGCCTCTGTCTGCTTCCTCAAGTTGCCCTTTTCAACTTTGTACCTGTCAGGTTAGACACTGTGCCATGAACCCAACTGCCAGCGAATTAATGTTGGACACCCAGGGCACGCAGGAGAATGCCAAGTCCTGGGAAAGCATTGGCCCATTCCTCCCATGCTCTGAAACTCTGGGGTGTCCAGAGCAAGCCACATCCACTGCCCACTTAGCAGATGCATGCCCGAGCCCAGGACAAGTGGCTTTGCCAAGGTCACTTGGGTAGAAGGTGAGGGTGATGGTAGCCCTCCTATGCCCCTCTTCCTTGTTGTGCTCTCTGCCTTAAACAGAACCCCAAGTTGCTAAAAGGGATGTCCCTGGGATCCGCAGTGCCTGTGTCTCACCCCAGCAAGGGGGGGCTCATTTGAAGAATTAAAGTTGGAGGACAGGACCAGTTGCTCTCAGCAGGGACCACTTGAGGGCTGGGGTACTCACTGCAGAAAGGGAAATATTACGTGCTTTATAGAGCTGCTCTGGGGACTGAGGAGAGGGCCGTGTAAAAGGGCAGAACTGGCACAAGGCCTGGTCCATAGTAAATGCTCCATAAATACTCCAACCTCTCCTCTTCCATGTTCTTCCTTTCTGTTGTCAAAGCCCAGTGGTCTTTGACTGCACAGCACCATGACAGTAATAACATTTGTTCTGAGTTCCCTAGTGGCCCAGGGAAGGGAGAAATTATTATTGCATAATTTTCAATTTTACTAAAAGGAAAAAAAAATCATACACTTACAGAAATGCAACTTTTATTAGCACCACTGTTTTTTTTTTTTTTTTTTTTTTTTTTTGAGACCAGCCCTTGCTCTCTTGCCCAGGCCGGAGTGCAGTGGTCTGATCACGGTTCACCGCAGCCTCGATTTCCCGGGCACAAATGATCCTGTCACCTCAGCCTCCTGAGTAGATAGGACTACAGGTGTGTGCCACCATGCCAACTAATTTTAAATTTTTTACAGAGATGAGGTCTTGCGGTGTTGCCCAGGCTGGTCTTAAACTCCTGAGCTCAAGAGATCCTCCTGCCTTAGCCTCTCAAAGTGCTTGCATTACAGAGTGAGCCACCGCACCCAGCCCTAAATTTTTAAAAACATTTCCCAGATGGGGACGGGCCTCTTGATAGAGTGGGTGAGTGGTCAGGCCTCTCCCTAGACCTAGGGTTCAAAACTGGAGTTCATTACAATAAAAAGGGTTGCAACTACACAGGGGGTGGTTACTCCGCTGGGCGGGGACCATGATCCATTTGCGTTGATTAGCTCACCATCATCACGGCACAACCTTAGGCAGGGGGTACCACTGGCCTGGTCTGGAGGGGAGGAAATTGGCTTGGGAGCTCACAGAGGTTGCGCAGCACGGCACAGAAAGGGCAGGGCCAGGGTTGACCTGCAGAGTCTGACCGGGGAGTTTGAGGGCTCGAGCCCCCGTGCTGCTGCTTGCTGCTAGACAGCACCTTCCATCCATTTCTAGGGGAGTCTGAAGACGGAGAAGCAACCATCAGCCTGAGTTCTGCCTGTGCCTCATGGATGAGTTGATTTGAATATCTTTCCCCAGAGAAGGTGTGAATTGTGTAAACTCATCACAGTTTATCCAACTCTTCATAATCAGCACATTCTACCCAGTCCTCTAGCTTCCTGCATTCCACGGGAGGAGTTACCTCTTTTGAATTTTATAAGTGTTTGTCAATAGTTATTTTTTTTTACAGTTTAGAAGAGAAAAGTTAGAACACATTAGGATTCCAACAGAGCTCCTGAGGGCTTGGGCTGTGGAGCTGAACTTCTGGGTTTGATCCCTCCATCCACTGCTCACAAGCCACATCACCCGGGATGAGCTGTTGAGCCTCTCTGGGCCTCTGTTTCCCCATCTGCCTGGAGGGGAGGACAATACGGTTACCTCTTAGGGTTGTTGTGAAGATGAAGTGAGTTATGATACACAGAGTGTTTAGTACACTCCCTGACACTAGGCAATTGTCATTTAAGTATGAGAATTTTTAAAATAATTTGGATTAATCAACAAGCATACTGCTTTGTGCCAGGTATTTGATCAAAAGCAAACTCAAAATTTGGAACCCTCATACATTGCCAGTAAGGTTATAAAATGGTACAGACTCTTTGGGAAACATTTGGGCAGTTATTCGAAATGTTAAACCTAGAGTGACCCTATGACTCAGCAATTTTACTCCTAGGTATTTACGTAAGAGAAACGAAGACACATGCCCGTACAAAAACATGGGCACAGATGTTCACAGCAGCCTTACTCATAATAGCCAAGAGATGGAGACAATCCAAATGCCCATTGATTGATACGTAGATAAAAGGCAGTCTCTCCTTACAATGGAGTATTGTGCAACCGTAAAAAAGGAACGAAGGGCTGATACATGCTGTGGCAGGATGAACTCTGGAAATATGGTGCTCAGTGAAACAGGCCAGACACAAAAGACCACAGGGTGTGTGATTCCATCTCTATGAAATGTCCATAGAACAGGGAAATCCTTAGAGATAGAAAGTAGATGCGTGGTTGCCAGGGGTTGTGGAGGGAGGAGTGGAGGAGTGACTATTAGTGAGTACTGGCTTCCTTTCGAAGTGATAAAATGTTCTAAAATTGATTGTGGTGATGGGTTGGACAACTCTGGGAATGTATTAAAACCATCAAATTCTGCATTTTTTAATGGGTGGATTTTATGGTATGTGAATGACTTCTCAAGAAAACTGTTGAGCAATCTCAAAGCCTCACCGGAACTTGACTGTGAGGCGTCTGCTACCTGGCACTGTGTCAGAGATTGTGTGGTTACGTGGTGATATTTATAAATGTGTCCCTTGAGCCTCGTCTCCATTTGTGATTCGAAGGGGATGTTTGGGATCATTCTCGAGTCCAGCCTTTTCCAAAGTAGGAATCCTTTTCCCAAACTGGATTTAACAGAGCCCCGTCAGTTTCTTCACTGCAGGACTTCTCAGAGCCTTTACTATGCCAAGGTGCACAAAGACTCTCCAAGATGAGGGAAGAGTGAGCAACATTCCCAAACTGATCTCTGCAGAGAAACTCCTTGACATTCCTTCAAGGGGCATCTGATGGGACTAGTGCTTTGTGAAACCCATCTTGAGAAAGTTTCTACCCCCCAATTTTTTAACTGTCTCGTATATGTGAATGTGGATGGTTTCTCGTTTGTTTGTTTGTTTGTTTGTTTTTTCTGTCTCTCTTCTGGACAACTCATTCAATGTATAATAGGAAATTGTAGCATAATTAGCCCCAAACTTTTAGTAATGCAAATGTGGTCATTATTTCACCCACTCTTCCTGAAGCCTTCAGGCACTGATCTTTATTTCGACCTTCTGTTTGCATCTCTGGATGTTCGGGTGAGAACTAACAAATAATCCTAATTAAGGCAGAGAGTGTTCTTCGCATGTCAGCCCATGTGCTAAGTGGTTTACATGTCTTATTTCCTTTAATGTTCACAAGAGTTCCATGAGGCAGGTGCCCCATTGTATAGATGAAGAAACTGAGGCTTTGGGGAGCTTGCTAAATTTTCCCACGTCACACACAAATCTGTGGTGAGCCAGTGTGCCACCCCCAGAGCCTGAACACTAAAATGCAACATTACATGCGAAAGGAATGAAGAAACAAATTAACAGCTCAAGACCACAAGTATCAGAGGACGTGCTGCACGAATGTCTTTATGGAGAGTAAAAGGAACCATGTCATTCCTAATTCCATCAAATAGCTTATAATACATCAAACCACATGGAATAAACATGTGTAACTATTTTAGTTCTTGACAGACTGAAGCAATACTCCTTTTGGAATTCTTCTGAGGGTGCTAAACATAACGCTTGTGGCAGATTTGCAAAACTCATAAAATTACCTAAAAGTTTCACTTTTTTGTAACTCTTGCCTTTGTGATATGCTCGAAGTCTCAGGTTTCAGGAAGAATTTTATAGTTTCTCAACTTCTGCAAAAACAAAAGTTTTCTCTGTTAAATGTTAACATTCAGTGCTCAAAAAAAAAAAGTGTTTTATGATCTTCCCAGAGTTATGGACTAAAGGAATCCAGGGATGCTTTTGGAGCTGGTCACAGAGGGTCCCCAGTAATTAAACCCTGGGTCCTGGAGATCTCAAAAGGCCTCCATAAGGGGTCAAGGGTTGAGAACCCCTGAAATTTTGTGTGGACTCTGGGAACAGACTCTTCTAGACAGGCTCCATGGCTTCCTGTCATCTTGTTCTCAGTGGAGCTCATGATTCATAAACACCTAAGAACGGGGGCCCCAATTCCTTCCTCCCTTGAGGGGTGACTTGGCTTGCCACCTTCACACAAGGACATTGTCCTAGAGTCAGCTCCGGGCCCGCCTCGCTTCTCCCAAGGCAAGGATCTGGGTGCTCCCCTCCCCTGGTCTACATCAGGTCAATATTTGGAATCCGCCAGGAAGTAGGTACTTGGGTTAACAAAAAATGTCTAATGTTTTTTGACCTAACTTCAGGAAATCACAAATAACCATTCCAGATCAGACCAGCGATTCCATTTTCCCCCACTGGGAAAGGAAGTTCGTACACTTTAAAACATTTTTATAATAGGGGAATAGTGGAGGAAACTATGGCACATCCACAGGTCGGTGTATTAGGCCATCATCAAAATGATGTTTATAAGGAAACTTTAATGACTTGGCAAAGTATTTATGATATATTGACAGGTGAGAACAGCACAATATAAATTCCTGATACTGGTTTTATAAAGGATGCATTGTAGAACATACACAGACACACACACACACATATCTACATACACACACAAATTTACACATATACACACAAACACACACATACACTCCCCGCATATACACATACATATACACACACCCACATATGCACATGCATACACACGTACGTAC
Source organism: Pan troglodytes (assembly GCF_028858775.2). NCBI lineage: Eukaryota > Metazoa > Chordata > Mammalia > Primates > Hominidae > Pan > Pan troglodytes. The sequence goes on along the minus strand of NC_072416.2, from coordinate 84,474,345 downwards.
ATACACACACATAAACACATATCTGCACACACATACACGTGTACACACCCACATATACACACATATACACATGTACACACCTATATACACTTATTTATACACACAAATACACACAGACACACACACATATATATGCATATATACACGTATATATACATACACACACACACATATATATATATTTTAAAACAGGTTGAAATCTACTGCAATGTTAACCAAGGTTAATTCTGAGTGGTGAAATTTCATGTCACTGTTATTTTTCTTTTCATTCTCTCCTACATTTTCCCCAAAGAAAGTGTATTATGTTCCTAACAGAAACCAAAGCATTCTAAAAAAACACTGTCTCTCTAAAAGAAAAGAGTGTTGAATGAGGGTACAAAGAGAAAATGAGTAGTGATCCTGTTTTCAGTAAGAAAGGTTTCAAAACCATCTTTAAAAAGTTAAATCCAAGTCTTCAAGTTTTATTCATGCTCTTGAAAAATAGCAGATACCATTACATGTGCTTATTTATTTCACATTTAAGATCCAAGTGGAGAAATCGGATTATAGTTTCCTTGTCTGCCGTAAACTATGTGCATGGTTTCGTTTCAGACAGTTATAGGGTGAGTTCTGAATGCTTCTCAGTTTAACTTTTATCCCCATTTTCTCCTCTGTGTAACTCGGTGTGAAAGTCCGGGGGATAGAGATTCGTATCCGATTTGTGGCAGGGCCCACAAGGAGAGAGGAGCACCCCACGCAGGCGAATCGCCTCTTGTTTTGTCTGCAGAGCCAAGAGAGGCTGAAGTTGGCTGCAGGACAGTTTTCAGCGTCCGAGGATGGGGCGGCCGGTCAGGCAGACCTGCCCCGCAGGATGTTCCCGGGAGCAAGCAGTGAGCCCGCCCGCCCCCACGCTCCCTGCCCGGGCGCCCAGCGTGGAGGCTCCCCCGGTCTCCCCACACGGCCGGGGCCTCGCGCCAGCCCCAGCGCAGCCCCTCACCAGCTCCCAGAAACCGGTGAGTTTGGGTTGCAGGCCCCGCAGGGTCAGTGCCAAGGCCCGGCGCAGACTTCGTGGAGCTCACGCAAGGGCCCTGGGCCTGCGGCTGCTGTAAACAGACTCCCCTTAAAGGTCACCTCTTCAGGCTCCAGCTCTGCGGCCAGAGGAAGCTGCAATCATTTTTCAGGGCTGTAAATGCCAAAAGAAAACGCAGCGAGTCCCAGCTTTCCTCCATGCCCCTGGTCAGCCAAGCGCCTCTTCACAAGGCATTTCCTTGCCAAGTCAAGCTTCTTTTTTCCGCCTGAACCCGGAATAGACCTCGAGTAACCTTTGCTCAAGGGTCTTGGGATGCAAGCTTTTAAATTTAGTTTGCAAGCCGTGGTGGCTCCCAGCCAGCAGTCCCCAGCCCCAGAGGAAGCCCGTGCAGCACCTTCATCCTCCGTTGCACGCTGGACTCATGATGAGAAAGATTCGGGCCACAGGGCAGGTTCTTTACATTAAAAGGCATCGTTGTGTCCCCCCTCCGCCCCCCTTTTTTTCTTTTGGTTGAGTTTTGTGTGTTTTGCTTTGAAACCTAATGAAAGATTTCATTTCTGTGGCCTAACCTTCCACAGGTGAGAAGCAGCCCATAGCTTGTTACCTGTTTATCCAAAGGACAGATCAGTGCTCAAGAAAGGTAAGTTGTACAGAAAGGGAGGGTGAGATGAAATTTAAGGATTAATTTGAGGGAAGCTGAGAAGCCTCCTGTCCAAATCACAGACATCCATCTCATGAATAAATGAACCCACTTAAAAAAATCCATGTGTTCATCATAGAGTCCAGCTATTTAAATTATTGGGCTGATTCATACTAAAGTGTGAATGACTGATGCCAGAGCCTTTCTTCCAGAGCCCTGAGGATGGGACACTCCGAGAATGATGTCTTCAGGTGGCAGGACATTAGGATAGGAGGGCCGAGTGGGGTCATTGCAAATTGGGCCTCTGATTTGCCTAAGGGCATTTCTGCACCTAGAAAATCTAATCTCTGAAACCAGCCCTAGTGGGAAAAAATAGAGGCGAATGCTTTGAACTAATCTGAGACCTCTATCAATTAAGGTAGGCTTTTTTTTTTTTTTTTTTTTTTTTTGGCCTGGTAATCTGTGAGCCATAAGCACATGGGCCGGTGACACCCGAGTCTACTGGGACATCTTTGAGGCCAGGCCTTCTTGCCTTCTGGTAGCTGCAGAGACTAGCACAGGTCTCACACAAAGCCCAGACCCCATGGGTGTCTGATAGTTGCTCTGTATCCTTGGGCAGCTGAAGATAAAGTGCCTGAAGGATAGGAAGTCTTTAAAGAAATCTGTACTTTGAGAAATTATTTTATTTTTGTTAGATCTCTCACCAGCTTAAAGTTTCCTCTGTGAGCCTTTCAAGTGGTGCACGGTTTCCTCACGTTCAGTTATTTGTTCTGCTCCTTTAGAGCTGTGTGACCCTTGGCAAGTTACTTAACCTCTCTGCATCTCGCGACCCTGATGGAACAAAGAAGGAAATAGCGATACATGTTTTCAGCACTGTTTGAGGCTGGAGACACTGTTCAGCAAAGGGCTTCCCGTCGTTCCTGGCCCAGCATGGTTATTCCATATGTACTGGCTTTTATAGGTTAATAAATTAGAGGTGGGAACACAGTGGACCATCTCAGGCAGCGATGAGCTCCTGTGGATGGGAGTGTTCAAACAGACCAGAGGCAAGGCCAGGTCTTTGGAGAGAAACAGTTGAGATGATTCAAGTATGTGGATGGTGGGTGGATGGAGGTTTGGGAGTGGGGTTGGATCTGTTGACCATTACAGCTCTTGCAGCATGAGGATCTAATTTTAAGTGGCTGGGCTAGTTCACAGGTGCATAAATGCCTGATAAATATGTGCAATGTAATTTTTTAAAGACCAAAGAGCAACAATGAGATGCTACTTTCTACTGCTGGAAGTAGCTAAGTGAAAGAATTGGGCACTTGGTATGATGCAGGGCTGAGAACTGGGACCCAGTGTAGATTGTTTGTGTGAGGAAAATTGGCACTTCCTTGCTTGTAGTTTGCTCAGATGGTCACTGTACGTGTGAATGCCCCATGCTCCAGTTACCCCAACTCTAGGCGTCGATCCCAAGGAAATATTTACACAAATGTGCAAAACATGTTCATTGTGGTGTTGTTTATAACATATCATAGCAAAAAAAAAAAGAAAAAGTCTAAATGCCACACCTGGAGAATGCTATACAACTATTTATAGATGATGTAAATCTGTATTTATTGACATGGAGACACATCCGTGCCATATTGTGGCATCAAAAAGAAAAGCAGGTCAACAGCAGCATGGGAAATCTGATTCCATTTTTGAAACATACACATGAATCTCTCTGGATATAATTTGCATAGACAGAGGTTTAATGAAACGTTACCAGCATATTATTTCGGAGTGATGAGGTTTTGGGTGACCATTCCTTTTTTCTTTACGCTCTGATGATTTTTTGGAAAATTTTCGTAAGAACTTGTTATGAGATTTTTAAAAGACTATATGCCTCTTAATTTTGAAAAAATAAAATAACTAGCTGAGCCCTGCAGAAACTCTCCAGTTAACACGTCAAGGCCTGATCCACCTAATAAGATGACATTCCAGGACAGAGAACTTTCAATTACATCAGAAGACAGTTGACAGATGGCAGAGCCCGCCAGCCTATCTCGGCTGATAGGATGATAACCCCTTGAGCCTGGCTGGCTTCGGACCACAGGGCTGGCTGCAGACCCCACAATCGCAGCTACTTGCAGAAGTAAACAGGAAGCAGAGCCAGTGCTGAGAGCTGGCGGAGGACATGCCCTCCTGGGCTCAGAGCAAGAGACTGGCCTCTTGCTCCACATGGACTGAAATTCCCAGGAAACAGGCTGCAGGCATGGACGCTGGACATTGTGGGAGCGCGAGTGGTGAGCTGGGCCCCTAAGCCCCCATTGAGGGGGAGGGACAGGCAGCTGGAGGGGAGCACAGACAGAGACCGAGCGACTGGCAGAGACAGAGGGAAGGAGGAGGTTGGACCCACCATTGCAGGGTCCTTTTTCAGGAAGTAATCATCAGAATTAAAACTACGGAGTTACTTTCCTCACGGCCTCACTCAGGGCCACCGCTGAGCTGATCAATTGACAAACACAGACTTACCTTCCTTTGGAGGAAGCCACAACTCCCCCGCCGGGATTTGTCAGCGTTTGTGACTTTGTCAAGTCATCCCATCTGGCTGCACTCAGCCTGGACGTTGGGGAAACAAAATCCTATTTGCTGTACTTAGCACATGGAATTTTAAAGGAGATGAACATGGATGTAAAATCACTTAAAAATATAAAATGTTGCCCCAATACCTATTACATGTATATTAATATATACATATATATTTTGTATACATATGTATACAATAATATACATATATATTACTTTAAGTAAATTAAATTCTAGATTACTTCGAGTTAAAAAAAAAAGCTCTTAAGAAATGTTCTAGCCAAAAAAGTACTCTGTAAAAAACTCACAGAAAGTACCCTATTCATAAGGTTTATTTCAGTCTTCATTCTTTTGTTGTTGCATTCATAAATTCACGATTATTTGTGGAGCTCCTCCTAAGTTCCCCCGCTCTGTCCTAGCACAGAGGATGTTGCCGTACACAAAAGATCAAATCCCTGCCTGCACAGGGTCACGTTCCACAAGGAACAACGGCCATGAACGATACATTCGTAGATGTGGTCCCACAAAGCCCACGGCAGCCAATGATTAGGTCGGTGCAAAAGTAATTGAGGTTTTGCAATCACTTTTCATTTAAATATTTCGTGAATGATCAATTCTGAGCAAGTGACGATTACAGGTCGTCACTATCCCAGGAGAGAAGGAGGAATAAAGGCTTGAGAATACATGACATTGAAAACCAAAATCCGGAAGTGATGCTGTAATGTTGAGTTTCTGAGGCCACGCAACACTGTCACGGACTCACAGATGGACACCCAATTATCTGCGATGCCCAGGGCATGGGTGGGAGGTGTCCCACGCAAAAGAGAACAGCCCAGCCCAAGCCACACGCAGCATATTTTCTAAGCTGGTATTTGTCCACATGAACAGCTCTAGAAGCTATTTTGTGACAAAAGATACAAAAACGCCTGCAAATTCCAAAAACACCTTAAAACAAGATTTATTAGGACTGATTTTTTAAATTATCAGTAGTTTTTACACACTATTGTTTGTGCAATAAATATTTTTAAATGAGCTTAAATCGAGGGCTTGAAAATAAACATTCTCCCTAAAATGATGATAAGAATAGCTGATGTTAAAGCCACGAAAACATCAACATATTACAAAAATATCTTAAAATAAGATGGAAGTTTTTAGTTTTCTTTTTCTTTTTATTGTTTTCATGTCTGCCGGGCTATTTTGTGTGCAATAAATATTTTTAAATAATTTTAAATCAAACATTCCAGAATAGCAGCTCTCCCTGTAATGGCAATAATGACCAACTAGCTATGAGCCAGTTGGCCAGTAAATGCAAGACGAACCTTGCATTTATTAATGAGTTTGATCTTCACAACCATTATTATCCCAGTACTGCAGATGAGGAAGCCAACCAAGACACACAGAGAGGTTAAGTAATCCACCCCAAGTCACACAGCTGACAAAGGGCAGAGCTGGGATTTGAACCCAGGCCACTGAGCTCTGTCTTCTGCGTGTTCAACTCTGTTGCCAGCCTGCAACTCTGCAAGCCTGCTCTGGGGCAGAGTCCATGCGGGGATGTCTGCACCCTCATCTCTAATGGGCCCCCACTGTATAGGGCCAAGTCTTATTCTGATCCCATTTTTCTAGTGAGGGGACGTCAAGCAACCTACCCAAATCACAGACCTAGTATATGGTGAGGCCAGGAGTCACACCCAGGTCTGTGTGATGCTCTGGTGAGGTCTGTCCATGACTGTTCATTGTGTCCTTTCAACAAAACATAGAAAAACAAACTAGCGTCTCAGTGTTAAGTAATTGTGACTCTGTGTGTCTTGGTTGAGTCATAAGAGAGGATAAATTTATGGAGAGAAAAAAAATTCCCTTAAAAAATGCAACTTAACTTTGCTCCCAGGAAGAGCCAGTTTCTTAGCTCTTACTTGGAAGTGTTGTGGTGTGCTACAAATGATCGGACATCATCACCCCCACAGCAATGCCGGCTCCAGGGAGCCAGTACAGCCCAGTCTGCACAACTCCCGGAAGAGAATTAATCCAGGAATGTTCCCTGAGTGCCTGCTAACGATGCTACCCTGTGAAAATACGCCTTGAACCCAGCAGACCCTGGGTAAATAGTTGTTGGTTTGCTCAAGTTTGCATCCAGCAAGAGCCACCTCGGAGGCTCCCTGCTGCGGAAAGCCACCATCCTGTCCTCCCCGTACCAGTCGGATGTCAGGCTCAACACGCAGCCAGTGAAACCGGGTTCTGAGGATCCAGGCACCCCTCCTTTCTCCCTCTTTCTGCAATGTGCCAATGGCCTCTGGATTACATTAAGCCGCATAAATAACAGGGCTGTTGTCAGATATCCCCTGGTGAGGAAAGGGCAGATGGGGAAGCCAGTGGGTCACGACCTTCATGTTTCTCAGCGGGGGTCAAAACGCCTTCCACGCTGGGCGAGGGGAGAGGAGGTCTGTGTTATGCTTGCACTGGGCCCTGACAGGCGAATATAATTCCTGCGCGGCTGCAGGGAACGCTGGGATTTGTTTTACAGCCTGGCGTGGCTCACTCTGTTCAACTAACATCTGGTGGGAAATGGAAAAGTCCCATGCTGGACCTTCCAGGCTGGGATGACTGGTGGATTTTGGCAGCAGCCTACCCTTGGAATGGGGCTTCGTTTCTTCTCTGTGCCTTGGTTTCTCCGGCAGTGAAAGAGGGGTGTGGGTGGTCCCCGAGTCCTACTGACGGGAGGGATCCGTGCACTGGAGCCCGCACAGCTCAAGGGGCTGCCACGCAGTAAGTGCTCGATTGTTCAGTGGATGATAACGGTCCCCGCCCCTTGATACCAAAGACAGAGGGGCTCTACTTTCTGAAGCCGCTGAGCTCAGGGGCCTGGCTTTGGGAGGGCGTGGAGCACAGGCACCCGCAAGACTGGATGTAAAATGCAACGTTCAGAGCTTATATTTCAGACTTCCCATCCTAACCCCAATCTGCTTCTGCAGACAGAGGAGACAAACTCTGACCCTCACTTTGAAGTCGTTGCTTTCCCTGTCCTTGCTGGTCACGTCTAGCAGTTTTTGAGTGCCTCTGCAATATATTTTAGTGATTTAAGAAAAAAGGAGGGGTGAGCCACAGGAGAAGGAAGGGAGGGAAAAGGGAAAGGGAAAACAGAAAGCAGAGTGACAGCGTGCCCGCCATGTGCCGGGCACATGCTTCCCTTCTTTTAATTCAATCTTTGTAAGCGCCCGGTGTGTAGGGCGACTGGGCCCTTTTTACGGGTGACTGCATTGAGGTTCAGGGAGATAGGTAACTTGCCTTGATCTCACCCTCACATGGGATCGAGCCAGGATTCTAACCCCGGAAGTCTAGTGATAGGAGTCACTAGAATTAAAACAACAGTCATCACCCGGCATGTCAGTGGATTCCCTGTTTCTCTAGCTGCAGCCTCTCTCCAGGACATCGCTGTGGGTTTGTTCTCCTCTTGGTGACTCTGGGAGGCCTTGCCAAAGAGGAAAATGATGCTAGGGTCCCTACTCCAAGGAAAGGCTTTCTTCCACTTGGAATCATCCACTAGTAATATCATGCTATCCCAAGGAACAGGACAAAGGGGTCCTGACTTTCCTGCCTGCCCAAGACAGCAGAGCTTCTCTCCCATTGGCGTGTCCTCACCCACAGATTAAATGTGGAGATTCTCACACAGTCATGGTAACTGCAGCTGGCATTTCCCCGGGTCTCGCCGTGGGCCACATGCTGGGCATACTTGATCTCACTCAACCCTCCAAGCACCTCTAGGAGTTAGGTGTATTTATCGTGCCTATTTTGCAAACAAGGAAGCTGAGGCTGGTGTGTCAGGCAGAGGCCTCAGAGGCAAGAAAGGCCGGGGCTTGAAGGCTGACTCAGAGTGACAGACACACGGATTCTCACGTAATACTATCTCTCCAGGAGTTTCTGAGATCTGAATTCAAATGGGGCCCCCAAAGAGGGCTGCCCTGACCGCTGGCCCTGAAGTCCCACTGTCTGTCCCGCGATCCTGCTTCATTGTCCTTGGTGTTCTCCTCCCACTCTGGGAATCCAGGGATTTTTTTCAGGCTTCGTTCCTCCCCCCAGATTAGGAGACTCCCCAGGGTTCTGCCCTCAGTGCCTGGGTTGTACCTTTCCATAGTAGGTGCTCAATACAAATGAACCAGGTGGAAGGAGACGAGTGAGCAGAGGGCAGTGTCCGAGTCCACACCCGACTCCCCCAGGGAGGAGTTCTCCCTGGAGCCCCAGGACTAGAAATCCCCCATTGTGTAGGAAGGTGCCTGGGACTGCATCCGCGTGCTGTGGTCTGCAGAGCTGCAATCTTGAGGAGGCTTCAAAGCACCTCTGCCAATAGATCAGCCTTCCTCAGCCGTGACAGCCCCCAGTGCTCACCTCCTCCAAACAAACCCATGTAATGAAGACAGATGGCCCTGGTCAGCCACTGACCGTGCTGGGAGTGTCACATTCCTCACAGATGGTGCAGTGGGCGGCCAGGGGCCATAGAGCCCATCCTGGAACGTTGTTCGGGGTGTCCCCCGGGTGGGAATTTCCTCACCCAGCCCATGTTCCCCCATCACCCTGATAAGCAGAGTGAGTCTGGGGAGATGCGGTTCCTTCCTCCAGCCAACAGAACACCAGCCCCACCTTGGCCAGCAGGCAGGGGCTTTATTTGGCTCCCTTCTCGTTAGGCAGGTGTTGGAACCTGGGAGCCCTCTCAGAGACATGGACTACTTGGGGGCGGGAATTGGATTCGGGGAGTATTTAAGAAGAGGAGCAGAACAGTGAGAAGCAACCAGTTCTTAAGTCTCTTTCCTCGGCCGCCTGCCCATCGGTGCCAACAGTGGTGGGCATTGTATTGGGGGGGGTGTCTTCTAACATGCTGGGCAGGATACAACCGTTAGCACACCTCCGTCAGAGACCTTCCCCCTTGGTGACTCTTTCAGGGCACGCGGCAGACAGGACATAAACTCCCAGCCTCCTAGGAGGGGTGTGGATTTTGAGAGAAGGACAATGGGAAAAGGTCCAAGGGAGTCACTGTCCGGGTGGGAGTCCAGGCTGTCTTTGCACAGAATAGTGGCAGCCTATAAACAGCTGTGGCTGGCATCTGTGGCCAGCATCTGTGGGCTGGCATTTGTGGCCAGCATTTTGTGACTGGCATCTTTGGCCAGCATCTCTGACTGGCATTGGTGGCCAGCATCTGTGGGCCAGTATCCATGCCCAGCATTTGTGGCTGGCATCCATGGCCAGCATCTGTGGGCTGGCATTTGTGGCCAGCATTTTGTAACTGGCATCCATGGCCAGCATCTGTGGCCAGCATCTGTGGGCCAGTATCCATGTCCAGCATTTGTGGCTGGCATCTGTGGCCAGCATCTGTGGGCTGGCATTTGTGGCCAGCATTTTGTGACTGGCATCTGTGGCCAGCATCTGTGGTCAGCATCTGTGGGCCAGTATCCATGCCCAGCATTTGTGGTCTGCCTTAGTCCATCTGCCAGGTTGCCTGTTGCTCTCCCTGCTCCAGAGTTGCTGAAGCTGAGGCACAGAGAAGTGGAGGGGCCTGCCCCGGGTGACCAGGTGGTGCAGAGCCAAGGCATGTGAGCTGGGGCCCTGACCCCCAGGCCTTGGGAGGGGTGCAGACCGCTTGTTTGAGGTGAAATCATGACAAGGCTGGAGTCCACACAGGGAGTGAAGGGCACGGGAGGCTGCCGTCCATACCCCTGCACAGCAGCCACTGTGATCACCCCAGCCCCACAGATGGGGAGACAGAGGTCTTAAAGGGTGAAGGGACATGCCCCTGGTACCCACAGAGCACGTGACTGGGAGGCCCCTGGCCCTTTGCTTCTTCGAGGGGATCTGGCTCAGTGTGGGGGCTCTGGCAAGGCCAGCATGGGCCTGTAACTTGTGAGTGTTGAGAAGACACCTCTCCAACTGTCCCATGGCAAAGAAGAGCTGCGCTGGCATGGGAAGGGCCTCCTGTGTGTGACTCCAAGCATGTGCGTGTGCGTAGGCAGGGCGGGCAGGCACACGCCTGTGTGGTCCGAGGGGGCTTTGCGTGTGTGGTCCTCCACCAGCCCAGCACCGATCATCTGTCCAAATGCTGCTAACTGCCTGCCCGATGACCAGCATGTTTACTTTAGTCCTGTCTGCACGGACTGAACTCGGAGCCCTGTCTCCTTCCAGCTGGGCCTCCTCAGGGGGAGAGGGAGAGAGAGAAGGGGAGAGGAGGGAGAGGGAAAGACAGGAGGGAGGAGGGAGACACATGGGATTCTAAAAGAAAGAGATAAAAAAGAAGATGATGTTCACGTGCAGCTCCGCAATGGACAGGCTGTAAATGTGGTTCTGTATAAATCAAGATGACCATTTTCACACCCATCCTCTCTCCAGCACCCTCCAGCCTCCCTCTGTGTGCTCCTGCCCCACCCTACCCCACCCAGAAGCACACAAGCACTCAGACGCCCCAGGTTCATAAATCGCCCCTGTGGAGTCCTGGCTGAAACGGTGCTCCTGTTCCTACCCACTGAAATAAAAATATGCATGCTTGTCTGGTCTGGATGTGTGTCGTCTGTGTGTGTGTAAGGACCCCATTGTGTGTGTCTGTGTGCGTGCATGTGTGTGAGAGACAGGCCATACCCGTTGCAGTGGCACGTGCGAGTCTGCTGTATGTGGGTGAAGAAACGACTTGGTCGGTTTGGAGGGTTTTGGTAAGGGCTGGCGGGGGCCGCAGGGCCCTCAGTGTCCGTCTGTCACACGCAGAGTTCTTCAGCCTCTGTCCACCTCCCAGGAAACTCTTGAGGGTAAAATGAGTGAATGTCCTCCAGAGGTAAACACGCTATATAAATATAGCGGGGGGTTGAATGCATGGCCCGCCACAGCAGCTGTGCGTAATTTCAGAGCTTCAGAGGATGAGTTCTAAGTATTTCCTCTCTAAATCTTGATATTCAACTCTAATTTATATTTTCCCGTAGTTGTATTCTTGCATTGATGATTTACTCCTTTTTAACACTGATTTCCTATAAGCTATCTCAAATATTGTATGTAATGAAGAGGAATGGAAGAGAGAGAGAGAGAGAAAGTTTTACTGAAAAGAAAGTTCTAGAAGTTCTGGTTTCAGTGGATGTCAGACTAGAACTTTGTGTGAAGGAGAAATTAAGAGCGACGGTGACTATAAGAAAATGATCAGATGTTATACATGGAGAGGTTTCATTCTTCTGAATACTCTATTTTTGTGAACCTAAAGGAATCTTGGAAATTATTTCCCTGCATCCCATTCATTAGCAGTCAGTGCCTCTGGGTTCCACAAAAGCAGGCTGAGAAATCGGGTTCCAGCCTCAGGACAGACCAGTCCTCTGGAGCACCCACACCAGCGCGCTCCAAATCAGGTAAATTATTACATATAAAACTAGAAGACACACAGATAACTGGATTAGGTGAGTTGTTTTACTAGAGAATCTGGCACTTTTTATTGAGGTAAAATTCACATAACAGGAAATTAACCGTCTCCAAGTGTCCAATTCAGGGGCATTTAGTAAATGCAGAATGTTCGGTGCAATCACAACGCTCACCAGCCCTCTCTAGTTCCCTAACATTTCATCACCCCAGAAGGAAACCCTACGCAACTAAGCAGTGTCCCCTCTTGTCCCTTCCTCCCAGCCCCGGCACCCATGGTTTGCATATTCCATTTACCTGGAAAACCCAGCACTTCTCATTTACCAAAAATGCTCCATGGAAACTTATAAATCACCTAGCTGGTTTTCTTTTTTTTTTTTTTTTTTTTTTCCTTTTTCTTCTTATGAAGACAATGCATACCCATGTCAAAAATTCAACCACTGAAAAAAAATGTTTTTTAAATAAAGAAGACAGTTTGTAAAATTGAACCCTCCTGGTGTCTCACTGTCAGCAACTGCTGGGAATATCTGGTGGCCCCCAGGCCTCTCCTGCCCCAGACATCTCTGTATAAACACTCACCCAACACGACCGTTTGAAAAGCTACTGCAATCATATTCATCTGCTGGTTTGGAGCCTAAGTTTTTTAAACTTAGCAATATATGTCATGGACATATTTCCAGTCAACATGTACCGTTCTCCTTGATGTTTTCATGTCCATAGAGGGCTCCTTCCTGCCGTCCTACAGTTGCTCTAACCGGTCCCCTAGGGAAGGACGATTAGGTGCAAGCTTATAGCTTTCCTGCAAATGGATCCACTTTCTGGGCTGTGTTAATTGATTGGATTTAGGAGGCTTGCTCGTGGGCTGTGGGGATTGAGGAAGGATTTAAGGGTTCTATGGAAGAATTCAGAGCTTACTGACAACCACTAACCAGATCTGAGTGAAGCACAGACACACCTGCTCAGCGCCCCCTGACAGATGCACGTAAGGAGTAGATGCGAGGGCAGAGGAGAGGACTGATGGCAGGAGCTGCCCCGGGGCACGGGACCTGCCAGCAACGGGTACAGGAAGGAGCCATGGGCTGGCCACCTATGCCCAGCAGCGAGCACATGCTGCATGTCAGCTTCATGGCAGTTCTAGGAGACACGGGATGAGGGAGGAAGCAGAAAGGCTGACGGCACCCTGGGATGTTATATGGAGATGCCAGGTGGGGTGTGTGTGTGTGTGTGTGTGTGTGTGTGTGTGTGTTTACAAGTGTATCAGCCAGCAAGAAAAGACAATTCCTTTAAACGCAGGGCTGTGTCCATTTTCCAAAATTCTCGTTATTACCTAGTAACTCAAATCCACACTTTGCTTTAGTGACGTAAGTTGTCACACATGGAGATTTTTTTTTAAGCTAGTCATTTTTTTTTTTCAGTTATCCCAGATACGGGCTCACTCTCACTCTCCTCTCCGAATTCTTTGAGGTCTGGACAGAGTCTCGGCTCCCCTGGGGAACCTTCCTGTATGCCTCTCTGTCTCTGGCCAGGGTGAGTCCCCATGCGCTCTTGTGATCACTCCTGTCACTGTGCACACAGCCTGGGACCTCCCATCCTGTGGGTTAACTTTTCCTGTCATATTCCTGCCTCCCGGTTACATTGTGTGGCCCCCGGAGCAAGGATTTCACAGGATTCAGCTCCGGGGCCTGGCAGCAGAATGCACGTGGTGACCGTGTGTCAGAGAGACAGGGACGGATGGGCTGGGAATCGAACCTTGCTCGCAGGTCCCAGTCCCCAAGAATTGCTGTGTGGATCAGAAGTCCTCTCTGTCTGGGTTCACAGTGGGTGGCAGGTGGACTGCCAGCTTCCTCATGGACTCCCTGTGGTCCTGGAGTCATGTCAAACAGTCCCAGGGAGTGGCAGTTATTACCTTGCCTTTTAGACAAAGAAACTAAGGTTCAGAAATGTGAGATTATTCGCAGGGTGAGGACAAGGGTGAGGCAAGAGAGAGACCCTCACCTTGGGGGCACTGTTGAAGGGGGCACCAAAACATTCAGTCATCAGGACCAAAAAAAAAAAAATCTAAATCCATGCAAAAATAAATCCATGAGGAACAAAACGTGAAATTTTAAATCAAGATGGAATACAGGGTCGGGGTCAGGGTAAGGCAAGCAAGGGAGCACGGGCAGGTGCCGAGATGGAGCCCATCTTTATTTTTTAAATGCTGATATTTTGTGCATCGTAGATTTTTTGCGTTCGTTTTGATTTTTTAAGATACTGCATTAAAATATTATTTATCTCGATGGCTGAGTGTTTCAGTGCTGCCTGTAATGTTGTACCCAAGATAAGAGCCTCATTCACTTTCCCTAGTCCTGGCCCTGCTGGGATCATCTTACCAGTGACTGGTGGAGCGGAGATTTGCACCCAGAGCTTTGGGCTGCCAGAGCTTTTTTTCCCATTCTTGGTGCAGAACTGCAGCTTCTAGCTGGACGCCTGACTCTCACTACAGCATCAATCTCGATTTCTGGGCACCTTGGGTTTCTGAGTTGAGTGGCTGGAGGGAGGGGATGGATTGTGCAGGGGGCAGACTGCACCCAAGGCGCTGGCATGCAGTCACTTCTTAAGCTTTCTGTCTGTCCAGCCCTTTCCCCCTCTATTCCCAATGCCCTTCACAAGATTTAGTTTGATGTCTGAGGGCAGCAAGGAACTTAACATTTACCGGAATCACATTTCTGTCAATGCAGGGTGTTTGATGCTGGCATAACAGTGCTTCCATTTGAAACTCACATACTCATACTCCTGGAACACAGAGTTTTGTGGAGAGGAGTCATGTCTTTTATGTGAAATATATACTTCAATATATATACTTCACCAAAATATGAACAACAAAACAACATTTTCTACCTTTTTACTTAACATACAATTTTTTAAAACAAAATATTTCCAAAACCCAGATTCCCAGAATCTGATGAGGAAAAAGTTTATCGGATACTTGGAAGAGTCATTTATAAATTGGTTTCGCTGTTGACCAGATGGTTTGGTCTATCTTTTTTTTTTTTTTTACAAAATGATGACTTTCTTAAACCAAGATGCTCATGTATGTGTGCACAGGCGCGCACACACACAAATATACACACACAAACACACACACAAATATATACACACACACACACAAATACACACACACACACACAGTGCACATGCACACACACCAAGATGGAACTCTGTGTTACTAAGGGTATGGCTTGAAGTATCAGCACAGCCCTGGCCATGAGGGGCTTATCAGCCTGCCTGCTTTAATTAAACTGATTGACCAACTCAGTTAAAACAACAACAGTGCAATTGTTTGGCGGAATTGAGCAATTCCTTGAGCCGAACTCATCTACCATTAAGATAGATGGGAAAGGGAACAGCGACAGCAAAAGGGAAGGGAGGACCTGAGACCAGTCCCCCCACTGTAAGCTCCAAGGGGATCCCTGCCCTCCTTCCAGAAGGTTCAGCTCAGATGGGATGGCCTTCCTCCTCGCCACCTTCCATCACAACGGATACGGTGCAGAGAGGTGAAATCACTCCTGAGGAAGAGAAAAGCCACCTGCCTGAGGGAGAAAGGTTTTTGCTGGGCTTTGATGTGGCTGGGGAGGTTGATTAAAACATCATTTTGGAGAAGTCTTATTTACTATTATGTATAGATCATCTACAGTAGGCTAAGGCCTCTGCTAAGTTACTACAGAAAATCCCAAGATGAATCCCTTCCAGTCCTGCAGCAATGACAGACGGAATTCTGAGAAACCGGTCCTGAGGGAGAAAGGAAACTCAGTGCAGAGCCCGTTAAGGGCTGCAGCTTCCAATACCAGCGCCTCCACTTTAAAAGGGTGCTAGAAATGGACTTTACATGATCTTTTAAAAATTCACAGGAATGGTTTACAAAGTAAGATTTGTTTCTTGTAGAATACCTGGACCGTATGCAACTACACAAGGGGAGAGGAACATGACAAAGCCACCACCAAGAGAACCACTTGCCACAGTTTGGTGTTTTGGTGTGTAAGTTACACACACACACACACACACACACACACGGAAGTGTGCATGCTTAGCACCCAGTAAGCATTAGCTGTTGTTATTCCTATTAGTTATTTTACCGTGTCCTTATAAGAATGGGATCACATGGTGCACGTGCTGTTTTGCAAATTACTTTCTTCATTTATTTGCCTGAACATCTCCCTTCACCCTTCAATATTTTTCGACGACGTAATCCTTCATGGCAGTGGAGCAGAAAGCTGCCTTAAAACCTTCAGCCTCCAGCCTTGCTGGGATCTGGAGGAGTGTGAGCGTCCCGCGGGTGGGCCGGCATTTCAGGGCTCCATGCGTGGGCTTTGGAGAGGCGGCAAGCCTGAGGTATTCTGGCAAACTGGACATCAATCTGTGCAATTCAGTGAATGCGGTTGTTTGTGTGAAGCCATGTCATGTTCTGCTCCCCACAGGAGCAGAGCAGTGGGGACCTGGAGCGGCTTGGATTTTTGCGGCTGAGGTTGGGCTAACAGCAAAGACTGGGGAGCTGCCTCCCTTAGGGGAGACTCCAGATGGAATTGTCAGCTGTGGCAGACCCAGGGCAGGCAGGCTGAGTTCTAGGGGAGGGAGCAGTTACAGCAGAGGGAGCACCGCTTCCTGCTCAGGCACCCCCACCTCTGTAGGTAGACCGAGCAGCAGCTTACAACCAAACACAGTCCCCAGTGAGAGGCAAGAAAATCGAATTTCAGTTCACTTCTCCATAGCCAAGTGGTGAATACTATAACAAGAATGACACCGACCAACCCTGCCTATGAACCAAGCAGTGTTCTAAACTGTCCCGCGTGAACTCAATTTGCAACCACCCTTTGGGGCAGGGAGGCATGGCAGGGGCTCCTCTGTACAGCACAGAGACTGCCTGCAGATTCTATATCATCTGAGGTTGCACATAATTCCATTCCACCCCCAGGCATCCATCCTTGTTCATTTTATTTGAAAAAAAAAAAAAGTCCAAAATATTACTCTTTTGTCCCCTCTTTTTACAAAACGATGAATGCTCAGTGCCCACGTTTCAGGCATCACAAAGAAATGACTTAAGTTCAAGGTCAAGAGACAATTCTGTCCCCGCTGACCCAGAGATGTCCATTGCTGATGCTCTGAGACGCCTTTTCAACATGCTGTCTGGGGAGGGATGAAGTCAGTGTTTTGATCTCTTTAAAGTCTGATTTCTTTACCAAAGTACCACGTTTCTATACCATCTGTCCTGAAAGTGTCTTTGGCTGGGCTCACCATGTTCCCTGGCCTGTGGTCCTCTGATTGGAAATGGGTTTTCATGAAACAAACGGAAGGGGAGGGTGGGCAGACTGGAGAAGTTTGTAGCCTGTTTCTGGTTTTCTGCGACTTTCATTCTGGCCCCTCCTGGCTCTGTCATCCCCGGTCCCAACAGCACCGTCCAGACCAGACCTAGCGTAGCAGGTCCACACACCCGGGATGGCTCAGCACTGACCCTGCCTTCTCTTCCTCCCCAGGGAGGGCTCCCGGAGTAAAGCCTGAGGAACTCCACCTTTACAAGGTGATCTTCAGCGTTCAACAAACTTTGCTTCTCTGGCCACCTCCTTAATCAACTGCAGCCTTTTTCTATTTCTAGCCTGAAACAAACTCCACAAACACTGGCTCTTTCTTCATCTTCCTCCCTTTCCAATGATAATACCGGATAAAAATGGGACAATCTGTAATTTTTGCCCATTTTCTTAGGAATTTTTCCCCTCTAGTTAAAAATAATCACACACACACACACACACACACACACGCATGCACACACACGCACACCATGAATTGAGTCAGGGTTCCCTCTGATCATCCGCACCGCGCTCTTCCTTTTGTCTGAAAGGGGCTGGGCAATGATGATTGTGCTTCTGGGGTGAGAGGTGTGGGGTGAGAGGTGGGGGGATTCGCAGCAGAGGCTGCGGCAGCTGGTGGGGGGTCCTCCTTCCTGGTCCTCCGATGACTCCTCCGACGACGAGGAGCTCTGAAGGGAGACCAGGAGGCGTCTCCACTGACCATGGGGCCCAGCAGCGCGGGGCCCGGGGCCAGCCCCGACCTTCCCCTCCACCAGCGGACGGACCCACAGCCGGAAGGCGGCTGGCACCAGAGGGGCCCCGGCAGGAGCCGATGGGCTGCGAGCGCGCTGGCGAGGGGCGCAGGAGAATGGAACGGGGACAGGGGAGAGGCAGAAGGAGGAGGAGAGGGAAGCCTGGAGAAGAGGAGAGCGCAGAACTGAGGAGCGGGGCAGAAAACAGAGGGAGAGTTGCAGACCGGGCTGAGCTGCAGCGGAGCGCGGGAGTGAGCGGCGGCGGGAAAGCTGGGGTTGGGGGGCCAGGACGTCGCGGGCGAGGGGCGGTGGTGAGTGCAGCCCAAGGGCGCACCGTCCCTGCAGCAGCTTCGCGGGCGGGACAGCAGGAAGGAGTGAGTCTTGGACGGGCGGTGGGTTTCAGAGGAGGGAGGGGCGAGCAGCTGCAGGGGACAGAGGGGCAGAAAGACACGGAGGCGGGGAGAAGGTAGGGAGCGGTTCTGGGGAACTACTTCGCTTCGGAAACCGCCCGGGTCTCAGGCCCCAAGGGCATCCCCCTCCTCCCAGATCCCCGTCTTGGGTCCCTGGACCCAGGTCCCGTGGAAGGCGACACCCGCGTCCCAGACCACCGCGGCGGCTGCTGCCCCCACACGTCTGGTTCGGCTGGCTCTCCCCTGCGATGGTCGGGGTTTCTGGAGCCCTGCGCACTGGGCTCCCCTTGCCCGCAGCGCCCCTGCGGCCCCTCCTCCCGCTGGCCTGGGATCCCGAAGACGCAGGACGACCTCGTGCGCGAAGGGGCGGGGGGCGCGTAGGGTCCCTGGGGGCACACCTGCTCACTCATCCCTTCCCGTCTGAGGTCTTCGCTGATGCCAGCTTCACAGGCGCGGGCATCAAGGTCCTGAGACGGGAGAAAGGGTAGGCTTCGCAGGTGCACGTGGGAGAGGCTGCACCTAAGCCCCCGCGCCAGCCCTGGACCACCAGGGCGCAGGGCCCGAGGTGCGTGACAAAGGGGTGACCTCACCTGTAACAAGTGAACAAGCGTTGACACCCGCGCAGGCTCCAGTGTTCCAACGGCGGAGTCATATGAATCATCCTGATGCTTAATAAACAGATCCCAGAAGGAGCCTGGACATATTGGATCAGAACTTCCCAGGGAGCGGCCCAGGGATCTGGATTCCCAGTACATGCCCTGCGGTGACCCTCACTCCAGAAAGCTCAGGCCCCACTGAACTCCAGTGTTCTATCTCCAGACGTGGATTACACCCGGGGCTACACAGCGAGACAGCGAAGCTGTGCTGGGTCACCAGGTTGAGGGTGGTGGTGATGTTAGTCTCAAACCCCAGCCTAGTGGGGCTTCATGGCTCTGTTTTAGCCAAGGGGCTCTTGGATTGTCCCCGGAGGGGTCAAGGGTCTTTCCACTGTCCTATTCAAAGTGTTTTAGGGTGAAATAATCATGATAATAGTCACAGCACCTGCTACGAATGAAGCAGGCGCTTACTATAGTCTAGAGAGCTACGGACTTTTGTGAATATTCTGTTTTAATCCTCACAATTGACCTTGGGAGGAAGGTACTATTTATCATCCCACTTTACTGATACGCAAACTGAGGTGCGACCAGGTTATTTTATTTTCTCCAAGTCCTGAAATGGTGAGCTGGGGCTCCCCAGCTCTACCCACAGGTACCTGCCTCCCTCCGGAAGGTGTGGACAGCACAGTGGTGGGCGGCCCAGCCCGGAGGGGGGACTTTGTGCTTCCATAGGAAGGGGTCTCAGAGCCTAGCATCTGGGTGTCCACCCAGGAAGGTGGGTGGGGCACAAGGTGGTCTCTGTTGTCCCTGCAGCTGCTGGGAACCCAGATGAAAGGCAGGATCGTGGAGCACAGACCTGGGGTCTCTGTAGAATGCCCTGGAGGGTACCAGGAGCTAAAACTATGTGGAGCTGGGTGGGCCCAATAGAGGAGAAGGGAATAGGGGAGGGAGATTCATAAACTAAGTCCAGAGGTGGGGGATGGGAAGGGGAGGAAAGAGGTGATGGCTTTGGAACGGTGCTACTGAGAGAGGCAGGCCTGGGTCTCGGCACCACAGCGTGCCTTTGGTGGTCTCAGGTTCCACACAGGAACCCTGAAACGAAACAGGGAACGCCCTAAAGTGGCACCTCGTATACTCTCCAGGTTTCTGGCAGCTCAGCAGTTGGGCTGGGGGTGCTTTCCTGTGCCCAATCCCTGGCACCCTTCCCACACCACCCCCACCCCCATAATGCAGCAGCAGAGAACCTCCATCTCACCGATGGGGGAACTGAGGCCCAAAGAGGTTGAACAGGGAGCCGATGGCCTGGAGCTTGCCTCCTTCCAAGGTTGTGAGTTGAATGGAATGGTCCGAAAGCCGGAGGTGTCCGCTATGGAACACCACCCTAACACTAAAACAGCAGCGGTATGACATTTATCAGATTCCTCCGAAATGCCAAGAACTGTGCTGGCAACTTTGCATTTTTATCTCATTAAATTGTCATGACAATCCTATGAAGTACTCTTAGTCTCCCTGTTTCACAGAGGGGGAAACTGAGGCTCCACCTGGAGGACATTTCTTGCGCTGGCTCTTTAAGAGTCTATGCGGGTGCTTCCAGCAGATGCCCAGGTTCTCCTCTTGGCATCTTACCCTGCCTCCCCCATGACCAGCTGAGTTCTAGTTGGCCAACTTTCATGAGACAGGGTAGCAGATGGCATCTGGTACCCAGATCTCAAAGCTAGTCACGCCTGCCTCAGGGGTCTCGCCATACCCCAGAGTTTCTGCACCTGGGACCTCTGGCTCCTACTCTTTAATTTCCTCCACAGCCTCTTACCCAGATATTTTTAAATGGGGAGATTTAAAAAATTTTTTAATGGGAAGAGTTAAAAATTTTTAAATGGGGCCATTTAAAGATGGGGAGAGGAGACAGAAGAGGATTCCGCCTTCTCCTCTTACAAGAACTGTTTCGTATCTTGCTCTCCTTTGTTAAGAGAGTTAAATAGCAGTTTGTAAATAGTACCTGGAGACCCTAGGATGCCAAATTAGTTGATGTGTGTTAATTAGCTCCTTGGGAAAAACCCAACACAAGAACATTTAAAGTCAGTGAAATCAGCATTATGTAGCTGATAGGGACACAGACTCTGAACTCCTCCTGGCCTGCCTGCCTGCATATGGCAGTTCAGTCTCTGTGACCTTTGAGGTCATGGCCGCTGCCAGCAGTGGGGCTGGGAATCTGGCACGTGGAAGTCTCCTTGGGACCTCCCTGACTTTGGCTGTAATCGGGGCTGAGGTTGGCACTGCTCAACATTGTGTAGAGCTCACCAGAGGTTCCGTGAACATTCAGACGAAACAAATGCTGTCAAAGGTATTTCCCTTGGCCTGGGGCAGTGCCTCACCCTGTAATCCCAGCACTTTGGGAGACCGAGGTGGGTGGATCTCGAGGTCAAGAGATCGAGACCATCCTGGCCAACATGGTGAAACCCCGTCTCTATTAAAAATACAAAAATTAGTTGGGCGTGGTAGTGCACACCGGTAATCCCAGCTACTCAGGAGGCTGAGGCAGAAGAATCGCTTAAACCTGGGAGGCGGAGATTGCAGTGAGCCGAGATCACACCACTGCACTCCAGCCTGAAGACAGAGCAAGACTCTGTCTCAAGATAAAAAAAATAAAAAATAAAAAAGATATTTCCCTTGGAATGCAGATGAAGTACACCAAGTCTTTGCTTGGGAAAAGACAGAAGTGAGAATTCAGTTTTCTTGAAGATTCAGTGTAATTACTGTGAGCCTAGGGTAATGGAATGTCCTCAGAGAGCATAAAACATTTTCATCAATAACATACTGAGTGTTATGGAGGATTCCTTCTGTTCTAGTTGTTACTGTTATGTGAAAATTACCCAAAAACTTAGTGGCTAGAACTATGTGATATTGCTCATGGTTTTGTGGATTCGAAATCCAGGAAGATCTCGGCTCAGTGGTTCTCACTAGGGGTATCTCATTTGACTGTGGTCAGATGTTGACTGGGTTGGATGTTCTAGATGACACATGTTTATAGCTGCTAGTAAATGCTGGTTGGTGTCTGGGAGCCCGGCTGGATTATGGATTGGGGTGCCCACACGTGGACCCCCAGCATGACCGCCTCAGGGCTGTCGGACTTCTTATGTGGCAGTGGCTTCCCCCAGAACGAGTGCCCCAGAGGACCAGGCAAAGCTGTGTGGTGTTTCACAAACTGGCCTGAGAAGTCACACAGTGGCATTTTCACTGCGTGCAATTGAATTGGGGGTCATAGGGCCACCAGATTCAGGGGAGGGGCACAGACCCAACCTCTCAATGGGAAGAGAACATGTGGGATAGGGGATGGGGTTTTGACCGTCTCGAATCTGTCCCCTCACATTTATCTAAAACAAGTGAAGGCTATACATACGGCCTCAAGACTGGGACATCAATGCAATAGAGGATGTAGGTCTAGACTTTTCATGAGCTGCCATTCTTTCTGTTTGAAAGCCTTGAAAAGAAGTACCCACTGAAAATCCAGTCCAGGACAACAGAACACATTCATCTTGGGAGAAGCCTGGGTTACTTAGGGTTGGCGTCTCTTTCCAGGAAACAGAAATCAGGAAATATGCTAGACCAGGGAAGGGTATGAACAGTCAAATACCATTTTTCCTGCATCCCTTTGTTGGATCACTAGGATAATCCAGTGAGGTTGGGCACCCACCAGATTGGTAAATTGCATAGAAAATCTAACTAATAAGGGGTTCTAACTAACAAGTCTTTTGTCTATTCCAACAGGAATCTGGAGGTAGGGAGTTCACAGAGGGTGCAACTGCTTAGCCACGTGATCAGGGCCCTACACCTTTTTTTTTTTTTTTCTCTCTGCTGCGTTCTGGTGTGTGTCCTCACAGTTACAAAAGGGCTGCTTCCCCTCCAGAAACATAACAAGGGCCAACCCCCTGACAGCCTTCCTATTTGCTGGCATTGCTCCAAGGGTTTTGCATGTGTTAATTCATTTAACCCTCCCCAACAACCTACAAGGAAGGTGCTTTTTTATAGCAAGAATACTGAGGCCCACGGAAATTAAGGCACTTGCTGGGGTCATAGGACCTGCAAGTGGCAATTCTGAGTATCAAACCAAGGAGATGGACTCCAGACACTTGGATTTAACCACACCAGCAGTATTTCAGGCAAAAAAATCACCTCTATCACCTCTGTCCAACAGTATTGCAGGCAAAAGAAGGGCAGAGGGAGGAGGATTCAGGGTTCTCAGAAACCGGCAGTTTATGCCTCATTGGCCAGAACTATGTCACAGAGTCACTTGTAATCTGGAGGAATCTGGTGGCGTTCGTGTGCTCAGCTGGGCTTATTGCTCCCCTCAAACAAAACTAGGGTTCTGTTAGAAAAAGAAGAGTGAAGAGTATTGTGGGGCAGTGAAGACTGGCTGAAATGTAGCCCATTTATATTTCTGGGTCTCATTTTCCCTAGGTTCACCTTATAGTAGTTCTCGGAGCCCAGAACTCAGGGCTTCAGAAGAGATTTGGCTCATACAGAGAGGGATGGGTTGGCTCAGTGGCCAGCCGGAAATGTGGGTGACTGAGGGTCATGGCCCGGTCTTAGCCATCAGTTAAATGTGTGAGCAGCGTCAGGTGTTCTCAACAGCGCCCATTCCTATGAGCACATGGCACCTGGACCCGTCATGAAAAGGGCCAGGCAGACAGCCCGGTCACCCTTGGCTGAAGCATGGGAATTGGTGTGCAGAGCCGTGCGCTGGCTCGGGCAGGCATCTGCAGCAGTGACAATGCTATGTGAGCCAGGCGGTCCTTCTAGCCTCCTTCCAGCTGGCCCGGAGCACCCCATGCCTGGGACATGCCACCCCTACGTGAGCAATGCTCTGTAGCCTCCTTCTGGTAATTTTTTAATGGCTCTACTTCAGAACTATGTTGAGCTCATTGTGTTTTGACATTCTAGGGAGAAAAAACCACTTAATTATCTGATTTATAAAGCAGCTCTTCCTTTCAAAAGGATTAAGGTCTTTAAAGCTGACATCCCATGCAGGGTGGCTGGGTCTGAGAAAAAGTGGTTGGAGTCAGAAAGTCCTCTGTCATTTTCATGCGCGTCCGTGTGAAGAGACCACCAAACAGGCTTTGTGTGAGCAACATGGCTGTTTATTTCACCTGGGTGCAGGCGGGCTGCGTCCGAAAAGAGAGTCAGCGAAGGGAGATAGGGGTTAGGCCGTTTTATAGGATTTGGGAAGGTAATGGAAAATTACAGTCAAAGGGGGTTGTTCTCTGGTGGGCAGGGGTGGATCTCACAAAGTACATTCTCAAGGATGGGGAGAATTACAAAGTACCTTCTTAAGGGTGGGGGAGATTACAAAGTACATTGATCAGTTAGGGTGGGGCAGGAACAAATCACAATGGTGGAATGTCATCAGTTAAGGCTGTTTTTACTTCTTTTGTGGATCTTCAGTTACTTCAGGCCATCTGGATGTATGCGTGCAAGTCACAGGGGATGCGATGGCCTGGCCTGGGCTCAGAGGCCTGACATTCCTGCCTTCTTATATTAATAAGACAAATAAAACAAAATAGTGTTGAAGTGTTGGAGCGGCGAAAATTTTTGGGGGGTGGTATGGAGAGAGAATGGGCGATGTTTCTCAGGGCTGCTTCAAGCGGGATTAGGGGCGGCGTGGCAACCTAGAGTGGGAGAGATTAAGCTGAAGGGAGATCTTGTGGTAAGGGGTGATATTGTGGGGATGTTAGAAGAAACATTTGTCGTATAGGATGATTGGTGATGGCCTGGATACGGTTTTGGATGAATTGAGAAGCTAAACGGAAGATACAAGGTCCGAATAAAAGGAGGAGAAAAATGGGTATTAAAGGACTAAGAATTGGGAGGACCCAGGACATCCAATTAGAGCGTGCCCAAGGGGGTTCAGCGTAATCACTTGCTTGGGTGGCAAGTTTTTGGGCTCTATCCTTGAGTTTTTTTATGTTGTCATACACCAGGCCAGATTGATTTAGGTAAAAACAACACTCCTCATTTTAGAATATGCAGAGTCCTCCCTTTTCAGCAGTGAGTCAGTCAAGGCCTCGGCGGTTTTGGAGGAC
The DNA here is from genome assembly GCF_028858775.2 of Pan troglodytes. Taxonomy (NCBI): domain Eukaryota; kingdom Metazoa; phylum Chordata; class Mammalia; order Primates; family Hominidae; genus Pan; species Pan troglodytes. The sequence continues at coordinate 84,449,619 of NC_072416.2, read as the reverse complement.
AACTGCAGCTGAAGAGTCAACTTGGGCCTGGAGGACTGATAAAGTTTGTGATTTTGAGGGCCTCTAAAAGTATTAAAGCAGCGGCAGCCGCTGCACGCAGACATGAGGGCTAGGCTAAAACAGTAAGGTCAAGTTGTTTGGACAGAAAGGCTACAGGGTGTGGTCCTGGCTCTTGTGTAAGAATTCCGACCACGCTAACCATGCCTAGGAAGGAAAGGAGTTATTGTTTTGTAGAAAGGTGCTGGGGTTTGAGAGATCAGTCGGACATGATTGGCAGGGAAAGCACGTGTGTTTTTATGAGAATTATGCCGAGATAGGTAACAGATGAGGAAGAAATTTGGGCTTGATTGAAGTAATGGGGGCTGTCTGTGAAGCTTTGCAGCAGTACAGCCTAGGTAATTTGCTGAGCCTAATGGGTGTCAGAGTCAGTCTAAGTGAAAGCGAAGAGAGGCTGGGATGAAGGGTGCAAAGGAATAGTAAAGAAAGCATGTTTGAGATCTAGAACAAAATAATGGGTTGTAGAGGCAGGTATTGAGGATAGGAGAGTATGAGGATAGGATAGGTGCCACCCCATTTGGCACCATGGGGTGGATAGGCAAAAACAATTTGGTTGATAAGGCACAGATTCTGAACTAACCTGTAAGCCTTGTCTGGTTTTAGGACAGGTAAAATGGGGGAATGGTAAGGAGAGTTTATAGGCTTTAAAAGGCCATGCTGTAGCAGGCGAGTGATAACAGGCTTTAATCCTTTTAAAGCATGCCGTGGGATGGGATACTGGCATTGAGTGGGGTAAGGGTGATTAGGTTTTAACAGGATGGTAATGGGCATGTGATCAGTTGCCAGGGAAGGAGTAGAGATGTCCCATACTTGTGGGTTAAGGTGGGGGGATACGAGAGAAAGACGCGAAGGAGGCTTTGGGTTGGCGAGAAGGGCGGCAATGAGTTGCAGCTGTAGTCCAGGAATAGTCAGGGAAGCAGACAATTTGGTTAAAATATCTCGGGCTAATAAGGGAACTGGGCAGGTGGGGATAACTAAAAAAGAGTGCATAAAAGAGTGTCGTCCAAGTTGGCACCAGAGTGGGGGGAGTTTTAACAGGTTTAGAAGCCTGGCCGTCAATACCCACAACAGTTATGGAGGCAAGGGGAAACAGGCCCTTGAAAAGCAGGTAATGTGGAGAAGGGGTTCAGGGGTACTTGTCCCTGCCCCAGGAAAGCGGCAAGTCCTGCTCCAGGAAAGCGGCAAGTCCTGCTCCAGGAAAGCGGGACTTGCCACTAAGGGTGAAGGAGAAGGGGTTGAGGGGTACCTGCCCCTGCCCCAGGAAAGCGGGACTTGCCGCTGAGGGTGAAGGAGAAGGGGTTGAGGGGTACCTGCCCCTGCCCCAGGAAAGCGGGACTTGCCGCTGAGGGTGAAGGAGAAGGGGTTGAGGGGTACCTGCCCCTGCCCCAGGAAAGCGGGACTTGCCGCTGAGGGTGAAGGAGAAGGGGTTGAGGGGTACCTGCCCCTGCCCCAGGAAAGCGGGACTTGCCGCTGAGGGTGAAGGGGAAGGGGTTGAGGGGTACCTGCCCCTGCCCCAGGAAAGCGGGACTTGCCGCTGAGGGTGAAGGAGAAGGGGTTGAGGGGTACCTGAGCCTGCCCCAGGAAAGCGGGACTTGCCGCTGAGGGTGAAGGAGAAGGGGTTGAGGGGTACCTGCCCCTGCCCCAGGAAAGCGGGACTTGCCGCTGAGGGTGAAGGGGAAGGGGTTGAGGGGTACCTGCCCCTGCCCCAGGAAAGCGGGACTTGCCGCTGAGGGTGAAGGGGAAGGGGTTGAGGGGTACCTGCCCCTGCCCCAGGAAAGCGGGACTTGCCGCTGAGGGTGAAGGGGAAGGGGTTGAGGGGTACCTGCCCCTGCCCCAGGAAAGCGGGACTTGCCGCTGAGGGTGAAGGACCAAGGCAGGCGTCCCTGCGTGGTCTGACATCCTTTAAACGTGGTTTTGTAATCAGAGAGGCGTCCCTGCAGTGATTAAACACCAAGGGAAGGCTGCCTTCCCAGTCCGTGACCAGCGCCGGAGTTTGGGTCCACGGATAAAACGTGTCCCTTTTGTCTCTACCAGAAAATGAAAGGAATTGAAATTAAGAGAAGGGAGAGATTGAAGTGTGGCGCCAAGATTGAAAGGAGAAAGAGGTTGAGGGATAGTGAGGGAAGTTGGAGAAGAGAGTAAAAAGAGGCCGCTTACCGGATTTGAAATTGGTGAGATGTTTCTTGGGCTGGTCGGTCTGAGTACCTGAGGTCGTAGGTGGATCTTTCTCACGGAGCAAAGAGCAGGAGGACGGGGGATTGATCTCCCAAGGGAGGTCCCCCGATCCGAGTCACGGCACCAAATTTCATATGTGTCCGTGTGAAGAGACCACCAAACAGGCTTTGTGTGAGCAACATGGCTGTTTGTTTCACCTGGGCCCAGGAGGGCTGCGTCGGAAAAGAGAGTCAGCGAAGGGAGATAGGGGTGGGGCCGTTTTATAGGATTTGGGAAGGTAATGGAAAATTACAGTCAAAGGGGGTTGTTCTCTGCTGGGCAGGGGTGGATCTCACAAAGTACATTCTCAAGGGTGGGGAGAATTACAAAGAATCTTCTTAAGGGTGCGGGAGATTACAAAGTACCTTCTTAAGGGTGGGGGAGATTACAAAGTACATTGATCAGTTAGGGTGGGGCAGGAACAAATCACAATGGTGGAATGTCATCAGTTAAGGCTGTTTTTACTTCTTTTGTGGATCTTCAGTTACTTCAGGCCATCTGGATGTATGCGTGCAAGTCACAGGGGATGCGATGGCCTAGCCTGGGCTCAGAGGCCTGACAGTCATCTCAAGAGAGCCACTTAACCTTGGGGAGTCTTCATTTCATCATCTGTAAAATGGGTATAGGACGCCTTCTTAAATTTAGCACCAACCCAAGGGGGCTGGTGGCACTTGTGTGCTCCTTTCCCAGCAGGCATGATTGTCTCCTGTCCTGGAGACCATTTGATCTGGCGACATGAGCTTGAAGTTAATTTCTGCAACTGGCAATTTAGGGAGAGCCTGAATGTGCAAATAGAGCAGTGGAACTCTCAGATGGAGCTCTGGCCCCTCATTTTCTGGTCAAGTGGCCCTGGTTATTTGACTTCTCAGTCTCTGTTTGGAGCCTTCAGTGGCTGTTCTGGGCTTCTCTATGGGGAGACATGGCCTTACTGGGGAGAGCAGCTGGGGATCTGGTCTCCAGGCTGGGGACGTAGAGGCAACACCCTGTCTCCACTTACATATTTACTTATTTGAATAGCTGCTATCTGAGCATGAAATGAAACAGCAACAAGATCTTTCAAAAAAGGGAAATGAAAAGCAATCACTGCACCCCAACCCCTGTTCTGAATGAGCCAGTTTCTGGAGCTTGGAATGCCATGTGCCTGCAGCTGGCAACCCTCTGCTTGGTTCACCAGCTATGAAATCTGTTTCACACCGAAGCAGATGCACGTGGCTGGTGGAATGTGCATTCAGCTCTCTTTTGCATCTGAACAGATTTCAACTGCCTCTGAATGTTGCTCTGAGCAGATTAGCAATGATGATTGTTTTTCAAATTCACTCTCCTCACGTCCCCACCCATGCACACAGATACTCACCAAAGTCTCCTGTTGCTATGGTTTGGCTCTGTGTCCCCACCCAAATCTCATCTCAAATGGTAATCCCCACATGTCAAGGGAGGGACCTGGTGAGAGGCAATTGGATCATGGGTGCTGTTTCCCCCATGCCATTCTTGTTACAGTGAGGGAGTTCTCATGAGATCTGATGTTTTAAAAAGTGGTAGTTTTGTCCAGGTGCAGTGGCTCATGCCTGTAATCCCAGCACTTTGGGAGGCAGAGGTGGGCAGATCACCTGAGGTCCAGAGTTCGAGACCAGCCTGACTAACATGGAGAAACCCCATCTCTACTAAAAATAAAAAATTAGCCAGGCATGCTGGTGCATGCGTGTAATCCCAGCTACTCAGGAGACTGAGGCAGGAAAACTGCTTGAACCCAGGAGGCGAAGGTTGCGGTGAGCCAAAATCACATCATTGAACTCCAGCCTGGGCAACAAGAAACTGTTGCCTGTCTCAAAAAACAAACTTTGTCTCAAAAAACAAACAAACGAAAGTGGCAGTTTTTCCTGCACTTTCTCTCTCTCCTGCCACCATGTAAGATGTGCCTTGCTTCCTCTTTGCCCTTCATGATTGTAAGTTTCCTGAGACCTCCCAGCCATGCAGAACTGTGAATCAAGTAAACCTCTTTTCTTTATAAATTACCCAGTCTCAGGTATTTTTTTAGAGCAATGTGAAAATGGACTAATACACCTTCTCCCTGATGCCAGTGACCATCAGGGGAGTAAGCCACTTTACATCAGTGCTGTTGAACATTTGATGCCAGTTCTTCATCAGCCAGCTGTCTCCTTTATTCTCTTTCAGTGGCCAGTACCAAGCTACTGTTTGAACTAGTGCATAGAAATATGCACATATTAGGGAATTAGGCCAAGTTAGAGGATGATGGAAACATGTTTTCTCTAATGAATAAATAAATAAGGATGATATCCAGATCCATCCACAATGAGCTCTGTGTCAAATCCTTTCTGACTCAACGATCACCAAGGTCACTCCTGGTTTTTAAGTTCTGCAATTCTATATTTTGCCAAATTAATTGCAGCACATTTAATCATTATTAAGAAAGTATACTTTCCAAAGGGGAAAAAAGCATGTTTAAGTAATTAATATACATGGCGAATATGTTGGAAGATTATATGAGAAAAATACTTTCAGTTCTTTGAAAAGCCTGAATATGATTATTTTAATAGGAAAATAATTAACAAAGGATAAGGATGTTATGAAAATCCTGTACATCAACTAACATTGTTATGCATAGTGCATATATTATACTGTATCTCATATGCATTATAATTCATATAATATGCAATAATTATTATAACACATTGACTAATTGTGTCACAATATTAATTATAACTTACATTGATTGGTTCCCTATTAAATGCTACGCACTTTACTTCTGTCTCCATATATAAGACTTCTCTAGCCCTGTGTATTGGATGCTAATATTATCATCTCCATTTTATAGGTGGCGACATGGAGGCCCAGAGTGAGGAAGTCATGTATTCAAGGTGGCAGAGCTGGGATTTGTATATCATCTCTGTACCTGAGCCCCTAACCTGCAAGTCATAATAGGCAACCAATCAATGTAAGTTATAATTAATATTGTCGCATGTATCTATTATTAAGTTACAATAATTATGACATATTATATTCATTATAATGTATATGAGATGCATGATAATACGTGCACTATGCATAACAATGTTTGTCGATGTACAGGTACATCTGTAGGATGCTGTCATTAGACAGTCATTTAAAACTGTATTCCTGGCGGGTCCAATGGCAGTGGATTTCAGAATTTATTAACATTAGTGTCACTAAAGTTGGTATACAATCCTTCACTGCTAAATTTGACTAGCTAAAAAATAATTAAAAAAATAGAACTGTATTCCTGTTTCATAGATTTTCATGTAGACATTTCTCATATATACTCAGCTATACTTGGTCCTAATGTTAATGCAAACAAACATCAGATAATTCAATTCAGGAAAAACCTAGCAAGGATCACCAGATGCCAGGCAAGTTTCCTCATCCACTCAAGGCAGTCTGAAATGGACCAGGTAATGTTCCCACCCTCTGGGTTCTCAGCATCTTGTTCTGCAGAGGGCCCACCTGAGGATATGAATCCAAGGTGCACACGTGCTTCATTCATTCATTCATTCATTCATTTATGCCAGAAACTGGTATTGCCTGCATTGTCCATTGGCAGCATTGCACCTGCCACTGCTTATACAGAGAGAGATCAAGTCTCTGCCTCCTCCCTCTGGGAGCATCCACACAGCCAACTAAAGAGACAGGACTGTGGCCAAACAACCCCAGAACGGGCACAGGCATAGAACATACACAGAGAGGGGACATGGCCTTTTCCAGGGGAAAAAGATGCCAGATCACGTCTTTGAAAGAGAGGAGCATGGGAGGTGCTGTGCGGCGGGAACAGAATCGTGGGCTGGAAGGGAATGCTCAGCCACCTGGAGCTCTGGGTTCCAGACTTTGGGATTTTACAAATCATGACAAGTTCCCTTCAAACTGAAAAAGAAATAACTTGGAGCTAACTAGAGTTGTCAGACTTTTGCTTTTGTTTTTGCCAACTGTGGACCTTAAATTTACCCACTGCTGTTGCCGTAGTTTCATAAAATGGCAGGCTAGCGCTTCCAAATTAGAATGTGCAGGTCTCATGGTGCCTCCCTACGCACCTGCCCTCTGTAAGGCTGGGCTTCTATGTGGGAGAGATGTGGCCTTGCTTGGGAGATCAGCTGGGGACCTGGTCAGAGGTAAGAAAAGAGGGCAGGGGGTAAGAGACCACCGCAGCCTCACTGTGACAGTTGGCCTGCCCAGCTCAAATGGCCAGCACCTGCTTTTCTTTGCATGGGGCTGCCTCTGGATTTTGCCACCTGCACAGCAAGCTTGAGTTCCTGGGAGTTCACGCATGCACACATACATGCACACGTAGGCACCAGCAATCTTTGAGCAACGACCACCCAGAGTTGGTGTATTGCAGCTGTGTCTCCTGGGGAACTCTGAGCATCTGTCTACACTGGCTCCCAGGGTTTCAAGCAGGGTTGAGCTCAGTGCCCACTTGGTAAGCAGGCCAATGACTGCCCACTATCAACTGCCCTCTGTCCTCATTTCTCTTCCTCACCCATTCACTGACTTTCCTGGGATCGTCAGCTAAACAAACTCGGTTCCTCTGCATCTCTTGGGAGAGGACCGAAATTAAAACAGTCCCCAAAAAATCTGGCCACCTATCTCAGGCACAAAGGCTTCCCTCAGACCAGCCTTCCATGTAAGATGCTCCTAAGAAGTAAGCAAAAATGAAGTACCTACAGCCTCCTGGCGACTTTCACAGTTACAACCATCCCATGTGAAACTCAGGGAATGTCGTGGAAATAACCTTCCCTGGAATTTGCCCAGGTCCAGGTCCTGGAGTCTTTGGGAGGGTTTTGTTCTTAGCAAAAGGAGACCTGCCCAGCTGGCCAGGATGCTTGGCTGTGAGGAATAAATGCAGGGATTTTGTGAGAAGTCACTTTTAGCTGACATTGGAAAGGGGGTCCTGGTAGGGGCCAACTGTTTGTCTCAGGTGGGGGCTCTCCATGCTGGGGAATGTGGAGACCCTGCTCAGCCAGGCTGGGCATTGTAAGGAACTCATCTCACCAGACATCTACAAGCAAGTCTCCATGCTTGGGCACTGTGGAAGGACTTACGGGCAATGGACACTCTCATCCTGATGATGACAGAGGCAAGATTCCTCCTCTTGGTCTCACAGTCCTGATAGGCTACAGTGACACAGAGCCAGCAGTCCAGCTTAGGGCTGTGCTGGGTAGGGTCTGCGTGCATCATTAACACTGGGAAATGGAATGTACTGCACTGGGTAGCTCAACAACCAACCACAAAGATGGAAAACCAGGCTCAGAACAAAACACAGTGAAGCAGAGATGTGCCAGAGTCTAAGAGAAAAGAGCTATCTGATGGTCTATGCAGGTCCCCACTGCCGGTGTTTGTTGTATTTAGTTTAATAAGTATGTATATAGTGCTTTTTATTAGTTATACATGTGTGTGTTTAATTCTCATAACAACCACATAAGGTTAGTAATATTTTTATCTTCATATTATAGAGAAGGAAACTGAGATGTAGGAGAGTTTACAATACTTGCCTAAGGTTACCAGCAGCTGGTGTAAGAGGTAGCAGACACAGGATTTAAACTCAGGATGTTTGTCTCTGGAACACCATTTCTTTTTCCATATTAAAATAACATAAGAAATGAGGGATCTGGATTTAGCTCCATGAAGGCCTCGTGAAGTCTTTCTGTTCCACTTTGCAAGCTTCTTTCTTTAAGATCTCATGGTCCAAGAAGGCTGCTGGAGCTCCATCCATTGCATCCACATTCCAGGCAGAAAAAAAGTGGTAATGGGAGGAGAAAGATACAAGTCAGGCTTATCAGATGAGTCAACTCTTTGAGATATTTTCTTGGAAGACCTACACAATAAATAGTTTTTGCTTATATCTCAACAACAATAACACATAAGATAAGGAAAGTATGTAATAATAATAAATAGAAACCCTTACACCTACCTTTTTCCTCTTTCTGGAGCCAGGTAGTAAGAACCACATGAAATTATAATAAAATTTGCCATAGTCTTGTTCATACTTAAATTCCTATATTTCAAAATGCTTTGCGTAACTGGCCACCATAATCGCTCTAATTACGGAGGCAAGGAGCACAATTCCTGGGATGCTGGTGGATGTTAAATAATTAGAGTGAGCTGGTGGAAACTTTCTAGTTTCTGTATTGAGGTTAAATCGGCATTTGCAGTTCTCTGGGGCAAGGCTTGCTTTCAAGTTCTCATCGGTGTAATTAAGCCAGTGACTTTACAAAGCAAAACACCCCCGATTACATTTACAACCAGGATACCCAGCAATCACCTCCTCCAGCCCTGGGAAGGTGTGAGAGCCACATACACAGCCCCTTGCTTTGCAACTGGGTCAAACAGACATGCCCTCGCCAGCTGGGAGAGAGGATTCTAAATGAGTATACAGAAAGAGAAAAACTTTCAGCTCCACCCAAGCTAGATCTTCACAGAGAGCTTTAATTCTGTTCTCGTTTTGTTTAAAAAGATTGTGAGTTTGCAGAACACAGCATACAACCAAACGTAACTTTAAGCACCAAATCATTTCAAGTGGATGCCTGGCCTTTGTTCACTGGGACCACTTCACCCAGTGTCTCTGGGACCTTCAGGGACTTGGGGTAAGCAGGATGCTGGGGCTGTTTGGCACCAAGTCCAGGGTAGGCTACAGCCTAGCTGACTCCCCGCTGACCCTGGGGGAATGAGACCCTTGCTAGCCATCCGTGCACAACATTCAGCAGTTAAATCTGAATCTCGATACTGCCTCTCGCTAGCTGTGTCCTCTTGGGGCAAGGTGGTTTAACCTTTCCAGGCCTCAGTTTCTTCATCTGTTCAGTGGAAATGATCATGGGCTCTTGTGACCTGCTGTAAGCCAGAGCTGTTACCAGCCATTGTATTTCGATGAGCTATGAAGCTGTGTAAAAACAAGGCATAAAACAGAATTGCCTGGGAGCAAAGAGCAGTCCCTTTCCCCACAAACACTTCCTTCATCCTTGCATTTTCCAGTTCCCCATTCTGAGCTGTCTCCTCTCCCCCAGGATGTGCCTTCTAGATGGGAGTATGGAGAGTTGACTGAGATGGATACCACCCCCACCCATGCTGGACAGCCTTACATGTTTCCAGTTGGGTCCAGCTTAAGGAGAGGACTGTGACATCACTAAGGGTGCACACACCATGCTGTATAGGAAGGCTCAAATGCCTGGGTGAAAAGTGCTTAAAGCAAAAGAAGTTGGAGTGTTGTCGAATAGAGTAATTTTAGAGAGAGTATTAAAGAGTCTTGTCAATGCCTATGTATTGACTTCCCCTGGGGTTTTAAAATTTGATTTCCTTGGCCGAGAATTCAGTTCTTGGCTTAACCACAACCTCATGAAATATTAACAGTTTCTCCACTGGAAATGGCGCGTGTGTGTGTGTGTGTGTGTGTGTGTGTGTGTCAGAGAAAAAGAGACAGCGTATGCATACGCATGCTTACATAGTTTTGTTCTAGAAAATTCGAGGAAAATTAACAATTTTCCCGATGAAAATTGTGTGTATGTGTGTGCATGTGCGTGTGTGAGTGCACATGCATGTGCACCCATTAAATTATTCTGGAAAATTCTAAGAACACCACATTAATGAGGCCTAAGAATGCTGTTGCTGTGTGCCAGTACCCCAGCTACGTCCCCTGAATCTTCGTGACACCCTCTCAGGTTGGGATTTTCTTTACTGTTGTTACAGAGATGAAGAAAGTGAGGTCAGACAGGAACTCTGAGGCTCACCAGGGTCACGTGGCTGGATCCTGTCCCAGGGTCTGTGCTGCCTTCTAGTACCAGGGCAGTAACAGGGTAGAGTTTTACCCGGAAAGATAGTGCCCCAATTCTGGAACTCCCCCCACGAGGCTCATCCCTGTCTGGGAAAGGCCTACACCTTCCTCTATAGTAAACAAGGGCAAGCCCACACTCCCATATTTCCCTGACTGGCCCCCAAAGCCCACCGCAGCTGCCTTTCAGCACCAGGGAGCTCAGGGCACTTGCATTCCTAGGCAATGTGCCACAATCGTTCATCTCTGACCCTCTTCTGACACCAGAAAACTCAGGGCAGTCCCTTGCTCTCTTTCCTCTGTCAGCAGCTATGGGGCAAGTCTGGCTTTGGTGTACGAGCATCACCACTGTCTGAGGCACAGAGCATAGCAGGGGCACTCCCTGGGCACTCTTCTCCTGGCACGTTTGTGTGCCTGGGCATGCTCTGACAATGTCTTCCCCCATCAGATCCTTAGGCTGGAAAGAACTTCCAATCCTGCAGAGTTCATTCACTCCAGGGCAGGAGAAGTCACTCAAGACTTCTCCTGCCCTGACCCCAAGACGGAATCAGGGTCATTTTATGGGTATTTGCTGTAGGAATGCACTTCTTTTCCTTCCTAAATCACTCACAGCCCGAGTGTGAATCCCAGTTCTGCCACTTACTACTGAGTGACCTTGGGCAAGTAACTCAACCTTTCTGGGCCTCATTTGCCTCATGTAAAATGAGACGAATAATATCTGCCACATAGGATTATTGTGGAGGCTGTGTTGCTTACTGCACACAGGCTTAGAGCAGCACCTGTTACACAGGAAGCACCTACTACTGGGTGATGCTTTCCTTCTTTGTTTCCAGCACATAGTCAGTGTTTAAGAAACTTGAATGCCTCTTTGCGAATAAAAGTGATGCAGTAACTTTATAGTTTTCATGGCTCTTCAAAGTCAAGTTTCAGCATATCTGAAGTAAACCCTAGATAGAGACCTCCTTTGAAAAAGCAAATTAACCCAAAGGACTATAAATCATGCTGCTATAAAGACACATGCACACGTATGTTTATTGCGGCACTATTCACAATAGCAAAGACTTGGAACCAACCCAAATGTCCAACAATGATAGACTGGATTAAGAAAATGTGGCACATATACACCATGGAATACTATGCAGCCACAAAAAATGATGAGTTCATGTCCTTTGTAGGGACATGGATGAAATTGGAAATCATCATTCTCAGTAAACTATCGCAAAGACAAAAAACCAAACACCGCGTGTTCTCACTGATAGGTGGGAATTGAACAATGAGAACACATGGACACAGGAAGGGGAACATCACACTCTGGGGACTGTTGTGGAGTGGGGGGAGAGGGGAGGGATAGCATTAGGAGATATACCTAATGCTAAATGACAAGTTAATGGGTGCAGCACACCAGCATGGCACATATATACATATGTAACTAACCTGCACATTGTGCACATGTACCCTAAAACTTGAAGTATAATAATAATGAAAAGAAAAGAAAAAGCAAATTATACAGAAACTTGCTGCTGTGGTTTGAATATGTCCTCTGAATATCTATGTTAGAAGTTTGGCCCCTCACGTAGCAATGTTGGGAGGTGGGGCCTTTAAGAGGTGATTAGGTCATTAAGAGGGATTAATGCCCCTCCTTCAAAACAGGATTAATTCTCAAAGGAGTGAGTTATGGCTTTTGCAGGACTAGATTGGTCACCACAAAGGCAGGTTGTTATAAAGTGAGGACATCTCTCATCTTTGCCCCTTCTGTAAGCACCCACTTCCTCTTCTGCTTCTTCTCCAGGTTATGATGCAGTGGAGGCCCTTACCAGAAGCCAACCAGATGCCAGCACCATGCTCTTGGATTTCCCAGTCTCCAGAATGGTGAGCTAAATAAACCCCTATTCTTCATAAATTACTCAATCTGGGGTATACAGCTGTTGCAACAGAAAATGGACTAAGACACCTGTCTTCTCACATCCCTTCATTATGCAGTGCTCTACTATAGGAAAGATGGTACCAAATCATATTTTTTATTCAGTCTATTTAAATACCAGTCATTAAAGGAAATATGGGGATTTTCTGGCATTAAAATGCTATTGCTCTAAATAAACCAGAGAATGTGAGTATTAAAGAGTTACATTGTGTTAAGGTTTCAGGAGAGACCTTGAAAGGCTGTTTGCTGGGGTCACCAGACTCAGCTGAACTAGGTTTCAAACAGTTCCCCAGTTTCCACCAAGACACTTTCCCTTGATACCACAGCTGGAGAAAATTCCATGCCCTTTGGTTCCCCAGACACATTCCTAGAACCAAGCAGGCGCTGCTGATGTTTGGAAATGAACTGGATCTTTGAATATATGCACGGAAGAGGAACAGGAGCACTGTAGCAGCAGCTATAAAAATGCTATGAAATGACCACACCAGGAAATGGAATTCATGGGAACAGTTGTAAACATACAAGCAACACTGAAAGAAACAGAGAGGGACCCTAATTACTGAAACACACACCACAAAAATTCAATGAAGGAATATTAGGACCTAAGAGCTGGACACCCATCCATTAACATTGTTTCCCCAAGAGTGAGATGCATGTCAGGGGGGCAGAGGATGATTTTAGGTGGTAACAGACACAGGAGTTATTGAATCAAGTAGAAAGTCTTTTTTTCTCATTCTTTTTCTTTTTCTTTCTCTTTTTTATTATACTTTAAGTTTTAGGGTACATGTGCACATTGTGCAGGTTAGTTACATATGTATACATGTGCCATGCTGGTGCGCTGCACCCACTAACTCGTCATCTAGCATTAGGTATATCTCCCAGTGCTATCCCTCCCTCCTCCCCCAACCCCACCACAGTCCCCAGAGTGTGATATTCCCCTTTCTGTGTCCATGTGATCTCATTGTTCAATTCCCACCTATGAGTGAGAATATGCGGTGTTTGGTTTTTTGTTCTTGCGATAGTTTACTGAGAATGATGATTTCCAATTTCATCCATGTCCCTACAAAGGACATGAACTCATCCTTTTTTATGGCTGCATAGTATTCCATGGTGTATGTGTGCCACATTTTCTTAATCCAGTCTATCATTGTTGGACATTTGGGTTGGTTCCAAGTCTTTGCTGTTGTGAGTAATGCCGCAATAAACATATGTGTGCATGTGTCTTTATAGCAGCATGATTTATAGTCCTTTGGGTATATACCCAGTAATGGGATGGCTGGGTCAAATGGTATTTCTAGTTCTAGATCCCTGAGGAATCGCCACACTGACTTCCACAATGGTTGAACTAGTTTACAGTCCCACCAACAGTGTAAAAGTGTTCCTGTTTCTCCACATCCTCTCCAGCACCTGTTGTTTCCTGACTTTTTAATGATTGCCATTCTAACTGGTGTGAGATGGTATCTCATTGTGGTTTTGATTTGCGTTTCTCTGATGGCCAGTGATGATGAGCATTTTTTCATGTGTTTTATGGCTACATGAATGTCTTCTTTTGAGAAGTGTCTGTTCATGTCCTTTGCCCACTTTTTGATGGGGTTGTTTGTTTTTTTCTTGTAAATTTGTTGGGGTTCATTGTAGATTCTGGATATTAGCCCTTTGTCAGATGAGTAGGTTGCAAAAATTTTCTCCCATTTTGTAGGTTGCCTGTTCACTCTGATGGTAGTTTCTTTTGCTGTGCAGAAGCTCTTTAGTTTAATTAGATCCCATTTGTCAATTTTGTCTTTTGTTGTCATTGCTTTTGGTGTTTTAGACATGAAGTCCTTGCCCATGCCTATGTCCTGAATGGTAATGTCTAGGTTTTCTCCTAGGGTTTTTATGGTTTTAGGTCTAACGTTTAAGTCTTTAATCCATCTTGAATTGATTTCTGTATAAGGTGTAAGGAAGGGATCCAGTTTCAGCTTTCTACATATGGCTAGCCAGTTTTCCCAGCACCATTTATTAAATAGGGAATCCTTTCCCCATTGCTTGTTTTCGTCAGGTTTGTCAAAGATCAGATGGTTGTAGATGTGTGGTATTATTTCTGAGGGCTCTGTTCTGTTCCATTGATCTATATCTCTGTTTTGGTACCAGTACCATGCTGTTTTGGTTACTGTAGCCTTGTAGTATAGTTTGAAGTCAGGTAGTGTGATGCCTCCAGCTTTCTTCTTTTGGCTTAGGATTGACTTGGCGATGCGGGCTCTTTTTTGGTTCCATATGAACTTTAAAGTAGTTTTTTCCAATTCTGTGAAGAAAGTCATTGGTAGCTTGATGGGGATGGCATTGAATCTATAAATTACCTTGGGCAGTGTGGCCATTTTCACGATATTGATTCTTCCTACCCATGAGCATGGAATGTTCTTCCATTTGTTTGTATCCTCTTTTATTTCCTAGAGCAGTGGTTTGTAGTACTCCTTGAAGAGGTCCTTCACATCCCTTGTAAGTTGGATTCCTAGGTATTGTATTCTCTTTGAAGCAATTGTGAATGGGAGTTCACTCATGATTTGGCTCTCTGTTTGTCTGTTGTTGGTGTATAAGAATGCTTGTGATTTTTGTACATTGATTTTGTATCCTGAGACTTTGCTGAACTTGCTTATCAGCTTAAGGAGATTTTGGCCTGAGACAATGGGGTTTTCTAGATATACAATCATGTCATATGCAAACAGGGACAATTTGACTTCCTCTTTTCCTAATTGAATACCATTTATTTCCTTCTCCTGCCTAATTGCCTTGGCCAGAACTTCCAACACTATGTTGAATAGGAGTGGTGAGAGAGGGCATCCCTGTCTTGTGCCAGTTTTCAAAGGGAATGCTTCCAGGTTTTGCCCATTCAGTATGATATTGACTGTGGGTTTGTCATAGATAGCTCTTATTATTTTGAAATATGTCCCATCAATACCTAATTTATTGAGAGTTTTTAGCATGAAGGGTTGTTGAATTTTGTCAAAGGCCTTTTCTGCATCTATTGAGATAATCATGTGGTTTTTGTCTTTGGCTCTGTTTATATGCTGGATTACATTTATTGATTTGTGTATATTGAACCAGCCTTGCATCCCAGGGATGAAGCCCACTTGATCATGGTGGATAAGCTTTTTGATGTGCTGCTGGATTCGTTTTGCCAGTATTTTATTGAGGATTTTTGCATCAATGTTCATCAAACACATTGGTCTAAAATTCTCTTTTTTGGTTGTGTCTCTGCCCGGCTTTGGTATCAGAATGATGCTGGCCTCATAACATGAGTTAGGGAGGATTCCCTCTTTTTCTATTGATTGGAATAGTTTCAGAAGGAATGGTACCAGTTCCTCCTTGTAGCTCTGGTAGAATTCGGCTGTGAATCCATCTGGTCCTGGACTCTCTTTGGTTGGTAAACTATTGATTATTGCCACAATTTCAGCTCCTGTTATTGGTCTATTCAGAGATTCAACTTCTTCCTGGTTTAGTCTTGGGAGAGTGTACGTGTCGAGGAATTTATCCATTTCTTCTAGATTTTCTAGTTTATTTGCGTAGAGGTGTTTGTAGTATTCTCTGATGGTAGTTTGTATTTCTGTGGGATTGGTGGTGATATCCCCTTTATCATTTTTTATTGCGTCTATTTGATTCTTCTCTCTTTTTTTCTTTATTAGTCTTGCTAGTGGTCTACCAATTTTGTTGATCCTTTCAAAAAACCAGCTCCTGGATTCGTTAATTTTTTGAAGGGTTTTTTGTGTCTCTATTTCCTTCAGTTCTGCTCTGATTTTAGTTATTTCTTGCCTTCTGCTAGCTTTTGAATGTGTTTGCTCTTGCTTTTCTAGTTCTTTTAATTGTGATGTTAGGGTGTCAATTTTGGATCTTTCCTGCTTTCTCTTGTGGGCATTTAGTACTATAAATTTCCCTCTACACACTGCTTTGAATGCGTCCCAGAGATTCTGGTATGTTGTGTCTTTGTTCTCGTTGGTTTCAAAGAACATCTTTATTTCTGCCTTCATTTCGTTATGTACCCAGTAGTCATTCAGGAACGGGTTGTTGAGTTTCCATGTAGTTGAGCGGTTTTGACTGAGATTCTTAATCCTGAGTTCTAGTTTGATTGCACTGTGGTCTGAGAGATAGTTTGTTATAATCTCTGTTCTTTTACATTTGCTGAGGAGAGCTTTACTTCCAAGTATGTGGTCAATTTTGGAATAGGTGTGGTGTGGTGCTGAAAAAAAATGTATATTCTGTTGATTTGGGGTGGAGAGTTCTGTAGATGTCTATTAGGTCCGCTTGGTGCAGAGCTGGGTTCAATTCCCGGGTGTCCTTGTTGACTTTCTGTCACGTTGATCTGTCTAATGTTGACAGTGGGGTGTTAAAGTCTCCCATTATTAATGTGTGGGAGTCTAAGTCTCTCTGTAGGTCACTCAGGACTTGCTTTAGGAATCTGGGTGCTCCTGTGTTGGGTGCTTATATATTTAGGATAGTTAGCTCTTCTTGTGGAATTGATCCCTTTACCATTATGTAATGGCCTTCTTTGTCTCTTTTGATCTTTGTTGGTTTAAAGTCTGTTTTATCAGAGACTAGGATTGCAACCCCTGCCTTTTTTTGTTTTCCATTGGCTTGGTAGATCTTCCTCCATCCTTTTATTTTGAGCCTATGTGTGTCTCTGCACGTGAGATGGGTTTCCTGAATACAGCACACTGATGGGTCTTGACTCTTTATCCAATTTGCCAGTCTGTGTCTTTTAATTGGAGCATTTAGTCCATTTACATTTAAAGTTAATATTGTTATGTGTGAATTTGATCCTGTCATTATGATGTTAGCTGGTGATTTTGCTCGTTAGTTGATGCAGTTTCTTCCTAGTCTGGATGGTCTTTACATTTTGGCATGATTTTGCAGTGGCTGGTACCGGTTGTTCCTTTCCATGTTTAGTGCTTCCTTCAGGAGCTCTTTCAGGGCAGGCCTGGTGGTGACAAAATCTCTCAGCATTTGCTTGTCTGTAAAGTATTTTATTTCTCCTTCACTTATGAAGCTTAGTTTGGCTGGATATGAAATTCTGGGTTGAAAACTCTTTTCTTCAAGAATGTTGAATATTGGCCCCCACTCTCTTCTGGCTTGTAGGGTTTCTGCCGAGAGATCCGCTGTTAGTCTGATGGGCTTCCCTTTGAGGGTAACCTGACCTTTCTCTCTAGCTGCCCTTAACGTTTTTTCCTTCATTTCAACTTTGGTGAATCTGACAAATATGTGTCTTGGAGTTGCTCTTCTCGAGGAGTATGTTTGTTGGGTTCTCTGTATTTCCTGAATCTGAACGTTGGCCTGCCTTGCTAGATTGGGGAAGTTCTCCTGGATAATATCCTGCAGAGTGTTTTCCAACTTGGTTCCATTCTCCCCATCACTTTCAGGTACACCAATCAGACGTAGATTTGGTCTTTTCACATAGTCCCATATTTCTTGGAGGCTTTGCTCATTTCTTTTGATTCTTTTTTCTCTAGACTTCCCTTCTCGCTTCGTTTCATTCATTTCATCTTCCATTGCTGATACCCTTTCTTCCTGTTGATGGCATTGGCTCCTGAGGCTTCTGCATTCTTCACGTAGTTCTCGAGCCTTGGTTTTCAGCTCCATCAGCTCCTTTAAGCACTTCTCTGTATTGGTTATTCTAGTTATACATTCTTCTAAATTTTTTTCAAAGTTTTCAACTTCTTTGCCTTTGGTTTGAATGTCCTCCCGTAGCTCAGAGTAATTTGATCGTCTGAAGCCTTCTTCTCTCAGCTCGTCAAAGTCATTCCCCATCCAGCTTTGTTCCATTGCTGGTGAGGAACTACCATCCTTTGGAGGAGGAGAGGTGCTCTGCTTTTTAGAGTTTCCAGTTTTTCTGTTCTGTTTTTTCCCCATCTTTGTGGTTTTATCTACTTTTGGTCTTTGATGATGGTGATGTACAGATGGGTTTTTGGTGTGGATGTCCTTTCTGTTTGTTAGTTTTCCTTCTAACAGAGAGGACCCTCAGCTGCAGGTCTGTTGGAGTACCCTGCCGTGTGAGGTGTCAGTGTGCCCCTGCTGGGGGGTGCCTCCCAGTTAGGCTGCTCGGGGGTCAGGTGTCAGGGACCCACTTGAGGAGGCAGTCTGCCAGTTCTCAGATCTCCAGCTGCGTGCTGGGAGAACCACTTGCTCTCTTCAAAGCTGTCAGACAGGGACATTTAAGTGTGCAGAGGTTACTGCTGTCTTTTTGTTTGTCTGTGCCCTGCCCCCAGAGGTGGAGCCTACAGAGGCAGGCAGGCCTCCTTGAGCTGTGGTGGGCTCCACCCAGTTCGAGCTTCCCAGCTGCTTTGTTTACCTAAGCAAGCCTGGGCAATGGCGGGCGCCCCTCCCCCAGCCTCGCTGCCGCCTTGCAGTTTGATCTCAGACTGCTGTGCTAGCAATCAGCGAGACTCCGTGGGCGTAGGACCCTCTGAGCCAGGTGCGGGATATAATCTCGTGGTGCGCCGTTTTTTTTTAAGCCTGTTGGAAAAGCGCAGTATTCGGGTGGGAGTGACCCGATTTTCCAGGTGCCGTCCGTCACCCCTTTCTTTGACTCAGACAGGGAACTCCCTGACCCCTTGCGCTTCCCAAGGGAGGCAATGCCTCGCCCTGCTTCGGCTCGCGCACGGTGCGCGCACCCACTGACCTGCGCCCACTGTCTGGCACTCCCTAGTGAGATGAACCCGGTACCTCAGATGGAAATGCAGAAATCACCCGTCTTCTGCGTCGCTCACGCTGGGAGCTGTAGACCGGAGCTCTTCCTATTCGGCCATCTTGGCTCCTCCCCAGTTCTTTTTCAATACATCTGTTAAACTCCAGAATGAAGTCTGGGTTTGGAGCTAATATATCTTTCACACTCCTATTTACCTGTCTCCCTTCATAACAAGGTGAGCTGATCTTAGGGAGGAGGCAACATCTAGCAAGAATGTAACAACATTGCTCTGTTTGTATTATTTATTTTTAAGAGACATTGTTTTTCTGTTCACAGTAGTTGTATCAAGTTTATTAAGTTTAAGTAGAAATGTCAGTTAGTTAAAGAGAAATGTTCACTGAGTAAAAGCGGAGATTAAAAGTGGGTAATATTATTCTGCAGTTATCCCCCAACATTTTAGTGACTGAACACAACCAAGGTTTATTTTGCTGTGTGGGTCTGGTCAAATCTCCAAGTCATCACTCCTGTGTGGAGACAGCATTCTAGGCTGCTTCCATCTTGAAGTGATAGCTTCATCTTGAGTGCTAGCTCAGAATTAAGTGTCAAGGTTTGCCATAATACAGGGAAAGTGGCTCCGAAGTTCTTTCATAAGCAATTAAATCCTTTGACTAGGAAGTGAAGCATTGACCAGGAAGTGACACATCACCTTTCCACAAACCCCATTGGCCAGAACTAGTCATGTGGCCCAGGTCACCTGCAAAGAGTACTGGGAAATGAAGTCTTTCATATGTCCAGAAAAGAATAGAAACATTGATCAGCTCAAATAATATCGATCACAGGACGTATATAGATAAGAAAGCATCTGAAAGGTGGAAACTGAATGACTAAAAAGTTGGAACTACTAGGTTATTCCACAGTACACTGACATCACTTAAGAAGCCTTAGGCTGATTGGCCTCAGTTAGCTTAAACAATAAGGAAATGTATAATGTCATACAAGGCAAGTCCAGAAGTGGTGCGGGTTCTCAAGTTGGCTCAGGTTTCTGCTGGATTGCAGCATTCTACAATATCATCAAGGAACCATGTTCTTTCCCTCTTTCCACCTCTTCACTCTTGGCTCCATCCTCAGGTTGGTCACAACAGCTGCAGCAGTTCCAGGACAGGGAGCAAGAAGGAAACCTCCTTCTCTTATATGACCTTCATTCAATAAGAGAATCATGTCCCATGTCTCGTTGGCCAGAAGTAGGTCACATGGCCATTGCTAAACCATTGATGGGGGGAGTGGACCTACATGGTTGGCTTGGACTAATGAGGATTTGTTTCCGTGGTGGTGTTGGAGTCGCCTCTGTGAGGGATACTTAAGGAAATTTGTTTTTGGTTTTGGTTTTTAGCAAGACAGAGATGGAGGAGCTTCATCTGGTTTATAGAGATGACAGATAGGTAGATAGATAGACAGATAGATAGATTGATATAGATAGACAGATAATAGATAGATTAGATAGCTGGATAGCTCCTCCTACATCCTCAGATTCCAGAGCTGCTAGCTAGATAGAGCTAGCTAGCTAGATGGATGGTTGGGTGGGTGGATAGGTGGCTAGATAATACACACATAGACAGAGATTCAAACATCTGGGTAATTTAAACTTACATTTATTGATATCCAGAAAAAGGATGGTTGTTGGTCATTTGCTCCCCCTTAACATATCCAAAGATGTTGCTTATTCTGAGATTTTTTACATAATTGTTGAATCTCTCCCTCACTTTGTCTGCATAGAAATAACTGACTTTCACATACATCACCTATTAGCAAAATAATTGAGTAATTGACTGTAGGGTGTGCCATGGGCCCTATAGTCTCCAGTTGTCTAAGGTAACAATGTCCCTTGAGTGAATGGAGCAATCTTCCCAGCACCCTAGTTTAGTAATTCCCTGAAACAGATTTATCTACATTTCAGAAGGTGCCCTGTACCACCTGACTCAGCTGGGTGCATTTGACCAGTTTTGCCCCCATCTGTAAATGTCCCTCAGTCCCCATGGAGCTGTAGAGGTGAGTGATGAAGCAGTGACAGCTCTGGGTAGGAACTCAGCTCAATTTCAAGTTCCAGACCCTCTCCATCCTCAGGTTCTTCTTCTGTAAAATGAAGATCCCTTTGCGGTGAAACGTTTTGCAGCTCTGGAATCTGAGGATGTAGGAGGAGCTACAGAAGAGGGGTATAGGACTTACCTGAATAAAGGTGGCATCTGTGATTGCTGTGGGCGAGGGTGAGAGGGAAGAGGATACTGACACTAAGCCTTGCCTTCTTAGTCCAAATTTTGGTTGTGCATTAAATATGTCTTAATTTTTTTTATAACTTAACCTCACCCCAAATTTGAGCTTCTGTTTCACTAAATCACAATCACTTCTGGGGTCTTCCATTCACCTTTGCTAGGGCAATATCTGAGAGCTATTAGATTCATGTAGCACTAAGTGTCAGAGGGAATTCCACCTGCCCTTGAAGTTGATGTGCACTGAGATGCCCATTCTTCCTGTCCATTTGGCCCTTCAGGTGTGGTGACCATTTGCATGCCAAGCTTGAGGACACTGGAATTCTGCAAAGTCATCTGTTCCCTTGCCCACGTAGGTCAACTCATGGCCATTTCCTCTCTCGGTCTTATTGTTTGCTAGCAGGGAACAGGCTCTCATTTGTAATATTCAGGAAGAAGCTTCTGCTTAATAACAGAGACCCAAATTAACAGTGGCTTAGACCAGACAAAGGTTGATTCCACACTCTGATATCACACACAGGCAACCCAACCTAAACTTAAATACTAGGCAAAGAGTACCAGAATTGGGATGGCCAGGTCCTTGGGAGGCCCACAAATTGGAAGGCTTATCCATGGGTGCTGGAGATGGGGTGAAGAGGAAGATGATGGGACCAGGGTTAAAGGCCCTCTTGCTGGTAGAGGAAAAAGAGTGGAATCCATCCATTGTGGTGACATACAATAGCAGCAAGACTTCCAAGAGATAGTCAAGATGGAATACAGAGATTTGGAAGTGGCCACGATGGAAGAGGAACGTGAATAGCCAAATATTTCTCTTTTTGTGCAATCACTAAAAGGGATAGAACTGGCATTCCCCACTCACAGGAGGCCTCAGGGAAGCTGTATAATCACAAGCACAGTTTCAGTTCATAAAAATTTCCAACTTCTTCAGTTAAGTTCAGGCATTTTTCAGGTCCTTAAGAGCCTCCTTCCTTTTCACACCAGACCATTCTCGGACAAAATCCAAAGCTGCCTTAGGGGTGAGCTAAAAGATGCTTTGAATATTTCCCTGGCTGTACCAATGTCTTAAGCCCAATTTCAAATACTAACTAGGAGAAAATCAAGTCTTGGTTTCCAGATTTGTATAATTTTACCTCCTTTGGCCTCTATTGTTGATGACTGGGAGGCCTCGGTTACTGGAAGAGACAATCCCTCGTGTAAACAATGCTGCCACATCCTGATGTCATGGCTCAGGATTTTATAACTTCCAGTTTCTGGTCTTCCATGGGACTTTCCAAATTCTGCCCCTTTTCCCAAATTTAATGTGGAAAAATGAATTTGAAGTCATAGGGATTTAGAACTGAAAGAAAGTGTACAAAGACTCTCATCTGTATTTGAAAAAAATTGTTCTGTAATAGCTTTGATGGATGACCAAAAGGAAAACTGGTAGAATGAAAGACTAAGGGGCCGGGCGTGGTGGCTCATGACTATAATCCCACCACTTTGGGAGGCCGAGGCGGGCAGATCACCTGAGGTCAGGAGTTCGAGACCAGTCTGGCCAACAAGGGGAAACTCCATCTCTATTAGAAATACAAAAATTAGCCAGGCATCATGGTGCATGCCTCTAATACCAGCTACTCAGGAGGCTAAGGCAAGAGAATCACTTGAACCGGGAGGCAGAGGTTGCAGTGAGTCAAGATTGCACCACTGCACTCCAGCCTGGGTGACAGAGTGAGACTCTGTCTCAAAAAAATAAAAATAAAAATAAAAAAAAGAAAGATTAAGGAAACAATAATTCTAAATATAAGGATGATTATTACGTGAAGTGTACTACTAGGCCAGGCACTAGGCGCATCAGTTCATACACGTGATGCCATCTAACCACAATAGTGCTGTGAGGTGGGTGCTGTTATTATCTCCATATTACAAATGGGGGTGGTTGGGTAGCTTTTATCAATTTTTAGTTGTATTCATTGATATAACACTCAATTTCTCTGCAGAACATATAGCTTTTGTATGGAAAAATCAGGCAGACAGAGACGTCTTGTGCCTGTTACCGTCTATTTCTGTAATTTACTACCACATAGCAAGCCACCAGAGAAGTGACCTTGACCTTTGGCTCTTGTTACCTCTCCTGCTACCTCCTGGCCTTTTGAGACCTGGGTGCGCCTGGAGCTACTCTCTCCTACATGTTTGTTCTCTTCCTGAATGAGGAGATTGAGGGTTTTTAGTATGTGCTGATCTATTTTCCTTGGGCCACCCAAGAAGTCATAGAGCAAAGAGGGATTAAAATGCCTCTCTCCTGAGTGTCTCTTCAGGAGAGGACTAAATAATGGAAAATGAACGTGAAGTGTCGTGTGAAGAAACCTTGGGTCGGATGGCTGCTGAGGCCTCCTGAGTTAGTGGTTAGATGGCCCACGCTTTGAGTCAACCTTCAGTTGGGAAAAGACTTGGAGGTTATTCCCCAGAAGAATGTGAGATAATACACTAGCGGCCCAGTGAGTCTTCTCAACCATGATTAACTGAGGAAAGCTGGGGAGAAGGTCAACATATCTTATTCTAGAAGGTCCCAAGTGCAGCTGTGAATTTGACACTGAGGGTCATGTTGGCGAATGTTCCTACAGCAAAGATAATGGAGGCAGCTGGGTGGAGAAGCAAGGTTGAAAAGGCAGGGGTTATGAAAGTAGATAGGCTTGAGTTCAACTTTTCCCTTTGAGGAGACTTTTGGTTCTTGCCAAGATGGAGTAGCTCCATTCCTCCAATTCCTACCTCTGATAACTAAAAACCCTGAACATAGCATAACAAACATGCAAAGACTCTGAAATGTGGATTGGAGATGGCAGGCTGCTTAGGAATCTGGGGACTTAAGGGATGACTCAGCAAAAAGTTTCCTGCGTTTCCATATTGAGTCCCATCTGTCTCATACAGGGTGCTGGAGAAGCCCAGAGCCCCAAACCATCAACGGGCCCAGACAAAAAATCATCCTAAGAAAGCCTGTTTTCTCCAGTCAACATACCAGGAAAAGTGTGGATTAATAGAACTGAAAACCTTGATGACCATAGCCACCATGCTCCAGCCAACCAAAACCAACAGAAAAGCTCCTTCTTTCTCTACAGCCTTCCAGGTCTCCCACCCAGTGGTGTCAACTGAGCCAAACAGTGACCTAACCTTTCATTTCCTATCCAGCAGAAGCAGGCATGCTCTGATTCCTCTGTTGGGGTGGTATTGGTGGGCTGAGTGGCGAGCTAAACCTCCACTCCCATCTGGAAGGAAATAGACTGAATTCAACAGTGTAAGGTGGAGCTAGTGGGCATTCCTCACCCCTCACTTCACCGTACATATCAGCAAAGCACAGTAGGAGCTGAGCCTTAAATCCTGCCCAGCATCAATGAGGCTGAATGAAGTGGTATGAAAATGAGGAAGGGCTAGTCCACACTCTAGTTTCTCCCGCCCTACCCTTGCTGACAATGAGGCCCAATGGGTAGCTGAGCCTCTACCCCATCAACAAGGCTGAATGAGGACAAATGAGGCAGAGCTAGCCAGCACTCTGTTTCCCCCACTCCCTAGTATCAGTGAGGGTACAGCAGGGAACTGAGCTTACTACTCAATTTGGAAGCAATGAAGCAGTGTGAGTTGGTGTCAGTGGTACTGAGTTGGGAGCTGAATTTCTAGCCCACCCATATGCAATGAGTTAGTGTGAGTCATCACCACTCCACTTAGAGTGCATAGGTCAATGAAGCCCAGTGGAGCAGTGAACAACCACCCCTACCCTGGATCTACAGGATGCATCTGAACATGGTGGCTGCCTGCTAAAAAAGAAAATTAAACAGGGTCCTTAGTCTTAAGACACAATCCCCCAAAGATCCAGGATCCAAACAAAATTTGCTAATCATCACAAGCACCATGACAATAACAACTTGAAAGAGAAAAGACCACCACCAACACAAAAAATGAGATGATTTGGAATGATATGACAAGGATTATAAACAGCAATCACAAAAATGCTTCAGCAAGTAATCATGACTATACTTGAAAAAAAGAAAGTCTCAACAAAGAAGTGCAAGATATGAAAAAGAATCAAAAGGAAATTATAGAACTGAAAAATACAATAACCAAAATAAAAACACTGGTTGAGTGTAATAGCAGAATAAATATGACAGATGAAATAATGAGTTTGCTTGAAGATAGAACAAAAGAAATTATTCAATTTAAACAACAGAAAGAAAATAGATTTTAAAAAACAACAAACAGAGCTCCAGGGACCTGTGGTATAATATTTTAGAAATCTAATATTTACATTGTCAAAATGTCAGAAAATGAAGAAAAAGCGTGTTGGTCTGAAAAAATGTATAAGAAAATAGTGGCTGAAAATTTCCCAAATATGGTGAAAGGCATAACCCTAAGAGATTCAAGAAGCTGACTAAAACTCAGAGTAAACCCAGATAAATCTGCACTAAGACACATTGTAAGCAAACTTCTGAAAAGTAAAAACAAGTAAAAAATCTTGAAAGAAGCTAAAGAGAAATAACATGTTACCTGTTGGAGAACATCAGTTCAATTGCCCGTGGATTTTTTATCTGAAACCAGAGAGGACAGAAAAGAGTAGCGCAATATTTTTCAAGTGATTGAGAGAAAAGAAGTGTCAACGACAAATTTTATATCCAGTAAAAATGTCCTTCCAAATTGAAGGGGAAATAGATTCTCAGGTGAAGAAAAACTGAGAGAATCCATCTCTCAACAGGCTCACTCTTAAAAAATGACTTTGGGAAGTTATCTAAGGAACTTAAGAAGGGAAAGAAGAATGGATAAACGTAGGAGTAAATGTAACAGATATTACTTCTCTTCTTGACTTTCTTAAATCTTATTTGATAGTTAAAGCAAAAATCATAGCACTATGTGAGGTGGTATTCAATGTATATACAGGAAGTAGCTAAGACAATTTTATCTTAAAAGTGGGGAGCATAAGGGGACCCAAAGGGAAGTAAGTTTTCTAAACTTCACTCAAAGCGGTAAAACCTCAATACTAATAGACTTTAATAAGTTAGTTGATATAGTATCTAAAGCAGCCACTAATAACAATAAAAAAGTCATAAGCTAAAAAACATTTTTAAGTAAATAAAAATGGAACTCAGAAAAAGTTTATGGCAAAAAGAAACAGGAATTAGAAACAGATATAACAAACAGAAAACAAGAAAATGGCAGACTTAAGCTATATCAGTAATTACTTTAAATGTAAATATTTGAAGTAAAATAATTAAAAAAGATTGGCAGAAGGATTTTTAAAAACCTCACAACCTAACGATATGCTTTTTATAAGAAACTCACTTGCACCAGCCTGACCAACATGGTGAAACCCCGTCCCTACTAAAAATACAAAAATTAACTGGGTGTGGTAGCAGGTGTGGGTAATCCCAGCTACTCAGGAGGCTGAGGCAGGAGAATCGCTTGAACTCGGGAGGTGGAGGTTACAGTGAGCCAAGACTGTGCCATTGCACTCCAGCCTGGGCAACAGAGCAAGACTCTGTCTCAAAAAAAAAAAAAAAAAAAAAAAAGAAATCACTTGCAACATAACGACAGAGGTTAACAATAAAAAGATGGAAAAAGATATATCATGCAAATATTAATTTTAAAAAGAAGAGGCTATATTAATATCAGGTAAAGTCAACTTTAGAACAAAGGAAATTACTAAAGACAAATATATATATCACATAACGATAAGAAGATCAGTCCAGGCTGGGTGTAGTGGCTCATGCCTGTAATCCCAGCACCAGGAGGCTGAGGAGGGAGGAATGCTTTACCAGGGTAGGCAACATGGCAAAACCCCGTTTCTTAAAAAAAAAAAAAAAAAAAAAAATAGCCAGGCATGGTGGCACATGGCTATAGTCCCAGCTACTTGGGTGGCTGAGGTGGAAGGATCTCTTGAGCTTAGGAGGTTGAGACTGCAGTGAATCATGATCGTGCCACTGCACTCGACAGAGCTAGAACCTGTCTAAAAATAAAAAATAAAAAATAAATTTTGTTAAAAATCAGTCCAATAAATTTGATTTCTACCCTTTGCTATCTTTAATACCAAGCAACATAACCACTTTGAGGCTCAGCTTCTCCATCACTAAAATAGACACCATAGAATAGTTTGTAAAATATTATGATGACTAAATACCTAGTACAGGTTAGCACATGGGAAAGGTTCAAAGTGATAGCTGTCATTATCATAAGTAGTGTTTATTTCATCATCACTATTTAAATAATGTACATCAGTCAGGAAAATAGAAACAACACCAGCCTTGTGTTGGGGGACGGGGCTGAGGGGTAAAAGTCGTCATCACATAAAATTTGCTATTTTCTGGCTGGGCGTGGTGGCTCATGCCTGTAATCCACGCTCTTTGGGAGGCCAAGATGGGCAGATCACCTGAGGTCAGGAGTTTGAAACCAGTCTGGCCAATGGTGAAACCCAGTCTCTACTAAAGATACAAAAATTAGCCAGGCGTGGTGGCACATGCCTGTAATCCCGGCTACTTGGGAGGCTGAGGCAGGAGAATCGCTTGATCCCGGGAGGCGGAGGTTGCCATGACCAGAGATCGCTCCATTGCACTCCAGCCTGGGCGACAGAGTGAGACTCCATCTCAAAAAAAAAAAAAAAAAAAAAAAAAAAAAAAAAAATTTACTATTTTCACCATTTTTAACTACAATTTGGTGGCATTAAGTACATTCACATTGTTGTGCAACTATCACCATTATTCATCGCTATAGCTTTTTCATCTTCCCAAACTGAAACTCGATACTCATTAAACATATCAGTTATTTTAACACAGAGAATTTAATATAAATATGTTTTTAAATCTAGTTATTGGAAGACTGAAAAGAGGCAAAAGGGAACTTTAAGATACTGCAGAGGCAAGAATTACAGATGAACTCAGCTAACACCTGCAGGGCTAGGAGGACAAAGGGAAGAGGTTGAGGTTAGGAGAATTTGGGAGCTTGGAGGAGGGGTCCTATGGAGGTAAGACCCAGACCCTCGAGGAAACAAAGCTAAGCAACTGAGGCTGGCGTCTCTGAAGGGTGGGGGTGGAGGGGTGCAGCATGGATGGGGGAAGAGATTCTGGAAAGTGGAACCAGCTGCTTCTGACAAGGTGAAACCCATTGATGCTGGGATGCTGAGGGGACGGCAAGGAGCTCGGCTCTCCTGCCTTCTCCTGCGTTGCCCTCTAGCGCCCCCTATTTGTGTAACCAAACAGGGAGCAGTTGGCAATGGTGAAGTGGGGTTGCCCAGCCCCAGTGGAGCATCACTATGCAAAGAACAGAAGGACAGTGTATGAGGGCCCGGGACTGCCGTAACAAAATACCATGACGTGGGTGACTCACAGCAACAGAAACGTATTCCCCCACATTCTAGAGGCCAGAAGTCCAAAGTCAATGTGTCAGCTCCCTCTGAGTGCTCTAGGGGAGAATCCTTCCTGCCTCTTCCAGCTCCTGGTGGCTCCAGGCTGTCCTTGTCTTGCGGCTGCAGTTCTCCAATCTCTGTCTCCATCCTCTTGTGTCCTGTCCCGTCTCTGTGCATCTCCTCTTCTTTTAAGGACTCCAGTATTCCCCAATACTGAATTGGGGCCCATTCTAATTCCCACTGCAGATGGTCCTGGAGCTGAGAGACAAGAGCTTTATAACCAGCACAGGCATTGTTCTGAAAACTCAGGTGATAGGGCCCACATCTACTTACACAACGCTCGCAGGACTTTCAGTGCCTCTGTTTCCCCATCTGTAAAACAGGGGATTGGATTAGCAAACAAGTGAAGATCAACTATGTGCAAAGGCTCCATGCCACATGTGCCAAATATGAGAGAGCAAGGCCCAGTTCCTGCTCTCCAGGTGCTTCGGGTGAACAATGGCAGCTCCGAGTGAGCAGTGCAGGTGACCTCAGGGGAAGGGAGCTTGGGGAAGGTCCGCGCCATGTGGGCACTCCAGGATGCCTGGGTGAAAACCCCTGTTTGTTTGACCTAGTGGAGGACAAGAGCCACCCAGCTGGGTGTGGAAGGATGTGTGGATTTATAGGATCGCCATGCCTTTCCCAAAGCTTTTTGATGGAATTGAGGGATCCCAGACAGGGCACAGAACTCACACGCACAGTGCTTGAAGTGGTTTTCAAAGGACAGGCTGCAGCTTCCATATTCATCTGACTGAGAGTAATGTAAACTGCCTCCCTCACTAGAGCTACAGTTTATTTGTACAGTTTGGGCCTTTTCTGTAAACATTTGACCCATTTCGAAATCCAATCCAAAAGGAAAGCAAATGAGGGCTTTTATATTGTGCAATGGAATTCACGATCGACGGCGGTAACATTTTACCTATTGCAATGTATTGAATGCTGCATTCAAGAAGTAAGATAAAGAAAGGAATTTTTAAACATCTCAAAACTCAGGGAGAAAAAAAATGCATGTATTCATGAAGAGTAAAGAGGTATGAGACTAAACGTCCCCCACAGGTGGGGGAACGGGGTTCTCTTTACCAACAGGGCCCCATGAAGACAGCACAGGGCTCAGTAATTCTTGGATGGATGGGAAACCCCAGAAACAGAGTCAGGAACCTTCATTGGAGTCAGAGTAAGGGGCACCCAGATGAGCAGGTCTCCAGATGAGAAACACAGCTCTGCTTCATTTCAAAATATGGATGAATCCTTTACTAATTCTGCCTCCTGCTTTTCTTGTCCACTAAATCATGCTGTCACTATGCCAGGGACCTTGTTAAGGAAAAGAAATGAAACTTTCAAATGAAATAAGTAATTGCTACCAACTTTTGTTTTTTAAGAAATATATAGATTTTTTATAAAGCAGGACTTGCTACAGCTAATATAGGGAGAGAGAGAGAAGGAGAGGGAGGAAGATACAGAGGAGGGAGAGAGAGCGGGGGAGGGAGGGAGCGAGCAGTCACACTGTAAGTATATGCATAACAGATTATTGGTTTTGAAATTATTATTATTGTGTTGTTACAATATGGAGGGATTGGAGATACATTGCAAAGAGCAGAAAATTATAAGTGGAGAAAAATGAGCACATCAGCTAGTTCTTAAGAATTCAGGAGTGATCTTCTAAATCCTTAACCTCTGATACGGATGGCTTGGACACTGGGCACTCTACTGGTTGCTGACCAGTTGGGCAGACCGTGTCCATGATGCCAGTGCTGTGCTTGCCAGGCAGGTCCCTCTTCTGCTTAGTGTAAGGCGTTACAAAGCATCATGAGCCACTGCACTGGCAGCTTTGAGCTTGGCCTATTGAGAACCCCTGAGAATTCTGTTAAAAATTGCAGACTCGGGGTCCTTTGCCCAGAGTTTCCGATTCTCTGGGGCTAGGGCAGGGCTCATGAATCTCCACATTTACCAAGGCCCCAGATGCTGCCCTGGACCATAGAGACAGGGCAGGACCTCATGGGAACAGAGACACTACCTGGATTGCTCCCTGCACAGTACCTGGAACACACTTCTAGAAACACAGTACATATCTGTAAAATGATTCAAGACTTCTGAGAAGTGAATGTGAAGTTTGTTCTCAGTTGGGGTCCCAATAGGAAGGAGATGAACCACTCAATTAGGAGAATTCTGGGAGGATGAGTTTGCCGAGAGACTTACCATACAGGTGGAGATGGGTATAAGGGAGGCCTGAGGGGTGAAGCAAGAAACCGGGGCCAGTAGCATTGTAGCTGTTACCACTCCTAGGTCCTGGGGTCAAGGGAAGAGAGGGGAGCAGGACTCAGAGAAAATCGTGGAGAAGTGGCCACCATGAGAGAAGTGGTGGACTTTGGTTGAGGAACATGCCAGCCTGAGATGATCTCCCAAGGAGGACCTCCCAGGAGGGAGAAGAGTAAATATTCCCAATGGCAGCCTCCTTGTCCCACCTCCCATAGATCGTCTGTGCTCCCCAGTGGCTGAGCTCAACCGGAAGCAGAGGGGAGAGGACCCAGAGGATTGCTCCCTGACCCCAGGGCAGAGAGAGGGTGGAAAATGGAGGGATGGCCTGGGAGGGTCATGGAAGGTCACATCCTGTATGTCTTCCTAAGTCCACATTGCATCTACCCTGTGATGCTCATCGCCACTGCTACCATCGCCCTCATCACCATTGCCACCATTGGTCTCAACGCTTCATTGATTTGTGTCTGATTTATTGTCATAACTTCTAGCCTGGTCTCCTGCCACAGCCTCACTCCAGTTCACCTTCCAGAGGCCAAGAGACCAAGATTTCTAACACCCACACCCAGGCATGGCACCGTATTAGTCCCTTTTCATGCTGCTGATAACGACATACCAGAGACTGGGTAATTTATAAAGAAAAAGAGGTTTAATAGACTCACCGTTCCACGTGGCTGGGGAGGCCTCACCATCATGGTGGAAGGTGAAAGGCATGTCTTACATAGCACCAGGCAAAAGAGAATGAGAGCCAAGCGGAAGGGGAAACCCCTTGTAAAGTCATCAGATCTCGTGAGATTTATTCACTACCATGAGAACAGTATGGGGGAAACCGCCCTTGTGATTCAATTATCTCCCACCAGGTCCCTCCTATAACACTTGGGAATTACGGGAGCTACAATTCAAGATGAGATTTGGGTGGGGACACAACCAAACCATATCAGGCACCAACCTTCAAAAGCCCTCCGGGGCTCCCCTCAACTCCCAACTGTCCCTTTCAGCCTCCTGCCAACTGTGTGGACATCACCCTGGGAAACGGAATTCCCATGAGACTCCTGGCGGTTTCCCACCTTTGCACACATGATCCTTCTGGCTGGACCCCCCACCCTGGTCTTGAAGGGTTCCTATGCTTCCTTGAGGATTCTGCCCCGGTATCACCTCCTCCAGAAGTGTCTCTTGACCTCTTCATCTGCATCAGCCCCCTTCCTCTGAGCGCCCACAGGGTCTCATGGCCGATGATCTCACATAAATGAAGTTTGTGCAGTGTAGTGGCCGTGTATTGGGTTGTGTGTTGGTTTGGACATGGACATTCACGGTAGGGGCATAAAGGGAGGTTCCTCTTTTCTAAATGCCAGAGAGAAATGAAACCCGGTCAAATTCGTAACATCTGCAGTCCCAGGTCCTTCGAATGTGTCATTAGGGTTATTATCACCGATAATAAACATGCCTCGTGTCTACTAGGAGACAGACCTGGTGCACACTGACTCACTTGGGGGCCCAGGTGGGCACCTTGCAGGGGGCATTGGCCAGGCCCAGGTCTACTCACAAGGACTGTTAAATCAGTTACGTAGATGGTGTCAGTAAATGCATTGTCCTTCAACTGGGTCCCCCTCTGCCCAACCCCAGAGCCCTTAACCCTGGGACACACAGTGACCTAGGTGGCTGCCAGAGGCCCTCATCAGCTGGATGGTGGCTGGAGATGGGGGACGGGAGGCTATTGAGTGTCCTCAGCCTCAGGATCTGTATCCCAGACCCCTACGCGGGCAGTGGGACATCCAGATCGGGTTTGGACTGCGTCCTGATTTGGAGCACAGAGAAGTCTATTCTTCTCAGGCTGCAAACCAGCCCATTCCGGGGCATTCGCATTTCAGATGGGTTTGCGGTCACATGCACGTTGTTCAATTTCACCGAAATCAGCAGCACTCGGGGTGTCGATCTCAGCCCTGTGGGTTCAGTGACCATCAGTGCCAATTACATGAAATGCCAGTTGCCACGCAATTCTACCCTCGCACAGGCCAGCCGAAGAAAAAAATGTGTTCCTAAAGTTAATTAAAACCAAACCAAGACCACATGGCTCCTTTTGGGGGAACTGACCCCGGCTCCTTTCCCATCTCCATTTCCCTCTCGTGGTGTTGAAGCTGATCCCACCCAGGGCTCATTTTGATTTTTGCACAATTCACCTTTGTTGGGATCTAGGCTCAATTTGTTTGAGTAGTTGGTTGAACCAACAGCCCACTTGGATATTTGCATTTAATAGGCAAATGGGATCATATATCTGCTGGACTAAGTGTCTCTACTGTGGGGATTTTCACCTTTGCAGAGGCACGTGTAAGTTCCAGGATTATGAAATATCAAGTTATATTAACCAGGAAAAAGGGAGGAGGGAGGATGGAGGGACACAGACCGTGGAATATTGGGGTACTTTCGAGGCCAGTTGATTTCTACAGCCTGTCTGAGCTTCCTGCATGTCTGTGGAGATAAAATTGATTGTGAATCAATTGGCCAGAAGTTTCTCCTGTGAGATTCGGAGCTTGGCTCATTCCCTGGTGTACCTTTGATTTTCTGTTGAGCAAAGCCTCGGTTAACAGGACAATAATTAGTCATTAAGAGCACACCATGCATTTCGGAAACCTGATGGTTGATAGAGTTTAATCTTACCATTCTGGGCTATAATTTTTTAAAATGTTTTCAAAGTAGCTTTTTAAAATTTTATTGATTTATTTTTAAGCAGCTTTATTGAGATATAAATTCAGATACCGTGCAAGTCACTCATTTAAAGCATGACATTTAATGACCTGCGGTGTGTTACATTATTCACTTTCTAAGAATTGTGGTAAAATATGTATAACGTAAAACTTAATATTGTAACCATTTTAGGTGTACCTAAATGGTGGTGTTAATTGCCTTGACAATATTATGCAACCGTCACCACCATCTATCCCTAAAGCTTTTACCTCACCCGAAATAGACATGTTTCTACCATTTAGCCTCCCCACAGAGTGTGAGAATATCCAGGTGAAAAATGAAGCGATATGGTCAAGTTTCCTAAAGGAGTTACCTCCCAAGTGGCTCATGGGTTCCTGGAAGCTTCCGGGTCTTGAGCTTGAGCTCCGTGAGGAAGGGAATTTGGCGCGGTGCTGCCAAGATCTGCAACGGTGCTTGGCACATGTAGGTGTACAGTGCATACGAGTGAGATTTGTTGTTGGGAATATCTTAAAATTGGAGTGGCTGTGTTGGAACAGCCGTGGTTAGGTGTGAAGGGTGCCCGCTCTGTCCCAAGGGGCCCTGTGGCAGGACAGGAGCCTGTGGGGGATTGTCAGCCATGGAGGCATTGGGTCTCTGTGGCACTATGGGGGGCTGATGGGAACTGGGTCCATCTCGTGTGTTCTGGGAACTCCCAGGGCTTTGAGCCAGCTGCCCCCTACCAGCTTTCCCCGTCTCATGCAACAGTCATGTGGCTTACATCTGCCACACACTTGATATTTTTCTAAGATGTCTTCCAAAATAACTAGAAAGAGAGGTTATTGCCTCATTTCACAGATGAACTAACTGTGGTCCCCAGGCAATCTCAGGGCGAGATACCCTTGGGAGCCAAGAAGAGGAGCCTGCCTTTTCTCCTTTGATCAATCATTAAGGTTACAAATAGTCACCCAAACGTCACGAAAGCCCTCACCTGTGGCCTGTTTAGAATCAGCATGTTTCCAGACGGTGTGGCGGTTTTACCTGAAACATGGCTGCTTACCCTGTGACTCTTCTCCCTTCTAAAGGTGGTTGCTGGTCTCCTTCCCTGTGGACATTGACTTGCTCCGGTGCATACAATGAGGTAGAAATGAGCTAGTGTGGTTTCCAGGATGGAGTATAAATGTGATGCAGCTCCTGCCTCGCCCTGTCTGTCTTAGGTGCCCACCGTTAGAGCCCAGTCACCGTGTGCAGGAACCAGGCCACACAAGAGGCCACACGTCCTCTGGCCACAGCCCCTGCTGTGGTCCCGGCCACACTTGTGTGTCAGTGCACAGCTGTACGGGGGACCCAGCCCCAGCCTTTGAGCCTGCCCAGTAGATGCCATCAGTGGAGGAGCAAGTAAAGGAAACATCAGTGTTGTAAGCCAGCAAGCTTTGGGCTTCTTTGCTGTGCAGGGGTGGATACTAGGAGTGATGATATCACCCCTTGTGATGTGTGAGTTGCAGGTTCCTCCTGGGGCTCCCTTCAACTTCCCTTCAAACCCTCTCTGCCTGGCTTCTGTCTGTCTGTCCTCCTCCTGGTACTTTATGGATTTAATGAAGAAAAGTTAATCATCATTTGCCACATATAGGACAAAACTTTAACCCTCGTGTATTAAATGGGGGTGATAATGTACTGCTTCTCGGAGGAAATTAAAATTACACAGCAGAAGCGTCCACTTGTCAGCATACCCATGGACACCACCATGGTAGACAGACCCATAGGCGGACCCAGGACCCCACACCCTGGTGTGCACACCCTGTGGGACCCCCTTCCCTGAGAGCAGCCAGGGCCTGTGACTGCTTCTGATCCATAGGGTCTGGCAAAGGTAACAGACGTGTCTGGTTCCATACACGTGGTTATGGGGTGGCGCTGCCTAAGGCTGTGGCCCTCACTCGGCTGGAATCCACTCACCATGCTGGCTGTGAAGAAGCAAGTGGCCACACTGCTGAGCCCTGTATGGTGGGGAACTGTAGTTGACCTCTAGTTGTGGAAGGCAGCCTCCAGCCGATGGCTAACAAATGAAACAAAATGAAATGAAGCACTCCAAAGCTGTAGCTTTCAGTCCAACAGCCCTACAGACCTGAATTCTTCCAAAAGCTTGAGTAAGCAAGATACTGGATGTTTCCCCACTCAGGCGTTCAGATGAGACCAGCCCCAGCCAACATGTTAATCAAAGCCTTGCAGAGGCTGCAACTGAGCTGGGCCCAGACCCCTGACTGTTTTTGCGAGCTGCTATGTGTATTGAAATGTGTCATGCAGCAGAGACCACCTTAATCCACATCGTCACCATGCCATGTCCGGCAGCTGTACAGGTCTCCTCTCTAGCCTCCTGTCCTCCACCCACCTGCAGCCCCCTCAGCCTTTTCTCAACCCTTCTGTGTGGTGACCCTGTAAAAATGTAGGTCAGTCTGTGGCTCTGGCAGTGACAAGATAATTGTCATCAAGCTCATGGTTCACTGTCTACCTCCACCTGCACCTCTGGCCATGTCTCCTGCTTCTCTCCGTCCCTCCCAATAATGACAACTCCAGCCATGTGGGCCTTCTGTCTATTCCCCAAGCTCATCAAGCTCACTTGTACTTGGCACTAGCCATTCCCTCTTTCTGGAATGTTCTTCCCCCAAATCTCCACATGGCCGGCTCCTACTTGGCTGGAATGGCCCCTGCAGCCCACCCCTCCCCACGTACTCCCCTCCCCATATCCTTTCATTTTCATCTCAGCTCCCACCACGACCTGGCATGCCTGGCTTTTTTTGTTTATTTTCTGTTCCCCACCCCAGTTATACTGTGTGCTTCCTGAGTTAGGAACTCTGTCCTATTTGCACCTGCAGCCCTGAGGATTAGGACACTCCTTGGCATGTGGTAGGAGCTCAGCTAGTATTTGTGGGCTGTTCTGAAGTCCCCAGTGAGCCAGTGGTGGATAAAGTTATTGCACGTCACCCCCATGACGTCTCTGCTCCCGTGCCAGCTGCCTTCCTCACAGCCGCCTTCCTTCCCCAGTGGGGAACACAATTCCATGGGCGGATGCTTGGGGCATTTTTATTTTAACAAAGAAACCAATGCAGTGACTGTCTCTGTGGGGAGTTTTGGCTCTCCAGAGGCCGGGTAAGGGAGCGATTTATTTTGCGGCTGGTCTGTAAACCTCTCACCAGAGAGTACTTCTGAAGCTCCAGGGCGGCCAGCTCCACTCCAGGACAGGGACCATTCATAAGTCTGTAGCTCCGACACTGACAAGATAATGGTCTCCAAGCTCCTGATTCTGGCTCCTCCTGTTTTCCTCCAGCCTGGCTGCCCGGAGCCTCTGGGTGATGGAGAGAGGCACATCTCTCAGGGCTGGTGCCAGCCACTGGACAGAAAGCTGCCTGCCAGGCAGCAGAATCAGAACATATGTTAAGTGGCTTTCAAGGACAGTGGGCAGGGCAGCAGCGTAGTTATTTGGCAATGTGCATCAGGTCCAGATGGGCGATGGTGCCCTTACAGTTTTCGAGAAAGATGAGAATCCTGAAACACCAGGCACTCGCCTGCCATCCCCAGCCCAGCAGGCAGTGGCTGCAGAAAGCTGGTTCTGTGGGGCTCACACTCCCAGCCAAGTGCACTCTGAGCCCGTGCCTCCCCAGGAACCTGGGGCTCCCCAGGGCCTGGGAAAGTGGGGAAGCCACTGACTCAGCTCACTGTTCAGCAGGGGATGGTCTGCATGTGCCTCACAAAAGCTGAGCACAAAACTCACTGTGAGGAACTTTACACGAGAGATGCAGCTGTCAGGGCCTCGCCTGTGCTTCAGTGTGTTCTCTGCGCTCCTCACTGGGCATGGTGATAAGTTTGTTCCCCTAGAAGCAGAGGCTACATCTAGTAATAACAATAGAATTATAATAATAATACAAACAACACTGATATTTGTGCATTTTACATCTTAACCCCCATAGCCTGCCCTATTCAGATGCACGCAGGTGCCCACAGTCCACCTGCCAAGGCAGTGCCCTCGGTGCCTGCATGAGAATCAGTGGCCCACTCCTCCCGTTGAGGAGCTGAGCTTGGAAATTAGAGAGAGAGAGGGGCATGGGCCGAACAATTGCACAAATATCAGGCCTCACCGTAAGGCAAGCACTGGGAGGGAAAGTCCTGCCCCTGGCATGTGACTTTAAAGCTCATTTTGTGGATGAGGGGTCTGAGGCCCAGGCAAATGATCCTGGGCGGGGAGAGCAGACAAGGGGGGACGTGTGGATGCCAAATCCAGGGATTCCTGAATGGATCCCCAACACTTGTCCTCAGGATGGGTCCCACAAAGGGCTCATTGAAGGGTGGTTGGAAGGACAGTGAGCTGCTGAGTCCCACGCTGTCATTGGGATTGAAACCGCACATGGCTTGGAAGGACTTCTCTTCCCCATGTGATGATCCCAAGGGACTCCAGCTGCCCATGTGGTAGGTGCTCGGTGAGGATGGCATATCCCCAACACCGTGCCAGGCAGGCTTGTGGGATGTGATGGGGCTCTGGGCCACAGGGGCCTGGAGACTGGGGTTGTAAAGAGAGGCATCATCCAGGAAAGCACTGGAGAAGTGAAGCAGCATTTGGAACCCGTGTCAGGTCCATTGCTTGGGCCGAGATGGAAGCAGGTCCCACGAGGAAAAGGGGAGAGTGTGTCTGGAGGCCACCTCCATGCTGGTGTGGCCAGGCACCCTGCTGGTCTCCTGCCAGCACGTCTCTCTCCTGCACACACGTGTGTAGGCAGCTAAGGCTCAGCAACAGCAGACCTCCTCCTGTTGAGGGGGTGGGGGCAAGGGTGGTCGGACTCACCCCCTAATCACATGGGAGCGCCAAGGGTGGTTTGCTGACTGTGCAAGATATAGGAAAGTGTGTTAGAGCATGGGTGAGTGTGAGAGCATGTGAGGGTGTCTGAATGTGTGTGTGTCAGAGTGTGGGTGAGTGTGAGAGCATGTGAGAGTGTCTGAGTGTGTCAGAGTGTGGGTGAGTGTGAGAGCATGTGAGGGTGTCTGTGTCAGAGTGTGGGTGAGTGTGAGAGCATTGAGGGTGTCTGAGTGTGTGTGTGTATCAGAGTGTGGGTGAGTGTGAGAACATGTGGGAGTGTGTGTCAGAGTGTGAGTCTGAGCATGGGGGGTTACTGAATGTGTGTGTGTCAGAGCATGGGTGTGAGAGCCTGTGAGGGTGTTTGTGTAAGTGTAGGTGTCAGCATGGGTGAGTGTGAGACCGTTTGAGGGTGTCTGAGTGTGAGTATGTGTGAGTGTGTGTGTGGATGTCAGAACATCGGTGAGTGAGCATGAGGTGTGTGTGTGTCAGAGCATGGGTGAGTGTGAGAGCCTGTGAGGGTGTTTGAGTGTGTCTGTGTAAGTGTAGGGGTGAGCAGGGGTGAGTGTGGGAGCACATGAAGGTGTCTGTGTGCGCAAGAGCATGCACTTTGAAAGTATGGGTGAGTGTGCACAAGTGTGTGTGAGAGTGTGTGTGTGTGATAAAAGAGGTTAAATACAGATTTGCCCAATGCACTCCTGTGCCCTGGGACCGCTCCCTTCTGGACAAGCCATCAGTTAGCCAGGGAATTTCTGGAATACCAAGAACAATGTCAGGACACTTCCAGAAGGAAGCTCCTTCCTGTCAGAGGGAAGAAAACAGCCCCGGAGCTGGGAGGGGATCTGGCTGCAGAAATACAATTCTGTGCCTCACCCTGGCTCCCGGAGCACAGCGGTTCCCAGTCACTCCACAAGAAAAATAGGGCTGTGCCGCCGGTGACCTGTGATGAGGACAATATCAGTTCTCCTTTTACATTCAGAGAGATCGTACAACTCCTTAAATATCAGAAATGTCTTTTCTGTTTCCTATTTTTTTCTCTTCTGGTTGTCACAATGATTTCCAGGGAGTGGGCTAGACAGGGGAAATTATCCTCATATTTTGATGCAGAATTTAAAATGACTTGTCCATGCCACAGTCAGTGGAAATGACAGAGTTGGGTAAGATCCCAGGGGTTTGCTATTCTACCTAGTATCTCCCCTGAGGCACAGCAACGGGAATGAGACGGAATTTCCTATTAAAAGTATGAGGTGCACATCAATGGGTCATGCAGCTCTGGAAAATAATTATCTCCTTCTGCTTCTTAACTCTCTTCACATCCTTTCCATGTGACCACTGTCGTTGCCACTTTTACTTGTTGCTTCATTGTATTAGTTCTGTCTTTGTTTATTCCAAATATTTGCATCCTTGTTTGAGGTGGAAGTTTGGGAAAATGCTTCGTGATGAATATTCCCCCCCACCTCTCAGCTACCTTCCATCGGGACTATTTGGGAGAAATCTGGGCAGCGCGGCCATTTGGATGGCCCATCTGTGGGTCCCCAAAACCAAGACGCACGGGGTCTTCCCTCTGCCTTCAGAGGCTTGAGGTCTTGTGGAAGAGGCAGCTGTATGGGAGAAGCGGCTGGCGATTTATTTATTGCCATCCTTGGGGTTTTACTGGGGTCTCCATAAAATCTGCTTGTTGAGTCAGAAAGGTTTATAGTCTGGGATGTGTTTGGGGATTTTTAGATTCTGCATGTTTAGTTTGTCATTTTGAGAAAAGCCACAAGTTTTGTTTTGTTTCATTTTGTTTTAAACAAAGGAATTTCAGGATTGGTGGAGAAGCTAAAGAGAAGCCTACATCCTACAAAAGGGAAGAAAACATTCTCTGGGGCATTTTCAAGGACATAGAGGCTACAAAGATTCGGGACAATTCATCTGGTACTTTTTTCAATCCTTAGTTACAAATTTTTAAATCTGTGTCTCTCTTTCTGTGTGTCACACACACACAGATGAAATAGCTAAATGAGATTTTTTTTAAAAAAAAGCTTCAGGGGAAAATAAAAGTCATTGCCACAAAGTTTCCAAAGAATTCATAGTTCTCATACTTAGACACAATTAAAATGTGCTTGCCAAGGTAAGAAGCAAATATTTGTATTTCTACAGAATGGCAGGTATGTCTTATAAAGGCATGCCTTGTTTCTTTCATAAAGAATGTAAATTTTAAAACAAATATTTTTGCCTCAGTTCAATTTCTCTTAAAAGATTTAGAAAGAAATCAAAGATGTCTTTTTGACATGAATAATATGCAATCATCAATTTCTCTCCAGCAGACATTTGGGTGTGTGTGTGTGTGTGTGTGTGTGTGTGTGTGTGTGTATTACAAGCAAGCATTCTAATATTGCACAAAATAGTTTACTCTCTTTGCCTACTTTGTTGCAAATTCTGAAGGTACCTAGGAGTCATGTAGAAAAGCCCATCTTGTTTCTTTCAAACCTCTCTTAAATATTCCTTCTGCATGAACTTTGCCTTCAATTATTTCAATTATTTTCATGCAAATGTCACTCAAGAAATATTTATTTACATATTTATGTATATAAAATGTACGAAGTCATCTTAGGTACCCAGTTTTTGCAGTAGATCACACTGACAGTAATATGCATTACTAGGTTTACTGTGAATTCAGACAGAACACAAACTGTGTTACAATAGTTTCCATAGGGGCTCAAACTTAGACACAATATAAACCAAACTAAATTAAAAGAATTTTTATAATAGCTAAAATCTAATAACTAATTTTAATAGGGTTTATAGATCCTCATTCAGGGTCTTAGGAATAAAACATCCTTTATTTTGGCAATGAAGTAATTGGTTCATTAAATAAAAACTACAAAATATGCAGCTCCCTTCGCGTTGACAAAACGTGAGAGGGGCATTAATTGATCACAAAGAACACGTTCACTCCCCAACAGCAGCAAACATTTCAAACAACCCCCAGGATAAATTACAGCAGGCTGTCTTCCGGTGAGGACAGCTGTCCCCAGGCCTGGGGACGGATTAACCATCCCAAGCCGCATCCACTTAACTGCTGGAAAGGAAAATCTCCTTCCAGCACCTTCCTGAGAGAAGGGAAGAGAGAGCTGGATTCGTCTCTGCCCAGTGACTCGGCTGCTTTCACAGGGGAAACGCTGCTTCCCTCCACGTCCGGTGAGGCCAGCACTTTCAATGGAAAGGGGGAAATTCAGTGGACTCTGGTTGTTTCAATGTCAGAATTTTTAAAATCCACCTAAGGCAGAAAATGTATCTCGCAGGTGGCTTATTTTTTATGCCTTAAATCTAGACTTCAGGTGTCATAGATGCAATCCGAAATCTGTCTGCATTTTGTCAAGAAATACTTTTAGTTTTTATTTTTTTATTTTTTTGTTCTTTTTTTTTTATACTTTAAGTTTTAGGGTACATGTGCATATTGTGCAGGTTAGTTACATACGTATACATGTGCCATGCTGGTGCGCTGCACCCACTAACTCGTCATCTAGCACTAGGTATATCTCCCAATGCTATCCCTCCCCCCTCCCCCCACCCCACCGCAGTCCCCAGAGTGTGATATTCCCCTTCCTTTGTCCATGTGATCTCATTGTTCAATTCCCAGCTATGAGTGAGAATATGCGGTGTTTGGTTTTTTGTTCTTGCGATAGTTTACTGAGAATGATGATTTCCAATTTCATCCATGTCCCTACAAAGGACATGAACTCAATCATTTTTATGGCTGCATAGTATTCCATGGTGTATATGTGCCACATTTTCTTAATCCAGTCTATCATTGTTGGACACTTGGGTTGGTTCCAAGTCTTTGCTATTGTGAATAGTGCCGCAATAAACATACGTGTGCCTGTGTCTTTATAGCAGCATGATTTATAGTCCTTTGGGTATATACCCAGTAATGGGATGGCTGGGTCAAATGGTATTTCTAGTTCTAGATCCCTGAGGAATCGCCACACTGACTTCCACAATGGTTGAACTAGTTTACAGTCCCACCAACAGTGTAAAAGTGTTCCTATTTCTCCACATCCTCTTCAGCACCGGTTGTTTCCTGACTTTTTAATGATTGCCATTTTAACTGGTGTGAGATGGTATCTCATTGTGGTTTTGATTTGCATTTCTCTGATGGCCAGTGATGATGAGCATTTTTTCATGTGTTTTTTGGCTGCATAAATGTCTTCTTTTGAGAAGTGTCTGTTGATGTCCTTCGTCCACTTTTTGATGGGGTTGTTTTTTTCATGTAAATTTGTTGGAGTTCATTGCAGATTCTGGATATTAGCCCTTTGTCAGATGAGTAGGTTGCAAAAATTTTCTCCCATTTTGTAGGTTGCCTATTCACTCTGATGGTAGTTTCTTTTGTTATGCAGAAGCTCTTTAGTTTAATTAGATCCCATTTGTCAATTTTGTCTTTTGTTGCCATTGCTTTTGGTGTTTTAGACATGAAGTCCTTGCCCATGCCTATGTCCTGAATGGTAATGCCTAGGTTTTCTTCTAGGGTTTTTATGGTTTTAGGTCTAACGTTTAAGTCTTTAATCCATCTTGAATTGATTTTTGTATAAGGTGTAAGGAAGGGATCCAGTTTCAGCTTTCTACATATGGCTAGCCAGTTTTCCCAGCACCATTTATTAAATAGGGAATCCTTTCCCCATTTCTTGTTTTTCTCAGGTTTGTCAAAGATCAGATAGTTGTAGATATGCGGCGTTATTTCTGAGGGCTCTGTTCTGTTCCATTGATCTATATCTCTGTTTTGGTACCAGTACCATGCTGTTTTCGTTACTGTAGCCTTGTAGTATAGTTTGAAGTCAGGTAGTGTGATGCCTCCAGCTTTGTTCTTTTGGCTTAGGATTGACTTGGCGATGCGGGCTCTTTTTTGGTTCCATATGAACTTTAAAGTAGTTTTTTCCAATTCTGTGAAGAAAGTCACTGGTAGCTTGATGGGGATGGCATTGAATCTGTAAATTACCTTGGGCAGTATGGCCATTTTCACGATATTGATTCTTCCTACCCATGAGCATGGAATGTTCTTCCATTTGTTTGTATCCTCTTTTATTTCCTTGAGCAGTGGTTTGTAGTTCTCCTTGAAGAGGTCCTTCACATCCTTTGTAAGTTGGATTCCTGGGTATTTTATTCTCTTTGAAGCAATTGTGAATGGGAGTTCACTCATGATTTGGCTCTCTGTTTGTCTGTTGTTGGTGTATAAGAATGCTTGTGATTTTTGTACATTGATTTTGTATCCTGAGTCTTTGCTGAAGTTGCTTATCAGCTTAAGGAGATTTTGGGCTGAGACAGTGGGGTTTTCTAGATATACAATCATGTCATCTGCAAACAGTGACAATTTGACTTCCTCTTTTCCTAATTGAATGCCCTTTATTTCCTACTCCTGCCTAATTGCCCTGGCCAGAACTTCCAACACTATGTTGAATAGGAGCAATGAGAGAGGGCATCCCTGTCTTGTGCCAGTTTTCAAAGGGAATGCTTCCAGTTTTTGCCCATTTAGTATGATATTGGCTGTGGGTTTTTCATAGATAGCTCTTATTATTATGAAATACCTCCCATCAATACCTAATATATTGAGAGTTTTTAGCATGAAGGGTTGTTGAATTTTGTCAAAGGCTTTTTCTGCATCTATTGAGATAATCATGTGGTTTCTGTCTTTGGCTCTGTTTATATGCTGGATTACATTTATTGATTTGTGTATATTGAACCAGCCTTGCATCCCAGGGTTGAAGCCCACTTGATCATGGTGGATAAGCTTTTTGATGTGCTGCTGGATTCGGTTTGCCAGTATTTTATTGAGGATTTTTGCATCAATGTTCATCAAGGATATTGGTCTAAAATTCTCTTTTTTGGTTGTGTCTCTGCCCAGCTTTGGTATCAGAATGATGCTGGCCTCATAAAATGAGTTAGGGAGGATTCCCTCTTTTTCTATTGATTGGAATAGTTTCAGAAGGAATGGTACCAGTTCCTCCTTGTACCTCTGGTAGAATTCGGCTGTGAATCCATCTGGTCCTGGACTCTTTTTGGTTGGTAAACTATTGATTATTGCCACAATTTCAGCTCCTGTTATTGGTCTATTCAGAGATTCAACTTCTTCCTGGTTTAGTCTTGGGAGAGTGTATGTGTCGAGGAATTTATCCATTTCTTCCAGATTTTCTAGTTTATTTGCGTAGAGGTGTTTGTAGTATTCTCTGATGGTAGTTTGTATTTTTGTGGGATTGGTGGTGATATCCCCTTTATCATTTTTTACTGTGTCTATTTGATTCTTCTCTCTTTTTTTCTTTATTAGTCTTGCTAGTGGTCTATCAATTTTGTTGATCCTTTCAAAAAACCAGCTCCTGGATTCATTAATTTTTTGAAGGGTTTTTTGTGTCTCTATTTCCTTCAGTTCTGCTCTGATTTTAGTTATTTCTTGCCTTCTGCTAGCTTTTGAATGTGTTTGCTCTTGCTTTTCTAGTTCTTTTAATTGTGATGTTAGGGTGTCAATTTTGGATCTTTCCTGCTTTCTCTTGTGGGCATTTAGTGCTATAAATTTCCCTCTACACACTGCTTTGAATGCATCCCAGAGATTCTGGTATGTTGTGTCTTTGTTCTCGTTCGTTTCAAAGAACATCTTTATTTCTGTCTTCATTTTGTTATGTACCCAGTAGTCATTCAGGAGCAGGTTGTTCAGTTTCCATGTAGTTGAGCGGCTTTGAGTGAGATTCTTAATCCTGAGTTCTAGTTTGATTGCACTGTGGTCTGAGAGAGAGTTTGTTATAATCTCTGTTCTTTTACATTTGCTGAGGAGAGCTTTACTTCCCAGTATGTGGTCAATTTTGGAATAGGTGTGGTGTGGTGCTGAAAAAGATGTATATTCTGTTGATTTGGGGTGGAGAGTT
The DNA here is from genome assembly GCF_028858775.2 of Pan troglodytes. Lineage (NCBI taxonomy): Eukaryota > Metazoa > Chordata > Mammalia > Primates > Hominidae > Pan > Pan troglodytes. The sequence continues at coordinate 84,404,664 of NC_072416.2, read as the reverse complement.
CTGTAGATGTCTATTAGGTCTGCTTGGTGCAGAGCTGAGTTCAATTCCTGGGTATCCTTGTTGACTTTCTGTCACGTTGATCTGTCTAATGTTGACAGTGGGGTGTTAAAGTCTCCCATTATTAATGTGTGGGAGTCTAAGTCTCTCTGTAGGTCACTCAGGACTTGCTTTAGGAATCTGGGTGCTCCTGTGTTGGGTGCATATATATTTAGGATAGTTAGCTCTTCTTGTGGAATTGATCCCTTTACCATTATGTAATGGCCTTCTTTGTCTCTTTTGATCTTTGTTGGTTTAAAGTCTGTTTTATCAGAGACTAGGATTGCAACCCCTGCCTTTTTTTGTTTTCCATTTGCTTGGTAGATCTTCCTCCATCCTTTTATTTTGAGCCTATGTGTGTCTCTGCACGTGAGATGGGTTTCCTGAATACAGCACACTGATGGGTCTTGACTCTTTATCCAATTTGCCAGTCTGTGTCTTTTAATTGGAGCATTTAGTCCATTTACATTTAAAGTTAATATTGTTATGTGTGAATTTGATCCTGTCATTATGATGTTAGCTGGTGATTTTGCTCGTTAGTTGATGCAGTTTCTTCCTAGTCTCGATGGTCTTTACGTTTTGACATGATTTTGCAGTGGCTGGTACCGGTTGTTCCTTTCCATGTTTAGCGCTTCCTTCAGGAGCTCTTTTAGGGCAGGCCTGGTGGTGACAAAATCTCTCAGCATTTGCTTGTCTGTAAAGTATTTTATTTCTCCTTCACTTATGAAGCTTAGTTTGGCTGGATACAAAATTCTGGGTTGAAAACTCTTTTCTTCAAGAATGTTGAATATTGGCCCCCACTCTCTTCTGGCTTGTAGGGTTTCTGCCGAGAGATCCGCTGTTAGTCTGATGGGCTTCCCTTTGAGGGTAACCCGACCTTTCTCTCTGGCTGCACTTCACATTTTTTCCTTCATTTCAACTTAGGTGAATCTGACAATTACGTGTCTTGGAGTTGCTCTTCTCGAGGAGTATCTTTGTGGCATTCTCTGTATTTCCTGAATCTGAACGTTGGCCTGCCTTGCTAGATTGGGGAAGTTCTCCTGGATAATATCCTGCAGAGTGTTTTCCAACTTGGTTCCATTCTCCCCATCACTTTCAGGTACACCAATCTGACGTAGATTTGGTCTTTTCACATAGTCCCATATTTCTTGGAGGCTTTGCTCATTTCTTTTGATTCTTTTTTCTCTAGACTTCCCTTCTCGCTTCATTTCATTCATTTCATCTTCCATCACTGATACCCTTTCTTCCAGTTGATGGCATTGGCTCCTGAGGCTTCTGCGTTCTTCACGTAGTTCTCGAGCCTTGGTTTTCAGCTCCGTCAGCTCCTTTAAGCACTTCTCTGTATTGGTTATTCTAGTTATACATTCTTCTAAATTTTTTTCAAAGTTTTCAACTTCTTTGCCTTTGGTTTGAATGTCCTCCCGTAGCTCAGAGTAATTTGATCGTCTGAAGCCTTCTTCTCTCAGCTCGTCAAAGTCATTCTCCATCCAGCTTTGTTCCCTTGCTGGTGAGGAACTGCGTTCCTTTGGAGGAGGACAGGCGCTCTGCTTTTTAGAGTTTCCAGTTTTTCTGTTCTGTTTCTTCCCCATCTTTGTGGTTTTATCTACTTTTGGTCTTTGATGATGGTGATGTACAGATGGGTTTTTGGTGTGGATGTCCTTTCTGTTTGTTAGTTTTCCTTCTAACAGAGAGGACCCTCAACTGCAGGTCTGTTGGAGTACCCTACCGTGTGAGGTGTCAGTGTGCCCCTGCTGGGGGGTGCCTCCCAGTTAGGCTGCTTGGGGGTCAGGGACCCACTCAAGGAGGCAGTTTGCCAGTTTTCAGATTTCCAGCTGCGTACTGGGAGAACCACTGCTCTCTTCAAAGCTGTCAGACAGGGACATTGAAGTCTGCAGAGGTTACTGCTGTCTTTTTGTTTGTCTGTGCCCTGCCCCCAGAGGTGGAGCCTACAGAGGCAGGCAGGCCTCCTTGAGCTGTGGTGGGCTCCACCCAGTTCGAGCTTCCTGGCTGCTTTGTTTACCTAAGCAAGCCTGTGCAATGGTGGGCGCTCCTCCCCCAGCCTTGCTGTAGCCTTGCAGTTTGATCTCAGACTGCTGTGCTAGCAATCAGCGAGACTCTGTGGGCGTAGGACCCTCTGAGCCAGGTGCGGGATATAATCTCGTGGTGCGCCGTTTTTTAAGCCTGTTGGAAAAGCGCAGTATTCGGGTGGGAGTGACCCGATTTTCCAGGTGCCGTCCGTCACCCCTTTCTTTGATTAGGAAAGGGAACTCCCTGACCCCCTGTGCTTCCCGAGTGAGGCAATGCCTTGCCCTGCTTCGGCTCGCGCACAGTGGGCGCACCCACTGACCTGCGCCCACTGTCTGGCACTCCCTAGTGAGATGAACCTGGTACCTCAGATGGAAATGCAGAAATCACTCGTCTTCTACGTCGCGCAGGCTGGGAGCTGTAGACCGGAGCTGTTCCTATTCGGCCATCTTGGTTCCTCCCTTGTTTTGTTTTTTCTTTTCTTTTCTTTGTGGTGAAAACACTTGAGGTCTGTCCTCTTAGCAAATTTCAAGAATACAATACAATTGTTAACTAGAGTCACATTGCTGGACATTAGATCTCCGGAAATTATTCCTCTTGCATAACTGAAACTGTAACATCCTCCCATTCCCCATCCCCAGCCTCTGGCAACTGCCATTCTACTCTCTGCTTCTGTGAGTTCCACTTCTTAGACAGCTCCTCGGGTCCACATACAGTTTTGGGTCCACATACATCTCTGAATAGGGAAGAGCAGTGTATTCTTGGAGTTAAGCTCCAGGTAGGGGCAACAGAGAGGGACAGTAACTGTATTAGGTTCTAAAGTGCAGAATAAGGGTCTTGTTTAGGGGTTGGGCATGACAGAGACCCTCTGGTTCGAACCAGGAATATTTTTTCTATCATCTGGTTGGGGTTGGGGAGGAGACAGTCCCAATGCCTGGGAGCCAAGAGGGAGCGGCGGGGGGCTGGAGCTCACAGACTGGGGCCCTCCTGCTGTCTCAGAGCAGCTGTGGCCAGGTACCCAATCTTCAGGCAGCTGGGCCTGCTGCTTCCCTCTTGCCCCACCTCCCCCCAGATGTGGGTGGCCTGGGGGGGAATCTGCACACCAGGCCACCCAAGGAGAGGGCTGCTCCTCCTGTGTGAGCCATTTTTCTGTTCTTAATGGACACAAGGCTGGCAGGGATCATTTGTAAGGTCGAGTTCCAATCAAATTCCCAAGCGGGGACAGGTATGGACCACCACGGTCTCCATTACGCTTCCACTGGCTCCTGGGAGCTCTGGGGTGAGGGCAGCCCGTGCCCAGCAACATGGGATTCACTCTACCCTGATAACCCAGTTATTACAGCTGGGAAGTACACGGGGTAAAAGCTAAACCCCATAAGTTGCCTTAGAAGCGTTAGGGACCACCACCCAGGGCCTCAACAAAATCAAATTGCCAAGGAGGCCTGGCAGGCTCAGTTAAACCAACGGCCTCCCACACAAAAGTTTATGGGATCAAAATCGGCACAGGATCACCCGTCAAAGCCTACCCGGCATAGCCTCAGAAGAAGGGAGTGGGACCGGGGAAGATTCCTGGACTCCTTCTGGGTTCACCCAGCCCCTCCTCCTCTAATGCTCCCATGAGGACCATGGTTCCTGGGTCAGCCCTTCACCAGAGCCCTTCACCAGCAACCCCTGCCTGCGTGTGTGTGTCATGGGGCTGCAGGATGAGAGTGACTGAGAAAAATGCCTTCAAGGAAGGAGAAAATGCAAGAGCTGGAAGGTTGTTTGATTTTTTTAAAATATGCATAATGCCTTCGCCCACCAGCACAGCTAAAATTAAACGCTGGCAAGGATGTGAGCAGCTGCTCGTGGGAGTGTGAATTTCCCTTTTGGAAAAAGATTTGGCGGCATCTTCTCATGCCGGACATCATGCCTGCTGGATGACCCAGCAATTCCGCTCCCAGGGACACACACAACAGGAAGGCCAGCACATGTGCACCAGGCATGTGCAAGCATGCCTTTGTCACACAGCCCCCAGCCGGGCCTCCCAGCCGCCCCAGCAAGAGGATAGACATATGAGGATCAGTTTGTTGACGCAGCAGAATACTATAAAGTAGTGAAGGTGAACCAATGCCAAAAATGCCACAGCTCTCCCATGCTGGGGACATGGGAGAGATGCCCTGCCTGATCCCAGCACATCACGTGCCAACCAGGCTCTCAGAAGCCAGGAAAGCAATTGCTCTTGGGGAATTGGGATTGTGACAGGCAGAGGGTTTCTAAGGTGCTGGTACCATTTTCCCTCTGGTTGTGGGTGGAGAGTTACCCAGGAGTCTTCACTTTGTACTCATGCATTGAGCTGCACACTTTGGATCTGAGCAGTTTTCTGTCTGTGCTTTACACAGTATAAAAAGATTTAATGAAAATGATCTGAAAATATATTCATGCACTGGACAAGAGTAGTGAAAGGGGTGGACTGCATCTGGGGGTAAAAGGTCAAATCTCCATCTAGCCTGCTGGGTAACCATAGCAATGCATCGGCCTCTGCCCTTCCTCCTCCACAAAATGAGGGCCACAGAAGGTACCCCTTTTGTGAGAATGTGAACTCCTTTGAAACACTCTGCATTCCCACCCAGAAAAATGTACACATGCATGAGATGTTGTGTGCAAATTCCAGGTGGGGGCTCACAGGCCTCCCTAAAGTTCACACCCAGGGATGCCCAATCAGATCCCAGATGATGGAGCTCTAGAGGGGGTGGGTGTGGGGTGTCCACCTTAAGAAGCAGTTTATACAGCCTGACAGCCCTGGGGCTGAGTCCTGGCTCAACACTTTCTAATCATGGGGTCTTTCTTGGGCAAGCAGCTTGATGTTCAGGCCTCAGTTTCCTCATCTGTAGAATGGGGAAAATAAGGTCCAGGGACTGGAGGGGAGCTTTGTGGAGATCAGGCATGGCCAGCACTTGGCACAGAGCCTGTCACACAGTAAGCATGCTGGAAATGTCAGCAACTGTTCTGAGGTGGCCTCCAAGCCTCCTTCCACCCCTGACGTTCCAGGATCTATTATGAATGAAAAAATCCACCCCAAAATTAGAATTGAGTAACACGAGGCTGCGTGTGTCCTTCGTGTCAACGTCAAATTTCCTCAGAGAGACGTGGTTTTGGCACTTGGACTCTGTGGAAACCAAAGTTAGCTTGCAAACGAGATGTCACATGTGTCCACTGATGGCGTCTTGGGCCTTTTGTGTGTAAAGAAGTTTCCAGAAGGACATCTGCTCCAGCCCAGAAACCACTGGATAGCCCTTCGTGGTCTTGGGCTGCATGACTCTGGTTTTGTTAGTAATCATCTGTCATCCAGAAGACTGCCTGGGGCCTTGGCCAGAGTCTCCTTCATGCCATTGGGCGGCGCCGTGGCACATGCCCAGAGTCTCCGGGGGGCTAGGAAGGATGCGGTTCCCGGTGGCAGCCGTGGCTCTTCCATGGTCCTAGCTTATCTCCTGACATGCCAATAAAACAGAAATGTTTGCAGCAATAATGAAATAGGTCCCCAGATTAAATATGCTGCTCTCTTCGTTATTAGAAAAACTGTTTGCCTGACGGGGCAGTGGCCTGGGATTAGGAAGCTCCCAGCAGGAGACATGTGGCTGAGAAGGAGGGAGAAGGAAGCCCGGGGAGGCTGCCCATCCACAGGCCCACGTTTGAGGGCATTGCTCCACGTGTCAGAGCCAGGCCCCATGCCATCATCACGGGGTGTCACTGTCACTCTGCTAACACCTGTGCTTTGAGCCCCACCATCTGGGGGTGTGCTGTTTCAAAGAAAAAGCCACATCTACTCCAAACTTCCCACCGTCAAAGGGCACAAAAGCCCTCCCAAGCCTTCATGGTGAAGATTGTCTGTGCTTGGCATTCCTAACATCAAGAGCAACAGGCAGTCTTTGCTGAGGGCTCACTATCCACAGAGTTGCATTAATCCCCACAGCACCTTCTAATAAAACAGTTTTATGCCCATTTTGCAGAGGAGGAAACTGAGGCATAAGGAAACCAAGTGTGTTGACCACAGTCACCACTAGTGAATGCTGGAGCTGGGATTCAAGTCCAGGCAGGTGACCCAGAACCCATGCCCCTCCCCATTGTGTCACAACCCCTCTGTGGCGTGGGTATGGTCTCATTTTCTCCATTTTCTACTGGACAAAAAGGGTGCATAGGGTGACTAGGAAATTCATCAGAAAATAACACAGAGCTCTGTCTAACCATGAGCACACAGCAGCCCAATCCCAGCTGAGGAACATTCTGAAAACACCTGAGTGGACTCCTTCACACTGTCAAGGTCGTCAGAAACAAGGGCAGGCCAAAAGGCTCCCAGCACAAAGGAGCTGAAGGAAAACTGATGGCTAATGCCATGTGGGCTCCTGGACAGGATCCTGGGGCAGAAAGAGGACATTATGTAAAAACAAAGGAAATCTGAATAAAGTATGGACTTTAATTAATAATGAAATAATAACATATCAATGTGGGTTCATTAATTGTAATCAATATAATTGGTTTGTTAAATGTACTAGACTAATGTAAGAAGTTAGTAATAACCAGAGAAGCTGGGTGTGAGGTATATGGGGACTCTCTGTACTATTTTCTGAATTTTTCTATAAATCTAAGTGTGTTCTTAGAAAAGTAAAATCTGTTGAAAAGAATAAGATGGCAGGAAAGATGGATAGCGACAGGAAGTGATATGGTTTGGCTCTGTGTCCCCACCCAAATCTCATCTCAAATTGTAATCCCCTTCATCTCTACGTGTTGAGGGAAGGACCTGGTGGGAGGTGATTGGATCATGGGGGCAGTTTCCCCCATGCTGATCTCATGATAGTGAGTGAGTTCTCACGAGGAGTGATGGTTTTATAAGTGTTTGACAGTTCCTCCTTCACTTTCTCTCACCTGCCAGTATGTAAGACATGCTTGCTTCCCCTTCCGCCGTGATTGTCAGTTTCCTGAGGCCTCCTCAGCCTCTTTATAACAATGTGAGAATGAACTAATATGGGAGGGAGGGAGGGAGAGAGAGAGGGAAGGAAGGAAGGAAGGAAGCTAGGGAGGGAGGGAGGGATTATACAAGAATCACAGGATCGTGACAGTTGCAGAATCTTGGTGTGGATACATGTGTACTTTTTGTGTAATTTTTCTGTATGTTTGAAATATTTTATAATACAATGTTGGGAAGATAAAAAGGTATCAGAGGCTAAGGGCAGTATTCAAGTCTCACCCAAACCAAGTTTCCTTATTCCTTTGTATGTGGGTGCATCCTCCCTGGAGGAGGAAAAGTACTACTCACTAATCATGAAAGCTTCATCACCAGCACACAACGGCAGGACACGGCATCTCTGCAGTGTATGATGTGGCCCCTGACACCAGGATCCCTTTTTCTTCCCAAGTAGATCCAAATCTTGACAGGGCCAGCATCCAAGTCTCTGAATGCCAAGGAAACAGGGCTAAAGAACAGACACAGGGGATGTGTAAATCATCCTTACCTCCTCATAAGCCACTGTCAGTGCCAGTCAGGGCATCACCACACGTTACAGGCATGAGCTTTGCACTCGGCACCCCCTGGGCCACAGAAGGCGAAGAACCTTACACCCCAGGACCAAAGAACCTGTCGAGATTCGGCAAAAGCCCTACAAAGAGAAAAACACACATCTGGTGGCAGGAGGAGTGCGCGGGGGCAGGACGGGCATGCTGCTGCTCCCAAGGCCCCTCCTCTGGCTGACTGAGGACGGGACGCACAAACAACCCCAAATGCTTCCAATCTGGTCCTCGAGGAGAAAGGATATTTGTGGTAACGGAGAAATTTGCCACGCAGCGCTGTTGCTTTGGTGTCATGTTTCTGCGGTCACAAGTTATTCATCCAAAATTGCTAAGAAACAACAAGAAAAAAAGTCCATGCAACAAAATGGGATTTGAAGTGATCTTCCATTCTGGGGCTGATATTGGGGAAATGAAGAGAAAAAACAAAAGCAGAAGAAAAGAGAGAATAGTATATTGGACTGAAGTCCTTACACCTCACTCCACCCTCCGACACAGGGAACCAGGCTTCCTCCCATAGAGTCAGGATGGGCTTCCTGCCTGCCAGGGAAGGTCTAGACTCTGCGACACAGATGCTGGGGTGTGCTCTCAAAAGGCCAATGGCTAAGGCACACCCAAGTGGGGATCCCAATTCAGAATGCCTGGGACACAGTGTAGAATTCCCTTAAGACAGCAGAACCGGATTTCAGGATCCCATGAACCACCTTCCTTGCCCTCCTCTTGCCTGTTGGAGGAATATTTTCTCAGTCAGCCTCTGGGTGGGCCTCTGGGTGGGTCGCTGGAAAATAGTTATCCAGGCAGCAGCAGCCTACTAGGACATAGCACATAGGTCATCTGGCTGAGGTCCCCCTGCCCACAGGCACGACCCAGCTCTCCATCTGCAGGATAGGTGGCTGGGCCACCCACCCCAGGCCCAGGGAGGCTGCAGCATTTCACGAGCTCATCAACTTCAGCCCCACAGCACCGGCCACTCCCAGGTGCTGTGGACCCCTTCCAAGTGCTCAGAGATGCTCAGGGTCAGACCAGGGTGGAGTCCTGGCCCTGCCGTGTGAGAGGTCAAGTTGCTTGGATCTTGCTGAGCCTTGGGAGCTCAAGGTACAAAATGACAATGGCGATGACGCCCACCCCGCGAGGTTTTGGGAAGTCAACCATTCGAAGTGCTTCACCTGGCATTGGACCAAGGTGAGCGCTCAAAATATGTTACCATAATTATCAGGTGGACACAGCAAACAGCTTGGGTCTAATCCCTCTCCTGGGATCTGGGCCTCACTTGCCTGCAGCTAAGCAGTAAAGGAGCTGAGATTCGAAAGCAGGGAGTCTGGGCTCCTACAGGAGTGGTGAGAAAGGGTGGCATGATGGGAAGGCTGGGTCACCCACTACAGATAGAGCCAAAAATGCCTAGAGTGTGCCCACCCCTTTCCATCCCTCCCCCATTGCAGGTGCAGGTGGAGAAGGAACCCTAGACACTGCTCATCCCAATCAGGCCCTTTCCACGCCTGTCCCATTCCAATTGGGCATCAGATGTGGCATTGATCATCATCTACTTAACAAACGAGGCTCCCCTTTCAATGCACTTGGTGAGTTCACAGGCTACAGGTGGGCAATCCACAGGACCCCCTTGCCTCCCCTCCTGGCCTTCCCCCCTACCACCCCCAATATCAAGTGCAGCTGTGGGTTTTTGTGCTAATGAGCATTACAATGTGGTCAGCTTTTCATCTTATTGTTTCTTCTGATGACTGGAGATTTACCTCATGCAGAAGAGAGTGGAATACTGAGGGTGGGTGCCCCAACTCCCTTAAGCCCTGCTCTGCACTGATGGCTGGAGGTGGGCTGGAAACCAACTGGTTCGGCTGGAGAAGAGGAAGCAACTCATGGACAAGGGTCCCCTTGGGGGGTGGGTCCTTTGGAGAAGGGCCCACAAGGTGTAGAAAGAGCACAGTCCCCAGTCACTGAGCAGCACCATGTGCCCTGGGAAGACACCTCTCAACCCCCCAGCCCCAGGGCTTGCCCTCCTCCTGGGAGAGACTGACAAGTGCTGAAGCTGCCAAGGAATCACAGACAGAGCCAAAGAGCCAAGATATCAGAGGCCTGAGATCATAATGGAGTTGAATTCCTGGAACTAGTCTATCCCAACACCACTTATTGTTTCACCAATCCATTCATTTACTCAAAGAATTACTCATTCAAAATATAAAAGCATTCCATTTTGGTTTCAGAAGAAAAATTATTCATTCATTCAACAAACATTCCACAGGGTCTCCTCTGGGCCAACCTTGGTTCTGAGATAGCAGGTGCTGAAATACTGCTGAATCCTCAAAGCCAGACTAGCCAGTGCCTGGCACCTGATGGGAATATGATTTCAACGAACAGGTGGGTGGATGAATGGATGGACAAATGAATGGGTGGTGGTGGGTGGGTGGATGACCTTCACCTCCTCACAGAAAGTAATCTTTGCTGTGTTCACATAAAATCCACACAACAATCTCTCTCTCTTTTTCTCTCTCTCTGGAAAGAAATGAAGAGACCACCCAGAGATACAGACCCAGCCTTTCATTCTCTTATATTCTTTATGTCCAACATTTATTGGGCCCTTACCATGTGCTCCATATGGTGCTGGGTCCTGGGAGTTGGAGTTACAAACAACTAAGATAACAGACTTTGCTCCAAGTAGGGATTCTTGGCTCTCAGCCCCATGGAGAAAGTCTCCTTACCACCTTTCTGCACAGGTGAGGAAACCGAGATGCAAAAAAGTTAAGAGACTGAGTTAAGGCCACTCCATCAGCTGCCTCAAAGCCCCTGTGTCTGCTCTGGCTGGCACTCTGAGGTCCCACTGCTGACAAGAATGGAGTAAGAGGAAAAAGAGGTGATGTGCAATTGTGTGAGGAGTTCTTACCACTCAGGGATTCAGAGGCTGAAGGAAGGTGAGGGCTGGAAGGTCCAGGGAAGGCTTTAAGGAGAAAGAGAGAGGCAGGTAGTGGGAATGAGATGGGGTGCTGTAAGCTCTAAAGGTCAGAGAGGATGAAAGGGAGTGACCCTTGGTCAGACCAGAGGCTGAGCCACCTTCAAATGCAATTGGCCCTAGCATCAGGTCTGCATTCCCCTCCCCTGCCCTTTATCCTTACCACCATTACCACCACCACCATCATCATCAACACCACCAGTAACAACACCATCACCACCAACACCAACAACTTTATCACTAACTACAATAATATCAACATCATCATCACCAACATTGCCATCATCAACACCAATACAACACCATCACCAACACCAATAACAACACCATCACCACCAATAACATCACCAGCACCAACACCAGCATAACACTATCATCACCAACACCACCAGCAACACCGTCACTACCAAAAACAACAGCAACACCAACACCATCACAACCAACACACCAACAGTACCAACAACACTAACACACCAACACCATCACCACCAACAACAGCAACACCAATGGTAACAGCAACACTAACAGTCATAAGAGCTAAATACATTTGACCCTGACCATGTGTAGAGCACTGAGCTGAGAGTTTTAAGTGCATTATTTTGTTTGAGTCTCCCGAAGGAGAACCATGAGAGGGGTACTGCTGTGACAGACACCCCCATTTTGGAGATGAGGAACTGAGTTGTAGAACACTCCTGTTAATCTCTCCTGGCTAGACCCGAGAAAGGCCTTGAACACAGACGTTGGACTCTGAAATCAGTGCCTTCAACATCCCCGCCCCATGGCTTTCTGTTCAGAGCCATCTCTAGAAATGGGTCACATTTGTTGTGTGCCCACAATGTGCAGGGTGTCCTGAAGGTGTCCCACATGCAGAATGTCATTGCATCCTTTTCCTTTCCCCAGGGCAGGGCCTGTGACTCTCCTGGTTGGGTCCAAAAGGACAGGCTCCTTAGGGAGACTGAGAATTGCAACCTGATTGCCCAGGAACGGAGTGGAGGGTATGGGCTTTGGTCCTGACACCCTGATTTGCCACTGCTCTGTGCCACCTCCTCCCCTGTACTTTGCTCCTGGGTCTCACTCGAGCTTACCCTCTCTGAAACTCAGTTTCCTCATCTACGAAACACACAGATTCATCAAGAGCTGTGGTTCTCACTAAAGGGTGATTTTGCCCCCAGGGACATTCAGTGGTGTCATAACCATGAGGGGGTGCTACTGGCACCTGGTGAGTGGAGGCCAGGGATGCTGCCCAACATCCTTCAGCGCACAGGACGGCCCAGATTCTCCATCAGCAGTGCCCAGGTGGAGAAGCCCTGACCTCGATGATCCCAAGCTCCCAGAAATTGTAACTAAACTCCCAAAGCTTCTCAGAAAACGAATTCTCTGTCAAAATCCCTAAAAGGAAAGAAAAGAAAATCCTTTCTCTGCTTTCCCAACTCCAGCCCAGTCTCACACACATGAACCTCTGCAAAGATGGAGCCAGGGAGGCTTGAACACAGTTGTGTTCCAGACAGAAAATGACTTAATTCTCCAGAATGGACCCCTATTTTATGCTATTTAATATCTGCACACGATTCCAGACCCTTTCTTACTGCTGTTCAGAGCAAGACAGTAATTTCATTCTTTTTCTTTTTCCTTTTTTTTTTTTTCCTGCTCCCTGCTGCCCTCACATTGAAGCTCCGTGAACTCTGGCGTCGGTTGTAAGAACGTCTTTATAAAGGGTTGCACGAGATTTCTTACTATATCAGAGTTCCTGAGGATGATGTATCACGTTACTAATTCCCTTAATTGCATGTCTGGGCTAAAAACAGACTCTCTTAGTTTTTCTAAGAAGTTACATTCTTAATGACATTAAAACACGATGGTAAATGAAGCTAAATGCTAACTGATGTACTTAAATCATGAATCAGTCTATAGAGTGTTTACCTAAACTTGTTTATCCTTCTTGGTCACTCATTTTGTAGATTTTGCCAAAACTGAGAGAGGAACAGTGGTGTCAGATTCGGTATCTGGAAATGGCTCAAGAATTTTTGTTTTCTTTCGATTTTTTAGCCCCAGACTGAGTGGATGCTGCAATCATGCAGTAATCAAAGAATTAGAAAAAGCGAGAGGCTGGAGGCTGATTCATTTCCCCGGCTTTTTGCAGGGTGGGGAGGACAGAGAAGCTGCAGGGAGAGATGAAGTTTTTTTCCTTGAGGATGAAAAGCTCTTAACCTTGCACGTTTGGCTTCTTCTATTCAATTTTTTTAAAAGCAAAGATAGGGAGGTATGTGATTAATAGCAAGAGACAGCATTTAAGGACCACCAGGTGCCAGGTGTTCTAAACGTGCCATGTATTTTAGCTCACAGAATCCTCCCCACAAAGCCGAGAAGCAGGAAGCAGCAACCCTCCCAGATGAAGAAGCGGAGGCTCGGAAAAGCTAAGTAACTTCTCCAAGCTGACACAGCTCTTGAGAGGAGGGACTGGGATTCAAATCCCTGCAGGGGGAGACCAGCAGCCCCGACTTTAGCCGCCATGCCTCCTGCCTGAGAAGCTAGCTGCGAAGGTTCCAGAAGGAGACTGCCCTCCGGGAATAGAAACAGCGCATGACTGCGACCTGTCTGCAAAAATCTTTATCACTTGTAAATCCTTCTCCACCTGATAAGTTATCACATTGGCTCATGATGTTTTTTTTCATTCTCAGTGAGTTCAAAATACTATTTTGGTTTGTCTCAGTTTCTTCCTCTCTCTCTCTCTCGTATAAAGGTATCCACATGTCACATGTCATTTGTTGATAATTAAATTTTGAATAGACAATTCATTGTCAAAACCATCAAACAGTATACTACATGTCTGCATTTGACTCTGTATACATTTTACCTAACAAGGAAAGCCCATAAACAAATACTATAAGTCTGGCTAATGATCCACATACAGAAGTGTTTGTTTGGGAGGATGGGCTCTGAGATCTGCAGCTTACTTTGAAAGGCATCAAAGTGTATTGACGGACATCTGGATGGATGGAGGGATAGATGTGTGTTAAACCAAATAGACCAACATGGCAATTACAGAAGCTAGATGATAAGTACATCGATGCTCACTGTACAATTCTTCATGTTGCTAATTTTCATTAACATGTTCAAAAATTCAGAATACAGACACTAGGTAGAAACTCCAAAGACACAAGTTAAATGTAAGTCTTCCTCCACCTCATCCTGTCTGTCAGTCTTTCGGGTTCCCTAACAATGGCAATCCCTAGTACCTGTGGCTCTGGGGTATCATTCCAGGGATATTCTATGCCTGTTTCAACGCAGAGATGATTTATTTTCAATGATGATAATGATAACTAATATGCCGCACTTGCTACATGCCAAGCACTGTCCTGTTTAACATACACTGATTTATGAAATCTCTTCAACAGCCCTATGGCGTGGATGCTGTTACTACCCCATTTTACAAAGGAGTAAAGTGAGGCCCAGAGAGAACAGTTAAATCACTTCCCCAGCTTCACTCAACTCTTCTACGGTGAGTCGACGGTACACATGCCCTTCCACAACACAAAGGTCTCCACTTTGCCACGTGTCACTCTGATGGTTCCAGGTGCAGATTTTGCGTCTGCTTCTTGACTTCTAATGGCCGCACCATTTTGCATTGGATGGTTATACCATCATTTATTTGACTCATCTCCTGTGCACAAGCATCTAGTTTATCTGCAAACTTTTGCTACCAAAAACAATGCTGCAACGAATAAATAAGCTGATGCCTGCTTCTAAGTGTGCGTGCATGCTGTAATGTGAGATGAATTCCCAGAAGTGGAGTGGCTGAGTCCAAGAGTAAATGCATTTTTCATTTTGATAGTATCGCCAAATGTCTTTCCAAAGGGGTTGTGCTGGATCCCACTCCAGCTAGCAATGTGTGAGAGTACCAATCCCACCGCCCACTGCAGCACACATATTGACGTCGGCTAGTCCAATACCAGCACAGGCAGCTGGGCCCCCTGGGGTGATGCAGTGGGCAAAGTGCGCACTCAGCTCTGAGGTATTGAGGAAACTGTCTCATTGTGGTTGGGATTCATGTTTTCTTCCATAAATGGGACAGAGCATCTTTCTATATGTCTGAATTCATTTCAACTGCTGTTCCTTCAACTAGACCATTTTCTTACAAATTGTGGGTTTAAGGGCTAGACAAGCAGGTTTATTCCTCTCTCCCAGTGTTCTAACTGAAGGTAGATTGGAAAATTATCTTCTCTAGGAAGAAATGTACTACCACTCTGAAGGATGAAAGAAAGCAAGCTAAAAAGGAGAGAGAGCATGAAGAAGGAAGACAAAACTGAAGTTAGGTCATGGAAACCAGAAGAGATCCTGGGGCCACATTGTGCACTTGAATCTCATTATGGTCAAACCCTGTTGCAACATTTCCCAAAAGACCAAGAAGGGGAAAACTCTGGAAGCTGGGGAAGGGAAAGTACTGACAGCCTGTGCCTGAGTGTGTGAGCGAGCATGTGTGTGTGTGTGTGAGTGTGTGTGTATCTTAGACTTGGACTACAAAATTTAGAGAAAAAAGAGTAAGAAAGAAAAGAAAGAAAAAATACAACACTTAAACATTCCATACATAGAGGTCACATATGAAGGGACAATGAAATGGTGTCTTAGAAGAATTTGGGGTCTTTGCAGGTGTGCCCCCTAGAACACCGCATCAGTCTACATCTGTGTTCTAGTCTCTGAAGAAATCATGTGGTTCTTCTGGTGCCCTCCGAGGAATTTACTGGTATTTATGAAAAGAACATGGCTTAGTTGCGTCTCTTCTGATCTAACCCATTTGGAATGTAACTTAGAAGGACAGTCCTGCGCATCTTCTTGCGAAACTGTTCCATAGTCCTCCCATAGGAAGTCGTGCAGTTCTTGGAGACATTTGGGCAACTCTTTAATCTGCCTCATCAGGGAGGGAGGGCACACAGGCCTGGGGTAGAAAAGGCCAGCCTCATTTTTTTTTTTTACTGTGATGAAATTGCAAACTTACATCCTGAGACTAAAATTAAATGGAGGAAAGCTCTGCCCGTCGTGGGTGGTCTTCCTCGGGCCCTTTGGAAGGAGGGATCGGATGGAGCAGGAGAGCACATTTAGCAACATTTCCAATAGGGTAATGACAGCAATCATGATAGCTGTCCCCCTTGGGAAGGAGAAATCACAAAAACCTACACAGTGACAAAAATAAACAAGCGTGTAACGCCAGCAGAGGAGGCCTGGCCCGCTCTGAACTTGGAGAACATCAAAGTGAAGCCAGTTATCAGGCCGTCCAGGCTCCAGGCTCCAGGCTCCTTCGCGTCCTGCTCAGTGCTTTTATCAGCCGTTTGGACTTTGGAGGAGCCCAGAGGACGCTCGCTGAGCACAGCTGCGAGGAACAGACGTGCTGGACTGCAGAGTCTGAACAGAAAGGATGCTCAGGCTGTGGCTGATAAATGGGAGGCACAGGAGGAAATTTCACAGGGATGAACAACCCTCCTCCATTTAGATTCCAAAAATTCCAACCCATGAAAAGAGCAGAGAGAGCCCGGACTGAAGTCAGGCAGATCCGGGAAGGAATCCATACCTGCGCATCCCCTGGGCAGCACAGGGTGGGAGGCCCCAGATCCCTGGCTTCCTCACCTGCGGAAAGGATGAGACTCGCCCAGCGTTCACCCAGTGAATATGCTTTCAGCCTCTGCTGGGTGCCAAGCATACTTTTGGGCACTGGGAATAAACGGGTGAGGAAATAGAATTTTTAAATTCCTAAAGAAATCAGATTTTTAAAAATCCTTGTGGTGATGGAAATGTTCCGTATCATGATAGTGGGGATGATACAGGAACCTACACATGTAATAAATTGCATAGAAACACACACACACCCCTGCAGGTTAAAAATAAGAAACCGAGTAAAACGGGTGGATTGAGTCAATGTCATTATCCTGGTTGTAACATTGTATAGTTCTGCAAAATGTTGCAGTTGGAGGAAACTAAATGAAGTCTGCATTGTATCTCTCTGTATTATGTCTTAGAACCACCTGGGAATCTACAATGACCTCAATACAAATTTCAGTTTACAGATAAATACATCAAAACCCCTGCCATCCTGGAGCCCACGTTCTGTTGGGGAATTTCCAAGGTAGACTCCAATGAGACAGCAAGCTTGGGCCTCCCCCATGCCCCGCTTCACATCACCTGTCAGGGGACAGTGGGAGATCAGTAATGGCCATTATTAGCTACTTCGTGTCAGTCAGGGGCCTGCTCAACTGGAAGTAAATGGCCGTTTAAACTGGGCTTTAAATTGAAGCTGGCATGAGAAGGCAATCTTCCCAAAGGTGTGGCCCAGGTTGATGGAATGGCAGGAGGGGTAGCTGTGCAGGGAAGGAAGCCCCACGGGTAGGTGGGGTGGGGTGGGGCTGAAGGGGCCACCCAGCAGAGAGGCGACAATTACCATAGGCCAGGTATCTTATGAAACAGAAATGTATTCTGCCACAGGCCTGGAGGCGGGGGTCTGAAATCAAGGTGTGGGCAGGGCTGTGCTCCCTGTGAAGGCGCCAGGGGAGAACCCCTCCTGCCTCTTCCAGCTTCTCAAGGTTCCAGGTGTTCCCTGGCTTGTGCCTTCATCCCTCCAACCTCTGCCTCTGTCTCCACATGGCTGCCTTCTCTGTGTCTCTCTGTGTCCATGTTTTCTCCTCTTCTGACTCTCTCGAGGGCACTTGTCATTGGACTTAGGGCCCATGCTAATCCAGGATGATCGCATCGCAAGATCTTTAATTACATCTATGCAGGCCCTTTTCCCCAAATAAAGTCATATTCACATGTCCCAGGCTGAGACATGGATGTGTCTTTTGCAGGAGTACCTTTCAACTCCCCCACAGATGGTTCCAGGTGGTCCAGAGCCTGACAGGGAAGGAGAGCCTAGGGTATAGGTCTGGGGGGCAAAGAGAGGCA
The DNA here is from genome assembly GCF_028858775.2 of Pan troglodytes. NCBI lineage: Eukaryota > Metazoa > Chordata > Mammalia > Primates > Hominidae > Pan > Pan troglodytes. The sequence continues at coordinate 84,387,176 of NC_072416.2, read as the reverse complement.
CCGGGGGGCCCGGAAGACAGCGCTGGCACAGTCAGTCCCAGGAAAATAGTGATGATGACGATTATGATTACAGCCCAAGATGAAACACCTGGGCTCTGGCAGAGGCCAGCCTCATCCCTTGACTCTCATTCCCTGAGAGGGAATGAGACATTTGGGCAACCTGCTTGGTTTCCCACTGTGGCCGGCTTTGATTCTCTGCCCAGTATTTGCTCCTTTTGATTGATTACCTCATGTTATATAACCCGAGTGGCTACAAGCAGCAATCTGTAATTTGCAACATCCGGAAAGCCACTGTCAGCTTCAGGTATCAGAGTCAGCAGCCCGGGCCTGTGGGAGGAAGAGCTCTCCCAGGCAGGACCCATGACATAATCCGGGGGTCCAGGGCTAGCTGAAAATATAAGGCGCTTTGCTCAACAGTTACCCATCTTAGGATGGTGTCCGCAGGGCATTAAACCCAGCACAGGCCTTTCTGAGTGCGAGCCCCTGAGTGCCTGTGTAGGCCACTTGTCTGCGGAGCTGGCCTCACTCCCAGGTTACAGCGAGGCAGGCAGACCCAAGCCACACACATGGGGCCGCTGAGTCCAAGCGACACGGGGGGGTCTCAGTCAAATGACGTTCATTTTTGATGAGGATTATGGGGTTGGCAGAAATCAGATGGCGAATGTGTCTTTGCAGGGGAAGCCTTAGCTCAAGCTGCAGGCTGACTTCCGATCCCCAGACGAAAATGAGTGCACATCCAGCTCTCGGCACACTTCAGGAAGGCAAGAACGGGCAGTGGGAGACCCCTCAGATGGGATGGGCCGGTGGTGGCCAGTCCCTCTGCTGTAGCCAGGAGGAGCCCTGGGTGTCCTTAGATCCTGCAAGCCGAGGCTCAGCCCTCCTGTTAACCCTGCTCTGAGGCTCCTCCCTGCCCCCGCAGGCTGTAGGGTCGGAACCCAGCACACGCCCCCCAGGGCAGAGTCCTCACCCTTGGCATGCACCCCGTTTTCCAGCCAGAGCCTCTGAGAGCGGCCATCCTGCAGCACAGCCACTACATGTGCTTAGCAGAGCCAGTGCCTGGGGTCTGAGCATCCTGTGGGCTGCTGGGCTGGGCTGGTGCTCGGCATGGGATGGTCCCGAAGGAGGGGCCCGGTGCCTGGCAAGGCCACAGCACGACCCTCTTGGGGGGGGGCTCTTGAGTGCAGACATGTGTGAAGTGCTGTCCGTGCGTTTTCTTACTCTAGCCTCATGACAACTCCACAAGGGGCACCGTCATCAGCTCCTGTGGATTGCTGAGAAGGCAGAGGCTCCAAGAGGGCAAGTTACTTGCCCAAGGTCACACAGCCGGTGCTGATGGCGCTGGACTCAGACCTGGGCATCCTGGTTTTGGAGCCCCTCATTCTTACCCAAGGTGCTTCTGTGCCACCCCAGGACAGGGTGTGGTTGCAGAGAGGTCCATGAGCAGGCATGGCCACCCCTGCAGGCACAGAACACAAGTGTTCTCTCCAAATGATGGGCGTCAGAGCCCAGCCAGCCCTGCTCGTTGATGGGGATGGCATTGAGCAGGGTTCAGATATCTGACCTTTGCTTCAGGGTCTCTCCTCCCAGAAATGTCCTCTGCTGACCTCCGTCCGAGGTCAGCATCCTTTTCCAGGCAGCCCAAAGTCAGGCGTAGCTCATATACACTGCAGATCAACTCAAAATCACTGTTGATATCCAAGGTGGGGAGCAAAGGCCCCGAATCCCTGTCCACAATAGGACAAAAGCCGTGATGGTATCTGGGGTGGCCCTGCTCAGCTTCCTGTGAGTGGGATCAGGGTGACCATGACAGGGAGGCTATCTGTGCCAACTCTCAGTGTGGCTGCCAGCCAGCTCGCTAGTCCTCTCTGCTTAGCCTCCTTCCCTCTCTGTGGGAGGAAGCTGAGCACAGCAGGTAAACAAGCACATGCTGGTGGGAGCAGGACTGCCTGGGTTCAAATCCCAGCACCACCTCTTGCTGATCATGGGGTGCTGGTCTGCAGTGAGTTCTCTACTTTCCCTGAGCCTCAAGTTCCCCAGTTGCAAAATGGGGATGTGGCCCCACCAGGGATGCTGTGAGTGCCACTGCACTTCTGGCATTCAGAGCCACATCTGGGATACCCACTGGTCTTTCTTATTGAGAAGTTGAGACATATGGAAGGTGACGTGGGGCCTTTAAGGCTCCTGTCCATTCAGCAACCTCCTTGCAGTTGGCTGAATGATGCCCCTTCTGCCAGACATCCATGTCTTGATCCACAGAACCCATGAATATGTTGCCTGACGTGGCCAAAGGGACTTTGCAGATGGGATTCAGTTAGGGACTTTGAGAGGGGGGAGTTATCACAGATGATCCGGGTGTGTCCAGGGTAACCTCAGGGTGCTCACTGAGGGCAGAGGGAGCTGTGGCAATGGGAGCTGTTCAGAGACACCATGCGGTCGGCTCTGAAGATGGAGGAGGGGCCAATAGCTGAGGAATGTGGGTGGCCTTTGGAAGCCGGAGAAGGCAAGGAACAGATTCTCCCCTGGAGCCTCCAGAAGGAACCAGCCCTCCAGACACCTTGATTTTAGGCCAGTGAGGCGTATGTCAGACTTTTTACCTCCATAGCTGTAAGAGAATAAGTTTGTGTTGTTTTAAGGCACTAAGCTTGTGGTCATTTGTCATGGCAGCCTAGGAAACTAATGAAGTCATAAAGAGGAAAAAGGTTTCCCAAACTTGCTTAACCATAATTGCTGATTATCGATCACCTACCAGGGTCAGTCTGCACTGGGCCTTACAGACGTTATCTCATTCCATTGCTCATTCCGTTGCCCCAACTACCCCAGGACATGGGTGCTATAATCAGCATGTGCAGCTGAGCAAACAGCCTTTGAGAGGCCACGCAGCCTGCCTGAGGCCACCCAGCTGTGAGAGGCAAGGGAGAAATTCGAATCCAGGACCATGTGGCTCCCAAGTCTATGCTCTTTCCACTTTACCAAGCTCCTTCAGTTTCAGGGGATCAGACAGGACCCATTGAGCAAAGCACCCCAACATGCCAGGCCAACCATGGCTTTCCTTCCTTTCCAAACCCACATGGAAAGGAAATCCAATCTGTCTGTTTCTGACTCATTTACACATAATTCATCAAAACGTTCTTCAGTTGGAGTCATCTGAAACCCAAAAAGCCTAATGAGCTATTTTTCCTTTGAACCAGGAAGCTGATCCTGCCAGCTCCGGACAGAACTGAAACTTGGAAAGGTCCAAATTCTGTTCCCAAATTAGAAGTGAGGAAGTTCGCTGAGATCTCCACACGGCAGAGTGTAATTAGGACCAGGCTATCTGTCTCCAGTGGGGTCAGGGCCTGGGGCCGGCCCTGGAGCAGGCAGAGCTTCAGGAAGGCCATGGCTGGCTCTTCTCCACAACCCCTCCCTGCGGTGGACAACTGGGAGAGGCTTGGAGGGGTGTGCTAGCGTCACAAACAAAATAGGAATAATAGATGACGACTACAGGACACCTGCTCTGGCCAGGACAACTCTAAGAACTTTACGTGAACTGCACAGTGACTTCCTCATTATCCCATTTTACAGATGAGGAAACTGACGTCACACACAGATTGATTAAAAGACTCTCCCAAGATGACACAGCCAGAAACCCTGGGCTGGGGTCCTCCAACTGCCAGGCACACCGAGTTCCCCAGAGCACTTGTCAAAGGGCAGATTCTGACTCAGCAGGTCTGGGGTGGGGCCTGAGACTCTGCATTTCCAACAGGCTCCTAGGGGACACCTATGCTGCTGGTGTGGGGACCTTACTTCCAGGGCAACAGGTTAGGGCAGAGCTTTTCCACCCAGGCTGCTCTTTAGAATCCCCAGGGATAATACAAAAGCACAAACAAAACAACAGCTCTGATGGCCAGGACCCTGCCAGACCAATGCAGTCAGAGTGTCTGGGGTGGGGAGCAGACAAGCACGTTTTAAAGCTACCCAGGTGATTCTAACCTGCACCCTGGGAAGAATCGCCATCCCAGGTCAACGAGTCCAGGTCTTTTCCTCCACGTGGAAGCATTCACTCCCACAGAGAGCCGCCTCTCTTTAGCAAGGAGCCAGTTGAGCTGGCATGTCCAGGAAGCATTTGCAGGCCACACCATGCATGCGTGCAGTGGAGCTCAGGCCATGCGCCTCTGTCCTTGCCTATGAAATGGGGCGAACAAGGCAGGGAGCTCATAGGACCATTGGGAGGAGTGAGGAGTTAATCTAAGCGAAATTCTTCAAAGGACACCTGGCTAGTGGCAAGCCTGTCAGTGTCAGCTGTTCTAGCCATTGGGTATTAACTGGGCACCGCCCTGCTAACACAGCCCCAGCACTCCATAAGAATCTGCAAATGCTTGTGAATGAATGAGGCCTGGGTTCAAGAAGCAATGAATGAATGGATTCACGAATGAAGGGCAGACATCTGAGGCAGGGTGCATCCCTGGGCTCCTTCCCGGTTCCCCATTTGGGCATCTCCCTAACAGCAGGGATCAGCTTGAGCCTTTGCCTAAATTAAACAGCCCCCTCTCCTGGGCCCCACCCTCACGCAAATACACACTCACTCCCACAGCCCCAGCACACATGTGTGTTTATTTTCTTTGCCGTTCACACTTCTCCTTTTACGGTCCCTTCCACTCTGATCCTAAAGGCTTGTCTGATTTTGTACAGAGCTCAAAGCATAGCACTGAAGACACACACCTGGTCTTCCTGCGGTAGGTCAGTGAGTGAAATGGAGAGGCTGCCCAACACCGAGCACCCTAGGGGATATTTCCTGAGCGTCCACCATGCTGGGAGCCACGGGGAGGCACAAAAAAGGAAAAGGTGTGTGTGAAGCTCACTCTGCAAGGAGACAGCAATGTGGTATAGAGGAAGGAGCCACGGTCTGTGTGGTGTATGGGGAGGGGCCACAGTCTGTGTGGTATAGGGGAAGGGACCATGGTCTGTGTAGTATATAGGAAGGATCCATGGTCTGTGTGGTATAGGGGAAGGGGCCATGGTCTGTGTGGTGTAGGGGGAGGGGCCACGGTCCATGTGGTATGGGGGAAGGAACCATGGTCTGTGTGGTGTAGGGGAAGGAACCATGGTCCGTGTGGTGTGAGGAAGGGGCCACAATCTGTGTGGTGTGGAGGAAGGAGCCATGGTCTGTGTGGTGTGGAGGAAGGAGCCATGGTCTGCGTGGTGTAAGGGAAGGGGCCACGGCCTGTGTGGTGTGGGGGAAGGGGCCACGGTCTGTGCGGTGTGGAGAAAGGGACCACAGTCTGTGTGGTGTTGGGGAAGGAGCCATGGTCTGTGTGGTGTGAGGAAGGGGCCACGGTCTGTTTGGTGTGGAGGAAGGAGCCATGGTCTGTGTGGTGTGGAGGAAGGAGCCATGGTCTGTGTGGTGTAGCGGAAGGGCCATGGTCTGTGTGCTGTGGAGGAAGTGGCCACGGTCTGTGTGGTGTGGAGGAAGAAGCCATGGTCTGTGTGGTGTAGGGCGAGGGGCCATGGTCTGTGTGGTGTCGGGGAAGGGGACACAGTCTCTGTGGTGTGTGGGAAGGAGCCACGGTCTGTGTGGTGTGGAGGAAGGGACCACAGTCTGTGTGGTGTGAGGAAGGGGCCATGGTCTGTGCGGTGTGGAGGAAAAGGCCACAGTCTGTGTGGTGTGGAGGAAGGGACCACGGTCTGTGTGCTCTAGAGGAAGGGGCCATGATCTATGTGGTGTGGAGGAAGGAGCTATGGTCTATATGCTGGTGGTCTACGTACTGTAGAGAAAGGAGACCATGGCCTACATGGTAGAAAAGTAGGATCAAATGATCTAGGGCTGCACTATCTGGACTGAAAACCTGGGCACCATCATTCGCTAGGAGTATGAGCATAGTTCACATTTGTGTTAGTTACACGCTATAAAAGTGCCTGGCACAAAGCTGATTTCTCAGTCTCCCAACAGTTCACTCCTCTGTCCAGGCCATTATCATGGGACATTTACTTGGTTACATATTTGTCTGCTCTTCTAAATAAAAGCAATGAGTATTCTTATTGCTGAAACCTGTCACATATCTTATGTATACGCAAATAGATTCTTAAGTTAATCCCTCCCCCAAATGTATAAAATTTTAAAGATATGGAAATAGCAAAGATAACATCAAGGACCTAACTAATCTCCACCTTTGGACACTGTCTCATCTCAGGAAGTCACTGTCTGGGGCCAGCTAAGGAGCCATACTATGCAGAAACCATACCCAGGACTTCAGGCTGAACCCAAACCCTCCTCACCCAGCCCAGGCAAAACGTAGTGGCTGCCAAACAAAACAGGAAGTCCCGTCCCAGGAAGTTCCACCCCAGGAAGTCCTGGCACAGGAAGTCCTGCTGCTAGAGGTGGGCCTTTCCGTGGTAGGCCTATGCTGTCCAATATGGCAGCTTCTCTCCCCACGTGGCTGCCGAGGGCTTGACATGTGCCTGATTTGAACTGTGAGGTGTGCTGTAAATGTAAAATACCTAACCAATTTTGAACAATTATCAAATCACAATTTAAAAAAGAATTTAAATATATTAATAATTTGTATGTTCATTATAGGGTCAGGTGATATATTTTGGATATATTTGCTTAAAATGTTTAAAAAGTTAACTTCTGTTTCTTTTTGATCTCACAATAATCCTGCAGCATTTTCTTGGAGAGATGGGAGAAGGGCCCCCGGCCACAGCTTGTTGAGAACTGCATAGTCCAGAACCTGGCCTCTGTAGGTGGTTTCACTGTCATCCTCAGAGACTCCATCTGCCTGAACTCCTCTCCAGGGCTCCTTGCATTTTAAAACTGGGGTTGCCAAGGCCTTAAAGCGCACCCAGCTTTTGCATCCTCCGAGTATCTGGACTTCTAGGGGGACAGCTGGCTGTGATCCCATAAGCCTGAGGGAGCTGCAGGACAACTGGGAAAGCGGAAGCAGACTGCCTTCCCTACCCCACAGCCCTCCTGTCCTGAGCCTTCCCTGCCCCACCTCCCGCTGCCCTGTGGTCCACTATCCCTCCAAGCCCCTCACCGTGCAGGCCCCATGTCCTGAGCCCTCTGCTCCTCCTCACTGCCCAAGGAGAGCAGGGCTCTGTGGAAGTGAAGAGGCTGCCATGTCACTTAGGTTGAGTGCTGTTTCCATTAGGGTGACTGTTGACGGGAACGTGTCACAGAAGATGGATGCTCGTTTTGTC